>NC_057850.1:8488154-9738154 GCF_015237465.2 Chelonia mydas | reverse complement strand
CTAGAGGTTTTTATCACCTTCCTGCCATGTGCTCTGAGCTGCAAGCTCAACTAATGGGAGGAATCTACTTGCATAACTCATCTTTCATGGAGTGGGGGAGGAAGAGCAGAAGAACAAATGTCTTTTATCCTCTTTAACATCCCACAATAGCCCGTCTGGTGTCGATGGATCTTTGCTGTTGGGAAGGTCATAACACCTTCTGTTAGAGATCAGCACTTCACAGTAATGTCTCTCTTCTTTCTGGTGATTTACACAGTCTCAGAGGCTCACAATACAGCTGCTCAAATACCTTACAATATGGGATACAGATGTTATAAGCACCAGCTGGGCTGCCAGCATCATACCACCATTACCCTTATCTTCTGCCTCTCCTTTTCAGCCCTCCAAACCCCTGCTCCACCGTGCTCCAAGCCCCTGCTTCTTTCTCCCCAGCCTGGCCCAGCCCCCAAAACTCCCACCCTCCTTGCTCTTGTGCTCCTAGCCTCGCCCCAGCCAGTCCCTTTCTGCCTATGGTTGGGCTGTGATTACTAACAGGCTGCCCGTTCACTGGCTCCAGACACTTCCTCTGCACTGCTGCTAGCGCTGCTGCTGTTGCCCTGGAGAAGTGAGAACGCAGTGGAGGGCAGTACCGGATTTGCCATGGCGCCGGGCCCACAGTCCAAAGGGGCCCCAGCCTGGCCCGCTCCCCTCCGCCTCCCCGCTCCCTCCTGTGGGGGCAGAAGCTTGATGCTGCCGGCTCCTGGGGCTCCTGCTGCAGCAGAGCAGGCTCCGTCGGCAGCCAAGCTCCCCCCCTCCCCGGCCTCTTCCCCCAGGGTGCTACGTTCCCCCCCTCCCCCTCTCCCTGCCGCCAATCAGCTGTTTGCCGGCAGGAGGGAGGGGGAAGAGCGGAGCCTCAGCATGCTTGCTGCTCCGGGCAGGAGGAGGAGAAGAGGCAGGGGTGGGACCTTGGGGAAGGGGCTGGTATCAGGGCTACCCCCTCCAGTCCCATGCTGTGAACACCCCATGACCTCAGCCCACACCACCGGAACCATGCCCTGACCTCTGCACCCCCCTCACACCTCTCCAGCCCCCTGCCCTTCCCCCTGCACCCCCCCACACCTTCCCAGCCCCCTGCCAGACTCCTGAACCCCACACACACACACCCAGCCCCCTGCCCCGACTCCTGCACCCCCCACACACACACCCAGCCCCCTGCCCCAACCCCTGCACACACCCGCAGCCCTGACTCCTGCACCCCCACACATACCCAGCCCCCCCATCACACCCCATGCTCTGACTCCTGCACCCCCCCACACACATTCCCACCCCACCCTGAGCACCAAATGGGAGCCCCTGCACTCCTCCCCCCCATTCCTACATCACCTCTCGCACCACATAGGAGCTTCCCCACGTAAACGCTCCACACCCCAACCTCCTGCCCCAGCCCTGAGCCCCCTTCCTCACCCTAGCTCCTTGCCAGACCCCCACCCCAACGTGTTTTTACATTTTTTAAATAAAGCGCTCTTATCCAAAGCACTTTACAGTAGGTAGCTAACGGTACAAACAATATTTGGAAAGACCATTAAGCGGTCCGCCGAGACCCTCCGTGATTTTCAAGTGGTCTGTGGAAAAATAAGTTAGACTACAAGAACAATCAAGGTACCTCACTTTATTTTCATTTACTTACTATTACTTATAGGAGGAGGATGAAGAAAAAAAGAATGAAAAACGGGGGTGGGGGGAGATTAGAGAGAATGCTCTTTTTCTTGGGTGGGTCCCAAGGAGGGGCCCCAAAAATAAAGCTGAGCACAGGGCCGGGGGGCCCCACTAACTCTAAATCCACCACTGGCTGTCACGTCACCTGGGCTGGGGATACTGAGTCGACTGATCCCCTCAGTCTCCAACCTACCTGGGTAGCAGTACTGCAGACATGGCCCTGCCCACTAGCTCCTCTCCACTCCCTAGCCCACCCACCACTTGCTTTCCCCCCACCCCCCGCTTAAAAATGTTTGCTTGCCTCTCCCCCCTCAGGCATTTCTGGCAGCCCTGTTGCCAGGTATCCAGTTTTAGACTGGAAACTCCAGTGAGTGTCCGGTTAGCAGTGCTGACTGGAAACTGAAAGTTTGGTTATAGGAGTAACCACATTAGCCTCCGCTCCTCCCACTCCCAACACCCACTCCAGAGGGCTGGAAGAGACCCTGTCCTGCTGCAGCGGGAGGAGGAGCAGCTCAGTGCAGAGAGAGATGAAGAGAATGGGCTAGAACCAGGTAGGCACCCGCTCTATGTGGGCAGGGGCGGTGGGGGGGCATCCTGCTTACCCCATCCCCAGCCCTGCTGCACTTGCAGTTTACCCATGGCCCCTCCCTTGCTTCAGGGACCACCCTAGCTTCCGCCCCACTGTGCTTTTGCCCCTGGCCCCTTTTACAATCATTCCCCAGGGGGGCCCACAAATATGTTTGGTGCTGGGCCCACAAAAAGTTAGTCCAGCCCTGGTGGAGGGGAGCAGTTCTGGGGCACAGACTGGACAGGGACTGGCCCCTGATTGTCTGCTCGCTGGTGCCAGCTGCTTCCTCCACACTGCTGCCGCTGACCAGATCCTGCTCCCCATGCTGCTGCCATGTGGAAGTGAGAGTGCCCCTGGGGCATGTGCGACCTACCGAGAACCTTCCTGCAACCCACTGGTGGGTCAGGACCCACTGTTGGGAAACATTGTACTAGTTTGACACCATAAGTGGAAATAATAGGGTCCAATTCTCCTCTCATTTATATTAGTTTTACACTGGTGTAACTCCACTGACTTACTAGAATTAGTCCTGACTTCTACCTATGCTTAATGAGATGGGAAACGAGAATAAGGTCCATGTATTCTGTCCAATCCAGAGATTCTAAGGCCAGAAGGCACCTCCTGTAGTCTCACCTGAACTGAAACTGCAGGAATCACCTGAGGTAGGCAGAACATAATTATCCAAATTGCATACACACATAGCTAACACTCCATGCTTGTGAAAAGTCTGTGGGATCTTTCCTGACCACAAGTGGACGGCAGCAGTTTTCCATCTTATCCTAAAACCAGCGCCGTCAACAATGCTTTTCTCCTAAAACTATACCGGGGCATAGCATCAGTGCTGACTCAGATGGAAGAGTGCCACTCAGTGCAGCACCATTACCACTTCTTTCTGAACCCTCGGTTTTTCTTAATCTTCTCCCATCCTAGTATAGACCAACCCCAACTCCGCAGCATGGGTGCTCTGATAAGATCACACTCAGAGGTGGTCTGGCTGCAAGCAGCTTTTGAATCTTACGCTTTTGACTTAGCCTAATTTTAAATGATAATAGCAGGGCTCAATGCAGTCAGTGAAACAGAAACACTCTTCTGTTGTTACTGCTGTTGTCAAACTGTGGTCCACAGAGCACTTCCTTGGAGCCCAAGGAGAGCTAACGAGTCACATGGTGCTGACTCCTTCTTCCTACTGCACTGTAAAAGACAGACAAAAAACCATTGAATATCTAGCCAATTTTGCCTTCCCACGTATATGTAGACAGTTGCTGTAGTTACCACAGGGCAAATGTAAATGGGCATGAAAGGGAGAGCCATGCCATTGTGAATGACCCATGACAGTCCATCTGTCTGTTAAAATGTAGCCCATACTGTGAAATGTTTGAGAACCCTTGGCCTATGGTATTTACTCTAAAAATAATTAGTTGTGATTTTACAGCACCCAAAAGTGTGCTGTGTGACTTACAGTGCAGACGGAAAGAAGTGGTCTCTGACCAGAAGAGCATGTAATCTCATGTTTAGGACCCTACCAAATTCATGGTCCATTTTGGTCAATTTCATGATCAGAGGATTTTAAAAATCATAAATTCCATGATTTCAGCGATTTAAGTCTGCAATTTCACGGTGTTGTAATTTATGGGGTCCTGGTCCTGACCCAGAAAGGAGTTGTAGGGGGGGTCGCAAGGTTACTGTAGGGGAGGTTGCGGTACTGCTACCCTTACTCCTGTGCTGCTGCCTGCAGAGCTGGGCCCTCAGTCAGCAACCGCCGCTCTCCAGCTGCCCAGCTCTGAAGTCAGCAGCAAGAAGAGTGACATGCTATGGTATTGCCAAACTTACTTCTGCACTGCTACTGATGGGGTGCTGCCTTCAGGGCTGGGCGCCTGGCTGACAGGTGCCGCTCTCCAGCCGCCCAGCTGTGAAGGCAGCTCAGAAGTAAGGGTGGCAATACCATGACCCCCCACCCCGAAAAATAACCTTGCGATCCCCCCTGCAAATCCCTTTTGGATCAGGACCACCAATTTGAGAAATGCTGGTCTCCCCTCTGAAATTGGTATAGTATAGGGTAAAAGCACACAAACGACCAGATTTCACGGTTTGTGACGCGTTTTTCATGGCCGTGAATTTGGTAGGGCCCTAGTCATGTTAAATGTGTTATGACTGGAGGTAATCAGAAGTAGGAAGAGGATGGGGTAAACACCTCACTGCAAGAAGCAACAACATTGTTGTTCAGTTTAGTTATGGATACATCTTGGTGTTTCAATAAATGGGGACCAGATCCTTGGCTGATATAAATCTCCATAGCTCCATTAACATCAATGGAACCATGTTGATTTATGCCAGCTGAGTATTTGGCCCAAGGTCTTTTAAAAATAGTTAATATAATATATTATTGATCCACATATGGTGAGTAGTGGGGAAAAGGGGTGACTCTTAGGGAAGGACCTGAAAAGCAGGTGTAGTGGTTTGATGCCTCAGAGAAAGTGGGAGGCACTGAAGAAAGCACATTGATGCCTGTGAGAAAAATGGAAAAAAGGGTATCGATGCTGGAGTGGAAGCGGGGAAGATGGGGAGCAATGCAATAAGAGACCAGGGCTGGATAGATAGGGAAGGGTGTGTGCGGGGGAGGGATGAAGTGTGAGTGTACCATATAAGCATGTGAATAGGCATTCATATACCTTTCTGAGTGTGGTATAAATAACTAGATAGATAGATGTATTTCAGTGAAGGAAAAAAACAGTTATGTATAGAGGGGCTCCACAACTATTCTTAACACAGCAGGTAACATCAATAAGATGAATCTTAATGGAGAATTTTGCAACTTACAATAAACCTAACTCTCCTGGGCCCCCAGTAAGTACTCTATGGGCCACAGTTTGGGGACGACTGCCCTACAATATTGGTCCTAAAGTTGAGCAAAGACTTCTTTGCAGTTTATTTATTCAACCGATGTAGCCTATTTTCCTATCAGGAACTATCAGAGGAGCTGATCGTTTTCTCAACCTTATTCATTATTTGCCAAATCACTTCTGCCAATGGTTCATGGCCTGTAAATTGTTTGTCAGCTGGTCCTTGTGGATATTCAGAGTATATAATCTGAACTGTGTCGGTCAGTTTTGACAGGGCACATGGGTCACATGGTAAGTTTCAGTACCCTGAGTCGATGGGAATAACTCTAAGAATTACTTTTCCAGTTTTGATTTCAAAACTCATTTTCTTTTTCTGCAGATGTTCTCCAGTCGTTTCCATACAATTCATGAAATTGCTCCCAGTAAGCTCACTCACTAGCAAGCACAAGATGGATGTCAGTGAGTGTGATTCAGGTATGTGAGGGGGTATATACAACCATTGAGGTTTATGAGGGGATCCATACTGGGCTCATACCATCCTGTTCCAGGCTGGCCTATGAGAATCCCTATATGACTGGCAAAAGAGACACTATCTCTGAGGGAGAAGAAATGATCTTGGGGAAGCAGGATAGGGTTTATATAAGCCAACCTCTTTTGCTAGCCTTGGCTTTATGGATGGAGTGCCATTAGCAGGATGGGCTGAGAAGATTCCTCTTACCTCAGTGATGAAAGACAGTGCTGGCTACTGGGAACATCCAACCAGCCTTTGAGATTTAGAAGTCTGGAAACTGGTAGTCTTATGCAGGCATAGTTGTTATTCTAGCTTCCAGCAATGACTGCTGGGAAACAGGGAGTATATACCCAGTACCCTTCCCACCGACTCAGTGAGACTCCTGGAGGGAGTCAGGCTATCTGGGCAGTGTCTTCTGGAAGAAATGGGAAGTAAGCCATTTTTCTTATGTTTCATTTTATAATGGTTTTCTATGCAGTGACTTTGGGGCAGGTTAAAATAAAATTACCCAGACAAGGGGAAACTTCTGTTACGATTGTCCATGAAAATACTCCTTTGGCCAGCCTGGGACACACTATAGTGCACATTTAAAATGCATTCACTTTACACTCATTTTCTCTAGCAATCCGTCTGCGCTCATTCTGCGTTCTTGCTAGTATTTTACAGTATGGTCTATATCATGACACTTATGTGCTGAATCTAATTTTTAATGACTTTTCTCTTTCACTTTATTTTGAAATACCATGCAAGTGACTATTTCTCTTGCTTTATCTCCATTAGTATCTACACAAAACCAAGCTGGTCTTAGCTTTTTTTTTTAAAGGAACTAGGTTTACTTTATTATGTATTTTTCCTCAGTGTTTTATTCTCCCTTCATTTCCATTGACTTTAATGGGGAGTTGAATCCACAAAACGTTCAGGGTTTATTTTCAATGCTCCCTAAAGACTTTGAATACTTAAAATGTAATGTGATTTTATTACCTGGGGTTTTCAGAACACCCAACAGGGGCAACTTAACTATTTCACTCCAGGCAGTGTAAGAAATTAATCAACAGGAACACAGCACTTCCGTCTGATAAGATTCATGGAAGTAAGCGTGCTCTAACTAACACTGCAGTTTATTAGATGTAACTACACACAGACATAAGCAATAGCTTTAGAACATCCCAGATATTTACCTAACATCTGGGATGGTACTGAATAATTAACAGCGGGTTTGCAGTGGCCAGTTGCTCACCCATTAGGGAGAAAGGGTGTCAGGAAAAACGTCTCGCAAGACGTCGTCAGAGGATTGCTCCAAAGTATACTATATTAGCTAATCTTTTATACCTAACTTCTACAAAACACATACGTCATAAGGACCCCCACTGTAGCATCACTTTTCTAACTTTCCATAAACTTTTAATATCAGAGTCTCTAGATTCAAGGTTTTCCAACCACCAAGGTTTTCAGTCTCAGTTGTTTACTTGTCTGTCCCCTCCTCCCATTCTGATTAACAGAAACTGCCAGCTAGATATGACCTTGCTTCTAAAAGCCTGTCTCCAAATTAACCCTTCACTATGTGGTGTTCTATTTCATTACTTCAGGGTGGCAGAATGCACATAATATGGTTCCAATTAGCTTAACCAAATTTTGGGCTATACACACCCCTCAAATCCAGGGCAACAATTTAGGTGTCTGTATTCTGTAGGTGGCTCTGAAAAGCCCAACCTTAATTCATATTTCAACAAACCAAATAATGATGGGCTATGAACACACACACTAAGAGGAGTGGCATGAGCAGGTGCTTCAGAGTCAAGATCTCCTGAGTTCTAATCTTGACTCTACACTGACTCATTCTGAGGCCAGGCTAGGATTGGCCTACAGTGCAACTTTCTGGAGGCTTCAGGGCTTACGTCTAAACTACGAAATTAGGTCGAATTTATAGAAGTCGGTTTTGTAGAAAGCGTTTTTATACAGTCGATTGTGTGTGTCCCCACACAAATGCTCTAAGTGCATGTAGTCGGCGGAGTGTGTCCACAGTACGAGGCAACTGTCAACTTCCGGAGCATTGCACTGTGGGGAGCTATCCCACAGTTCCCGCAGTCTCCGCCGCCCATTTGAATTCTGGGTAGAAATCCCAGTGCCTGATGGGGCTAAAACATTGTCGCGAGTGGTTCTGGGTACATATTGTCAGGCCCCCGTTCCCTCCCTCCCTCCGTTAAAGCAAGGGCAGACAATCATTTTGCGCCTTTTTTCTTGAGTTACCTGTGCAGACGCCATACCACGGCAAGCATGGAGCCCGCTCAGCTAACCGTCACCGTATGTCTCCTGGGTGCTGGCAGACGTGGTACTGCATTGCTACACAGCAGCAGTTTATTGCCTTTTGGCAGCAGACAGTGCAGTATGACTGGTAGCCGTCATCGACGTAGTTCTGGGTGCTCTTTTAACGGGGCGCCTGGGCAAACATGGGAGTGACTCAGCCAGGCCATTTCACTTGTTTCATCTCATGGCGATTCAGTCCTACCAGTAGTGCACTGTCTTTTAATCTGCAGCTAGCAGAAGACGATGGCCAGTAGTCATACTGCACCGTCTTCTGCCGAGCACCCAGGAGATGACGATGGCTAGCGGTCGTACTGCACAGTCTGTTGCCAGCAAGATGTATAAAGATAGATGAAGTGGCTCAAAACAAGAAATAGACCAGATTTGTTTTGTATTCATTTTCTCCTCCCTCCATCGCTCTGTGAAATCAATGGCCTGCTAAACCCAGTTTTGAGTTCTATCCTCGAGGGAGCCATTCAGTTTCTCGCAAAGCCACCCCCTTTGTTGATTTTAATTCCCTGTAAGCCAACCCTGTAAGCCATGTCATCAGTCGCCCCTCCCTCCGTCAGGGCAACGGCAGACAATCGTTCCGCGCCTTTTTTCTGTGCAGATGCCATACCATGGCAAACATGGAGCCCGCTCAGATCACTTTGGCAATTAGGAGCACATTAAACACCACACGCATTATCCAGCAGTATATGCAGCACCAGAACCTGGCAAAGCGATACCAGGCGAGTAGGCGACGTCAGCGCGGTGACGAGAGTGATAAGGACATGGACACAGACTTCTCTCAAAGCACAGGCCCTGGCAATGTGGGCATCATGGTGCTAATGGGGCAGATTCATGCCGTGGAACGCCGATTCTGGGCCCGGGAAACAAGCACAGACTGGTGGGACCGCATAGTGTTGCGGGTCTGGGATGATTCCCAGTGGCTGCGAAACTTTCGCATGCATAAGGGCACTTTCATGGAACTTTGTGACTTGCTTTCCCCTGCCCTGAAGCGCAAGAATACCCAGATGAGAGTAGCCCTCACAGTTGAGAAGCGAGTGGCAATAGCCCTGTGGAAGCTTGCAACACCAGACAGCTACCGGTCAGTCGGGAATCAATTTGGAGTGGGCAAATCTACTGTGGGGGCTGCTGTGACGCAAGTAGCCAATGCAATCATAGATCTGCTGATATCAAGGGTAGTGACCCTGGGAAATGTGCAGGTCATAGTGGATGGCTTTGCTGCAGTGGGATTCCCTAACTGTGGTGGGGCCATAGACGGAACCCATATCCCTATCTTGGCACCGGAGCACCAAGCCGGCGAGTACATAAACTGCAAGGGGTACTTTTCAATAGTGCTGCAAGCACTGGTGGATCACAAGGGATGTTTCACCAACATCAACGGGGGATGGCCGGGAAAGGTACATGACGCTTGCATCTTCAAGAACTCTGGTCTGTTTCAAAAGCTGCAGGAAGGGACTTTATTCCCAGACCAGAAAATAACCGTTGGGGATGTTGAAATGCCTATAGTTGTCCTTGGGGACCCAGCCTACCCCTTAATGCCATGGCTCATGAAGCCATACACAGGCAGCCTAACAGTAGTCAGGAGCTGTTCAGCTACAGGCTGAGCAAGTGCAGAATGGTGGTAGAATGTGCATTTGGACATTTAAAAGCACGCCGGCGCAGTTTACTGACTCGGTTAGACCTCAGTGAAACCAATATTCCCACTGTTATTACTGCTTGCTGTGCACTCCACAATATCCGTGAGAGTAAGGGAGAGATGTTTATGATGGGGTGGGAGGTTGAGGCAAATCGCCTGGCTGCTGGTTACACACAGCCAGACACCAGGGCGGTTAGAAGAGCACAGGAGGGCGCGATGTGCATCAGAGAAGCTTTGAAAAGCAGTTTCATGACTGGCCAGGCTATGGTGTGAAAGTTATGTTTGTTTCTCCTTGATGAAACCCCCCGCCCCTTGGTTCACTCTACTTTCCTGTAAGCTAAGCACCCTCCCCTCCCCCCTTCGATCACCGCTTGCAGAGGCAATAAAGTCATTGTTGCTTCACATTTATGTATTCTTTATTAATTCATCGCACAAATAGGGGGATAACTACCAAGGTAGCCCAGGAGGGGTGTGGAGGAGAGAAGCACCAGGAGGGGTGGTGGAGGAGGGAAGGGCAAGGCCACACAGCACTTTAAAAGTTTAAAACTTTAAAACTTATTGAATGCCAGCCTTCTGTTGCTTGGGCAATCCTCTGGGGTGGAGTGGCTGGATGGCTGGAGGCCCCCCCACCGCGTTCTTGGGCGTCTGGGTAAGGAGGCTATGGAACTTGGGGAGGAGGGCGATTGGTTATACAGGGGCTGTAGTGGCGGTCTGTGCTCCTGCTGCCTTTCCTGCAGCTCAACCATACATTAGAGCATATTAGTTTGATCCTCCAGCAGCCTCAGCATTGAATCCTGCCTCCTCTCATCACGCTGCCGCCACCTTTCAGCTTCAGCCCTCTCTTCAGCCCGCCACCTCTCCTCCCGGTCATTTTGTGCTTTCCTGCACTCTGACATTGTCTGCCTCCATGCATTCGTCTGTGCTCTGTCAGTGTGGGCGGACAGCATGAGCTCAGAGAACATTTCATCACAAGTGCGTTTTTTTCGCCTTCTGATCTTCACTAGCTTCTGGGAAGGAGAAGATCCTGTGATCCTTGAAACACATGCAGCTGGTGGAGAAAAAAAAGGGACAGTGGTATTTAAAAAGACACATTTTATAGAACAATGGGTACACTCTTTCACGGTAAACCTTGCTGTTAACATTACATACATAGCACATGTGCTTTCATTCCAAGGTCGCATTTTGCCCCCCCCCCAGCGCGTGGCTAGCTCCTCCCTCCTCCCCCCTCCCTGTGGCTAACAGCGGGGAACACTTCTGTTCAGCCACAGGCAAACAGCTCAGCAGGAACGGGCCCCTTTGAATGTCCCCTTAAGAAAAGCACTGTATTTCAACCAGGTGACCATGAATGATATCACTCTCCTGAGGATAACACAGAGAGATAAAGAACAGATGTTGTTTGAACGCCAGCAAACATACACTGCAATGCTTTGTTCTACAATGATTCCCGAGTACGTGCTACTGGCCTGGAGTGGTAAAGTGTCCTACCATGGTGGGTGGAATAAGGCTGCCCTCCCCAGAAACCTTTTGCAAAGGCTTTGGGAGTATATCTAGGAGAGCCACAAATGCCAGGGCAAATTAATCATTAAACATGCTTGCTTTTAAACCATGTATAGTATTTTAAAAGGTACAGTCACCAGAGGTCCCTTCTCCATCTGGCGGGTCCAGGAGGCAGCCTTGGGTGGGTTTTCTGGTAGGCTTGCCTCAGCAACTTAAGTTTCACGCGGCACTGCTTCGGGTCCCTGTTATGGCCTCTGTCCTTCATGCCCTGGGAGATTTTGACAAATGTTTTGGCATTTCCAAACTGGAACGTAGTTCTGATAGCACGGATTCCTCTCCCCATACAGCGATCAGATCCCATACCTCCCGTTCGGTCCATGCTGGAGCTCTTTTGCGATTCTGGGACTCCATCATGGTCACCTCTGCTGATGAGCTCTGCCTGGTCACCTGCAGCTTGCCACGCTGGCCAAACAGGAAATTGAAATTCAAAAATTTGCGGGCCTTTTCCTGTCTACCTGGCCAGTGCATCTGAGTTGAGAGTGCTGTCCAGAGTGGTCACAATGGAGCACTCTGGGATAGCTCCCGGAGGCCAATATTGTCTAATTGCATCCACAGTACCCCAAATTCGACCCAACAAGGCTGATTTCAGCGCTAATCCCCGTGTCGGGGGTGGAGTAAGGAAATGGATTTTAAGAGCCCTTTAAGTCGAAAAAAAGGGCTTCGTTGTGTGGACGGGTGCAGGGTTAAATCGATTTAACGCTGCTAAATTCAACCTCAACTCCTAGCGTAGACCAGGGCTTAGACTGCCTCCCTCCTCCACTTACCCTGAACTATCCAAGCAGTGAGCGATACAACACAGATCCCATTGATCTATGGATCTAAGTCCTCGTTGACGGGAACCTAGGCCCAACAGAAATTAAAATTAGTATATCCTTCAAGGGCCGCACCTCTGGAGAATAGTGAGGTTAGGAGGCCCAGGAGCAGGGTGTTTTAGGAGGGGGGAGAGCGGGACCCCGCTGCTCACTGTTGCCTCTTGTGTTTGAGTTTAGCACGCTGCTGTGTTAATGGGTATGAGTAAGGCTAAGATTTTGTCACAGATATTTTTAGCAAAAGTCACGGACAGGTCATGGGCAAAAAAGAAAAATTCACGGAAGCCGTGACCTGTCCGTGACTTTTACTAAAAATATCTGTGACAAAATGGGGATCTGCGGGTCCCCACACCAGCTAGGAGCAACCTGAAACACCTGAGTGCTGCAGGGTATGCCTGCCGCCTGCAACTCTGGGGGTACCCCTGCTGCCCGTGGGAGCCAGGAGCTGTGGGGTGCCCCTGCCTCACATGTCAGCCGGGAGCTGCAGGGTACCCCCGCCACCCGCAGCTACAGGAGCCCATGGTGGTTGGGAGCTTGGGGTTTCCTCTGCAGCTGCGGTGGCTGGGAGCTGGGGGGTGCCCCTACCGCCCGCACAGCCAGGAACTTGGGGGTTCCCCCACCACTGCAGCTGTGGGGGTTCCCCTGACACCTGCAGAGGCTGGGAGCTGCGGAGTACCCCGCCACCTGTAGCGGCTTGGAGCGGGCTGCGGGGGACCCTGCAGCTCCCAACCACCACAGGCTGAAGTCATGGAGGTCACTGGAAGTCATGGATTCCGTGACTTCTGTGACCTCCATGACTAAATTATAGCCTTAGTTATGAGGCACAATCTCACCCCACCCCCCACAGCGTCATGCTAGATTCAAACACAGGAGACAACAGGGGGCAGGAGGGCTGTGCAGCTGGCAGGCTAAGCATTGAGACAGATGGGTCCAGCTGAGAATCACAGCATGGTATGATGGCAATGGTGCTCCCAACCCACAAAGGGAGAGGAGACAGAATACAATCTGCCTCCCTTGGGGTATAAAGGAGATGATGGTGGGTAGGAAGTAGGAGTCACCAATGCATAGACCACTATTGGAGGCTCCTCCTCTTTTCTTTCCCTGACCTTCCAAATCAGACACTATCTGTGGCCAGAAGTAAGGTGCATAACTATGCTGCAGCTTCCCCACCCAAGGACATAGGCACCGAGTTATATGGGCCCCGAGGGGCTTGGGCCCCAGCAATATTCTGGAAAGTGGCCCAGCCCCACCAATGTTTGAATGAGGGGTGCAACCAAAATTTGCTAAGGAAGGGGCCCAGGTTACCTGCCTGGCCACCCCAAAATTGAGTGGTATTGCAACCTGGCCGATGGGGTCGCAACATCACTCAAATTTGTCCCTGCCACCTCTCTGTCATGCTCAGAGTACATGCCTTCAGGTGATCGCTCAGGAATGCGCTCTGGACTGCAAAGAATTGGACTGTCTCTTATAAACAGATTCAGACAGATGTGTCCCTTATAGGGCAGTTCAGGGCTCTTCCAATAATTCCATGCAAATCAATAAGAAGCGCTCTGTGTAGCTTGAAAGCTTGTCTCTTTCACCAACATAAGTTGGTCCAATAAAACATATTACCTCACCCACCTGGTCTCTCTAATATATTTATTGTGAGACTAATAGATCCTTGTCTGTGTTTTGGTTTATTCAAAATAGGCATTAAGGACTGACTAGGAATTCAACAAACACGTATTTAAATAACGGAAACTTACGCCTAACAGGAAGCATTATTGTAGAGGAAATGGCCACAGGGCCCACTCCTGATAAGTGTAGCTGCTACTGTTTTTCCATTGTCTGTATTTTTTTTTTTAATTTTAGAAAATGTCACATCAGTAAGTCATTGATAGATCAGAACTATTTGCAACAAGAAGCTCATAGTACACATTGTCATCAGGCTCAACTTCTTGAAGCATTTCAGGTGAAAACTGTCACTAAAAAGACCAGGAAATAATTCACACTGTGCTAGTGAATAGGGCTAGATTTTGTGCTACACCGAGTTTCAACTTTAAGAGAGAAGAGGCAGGCTGGCAGGGAGCCATAACTGTCTGCCTGATTCCCTGTCCAGACTCTTTTCAACCTATGGGCTGCTCTGATCTGTGCCAGCTAGCCCCAGTCCCCAAGGGACTGTCGCCAGCTGAGGTAACCAGGACACAGAACGCTCAGCGATGCCCCAGGGGTTTTGGGGGAGTGTGGGGTAGGGGCAGACTGCCAGCTCCACGCTCTCTGGGGAATCAGATAGGAGATGGAATCTGGCCCTTTGTGCTGCCAGAGCAATGCAAATAGGACTGATGGATGCAGGGAATATTACCCATAATGCTTCATTGGTAGAGAAGAGTAGGACTGCTACAAATCAATCATGTTTCCTCCTGTATGTCATACATCTCCCAGCTGTAGCTGGTTTTTTTAAAAAAAAACAGAAAAAAACAAAGAGGAAACAATGACATGTTCAAGCTCCTGTCCTTCTAGTAGCCTGAATGTCCTGTTCAGGATCTGTGGAACTGGCTATAGCATCCTCACCCCAGCCAGTCAGGTTAACATCAGGCCTTGTCTATTTAAAAGTTATAAACAGCAAAGAAATTAAATGTAGATAAATGTTTCATCTCATTGTCATCTTTCACACCCACCAACCTGGACGGGCTCCCCTTGGTATAGGCTGAAGTCTGAATATAGGACAAGGTCTTCAGCTGCATGGCACCCTTTCTGTGCAATATTGCCAGTACACTTTGGGAGGAAGAGCTAAGTAAATGACTGAGGGAGAATCACCTCAGAGCTCAGGTGATCAGGTAGATGATTTAGGGGCTTATATGCCATGCTCCTGCTTTTGCCAGCATAGTGGGGAAAAGTTACCTGAAGGGGGTGGTGTTTGGGAAGCAACTCTGCTATGTTGATCATAGACAGTTATTTGGCCCCTTATGGCCATTATGGACCAGCCCTGAGACTGTTTTAACAGAGTATGGTGGGGGTATACACTGACCTGAACCAGGATCATGGCAGTGCAAGTGGAAGCTTTTACACCACCTTTGCACACTACCTCCAACATCTGCTGTGAATTTTAGAAGTACTCATGGATCATCTGGCCCAAGAAATGTAGACAGAAAGGTCGGTAAGCCCCTTCAGGCAGGTACTGCCTTTTTGTTCCGTTTGTATGTACAGAACCTAACATGGTGGGGTCCATGGCGCCTAGATCCTATAGTAAGACAAATAATAATATAATAATGGGTCTTCAGTATTTGATTGCTTTATTTGATTATCTTATTTTCTTGGGCCTGTGTTCTCCTGCTCTGGTCTTCAGCTTATTACTTCTAGTTTCTCTTTTTTTTACCATGATTCCATTGTTTCATGGAAAATACAGCTCTTGTAGTCTTCATCAGTATGAAGAATTTGCTTCTGTCCATTCTATAAAAAGGTAGGTTGGTCACACTCAAAACATGCCTTTCTGGTACATTATTTCAACGGCTGTATTTAACTAAATTATCACCCCTTTGTTTGTTGTTCCTCTGGTAATAGAATTCAGCATCCTGTTTGCCTTTATACATTGCAGCTGATGGCTTACTGAAATCCCTCATGGATTTTCCTGAAATAGCTTCTTAATTGAAACATCTCAGTACTGAATTAGCAGTCCAGGTTCTGGAACAATTCAAGATTTCCTGTATCAGAGTTTTGTAACTCATCATTTCACTCTGCTATTTCAGTACCAAACATAGATCTGCAAAATGTGGCTAGTCAATTTGGCCATAGCAGCTGTTTATAGTAAATGCAAAAACCCCTAGCAATACAACTTTATTGTTGCAAACTCAATGACTCAAAAATCATGAAATCCCCAGAAGGTGGGTTACTCCAGCAACCTTAACTCAGTTATGTTGCACATCCTATGTTAATAATCCATTGTCCACCACAGGAAATACGGATGCTGTTCACCAGTCATTATCTGATTACAGACAATGATCCCTAAATCTGCTGTTCTGAGTAATTTTGACCAGTTTCCCACACCTGCTTTTCATTTTCATTACCCACTATTTCATTATTAGAACTGTATACATATTATATATATATATATATATATATATATATATATATATATATTGTGCTGCGTTGAAAGTGTGCAAAGTTCTATCTTCTGATAGTACTTTGCATTCATGTTGTGCTTTACCTTCCATAAGGAGTAACTTCTAGTGATCTGAATAAGAGATTGGGTTCATAAAAACTAGAGATGGTCAAAAACAGGTTGTGTTGTGTTTTGCGAATCCAGAAGTGGTTTAAGTTCGGGCCCCATTCTATCTGCTTTGGTCCCTATCTAATAAAAATGGGTACCTCTGGAAAAGGTTTGGGTTCTATATTATTGCAGAAGAAGGAGGAGTTGAAAGAGAGACCTGTGGAAAAATTGCTTGTTCCTGACAGTAGCACACTGGGAGTTCCAGATGTCTAAAATATGAACAACTTTGTGAAAGTTTCACAAAAATGATGGCTAATGTGGTGTTCTAGATCAGCAATTCTCACACTGTGGGGCGGGACCCCAAAGTGGGTCGCGACCCCATTTTAATGGGGTTGCCAGGACTGCCATTAGCCTTGCTGGGGCTTGGGGCTGAAGCTAAACCCGAGGTCTTCAGCCCTGTGTGGCAGGGCTCAGGTTACAGGTCCCCCAGCTGGGACTGAAACCTTTGGGCTTCAGCTTTGCCCCCCTCGCTCTTTCCCAGGGCAATGGGGCTCAGAGTTTGGCCTCTGCTTCTGGGGTTTGTAGTAATTTTCATTGTCAGAAGAGGGTCACAATGCAATGAAGTTTGAGAACCCCTGTTGTGGATAAATTTGCATCCCCAGTACAGCACACAAAACTACAAGAGGGCCAATCCTGTGTTCCTTGCAAACCTGAAACTCCCACTGAAGTCAATGAGACTTTTGAGTGTCTGAGAAATATAAAATGAACTCCTAAGATTTTGTAGGTTCTCCCTACTTAAGCACATAAGAACGGCCATACTTGGTCAGACCAATGGTCTATCTAGCCCAATGTCCTGTCTTCTGACAGTGATTGGTGCCAGCTGCTTCAGAGGGAACGAACAGCAAAGGACAATTATTGTCTGATCCATCCACTGTTGTCCAGTCCAGCTTCTGGCAGTCAGAGGTTTAGGGACACCAAGAGCATGGGGTTGCACCCCAACCATCTTGGCTGATAGCCATTGATGGACCTACCCATGAACATATCTAATTCTTGTTTGAACCCAGTTATACTTTTGGCCTTATAACATCCCCTGGCAAAGAGTTCCACAGGTTGACTATGCGTTGTGTGAAAAAGTACTTCCTTTAGCTTTGTTTTAAACCTGCTGCCTGTTAATTTAATTTGGTGACCTCTGGTTTGTGCGTTGAAGGGGTAAATAACACTTCCTTATTCATTTTCCCCACACCATTCATGATTTTATAGATCTCTGTGATAGCCTCTCTTAGTTGTCTCTTGTGTAAGTTGAACAGTCTGAGTCTTTTTAATCTCTCCTCACATCAAAGCTATTCCTTATGCCTAATAATTTTTGTTGCCCTTCTTTGTCCTTTTTCCAATTCTAATATATATTTTTGAGATGAGGCAAAGAAAAATGCATGCAGTATTCAAGGTGCGGGCGTACCATGGATTTATATAGTGGCATTATGATATGTTCTCTCTTATTATCTATCCTTTTCCTGGTGGTTCCTAACATTCTGTGAGCTTTTTTGACTGCTGCTGCATATTGAGAACTAACCACGATCTTTCTTCAGGTTTCAGAGTAACAGCTGTGTTAGTCTGTATTCGTAAAAAGAAAAGGAGTACTTGTGGCACCTTAGAGACTAACCAGTTTATTTGAGCATGAGCTTTCGTGAGCTGTAGCTCACGAAAGCTCATGCTCAAATAAACTGGTTGATCTTTCTTCAGTGGTAACAGCTAATTTAGACCCCATTATTTTGTGTGTGTAGTTGGGATTATTTTTTCCAGTGTGCATTAATTTGTATTCATTAACATTGAACTTCATCTGTGTTTTTGTTGCCCAGTTATCCAGTGTGAGATTCCTTTGTAACTCTTCACAGTCAGCTTTGGACTTAACTGTGTTGAGTAATTTTGTATTGTCTGCAAACTTTGCCTTCTCACTGTTTACCCTTTTTTCCAGATAATTTATGAATATTTTGAACAGCACAGGTCCAAGTACAGATCCTTGGTGGTCCCTGCTATTTACCTCTTTCCACTGTGAAAACTGACCTTTTATTCCTACCCTTTGTTTCCTATCTTTTAAACATTTACTCATCCATGAGAAGACCTTCCCTCTTGTCCCATGACAGCTGACTTTGCTTAAGAGCCTTTGGAGAGGGACATTGTCAAAAGCTTTCTGAAAGTTCCAGTACATAATATCAACTGGATCACCCTTGTCCACATATTTGTTGATACTCTCAGATAATTCTCTTAGATTGGTCAGTCATGATATGCATGTACAAAAGCCAAGCTGACTCATCTGCAACATATTGTGTCCATCTGTGTGTCTGATAATTCTGTTCTTTACTACAGTTTCAGTCAATTTGTCTGGTACTGAAGTCAGGCTTATGGCCTGTAATTGCCTGGATCGCCTCTGGAGTCTTTGTTAAAAAATGGCATTACATTAAGTATCCTCCAGTCATCTTACAAAGAGGATTATTTAGGTGATAGGTTATGTATTACGGTTAATAGTTCAGAAAGTTCATATTTGAGTTCCTTCAGAATGAATACCATCCTGGATACTTATTACTGTTTAATTGATCAATTTGTTCCAAAACCTTCTCTAATGACACCTCCGTCTTGGACAAACCTTCAGATTTGTCACTTAAAAGAATGGCTCAGGTGTGGGAATGTACCTCACATCCTCATGCAGTGAAGGCCAATGCAAATAATTTATTTAGCTTCTCTGCAACAGCTTTGTCTTCCTTGAGTGCTCTTTTAGCACCGCAATTATCCAGTGGCCCCACTCATTGTTTGGCAGACATCTGCCTTCTGATGTACTTACAAAAACTAACAGCAAAATTTTGTTTATCTTTTGCTAGTTGCTCTTCAAATTCCGAGCTAGCGAACAGGAGCAGCATACAGGAGAGTTTTGCTAGGGAGTTCTCCAGGTGAAGAAGGAGCAACTACAGGACCCTTGGAGTGAGTTTGTTGTCTGCTAGTGTGCTTGCTTGCTTAGCCACGTGACTGTTTGATTGAAATGTCTAGTGTGATCTGTTGCAAGGGAGGCTGTTTGCTGAGCAGTAAACAAGGGCGGTTTGCTAGGGAGAGAGCATGAGAGCCAGATACACCTAACCAACATTTGCTAAACATCGTCCAATAACAACACCCAACCCACAAAAGAACCAAAAAACCAAAGAACAAATAAAAACTCCTTCAAGAGTAAAAATAATGCACACAGTGGTGTTGTAGCCATGCTGCTCCCAGGATATTAGCGAGACAAGGTGGGTGAGGTTATATCTTTTATTGGACCAACAATAAAAACTATTACCTCACCCATCTTGTCTCTCTAAAAATAATGCAGGCAGAAGTCCAGCAGCAGAGGGGGGCTATCCAGTTTATTGCATGGAATGCAGCATGTGTGATTACATACCTTGTGGGCAGATGGCATATGTGTGTGTTCGGTGCAAGGAGCTCATGTCCCTTCTGTGACCCTGTATGGGCTTTGGAGACCAGAGTGGCTGAACTGGAGGAGCTAAGGGAAACAGGTACATTGAGGAGAATTTCCAGGACACAGTCTGACAGCCCCTGTGCTGTTGAGGAGGATGAAAATCTTGGAGAAGAAGTGGAGGGAAACAATGCCATAGTTGGGACCCTCCTTCCAGATGATGTCATGGTATCCTCTCACACTGAGCGTAGCTGTCTGTTGTTAGGAAAAGACAGATAATAGTACTGAGGGATTTGATTATTAGAAATATGCTTCTAGTACTTCTTAGCTGTTAGATTCAGTGGCTATAGCTTTATAGATAGGGTCATAGAGCCTCTGAAAGGACTAAAACTATAGAAACTGCCCTCACACAGAGAGGGCATATCTTTATTTTAGTTGGCTTTCAGCACTCAAAGCTGTGCTGCTTAAATGTGCCAGGACATTACAATAGCCTCTGTGCAAAGGCTCAAAACTGAAGAAGGACTGAGAAGAATAAGAGTAACTTCAACTGCGCTCAGTCCAAAACTGAACGTAGATATAGTACCACTGGGTATGGACAACAAGAGAACCAATGAATCTTCATGCTGACAGCACTGTGCAAAATTAATGTGAGTGGCAATTTTATTTACTCCAGAAGAACAAGCTGATTTCATAGTAAGTGAAGCAGCCCTAATGAAGCTCCTTCTGCCAAACAGACAATCTTGCATATGGAATCCATTTGGCCACACATGGAACCATCCACAGATAGAGCTGATTACAGACAACACAGCTCTCCAGTAACTCTGCAGCTCCGCAGTAACTTGAACCACTCTGTAAGGACATATGGGTTTACATATAGTACATAAAGGCTTCATTACCCACACCCAGCAGATTAGAGGAGAAAGGATCATGGAGACAAAAGACCCTTAAATCCCCCCCCCGCCCCCTCCCAGGGGCAGCTAACAGCACAGAAGAGTCTCACTTAATTTTGCTAGCTGAGCAGACTTGTTGCTTGTTGCTACATCACTTACATGAACCTAGAGAGCAGAACAGGAAACAAAACTGTTACTCTCCCGCTGAACATTATAATTTCATATTTTATTAAGATTTTAATGTGGGAAGAAGAAACTTCCTAGCATTTTATCTTTATATAAACCTGGAATAAAAACACCATGTCAACATAAAACTTCAGACATGCATCAAGAGCAGAGTGTTAACACAAACCACCCAGAAGGCGCCCTTTCATGGTACCAGGTTTGGAATATGCAGCAGAAACAACCGTGTAAGTATCCAGCTAAAGAGCTCCTGGACCAGACGTGGGAAAGAAGGGAGAGAACATACACTGCTCGACACATGAGAACTGAACAAAATATATTCTTAAGAGGGAGCAAAGGAGATGATAGCGGTCAAATAGCATAGGGGTGGGTGTGTTATAATTGCCCAGGTGGAACAGACTAGGACAGTTTCAGGTGGTTGGGCCCAAAATTTAGGGTTTGTCTTAAAACATCTATTTTTTTTCCCATCCTCTATTATTAGACACTTTTATAAAATGGCACTTTTATTCTTAAATCTTCATATAAATAGTGTGTCTGGATTGAAATAGGGTTGGAACCCAGACTCAGCAAAATGCTGCAAGTATACGAGAGACACGGACAGTGAAGGTGACCAGTCTGTTTTTATTATCCAAATCAAGGGAAAAGCAATAAGTAGCTGAACTGCATAAATGGTGTCAAGGAAATCAAAGTTTAAAAAAAAAAATGCTTCCAGTCTTCATAAGCTATGGAGGTGTTAAAGGAGTGGGAGGGGTTAATGCACATTTAACCTGACAACACCTCTTGAAACAAAAATGTTCAGTGGCTTATCTCAAGGCAGTAAACCCAGACTAGGAACGCTCTTTCCCAGTTGCTCAATCGCCTGCACATGATGTGTGGAAAGCTGCCACAGCTGCAGCACCTCTCTCTCCCTCAAGTCCCTCCCCTGTGACTCTGTGCAAAAGAGGCTAGCCTAAGCTGGGCTGATGTCTCTGCCTTCCCTTCACCACTGCCTCCTGCTTGTGGCAGGAGTTGGGAGGGAAACAGGAGTAATGAGAGATGGGGAAGACAAGAAAAAAGGGTGAAAGTGATGAGGGGAAATGAAATTCTCCGAGAGGGGAGAGGAAAGGGGGAGAAGTTTGAAGAACAAGCAAAAGAGAAGGGAAAAGCACAGAAAATCTGAGTGAAGAGTGGAAAACCCCCTTTTCCCCCACCTTGGCCTTCAATTACCAAAGATCTCCTGTGTGCACCTTCCAGATCCTGCACCAAAACCATCTGCTGTGGTCCCCAGGAGATGTGTCCATTGGTAACCCTGCACTGGCTCCTGCCTCTGTGGACTGCGGAAAGAGTGGGTGTTCCTGACCCAATGATCTCCAGGTTCTGTGTGTTTAGGAGGCTCATCTCACTCCAAACTCTGAGTTCACCAATTTTTATCCCAATGAGGGGATAGTTCACAGGAAGCTGCAGGGCGAACCCCTGCACTTTCATGCCTCTTGACCTTCCCTTTCCTCAAAAGTCTGTCCATGGCAGGGAAGATCTGGCCCCTGCACTTTAGATCTCTTCAAGTTTTTTCTATATCTAGTGTGTTTTAAACACTGTCCAACTCTCGTAGATTGAATCTGGGCTTCAGTTCAAGGCAGTCCTCACTTTTTTGAGGGTAGATTCCTTGCTAGCTGGTTGGACCATTGCACCTTGAGAAGATGAGGCATGGTTCCTGGATTTGGAAGCCTGATGGCTATTAAGGAAGTATGCATTCCAGGTGAGACTGCAAACTAAAACCCACCACCATATGAGAGCTGTATGCTGACCTATGTGAAATGGCCTGGCAGAGTCTCCATCTAGTTCCCAATGGACAAGTGTCTCCTCACTAAAGCTACCATCACAACTAGCTAGATATGCTGGCAAACTCAGCAGAATAGACAAAGACTGAATAGTCATGGAAGCTGAATTCCTCTCTGATCTCTTGGGCTGGTCCCTCCAGGTCAGGGGTGAAGTACATTGGTAGGGCAAGGAGGAGCAAGCTTGTATTTCCACTGTCTATGTTTTACGTGTTTTGGTCACCTCACCACCTTCCATCAGAATCAAATTTAGTTTAGAAAGTGTGTGTGTGTGTGTACACAAGAGACCTTTGTTTTCGGCATTCCAGTGTGGTCTTCACTGCTGAGACCAGAGTTGGCCAGAAAGATAGCAACATTAAAAGCGAACTGACTAACGAAGATTAGAGTACTCCGAACAGTCTGGCAGAGATGCAACTCAAACCACACACGTCTGCTCAACAGCTCACGCAGTACACAAGGGCCACCCTCCTTCTACTGAACTTCGAATGAACTGAAAATTGGACACAGGGTTACCGGCAACTTATCACCAGCTTGAAATCCTGGAAATACAAAGACTGCAAGACACCAGTGAAAAGGCAGTAAAAGTGCTCCACTAAAATAGATCAAGAACAGTGACTTGTGGTTTCCAGGGTGACACTGTGGATAAGCCCAGGGGATTTGATTAACTGCAGCTCACATGAGGTGGCATAAATTATTCATTTCTGGCCTATGCAAACGTAACTGGTTTCTGTGTCAGCAAATATGCCAGGACTTGGTTCCAGTACACTTTGTGCTAAGTTGGAAATTCTCTTCCAACTGAGCCCTTGATTCACCCCCACTGGCATGTGGGACATGGAGGTGCAATTGCTACTCGATGCACTAGTGCAGGACTGGGCAAACGTTTTGGCCCGAGGGCCACATAGGGGTTGCGAATCTGTACGGAGGGCCGGGTAGGGAAGGCTGTGCCTCTGCAAACAGCCTGGCCCCCGCCCCCTATATACCCCCTCCCACTTCCTGCCCCTTGACTGCCCCCATCAGAACCCCCAACCCATCCAACCCCCCCCCCCCCGCTCCTTGTTCCCTGACTATCCCCTCCCGGGACCCCCTGCCCCTAACCACCCCCCCGGGACATATCCACCCCCTATCCAACCTCCCTGTTCCCTGTCCCTGGACTACCCCGACCCCTTTCCACACCCCTGCCCTTTGACAGGTCCTCTGGGACTCCCACGCCAATCCAACACCACCCCCCGAACTCCCACCCCATCCAACCGCCCCTTGCCTGTCCCCTGACTGCCCCCCAGGACTTCCATGCCTATCAAACCGCCCCCTGCTCCCTGACTGCCCCCCCGAACCTCCACCTCATCCAACCACCCCCTGCTCCCCATCCCCTGACTGCCCCCCAGGAGCTCCTGCCCCTTATCCAACCCCTGCTCCCCGCCCCCTTACCATGCCACTCAGAGCAGCAGGACTGGCTTATTGGAAAGCCTGAGAGGTGGGCGGGCGCAAGCTGTGCAGCCCATGTGGCAGTGTAACTGCAGGGGAGGGGAGACAGTGGGGAAGGGGCCAGGGGCTAGCCTCCCTGGCTGGGAGCTCAAGGGCCGGGCAGGACAATCCCGCGGGCCAGATGTGGCCTGCAGGCCGTAGTTTCCCCACCTCTGCACTAGTGGGAACTGTTTCCTTTAGGGGAATGCAGCTTTAACTTGCCATTGAGCCTCCAGAGGAGTCCCACTGACAGAGGTTGTCTGGCAGGATCGCGGAACTGGTGCATAACCTGAGAGGTGTTGGCCACGCCCCCAACTAGCACCATACATTTTGGGACTACATCAGTCAGTTCCTGGCCTCCCTATCAGAGCAGGACTTGTGGGCCCCATGCACTGCTGAGACCCCTAGTCTAGGCAAACTTTATCCTTCTGGTTGGAATGAATCAAGCCTGAGACCTGTTAAATAACCAGGCAGTAGCCAAGCTATTCCCTTGACAGGATGGGTATTCCTCCAGCAGGCTTTCATTATCTTGTGAAAAATGGTTTGGAACCCAGAAAGTGTACACAGTTAGGAGATCTGCTGTATTAACACCATTCAATTTTATCTGTATTGAACCTTTCAGTGCACAAGATTAAACAGACTTATTTCTTCTGTATCCAGGATTGATTTTGTCTGTACAAAGTGCAAGCTGGTCTCCATATTGGAAGAGAAGATTGAAGGTCTGGAGCAACAGATAACGACCCTGCGTTGCATACGAGAAACTGAGCATTTTCTGGACAAAACTCAGGATATGCTTCTAGGGGCACAAAGCTCTAAAGATATAGAGCAGGTTGCACAGAGGAGCCAAGAGGCCAGTGAAGAAGCTTAGCAACATGTGACCTCCAGAGGAAGAAAGCGGAATGTCCGGGTTCCAGTAACACAGACACAGGTAACTAACCACTTTCATGTTCTCTCCACAGGTACCATTGCGGAGAGTGGACCAGATGATATGTCTGGGGGGAGAAAGCAGAAGGAGACTCCGCTGGTTGGAAGGCATGAGATGCGATGTCCTGAGGTTGGGGGTTCCATGACCACCACTCCCAAGAGGAGGAGGCGGGTGGTGGTGGTCGGGGACTCTCTCCTCTGGGGGACTGAGTCATCTATCTGCCGCCCTGACCGGGAAAACTGAGAAGTCTGCTGCTTGCCAGGGGCTAAGATTCGCGATGTGACGGAGAGACTGCTGAGACTCATCAAGCCCTCGGATCGCTACCCCTTCCTGCTTCTCCACGTGGGCACCAATGATACTGCCAAGAATGACCTTGAGTGGATCACTGCGGACTACGTGGCTCTGGGAAGAAGGATAAAGGAGTTTGAGGCGCAAGTGGTGTTCTCGTCCATCCTCCCCGTGGAAGGAAAAGGCCTGGGTAGGGACCGTCGAATCGTGGAAGTCAATGAATGGCTACGCAGGTGGTGTCGAAGAGAAGGCTTTGGATTCTTTGACCATGGGATGGTGTTCCATGAAGGAGGAGTGCTGGGCAGAGACGGGCTCCACCTTACGAAGAGAGGGAAGAGCATCTTTGCCAGCAGGCTGGCTAACCTAGTGAGGAGGGCTTTAAACTAGGTTCACCGGGGGAAGGAGACCAAAGCCCTGAGGTAAGTGGGAAAGCGGGATACCGGGAGGAAGCACAGGCAGGAATGTCTGTGAGGGGAGGGCTCCTGCCTCATACTGGGAATGAGGGGCGATCAACAGGTTATCTCAAGTGCTTATATACGAATGCACAAAGCCTTGGAAACAAGCAGGGAGAACTGGAGGTCCTGGTGATGTCAAGGAACTATGACGTGATCGGAATAACAGAGACTTGGTGGGATAACTCACATGACTGGAGTACTGTCATGGATGGTTATAAACTGTTCAGGAAGGACAGGCAGGGCAGAAAAGGTGGGGGAGTAGCACTGTATGTAAGGGAGCAGTATGACTGCTCAGAGCTCCGGTACGAAACTGTAGAAAAACCTGAGTGTCTCTGGATTAAGTTTAGAAGTGTGAGCAACAAGAGTGATGTAGTGGTGGGAGTCTGCTATAGACCACCGGACCAGGGGGATGAGGTAGATGAGGCTTTCTTCCGGCAGCTCACGGAAGCTACTAGATCGCACGCCCTGATTCTCATGGGTGACTTTAATTTTCCTGATATCTGCTGGGAGAGCAATACAGCAGTGCATAGACAATCCAGGAAGTTTTTGGAAAGCGTAGGGGACAATTTCCTGGTGCAAGTGCTAGAGGAGCCAACTAGGGGGAGCGCTTTTCTTGACCTGCTGCTCACAAACCGGGTAGAATTAGTGGGGGAAGCAAAAGTGGATGGGAATCTGGGAGGCAGTGACCATGAGTTGGTTGAGTTCAGGATCCTGACGCAGGGAAGAAAGGTAAGCAGCAGGATACGGACCCTGGACTTCAGGAAAGCAGACTTCGACTCCCTCAGGGAACGGATGGGTAGGATCCCCTGGGGGACTAACATGAAGGGGAAAGGACTCCAGGAGAGCTGGCTGTATTTCAAGGAATCCCTGTTGAGGTTACAGGGACAAACCATCCCTATGTGTCGAAAGAATAGTAAATATGGCAGGCGACCAGCTTGGCTTAACGATGAAATCCTAGCGGATCTTAAACATAAAAAAGAAGCTTACAAGAAGTGGAAGGTTGGACATATGACCAGGGAAGAGTATAAAAATATTGCTCGGGCATGTAGGAATGATATCAGGAGGGCCAAATCGCACCTGGAGCTGCAGCTAGCAAGAGATGTCAAGAGTAACAAGAAGGGTTTCTTCAGGTATGTTGGCAACAAGAAGAAAGCCAAGGAAAGTGTGGGCCCCTTAATGAATGAGGGAGGCAACCTAGTGACAGAGGATGTGGAAAAAGCTAATGTACTCAATGCTTTTTTTGCCTCTGTCTTCACTAACAAGGTCAGCTCCCAGACTGCTGCGCTGGGCATCACAAAATGGGGAAGAGATGGCCAGCCCTCTGTGGAGATAGAGGTGGTTAGGGACTATTTAGAAAAGCTGGACGTGCACAAGTCCATGGGGCCGGACGAGTTGCATCCGAGAGTGCTGAAGGAATTGGCGGCTGTGATTGCAGAGCCATTGGCCATTATCTTTGAAAACTCGTGGCGAACGGGGGAAGTCCCAGATGACTGGAAAAAGGCTAATGTAGTGCCAATCTTTAAAAAAGGGAAGAAGGAGGATCCTGGGAACTACAGGCCAGTCAGCCTCACCTCAGTCCCTGGAAAAATCATGGAGCAGGTCCTCAAAGAATCAATCCTGAAGCACTTGCATGAGAGGAAAGTGATCAGGAACAGCCAGCATGGATTCACCAAGGGAAGGTCATGCCTGACTAATCTAATCGCCTTTTATGATGAGATTACTGGTTCTGTGGATGAAGGGAAAGCAGTGGATGTATTGTTTCTTGACTTTAGCAAAGCTTTTGACACGGTCTCCCACAGTATTCTTGTCAGCAAGTTAAGGAAGTATGGGCTGGATGAATGCACTATAAGGTGGGTAGAAAGTTGGCTAGATTGTCGGGCTCAACGGGTAGTGATCAATGGCTCCATGTCTAGTTGGCAGCCGGTGTCAAGTGGAGTGCCCCAGGGATCGGTCCTGGGGCCGGTTTTGTTCAAGATCTTCATAAATGATCTGGAGGATGGTGTGGATTGCACTCTCAGCAAATTTGCGGATGATACTAAACTGGGAGGAGTGGTAGATACGCTGGAGGGGAGGGATAGGATACAGAAGGACCTAGACAAATTGGAGGATTGGACCAAAAGAAATCTGATGAGGTTCAATAAGGATAAGTGCAGGGTCCTGCACTTAGGACGGAAGAATCCAATGCACCGCTACAGACTAGGGACCGAATGGCTAGGCAGCAGTTCTGCGGAAAAGGACCTAGGGGTGACAGTGGACGACAAGCTGGATATGAGTCAGCAGTGTGCCCTTGTTGCCAAAAAGGCCAATGGCATTTTGGGATGTATAAGTAGGGGCATAGCAAGCAGATCGAGGGACATGATCGTTCCCCTCTATTCGACATTGGTGAGGCCTCATCTGGAGTACTGTGTCCAGTTTTGGGCCCCACACTACAAGAAGGATGTGGATAAATTGGAGAGAGTCCAGCGAAGGGCAACAAAAATGATTAGGGGTCTAGAACACATGACTTATGAGGAGAGGCTGAGGGAGCTGGGATTGTTTAGTCTGCAGAAGAGAAGAATGAGGGGGGATTTGATAGCTGCTTTCAACTACCTGAAAGGGGGTTCCAAAGAGGATGGCTCTAGACTGTTCTCAATGGTAGCAGATGACAGAACGAGGAGTAATGGTCTCAAGTTGCAGTGGGGGAGGTTTAGGTTGGATATTAGGAAAAACTTTTTCACTAAGAGGGTGGTGAAACACTGGAATGCGTTACCTAGGGAGGTGGTAGAATCTCCTTCCTTAGAGGTTTTTAAGGTCAGGCTTGACAAAGCCCTGGCTGGGATGATTTAACTGGGACTTGGTCCTGCTTCGAGCAGGGGGTTGGACTAGATGACCTTCTGAGGTCCCTTCCAACCCTGATATTCTATGATTCTATGATTCTATGATTCTATGATTTATAGAGGGTTTCTTTGATTTTTTTGGGGGGTGGCAAGGGCCGGGTTGGTAAATAAAATTATTTGTTTTATCTCCAGCTCCACCAGTTTTATCCTTAACTCTGTTCTTAAAGCAATGGTGGTATCATCCTTGCCCATGAACTTCCTTTGTTCCCCGCATCTTTCTGGTCTAATTATGGATCTTGCCACTGATGGTCCTTCCCTTGACCTTGTTTCTGCTGAAATGTGTTTTCCCCATATTTACTTCCCATTTTGTCTCTCTCTATCCTTCTGAGATGGTGTCTGCAGTTTAAAAAGTATTCAGGGGGTTGATCCTCGCTCCACACTATAAGGCACTATAAGGTGGGTAGAAAGCTGGCTAGATTGTCGGGCTCAACGGGTAGTGATCAATGGCTCCATGTCTAGTTGGCAGCCGGTGTCAAGTGGAGTGCCCCAGGGGTCGGTCCTGGGGCCGGTTTTGTTCAATATCTTCATAAATGATCTGGAGGATGGTGTGGATTGCACTCTCAGCAAATTTGCAGATGTTACTAAACTGGGAGGAGTGGTAGATACGCTGGAGGGGAGGGATAGGATACAGAAGGACCTAGACAAATTGGAGGATTGGGCCAAAAGAAATCTGATGAGGTTCAATAAGGATAAGTGCAGGGTCCTGCACTTAGGATGGAAGAATCCAATGCACCGCTACAGACTAGGGACCGAATGGCTAGGCAGCAGTTCTGCGGAAAAGGACCTAGGGGTGACAGTGGACGACAAGCTGGATATGAGTCAGCAGTGTGCCCTTGTTGCCAAGAAGGCCAATGGCATTTTGGGATGTATAAGTAGGGGCATAGCGAGCAGATCGAGGGACGTGATCGTTCCCCTCTATTCGACACTGGTGAGGCCTCATCTGGAGTACTGTGTCCAGTTTTGGGCCCCACACTACAAGAAGGATGTGGATAAATTGGAGAGAGTCCAGCGAAGGGCAACAAAAATGATTAGGGGTCTAGAGCACATGACTTATGAGGAGAGGCTGAGGGAGCTGGGATTGTTTAGTCTGCAGAAGAGAAGAATGAGGGGGGATTTGATCGCTGCTTTCAACTACCTGAAAGGGGGTTCCAAAGAGGATGGCTCTAGACTGTTCTCAATGGTAGCAGATGACAGAACGAGGAGTAATGGTCTCAAGTTGCAATGGGGGAGGTTTAGATTGGATATTAGGAAAAACTTTTTCACTAAGAGGGTGGTGAAACACTGGAATGCGTTACCTCGGGAGGTGGTAGAATCTCCTTCCTTAGAGGTTTTTAAGGTCAGGCTTGACAAAGCCCTGGCTGGGATGACTTAACTGGGAATTGGTCCTGCTTCGAGCAGGGGGTTGGACTAGATGACCTTCTGGGGTCCCTTCCAACCCTGATATTCTATGATTCTATGATTCTATGATTCCACAACAAACTGGATTATTTTTTTATCAAGATAGGAGGCTTTAGACTCCCCTCCTCCCCATTTTCCTGTCCCTCCCCTGCCCATACCAATTATTCACATCTGGTACTTTCAGTCAGAAGTGAATTGTGTGAGTACAGCATATTCCACGCACTTTCTGGACTCAGTAACACCCAGGAGCCTAGTCAGATCTGTAGTTAGAGAGTTCACTGGCTACATGAGCTTTTGTACATCTTTCAGCTAACTCAGAGATCCAGACACACAATGTAGTGCTATGAGGAAACACATGGATTTGTGACCATCTGAGGGAAGTGGCTTTGGGTCCATAAAGAGGTGAATGGATTACGCTCATCTGAGTGTAGTTTCTTCAACAGATAGACTATGGATTATATACTCAATTTAGTAAGTAATCCATGCATAATTCACAGCCAGTGACTAATAAAAACTTAAAATGTTCTCTTACTCCAGCTGTCTTAGAGGATGAGAGCCTACAGCAGGCTGGAGACGGCTTAGACAAAATGTAAGGATGTTGAAACATTTTGTAGCATGTACAATACCGTGTCAGTGAAGTGGAAGGAGTATTCCACCCGAGTGTGTTCCACTTGAATGTGTACCACAGCCCCAGCGGCACATCACAACCCGACGGTTGGGGGAGACACAATTTCCATTTCATGGAGAGGTACACAACATTCTTTACAGCACTCTGTGACTATTGGCAAGACATGGCAAGTGAATACTATTGTTGGCATAATTAGCAGTCGTACTATTACAGTTGTGTTTAGAAATCTCAATCACAATCCCGGCCCTGTTGTTCCAGGTGCTGTAAAAACCCAGTAGAAGGTGGTCCCTGCCCTGAAAAGCTTACAGTGTAACTAATAAATACTTGCCATTTATATAAATACAAGGTGTTGTATAGTGCCTTGCATTGTAAGATCTCAATGCACTTTCCAGAAGGTGTAAACTTCACGAGTGTACGTTAGCATCGTCACTTAATGCAGGGGCAAAATGTGGTACTGAACTCGCGACTAAAGCCAAGAGAGAAATTAACAAAGTGTAGTTGCATACTCAGTAAACTTAGTTTATTTTTCTCTAAATAGTGGCTGGATGGCTGCGAGCAGATCATTGTTTCCTCATATTGCTTGGACAAACCTCTCTTCACAGTGTCTGTTCTAGGGATTGATTATGACTATTCAAAATTAGATCTAATTGGTCAGATAATTGCATGGTATTGTCCAGTCCCCTGACTGGAAGAGCACACTAAGGGTATGTCTACTCTGCAATTAGACACCCGTGGTTGGCCCATGCCAGCTGACTCGGGCTCACGGGTCTCAGACTAAGGGGCTGTTTAATTCACAGTGTAGACATTTGGGCTAAGGTCTCAGTCCAAGCTCTGGGACCCTCCCACCTCACAGTTGGATGGACCAGTCGCGGGTTTTTAATTGCAGTGTAGACGTTCTCTAAGACTTCAAGCGTAAAAGTTTAACACTTTTTGATTGTTCAGTTTGAATGTGAATCTTCTTTCTGCCAACATTTTCACCAGCAAAATTCAAATATTTTGCAGAAAACCTATGTGCTACTCTTTGTAAGATTAATTAAACATTGGAACAAATATTCATGGAACACTGTTCTGTTTTTCAAGTTAACTCAGCTGTAGGAGTGACTTGCTCATAGTTGCACATGGCAGAGCTAGGACTAGAACCCAGGTCTCCCAACTCACAGCCCCCTATGCTGATTACTGGAGAGTAGTGCCTCCCTCCTACTTCACTTGTAATAATCAGGAATATGGTATAAATGGAGATAGTCTCACATCTATTGTTTTCCCTAATTAGGTATACGTTGGCTAATCTCTTTGGTATCTATTTTAGTTTAAGGTTGTTTATCTCTTAATTACTATTTTGGTTTATGCTTTGGTTATTAAATAAATGACTAGGAAGCCCACTTTGGGTTGGATAGCTGGAACAAAGTATATTGTATATAAAAATAAATAAATACAATAAGTAGAAACCCATAAGTAGTCCCAGGTGTCATTTAGACACAGATCATATTGACCAGATACACAGAAGGGGAAACCCTGCCCACAGTCAGAGCTGCAGAGACGGACCTGCCCAAACAGAAAGCGCAAGCTGTGCTGCCTTTGAGCTGTGCGCAGAGATAGCCTGCTGGGAAGTAGTGTCATCTAACAGTTAGAGCAGAGGACTGGGAAATCCAGATTCCTGGTTTCTACTGCCAGTGCTTTCACGGACTCTCTGCATGACTTGGGGTGTGTCACTTACCCGCTCTGAGCCCTAGTTTCCTGTCTGTAAAATGTATCTAGGAACACTTACCTCACAGGGCTGTTGGGAGGATCAATTCGCTAATGCAATGGTAAAGCACGTTGAGAGACTTAGGTGCTAGGTGCTCCAGAAGTGCAAGCAATGACTGTTATTTACACCATTTTGAATTAGCTGCTTTCTTTTTCTTTTGTTTTTAAAGTACAGACTGCCGTGGCTGCATCCCGTGGCTCATGGCTTTTTCTGGCATAGACAGCCAAGGTTTCCCAGTGTTATTAGTACTTGGTAACTATTCAAGCATTGCTGCTCACTAGCCTGCAGGTAAGGTGGTGTCACTAGTTCCATGATAAATCCTATCTTGTGGGGACTTAAATCTTGGCTGCAAAATCACAGTTTTTACTAGAGTTTTATAAGACGCTGGGAGCGTGGGGGAGGGAGGGGAGGAAACGTAGCCACAAAACATCACACAGAACGACATGGGGCCCAGTCCCGAGAAGTACTGAGCACACACGACTTCCGAAACTTCTGAAGTGTCTCAGCACTTCTTAGGATCAGAGCCATGTAGCAAAGAAAGTGTTTGCGGGAAACAGTTAATAGATAATAATATTAGATCTAAATCCGTATTTATATGACGGTCAAAACCAGCTCCTTCTAGCCTTCTGTGTCACAGGTTGCAAGGCTGGGTTACTAACGGTCACAGCTTGGCCAGTGTCAGCCTTACCAGAGCATGTGTATGCACTGCCTGAGCGCCCCCTGGTGCTCCATCAGAGCAGTGGAGACTACCTTATGATACAGTCTTTTCATGAGCACACACCCTATATTTTTCCATAGGACCCTGCCTCATTCAGTGTACAGGATGGACACATAGGGCTTAAGCAACCATAAATCTGCCATTTCCTAACTTTTGTATGTGTAAAAATCAGATAAATACCAGCGATCCTTACTGGCTTTCTAGGTACTCTCCTTTAGCAGTATTGCACCATCCATAGGGAATGTGGTAGAAGCAGATTTTGAGGAGGTACTTGAAGGACTGAATAGTGGCTTTATGGATTTAGAGCTTGTCTAAATGGGGATGTTATACTGCTATAAGGTAGGTGTGAAAGTATAGCACTATAGTTATACTGGTATAACTCCCCCTGTAGACATGTTTACTCTAGTATAAGAAGGCCTTTATCTGGTTTAGCTTATGTCACTTTGGAAGCTAAGTCCAAAAAAGCCACTTTTATTTCTGAATCAAAAGTGTCCTAACAGGGGAGTCCTACCAGTAAAGGTCTCCCATATAGATATACCCCACTTCAGGGAAGGTGTTCCATACACATGGGGCAGCATGGAAGCAACCACGAAGGTGCATGCAAGAAAAGAGGACAAATGGATAATGGAGGCTCCCAGTGAAGCAAAGGGCACATGTGGATGACATGATAAGGTAGAGTAGATCAGCAGGAAGAGGCTACAATGTGGCTCCTGGTTCCTCCCATCTTTGATACAGAGCTGTAGCCTGGAGAGCTCACAGATAACTGTAAGTGATAGAGTCAGGCTGCTTGGGTCGATTCAGAGCTTTGGGGTCCATAGTCTTGGTGGGTTTCACCTGTGTAGTGAAGATAAGGGTGACTGCAATCTGTTCAGTTTCATATAGCCTTCAGGATCATGGCAAGTTGTTAAGGGGAAAAGTTTGGGAGCCTTGTATCTAGGTTCATATGGTGCATGAAACACCCGTGAAAGAGTTAAGCCCAACTGAGTGTGTTTAATGGGAGTGTGCTGATGTTGTACGCCTGGCGAGGCTGTCACTGGGAAGTTGTTCAGTTTCCTGCAGGGAGATAAGTGGGTGGGGTTCTTCCCTGAAGCCTTGGATAGTTGAGTGATTAGCAAACACATTGCTCATTTGCCCCGGACTTTAACGGTAGGTCTATGTTGCAATTGGGCGCGAGCCTCCCATTCTGGGCAGACAGACTTCTGCCAACATGCTAAAAATAGCTGTGCGGATGTTGTGGCACAAGCAGAGGCTGGGAATAGCCACCCACGCTGAAGCCCCCCAACCCTCTGGGTCTGAGCTTGAGTGGCTAGCCTGAGCCTCTGCCGGTGCTGTAATGCCCATACAGCTATTTTCAGTGTGCGAGCGTGAGCTCCACTCGCACAGCTCTGGCTGCCCAGGCTGGGGGGCTCGCTTCCAGCTGCGGAATAGATAGACCTGAAGAATTCTTACTGCCAGTGCTTCACTTCTCTAGCATTCAGCCTGGTGGTGGAGTAATTCCGTGGGTAGCTTTCCTTGCTGTGGGTTCTCATGAAGAGCAGTTATAAAGTACCCCATAAAAGTGCTCAGGGTGCTGAGCGACTATCATAGAAACAATTGCTCATTAACTAATAAAAAGATTTCCTCTCTTTAGTGCCCTGGCCTGTATGGAAATGGCCCAGGGGTAGGAAAAGGTGCAAGGGGCCCTTGCACAAGGCCAGGCACAGTTGCAGTCTCTGTGCTCAAGAAATGCATCTGGGTATGCTGACCATGCCAACGAGGGAGGGGAGGAGCAGACTGGGGAACATGCCGCTCCACATTGAAGGATGGGGGTAATGTCCACACCTCCCGCACATCCTGGAGCTCCTTCATGGGCTGTCCCTGGGGCAGCGGGATACTGCAACATTCCTGGGCTGGACCAGTATCTCCAAGGTACAATCTGGCACTAAAATAGCCCAAATCACACTGTTTTAACCTAGAATTTAGAGGTCTTATTCTAGAGCTGGCATTTCCTGTCCCTGTTACTATGACTTTTACGCACAACATTCGTATTCCAATATAATGTGAATGGACAGCAGGGAGGGAGAAGGGGGGCAGGGGAGGATCCCTGGGGAGAGGAAGAATTAGCCCCATTCATAAGGGAGGAAGTGAATCTTGCTTTTATGCAAAAGAGACTCACACAGACGACAATGAGGCTTAAAATCATAAGTGTGTCTGGGCTAGGGCTCTGATTCATTCATCACATACAGCCCCTTCCAAAGGAAGGGAGGAAAAACACAGTGGTCTGGCCTTTCAGAAAGGGCTTAGGAAAACAAAGGAAGGGGATCCAGTGTTGCCTTAAAAGGTCAGATGCAGGAGTGCACAGCCCATCTGACAGCTATTCATGTGCCTCTGGGCACTGAGTCTGTGTCATTTTCCTTCCAACCAATCCAAAGCAAAACAGCTGAGGCCTGCCTGATCGAAGGCCCTGGCTGGAGTCTGGGGACAAAATCCATGGGGCACTGGCACTGCAGAGAGTTCGCAGTGAAACGCTGCTGATGGGCCAACAGAAAACGCTGCCAAGGAGAGAACACCAAGTGGCAGTTCCAGGAGGGTTGAGGAGAAGGCCTCAGCTTGGACTCACTCCTGTGAGGAAAGAGCATCTAGTTCTAATTGCACTTTATGGTCTGGAAAATTCCCCTCTCTTGTCTTGCAACAAGATCTCTGCCAGTTTCTATGTCTTGGGTCTTTGTCTCCTCCCCGCCCGCCCACCCACCACAGCCTTTGGTGCAGTGTGACTCTGTCCAGCCACTGCATTCTCGCCTCCTGTTACTGTCTCTCTCTCTGCTTGTCTGTAAGGATCTGCTTAAATAACCCTAATGCTACTAGTTTTTAAATAAAAAGCCTCCGTCTCCAGGCTATTAGAGAGACAAGGTGGGTGAGATAATATCTTTTATTGGACCATCTTGTCTCTCTAATATCCTAGGCCTGTCACCACTACAATTACATTGCATTCACCTAAGCTATGGCACTTATTGCTTGCCAGCGCTCCAGACTGCAACATGTGCTGGAGGCTGCTGCCTCCCTTCTTGCGCATGTGTGGGAGTGTGATCGCCTCATTTCCACCTTCAACTTCACTGGCTTCCCCCACTCATTTCAGGAGTCAGTGCAGGAAATCGGAATCAGTCTATGGACTGTAGGGGCAAGAACAGGAGCGCAGAGTTATTTACACAGAAAAAGTTCCTAGAAGCCAGGAGATGAATTTCTGATGCAATGTCAATTCTCACAGCCAAAACATCACCCAGTCTGTTCTATGCAGGGTCCTATATCACATCAGTCACCTGGGTATCTGAGCATCTTCCTGTAGGGTAGTGTGGTGGGGTGGCTGCCTCACACAGGGAGAAGAAGGGGTTAAACGCAGCACCAGGGAGGCTGTGCAGAACCCACTAATCAGGAAAGGGCTTATTGAGCCCACCAGTAGGGAGCAGGCAATCAAGGCTGGCAAGGGCCATATATAAAGGGCTGCTCAGCAGCACAGCAGGGAGTTTCTCTCTGGAAGGCAAGGGTGGAGGACTGGCTGCCTGAAGAAGCGCCAATGGGGGGCAAGCTGAGCTGCTGGCTGACCACTGCCAAGCTGGTGCTTTGCTACCAGGGCTGAGAGAGTGCTAGGCCTATGAGGGAACTGGCCTAGGGAAAATAAGCAGCAGGTTGGAGGAAGGCAGTAGGTGGCTGGGGCTATAGGGTCCCTGGGTTGGGAACCAGGGTAGCGAGTGGGCCTGGGTGGTGCCTCCCCACCTTGCACCCCAGTTGACAATGAGGAGAGTGGCCAGTATCCAGACTGCAGTTTGCCCCTGTGGCAAGGGGCTGGATCTTGGACTGCAGTTGGCTGCTAAGGCAAGTGGTGGGACTAAGGACTGTCAGACCCCCTGGAAGGAGGGGAGAAAGCAGAGTGGGGCACAGCTGGAGGGCTGTGCCTGAAGATGCTGCAGTCTGGGGAGCGATGTGGGTCCAAAGAGTGGGAACAGCTGTGATGGCAGCTGTGACACCACTAGCTGAAAGTGGACTGGAAGGGCTGAGAGCTAATTCCCAAGATGGCCAGCAGGAGGTGCTGCAGGGGCGAGTCATGCCCTGTTGCAAGTAGTAAGCTGCCACGTAACATCTGTCCTGTGATTCTCTCTTCCTGTTACCAGGTGTAACTCTGCCTGGAGACTTTCAGAGAAAATGGAAATGTTTAGTTCTTCATGGTGTGGTTCTACATGGGGTACTATGGGTGTTTTTATTATTGAAGACAGATGAAGGAAGCGTACCTTGCACTTGGAATGGAAAGAGGTAAGGTTTATGGTGGCTCCTGGATTCTGTGGGAGTTTGTTCCACTATCTCTAGGGCTTTACCAAGTTCATGGTCCGATTTGCTCAATTTCATGGTCCTAGGATTTGAAAAATTTCATGATTTCAGCTATTTCAGTCTGAAATTTCATGGTGTTGTAACTGAAGTGGTCCTGATCCAAAAAGGAAGCGTGAGGGACTTGCAAGGTGCTTGCAGGAGGGCTTGCAGTACTGCTACCATTAGCTCTGCACGGCTGTTGATGGCAGCGCTACCTTCAGAGCTGGGCAGCTGGAAAGCCGCGGATGCTGGCCGGGAGCCCAGCTCTGAAGGCAGAGATGCTGCCAGCAGCTGCTTACCCTTACTTCTGTGCTGCTGCCTGCCTGTCTGTCCAACAGCTGCTGCTCTCTGGCCACCCAGCTCTGCAGGCAGCCCATAAATAAGGGGGGCAATACCAGGACCCCCATAAAATAACCTTGCAACTCCCTTTTGGGTCAGAATCCCTATTAGAGAAACACTGGTCTCTGCTGTGAAACCTGTATAGTATAGGGTAAAGCACACAAGACCAGATTTCACGGTCCTTTGTACATTTTTCATGGCTGTGAATTTGATAGGGTCCTAACTATCTCAGACCAATTGCTGCAAAGCTCTGCCTCCTGCACATACAGTCCTGAGAAAGGAAGGATGGTCCACTGGCTAGAGCATTTAACCTGTGATATGGGAGATCTGCATTTGAACAATTGCTCCAGCACAGACTTCCTTTGTGACCTTGGGTGATTCATTTAGCCTTGCTATGCCTCCGCTCCCATCTGTAAAATTGGGGTAATAGCAGTGCCCCACCATAAGACAGAAATTTCATTGGGCATGAGGAGGGGAGTGGTTGACTACAAATCTTTCCAAAGCTATAGGTGACTCTTCCTGGGCTAGATGTCGAAGTGCCCTGAAAGTCAGGACTGAGCTTCTGCACTTGACGCAATATACTAGCGGGAAGCCTCCTGGCTGCCTTCAGAGCATAGCTCTCAAAATCCATTGAGTGGGAGATGCAGGTGGTCTGCACCTCTGGAAAATCAGAGTTATAGCGTACTGGGGGATTTAATCCCTTGATACCTGTACTTAAGCTAAGGAGCTCTGGGTTCAAAGAAAGAAAATTAATTCTTTGCCAACCCTTAACTTGGGTCTGTCTCTACTACACTCGGAAGGCAAAAAAATCAAAACTCATGATGACTGTCACAGGGCCATAGCCCCTTCCTTTGCAGTCTGGGGGAATGTGACAGTAGTTTATCACATTTGCAGGTAGCCATTTTCCCAGGAGCCCTTGCTGCAGATGCAGTACACTAGAGTCTTGTCACAATTTAATACATAAATTTAATAAATTTAAAATAAATTTTTGAGACAGGGTAGCCAGCAAGGGGAAACTGTGCAATCATCAAGAGATGCTGCAGATTCCCTCTTCCTGGCCTCTAAAGCAATGTTTTTGTTTGTTTGTTTTTTTTTTTTCTTGGTTAAGAGCATTGTTTTCATGGTGGAAAATTCTGAGAAGCATCAGATCTTTCCTGCTGCTGCTTGCTTCTTGCCATCCTCATTAAGATTCATCCAACAAAGCATTGTTCCAGCATGCCCCACAAACAAGCAAAAGGCCCCCGCCTCCTGAGTGACCTCCATCTGCCTCTTCCCAGCAGGAATTCAGCCCATTCATCTCTTCCCACATGCTCCTCCTCCTGTAATGCTTTTGTGTGGGTTAGTCAATGGCCAATTATTAACCATAGAAAAGGCAATGTGCAGCTCTGTGATTTACCCACTGTCTCCTAAGACAATTATAAAATACATTTTCTACTCAGAATGTATTCTTTCCAGAGGATTTTTGCAGCTGAAATCAACACAAGCAAGTTATATTCACCAGCAGAAAGTTTCTTTAGAAAAGATTTAAGATTGCAAGTGTTGATAGTCTAGCCTCACAACAATATTGCACTGTTCACAAAAATTCTACATTTTGTATAAAATCTACGCTGTAAACTCTGGAAATGAATAGTTAAGATCCAGCCATTTCCCGATGGCTAAGGAACCCTCCTTTAGAGTGGAGGAGCAGGGAGGGAACCAGGGGTAGCTGAGGGTGGATGTACCAGTATTACCAATGCTTTGCAAAGTTGTAACCAGTCTCATGACATCTAGTATTTTTTCTTAAATCCGCAGCACCTGCTGGAGTCATGTGATTTGTGAGAATCTCCACTTTTGTATAAAAACAGACCCAGGAGTAAGTTTCTAGCCCTTATGGTTGTGGAGGGAAAAACTTAAACATGACCCCTAAACTCTCCAAGCCAGAAGGCAACTAAAGAACTCAAATTATTGAGGCTTCTAAAATTCAATTTGGAGGAGGCCTGACACTATTGTTTTTTTTAATGCTTGAGGATGGCAATGCTTGTGAGCTTGGGGCAATTGAATGGATGGCAGGGGTGTGTGAAGTGACCATCTTTGGCCATCCCCACCTTGTGTTGGAGCTGAGGCAGATTCCTCCATGTTCTCCTCTCTGCTCCTGTCTGTTGTTTTGCCCAGGCTTGTGGCCAGCAGGGGGAGCAGTGAGGGGAGGAAGAGAGGTGATCTGGCTACCTGTAGCCCTGATGCCTCCTCCAGTTGCTTAGGACATTTACTGGGACTAAAAGTCCCAGGGACAAACATTAAAATCCCAGGCTAATCTCAGCCAAACCATATAGCAACTATGCAATGTAAAAAATAAGTAGCACTTTAACTTCCAAGATCTCTTCTAAGCAATAAGTTTCTTTCTTTTGTCCAGTTCTAAAGTTGCCTTCCAATTCCAGCAGAGAAGAATCTCCGTTGACCCATGAGGATAGAAAGCCCCAGCTTTGCAATCCTTACAGCCTGCAGTGTGTACGCAAATACACTTTAAGGTAGGGCAGGCGATCACTGGGCTCCTTCCAGAGTTGAGTTCCTTTACTGCCCACCGCCCAGCCATAGGGAATTTCACATTCACATTCTTAGCAAGTGCAAATTTGGTATGGAAGAATCACAAGCTCTTTAATAGGGAGCCACAGGTCACAGCTTCTGAGAAACGGAGCAGTGCAGAACAAGCATACAGTGGCAAGGTAGGGGTGCATCCACCTAGCTTGCTCATAAGCAGAATGAGAAAAGTCCTCAGTATTGCAACTGAACTTTTCACTGGAGTGCCTGGATGATAGAGCTCAGAAAATAAGGCTCATGCTCCCAGCAGCCCTTTCTGCGATTGCTTCACTATGGAACACAGGTGCAATTCATGTAATTAGGCAGCAGGTGGCAGCTGTTCTCATGTTACCAGACAGCACCAGGTGCAATTAAATATACTTAATGATTCAACAACAATTAACAGATTTTATTAGTATTGCTCTCAGCGGAACCGACCTTTTAGCAGAGGCAAGGGGTTATCATGCTGGTGCATCATTCCACTGGCAGCAAGTCTGTGGGGCTGAACTGCCCACTTAAACTGAAGTTCATGGGCCTGCTTTTTGCTTTCACATCAGTGTAAACCTGAGGAACTCCTCTAATGTCAGCTCTGATTAGTTGGGCCTCAGATGGCTTCCTGAGTCATTAATTGCCTGTGGAAGAACATTAAAAAAGGCCTGCAAGAAACAGACACAGATACTGAGACACTCAAGTTCACCCCAATACTGCTAGCCCTGGAACCCAAAGTACATGGCGTGGTGTCTAGAAGGTTCATATAAATGTGGCAATTCTCCCTGCCCCTCTCTCCATAGTCAAACAGGGTGTAGGTGGCCACCTGGCCCATAAAGGGGGACTCCTGTAGCTAGGGCATTCCCTGATTCAGTTCCACCAAGAGGGAGTACCAATAAGCTGGAAAACAGGATAGGGTGGTTTCAGGGACCTGGGTATAGACTGAGGTCACTTACAGCTCCAAGGGAAGCTGAACAGAGTCAGCTGGTTTCCCAATGAAACATCGGTCCATTAGGGAGCTGAGCTTTCATTCCATCCTCAGGGGCTTGGAAAAGACTCACTCATTCCTCAGGGAGGGATTGGAAAGGTTGCAAAGAGGGAGGCTGTGGAGGATGTAGCTCCTCAGTCTAGTGGGAGCTCAAGAAGCACCCAGTTTATACACCCTAGACTACAGTCTGTCTTTTTTTTTTTTTAATCTAGTTTGTTTAGTGGCCCCAAAAGCTAAGGACTGCATAGTGATTCAGACACTGGTCCCTTGTGGGATGTTTTGCTGTTGGACTATAGCAATAAGTGTAAATTGCTCTCTGAAAAACAGATTTCTTCCCTTTGCTGCTGTCATAGGGTGGCCATCTCCATAGTGCGCCCTCACTGCTTAAGGCTGTGGCCCTGCAAATGACTCCCATCTCCATTCTGCTCTTCCCAGGGGCTGATCACTTGCCCACGTTCTCCATCACATGCAATAAGGCAGTCCCGCCTGGAGTGCCTTCCAGCGACAGGCTGCAGCACGACTGTGGCTGCCTCAGTTTCCCCTTTCTTCCAGAGTCCCTTGTAAGCCTATAGAAGCTTTCAGAGCATAAATAGCCTATTGTGGGCTTAATTTATAACAAAAGGTCCCACAACCATAATTCAGATTTCCCCAGCATGGTCCAAACAATAGTCACTCTTTCAAGCCTCCATAGTCCATCAACAAACCAAGTACAGCTCCAGCATCTCTCACCGCACCTACTTGAGCCCTTCTAGCTGGGGTGCTTCCCTGCCCTGTTTCCTTGCCAGGCACGGTTCAAGCTCCTGCCTAGAGACCTCAGGGGCTAACCCCTCCATCATTCCTCATCCTTCAGCCCTCTGGCTTCAGCTCTGTGGCTCAGAGAGCCAGCAGGCATCTCACTCTGCTGCTGTCAGCTTTCAGACCTCTCCAGGCATGGCTCTTTGGCCTAGGGAGGTTTGTAGGTGACCCGTGCTCCTACCCCAACAGCCTTTTGGTTTCACCAGCATATCTGGCTCCACTTCTCCCTAGGAAACTGTTCTGACTCCCTCTTTCAGGGGCATCCCCTCCCTGAAACGCTCAAGCCAGCTCAGCTCTCTTCAGCTCTCACCAAACTCTGAGTTCTGAGTTCTCCATTACCGTTGGGCTGTCTCCCATTTATATCTCCCAGGGCAGCCCCTCCCTCCTCTTTACACTAGATTAGGGGGCCCCTGGCCTGGAACAGTAGTGCTGGGCCTGATTTCATTTCAGGGGTCCGTTACCCTGTTACAACCTCCAAGTAACTCATGTGATTTTTTTTTTATGTTGGGGGTGGGGGGCAGATCTTGGCTCAGCCATACAGAGCAGTCCATTGTCATGGACAGCCTGACCCATGAGGAGTGGTAGGAAAGATCAGTCAGTCTCATGCTCTCACTTTACGGCGAGAGTGATGAATCATCTTGTTCCCAGGAGCTGGAAATCTTCAGGAATCCCAGATGTCATCTCAGAGCTCTGAGCATGCAGGGGAAATCCCCCCAGGCTAGTGAGGTTAGCTTCCTTCCTGATAGAACACCGTAGCTGCGATGGAATATTGTTTCTGGAGCTGTGTGGTATAGGCAATGAGAGGTGCAATCGCTCAGCATTTGTGCATTTCACTGTGAACTCAGTTGCATTTCTTCTCTGCTCATGTCCCCAAGAAGTGACTAAAACAAAACACCCCCAGCAACATTAATTCTTCCTTTAGGCTTCCTAATGCATCCCTCCTTTTCCACAGCATCTTTGGAGTTGGGGCTGCTTCATCCTGTGGCTTATACAGGGGGTGCACGCTGTTGGTGATGAACTATCAATAAGCATTCCAAAATAGGCTAATCCCAGAGCAAGACTCTTCAGTCTGAAAATGTGCATAGTTTTGATGCAGACATAACTTTGAGTTGAATTGTTTCAGGAAAGATTCGAATGGCACAAAAATGGCAGAAAATGGCCAGAATACTTGGCTTTTGCAGCATGAAAGCACTCCTGCTTTGAAGGCACTTGGAACAATGCCAGATTCTGGCTCTTAAAGTATAGCTATGAGTCAGATTTTTACTGTCTCGGTTCTTATACTGTGCTCACTGCAGTAGTAGCTGAGTGTCTCATTCATTCTAAATAACTTACATTGTCAAATGTGCCCAGTTCCAAAAGCAAAACAAGGTTTGTCTGGAGCATGACAAGTACCAGCTATAATTTGAGAATCTGAAAATGCCTTTTATGTTTGTATAATTGCCGGGGTTCTCACGCGACACTTGTGCAGGTACCAACATCTCCTTGCTATGAACCATGGGTACAAAAATAAATGTTGCCCTTAACCTCTCCCCACGGACGGCTTCAGGGGAGTCTCCCCTCACAAAGCTCTCTGAAACACATCTTTTGGAGGAGCAAGCAGCATCTGCTGCCCTCCACTAACTTGGTTATGTGGGAGTAGAAGTGAAGACTAGATTCAGAACCCAGCAGGCAGTTTTATTGGTAAAGCAGAGGGTAGGATATGATCCACCTCTTCCCAGGATTATTGACTCATGCCTGCTGATAGTGAGCGGTTTTTTTGTTGACCCCCCCGCCCCCCTTCAGTAAACTGCATCTTATAAAATGCATAGGGCCAAATTCTACTTTTTGTTGGGTTTTACCCTAAAACAGTCCTAAACCAATCATCCTAATGCAGTATTCTTTTGTGCTCCTGTTTTTCTGTCTGACTCCCCTTGGAAAGATTTGTTCCAATGAATTTGGGGCTGCCCAAACAAATTACTCTGACTATGAGCAGCAACAATCTGAGCAGAAGGTTCATGGTCGCAGATTCGAAGGCTCCATGCTAAATCACATGGTTCCTTTAACCAGGCACCAGACTGGCCCTCCACACATGTGAAAAAGCACGAGTGGCTGCAGAGCAGTAACTCAGTGCAACTGGAGACAATCCGGATTCAGATCAGCATTCACACCAGCTGTTCTTCAATCTCCTTTCCCACATCTTCATACACAGAAGGGCCAGCTGGAGTTTGGCCCATTGGCCCTGATTCAGCAAGTTATTGAAGAACATGCCTAACTTTAAGCATGTGAGTAGTTCCACTGAAGTCAATGAGGGCCATAGAGAGAAGTTATACATGCTGTTACCTGTGCTATTTGTACAGACTCGCATTTAATACTAGCAAAAATAACGAGCAGTCCTAAGGTGCCACAAGGACTCCTCATTATTTTTGCCGATACAGACTAACACGGCTGCCACTCTGAAACTTGTCACCTTTAATATGAACAGCCTGTTTTATTTTTAAGCAGAATATAGGGGCTAGTTGAGTAACTTTCATTTCCTGAAACCATGACAGATGTTCTTGACTTTTGCAAGAAGTTAATAAAAAAGACTGTGGCAATGCTTTTGTTTCAGGAGGAATGTAGCTCACAGGAAGTCTTCTTGCAGTCTCCAGAAAAATTTCTCTTTGTAAACAGTTAAGAGGATCTATTTTCTATGCAAGCGGGAGGGGGGAATGCAGATGTAGCAGAGTTACCTATTTTGTCTGGCTTTTTGTGATGTAGATCAGCTGAAAAAGACTTCAGAGCTTTGTGTGTACAGCACAAGTGCAGATGAAAATCAGCAAGCTGAGCAAAAAACAATCTAAATTAGGGCTGCAGTCCTTTTCTTTTCTGTGATGCTGGCTGGAATTAGGTCACTTGCAGTACAGTTATACGAAAATCAAGAAATGCTGTTTCATACAGCTGGGCAAAGCTGGCATGGTCCACAGCTGTGAAGCCAATTTCTTTCAAAAAGGGCTCCCACTGTATCATCGTCCATCATCAAGGAATTTTTCGTTCATCCCGGCACATGACAGATGCCAATGCTGACTCAGTTTTCTTGGATTTGTTCTCATTTTATTTTAATACTGCTTCTTGCTTCAGAAGCCCCTTTCCTCAGAAGATCTCAAATTGTTTTCATATTTTAGGGGAAAAAAGCCCCACGACCTTGTTGTGATGTAGGGAAGCATTATTATTCTCACTTTGTAGGTGGGGAAACTGAGGCTCAGAGAGGTGAAGTGGCTTGCCCAAGGTCACCCTGCACACTGAGGAAGGGGGTGCAGACCTGCAATGGTTAACTAGAGTGCTGTGTAAACACAGGGCTGTACTGACCCACTATGGATGCTCTGCACTGTTGCTGCTTGAACTAGTGCAATCCCACCCATGTAGTTCCCAATGATTCAGTTCTGTAATGTAGCAGTCGTCAGACCTTGGCCCATGGAGCACTTGGTGGTGGTCTGCAGAAAGCTTGCTGGTCACATAGTTGTGGCTCTTCCTCCTTGTTTCCAGCTGCTAAAATGCAGTAAATCCTTTCTATCCAGAGAAGCCATAGGGATTTGGGGTGATCAAGAATGGGACAGGGAGAATCCATGGGGCTCTTTTCACTGAGACACAATCCACACTATATAGAAGTTAGAGAACCCCCTATTCTAGTGTGGACACAGGGAGTAAGGAGAGCTGAACAGAACATCGTACAATACTCTTAAAATGTGCAAAAGTGAAATGTCTCAGCTAATTAATCCTCCCAATGCTCCTCTGCAATAGACATGAAGTATTAGAAAGATGGTCCCTGCCTCGGTGACATCTCCGTTACATGGAAAGTGTCTAGTACAATGGGGCTATGGAGAAAGAAATAAGAACGTCAGTGGGGCTGCTTATGTCTTTTTTTCAGGTTTGTTTGGCTCTTTTCATTTTACCAAAAAAAAAAAAAAAGATTAATAGAAGGTTTCTTTTCCAAGTGCAGTTCCTATAGTAAGAATTGTATTACAAACTTGAGACCTAGTCTTGCAAACACTTATGCACATGGGTAACACTGAACTCTGGGGACTTCTCAGAGGTTTAAGTGTGTAGAGTCAAGGTGTTGGTGGTATCCAGTTGAAGGCGTCACAGCTTCAGGGTAGTGAAAAGTTAACGAATGCTCACATCGAATCTGAGGGCGGGCCTTTTTCTCATTGTTGAAGACATGGATTTCAAAATGTCAATTCATTAATTGAGGCAGGAAAAAGAAATAGAAAAGAAATCTCTCTGCAGCTAGCCTTGTGTGCTTCTCTAAAACTATTCAAATAACTCAGCCATTTAATGAGGAATTTCACAGGAATGCAAAAATCTCCCTTGCATTTTATTTTTTATAAAGAAGGACACTAAAAGTATCCATCCTCAATTCTGGGCACCCTTTACAAGACCTAAAATTCATAGTACTCAAAACATTACATCAGACTCCAGCTGGTATGCTCACAAGCGCAATCAATCATGGACCCAAAACCTAATTAGCCTGTACTAGTAAACAACCCTAGCCAACCCTCATTCCATCTCCTCTCCTGTGTCTTCACTAGGAAAAAAGTGGTGTGATTAACTCAGGTTAATTAACTCAAGATAAAAGCCTAGTGAAGACACAGTAGTTTTCACATGAGTTAGCAAGTCAAGTTAAATAGACAGGAGGAGGGATCAGAGCAAGGATGCAATGGCCATTTCTTTGCACATGGCACATTCAGTAGGGGAGGAGGAAGCGTTCTAATCCCTCCTCTGGGAATGCTGTGTAGAAAGAAATGGCCACTCCATCCTTTCTCAGACCTCTCCCCTTGCCTCTTTAACTTGCCCTGATAACTCGTCTCAAAACAACCAACCTTCTTGAATTTTGATCACCAGTACATGGCAATTGATGTAGACTCTTCTTTAAATGCTGCATGCAAAACACCATCCTCTAGCATATTCAAGGTGCTCACTTTCTCAAATCTCCTGGATCCCTTCCAGTCAAGCATCTAGGCTGGATATGGCACCCAGACTGCACTGGTCTTTCAAAACTCTCAATATGAGTTTTCACTCTCAATATGATTAAGGACAGCAGAAAGAGAAACCATATTTGTCTGAAGGTATAGGAAGATGTAAGAGAAATCTGAGAAACTAGTGAGTTGGCAAAGGTACACAGCCCATCTGGGCCAGAATTGAGGAAAGGAACATGGGAGTCTTGGTAGACACTTTCTGAAGCTTCAGCAACTATATTTGAAAAGGTACCAGTCCTGGAGGGGGAGGGCGTAGCCGCAGCAGTCAGATAAAGGTCAGGGAGTACACCAAGACTGTACAGATCTTAGTTTGAGGAAGGATGGTCTTATGGATCAAATACAGGATGGGAGCAAGGAGATCTGGATTCTACAGCTGCTTCTATCTTTGTGTGAAACCTTGGACAAGCCCCTCTCCCTGCTCCCCCATTTGTAAATTGACAATAATACTGGCCTCCCTCATAGAGGAGGTGGGAAATTTAATCTGTGAACCCGTTAGGTGCTTTGGGTGCTATGGAAGGGCAGAGGATTCTAATTTGTTAACAATTGCGTTTCACTGACGGGGAACATCTTAGCATCTAGAGCTGGGAAATTGACAAATTAGAACTCGGTTGTAGACACCTGGCAGATTACTGAGCTAGCAGCTTCTTTGTTCTTCATCTCCTGCCATGTTCAGAGGATGTTGTGAGTGTGACAGTTGCCAAGGGGATTTTCCAGCTGGTGGCAGACTCTGCTGTCAGATTGTTGTTGTTGCAGGAGAAAAAAAGTCAAATATTGACTGCTGTAGTCCCAGCTTCCAACTCCAATGGGAGTTTCCCTCCAAAAACCATTTTGTTTTATGAAATGTTAGCAGACTGTTTGGGCCAAGGGAAAGAGAGCTCCTTGCTTGCCTTCTGGGATGGGGCTGATAAACTATATAGCAGCATCCCTAGTTGATTGGTGTTGCTATCAAAACCAGTGTATCGGGGTCATTAAAGTGAATAGGTTGTCCCTGGTCATCAGACAGATGTGTCTCAGTACCATATATCTGATTTTGAAGCCATATGGTTTGGAAAAGAGAAACATTTGCAAAAAATCTTCTAATTTTTAATCCCACTCAAACTCCCCAGAGCCTCTTTAGCAGAGCTTTATCCTCCTCCCGTGACCCTTGGACACTGAATATTTTTGGTCTGCTGTCTACAGTAATAGCTACTAGGATTTCTTTTATGCACAGGATTTGGTAGGAAATTACCGCTATTCATGCCATGCAGAAGAAGATAAAGCGCCGTTCTGGGAACACAGATCCATCTAGATTAATAATCTGTAAAAATTATTGCTTTTAGTTTTAAAAAAAATATGTGACAGAGATGCTTTTTCTCATTATTTTAACTTGTCTCTGAAAGCAGTCCTGACAAAATCACCTTTTTTTTTTTTTTTTTTTGTGACTTGAGTATGAGGATGCAGGGTTGAATCAATATGACCATTCTGTGTCCCATTTTTAACAAAGACAAAAGCAACTGCCTGCAGCTGTGTCTGCTACACAATTAAGTGATTTTTTTAAAAGCACCCCATGAAAAAAGTATGTGCATATAGAATAGTTTCCTTCATTATCGGTTGAAATAACTCATTGTTTTCTCCTTCACTCCCATAACTAGCACCAGGGCTTTCCTCCCTCGTGGGACTGTGTAACAGAATTGCTTGCCCCTATAAGGGCTAAAGGTTTGGGGCTAGGCAACTGGAGTTACGAAGTAGGCACGCCTCACTAGGGATCAGGTGACTTCCCCTATAAGTGCAGCAGGATGCTGTGGAGAGAAAGGAATGCTTGGTGAGAGACAACCAAAGGAAGCTGTGGCAGAGATGTTAGAAGAGCTAATCTGAGTAGGTGTTGTATGTGTCTCTTGGAAGATCCTTGACTGGGAGAAGGGCTTGGGCTTGAAAGCCAGAGGGCTGAAGAAGGATCCTCTTGCACCAGCAAGGAAGCCTTATGCATGGGTGATTTTAATTTGTACCTAAAGAGAGGCAGTGGATTGACATAGAACTTACTTAAGAACTCCTGAGTTCCTGTCTCAGCTCTGACACTGGCTTATTGCCTGGTCTTGAGCACAGGTGATGGGTTATATCCTGGCCTAGATCAAATCTTGGGAGCCTCCATAAAACCTGGACAGTCTAAATCTAAAGCGCATAACCCCATTTTTCTGCCATATGTGCAAGTATGGAACTGGAACGGAGAGAGGTTAAAATGGCTGGAGAACAGATGCAGCTGGGGCTCTTTAAACTACAAGACGCAGCTGCCATGCATAAAAAGGAAGAGGAAAGAAGGTTTGTGGTAGAGAGGAAGTCCTGATCTAATTTGGAGAGGACAGTGACCTGCTCTACATACATTCTGGAGAGAGAGGAATGTTGATTTCAGCTTGTTTACAAGCTGGAAAGGGACAAATAATTGTTTGTGTTCTTATCCCTGTTGGTGAGGAAAGCCTGTCCTTTGACGGGATGTTAGCTAATTCTGTGTCTGGGGAAGGGAGGGTAGAGTTAGTCAATATTCCAAAGAGGTATCTAATTTTGGGTGCCCTAATTGTGTCCCCTTGGGCTGATTTTTCAGGAATGCTGAGCACCTGCAGTTTTTATGGACTTCAGCTGGAGATTTGGGCAATCCACATCTCTGAAATTGTGGCTGGCAGTGTTTCTGACAGGGCATGCAAAACTGTAGACACTCAAACTGCGGCCACTTCTGAAATGTTTGACCTTAGCTTCTCTGTCTTTTCCCCATCAGATCCTTCCTCAGCTGCCTCCCTTGCAGGGATGTTATCACATGAAATGTTTGTACAGGGTTTTGAAGGAAGAAAGAACTCAGTGATTAAAAAGAATCAAAGTTCAAGGGTTGCATAAAACTGCGAGCAGAGATGGTTGAGTGCATTCAGCCCTGCCCATTGCCTGTCCTGTTCAGGATGTTGGTTTCCTTTAACAGATAAAATGAGATAAAGCAGGTAGAATAGCTACACTGGAGTTCATAATTAGTTCAAAACAGTTAAGAACTGGGGAACCCCAATCAATTTTAAGTGTAGACTAGAAGGCATCCTTTCTAACCATTTGGGTACATGGCTTGGTGTTACACACCCAGATAATATGCAGTATAGGCATTACATTCTTTCCTGTGCCGCAAACAAAATGATACAGAGCTGAGTGATCCTCCATCTGTGGCTGTTGAGTCACTTACAACTCTTAATTCTTTTATTGCTACTGTGGCTTATCTTTGTGCCTCTTGGCTCCATTAGGATATTAAGTGGCTCCTCAGCTGCTCAAGGCAGAGTAAGTGCTACTGGTGTAGATGCTTCTGGTAGCAATGGAACTCAACAGGCCCTTTGTGGGCCCCATCTGTAAACCTAATCCCTTACAGAGATTCTACTCTCCTAGCTTATGGGGATCATGTGGAGTCTGCTGGAGAGCACCTCCGTTCCTACGCTGCCTGTGCAACATCCTTGATGCGCACCAATCTTTGCAGTGTTGGTTACTGGGGCCAGTGCTGGAAACCAGGGAACATGTGATGACAGAGTCACAGTGGCTTATTTCCAGAAGGGGCGCCAAGTGCTCACCCAGGGTGCTTAGTCAAAGGCAGACCAGTTCTGAACCTTCACTTTTGATTCTCTGGCCGGCTTCCTGGGATTTAGGCTTGTATACAGCTAAGAGCCTTAAGGTAGAGACCATGTGTGGCTGTAGAGTGTCATGGACAACCATGGGGTTAAATAAATAATACTCTAGCTCTTGAGTTGTTATCTCTTCAAGAAAAAACTCTTATAACAAAAATGCGGAGTCGTTGTGGCACCTTGGAGACTAACAAATGTATTTGGGCATAAGCTTTTGTGGGCTATAACCCGCTTCGTCAGATGCATGGAGTGAAAAATGTGCTGTATATTTATACCTGCCTACTTTTTTTCCACTCCACGCATCTGATGAAGTGGGTTTTAGCCCACTTATGCCCAAATAAATTTGTTAGTCTCTAAGCTGCCACAAGGACTCCTCGTTGCTTTTGCTAATACAGACTACAACGGCTACCCCTCTGAAACTTCTTAAATAATTCCTCCCCCCACACCCAACAATAGCAAGAGGCTACCATAATGATTCATCATAATTCTTCCAAATCAGCATAGGTGCTGCTAAGGAATTGAAATTAGAGATGGAAAACGTTAATTAATTGAACCATCTGCCTGGCAGGGCAGGCCTGTTCTCTACAGGACACTTTCACATGTTTTCTCTAATCTAGTTTTAAAAGCCCTAAATAGATGGGCCTATCTCCGCTTCCCTTGGGAGACTGTTTCACAGCGCAACAGGGCTCTCTGCCAAGATGGTTTTCCTGAGATTGTTTAAATATTCCCTTTCTTAATCTCACCCCAATAGCAGTAGTTTCTCCACCTTTGGCCACCCCAAACAATTTGTCTCCATCCCCAGCCTTTGTATGCTTGTCACCCACTATCACGTCCCTACTTACTCAAGCTTTTAATACTTCTCTCTTTTAATCTTCTACTACCGTAGTGCTTGAAGGCCCCAACCAAGATCAGAGCCCCATTGTGCTTGGTGCTGTGTGAGTACGCACACAGCCTGCCCAGAGGAGCTTCCCAGACCAGACGAAGGGTGGGAGGGGAAGTGCAGGCATAGAGGGGGAGTAATTTGCCCAAGGCCACACAGCAGGGAAGTAAGTCTCAGTCTGGTGCGTTATCTATTGCACCACACTCTGTCTGCAATCTTTCCTCAGAAACCACTCTCCTAATTGTCATGTTTCTCTTTCCTGAACTCCCTCCACTTTGCCACTACCTTCTCTGTACTGAGGTACTCAGACTTGGGTCCAAGATTCCCACAGCTAATCACAGATCAGAGTTCCCAAGACCAGACAATTAAGCAATCGTGTTAAAACAATGTTTCAAAAAGAAATTGGGGAAGCAGCACACGTACGGGCTAGTTACACTCAGTCTGATAGTCCGTGTCAATCGCCATGTGCATCTTCAGACTGTCAAGTTTCATCTGCTGCTGTACAGGGGATATGGGGATGAATTCACATGCAGCAGCATCTCTTGTGTTGGGATGGAAGTGCTTGCAGCAAATACCAAGGTGTCTCAGTGTAATAAATGTGCATGGTTTATCTAGGAAAACTGTTACACCTCATGCTGGTATGTAGAATTTTTTTCTGTGTGTCCATTCATTTTACACCTTTGGATACAGTTCTGGCTTTGCATCTGAGGCTAAATTCTGCCCTCAGTGACACCTGTGCAACTCCATTGACTTGCCTTCAATGAGGATAAACAGCTATAACTGAGGACAGAATTTATTTCTTACCAGTTTGAGCCCTTAGCTTTTGTGAATGGACTCCATAAAGTTCACCTGGATAATCCACAGACCCTGAAGACAGTGGTGCTCTGGCTTTCTGATTGTTACCAAAATCAGTAGAGTTCTTCCCACTGATGCCTAGAAGATTCCCTGGAATTTTGGAATGTATTGGACCCAGTCTTCAAAAGTTACCATGTTACAGAAATGGCATGGAGTTGAATGTTAGGCCTCACTTTACTTGGCCAATGATAGTTCCTGTCCCAAATTTCTTGCAGCAGATCATGTGACTGATATAGTGTAAGTGCAAAATAGACCCACAGCCAGGAGCCCAGAGGATACATTGAGTCCTGCAAAATGAACAGAAAACTTTCAGGAAGACCAGTAAAGTAGATCAAGATGTCTCCAAAGAGATTTGTGTTCAGATTGTAGCCACAAATTTGTCCTATACTCAGATACCATGTTTAAGTTTCTTGGCCCTTTTAGCACAAAGAATCTTCTTATGCCTTTACTGTTTGCTTGAAAACTTCCTGGCTTTAGTGTCGTGGTAATAAAGCAGCTCTTTCAGTTTGTTTGAATAAGAAGGTGTGTAGAATAAACAGAACACTGTTTACTTATCTACCTGTTAGAAGTCTAAAGAATAATGGCTAGCAAGTGATGGCAACACAGAATGTAATACGTTTACCCATGTGACCCCTTTAGAAGTGTACCTTGGACAGTATTCCTCAAAGGCAGTGAAATAGGCACATTCTTTCTGAAAGTTTAGAAGTGAAGGCTGTATGTCATCTAAAGATCATCAGCATAATGGCCTTTATATATAACGTACTGTGACTACTGTTTATAGATCAGTTTTTCTCCCTTCCTAAAAAGATGATTGTCAGGGACTATATCTCACTGGCCGCTAGCCATAAAAAAAAAAAAAAAAAAAATAACCCTCCTATGCTCAGTAAATATTGTGATGACATTTCCTGTTTCAAGAAACTAACACAAAAGATTGTAAATTTTTGACTTGACTGAGCACAATGAATGTTTCTTGTGGGTCAGAAGGTGGCTTATCATACAGAAAATCTGGTGGTAGGAAATGCTAAATCTCCCCCCAGATTTTCCCCACTGAAGACTTATCTACACTAGAAATTTTGTCTGTATAACTGCAGTGATATAGCTATACTGGCAAACCCTACTAGTGGAGACACAGCTTCTGCCGACAAAAATGTGCTTTTGCTGATGTAATTTATAAGAGTTCCCAAATAAAATAAGCTATATCAGCAAAAGCACTTTTTTTGCTGGTATAACTGACTGCACTAGGGCTTTTGACCTAAATACACCTCATAGACATTATTATATTGGTAAAAGTTTCTAGTGCCTAAGTAACTGGGACACTTCCTGAAGTTTTTGCTTCCCTCATTCCAGTTTCTAAAACTGATCATTAGAGTTGGTCAGAAAATGAATTTTATGGTCCATGGGAAATTCTGATATCTTGACTCCTCCCCCCCACCTCAGATGAAATAGAAATTCTGAAAAATTTCAATTTGAGACCATTAAATAATTTCACCAAAATGTTCTGATTGTCAAAATGACACATTTTAACTTTATTTCAATTCATTTTGTTTAGACATGTGAATTGAAAAGAAAGTCAGAATGACATGGTTTACCTCGGGTGGCCAACCTGTGGCTCCGGAGCCACGTGCAGCTCTTCAGACGTTAATATTCGGCTCCTTGTATAGGCACTGACTCTGGGGCTGGAGCTACAGGTGCCAACTTTCCAATGTGCCGGGGGGGGGGGTGCTCACTGCTCATAATGATTCATAATGTCAGGGGAGGGGGCCTGGGCTAATAGTTTCTGTGCAACACCAAAAGAGCTTTGAGTCAAAGTAGCTATGGGATCACCCCACAGAGAACCACGACCACAGCCTTCTGCTTCCAAGAGATGTGTTTGGGCCCTCTATGAGAGAGTGGGACCCAAGCTGCTTAAGGACACGCTGGCTTGTTGCCAGCTGGAGACGCTGACTTCATGAGGAAACTAGGAACACTTTTGGGTGCTGGGTGGCAGTTCTGCCCCATGATGCTTGGAGATTTTCCAGTCACTCTTTGTTCTCACAGATAATAAACATGAGACATGATCCTTGACCAAAAAAACCAAAACAAAACACCACACTATCTCTACTACACCCCCCTCTTCAGGTTCCCTTTGGCTGAGCTCATTGCTTGTGAAAACTGAGCCCTAAATATCCACCGAACAAATGCAGCATGTGAAGCAGTGCAAGCTTCCCTCACACATGAACTTTCCTGATCTAAGGGGATCTTCTTTAAAGGAAAGTCAATAGTTCAGTCTTTATGGCCCTGTCGCCCCTTACCCTTTGTGCTGGGGTTGCTAACTGATGCCAAAGGTGATGAGTTTTTGTGATGTGGGTACCTATCCAAAGGCAACGTAACTGACATTACCAAACTCATTTCATGCAGGCTACCAAACAGTCATGAGATGGTAACAACTTGTAGTCACTATCAAACTAGGCTGGATTTGTACCCATTACACTGAAGTGAAAAGCTCTGTTTGGCACTACCAATCAATCCCTCAGCCATCATCTGGGCCCATAACTTTGTTTTTTAGTTCCCATCTTTCTGATATTCTGCATCAGATGAGTTCTTAAAACTTTGCTTGGATGTGTTCTGAAGCTAGCTCCAGTTACCATAATTTTCAAAAAAAAGTTTACACTGAAACACACAAGATGAAGTGGAACACATGCTAGTGCTAACTGTAGCATGCCACAATACTTAGTGGTAAAACTCTATGCTCCTTCCCTTCGCATATAAATGCCAGAGCTGAAGATTGTTTACTGCTTTAAACTCTCAGTGCTCCCCAAATGCAGCCAACACCCTTCTGGAGAAAGTGAAGCAAATTGGAACAGAGGATTAAAACCTCTAAAGAACATACATGCAATGGAGAGAGAGATGATTTTGCCAGCTGTTTTAAAACTGGCTCCTGCATACCTATAAATGTGAAACTTGATCAGTAATTCAGTCTGATGCAAATAGTGCTTTGGTTTGCCATCCCCTGGTATTGCTTGAAAACAGTTTTTTTTATGGTTTTTGCTTTGTTCTGTTCTGGCTGAGAGATTTGTCCGCGTTGTGATTATATAGCTGTGGTGTTCCCCTCTGGTGTTATCTGGTCTGGTGATCAGCTTTACATACAGATCCAACATTCCCTCAAAACTTGCCACCTCCTTACCCCTCACCCATTTTCCCAACAAATCTTTCATTTTGTTTACATATTCCCCATTACTCATACCAATATCCCTCTTAGGATTCCTTTAACTCTATATGTTTCAGGGGTAGTCTGAAAACTTCACAAAACCATATCTTTAAATTTACAATCATCTAAAGCACCTTCACTAGGCATTCCGTTGAATACATTTCAAGCTTTATCAGTTAATTTTGCAAACAGGGTAGGAAAATTCTTATCAGGGATTTCATGTATTACACACAGCCTGTCAAAGGTAGTCCGATATTCAGCAATATCATCCTCCTCACTGTATGCAGGACATAAGTGTTCCCACTTGCGGATTTTTGGAGTGATGGGAGTTGGTGGGATCAGGGGGTTCTGATTCTGCTTCTCTAGAAGGTCCAGTTGGTGTTTTTGCTTTCCCTTTTTTTTCCACCTTAGAGACTAACCAGTTTATTTGAGCATGAGCTTTCGTGAGCTACAGCTCACTTCATCCGATGAAGTGAGCTGTAGCTCACGAAAGCTCATGCTCAAATAAACTGGTTAGTCTCTAAGGTGCCACAAGTACTCCTTTTCTTTTTACGAATACAGACTAACACGGCTGTTACTCTGAAACCTTTTTTTTCCATGGCCCTTCTGTTTGCAGCTTCCTCTTCTTTGAGCCTCATTTCTGCCTGCCACATTTGGAACTCACGGTCCTTTGCCTTCTCTTCCACTTCCAGTCCAGCCAACTCTAGTTTTGTAGCTGCCTCACTGGTAGTCATTTTTCTGCTTTTCTGTTCCTACTTCCCTTTCCTGAAATAAGCAAACAGAAAATAACAAAACTGTGACCTCCTCCTGTCTGTTCTTAGCCACTGCACTTAACTCACTTAAAATCACAAATATCAGTGCTTACAGGGTGAACTTCACTTGGAGTAGCAAGCTGTACATACACCCTTGCTCACTGCGACGTTCCCCTCTGCTGTTATCTGCACTGTGATCTGCTAGGCCTCTCCAATCCTTGACTCTGGGAGCCAGCCTTACCCTGCTCTGCTGTGAGAACCCCCACTCCTGGGCCATTCATGCACAGCCTCTGGCATGTAAGCTGCTTCCAGCTACTTGCAATAGCGAATGACACTGGCCAATATCTCCGGTCCCAGAAACAACCCTAGGAACCTCCGTTTTGCAGTGTCCAGTTATGCCAACTGGATGTTGCAAGCTTATCTAAGTTTGTCAATTTAACAAAGAAATTGATATGTACCAGGCTTGTTCTCCCAAGTGGAGTTTGACACACTGCAAACCAAATGCACTGCTTCAGGTAGAATAAACAAACAGATTTGTTAACTATAAAGGTAGATTTAAGTGGTTATAAGTCAAAGCATAGCCAGTCAGATTTGGTCAATTGAAATAAAAGCAAAACGCGTTCTAAGCTGCTCTTAACACTTTCAATGTCCTTACAAACTTAAGAAGGAGTCCGGTGGCACCTTAAAGACTAACAGATTTATTTGGGCATAAGCTTTCGTGGTTTAAGAACCCACTTCTTCAGATGCATGGTGTTAGGATATAGATATTCAGGCCTGTCTGTAAAGGCCTGTACTTTAAGAATTTAGGGGTATTCTTATCACTTGGCTAGTTCTAGAGGTATAAAAGAAAGAATCAAAATCACTGTCTGCTGGTGTAAGGGCCTTCTCTTACTGTGACAGTTTGAGGCCCTGTGCTTAGGCTAAGGTCTTTGGCTAAGCAGCAGAGGCAGCCATAAGCCAGGAAGCGAACAGTCACATCCTCACATTCCAAACTAGTCACATTGAAAGAAGGTGCTATTGGGCTGTTAGGAATACACTCCTGTCCTGATAATTCCTATCACCTCCAGAGAAAGAGAAGTGCCTAGAAAATGTAAAAGGAAACTTAGTTTGATAGCATCCTATCTGGCAAGAACTCACTTATCAATAGCTGGGATGTGAAATCCTCACTTCTGTATTGTTTTGTCATTAGAGTTCCCACTTTGCTATTGTTTGTCTGTATAATCTCTGTCTGGTTCTGTGATTGTTTCTGTCTGCTGTATAATTAATTTTGCTGGGTGTAATCTAATTAAGGTGGTGGGATATAATTGGTTAGCTAATCATGTACCAATATGTTAGGATTGGTTAGTTAAATTTCAGTAGAATGACTGGTTAAGGTATAGCTAAGAATATTACTATATAAATTAGGGGCAAACAGGAAGTAAGTTGGGATTCGAAAATAAGGAAAAAGGAACTTGTATTTAAGCTTGCTGGAAGTTCACCCCAATAAACATCGAATTGTTTGCACCTTCGGACTTCGGGTATTGTTGCTCTCTGTTCATGCGAGAAGGACCAGGGAAGTGGGAGAGTGAAGGAATAAGCTCTCTAACACATGGAGTGAAAATTAAAGATGCAGGCATTATATACTGACACATGAAGAGAAGGGTGTTATCTCACAAGTGGAGAACCAGTGTTGACAGGGTCAATTCTATCAGGGTGGATGTAGTCCACTCCCAATAATCGATGAGGCGGTGTCAATTCCAGGAGAGGCACAGCTGCTTTTGCAGAGAGCCAGCCACTCCCAGTCCCTATTCAAGCCCAAATTAATGGAGATGATTTGCAAATGAATTTTAGTTCTGCAGTTTCTCTTTGAAGTCTGTTTCTGAAGTTTTTTTGTTCAACGACAGCTACTCTTAAATCTGTTATAGAATGTCCAGGAAGATCGAAGTGTTCTCCTACTGGCTTTTTTATGTTACCATTCCTGTTGTCCGATTTGTGTCCATTTATTCTTTTAAGTAGGGACTGTCCAGTTTGGCCAATGTACATGGCAGAGGGGCATTGCTGGCACATGATGGCATATATCACATTAGTAGACGTGCAGGTGAATGAGCCCCTGCTGGTGTGGCTGATGTGGTTGGGTCCTCTGATGGTGTCGCTAGAGTAGATATGGGGACAGAGTAGACAATGAGGTTTGCTACAGGGGTTGGTTCCTGGGTTAGTGTTTCTGTGGTGTGGTGTGTAGTTGCTGGTATTTGTTTCAGGTTGGGGGGCTGTCTGTAAGCAAGGACTGGCCTGCCTCCCAAGATCTGTGAGAGTGAGGGATCGTTTTCCAGGATAGGTTGTAGATCATTGATAATGTGCTGGAGAGGTTTTAGCTGGGGGCTGTATGTGATGGCCAGTGGTGTTCTGTTGTTTTCCTTGTTGGGACTGTCCTGTAGCAGGTGACTTCTAGGTACCTGTCTCGCTCTATCAATCTGTTTCCTCACTTCCCTAGGTGGGTAATGTAGTTTTAAGAATGCTTGATAAAGATCTTGTAGGTGTTTGTCTCTGTCTGAGGGATTGGAGCAAATTTGGTTGTATCTTAGGGCTTGGCTGTAGACAATAGATCATGTGATGTGTCCTGGATGGAAGCTGCATGCATGTAGGTAAGTATAGCGGTCAGTAGGTTTCCGGTATAGGGTGGTATTTATGTGACCATCACCATTAATTTGGGCTTGAATAGGGACGGGGAGTGGCTGGCTCACTACAAAAGCAGCTTTGCCTTTCCTGGAATTGACACCTCCTCATCTATTGTTGGGAGTGGACTACATCTACCCCGAGCGAATTGGCCCTGTCATGACTGGTTCTCCACTTGTGAGGTAACTCCCTTCTTTTCATGTGTCAGTATATAATGCTGCTGTTTTTTGTGGATACACACTAACATGGCTACCCCCCTGATACTTACAAACTTAGATGCTTCTCACCACAGGCTGGCTCTTCAGCCAGGATCTCTCCTTTGATCAGTGGTTCAGTTGCTTGGTGGTGGTGGTGTCTGTAGATGTAGGTGGAAGAGCAAGAGCATGGTAACATGTCTCTCCCTTTTATCATGTCCTTTCTTTCCTCTTGGCTTTGCGCACTTCCCCCACTCAGAGTCAGGTGAGCATTGCCTTATCACAGTCCCAAACTGCCCAAAGGAAGAAGGTGGCTCCCTCGAGGGTCTAACAGATTCTTTTGTTGCTGCTTAAGCCAGTGTCCATTGTTCCTGTGAGGCTAGGCTTGGTTTGTCCCATCCATGCCCCGTTGAGGTGTGAACTGCCTCTGTTCTTGGAGAGCTTTTGCATAGGCTTGCTTTAAGCCATGAGGATTCATTTTCAGCCTCATAACTATATACATAAAATTATAACCTTACTGTAACAATTACTATAACATCACAATAACAACCATGCTCGGTGCATTATGAGCCTTCTGAAGACAACCAACACGACAAACTTTGCACTGGATACCACACAATCATTTTATAAAGATGAACATGGGGGTGCTGGGTGTTCCCCTGAGGTACAGAGCATCAACATAGCACATCTGCATTTGTGCATTGAGACACCCCAGAAAAGAAGTCAGTGCTGAAAGCAAAGGCACCGAAGCATTGAAGTTTGCACACAAAAATTATGGTATTGTTTTATGATGACACCGGATGCATCCATGTTAAATAACTTTAAGCATGTTAATTAACTCATTATACATAGAAATCCTTATCCCAGAGCTGCTGCCAGATTTTCACTTATTTGCCACACTCCTTAATACTGTTGTCTATTAAATATACCAGGTCAGATTCTCAGCTGGTGTCACTCCCTTGGTTTTGATGGATTGACAGTGATTTATGCCATCTGAGAATATAGGCCATTCATATGGAGTGTTTCAGATTATGACTACAGGTGTTCAATACTCTTCCAGCTCTGGGAAGTACCGACTCAAAGGGCTTGCTGTTGGTTGAAGCACCTGACTGGTCACAAAGGACACGTCATGCTCCCCTTACTCATCCGAGTAGCTCCAGTGAATTCAATGAGCCGCTCATATGTCAGCTGAGCACAGTTTGGCCCTAATTACTTGCTAAATGCACCAAGAGCGCTCCACCCCTGGTTTTATTAATCAAAAGGGAAAAAAGACAGGATGAGTTGGTGACTGAAGGGGCTGGTAATAATGGAGAACAGAATTTAGGTTACCTGTCCAGACCTAGCTCTGGTCAGTAATGACAGAAAGTCATGAAGCCAGCTCTGTGGCCTAGGTGAAATGAGTGTGTGTGTCAGTCCAAGTGGCAGTGGAAAAATGGCCACATCACAGCAACCACCATCGCAGTTCGGTTAATTGCCAAAGGGAGAGGAGAAGCAATCTCAGATGAAAGACTAAGAATTTAGTGGCTATGGAGCGGGGATAATTTAGATTGATAGTTACCTGGGGCAAGCAGGTAGTATAGGGCCCTGATACTTATTGGGGGTTTTAGATACTAGTGGAATATAAATAATGACCTCTAGAGGTGTCATTTCCGCCCACCCGCCATAGGCAGGAATCATGCACATTGCGGGGGCGGGAGGGGAGATTGCACTGTTGTCCTGTGGATAAATAGACCACTTCAGCTTCCTGATGTCTCAGTCTCTTTCTTTTCACATAAACCATGTATGTTTATTGTTGTATGTGAGAATTTGACATAGAGCAAGGTAGAAAGAAAAAAAAAGTCACAAACAATTCTTCAGGTATTTGGACTGATACTTTAGACAGATGTTATGGCTATGGGTTAAGTGTAAAACAAACAAATATGCTAAGCAGTGAAAACCTGAGGAAATCTACAAACTACCAAGGCTTTCAGAAGTGAGATTAGTAGTGATGTAGAGGGGGAAAAATAGCATACGATGATATGGGAGCATGTAGCATACATGGATTTTAGGGAAAGCTGGATATACTGCATATTTGTGCAGTCAATATTTGGGAAGGTGTAGCCACATCATGCTTAAGCTCTGATTTGTTAACTAAGCACAGGTGAACCCAGTCCATACATAGAGGACAGACAGCCAAGGCAACTGCATGTTTAGCTTGTAAGCTCTTTGATGGAGGGGTTGTTTCATATATATATATATATATATATATATATATATATATATATATATATATATAAAATCTGTATTGTACTTAGCACAGTGGAGACCCAATCCTTTAGGTGGTACTGCACTATGACAAATAAATCATAAATACTAAAAGGTTGTACTCCTACATTCCTTTTCCCTATGAGTCACTACTGAACCAGTGCACTTTGTGGCTTTGGGCTGTTTGCTTTGTGAGTTGCCTTTCAGCTGAGCCATAAACCAAATGGCCCAACCAATGACCATAGCACTGAAGAATGAGATGTGTGGGGAGTGCTGTCTTGGCTGAATTTCAATGTAGAGGTTACTTTCTTTTTCCATAGAGTTTAAGGCTAGAAGGGCCCACCAGATCATCTAGTCTGACCTTCTGTATATCACAGGCCACCAGCACTACAGAACATCTGCACACTAAACCAAACGACCACAGTGACACAACAGTATTAATAGTCTAGTCTCTCCTGTGGACTGTATGTGCCACAGGGAGAGAACTGGAGGGACCGAGGTGCACCGGTGCCAGAGGCCTCTGCAAGGACAGGGCAATTATTAAGTGAGATATACCCCGATAATTCTGCCAAGGGACCTGCACCCACATGCTGCAGAGGAAAGAGAAACCCCCCCCCCCCAAGGTCCCTGCCAATCTGACCTAGGGGGAAATTCCTTCCTGACCCCAGGTATGGCAGTCAGTTAGACCCTGAGTGTGGGAGCAAGAACCAGCCAGCCAAGCCCCTGAGAGAGTGAGTGCTCAGTGCCACCTTATAGCATCGGCCCACCCTGTCTAGTGTCTCATCTACAGCCATGGTCCTCTCTGATGCTTCAGAGGAAGGAGACAAACAAAACACACCAAATATATTTTGGGGGGAGGAGTGGGGGAATCCTTCCCTGGTCCCTGTAGCATATATTTTTGGGAACATAAGACATAAACAAGAAGTGAGACCCAGGGCTGCTGAGCCCTGACCCCTACCCTGGGAAGCAACCTCCTCATACAATCTCATTCAAATGTGTTCAGCTCTCTCTGTCAGAACTAATTAAGTTGATTGCCCTGACCTCCTACTGGGAGGCTGTTCCAGAATCTCACCCTTCTGATGATTAGAAACCTTCTTCTAATTTCCTTCCTGAATTTGTTCATGGCCAGTTTATACCCATCTGTTCTTGTGCCAACATTGTCCTTTATCTTAAATAGCTCTTCACGCTCCCAAGTGTTTACCCCCCTGATGTATTTATAGAGAGCAATCATGTCCTCTCTGTCTTCCTTCTGCTAGGCTAAACAAGCAATTCTCTTCCAACTCTCTAATTGTGCAAACCCAGAGACCCTTGCCCCACCCCCTTCCCTGCTCCTTCCTTGAGGCCATGCCCATATCCCGCCCCTTCTCTGAGGCCCTGCCCCCTGATCACTCCATCCCCCCTCTCTCTGTTGCTCGCTCTCCACCAGCCTCACTCACTTTCACCAGGCTGGGGCAGGGGTTTGGGATGTGTGAGGGGGTGCAAGGTGCAGGCTCTGGGAGGGAGTTTGGGTGCGGGAGGGCATGCAGGCCCTAGGCTGGGGCAGGGGTGCAGGAGGGGTGAGGGGGTTGGCGCTTACCTCAGGCAGCTCCTGAAAGCGACCGGCCCCCCTCTGGCAGCTGCTCCTAGGTGGGGGGCCCAGGAGGTCTCTGAGCGCTGCTGCCTGCAGGCACTGCCCCTGCAGCTCCCACTGGCTACAGTTCCCAGCCAATGGGAGCTGTGGAGTCGGTGCTGGGGGCGGGGTCAGTGTGCAGAGATGCCGTTCTGGCTGCTTCCAGGAGCGGCATGGAGTGAGGGCGGGCAGGAAAGCGGCCTTAGCTCTGCTGCGCGGCCTGGCTGTGTCTGTCATCTCTCTGCAGGTACTGCCTTCCCTTTCCCTCCTCACCAGCCCATTTCCTACCTGTTTCTGCTCCTTGTTTCCCAGCACAGCCAACCTATCACTCAACTTGATTTCGCCACCACTAGCTGGTCTCTTCCTCTGCCTTGTCCTCATGGAGGAGAGAATGTTATGGAGGAGAGGAAATCGAGTGCCTCTAGGAGAGCCAAACTAAATTCTTCCTGTATTTTTTAAATGTTTACATTAATTTTTGAATAACCACAACATTTATGACCCATTGTAAATACTATAGTTCAACACTGTACATTTTTGAAAATATATAACAATTTTTCAGGCATTTTGTTATTAAACAGGCAGGAATGACCAAGGCTGTTAATTCAAATTCGTCTTGTTACAGCAACTCTAAGTATTTCCTTAATCCGATTTAGGTGTCTCTCCATGCCAAGAGGCTTCACGTTCCAGAACTGTAGGTAAATAAATTACAAGCCTGCCTTTGAAGCCTTTATCTTAATTATACAAGTCTAGGTGTAATCTTGCATGTAATTGGAGTTGACCATATCTTATCCAAGTCAGTTGATTATACTTTAGTTTTATATAATGATGTGCTGCCAATATTTTAACAAAGCCTAAGAGAAAAAAATCTCCTTAAATCCATGATAACCCCTCTTGGGGGCATATGTGACAGGAACAGACTGACAGGGGAATCTGTTTATAGAGTCGTATTAATCGGGGAATCTATGAGAGCCGTTTATTTTCTTTCTGATTTAAATATAACTGCTTTCTTATAACCATTACCCAGGAAGGGTGCACCCACTTTGTTCAGCCGGATTTTGCTGAAGAAGTATACTCTGTTCTCTCAAAAACGGGGAATCTATTGACAGTACAGCACGGTGATCAATTGGTACAGTCTGAAGAAGGAAGTTGAGGTGAAGGTCTTTATAAAGGGATTCACGGGCATCCTCTCCTAGGACACTTTAAAATGATTTCATTTGGTGCAATCTGGAGCATTCGTATGGCAAAACATTTGCTCTTCAGAGCTTTGTTTTTGTTTTTTGGGTTTTTTTTTATGTCACCTCTAGCAATATCTGGAGAGGGGGCTGAATGTCATTTAAGAAAGATGGAAATTACCAGGCCTTCCCCTTAAAATGCAAGCAGAATTTTAAAAAAGCAATCCCTGCAACGACCTAGTGTTCCCTTCTGCGGGTCAGGTACATTGTATTTATACCGCTGTTTGTATTGTGGTAGCATGCAAAGTCCTAAATCAAGATCAGGGACCCATTGTAGGAAGCGCTGTACAAATGCTTAGGAAGACACAGTTCCTGCCTTGAAACTCTTGGAATGAACGGCTCTGATCCTGCACAGAATTGTGTGAGGGCACCGGGCTATGCCCCTACGGATCAAAATGCTGGATCTGGGCTTAATCAGACAAGATGCATCAAGCGAGCGTAACAAACGCTGTGAGGAGTGAGTGGATGAGGGCACTGCTACTAAAAATACATGACAGCATAATCAGATTATTTGGAACAAGATTTGCTCAAGCAGGATAATGCAGTTAACAATAGAACTGTTTTCAAATCTAGTGTGACTCATGTGCATTTCAGTTCTTCATACAAACGTAATATGTGTATTTTGGAACTATGAGGGTTTGGAGTTTCTGTCATATTGGATGTTATAGATGTAATTTTCCTTCAATAGGTGAATAGTTGTAGTTGTAACCCTTCTGCCCGTCAGAGTTGGCAGCAACAGGGCCGGGTTCAGTATCTAGGGGTTCCATTCCAATAACACAATGCAAAACTGGCTCGAGCCCCACCCAGTGACCTGGGACAAATATATACCACCCCTGCTGGGCGCCTCTAAGAGGCAATACTTCCCCTCTCGCAAGCACAGAGTCTGAGTATAGCAAAAGCCTTTTAATAACAGAGAGAAACAAGGTGGCATTATGTTGGGGAAACACCACCAACAGGATTCATGAGACAACCCATCAGCAAAAACCCACCCCAAGCAAATTGGGCCATGTCCTTTCCCTTTGGTTCTTGAGTCCAGCAACCCAAAAGTCACCCAAAGTCCAACAACCCAAAAGTCTCTGTCCCTGGTCAGTGCAGCCCCAGAGTTTGAAAGTTTATCTGCAGAGTTTTACCTCCCAACCTGGATGGAAATGGGGGGGGGGGGTAAAGGACACCTTATGTGGTCCGAAGCCAACTGCCCCACCTCTCCGTGGGGCTCCACTCCGCTCTGCTCCACCAGCCGTCCCACGAATCACTCTGCTCTGCCAGCCACTCCACTCCACTAGCCATCCCGTGAGCCTCTCCGCCAGCCGCTCTGCTCCGCTCCACCAGCTGTCCCATGAGCTGCTCCAGCCGTCCCACAAACTGCTCCACTCTGCCAGCCGTCCTGCGAGCCGCTCCAGCTGTCCCGCAAACTGCTCCGCAATATATCTTCAAGCCCCCCCACTACTTAACACAACACTCAGTGAGTTCAGCTCTCAGTAATTTTAGTTCTTTAGTGATTTCAGCTTGTAGTAGGGGAGCCCCAGTGCTGGTACACCATTGACCTAAAGTGAATTCAGCTCAGTCTAGTTGTAACTAGACTCCTAGTAGAATCAAAACTAGCTCTGATATTCCACAGTGGAGGAGAAGATGCAATTGGCATGTAGTGCCCTTACCAGGAACCCATACCACCAAGCATTAATACCTGCCCACAGCCTCTTTCAATTCACTGGGTTTTGGAACCCATTACCCTTGCCTAACGAGTGCTGCTTAGTTGATGGTGAGTCCCTCCATCATAACAAAAGGCCAAGTACAGTTCCACTGTCCTTGATTCACATAATCAGGATAATAACCGTTTATTCCTCCTGCCCCAATAACAAAGAAACTGGAGCTCCTACAGCAGCCAAAGTGACCATGTAGGCAGGGTGGGTGTGCCTATGCAAATGAGATCAGCCCCTGAAGTTCTTTTCCACAACTCACCACAACTCGCTACTAGATGTCAGGGCAGAGCTCATCCTGACTCTGCTTACATAGTTAAACATAGTTGACCGCCACCTTTGTAGTGTTTTTATCTGAGCAAAATCTTATGAAGAAAGTGCTCCCAAATCCACAAGATGAATTTCCTTTATAGTCTTGGGTTCACATAATGACTCACTTTATATTTTGTTACACTTAACTAAAGAAATGATTTCATTAGTAGTTACTTAACATTTATATTACGGAAGCACATAGAGGCCATCAAAATGAGGCCATAAGTGCTAGGTGCTGTACAAATATATAGTAAACAACAATCCCTGTCCCAAATCGCTTACCGTCTAAAAGATGATACATAACAGACGGATGAGCCAAATAAGAAGCTCAGGGTGGGGAAGAGAAGGCAACAACCACCGAAAACAGGATGTGCACAATTCTTAGCCAGTCAGGAGCAATAATCACAAATCATGAGAAATAAGTGTCCCCTTTACATAATTGTTAGGGTCCATATTGACCAATTTCCATCATGGGCCTGTACTTTACTTACATACAGGAGACTGCTCTGGCCATTGAACATGTCATCTCACTGATGACTCATGTCATCTTAGGCTGATGACTAAAAACCTGGAGTATCTATACATTGCTGCCTCTAAACCTTACCGGTGGGGTTCCCTTGCTTGCCCCTCACTTCCATTTATATCTGGTTACATTACCTTGCAACGCTGTGTTTACACTGGCTTCCTCACTTCATATATATGAGGTATATTAACTGAAAAATTCTAAAAACACCACAGAAAAGATAAACCCAACTCAAGATTCAGCATTAGATTCCGTAGAAAAAAGCGGGCGAAGAATGAAAGCCTGAATTACTCTAAGAGTGATCTCTGAAAAAAGGCTTTGATGAATAATTCACCTTTGTAGAGGAAAAATTCACTTTGCTCTTCGAGGAACTGGATACCCTACAGAAAAGGGAGATTGTTATTGCTCTGGAATAAATGCGATCCTGAGAAAATAGACTGTCACTTCACTTTTCTTAGCCAAATTTTGGCAGTTCCAGGCTTCTTTTGAATACAGAAAAACACAAAGTAGGAAGACAACCATAGGATATTGGGCTGTTGGGGGTACTAATGTAATCGTTGTCTGACTATGGAGAAAATGGTCTATGGGGATGGTCTTGTGAAGGAATGTGGGAGGCCTCTCTCCTAAGTGCTATGATTCCCCATCCTCTCCCAAAAACCATGGCAGAGCAAAGGGCTTAAAGTTAATGCTGCTTTCCTCCGCTTTATAATTCATGACCCTCTCAACAGAGGAGTTGGTTGGTAGCTCACTTCTGCACCATGCAATCCCTCATAGGAAGGGGATTATACGAAGCAGGAACTATTGCTTTTTGAAGCTCTAGGTAACATGGTAACAGGCATACAGCTGTTCTCTGTTCTATGAGGTTAACACACTGCCATGAATGCAATATGTGAACTGGATCACATTTTATAATGTATTATACAAGATTATTATAATACAGGCAGTATATTTAGCTACATAAATGTTACATCTTTGCTTTCTGAATATTACTCTTTTAAATCTCTAAGAACTACTGCATTCAAAGAAAGGTGGCAATTTTGGGCCCGATTCACTGTTGCCCTGCACATTGCAGAGTCGTGTGTCTATGCAAAGTGAACATAACATGCTGCCAAATCAGAATGGTACCATTTTGCATCCACTCTGCGCTTATGCAAATGATTGCGGACAAGGTCCAAAGCAAATTATGACTCAGTCCTCTGGGCCAGATCCTTGGCTAGTATAGATTTAAATCAATGGAGTCACGTTGAGGATTTTGCCATTAGCATTTAGTTCAGAGAAGACTGTCACAGAGGGGAGACGCACACTGTGTACTCTCTTATGGAGAATTTACTTTTGTTCCTTCTTGTTTTGTTTTTCTTTTAAACCTAAAAGTCATTCAGACTGAAAATATCTGTGTGGTCACTCTTTATATATGGAAAACATAACAGTTTAGCATTTTGAGTGGTGAGGAGAAATCTGGAATAATGTTCTTGAATTACCTTGTAATGTGGATTTGAAAGTTAATTTATCAGTGTACGAGGATGTGAGTTGACAGAAGATTAGATTGTATTTAACATAACACATTCCATTTGTTCATGCTGACTTCTTATGGAGTGTGTGATGTAGAGGTTACTACATCATGTAGAGGATTGAGAGGTAGGTGGGGCCTGGTTTCTACTGTGTGTTGATTCACTGAATTAACTTTGTGACCTTGGGAAAGAAATTTGATTGTAATGTGCTTCAGTCAAAGTTAGTTACAAAACACTGATGTTTTCCAAACACACTTCAGCACTCTAAGCATTTCTTGGAACAGTAAAGCAAAACAGAGAAGGTTGTTTTCTTTATTTAAAAACAGTAATTTGTTGGCTAGCCCATGTTGTTATTGTGGAATCAGGGTGTGGAGCTTGTACCCATGCGTGGGCAGCAGAGGTATTTGAAGCATTAGTAAATTGTTGCATGGGTGAAGGAGGGCTGTTACACAGTGACTGCACACCCTGGTGTTTTTGTGTATTTATCCACATCTCTCACTGGGTTAATGCACTAACAGACTCTGGTACTTTCACACTTGAGCCCACATTTCTTTATAGCACTGTAATAAATCCACAAATGCTACAAAGACCAAAAAGTGCCATGCAGCATAAAAACAGCCATAAAACTATCAAAATCCCATCAGTGGCCTAAGCCTGGGTAGGATTTAGGGAACTTGAAGTACAAGTGTCATGTTGAGCAGGTCAGATTTGAGGGATGTGTCATATGCCCCAGGCAAACAAAATAATGTTGACATTGACCCTCTACGCAGTCTGAGGGAAGGCAGCTGTTCTGCTGTTATATCTGACAACCTTTCCTATGCCAGATGTTCGTAATATTCAAACTACGTGTATCAGTTTGGATCTTTGCAAGGACAGGGCAATTTAATGGTAGTTAATGCCTCCAGAGGGAGAGTGGTCGTAAAAAAACAGATCTTTCCCCCCTGAAATCTAAGCTGATTGGTACTGTTCAGAAACCCAAGGCCACTGGTTGCCTGTTTATTACAAGCATAGATAAGTTAGTGAAACACAACGCTGCATTGATGCTGATGCTCCGTGGTGGTGGTGTCATCATGTCTCTCATAATTAAGGCTACGTTTTAGTCACGGGTATTTTTAGTAAAAGTCATGGATGGGATGATTTAATTGGGGATTGGTCCTGCTTTGAGCAGGGGGTTGGACTAGATGACCTCCTGAGGTCCCTTCCAACCCTGATATTCTATGATTCTAAGTCATGGAAGTCACAGAAAGTTATGGAATCTGTGACTTCCGTGTCCTCTGTGACAAACTCTCAGCTTTACTCATAATTCATTTGGTTTAACAAAGGGTCACTGACTACACAGGTGGCCCAAGAACCTCTCTGCCTGGTTGGCCACATCTTTTTTACATAAGGACGGCCATACTGGATCAGACTAAAGGTCCATTTAGCCCAATATCCTGTCTTCTGACAGTGGCCAATGCCAGATGCTTCAAACGGAGATGAACAGAACAGGGAGAGATCCATCCCCTGTCATCCAGGTCTAGCATCTGGCAGTCAGAGGCCTAGGGACACCCAGAGCATCGGGTTGCATCCCTGACCATCTCAGCTAATAGCCATTGATGGACCTATCCTCTGTGAACTTATCTTACCCCTTTTTGAACCCAGTTATACCTTTGGTCTTCACCAATGTCCCTTGACAATGAGTTTCGCAGGTAGACTATGCATTGTGTGAAGAAGTACTTCCTTATGTTTGTTTTAAACATTCTGTCTATTAATTTCATCAGGTGACCCCTGATTCATGTGTTATGAGAAGGAGCCAATAACACTTCCTTATTCACTTTCTCCATTCATAATTTTATAGACCTCTACAATATCCCCCCTTAGTTTCTTTTCTAAGATGTCTCTTTTCTAAGATGATCAGTCCAGTCTTTTTAATCTCTCCTCATATGGAAGCTGTTCCATACCCCTAATAATTTTTGTTGGCTGTATCTATATCTTTTTCAATTCTAATATATCTGTTTTGAGCTGGGGCAACCAGAAGTGAGTGCAGTATTTCAGGTGTGGGCATACCGGGGATGTATATTGTGGCATTATGATATTTTCTCTATTATCTATCTCTTTCCTAATGATTCCCAACATTCTGTTAGTTTTTTTGACTACTGTTGCACATTGATGTTTTCAGAGAACTATCCACAATGACTTCAAAATCTCTTTCTTGAGTGTTAGTAGCTAATTTAGACCCCACCATTTTGTATGCATATTTGGTATTATGTTTCCCAATATGTTTTACTTTGCATTTATCAACATTGAATTTCACCTGCCATTTTGTTGTTTCATCTGCCAGTTTTTGCAGTCTTTCCAGTTTGGTTTGTATTTAACTATAATGAGAAAATTAATATCATCTTCAAACTTTGCCACCTCACTGTTTCCCCCTTTTTCTACATCATTTATCAATATGTTGAATGGCACTGTCACAGTACAGATCTGTGGGGACCCTGCTATTTATATCTCTCTGCTGTGAAAACTGACCACTTATTCCTACCCTTTGTTTTCTATCTTTTACCCAGTTACTGATCCATGAAAAGACCTTCTCTCCTATCCCCTGACTGCTTACTTTGCTTAAGAGCCTTTGGTGAGGGACCTTGTCAAAGGCTTTCTGAAAGTTAAAGTGCACTATATGTACTGGATCAACCTTGTCCACATTTGTTGACACCCTCTGTAATGATGCTGGTTCTGGCGGGACCCAACTGAGAGTGCCAATTCAGGACAAATTGCTTCAAGCAGGGCAGTTACAGCCCAAGGCTGGGGTTTTTTCCACCTCTAAGGCAAACCAAACCAGCCAAACAGCAGACTTTGGTCTTACCTCACTGGCTAACCACAAGTCACACAAGCAATTCCCTTAGACACTCCAGTTTCCCAGTATCTCCACCAGTGCCACTCGTTATAGGGATGAATGCTTATGAAAACCAATACCCCAGTAAAAGAAAAAAGGTTCTCTCGATCCCAAAGGACCAAGCCCCAGACCTAGGTCAATATACAAATCAGATCTTACCCACAAATCATGCTGTTGCCAATCCTTTAGAAGCTAAAATCTAAGGGTTTATTCATAAAAGGAAAAAGATAGAGATGAGTGCTAGAATTGGTTAAATGGAATCAATTACACACAGTAATGGCAAAGTTGTTGGTTCAGGCTTGTAGCAGTGATGGAATAAACTGCAGGTTCAAATCAAGTCTCTGGAGAACATCCACAGCTGGGATGGGTCTTTCAGTCCTTGGTTCAAAGCTTCAGTGTAGCAAAGTCCCTCCAGAGGTAAGAAGCAGGATTGAAGACCAGAGGGGGAGCTGCAGCAGCTTTTTATAGTCTCTTGCCATGTGGTCTCTGCTTTCTTTGTCTCAAGGACAAGCTGTCCTCACATGGCATGGAAAAACCTCAGAGTTCTGTCCATAGGCATGTCCCTGCATACCTTCTTGAGTCACAAGGTGTCTCTCAATGGGTCAGTTGTGTAGCTGATGGTCCTTAATGGGCCATCAAGCAGGCTAGGCAGAGCTGACACCAACTTGTCTGGGGTGTCACCCAGAAGCATAGCATAAGTTTGAAATACAGACAATATAGAGCCAATACTTATAACTTTAAATTCAAAAATGATACATGCATACAGATAGCATAATCATAACCAGCAAACCATAACCTTGTCTTAGACACCTTATTTGACCCCTTTTATACAAGATTTGGTGCTACTACAGGACTTTGGTTGCAACAATGTTCTATACAGTCCCAGATTATGTCAATAACATCAAACCCTCAAAGAATTCTAATAGATTGTTGGGGCATGATTTCCCTTTACAAAAGCCATGCTGACTCTTCCCCAACATATTGTGTTCATCTATATGTCTGATAATTCTGTTCTTTATGATAGTTTCAACCAATTTGCTTGTTACTGAAGTCAAGCTTAGCAGCCTGGAATTGGCAGGTTTGCCTCTGGAGCCTTTAAAAAAAAATCTTTGTTACATTAGCTATACTCCAGTCATCTGGTACTGTGATAGGTTACACTCTGTATTTAGTAGTTCTTCAATTTCATCTTTGAGTTTTCAGAACCCTTTGGTGAATACCATCTGGTCCTGGTGACTTATTACTCTTTAATTTATCAATTTGTTTCAAAATCTCTTCTATCGACACCTCAATCTGGGACAGTTCCTTCAGTTTTGTCACCTAAAAAGAATGATTCAGGTGTTGGAATTTTCTTCACGTCCTCTGCAGTGAAGACCAATGCAAAGAATTCATTTAGCTTCTCCACACTGGTGTTGTCTTCCTTGAATGCTCCTTTAGGACCTTGATCATCCAGTGAGCCTGCTGATTGTTTGGCAAACTTCCTGCTTCTTGCTTTTGTTGTTAGTTTTTGTCTCTTTTTTGCTAGTTGTTCTTCAGATTCTTTTTTGGCCTGCCTAACTATACTTTTACCCTTGACTTGCCAGAGTTTATGCTTCTTCCTGTTTTCCTAGGTATGATTTGATTTCCAATTTTTAAAGGGTGCCTTTTTGCCTCTGTGTCTTGCACTCTGTTATCTAGCCTTTTTCGACCCTCTTACTATTTTTTTATTTGCGGTATCCATTTAATTTGAGCCTCTATTACGGTGTTTTTTAAAAGTTTCCATGCAGCTTGCAGGCATTTCATCCGATGAAGTGAGCTGTAGCTCACAAAAGCTCATGCTCAAATAAATTGGTTAGTCTCTAAGGTGCCACTAGTACTCCTTTTCTTTTTGCGAATACAGACTAACACGGCTGTTACTCTGAAACTCTTGTGACTATTCCTTTTAACTTCCATGTAACTAGTTTCCTCCAGTTTATTTTATTTTCACAAGGGTTCTTAACTTTCGTTCTGTAGCTCCATACAGAGCCACTTGTAACTGTTTTTCCTCAGATTCAACCCCAAATCCTCTGCACAAGTTCCTATGGGGCTTCAAAGGCGATGCCAGTCCCTAAAGAGTTTTATAGAAGACATGATGGAAATTATTAAATATCATGTATATAGTATCATAAATTAACTGGGTGCTTCACAGATTAAGGTATGCAATGTAGTTGTAGCTGAGTTGGTCCTAGGATATTAGAGAGACAAGGTGGGTGAGGAAATGTCTTTCATTGCAGCAACTTCTGTTGGTGAGAGACAAGCTTTTGAGCCAAACAGAGTTCTTCTTCAGGTCTGGGAAAACTACTCCCAGCGTCACAGCAAAATGCAAGATGGAACAGATTGTTTAGCATAACACATTAGCACATTCAAAGTTGAGTGGGCCGTTAACACCTCTGCTGTCATGGAACAAAAAGAGGAGGTTAGTGGGCTACAGATTGTTGTCATAATCCATAAATCCAGTGTCTCTGGTCAGTCCATGATTTTGTGTGTCTAGCAGAGTAATGAATTTAAGCTCGCAGGCTCGTCTTTTGAAAGTGTTGTGCAGGTTTTCTTTGAGCATCAGGACTGATAGGCCACATATCGAGTGTGATCGCTTTGTTAAAAGTGTTCACCTACAGGTGATAGGCTGTTTTTGTCTTTTATCATTTTCCTCTGTGTGTTCATTTGAGAGCATAGTGAGTGTCTGGTTTCATCCACATAGTTGTTGTTCTGGCATTTAGTGCACTGGATGAGGTACTCCACATGCTGTAATAAACATGTATAGGAGCCATGAATCTTGAAAGGTGTGTTGTGGGGGGCGTTGATCATTGTAGCAGTGGAGATATGTCTGCAAGTCTTGCATCCGTAGTTGTCACCTGCCATCCCACACTGGAATCCATACAGGGTATCATCAAACAACTACAAGCCGTACTTCATGGGGACCCCATCCTGAAAGAAATCTTTCCTGAACCCCCATTTCTGGCTTTCAAACAACCCCCAACCTCTCCAATCTCATCATCAGTAGCAAGATACCCACAGACCAGGACACACCAACTCAAAGTGACACCAACACCCAGCCAGAACAATAGCTTGCTTGGTTGTAAATTTTAAAAGATGTACCCTTCTCCCCTGGAGGGAGTGTCAAAGCCTATTAACAAGAATTCCTCTCTTCTTACAAGTGTGGTGAATTTTCCTCCTCCGCGATCAATCCAGACTAAAGAATAGGAAACTGGGAACGAGCTCATGCAAGACTTCCAGATGCAGAAATGTCATTAAAGCCAGTGGGAGCTCAACAAGCCAAATGTTTGCAGAACTCCCCAAGCTTTGCTTAGAGATGATCATTCACAGTGATTAAGTAGAATTGCATTTAGATCCAAAGGGGTTCATAGATTCCAAGGCCTGAAGGGACCATTGTGATCATCTAGTCTGACCTCCTGTGTAACACAGGCCCTAGAATTTCCCCAATATAATGCGTAGAACTTCTCTTTTAGAAAAAACATCCATTCTTGATTTAAAATGGTCAGTGATGGAGGATCCACTATGACCCTTGGTAAATTGTTTCAATGGTTAATTACTCTCACCATTAAAAATTTCTGCCTTATTTCCAGTCTGAATTTGTCTAGCTTAAACTTTCAGCCACTGGATCATGTTATACCTTTCTGTGCTAGATTGAAGAGCCCATTATTAAATATTAGTTCCCCATGTAGGTACTTATAGACTGAAATCAAGTCACCTCTTAACCTTCTCTTTGTTAAGCTAAATAGATCAAGCTTCTTGAGTCCATCACTATGAGGTATGTTTTCTAAGGTCTGGAGATGCAGTGCTTCAGACAACAAATTTTGCTGCCAAGTGAATGAGATTGCAGTATAAACACAGGTTACTTCATACAGCCCAGACGAAATGGCTTCTATTTGGCTGACTGGGGTTTTTTTCAGCTGGAGTAAAGAGTTATTTTCTCTGTAACCTTGCACAGTTCAGAAAGCAAACAAGTCTTAGTACACAAGTGTGTATTTCTGTGACCAAGGTGAAGGAAGGAAGCCGTGGTTTTTGGTATCAATTCTAACCCTACACATTGCTGTGAAACAGCTTGTACCATAACAGGAGGAGAGAGGATGCAGAAGTGAGCAGCATACCAACCAGCCTACACTAGCATGGAAGGATTTTTTTTAAAAAGTCTCTACATTCAGTAAAACAAAAAGCAATGCACTATACATTTCCTGCAGTCCCGAAACACAATATGGGGAAACCTTCAGAGTCCATCTGAAAAGTCCTGTATTAACTAACTAACTAACTAAATATCCAAAGCAAGTGTGAGGAAAGCTGAAGCCAAAAAATAATAATTATTTCTTCACATTTATTTTTTTAAAAAGCCTGTCTGTAGGTCTAAATGCTTTTACAAATGTGCAAACCTACACACAACCATGGATAAAACTCCTTTCTATAAGGATAGCCCGCGCAGCAGTTCCATTTTACAGCACCCACAAGTGGGATAGGCACTTCACTGGCAATCCTGAGAAGGCAGGTCCCAAACCTACAATCAGATCTGACGACAGGAATTCCTGTGCTAGTGTAGAGCCCCACTCACCTCTATGGATAGGAGGGCCTGCCTATGTGGATCCATTTGCAGGTCTGGGCCCTAAACAATGAACATAATAGATGAGAGAGGCTATTCCACATATCAGGGAGGAGAGGGTATGAGGAAGGGAAGGATACCTTGCACAGATATGTGATTACTGTATGTCTAGGTGTTTGTTTGTTTTTTAAATTTATTTTAAATTGTTAAAAAGTGGACTTTTTTTGCAGGCAAAGTGACAGAAGTGAGATTTTAGCAGTGATTTGAAAAAGGTGGGGCTGGAGGTGTGTTAAATAGATTTTGGACGGGCGTTCCAATGTAAGAGGCAATATGGAAGAAGGTAAGGAGATTAAAGAGATTTTGGAGGGGGCATCATTAGCAGAGTGGCAAGGGTGAGAGAGGATGTGGAAGGAGATGAAAGCCGGGTCTCTATAGGGTAGGGCCTTGAAAGCAAGGACACATGTTATGCCCAGTACACAAACAGATCAGTAAAGTGATTCAAAGAGGGGAAGGAGGAAGTGACGTGGCTCAGATGAGAGCCGTAATTTTGGCAATAGTACTTTGGACATCCTGAAGGAGAACAGGGTTAGCATCACAGAGATCAGAGAAGATGAGACTGCAGTAGTCAATGCAGGTCAGGGATTGTCACATGGGTGTGGACCTGTGATTTGGCCATTGGGATAGACAGAAAAGGTGGAAAATATTTATATAATATAGGGACTTCCTCATGAAGTGGTCACCACTTGAATAGGTGGTTAGGAAGATGGGATCATCCCTGGCTTCTCCCACAAGTTGTATGCTTGAGTGATGAGGACATGTTGTTGGCAGCAATGGAAAATGTAACTAACAGATTCAGTTTGGTCATAATCACACACTACCACAAAATTGCCTAACAAAACAACAGTCATATTCATCTGACCATTATATCCCACAACCCACCACTCCCCCAGAACCTGGGACTATAGATCAATCTTGTAGCATAGAAACATAAAATTGTAGACTGGAAGAGACCTCAAGAGGTCATCTAGTCCAGTACCCTGCACTCATGACAGGACTAAGTATTATCTAGACCATCCCTGGCTGCTGTTTGTCTAACGTGCTCTTAAAAAACTCCAATGATGGAGATTCCACAACCTCCCTAGGCAATTTATTCCAGTGCTTAACCACCCTGACTGGAAGTTTTTCCTAATGTCCAACCTAAACCTCCCTGCTGCAATTTAAGCCCATTGCTTCTTGTCCTGTCCTCAGAGGTTAACAACAACAATTTATCTCTCTCCTTGTAACAACCTTTTATGTACTTGTGTCAGAAATATAAACAGAAGGGTAACAACCTTCCTGCATACAGTACTATAAAATCCCTCCTGGCCAGAGGCACAATATCGTTTTACCTGTAAAGGGTTAAGAAGCTCAGGTAACCTGGCTGGCATCTGACCAAAAGGACCAATAAGGGGACAAGATACTTTCAAATCTAGGGTGGGGGGGAAAGGCTTTGGTCTGTCTGTTCTTTGTGCTTGCCAGAGAGAGAACAAGAAAGCAAGCAATCCAACTCCATTGGAATTAGTAAGTACTAGCAAGGAAATGCGTTAGTTTACTTTTGTTTTGGCTTGTGATTTTCTCTGTGCTGAGAGGAAGGTTATTCCTGGTTTTCTTTTTGTAACTTTACAGTTTTTTCCCAGAGGGAAATCCTCTGTGTTTTAAATCTGATTGCCCTGTGAGATTAGCTTCCCTTCTAATTTTACAGAGGTGTTTCTATTACCTTTTTTTCTTTCTAATAAAGTTCTGTTTCTTTTAAGAGCCTGACTGATTTCTCTATTGTCCTAAGACCCAGGGGTTTGGGTGTGTGATCACTTTGTAACCAATTGGTTAGGATATTATTCTCTAGCCTCCCCAGGAAAGGGGGTGTAAGGGCTTGGGGGGATATTTTGGGGGAATAGGAACTGTAAGTGGTCCTTTCCCTGATTCTTTGTTAAATCACTTGGTGGTGGCAGCGTACCCTCCAAGGGCAAAGAGTTTGTGCCTTGGGGAAGTTTTACCTAAGCTGGTAAAAATAAGCTTAGGGGGTCTTTCATGCAGGTCCCCACATCTGTACCCTAGAGTTCAGAGTGGGGTGGGAACCCTGACAACTTGAAAACTGTTGTCATGTCTCTCTGTCTTCTCTTTTTTCCAGACTAAACAAACCCAAGTTTTTACAATCTTCCCTCATAGGTCACGTTTTCTAGACCTTTAAATCATTTTTGTTGCTCTTCTCTGGACTTTCTCCAGTTTGTCCAAATCTTTCCTGAAATGTGGTGTCCAGAACTGGACACAATACTCCAGTTGAGACCTACTAAGCACAGAGTAGAGCGGAAGAATTACTTCTCGTATCTTGTTTACAACACTCCTGCTAATATAGCCCAGAATGATTTTTGTTTTTTGCAAGAGTATTACACTGTTGACTCATATTTAGCTTGTGATCTGCTATGACGTCCAGATCTCTTTCCACAGTACTCCTTCCTGGGCAGTCATTTCCCATTTGTATGTGTGCAACTGATTGTTCCTTCCTAAGTGGAGTACTTTGCATTTGTCCTTATTGAAATTTCATCCTATTTACTTCAGACCATTTCTTCAGTTTGTCCAGATGATTTTGAATTTTAATCCTATTCTCCAAAGCACTTGCAACCCCTTCCAGCTTGGTATTGTCCACAAACTTTATAAGTGTACTCTTTATGCCATTATCTAAATCACTGATGAAGATACTACACAGAACCAGACCCAGAACTGATCCCTGAGGCCCCACTTGGTATGCCCTTCCAGTTTGACTGTGAACCATTAATAACAACTCTCTGGGAACGGTTTTCCAACCAATTATGCACCCACCTTATAGTAGCTCCATCTAGGGTGTATTTCTGAGCATGCTGCGATGAACTAGAGAAACTGCCCACCAGCATGGCAGGGTTTAAAGAGAGCCTTTGAGCCCAGCTAGCCTTGCCCCATTATACCTGCAGCCAGTGCTAGGCCGGGAGGGGGAGAAAAGGAGAGAGCCTGGCTTAATTGGGAGTTAACTGGCAGAGGCAGGAGCTAGCTCCCTGTCTACCTGAGGGGAAGTGTCACTAGCCTGACAGCTGAAGCAGCCACCAGGGAGTAAGGACTTTTTCCCTGGGTAAGGGAGGCTGTGGAGGAGACCGAGGAGCCTCTGGCAATTCAGGGAACTGGGTAACTGAAGCCCAGAGATATTGTGGGGTTCAGCCTCACCAAACCTATGGCTGCCCTGGCCGAAGGAGCCTGGGACAATGGCTGGACGCCGCCGAAGGTCCACAAGCAGGTGCTACTGGAGGCAAGGCACCCCAGTTACTTGAACTATAGGAGCCATGCTGCAAACTAAAGGGACAGTGGCAGGAAGTAGCGCAGGGCAGTGGTAGGGCCCTCTGTTCAGGGATTGACTCAGACAGGGCCCTGGGATGGGACCCGGTGGAGAGGGAGGGCCCAGGGCCCCCTACCTCACCGCCTAAAAGACTGATGCACCTCGACCAGGTAAACAAGGGTCCAGAGGTCAGGAGTGCCCACCATTAGGCTGCCTGGCCCTCCAAGCACCCTGTTACACATGCCTTGAAGGTAAATAAATTCAGGCTTTTGTGGATCAGAGAGAAATATGAACACATGGTAAAGACCCTGTTAATTTAGCTAAGGCACCTCTCTTAAACCAGAGGACTGTTAACTCAATCACCTATGCTGATTGCAGTTGTAGCAATATCTTGATTTTAAAATTTCCAGTGATGGAGAAATTGTTCAAGTTGTTAATTATCCTCACTTGTAAAATGTGCATCTTATTTCTAGTTTGCATCGTCTAGCTTCAACTCCAGCCATTGGATTTTGTTATACCTTTAACTGCTAGACTGAAGTTCCTATTATCAAAATTTGTTCCCTAAGAAGGTACTCTAGACTGTGATCAAGTCACCCCTTAACCTTTTCTTTGTTACACTAAATAGATTGAACTCTTTGAGTCTGTCACTATAAGGCTTGTTTTCTAATCCTTTGATCAGTCTCATGGCTCTTCTTGGAATGTTCTTGAAGTGTGGACACCAGAACTGGACATAGTATTCCAGCATCGGTTGCACCAGTGCCAAATACACAGATAAAATAATGTCTCTAGTCCTACTCCAGATTCCCTTGTTTATGCAGCCAAAAATCGCATTAGCCTTTTTGGCCACAGTATTGCACTAGGAGCTCCTGTTCAGCAAATTATCCACCATGATTCCCCAAATCTCTTTGAGTCACTGCTTCCCAGGATAGAGTCCCCCATCCTGTAAGTATGACCTACATTGTTTGTTCCCAGATGCATACATTTCCATTTGGCTGTATTAAAATGATGTTTGTTTGAAAGAATGTGACTTTCCCCCCTCTCATCTTGGATGACAGGTTACTCTGAACCCTGTCATCTTGGATTGTTATCTGTCGGGTCTGAAGGTGTTAACTTCTTTTCTTTATCAGGAACAAACATCACTTGCGGGTAATTACTGCAAGTCTCTAGACACATTAACAACACCCGGCAGAAGTTCCACCTCCTGGGGACAATTGCATATACTGGTTTTGACTGGGTTCAAGAGGCCCAGCAAACAAAGAACTCAGAATTGTATGAAGTGGCCAACCTGACATGGAGGAGGTATCACTCTCCTTGGATCCAAGAACAGACATGAGGCTGCAAACAAAAGGGACAGACCCTGCAGGAAGGGTTTGAAGGACTTCAAAACCTACAAGGGTCTCCATGTGGAAGACGGGTGACACGTTATAGGACAGGCATACGTATAAGCTGTTTATTGTTTTCAAGGTATGCTTTCTCCGTAATGCTTTTGTTCTAAATAAATACATTGCTTTATGAAAGCTGGCTGGGTACTGGTAAACTCTGTCATAGCCCCTGGAAGATAGCAGGATGGCATTTGCTAAACTAACCTCAGACTTACTAAGGTGATCACAGTGAATTTCAGGAAGAAATTGCAGCCTAAATCCCCAATCTGGAGGGCAAGGAATATGAGTTCCTGCCTTGACTAAGGATGTGTAGCGATACCCTTTGTTAGAAGGGCCCAGGGCATCTAGGAGGGTGTGTGTGTGGTAGTTCCTGAGCATGCTCAAAAGCTATCTCTGAAGCTTTACAGAGGATTTCCGTTAAGGACAAGTGGTCTAGTAGGTTCCACACACCCACAATCTGAGAGCTGAGCCAATCAGAGCTCAGTGCAGAAAGGGTTATAAATAGAAGAGTTGGAGACAAGTCTGGCCTGAGGACTCGGGGCTCGTCTTCATTTGAAACTCGGGGCTCGTCTTCACAGCTGCGCCACTGTAGTGCTTCAGTGTAGGCACGGCCTACACCGATGTTGGCGCAGGTAATCTGCTTCCCAAAGAGGTGGTAGCTAGGTCGACGGAAGAATTCTTCTGTCGACCTAGCACTGTCTAAACGGGGGGAGGTTAGGTAGAGGGCTTCTACATCCATAGTGGCCAGGATGGTGTTATCAGGAAGATCACCGATGGATTGTAGTTTCCTCAGGAAGTCAGTGGTGTCTCGAAGGTAGCTGAGAGTGCTGGTAGCGTAGGGCCTGAGGAGGGCGTCTACATAGCCAGACAATCCTGCTGTCAGGGTGCCAATGCCTGAGATGATGGGGCGCCCAGGATTTCCAGGTTTATGGATCTTGGGTAGTAGATAGAATATCCCAGGTCGGATTCCAGGGGTGTGTCTGTGCGGATTTGATCTTGTGCTTTTTCAGGAAGTTTCTTGAGCAAATGCTGTAGTTGCTTTTGGTAACTCTCAGTGGGATCATAGGGTAATGGCTTGTAGAAAGTGGTGTTGGAGAGCTGCCGAGCAGCCTCTTGTTCATATTCCGACCTATTCATGATGACAACAGCACCTCCTTTGTCAGCCTTTTTGATTATGATGTCAGAGTTGTTTCTGAGCCAACATTCCACACAAAGATGGACTACAAGCCGTCAAGAACACTATCCCCGATAATGTCACGGCTAACCTGGTGGCTGAACTTTGTGACTTTGTCCTTACCCATAACTATTTTACATTTGGGGACAATGTATACCTTCAGATCAGCGGCACTGCTATGGGTACCCGCTTGGCCCCGCAGTATGCCAACATTTTTATGGCTGATTTAGAACAACGCTTCCTCAGCTCTCGTCCCCTAACGCCCCTACTCTACTTGCGCTATATTGATGACATCTTCATCATCTGGACCCATGGAAAAAAAGCCCTTGAGGAATTCCACCATGATTTCAACAATTTCCATCCCACCATCAACCTCAGCCTGGTCCAGTCCACACAAGAGATCCACTTCCTGGACACTACAGTGCTAATAAACAATGGTCACATAAACACCACCCTATACCGGAAACCTACTGACCGCTATTCCTACCTACATGCCTCCAGCTTTCACCCTGACCACACCACACGATCCATCGTCTACAGCCAAGCTCTGCGATACAACCGCATTTGCTCCAACCCCTCAGACAGAGACAAACACCTACAAGATCTCTATCAAGCATTTTTACAACTACAATACCCACCTGCGGAAGTGAAGAAACAGATTGATAGAGCCAGAAGAGTTCCGAGAAGTCACCTACTACAGGACAGGCCTAACAAAGAAAATAACAGAACGCCACTAGCCGTCACCTTCAGCCCCCAACTAAAACCCCTCCAACGCATTATTAAGGATCTACAACCTATCCTGAAGGACGACCCAACACTCTCACAAATCTTGGGAGACAGGCCAGTCCTTGCCTACAGACAGCCCCCCAACCTGAAGCAAATACTCACCAACAACCACATACCACACAACAGAACCACTAACCCAGGAACCTATCCTTGCAACAAAGCCCGTTGCCAACTGTGCCCACATATCTATTCAGGGGACACCATCACAGGGCCTAATAACATCAGCCACACTATCAGAGGCTCGTTCACCTGCACATCCACCAATGTGATATATGCCATCATGTGCCAGCAATGCCCCTCTGCCATGTACATTGGTCATACTGGACAGTCTCTACGTAAAAGAATAAATGGACACAAATCAGATGTCAAGAATTATAACATTCAAAAACCAGTCGGAGAACACTTCAGTCTCTCTGGTCACGCAATTACAGACATGAAGGTCGCTATCTTACAACAAAAAAACTTCAAATCCAGACTCCAGCGAGAAACTGTTGAATTGGAATTCATTTGCAAATTGGATACTATTAATTTAGGCTTAAATAGAGACTGGGAGTGGCTAAGTCATTATGCAAGGTAGCCTATTTCCCCTTGTTTTTTCCTACCACCCCCTCCCCCCCAGACGTTCTGGTTAAACTTGGATTTATGCTGGAAATGGCCCACCTTGATTATCATACAGATTATAAGGAGAGTGGTCAGTTTGGATGAGCTATTACCAGCAGGAGAGTGAGTTTGTGTGTGTATGGTGGTGGTGGGGGGGTGTGAGAAAACCTGGATTTGTGCTGGAAATGGCCCACCTTGATTATCATGCACATTGTAGGGAGAGTGGTCACTTTGGATAAGCTATTACCAGCAGGAGAGTGAGTTTGTGTGTGTGGTTTCTGGAAAAGGGAGGGGGGTGAGAAAACCTGGATTTGTGCTGGAAGTGGCCCACCTTGATTATCATACACATTGTAAAGAGAGTGGTCACTTTGGATGGTCTATTACCAGCAGGAGAGTGAGTTTGGGGGGGGGGGGGGGGGGGGGGAGGGTGAGAAAACCTTGATTTGTGCTGGAAATGGCCCAACTTGATTATCATACACATTGTAAAGAGAGTGGTCACTTTGGATGGTCTATTACCAGCAGGAGAGTGAGTTTGGGGGGGGGGGGGGAGGGGAGGGTGAGAAAACCTTGATTTGTGCTGGAAATGGCCCAACTTGATTATCATACACATTGTAAGGAGAGTGATCACTTTAGATAAGCTATTACCAGCAGGAGAGTGGGGTGGGAGGAGGTATTGTTTCATGGTCTCTGTGTATATAATGTCTTCTGCAGTTTCCACAGTATGCATCCGATGAAGTGAGCTGTAGCTCACGAAAGCTTATGCTCAAATAAATTGGTTAGTCTCTAAGGTGAAAAGAAAAGTACTCCTTTTCTTTTTGCGAATACAGACTAACACGGCTGTTACTCTGAAACCAGTAATTAATCACTGGAACAGATTACCAAGGGAAGTGATGAATTCTCCAACACTTGAAGTCTTTAAATATAGATTGGCTGTCTCTCTAAAAAATATGCTTTAGCTCAACAAGAAACTATGGGGCTGGTGCAGGAATCACTTTGCAATTCCTATAGACTTTGTTATGTAAGAGGTCAGATTATCATTGTAATGCTGGGAGACCAGGTGCCAGCTCATGCAGAGGCCTCAGGCCTCACTGATCATTAACAAATGCATAGCTGAAAAGCAGACTGGCTTACTTGTGGCTTAGTATAGTTAAAATAGATATTAGTCTTATAAGAATCTGTTCAGTGTTTAGACTTTATGGAATGCTTGTAGGATGCTGCATGTATTAGTCCTGCTTATACTATTTGTATCCCATACTATAAGGTAATTTTAAGTGTTGGCTTTATAACTGAAACTCTGTAACTCACCAAACAGGGAAAAAACCTCACCTAATGCAGAACGCTGGATCCCTGTATTAGGTGTCATCTCCTGTCCTTGAGAGGGACTGTTTGATCGAAACAGACCATTGTGGAACAAAGACTTTGTTGATTGGTCCCCACACCCACCCATGGAGAGGTTATGTACAGAAGTGCTTGGACTCTAGGAAGGTGGAGATAAAAATTGCTGACCAGAAGGAACTGTGGGCTTTTTATGATGTTTCGACTCTAAACAGCAAAGATTCCTAAACATAAGCAAGGGTCCCCACAACTAACCTGGGTTTGCCCTAATGGAAGTACAGAGCTGGCATATTTCAGGAGCTCTATCACCATCTAATAACTAAAACTGCTTGTGTGCGTGAATGTTCATCTGTTTCAACTTTGTAAATAACTTATTTCTTTTTCCTTCTTAACAAACCTTTAGTTAGTTTATTACAGGATTGGCTACAAGCATTGTCTTTGGTGTGAGATTTAAGGTGCGAATTGACCTGGGGTAAGTGACTGGTCCTTTGGGACTGGGAGTAACCTGAATATTTTGAGATCTTTGGTGTAAAGTGACTGTTTATCCCAGAGTAAAGCTTGCCTGGGTGGCAAGATAGATCAGAATGCTCAAGGGGACTGTCTGTGACTCCAAGTTAAGGCTATATAGTGCCTGAGGAATTTACACACTACTTGGTTGGTGTAATCTAATTATAGAATTTACAACCAGTTTGGGGTTTGTGCCCAGCTTCTTAACAGTCCATCTTGAGGTTGGTATTCTAGCTCATGCGCTACTCCAGACAGTGTGACAGTCATAATTTTCCCTTATGGCTTTAAAATACACTCATATGAATCTATACCCCCTTTGAGAGAGGATCTTTGAACTTCCAGGTTTTCAACCATTTCCTTCTTGTTATTCTTCCACTATATACAAAAGTTTCGCACATTCAACCACTTGTGGCTTCCTCTAACTTTTTTCAAGAAGTTGTACTGCTGAACTAGGCTTTTTTTTAAAATCCAGAATTAAAATCCCATTAGAACAGTTCTTCATAACTCTGATGAACTGTTTATTCCAAAGGTTCCTTGTTTGCTCTTAACCCTGAATTGATAGTGTATAGCATATTCTTGAAAGCTGTGAGCCATCTAGGTCATATCTATATGGGGATTTTTACTGTGATTAAACTATGTATACATGGCTCTATTTAAAAGTTGCAAAGTTTGTCTGACCGGTGTGAATGGGCCTATCGTGAATGTATTTAATACTGCACCTTTAATTTCCAAGAGACTGCTGCCTGCAGTGTCAGGTGTTATTTTGTGTAATGGAGGAATGCAGCTCCTTCCAGAGGAAACAAACACTGCTCTTCCCTGAGACTTTAGTTTTGTCCTTTCTTGCTGATTTCTTTAAACTAAAATAAATTATTCAGGATGAAAGCATAGGGTTATTCTGTGTGTATTGAAAAGAGAGGCTAAATTTCACTGGAAACTCTCAGCTGGAAAAACCTTTAAATAGTTTCCTAATAAAGTAAAACCTTCATATAAAAGCAGGTTGAACAACACACTAGAAAATACATTGTAGAGAATGATCCAAGATTGTGTTTGTGTCTGTTTATTAATTTTTTGCATTTTGTCTAAATGCTAAATTGTGAGCTCTCTGGAATATAGGGTCTGTCTTTGTGGTCTTTATACAATATCTAATATAATTCCTGATCAGGTGCTACCCTAATGGAAATAAATAAGTTTAAAGGGGATGGACTAGATGATCTAATATAAAGGGATGAAATGTAATAACTTAGAATTAATAAAATCTTGTAAAGGAAAGCATGCAGATCCTATTCCCACAGAGATTCCTACTGTCTGTGTTTTATAATCATGGGGGGGAGGGAGGGGAAGACAACTCCAAACCTGAAAACAACTTTACTGTTCAGAGTTAGGACCTGACCCTGCACCCCTTACTCTTATTAACAGTCACGCTATCTTCAGTAGGACAACTTGTGTACATAAGGGCTGCAGGTTCAGTTCTTTGGATCCTTCCTCTGCTGTGTTATTGTGTGCGTGGACTTTGTCAGTGAATCATTACTTTCTGGGAGCAGCAGTGCCATGCATTCAGTAACTGGCTCTGCTTCTTGCAACTCGTAAAGTTACTTGGAATTATCCTGTGGCTTATACTAATGGGATGGCTCGCCTAGCTATGGCCTCCCTTAAGAAAGTGTGGAAAAACTGTGGCAGCTTGAAATGTAGCAAGGTGCAATTGGTGAAAACTCCAGTTTTCTCCATAGTGATTTATGGATGCGAATCATGGGGAAGTTAATGCTGCTGAGAAGAAGAAACTTGACGCTTTTGAAATGTGGTGTTGGGGAAGACTCTTGCGTATCTCCTGGATGGGAAAAAACGATGAAAGCTTGTGTTAAAAATATTATTGGTGAGATGAAGACTCTGATTTGGAAATCAACAGACGCAAACTTACGTACTTTGGTAACATTAGGCGTAGAGATGGAAATAACCTTGGGAAAGTTATTATGGAAGGAGTGGTGGAAGGTTATTGTTTTAGGGGATGACCAGCAAGGATATGGCTGGCTGGTGTGCTGCAGATTACTAGAAGGTCAGCTGCTGAATGGTCAAATTTAGCAGTGGATCATGAAGGCATCAGGAAATCCTGCTATAATGTCACTGCTATCCAGACATGAACAAATGGATTTGCTTATACTAGTAAAGAATACTGTGACATTATACACCCACAGGTACATGCCAAGTAGCACTGAGGGACTCTCCAAACAGAAGCTGAATCATTATGCAATCCGAATAATACAATAGGATAATATTTTTTTCAAATTATTCAAAAGTACAGGAGCATTCTAAGGACAAAGAGGCCATTTCCCAAGTTGGAAGCCACTTTAGCCACTTAAATCTTTATAGCCACTTTAAACTTCACTCAGAAGCCAGAAGACAGTCACTGTGTCAGGAATAGTCAATAGGCAGACTGCGGGCCAAATCCAGACTGTCAGACACTTTTGAATGGACCCTGAAATCTTTTTATTTACTTATTATTATCATCATTATTGTTGTTGTTTTTTAATTATTTTCTCTGGAGTCTAGACCTTGACAAAAAATAACTGTTCTTCCCCTGCGTGTAGATTCTGGAGCATTGGTGTCACATTCCCACTGAGAAACACAGCTTTATGTACCAACTTTAGTTCCAAATGGATTTAAGATGTAGCCTGAATAACAGCACTTTGCACCTGTCTAGTTTAGATGAAGAAGGTTTGATGGTAGCAGGGTCTACACAGCAGAGAAAAGGTTGTGATATCCTCGCCAGATTTCAACCAATAAAAAACTTCCCAATCACAGCCGCTGCCTAATCATTTAGCAGCAGCACTGGGTGTAACCATACCTACTGACTGGAAATATAGACCTCAAAGATCAGCCACACACCCTCAGTTAAAAAGACACATATAATCCTCACCATATCTACCTGTTACATTCCCTAATCTGCTAACATTACCTCAGGGTTAGCTGGATTGGGCACCAGCCAAGTTGTCCTCATCCAGGTCCAGATCTCTGCAAGACATTAGGTAAGACATTCAAATACCAAATGAAATGGAAACATAGAGCTGGCTGCTATCACCATGTTGAAGACACTTCAGTTCAGCTCATTAACTCTTCCACTAGCTCCCATACGTGCACTGGCCAGAAGGGGTCTATGGAAACAACATTTGAGCACTCTTGTAAAAGAAGAATAGTTGCCCAGAACCACACACTTGGGTCTTTTCCATCCCCTGCTGCAGGAACTGACCCCCATATTTTTTAAGGGTGTGTATATGTGGAAGAAAGAAATGGGAGGAGAGAAGTGCACATGGGTCTGGCACATGCTAAGGCATCTGGGGTTGGTGGTAACAGTGCTGCTGCTACTCTGGTGGGTTGCTGGCCCAGCACCGAGGCTGTCAAGAAGGGAGTGTTTGCTGTGTGGCCAGCCTGGTGCTTTCAAGAGGGGCACACTTCATCCAGGTTAGTTAGCTTGGTGCTGAGGAGGGTGCTTCCCGCCAGGTTGGCTGGCCTGGCCTGGCCTGGCCCAGAGTTTGTTGAAGGGGCATGGTCTACTCGAGTCAGCTGGCCTGGGGCAGTGTCTGTGAAAAGGGGGGTGCTCTCCAAAGTTGGCTGGCCTGGCACAGAGTCTCTGGATGGGCACACACACACCCCTAGGTCAACCAGTCCATCCTAGGGTTTGTGGAAGGTTGTGCGCTACCCTGGGTCAGGTAGCATGGTACAGTGTCTGCTGGAGGGCAGCGCTCCCTGTGTTGGTCTGCCTGGTGCAGCATCTGTAGGAAGGGGACGCGCTCCTGCTGGGTTGGCCAGGGGTGGTGTCTGTGAGTAGCGAGTGTGCTCCCACTGGGTCAGGCTGCCAAATATTTCCTGATGAAGACTCAAGGGCTGATAAATGTACATGGGTGCAGGGTGGAATGAGTTAGCTGCACAGGAGAGGTGTTGAGTGGGGGGAACAAGCTAGCTGGAGGAGAGGTGTGTGTGTGTGGTGGGGGGGTTTGAGCCAGCTGGGGCGAGGAAAGGGGAAGGTTATGTGTGGTGGGAATGAGACAGTGGGTAGAGGTGTGTGGGGATCAGCTAGCTGAGGAGAGGGGCATGTGGTTGGAGGGAAGGGGAAATGAGCCAGCTAGGGTGATGGGTGTGGGGGGTACGAGCAAGTTGAGAAGGAAGGGGTCAGTCGGGGGGGAGGGAAGGGGCATGTGTGTGGGGAATGAGTGGAGGGAGGAGTGTGTGTATATGAGTGAGGAATGAGCCAACTGGAGGGGAGGAGAGGGGCATGCATGTGGGGAATATGAGCCAACTGGAGGGGAGGGGAGGGGAGAGGAGTGTGTGTGTGTGTGTGTGGGGGGGGGGGGAATGGGCCAGCTAAGAGGAGAAAAGGGGAGGGATGTGTGGGGGGAACAAGCCAGCAGGAGGAGGGATGTGTATGGGGGAATGAGCCAATTAGAGGGGAGGGGCATGCATATGGGAAATATGGGGGGGGGGAATGAGACAGCTGGGGGACAAAAGGGGAGGGCTGTGAGAGGGAATGAACCAGCAGGAAGAAGGGAGTGTGCCTGGGAACAAACCAGCGGAAGGGAAGGGAAGGGAAAGGAAAGGAAAGGAAAGGAAAGGGTGGTGTGGTGTGGTGTGGTGTGTCTGTGGAGAAGAGTCAGCAGGGGTGTGTTAGGGTGAGACAGTGGGGGAGCAACATGTACATGGGGAACAAGCCAGCTAAGAGGGGGATGAGCCAGCTGGAGGCAGGGCTATGGGGGGACGACAAGCCAGCAGCAGAGAGGGGTGTGCATGTGGGGGAATGAACCAGATTGGGGGGGGGGGAGGTGTGTGTGTGGGAAACAAGCTAGCTGAGGGAAGAGAACGGGGGTGGGGTGGGGGGGAATGAGCCAGCTGAGGGGAGGGATAGGTCAAGGGGGATAAGCCAGCCCAGGGGAGGGAACTGGTGTGTGTGTGTGGGGGGGAATGAGCCAGCTGACGGGAGGGATAGGTCAAGGGGGATAAGCCAGCCCAGGGGAGGGAAGTGGTGTGTGTGTGTGTGTGGGGGGGGGGGGAATGAGCCAGCTGAGGGGAGGGAAGTGGAGGGGGGGATGAGCCAGCTGAGGGGAAGGGATGTGTGTATGGGGGGGGGGGGGGGGAACGAGCCAGCCGGGAGGAGGGATAGGTGGAGGGGATGAGCCAGCTGGGGGGGGGGGGGGGGGGGGAGGTGTGTATGAGTTTTGGTTGGAACCAGTCAGCTACAGGGAGGTTTGTAATTGTAAGTGTGTGTGTGGGGTGACTGAGTCCGTGGGGGAGGGGGGTGAGCTGGGGGGGAAGGATGTGTGGGGGGGAGGATGAGCGAACTGGGGGGGATGTGTGCATGCGGGGGGCTATGAGCTAGCTGGGGGAGAGGGGGGAATGAGCTAGTTGAGAGGAGGGAAGTGTCTCTGTGTGTGAATGAACCAGCTGGGGGGAGGGATGTGGGGGGAAGGGGGTGAACGAGGCGGGGGGGATGAGCCAGCAGGGGGGAAGGGGGTGTGGGAATGAGCCAGCAGGAGGCAGGGAGGGAGGATGTGTGTGGGAGGATGAGCGAGCTGGGGGGCGGGGGGGGGAAGGGTGTGTGTGGGAACAAGACAGCTGCGGGGGGTGGTGGTGGAGGGGAGATGAGCCAGCTGAGGGGGAGGTGTGTAGGAGTTTGGGAGGGAACCAGCAGAGCGGTGGGTGGGTGTGTGTGTGTGAAGGGAGGAGATGGTGGTGAAGGCTATGTGGTAGGGTTGCCAACACCGACTGAAACTATTCCCAGAGATTTTCTCCCCCAACATGAGGTAATGTCATTTTCTTAAGATATCCCGGATGGCTTTCAACCCTAATATGGGGGGGGGGGGCGGGAAGGGGAGGAGGTGGGTGTGTGTGTGTGAGCAGGGGAACGAGACAGCTGGCGCCAGGGGACGGGGGTGTGTGTAACTGGGTTACTGGTCCCTTTCGGCCCTCCTTGAATCCCCAGTCACGAACACCCCCCCCCCCCGCCGTTCGGGGAGGGGGCAGCAGCGGAGCGCCCCTCCCCTCCCGCTCTGTGCGCACAAGTGCTGCGGGAAGGACAGTCTGGCTGCCGCGGCTGAGGACGGAAGGAAGGAGCCCCGCGCCCTCAACCTGTGCAGGCGACTCCGATTGGCTACACGTCCCGCGGGGGCGCGCGGGCAATGGGGCAGACAGCCAATCAGGGGCTGACTGCGCCGTGGAGCGCCTCTCTCTCTCTCTCTCTCTCCTCCCGCCCCCAGGAGCGCGGTCGGGGGGCGCGGCTCGGGAGCAGGTGCCCGACCCCGCCCGGGGGAGGAGGGGAGTCTGAGGGCGGCTGCCGTGCCGGCGCCATGGAGGAGGTGCTGCCCTCAGGCTTGCTGGAGATCTGCGTGCTGGCGGGAGCCCCCAGGGAGAGGGTGGAGGACGCGTACCAGGTAACTCCCGGCCTGGCTTGCCCGGTGCTGCCCTCAGGCTTGCTGGGCTGGCAGCGACGGGCTGGGGAACCCTCTTGCCCTGCGCGCCGCCCCAGCCTCGCAGCCGGGCTGCCGCGGGGAAGCCGAATTGCTGCCCTGTGGGCAGTGGGTTGGACAGCGCCGGCTGGCCGGACAGACCGGCGTGCCTAGTCTAGCGGTGAGAACCGGCTTGCTTGGCCACGCAGCGGATGAGAGAAGTCTCAAAGCCGCCTGCTTTGCTGACTTCCTCTCCGGCCTCGGTTGGGACCGTGTGACCCCAGAGTGAACCTCCCAAAGAGTCAGCACCGTTAATCTTGCGTTAGTAAGGGAGAAATCCGACTCTCTTTTCTTGGCAGTTAACTGAATTTGAGCTATAGCTTGTCCTTGCGAAATACAAGGTTTTGCTAGCGTGATGGGCAGGAGAGATGTAGGGAGGGTGCTCTGCCCGAGTTTGGCTGTTCCTGACTCGGTGAGGTTGCACTGGTCTGTTTCGGTGCAATGGAATAACTTCAGCACGCGGCTTCAGAAAGGCTTTGTGCATCAGCACCCCGTCACAACTTGATGGGAGCCTACAAAGGGACGTGGGGAATCCAGACATGCCCCTGTCAGTGTTTGCGATGTAGAATCATAGGACTGGAAGGGACCTTGAGAGGTCCTCTCGTCTAGTTCCCCTGCACTCAAGGCAGGACTAAGTATTATCTGAACCAGGGGGTGGCAAACTTTTTGGCCCGAGGGCCACATCTGGGAATAGAAATTGTATGGCAGGCCATGAATACTCACAAAATTGGGGTTGGGGTTTGGGAGAGGGTTTGGGCTCTGGTTGGGGGTGTGGGATCCAGGGTGGGGCCAGAAATGAGGAGTTCGGGGGCTCTGGGCTGGGGCCAAGGGGTTCAGAGGGCAGGAGGGGATCAGGGCTGGAGCAGGTGGTTGGGGTGCAGGAAAGAGTGCTAGAGTACTAGCCTAGATTGGAAGACCCTGGGTTCAATTATTTAAACCCCCCCAGACTTTCCTATATGACCTTGGCAAGTTACTTGGTTGATCTGTGCCTCAGTTTTCCCCATTTGTAAAATGGAGTTTGGGAAGTATTGTGTAATATTTGTTGAGGATAAATACACAAGATTTGAGAGATGCTTAGATACTGTGGTAAAAGGAGTCATGTAAGTGTGACTGATGGCAATATCTTGGACAAACCTCACTGACTTGAGTTTAATATGTTTGGGGTCCAGTGTATTAAAATGCAGTTGCTTATGTGTTGTTGTGAGATTATATGTAGTTCCTGTAGGAGGATGGGGTATGTTAATGTAATTCCTCTGGTTATCAGCCCTTTGAAGACACCCCCTGTAGAGGTTTGCATATACTGCTTCAAACTGGATTCTCCAGGGACCATCAGACAAAGAAAAGATTTTTGAATTTTAAACAGGCTAAGGGCTTTCTGTTCTGATCCAGCAAATGGACAGGACCTCCAGTCCATGGAGGGCCCCAATCCTTGGGGAAGAGTTGGAAGGACTGACACTGACCAGAACACTTATGATCTCTGGTAAGCTAATTAGCATGCATGGAGGGTTTTTAAATTGTTTTTAATACATTTTTTCTGTAGTGCTTTTACCTTAAGAATAAAATATGTTTGCTTAGGAAGAACTGTGTGGTAGCTAATAACTAAGGGTAGTTACACTGTGTCTGAGAGGAGAAGCAAGCAGGCCTATTTATGTAGACTAACTTTTTTTTGCTGAGGATAACACACGGAAGAGAGGGAACTGTTCAGGCTGGAGATACCTGTGTCTCTCTCCCTTCTGACCAGGGTCTCCACCCAAGAAAGGCAACAGGTCAGAGCTGGAAGCCTGAGAATGGGTACCAATGCTGACCCAGTAAGGGAAAACATAGATGCAGTTGCCCTGTCCTGGTAAGTACTTAAGATAGAAGACATTTGTAGAGCAGTCAGTTACCTTGTGGCTGATACAGGAGCATCTGACTCCAGAGGGCGCTAGATCCAGGTTTCTTCAGTAGTGCGGTTATGGCAACATGAAGCTGGGGTTTGTTGCATGGATTAGATAAAACTTCTGGGATGTTATCACAAGTTACTCTATTTATTATATTTTTGAAAAACCCTTGATGGTCTGCCAGAGGGCATCAAATGTCATTGATAGGAGTAGTCACTTTCAAATGGTGGCGCTCACCTTTGGTTGTTAAAAATCTAAGCCTGTTTCTTCTAATGACAAAACATGATCAAAAGGGAAGAGAGAAAAGAATAGCAAAAGATAGGGGAATGTAGTGTCTCTCTCTGATGCTTACAGTTCTGTTGCTGGAAGATCATGTGGCATAACCCAGTTCTTCATTCTTGGAGCCTAGTTTTACTCCACTGGCCCTGAAAAATACTGTATTAGATTGTTCTTATTTTCCTTTTGCATGTCTGTGACTAGAATAACTAGCAGCCTGATCTGAAGTGAAAGGTATCACTTTTAGCTTGTCAAAAGGAATGCAGCAAAGCAGTTCAAAGATAGATTTCCCTCGGCTGGCTAAACTGACTCTCTCTAGACAGAAAGAGAAAGATAGATAGAAAAAGGTGGAAGAGGAAACGGACACACTCAGGAGTGAGTAATAGGAAATGTAGCTTCGTGTCTTAGAGTTATGCAGGGTATAGCAGTGTAGATGGTATTGTTAACTGATTCCTTTTCCCCATCTGGTCAGGTCAGATCATCTTCTCTAGTTTAAATATGAATTATTTTGGGGATGTTCTATAGCTTGTGTTAGGCAGGAGGTCAGACTAGATAGATGATCACAATGATTCTGTCTGACTTTTGTGGTTGGCTAAAAGAGCCCGAACTGTGGGATGGCAAATCCTGATGTCCTGGCATGTTGTGGTGTTGGTGACCACGATGGTTACTCCTTTGTGTTGCATGTAAGCAAGTTGCCAAGTACTCCTCAGAAAAACAGTACGTAAAGGGTGACATTGTTGTCTGATCAAAACTGATCAATCAAAACAACTGTCTAATGATCTTTTGCTAGGCAGGCGTTTAGTAGTGGATGTGTTTTACATTAACAAAAAAAAGCCTACTAGAAGCAAGGGGAAGTTAAGGATTTCATAAGCACAACCCTAGAGATATGATCGTGGAAGTCAAAATGATTGATGTGTTCCTGGTCTATGTAACCTCTCAAAAGCTGGTTTGGAAAATCCCTTTTGTTTCATAGACACTGTTTACATCATTTCTTCAACTTTATTCTGTGCTTTCTTTCAATAGCAATTTCATGTCACATATTTGTGGGTTCAAATGACTCTTTGCTGCTACTCACTCACTTTGAATGATATAAGATTTTAGCCAGCAGTAGAGTTCAGTACAAGAGCTTGAAGATTGTAGTAGGGGCCTTTCATTGCATTTTTGTAGGTTTGACATGAAGAGCTTTTTTTATGGTTGTAATGGTAAATGGATGAACCAGTTTTCCTTAGGGCTGATCTACACTACTGTACATAGTTTTACCATATCTGAACACGGTTGTGAAGAATCCATTTATCTCAGAGTGTGTTGACTGTGACTTTGCACAGTCCAGGATAAATTGCATCCAGCATTATATCAGCTAATTGTGATTAAACCCATAGGCCTTTAACTAATTTGAGTCTTCAAATGATATTAAAACATGGACAAATTTGTAATATTGATTCTTGCCAAATGAATCCATGGACTGCATGGGAGGCTGTTAGAACGCTGGAGCTCATCAGTGATGCTGCTGAGAAATAAAGGACCAGCCCAGTAAACTCTCAGCTATGACTTTAATTTCTTCCTCTTCAAGCCAGGGGAGGAACCCATTTTAAAAAAAAAAAAACAACTCTGAAGAATTAGGAGAAGCATAGTATTTGCAATAACATGAGAAAGTAAGTCCTGTTACTTGACTTTTTTAAAGATATGACTCTTGACTTTTGTATTTGTTTTTTGCTCCCCCCCCATGATGACACTGCATCAGTCCTTAAAATTGTGTACAGTTAAACTACAGTAAAACTACTCTAATAATTTATTAATTATTAGCAATGGTGTCTGGCAACTGAAATGAGGTAAAATGAAAACAATAAGGGAGAAATTCTGGTCCCTGTCATAGTATTATCATCATACAAATTCTGTGGCCAGGCCCCCTGGTTTCTGCAGCACAGTGGTTTGGCAGATTGGAAATTCTGGGTGAGCTCCATGTAAATGTTTAAGAATGGGAGGTTTTACTGAACTAAATACAAAATTACATAATTTATTTTGTGTTCTCTGTTTATTAGTGAGGGGCTGGCTGTGGCTCCATAGTTAAAGCTGAGTTGAGTCTTTTGTACTTAAAGCAGGGATTTAATCTCTGTTGTTTTAGCTATTAGTCTTCCCTCTCCTCTCCATGTATCCAAATTGTCAGCAATTCTTGCCACTTCTCCTTTTTTGTTTAAAAAACAAACCTTTCCTTTGTCTCAATTTCTACATATTTTGATCTTCTCCTGCCTTGCTTTCTGGCTGCCTGCCTGCATCATTCTCCTGTCCATACAAAGTGAGATGCTAAATTGATATCTCCCTTACTTGTTGATTAGGCTTCTTCATCCCTTACCATTTACCCACCATATAAAGTTTAAATTGCCTGTCTCCCTCAAAACTCCGCCCTGCACCAAGTTCAGCCTCTGCACATCTGCCTTTATGCCCTTTTCATTTCTTTTTCTCACTCCTATCTTCTTGCCTTCTCTGTGCTGTCTTCTCTGCATGGAAGGACTTCTCTGTCCCAGTAGGCATGTTCTAATCCTCTTCTTCAACTCCTCTTCTCTTCTGTCCCCCCCCCCCCCCCCCCCCCCCCCCGAGGCACTTCTTCTATGGCCTCCACAAATAAGCTCCATGAAACATTCTTTATTCTAATGTTAGATGAGAAGAGAATGAGATCAGGAAAACAAAACAAATGTATCTAAGATTACACTCTCCTCTGGATCCTCCAGTGCATTTTATCCTGTCTTCTCATTTTCTTCCCCTGGAATGGTAAGATGTTTGGAGCAGGGTCTGTCTTTGTCTGTCCCCTATACATGACCTAGCACATTATTGGGGGGGGGCGGGGGGTGTCATCTTTTCCATCACTGATTTCTAGGATATTATTGGATAACAGTGGAAGAGCATGATAAATATATAGAAGGTGAAAGTTGACATTCCCTCCCAATCACTGAACTGCATGGTTAAACTATATGACTTTGGCTAGAAAACTTAACGTCAGCTGACTTTGATCCTGACAATAAGGTCACTGTGTCAGAACTGACCATGCAGTAACGAGAGAGGTTGGATTTAATGCTGCTGCTGAAGACAGTTACATAAATGAACTACAACCCCCACAAGATGTCACAGCCCTCAGTACAAGTGAATTATTAGTTGACTGATAAGTGAATTTGGTAATTCTCTTGTAGAGGGTTTAATACAAATTAAGATTGCTGCCACCAAAGTAACTTCTTTTTTTTTTCTTATATAACAGTTTCAGGGCTAAGGGATAATTCCTTGTTTTCCCTCTAAAATGCTTAGTAGCATGTTTTGATCAGATTAGAAATGTCTTGTTTCTCGATTACTTCATTAGACATTAGAAAACTGCCAATTAAGAGAAAAATGAAGCTTCAGACTCTTACCATGTCAGTAATAAATCAGTCACCACCCCAATTTATTACATTAATATATTTTTAAGTTAATTGCCATCCTCTGGATCTCCCAGTGGATATGTATCTAGCCTTTGTCTTAGATTGTAAAGTGCTTGTGGCAGAGACCATGTCTTTAAATGTTTTGTAGAAGCGTGATTTTTTTCACCCTTATTTTCTTTGACATATACTATTGCAGTACACTTAGCAGAAGATACAGAAAAATTAGAAGGAATATATAATTTCAAAGATATTTTTTGTATGTACACTCCAGTCTGGAGGAACTTGCTGGTTTGACCCAACCATTACACAGAGTTCATAGAATCATAGAATATCGGGGTTGGAAGGGACCTCAGGAGGTCATCTAGTCCAACCCCGTGCTCAAAGAGTTAAGTCATTTAAAACTTTTTCTTAATTCCAAAACTTTTGATATAAAAAGGCCTGTTTTTAAATGAAGCAATGATTTATTGTTGAGCTGTTCAAAATAGTGGAAAAATGTACAGGAGGGAAAGGGCAGCATTGTGTCTTTGGGAATATTTTTCGTATACATACTATATTATGTTTGAAGTTGAAAGTAAATAGCCATAGGTCTGATTCATCCTTCCCTTAGCCTTGAAGCAAAAATTTGAAGATTGAGACACATACTCAGTCACAGTGAGGTCTAGCTTCCCAGTTTCCACATACCCTTAAGACGCACAAAATTTTCTCTTGCAATTTTGAGGCTGTAGAATTAATCTGTTCCTGCAGCCAAAGAGTTAGAGATGGAACTATTCAGATCTGGCCCCACCACTCAGTCACGAGCATGTAAGGGAGCACCCTCTTGCCCATCTTCTGCAATCTTCCAGGGTAAGTTGTTACAAAAAGAGAGAGCAAGAGTTTGTAGAGCTACAGGTTTTTTTTTTTTTACCAAGCTACTTACCAGAAAGCATTGCAATTTGCCGCATAATCTTATAGGGTCTGGCCATGTACCTATATAAGTCAGAAGGAAAACTCTTATTAAGGTCCGTAGGTACAGTATTACACCCTTAGTGCTTAAAATGCCTCTTACCGTGTGTGTGATAGTGTTGGTAGCATGTAGTTTTTGACCGTGGTATAAAATTATGTGGTAATGTAAAAGTATGGTCTCTCTTGAAAACTAGTATAAAAGAAATGTAATTTTTATGAAACCAAGGATACACTTGAGGGGATGTGGACATATTTTCCTTTTTGTTCTTGTTTATCTCTGAGAAAACTGTAAGACAAATAGAATTATTTGGGTCTACTCTTAACACATGAAAGGAGGAAAAAGTATCTTTTTGGTATGTGCTGATGTTAGTTTTGGAAGCGTTGCTTGCCAAAGAGAAATCTTTGATATAGTAAGGCTTGAATCATGAATAGATTAAGATAAGGGACCTAATGCTGTGACTGTTGAAGACAAATGGAGTCTTTCCATTGACTTCAATGGGCTTAGGATGAGATTGTGGAAGGGAAAACGAAGAAACTGGAAAGAAGAAAATAATATTCTTGTCACATTTACAATCACTAGGGCAGAATGGAAAATATGGCTAAATACATTAAAAAGAACAACAATAAATGTCTATTTATTTTGTTTTTAGCTTGCTCAGAAAGAAGAGAAAAACTTTCCTCCACTTGATCCAGAAGTTCTGTCAGTTTTTGTGCCTCCGTTTATCAGCAAAGAGGCGATTCAAGCGACAAATATAAATAGTAGTAACTTCAATAAAACAAAACGACGTTCTTTCCGAAAAAAGAAAGAGAGACCTAAACTTGAAAATTTGAAAAATCCAAATGGGGAACAGAAAGCATCTGATACTGAGGATATTAGTGTTCCAAAAGATATTGATCTTATTGGCTTGCCACAACTATGCTTTCCAGGTATGATGTGGTTTTCATTTAACTGTTAGTTAAGAGATGTTTATAAACACTTTATCTATTTGGTGGCCTATAATAATACCTCTTCCCTTATTGCTGCTGTTTATGGATATTGACAGGTTAATTTTTTTTATTTGTATTATCATAGTACCACGAAACCCCACTCATGGAGTAGGACTCCATTGTGCCAGGGCCTGTACAAGTACAGAACAGAGATGCTCCCTGCCCAAGAGAGCTTATAATCAAATTTTTCTACTTTCCTATATTTTATGGTATTTTTAAGGCTGTCATCTCGTCTCCCCTCTTCTCTGCCTTTAGGTTGAAGAAAATATCCTTTTAAATACGAATGAATACCCTTTCCCACTCCAATACTATATATATTAGGATGTCCCTAAAATAGAGACCATTTCCCAAAAGCCTCTTTAAAAAAAAACAAAAAACTAAACATAGGCAGAAGTCCATCAGCTTGACTTTGTGATATGTTTTTGGCATGTCACAAATACAAAATGAGCTGTGTAGTGTTTTCACTTGTCCAGTGAAATTTGTGTATGGCTTAAGATGTTGTATAACAATTTCAGATCAAGTGAATTATGTATGTAGGTGTGCTATAATCCCTTTAAAATGAAGCATTACAGTGGAAGTAAAGTTACAAGTCTCATAATACTTGCTGTAACTATAGCAATGCAAGCTGCGTGATTAAAACAAACTATTTTTCAGTAATGTATGTTTTGAAAAGTACTTGTCTTATTTGCAGGAGGACTTTACATAACTTCTGAATCAAAAGAGAATCACATTCATTTTCTGGTCTTCACAGATGTCTGTGGTAACAGAACCTATGGTGTTGTTGCACAGTATTACCAACCTATTCAAGTATGTTTTTTAATTTACACTTTTAATAAAACTTAAATATTAGGTAATACATTTTAATAATACGTACTTAATTGGATGCCTCACATAAGTTATTGGATATTTGTGTATTTTGATACCAATCTGGAACAACTCTTTAAGAGTAGTACTCCCCACTTAATACAATATTGTGCCCATATACTCAAGCACAGTTCCCATAGAATTTAGCGGAAATGGTGCTGGAGTATCTGAGAGCAAAATTTGGCCTTAAGAATATTTTTAGGTACATTAATGTTTGTGAGTAATATACTCAGTGTTTTTGGTAGATGTTCATAGTGCAAATAACTTGCTTTTAGTACGTGGATCTAATCTTTACAAACTGAGATTTTTAAAGGAGTCTAAGAGAGTTAGATGTCCAAATCTCAATGGGAGTTGGGTGTCTAACTTGCTTAGGTTCCCTCAAAAATACCAACCATAATTTCATGAGTAACATCACAATATTAATATGTAGCTTTCTTATAGGATGGTTATATCTCTTCAAATGGGCAAGCCCACAGGGAATCTGTGCAGACTACTAAAGCTTTTGGCTGGTTCGTACCATTTGCTATTTGTGTCATATCCAGATATCCATATTTTAATGCCCTTAAGGACTGTCTTTCTTGGTAAGTATTACTGTTCTATCATTTATGCCTCTGCTGCAAATACATTTACAGTCAGTCCTTTATGTATGAATTGTCAAATTTTGACAATGTAGTGGGAATGTTTGAGTGACAATAAAACTGGAGTTTGTTAAAAGTGATTACGGCATGAGGCAGGGGAAAAAACAAAATTAAAACAAAAGCCCCCTGAACAGTAACAAATAGAAATGCAGTTTCAAAGAAATTCCAATGTTGGTGTTCTTTGAGATTTTATCTGGCTGTGCAAAATTAATATCTGCAGGGAACTGATTTTTAATACAGATTTATCTAGATTCTCCCTGAAAGATCTCAAACTCTACAGGTCTCTCTATTTGGGGGAAATTTTAAAACAGTTCACTGTGAACAGAATAAGTTTCACAAAGAGGATAAGTAAACTTGTCTGTAATTGGTGAGGCACACTATGGAATAAGGTGACCTAGCCATTCCATGTGAAGGAATACATGATTACTTGGATTCTGATAGTCCAGAGGCAAATTAGGAGGATTTAGTTCCCAAATTACACTGTTTTGAAGGCCTAACAGTGAGACTAATAAGCTACTTTCTAAAACTTCTTAAAATACTTCAACTTTAGCGGTGGGCCAAGAGATGGGGTGGAACTTGGGAAACTGTTTTGTTGACTACTGTAGCCTTAGTTTATTGTGTAGGCTACCATCTCAAGTTTTCATATTTTCATCTTCAACCTGTTTAATATGTTATATGCTTGTGTCTGAAGTGGATTGTAAGCTCCCTAGGGCAGGTACTCTTTTTACATTTGTACAGTGCTGAATAACTTGCAGTTGTAGGCCTGCTGTAATAATCTAAACAAAAAAAACGAGTTTCTGCTGTTTTCAACGAATGCTAAGTCTCAGATTCCAAGAACCTATTCATGAATTTGCTGAATAGTTCTTATCTCTCTTCCCCCCCAAAAAAAAGGTTGTGGAGGAATCCCTTATAAGCTTTAGGCTAGTGGTTAGAAAACTCACCCAGGTTGTGGGTCACCAGGTTCAGTTAAACCCTCTGCCTTATGTGGAGAATGGGTCTGAACTTGAGTCTTCCACATTGCAAGCCAGTGCCCTAACCACTGGGTTATGTGGGATATTGTGGAACAGGGCTCTATCAGTCTCTCCTAGTGAAGCTGTTCCATTTATAAATAGTCATTGAAGGCGGGACTTGAACCTGTATCTTCCACACTCTAGGTGAGTACCCTAACCAAACACCAGGCTAAATAGTCAATCGCTCACTTTCCCTGGCCCAATGATTATTCATTGTCCATCATAATGCTAATTTATAGGTTTCAGAGTAGCAGCTGTGTTAGTCTATTCGCAAAAAGAAAAGGAGTACTTGTGGCACCTTAGAGACTAACAAATTTATTTGAGCATAAGCTTCCCTGAGCTACAGCTCACTTCATCGGATGCATTCAGTGGAAAATACTGAATGCATCCGATGAAGTGAGCTGTAGCTCAGGGAAGCTTATGCTCAAATAAATTTGTTAGTCTCTGAGGTGCCACAAGTACTCCTTTTCTTTTTGCTAATTTATAGTCATTCATAAAGACCGAATATAAGAATGGCCATACTGGATCAGACCAATAATCCATCTAGCCCAGTATCCTGTCTTCAGAGGAAATGAACAGATAATCATCAGGTGATCCATCCCTGTCTCCCATTCCCAGCTTCTGGCAGACAGAGGATAGGGATGCATCAGAGCATGGTTTTGCATGTTAATAATCTTAAACCTCTTACTGATGCTTCAGAATGCACAGAGCAGAGACTGGCTTCTCTAGTGGACAAACACCCATTATGATAAAACAAAACCTTTCAGAGACCTTGGATACAGTCAACAAAAGGCTATCACTGGCCCATCTGTGCAATGTAGCAGAAGTAAAGAAAGTTTCACCCAGCTCTAAATATGATCATGTCAGTTTCCTCATGAAACACTAGTTAGTAGGTAAGTTTAGATCTTGCATTCTCCTGGCTTTTAGCTCGCTGCATTATCCACAAGGAAAGAGAATATTTTGATGTGGGGAAAGCATTCACCTCTGTCCATTTTATCTGCTTTGAAACTGAAAGCTTAATTCTGTGTGGCGGGTTGAAGCAAAAAGCTGGGGAGCATGCTCAGTGTAGGTGGAATATTAGCAATCTCTAACTTCAGCCTTCAGTTTGATTTTTTTTTTTTTTTTTTTTTAAAGCAGTTGGGTACTCAGATTTGGCTATATTAAGTCTCATGCAGCAGCCTCTACTTCCCGTCATTTCCCTAATTCCTATCGCAGAGCGCGGTTTGGCTGATGGATCCATGTAGCTGCAGATCCATCAGCCAGGCTCTTCCCATTCCCCAAGAATGCTAGACCAGCAAAAATCCCCACAAAGCATCGGTTGCAGTATACAAAGAGTGCAGACTCCCTCTTTTGGGCCTTCTGTTGTTATAGAACAGTGATACTCAGACTGAGGCTCGGGAGCTGCAAGTGGCTCTTTAATGGGTCCCCTGTGGCTCTTTGCAGCATGTGATATTAAAATACTGTGTGATTTAATTATTAACCAATCAGGATGCTTATTACTATGTTCTTAACCAATTGTAGTTGATAAAAATAATAACACTTGGTCAGTCATTTTGCTGTGAGAATAATATATAAATAAAAATAGTAGATGAAACAATGAAACTCACGCTACGGTGGCTCTTTTGGGCAATGCTGGTCACTAATTTGGTTTCTGAACCACTTAGATCTCAGTATCATTGTTATGGAGGAACAGTATTATCCTCTATCTTAAGTCCGCTAACAATTTTTTCCAACTTATTCATTTTTTTTTTTTAGAAGAGCTCTAACACACTGACTTGAACAGGACTTTGCAAGTTGGAATGAAGATAGTTCTGGGGGCAGGAAGGTGTCTTTTGCTGCTACTTATTCCGCTCTGCAGCTTCGGGGGGGGGGAGGGGGCAAAAGATTCTAGTTCTCCCAGAACACTCCTGTACACAGTTCCCATGCTCCAGCACCTCCAGTGAACAGGATTTGGCCTGAAGTGGGATTGATATTTTTATTCATTCATGATACCTCCAAGGTATTTTTATCTTTTTTTTTGGCATTCAGCTCAAGTTCCTAACATAAGTCAAAGAGAAGCCAGTAGTAGAAGTTACAACTTGTTCTTGTCCCAGTTAATTTTTTTTAATCTGAGACGTGTTCATATTTTGTAATTGGATACATTAAATCCTGGTGTGTACCTTGCGTCACATTACTGATTTGCAAATTTCCATCAGAACAGTCAAGATCTTTATATTCTGTATGATTAATCTTAATGTTACAAATACTTGTTACATTACAAATGGGCAGTGCTGGTGATTCCAGTGCCAGAACAAACTGAAAGGGAGACTGGGAGTGTGTGATTCTGTCTCCAATGCAAACTGAGAGTCCAGACCGTTACAAAACATTGTTGCTGTTGGATTAATCTACAGGAGTATAGCTCTTTTCAAAAAGTTAAGGGTTTCAGGAGTATTGAACAGGTATTTCCATTCCAGTGTGTTTGTATGCTATCCATGTCCTGACACACATCAATAATAATACTTTTTATCAGTAGATCTCAAGGGCTTTACAAAGATCAGTATCCTCTCCATTTTACAGTTAGTGAAACCGAGGCACAGAAAGATGAAATGACTGGCCTAGGGTCACCTATAAGCAGGAATAGAACCCAGATTTCGTGAGGTCTAGTCTAGTACGCTCATCCCTAGGCCTCAAGTTCTACTACTCTCCAGCTAAACTGAAAAACATCTTTTAGTTGGTGGCAACCACCCATTTCTGGGTGAATCCCCATCTTGGATGGATGCACATTTTTTCTCTCTCTCTCACAACATGTCTCTAAGTCTGTTCTACATAAGGTTATGAGCTATTTGTGATCCAGCCCAAAGATGCTGTTAGAAGGCCTTCCTTTCTGAAAAATTTCTAAAGTAAATCATGCTTAGTTAATAGTGTTAGAGAACCTGTACACTCCTTTGTAATCTCTTTGCTTGAAGTATATTTTTTGTTCCCACAGCTCATTTCCGTCGGGCAGGCTTTTTTCCAAGGCGTCACTATCAGATACTATAATAGTATATTAATAGGCACAGTTCTGTTTAAAGTTGTCTGTCCCTTTCCTTTCGTACATTTTCCCTTCTTGATGCAAATGTCAGGATTTAATCAGACTAATTGTGACATATGATTTATTGGACGTGGTAAGGTACTGTTTATGCCTCAGACCACTCACTGGCCTTCTCACTGTGCTGGTAATGTTTGTTGCAGATACTAGTGAAAGACGCAAGGAGCTCAGTCTGTTCAGTTTAACAAAGAGCTAGTTAAGAGGTGACTTGATCATAGTCTATAAGTAGCTGTATCCTTCTCTTCCCTCGTGGATCACCTGGAAGCTGACAAGTGCTCATGTCTTGCTTGTGAGTCTGATATTCTTAAGGATCATGAAAATCCTGGGGAGGTCCTAGCAGCGGTGTTGGGTAGGTGGGAATATTCAGTCCACCTATCTGCAGCAGCTCTCTGCTTATAGAAAGGATGACAGTTGGCTGTGCCTCCATCTGAATAAGCACTATATAACTCTGGTAGGGTACCTTGGTAGCATCCAGGAACAACTCTCTGGCCTAAACGATGCAAAAGGCAAGTTGGATCCGTGAGCAGCTTTACTTAAAAGTAATATAGCAAAATACAATGACAGTGCAACAGAATAAAATAGGTACCTACCGTAGCAACGGTGACAAGGTAATAGTAGGTGGCAGCTAATGGTGGCGACTTATAAACATGAAAGTAAACTTAACCGCTACTCACTGCAACAGACTTACGTTAAAAAAAACCCCAAAACCTGTTAAACGTACAAAAGAACACTCACCATCAGCACCTTCAGGGTGCGTGCTCCCTTGTAGTTTTAAAACCCTGGACGCTTTTTGTGATTGTGGGTGTGATGAACAGGGGTTCAAAGGTGGCACTAGTTATCTCTGAATTAGCAGAGGCAGTCCAGATAATAGGAGTGAGACACTTTTATATAGAGCAGGTTAAAATTGATACAGTGGTAGCTGGTAATAATCCCAGTTATTAAACGACAGCCATCAACTATGAACAGGCAATTGCATTTTCGTACAAGCTCCCTGGTCGTCTCCTTGATTAGTCTGTGATGAGATGCTGTCTCTAGCATGAGGACTTTCATACCACACCACCCCGACCGACAAGGTCTCCCCAGATACAGAGGATAGTCTCCTGGTTATTCACACAATTCCACAACAGCTCAGGTTCTGCCAGTACAGCCAGCAATTCTGGATGCAACTTTCAGTAGCTGGCTGCTGAGAAAGAGTAAATGAGATAGAGCTCGCTGTTAGCAAGCCTGCAGGTGCAGTGTGTCCTTAATACCAGTCATGTGGTTTCAGCAGGGATTTCTGGGCAACTGAGTCTCCCAAATCTCTTCATCTAAATACAGGCAACTGCTACTAGTTCCTATTCCGCTGGATGCCTAAACCTGATAAGGTAGCACAGTTGGCTCCCCTCCCTTCTCATGAAATTCTGGACACACTTTTTCAGGCCATGATCCTTTAACGTGGCTTGTGTAGTCGTGGCAGAGCACTGGAAGAGAGCTCTCCCAGTGCTCTCAAATAAAAAAAAAAAACAAAAACAAAAAAACCCACCACAACAAAAAAACCTCCACGAGGGGCGCAGCTCCCAGCGCTTGTGCACTGTCTACACTGGTGCTTTACAGCGCTGAAACTTGCTGCGCTCAGGGGCGTGTTTTTTCACATCCCTGAGCGAGAAAGTTGCAGCGCTGTAAAGTGCCAGTGTAGACAAGCCCTTAGTCTTTCCTGGCCGAAGGGATGGGGCCAGAAAGTGGGGTTGGAGGTTGAGGTCAGGAGAAGAGATGGCAAAATCATGGGGGAAAAAATTGGATGGATCACTGTTGCTTTGATAGGGAAGAGTTGTCATCATCTGAAAGGAGGGGCCAAACTAGGAGTGACTTTTGAAGCTATTGGCCAGATAATTTATATAGATTTCTGTTCAGGAGAGAACATTGGTCTGACTTTTCAAAAGTGACTAGTAATTTTGGGTAACTTTTAAGTGGCAGACTTGAGATGCCTTGAAGAGGTATGAGTTTCAGAAAACATTGAACCCCCACCTTCTGGAAGTCAGGCCTCTCTGGTGTTTCAAGTTGGACAACCAAAAATGTACCCAAAATTACTAGTCACTTTTGAAAAATTAAATGGCTGTATGAGACTCCTGAATGGCTGGCTCAATGCTAAGAAAGGTAAAGTCTGATTATATCTTGTGTTTAGGAAATTTCCTTTGTCCCAATACTGGATCTTTCCTAGGTATCGTACCAAATATTTCAGAGAAATTTTAGACTGTCATTACATAGCCTTGTAGTTTGTCAGAAAGGACTTCCACCACTGAAAGTAGAACCTCTCTGTGATGTGACTCCTCCAGTTACTGGCTGGAATAAACTCTTACCTAGTTGTCTGTGTCTCCTAGTGGCTGATCAGGATCCACATTCTCTGATTGTGGGGCACAGTTGGTGGTCTCCAGTTCATTATTGTGCTCTGTGGAGCTCTGTCTGTTTCCTAGGCAGTGTGCAAACATAGGGAAAGAAATGATCACTTCCACATGGAGCTTAAATCCCAAGTTAGACACAATCACAACAACTATTGCACTGAAAATATGCAAAAAGAAAAGGAGTACTTGTGGCACCTTAGAGACTAACCAATTTATTTGAGCATGAGCTTTCGTGAAAGTGAGCTGTAGCTCACGAAAGCTTATGCTCAAATAAATTGGTTAGTCTCTAAGGTGCCACAAGTACTCCTTTTCTTTTTTGAATACAGACTAACACGGCTGTTACTCTGAAAACTGAAAATATGATAATGTTGTGGTATGAATTGGAGCTGACAACGGTGTCTGAACTTATTTTCACAGGCAAAACACAATAGCGCATTTACGTACAAAAAATGAACCAAAGCATTTTAAAAAAAAATCTGATGTAATTTAAAATTGACAATTTATATGAGCACAAAAGTCAGGAAATTCAAAGTTCTAACTTCTTATAGTTAGTTTTTTGCTACAATGCATGTACGTTGAAGCACACATTTTAATGGTCATTTATTGCACTACTTACATTCGTGCACTGATTTAGGAAATTAAACTTCTGAGTTTGACGTGCATTTAATTGCTCAGTTGTAATGCTGCAGTAGTAACGCTTTTTTTGGATTGTGTATTTTTAATTTATAACTGAATAGTTCATGTAAGCCTTCAAAAACGGGCTAATTTCCAGTAAGCTTTAGCCTTCTGTGGTTTTGGAGTGGCGAAGAAGTTCAACTCCTAAAATAGAAACATTTTGACAGACTTGCACACATGAAGAATAAATAAACTTGTGAGTGAAAGATATGAAGGAGCAGCTTCATACAGAGCAACATTGTTAAAATCAATTGGAGCCTCTAAATTATCTAATAAACCAGAGGTTAAATAGTTGCAATAATACTTTTATCCATCCCCCAAATTTTTTTTAGTCTTAAGGTATCAAGGAAGAGTTTATTTTTTAGCCTCTTTACATGTTACATTTTAAAAAAATATTTGACATACTTTAATTTCAGCTTACTGGTACATCTGACGCCTCGCAGGGATTTAGACGTTGATGATCGTATAAAAGAATTTGCAGCAAAATTATCTTTAATACCCAGTCCTCCACCAGGAACACTCCACTTGGTAATTAGTGAAGCTCAATTTCATAATTATTTTAACATTACCTACTATAAAATACTAAGTGTGCTGTTTGTGTAAAATGGGGCATATTCTGTAACACCGGTTTTAATGCCAGTGTGACGCCACTGAAGTCAGTACCTGTGCTCCTGGGGCACAGACTACTCTTACCCTGTTTTCTAATGGACACATGGTACACAGCAGATAGGGTAGTGAGGAGAGGAAGGGTTTTTGAGCGTTTAGAGTGCTAGTCTAGTACTTGGGAGATGTGGCAGAGCAGGGAATTGAAACCACAGATGTTTTGTGTGACCTTGGGCAAATCACTTAGCTTCAATTTCCCCATCTGCAAAATGAGGACAGTACTTCCCTATGTTACAGGGGTGTTGGAAGAATAAATACATTAAAGAGTGTGAGGCTCTCTGATACTACAGTAACGGGGTCCATATATAGATGCACTGTAAAAAGAGGTCAAGTATCGGGGTAAAAAAGGGTGTATTCTCCCTATGTGCACCTGGGAGCTTCAAGAGGCTGCTTTTGGAATGGTTCAGCTCTCCACAGTTCGTTCTGTGGGTGGTCTAAATGGCATGATTCAGCTGTTAATTATTAACCTTATTTATATCAAATCAATTATTATAAGCTGGTCTACACTTTAAGTTGTAATCAGCAAGCAGTGAAATTACAAATTATGTTTTGGTAAAGTTTCTCAGTTAGAATTGGAGAAAAAATATTAGATAATAAAGCAGGTGGATCCAGACAGATTGCTCTGATAAAGGCAGAGGTAGCCTAGAAAGACAGAATGCAGTTAGACTAAACTTACAATAGACATAAATGACAAGAGTCCATTAAAGATGATTATGATTAAATCAAAATACTTTTTATAATTTTGTGTAAAAAGGTATTTCATTTCCTCAATTTTAATATCTGTTTCAGTATCTAAAATCTCTTACTAGACTGAAAGGAAACACAAAGTGCTTTATAAATCTTTATGGAGATTGTTATTATTGAGTTTAATACTTCCAGTACTGCAATTATCTTTTGTACATAAAGCAAAATGTTAGGTTCTGTGCTTTTATTTATTTATATAATTTTCTGTCAGATAACCGTAATATTTTATTATTAGAATTGGGATTTAAAATTTCATGTTCTATGGGACCATTTCTTCATTTAAACATTAATTGAAAAACATGTGTTACTACAGATATTTAATATGAAACCACTACAGATAGTCTTTCCATCACGGGAGGATCCAGACAGCCCAATTATTGACTTGGATCTCCATCTTCCATTACTGTGTTTCAAACCAGAACAGGTGCTACAGGTAAAAACAAAACAAAAAACTTTAAAGAGGATTCTGTAAAGTGTCACCATTTTTTTTTTTTTGCTTGTGTTACCTTGATTCTTTTCTTCTTGTTCCCAGAAAAAAATCTGCAAGATGGAGTTTGGGTTGAGAATACATATCAGTAATTTAGGGTTAAATACATTACAGAGATGTAATTGTCCCCAAATCGTGCACTTGTAAACACAGGAAATTCAGAGCTAAGGTTAAAGTTAAAATAAATCCAAATACATGGAAATGCACATTTAGGGCACTCAAACAATTTAACTCTATGTAGTAACACCATGCAATAAATACGTTTCTGATTAAGGCATTTTTGTGTTTTGGGGTCCAGATTAGATTAAACTGATTTTAAAGATACATTAGCTTGATTGTTCTTTTTCCTTCATGGTCTAACACCAGGTGCTAAATTTCTTAAAGGACCAATTGTTAAAATTCCTAAACTAAATAACAGATTTACTTGTAAACTCTCATAAAATTCATTCCATACTAAAACAGTAAGTGCTATAATTTTGGGGAGTATACACTGTTTTTATCATACATAGCAGAGAATTCAATCTGTTTTACATGCAAAACTCAGCCAGCCATAACAATGGAGCCGCAACAGGTGCCAGCATTATATTTGTCTAATGTAATTAATGAAGAAAGGCAAGACAATGTCCTGCCAGCAGCCCCTCTTATTTTCTTAATACATCACCATTGTCCCCCTCAGCTGATTCCTCTTTTGAACTGAAGGGCTGATTGGATCCTTGTTTCATCTGTGCCTTTGGTTTGTTCCTAGTGTGCATCTCAGTTCTGAAAATAGGTAGTGTTGGCTTATTTATTTATTTTTTTTAGCGATGCCCACTATCTCGTGTATTTGTCTGCATGCATTTTGATGGACAGCCAGCCTTCCCATTTGAAAATGTTGTGCATGATCACCTCCTTCTAGAGCCCATACAAGCTTAACAATTTGTGGCCCTTTACTCTAAAAATTTATGTGGTACATTTGTGTGTTTCATCAGTGTCTGGTTTTGCTTCTTATCCCTTTAATTTGAGTGCTATAAAGGCCTCTTACATTGTAGTCTTGTGGCTAGAGCCAGTGGACTGATAGACAGGACTCCTGAGGAGAAATCCTGGTTCCACTGAAGTAATGGCATGTAACTTTCATTGACTTCAGTGGAGCCAGTATTTCACCCCAGTTTTTATTCCTAGCACTCTGGCTGTGTAAGAATCCTTTAACTTGTCTTTGTCTCAGTTTATCAATGTGTAAAATCTGTATTACTGTAACACTGATCCCCTGAAGGTGAACCTTAAATTGTAAAGTATTTGGAGATGCTTTTTATAGAACTTGCTCTATGTAACAAGTATTATTACTAATATTAATCATTTTCATCATTGTTTACAGATTATAACTTGCATCTTAACTGAGCAGAGGATTGTTTTCTTCTCTTCTGACTGGGCCCTGCTAACACTCATAGCTGAATGCTTCATGTTGTACCTTCATCCTATTCAATGGCAACACACTTTTGTACCTATTCTGTCTCGTCAGATGCTGGATTTTATAATGGCCCCAACGTCTTTTCTTATGGGATGTCACATTGATCATTTTGAAGAAGTTAGCCAGGTTTGTCATAGAACATTCCCACTCTTGCTGCTGCTTTTCCCTAGGTCTGTTTAGTAAGTCATCTCCCTTGCCTCAATTCAGTCCCTCTTTAAAACAAATTTTTCCAGATTTCCTACAAAATTTTTTTTAACTTCAGCAGAACCATCATTTAGTTATTGAGTGGATTTAAAAAAAATTTTTTTTTTGTTTGTATTCTTATAACTCTAGTCTGTCTTCTCCTTCCCCAGCGTAGTCTATGATCCTTGTTTGTTATGTGATGTCAGATTTGGGTCCCAATCCTGCAAGTGTATGCTCAGATGTAATTTATGCACATGAGTAGTCCCAGTGAAGCCAGTGGGAATTTTCCTGTCGATAACGTTTTGCATGTATGTATGTGATTGCAGTATCAGGCCCTCACACTGTCAGTTTTTCAGGGAAGGCACATATCTTTGCTTGTTTCTCTGCAGCACCAAGCACAGCTTTGAAAATGCTTCATATTTTTGTGCAGTACATGGGCCTCAAATTCCTAATTCTTTGTCATGATGGATTTCCAGATTGACATTAACACTTTGACTTTAGCAATATAAAAGTGAGTTTTTAGAATGGGATTTCAGAATTGGATTCATAGTTTTCTTCTTCTCTTTGAATTTTTATATTATTTTAACAGGTGTTTTGGAGGTTGATATATAAAGAGCATTTTCAGTGACAAATAAAACTTCAGTTGCTCAAAGTGACACTGTCAGATAGTTTGGGCCCCAAATTTAGAGTTTTACATTTGTTTGAGGGTGTGTGACTGTGTGGCCACGCTACGAGGCTTTGAGTGACGTGGCTGTGCCACTGCAGCTGTGCCGCTAAAAGGTGCGCAGTGTAACTGCTGTTCATTAGCAGGAGAGCACTCTCCTGCCAACAAAAATCTTCCGCCCCCCACAAGCGGCAGTGGCTTTGTTGGCAGGAGAGTGCTCCTGCCGACAAAGCACTGTTCACACCGGCGCTTTTTGTTGGTAAAACTTTTGTCATTTGGGGGTGCGTGGAGTGTGGGGATTTTTTTGTTTTTGTTTTTTTTTAACGCCCCTGAATGACACAAGTTTTGCCGATTAAGTGCCAGTGTAGACAAAGCCTGAGAGAGACATTCCTTTGCAGCGTTGGAAACCCAAACACAACAGCGTTGTGCTAGTAGACATGAGATTAATGAATATGACTATAAACCAAGTTAATCAGTCTAGTCTTGTCCAGGATCAGTAAAATGCAAAACCAAACATCTTAACCTGTGAAAGTAAATTGTAGTAAAAAATATTTTCAGTCTACATAATGTAGGTTGGTGCAACAAACACAGGTACAATTAAAAATATTATTCTTATCTCAGTGTCACTTTGAAGTTTTTTTTATGTACACTGCATTATAGTCTGAATTATGTAGTCTTTGACCTAGCAAATAGATTTATGAATTCAGAACTTTACACACATTCATTTATTTCTCCAGTTATTTTCAGTATGAAAACTGAATAAGGACTATTCTGAGGTGATTAAAAAAAAAAAAAAAAGGTACTTGTATCTTGTCTCACAGATCCTATTGTGTCCCTTCCTGGCCACCCACTAGGGTTTATTTGAGGGGAATCCAAAATTCTGCTGCTCTAGATTCCCAGGGAGTGGTAAGCTTCTGGAGTCTGAACAGAATCCAGCCACAGACCCAATCTCAGGGTCCCTATGCTCACTCACAGGGCACAGACCTAGTATTTGTCCCTATATCCCTTCCACATGAGTGGTACGCATGTGTCACAGTCTGGGAATTTTTACGTCCTAAAGGCAATGTCCCTCACTAGCTCACCATTCCCTTGGGAGTCCTTGGGGGGTGGGGGTGGGGTGGATTATCTGTGTTCAGTCAGGCAGGCAAGCAGGGTTTCTCACCCCCTTGCCTGTCCTGCCCATGTTGTAGCCTCCCTCATCTTATTCTGGTGCAAGATGTCACTTTCCCCTATTTCCCTACATGAGTCCCTTTATAGTGTCCTGCTGGGGTCACCTTCTTGTTCTGCCTTTTGGTAATTTTCCATTACTCCCAAATCCCCCTTCCTTCAAGAGAAGTTACATGCAATCTCACAATAACACATAAACAAATGCATTTTTAATACAATGAACCCCCAAAGGTGTTTAACTTAATTCAGAAAGGTTTGTCCCTGAGATGCAGGAAATTTCCACCTGTTACAGCTTGTACATATATGTTGATGTGTGGAGGATTTATGGACTTATTCATTAATACTACATGGAGAGAATATTAGATCTCCAAATCTGTGTGTTTTCTTTGAAATCCTAATAAATTAATGTGAGATTCATTTATATTGAAAATAATTGTGTAGTTGTCTCAGTCCTCCAAAAGACCAAGTTAAAACAGAACCATCCCTTTTTGGTTATAAATTACAATACATTCCTAACGAGTTAAGAGCAATCACTGTGCTGGGGTAACTCACTTTATATTTAAGTGTCTGCAGGCTACATCAAGAGGAAATAAATATTTTATCAACATTATTTATATTTAATCATTAACATGTTTTTTTTTACAAAGGAAGCTGAAGATTTAATTCTAATCAACATTGATAATGGAGACATTACACATTCAAAATCATCTGTAGATGAGGCTGTAATTCCAGATGTCCCTTCACAAGCAGCAGAAACATTTATAAAAAGGTAAAAGAAACCTGAGTGGTTCATGCCCTAAGTAGGATAAGTCCCATGGAAAGCTCTTTATAACAGATTTTGTTTACTTCATATAAATAAGAACACCAGACTGGGCAAGGGCAAATTGGACTTTTTGTACAGGTAGCTTTATACAGTTACGGTGCATATGTCATAAACACAACCACAGTATCCTTTCTTTATTATCTGATCAATGTAATGCTCCTTTCCTTACGGTTACTAATGTTGGTATTCCATAATCGTGATCCATCTATACTGGAAGAAGAATAGGAGACACTGGATATGGTTTAATTAGGCCACAAATTTATCACTACCCAGCACATAAAAGCTCGCAATGTAGGTAACTCCATAATTCTTTAAATATCTACCTGGGGGCTTTCATCAAACCCTTTCTACCCCTCTCCCCCCACCTTTTCCATTTTGGTCCCTAGCCAACGTGCTGCTGGGACCTTAACATCCTCTTCCCCCACACCCTCTCAAATGAGGGTTAAGGTGGGCTATAAAGGATGTGGGGGAGAGGGGTTTGGCTCCCTACTGAGCTGGTCATAGGCATCCTGAACCTCTCCTATTCTGTTCCTTTAACAAACACTTCTTCCTGGTGCAGGAAGGGCTTGTCCTTTATCAAGTCCCTGCCCTTCAGGTTCCTGGTGGATGAGTCAGTGTTGCCTTGCTGACCTGTTCTGCTTCTGCACCTCTCTTCTCCGCGCCCCCCCCCCCCGCCCTTAAAGTGGTATACCCCTTCCCCTGGCAAGCCAGATAATGGCCACCCCACTTAAGGTGTAATGCCGTCATTGCTGACTTATTAGAAGTCAAATATTGCCCATACCACACAAGAATGTTTCCAGGGAGTATGTACATTGAAGATGTCCAAAGTTCCATGTTTTATTACGAGTAGGCTTCACAAGAAATGTTACTGGCTTTATAGCAACACTTGCAATTAAAATCTTGTAATTTCTTTAGTTGAAAGTAGGGTAAGATGCAAGTTTCTCTTTATTTTTAAAAAACAAACAAAAACCCCTTGTTTTTAAGGGATAACTCATTAATTTTTTTCTTTTCTAGAGTTGAGAGCCTTCAGTTGCATTATGATCTAGAACTCTGTCACCTCAGCTCCAGTACAGACTTCATTGAACTACAAATGCGCAGGAGGGCTTGGCAGCAAAAACTGAACACTAAAGTTCAGCAGATTACTTTGCAGTTAATTGTCAACATCTTCAGGTGGGTGATGATATTGGTTGTATGCCATAAAACCCTAGTACCAGTTAACATCCACGCCTACTCTATCTCTGAGAATATTATGTTGCTATTTTTTTTTTTAAGATACTATGAAAAATCTCTAGATCTGTTGAAGGACACTGATAAGAATTTTTTTGCTAGCTTAGTACAGTGGCCAGTGGTAAAATTTCAGCAGTTCACATATTTGGGTATAGTTTCATTATGTTATCTATAACTTCAGATAAAGAGTTCATGGTATTTTGTTATATCCTGAGGAAATTAAAATTCTTGTTTTAAACTCCCTGCCATTTCATGTGAAAACACCAGGAAGAGAGATGTAGCCCAAATGCCTCAGATTTGAGAGTAGATTATGGTTCAGTATAAATAGCACTAATAGTCACAGAAGTAGTGCCAATGCCTTCTAGACCTGCAGACTCTGCAAGGGTCGTAAGGAAGAATAAAAATATGCTTAGGGAAAAGGGATTGTATAGACATAGCCAGTGGACACAATGCAGAACTGATTGTTCTTATTGTTTGTGACCCTTTAGCTCTGTATGACTCTGCCATCGTGCACGTGAGTTCGGATGCGGTGATTGATCTTTGCAGCCCCTTGACACTTACTATTGTCTGTTATGTGTCACGAGTCTGCTCTCCCAACCATGTGAAATTTAAAGCATAAGAACACAAACAGGAAATGAAAAGTTATTAAAGTGTTTTGTAGTGTGGTTACAGATGGCATGAGTCATATTGATGGCAATCAAAGTACCAATACGTTTGTTTCATTTTCTCGTAAGCGGATGAAAGAACGCAGTCAACTTGACCTTGATTTTTCTTGTTGGTTTCAGTCACTTTCATAAATCTTTGCCCCAGAAATCTATTGTAATTTGCCTTTACATTTCTGGAAAATCTCAAATTTCCCTTTAGTTCCTTCAGATCTTACTTTATTAATGCAAGGTTGTGTAGGTTTGAGCAGAAACAGATTATTTCAGAATTAGTAAAATGTACTTGTCAGGTTGTCTCCCAGATTTTCTGAGTATCTTAATCACTTGGACCAGAGTCACATTCTTCTTTTCCTCTCAGGTATTTGCCCAACTGCTCCAGCTCTACTGGTTCTGAGACCCTAACCCAATACACTAATATTCATATAGTACCTCAGCATGCTCAGAACATTTACTGAACATCCCATTCATGTGGGACGTCCATAGGTTTGTGTGTGTTTGAAGAGGTGTCACTTCTAGTGCCCAGGTCCTACAAGAAAATAGAGGACAGAACAGAGAAAGAACACAGATTCTGTAAATCTAGATTTACCAGTGGGAGAGCTCCATGGTTTACAGGTGGATTTATCATGATGATATTTTAGCTTAATACAAAGGAATAAAAATACTGAAGGTCTGATAATTCTGCAGGCTCCAGTGAGGGAGTTGGTTAAATTCAAATTATATATTTGTGATGGTTGCTAATGTAGCACATTGTGAGATAAATGGAACAATACACTAATGAGGAGAGTGTCAGCATATAGCTCCATCCCAGTAATAAATGTAAATTGACATGTTAAGACTATTTGAGCTCACCCCTACGGCATTTGTTCAATTCCAGGTAGCTGGCTTAGTAGATACTGACATAGTCTGGAGAAGGAAAAAATGGTTTTTCTAATGAGTCTGAGGAATCTGATATGCTGCCAGTGTGAGATTTGCTGAGCTTTTGCTATTGACTGTTATACACTCAAAATAAATATTAGGTGAAATATACTTTGCTATCTGACAAGTTTAACTCTTAAAATTACGTTAAATACTTGTCTACAAAAATGCTTTGTCTCTAAATAGATAACAGATTTTAATTCTAGATCATATTAGCATTCTGCAAATGGGGTTGCCATCTTTCTTCCTCTTTTCCTTCAAACTTTCTCTTTTTTTTGTTCTTTTTTCCAGCAATGTCTCTTCTGTCTTCTAATGCTCTATCTACCAGAGTCCAGGAATGAAGGAAAGTAAATCTTTGTTGATGAAATTTCTGTTTCCAACTCAAGCTGTCTGTTTTTATTCTCAATAAAGTATCTTGTATTTCTGTATGCAGAGGTTTTATCCTTTAAAAAAAAACAAAAAAAAAACCCCACACCCCTAAATAATGTAGGTTTATATCCTTTTATTAACCACCATTTTTCTAAATTCATATGAATATTTAAGCTGCAATAATACTATTAAGATAATACCATCAATCAGTGATTTATGACTCAATTGGAGGCAGTATGGTCCATTGGACCATACACAGAACTGGGCAGTTGAGTCTTGGGTTTTAATCGAGCTCTGCCAGTGATTAGGTGTGTGACATCAAGCAAGTCACTTCTTCCATCTGTGAAACGGGCTGATATCATCTACCCGTCCTTTAGATAGTACCTTGAGATCTATGACTGAACAGACCTAGGCATTTTTAGTCCTTATGAAAAATCATAAAGAGCAGCAAACATACTGATAACTCTTGCAAGATTCTGCAAACACTTCTAGACAGAATTGCCACACTCCATTTGCCATGTTTGTCTGCTTTTCCCACAACCACTAAGTTTATACATAGTGAGTGGAATTTACAGCTGTGCAGACGGCCAAACCAAAATCTAGGCACCATTTAAACCATATTTTAATCATACTTGAGTCTTGAGACTTGTGGTGCATAAGTCTTGTACTGGCTCTCTGCACAGGAGTGAACGTCATCTTTGGGTATGTTGTCCCAAATTTGGTTCACCATACCATTACCATCTTCATTCAAATCCTTCCTGAAAATTCAGTTCATCCTTGATACTCAATATGAATCAGTAATTATTATATAATAACAAAACAGGTCCCTTATTTCAGCCACCATGATATGCATATGTCTAGGGTAAGTAACCTCATGTTTTTTACCCATAGCCCTTGGTTCAGAGTGCAGCCCTCTCGCAGTCAATCTCTCCTTCCTGTTTCTAGAATGGCTTGCTTTTTTGGCCTCTTTCTGGAGCACATAAGTTGCTATTAACTCCTGGTTTGCAAGGGAAAGAGAAGAGCCTGTACTTCCTGCCATAATATATATGCTAAAATATAGATGCTTGCTTTTTTTTTGTTTAACCAGTTCTCCCTTTTTTCCTGTCTCCTCTTTTCTGAATTAAATTTCTTTTGCTTAACATGGTTATCAGTAAAGCTGGTTTTATGGCTAGACTTAGTGGACATTGCAGCTGGGTGTGCATGCAGAACATTACAAATGATCAAATACCTTGCAATGTAATGGCACCAAATAAGGCCCTAATCCTGCAGTTAGATCTGCACAGGCAGATCTTTTTGTCTGTATGGTGCCCCAAAGTGGGGTTCTTGATGGCTTCATGGGTCTGTCCACACACACACAGTTGCAGGATTGGGGCCTAAATTATTACATTAATAAGCAGATGGTACTGCATGGTAATCCAGATATTGAAGTTGACCCCAATGTGTCTCAATGGATTTGCTGATGGAAAATGTCAGTGATAGTAGGTAGCCTGCCTTACTTCTATTGATAAGATTCTACATTAATTTTCTTTAATTCAGTGATTAAAAATTGTTCAGAAAACAGAACCCGCTTTCTTGTACTACAGTGTGGTTCTGTTAGTACCAGTGGTTCACTGCAAAAATGCATTTCTTTACAAAGTTTCCAGACTTACAACATGCTCTTTATTAACAGGGAGGTCAAGGACCATCTAAATTATGAACACAGAGTGTTTAATAGTGAAGAGTTTCTGAAAACTAGGGCACATGGGGATCAGCCATTTTACAAAAAGGTAATTACATCCTTGGTTTATTCTAATCACCTGTTAACTTATTATTTTATTATTATTACAAAACACCCCAAATTAAATTATTGAAATTTGGACTATATTGTATAAGCTACTAGTTTTCATAACACATTGACTAGATTTTAATTAAAAATATACAGGCAAATATGGTAGCATATTGTTCTCTGAAATTATTTTTGTGTCTCTTCCTCAGGTGCAAATGAAACATTTTTTTCCAAAGTGAAATTTTCCTTTTGCAAATGGCCAGCATGAGACTGAAGTCACAGCTAAGGCTTCAAAATAGGACTCAAGTGGGCATAGATCTTTTGCTCAAAAGGGGTGAATTTTGCCCTAAGTAAGCCACAGTAATTTATAGTCCAGGAAAATTAATCCTTATATTTTTGAACTGGCTTCAAGGGTTTTACATGCAATGATTTATATTGATGGTAAAGTCAATTTTGCAGCTAAACCTCTGGAAGATGCATTTAAAAATTTTAGGGATTAGATTAAAAAACAAACAAAAAAAAACACTTCCCAAAGTTTGGAAGAAATATAAATCCTCATGTTTCACTGTGTAAATCAAACTCGAACTACTGAGGGTTGAAAAGATGGTTTCTCGATGGGCAGGTTATTCCATAACTGTCTACTTCAGAATTTTTTGCATGTTCCTCTGAAGGAGCTGGTTCTCACCACTGCTGGAGACAGGATTCTGGATTAGGTGGACCCCTGATCTGACCCACTATGGCAATTCCTATTTAAAATGACAAAAGCAAAGGAATACAGGGTTTACGTTTATTTTTAATCTACTCCTTTTTTACACTAATGTCACTTTAAGAAGTTTTGAATGCGTATGGGACCAAGTAGGAGAGTTTGTGGGACTGGGAGCATCCAAAATCCTATCTGCCATTTCAGATTCACTCCTCAGAAGGAGTAAGATCGCAAGTGCACTTACAAAATTTACAAAAGCTTCATTTATTATAATATTGCTACTTAGACAGTTGGTTCTTCAGAAGCTGCACTCTGCATCTTGCAAAGAAATCAGTTCACTACTGCTAATAGATTGTAATAATTAGTTTTCACCTCGACTAGATAATGAAGCTTTTTGAGTTCGCTACTCAAAACCACAAGTAGAATATTTTTGAATCTTCTATTTCTAGAAGATGCCCAAGGTTGAAGGAAATGGGTCAAAACACTAACTCATTTTACTTAAATCTATTCTGTAGACTATACTAATGTTGATGCAGATTTAATAGGACAAACTACCAAATCTATGGTAGGATAATTTTTTATTTTGGAAAGATTTTTATTGTGCAAAATATGCATAGCAAACAGAATAAGGAAAAAATGTACAAATCACAAAACAATCCACTAATATTTCTAATCAGGAATATTTCCTCAAGACAGCTTAAAATGTTTATTTTAAAATGTTTAAAGAAATTTCAAAGCCATAAAAAATGTTGCGTACAATGAATTATTTGTTTTTTAAAAAAAAAGTTTGTATAATTTCTAATACTAATATTTCATTTACAATGAAGTAAGTGAAGAACTCAAATTGATGGGGGTGTGTGTGTATATGCTTTACATCTTCAAGTTGCTTTGAGGATTTGTGCCATCTAAGTCCTCAATTTACCAAAATAAAATCAAATGACCTTATTTTCTTAAATGCTAAATAGCCTAATGATATCTTCATTTAGAACAAAATTAAAATTGGACCACCGTATTTAATAAAGTGGCCAGTAATACCAAGCATTATATTAAAAGGGCAATTGGTTCAGTTGCTGCTGCCTGTTATCTTAATAAACCCAATTGTCAATATAGCGTGCCATCTAGTGGGAAAATAAAGTTACAAATACATATAAATAAAATTCCCAGAATTGCTGCTTAGATGCCACTTTGACAAATGCATTAGAAATACTGTATATAGAGCAATGTATTTTGAATTGGAATCGACCACCTGGTAATTTTAGTCCCGCCCCTCTGCATTGTAGGAGAACTTATTATATATGCAGTTTTTTTCCTTATTTTTTAAATACATTAATATATTTAAATTAACTGAAGACCTGTGAGTATAATTCCCCCTGGCCCTTAGCCATTGATACCTCTTCCCAGACATGGAGTTTATGCCCCAGGCAAAGTAGTGGAGAATCTGTCTCTTTTCCCATTTAAAGAAAGCTCGTTTTCATAACTACAACCAAAGATGTAGATAGCACCTTGCATTAACCTTAGTAAATTTGTAAGGAGGTCAGGTATCACCGGTATAGGTATGGTATAAAAGCTTAGATGGATAGTAGGGAGACTACATCAATGAGACTTAAACATGTGCTTAAATGAGTAGTTTGGTGCATTGGTGAACAAGATTAAGAGCCCTGTGCTAGAAATGTTTATATTGTGTTTCTAGAAATGATACACATTATTGGTTACATATGGTGGTGGTCATTTTCTGTCATTTGAAGTGGTACGGGAAGAAGGGAGACCTTTTGGGAGAGTTTGGATGTGTGTTATTTTTGACTTTAATATCTGACACTTTTTTTTTTTTTTTTTTTTTTTTGCAGTCTTGTCCATTCTAAAGGGCAAAATTTGGGGCTTTAGATGTGTTTCTGGAAGTCTCAACAATAAATTAAATTACCTTAAGGAGGGATAATTTAATGGCTCTCCCAAGAGGGAATATTCAGTCAACGGCAGGGATATCATTCCAATTTTCTCTTCAGTTTGGCAGTGTAATTTTTTAACATGGAGCTGTGAGGAGCCTTTTTCTTCACATCATGAATGAAGTTTAAAGTTGCACGGTTACAATAAATATTAGAAAATATAAAATTTAGGTTTTTTTCTTGTTAAATTTGAAGTTTAATATATTACTGTCTGTCATTAAAATGTATACCATAAAATTATACAGGGTGTGTAAAGAGGTTTACCTGATGTTGCTGTTGGAATTTTTAAGTTTTTACTTTTCTTGACTTTGGTGATTTTTTTTTTTTTTCTTTAAATTGTGCAATGTTAACATTGCATTCCTATGGGCTCTTGCCTTTATTTTAGGCCAATAAAATGGATGAAGGCTAGTAATAAACGTATACTTGTATATGATCAACAATTAATATCAGTTTGCTGTTGTGTATTGCAGGTGTTAGAGACCCATATATTTCACTCGTTTCTTAAAGCTCGTCTGAACAGAAGGATGGATGCATTTGCCCGACTTGAGTTGAGCACTCAGTCTGAAGAAGATAGGTAAAATTTTCTCACTACAATTTATCACAGACTTGATTTTCCTTCCACTGAAATCAATGGAAAAATGTCTTACAATGTTAGTGATGTAGGATCATGTCCTGTATATATAAGTAAGTTCTTCAAGGAGTGTGTCTGTGGGTGCTCCACTTTAGGTGTGTTGGCGCCCTGCGCTTTTAACTGGAGATTTGTAGTAGCAGTGCCTGCTTGGGCTGCGCACGTGCAGTAGCTATCTCGTGCCACTCTGAGTGGTTAAATAGCAGTGCGCAGCCAACCGTCCCCCCAGTTCCTTCTCTACCACCTTTGGCTTGAGTTAGAGTGACAGTAGCACCCTCTCTTACTTTAGATAAGTTAATAGTTCATAGCTGTTCCCAATAGTGTTAGCTACCCTATCCCCTTGCCCTTTATATTTTGTTTTACTTTATTTTTCTTCTTAAAAAATATATATATTTATTTTCCCTTCCCTCTTTTATCCCTGCCTCCCCAGCAAGTACTCAGCTCTTGCCTTGGGGAAAAAAAGAAAAGCAAGAAAAACAGGGTTTATCCCTGTTCTTTCTCCAAAGGACTTTCTCTTTCAGGCATGCCTAGCTCACCAGGCTTTAAACGCTGTCCAACTTGCAGACTCTCCATACCAGGATCTGATGGCTACGCACAGTATGTCAACTGCCTTGGCAAGACACACATTACCCAAAAATGTCCACACTGTTGAAAACTGACAGGAGGACAAGGAAGGCCAGGGATCTCCAATTGAAGCTCCTTATGATGGAGAAATCCCTCAGTCCAGGAGGCCTCCTGGCCAACGAGTCCAGGACGCCTCCTGGCCAACGGATTCCAGCGGCAGCGTCTGACGGGATCTGCTTCAATAACAGCTGCTAAGGAGCCTGCTCCTAGAAAGGCTACCAAAAAGTGGCCCCACACTGAGAATCACCTGAAAGAAAGTGATCTCCAAATGAAAAATCTGCCCCGGTAGCAATGGCACGGACTGCGTCTGACCGCAAGGCACCGGGAACATCTGGTACTGAGACTTACCGAGAAGCTAAAGACCCTATGTGGGCAAGCTCTAATGCAGGTGCACGTAGCAAAGAAAGAAGAAAACCTCGGCACCGAGCAGTACAATGGCACCACCTGCTGAACTTATGTAGAACAGCTCTAAGTCATCGGCACCAACAGTTAAAACTCTAATTAGTGGTCAGTGCACGATGCCTTCCCGGCACCGAGCTTCATGGTCCCGCAGCAATTCATGAGGCATGTGGACCTGATAGAAGCCTCAACGCCTGAATCTCCTCTGCTCGGTACCAACAGTACCCCATCTAGACTGGGACCAAGCTTGGTAACCATTCCCTGTGGATCAGCCCCTCCTATCTCCAGTGATGAGGAAGAAGAGGATAAGGCAGTAATATACACTCCTTGCCTAAACCTGGATCTTCTCATCACCAGACATCTACAGACATGCGGGGCTGGTATGGTCAACCATGGGCACCGCCCCCTATACCATTCCCACCCAGCTGGCCATACTGGGATCCATGGGCAATGTATAGGGCCCAAAATCTCAGGCCCCCTAACCTGCTTAGGTCCAGAGCAACACTGTCCCCTTCACCAACAGTCCCAGCACCCTCAGAGACACAAGAGGAAGAGACCAAGGAGCCTGAGAACATAGCTGAAGGTGACACTCTACCGCCCACTCACATCTCATCTTTGTCACCGGATGAAATGACGATGCCACCTCCCCTACCCCCCCCCCCCCCCCCCCCCCCCCCCCCCCCCACACACACACACACTATGGAGGATGATTTCAAATCTTTTTATGAGCTCTTCAGAAGGGTAGCTGAATCCCTGGACATTTTGCTAGCACAACTACCAGAGATCAACACAAGCTCACGGACATACTCTAGGCATCCCCAGCGGCAAAGATAGCCCTGCCAATTAATGATGCTGTCATGGAGCCTGCAAAAATAATCGTGCAGACACCCACTACAGTTTCTCTCTCATGTAAGAGGTCTTACAAAAAGTATTATGTGCCAGGAAAAGGAGCTGTATTTTTATTCGTCCACCCCACACCAAACTCTGTTGTGGTGGATGCAATCAACCAAAGGGGAAAACACCAGTCCAGAATGACCCCATATGAAAAGGACTGGAAAAGGCTAGTCTTCTTTGGATGGAAAGCCTACTCCTTCACCACACTCCAGTTCCACATAGCCAGTTATGTGGCCCTACTGGCAAATTACGCACACAATCCGTTTGTGAAAATGTCAGAATTTGTTGAAAGTTTCCCTGATGACAAAAAAGAGCAATATAAGGCAAAAGTTTCTGAAGGGTGTCTCATTGTCAGGACGGCCCTACGGGCCTCTCTTGACTCTGCAGACATGGCAGCATGGTCCATCGCTACATCCATGGTCATGCGCCGTGCATCCTGGCTCCACCTTTCCAGACTCCCAAGGGAGATTCAAGCAACTGTTGAGGACTTATGCTTTGAAGGGTTAAAATTATTCGCAGACCAAACCGATGTGTCTCTACACACCTTAAAGGACTCAAGGGTGAGCTTAAAAACCCTGGGCATATACGTACCTGCAAATAAAAAGAAACAGAGCAGGTTTTATAACCAGAGATTCTGGTCTACACCATACTTCCAGCCACAAAGACAGTACAACCAACAGAGTAAACAAAAACAGAACAGACGTCGGCAGAACCAAGGTCAGTCTTCAACGTCTCAACCATGCACCTCCAGACAATCATTTTTAAAAGTGTGGTCAAGGGCACGAGACATTCACACTCTCTCTGGTCCCGGAACCAGATATGGTCCCCCACCCATTTGGAGACTGTCACTCTACTATCCAGTCTGGAACACCATCATGACAGACAAACGGGTTCTAGAGATTATCCAGAAGGGCTACTCCATCCCCTTTATTTCTATCTCACCTACCCAACCCCCTTCCCTTTCCCCGTCCCTCTTCAGGAACCCGTCTCATGAGCACCTGTTATAACAGGAAATAAACCCCCTTGTACAATTAGGTGCCTTGGAACCCATACTATCCCAACACAGGGGGAGAGGTTTTTATTTCCATTACTTTCTAACTCAGAAAGAGAGCGTGGCGGGTGGAGTCCCATTTTGGATTTACAAAAACTCAACAAATCCATGAGAACATGATGTTTCAAAATGGTGAGATTAACCATAATAATTCAGGCATTAGAGAAAGGAGATTGGTTCTTGGCCCTTGACCTCCAGGATGCTATTTTCATATTGCCATTCATCCGTCACACAGAAGATTCCTGAAATTCACCCTAGGGAATCAGCATTTCCAATACCGAGTACTACCTTCGGCCTGTCCACTGCCCTAAGAGACTTTTCCAAGGTTCTTGCTGTCGTTGCAGTTCACCTCCGCAGACAAGGAGTGATGATATTTCCATACTTAGACGACTGCCTGATAAGGGCACCAATGCAGTAAGGAGCAATAAATGCCACACAGACCATGATAACCCTGTTCATGGACCTAGGGTTGCAAATAAATGTACAAAGGTCCACATTAGTTCCTGTCCAAAAGTTGGAATTCATAGGGGCCTACCTCGATTGTCTCACAGCAACGTTACCCTGACAACGATGCTTCACTCTTGTCAACCTAATTTCAGTGGTGATGAACAGCCGGCAAACATCTGCCAGAACATGCTTACAGCTCTTGGTGCACATGTCTACGACAACCTTTGTTCTAAAATATGCCAGACTCCACATGAGGTGCTTACAGGCATGGCTTCGAACAGTGTATATACTGCACAGATACTCTCTCAACACGCCTCACAGTGCCATGCAGGGTAAAAGACTCGCTAACATGGTGGACACAAACACAAAATGTCTGCTCAGGAGTCCCTTTCCAGCAAAAGGCTCCAACCATGACCATCACGACAGACGCTTCCCCAGTTGGTTGGGGGGGCACGTCTACGTGACAATACAATCTAACGCTGCTGGTCCCCAGCGGAGTCCAGCCTTCACATAAACTTGTTGGAGCTAAGGGCAGTCCGAAATGCATATGAGCATTTTCTCCCTTTTAATCAAGAACAATACCATCAAGATCCTTACAGAAAATATAGCATGCATGTTCTATATAAATTGCCAAGGGGGAGTACGATCATACTCCCTATGTACGGAGGCGATACGCCTTTGGAATTGGTGCATCGCGAACAACATAGAGAGATCATCTTATGTGCCAGGATGTCAGAATACAACAGCAGATCAACTAAGCAGGGATTTTTCACAAACCCATGAGTGAGAGATGGATCCTGGAATTTTCAAAGCCATATTGAAACTATGGGGGTTCCCCACCATAGATTTATTTGCAACAGCTCAAAACGCCAAGTGCCCACAATACTGCTCCCGGGCCAGATTGGGACATCACTCCCTAAGCGACACTATCCTCCTAAACTGGGAAGTGCCACTGATGTATGCTTTCCCCTGACTCCACTCCTAAGCCAAGTCATTCACAAGATCAGGCAGGACAAATCCAGGATCATTCTCATTGTACCCACGTGGCCCAGACAGACGTGGTTCCCATACCTGTGTCAGATGGCAGTGAAACCACCTCATATCCTTCCCTTACTGCCTCACCTCCTATCACAAGATTCAGGATGCATCTGTCACAGTACTCCACTTCAAGACCTGGTTACTCCATGGCTGATGGGGGCGGGTCGGGGGGAGCGTCGATCAAGACTGTTCTGAGCAAGTGAAAGATATACTACTGAGCAGTCGGAGACTAAGCACAAGAAAGACCTATATCCAGAAGTGGAAACAATTCTGCACTTTGGTGCCAGGACAAACAGATCTGTCCACTGTCGGCCCCACTATCGAGAATTCTCGACTATACACTGGCCCTTAAAAAATCAGGGCTATCCACAAGCTCCATCAGAGTACATGTGGCTGCTATCACCTCCTTTCATGACAAAGTGGACGGAGTCACTATATTTGCTCACCTGATGATTAAACGCTTCCTTAAAGGCTTAGAAAACGCTTATCCCACACTAAGAAACCCTACACCCATGTGGGACTTCAACTTTGTTCTGTGCAGTCTCACAGGAAAACCTTTTGAGCACCTTGCAACTTGCTCCTTGTTGCACTTATCTATGAAGGTGGCTTTCCTCAGTCTCCCGCCCATCTTGCAGATGTGATAGCAATTAGGCGCACCTAATGGTGCATCCATCTTATACAACATTCTTTAAGGATAAAGTAATCCTACAACCGCACCCTAAATTCATACCCCAGGTCACCTCCCCTTTTCATTTAAATCAGCCCATTTACTTACCTGTATTTTTTCCCAAAGCCAGATGCTGACGGGAGCGAAACCTCACTCTACATGCTAGTTGTTCGCAGAGCATTAGCTTTCTACATAGAACAAAAACATTCAGAAAATCACCTGGACTATTCGTTTTCATAACAGAACGCTTGAGGGGCCAAACCATCTCAAAACAGAGATTATCCAAATGGATATCTGGATGTATCCATTTGTGCTACCAAAACAAAAATCTGTAACCCCCACCAGGAGTCCTCACACGCTCCACCAGAGCGTTAGCAGCATCTGTGGCCTTTCTAAATAACGTACCTATCATTGACTTTTGCAAAGCAGGTACCTGGACATCAGTCCATACTTCCACTAAACATTTTGTGTTAGAACAACAATCAGCAGCAGATGCTCAGTTGGGACTTAGTGTTATCCACCATCAATAAACCAACTCCGAAGCCCTTCCCCTCCACTGAGGAGAACTGCTCAATAGTCACCTAAAGTGGAGCACCCACGGGAACACTCCTCAAAGGAGAGGGTTACTCGCCTTGTGCAGGTTTCAGAGTAGCAGCCGTGTTAGTCTGCGGCCGCAAAAAGAACAGGAGGACTTGTGGCACCTTAGAGACTAACAAATTTATTTGAGCATAAGCTTTCGTGGGCTAAAACTCACGTCATCTGATGCATGCAGTGGAAAATACAGTAGGAAGATAGATATATACACACACAGAGAACATGAAACAATGGGTGTTATCATACACACTATAATGAGAGTGATAAGTTAAGGTGAGCTATTAGCAGCAGGAGAGAGAGAGAACTTTTTGTAGTGATAATCGAGATGGGCCATTTCCAGCAGTTGACAAGAATGTGTGTGAGTAACTGAAGGTTTTTGAGATGGTTGTCCCTCCACTACCCTCCTTCCTCCCCTCTACTTTGGAGTTTCTTGCCGATTCTCTGGGGTAGAGAAGGAATTGGGGGCGGTTGGCTGTGCACTGCTATGTAACCGCTCGGAGTGGTGTGAGACTGGTACAGCGGGTGTGCGACCCAACCGGGCACTGCTACTACAGATCTCCAATTTTAAGCGCAGGGTGCCAAGATACCTAAAGTGGGGCACCCACAGGGACAACCATCTCAAAGAACATAAGTTACTGCACAAGGTGAGTAACCTTGTCTTTCTAGGTAATTGATAAGCCATCTTTATGAAATTTACTTCAAAGGATGTGACAAAAATGTCCTGCAGTAAATTGGCCATAGAGTGCTGTGAGTTGGTAGGTGTTACTGTAATACAAAAAAGAGCAATAATAATAAATTACTATTTATCTTCATTTATGCTGATGCATAGTATAATATGTGTAAAATGTAATTAAAAATTGTTTTTTCTTCAGGTTAAATTCAATGCTTGATAGCCCAAGAAGACAGACTGTGGTGAAAATGGCTTCTAAAAGATTTAACCCTCAGTATATGATTAGTAAACGTATGGTAATAAGTATGCCTAATTTACAAGATATTAGGTCTCATGATAGTCCTGCTAGGACTTCATCACTCCGAAGATCAGAGACAGAGCGTGGTAAGGAAAAATGTGTCTAACAAGTACAGTACCTTGTGATATCATGGACCAGGTACTTGGGTGCTCACTGTCATGGTGCCTGGTGTGGCTCACAGTTGAGTGAGCCAATCTCTGGTCAGACTGTCAGAAAACAGGGCAAAAACACCCAAACTGGTGGTATATTCTATAATTTAGATTTCACAAGCCAGCAACGAATGTGGATTCCTGGAGCACTATACTAGTTTTACCATAGAGCCATAGACAGTCACCGTAGAGCAGGAGTGGGCAAACTACGGCCCAGGGGCTACATCTAGCGCTCAAGCCTCACACCGGGGAGCAGGGTCTGGGACTTGCCCTGCTCTGATGCTCCAGCTTGCCCCACTCCGCATGGCTCCTGGAACCAGCGGCATGTCCCTCCTCTGGCTCCTACGCATAGGGGCAGCCAGGGGGCTCCGCACCGCAGATGCCTTAGTTTGCAACTCCTTTGTTATTTCTAAAGAGCTAACCTGTGGGTGTTTCTCAGACCCACAACATGTTTAAGATACGAACACACAAATTTCATAACCCCACACACAGTGTCTTGTACTTAGTACAAGATTTATCACAGTTTTGCAACAGGACCATATTAATGTAGATGGTCACCTTCTTTTCTATACAGCATCACACTGACCACGTAAACACAGCAGAAGTCAGGAGGTGGTAACCAAACGTTACATGAAGTAGTGACTTGCATTATCCTGAACGTTTGGCTGCACTGTGCTCAGAATTGTGCTATCCTGCAACCACCACAAGGAACACCTACTCTAGTGTTGTCATTGTGGGGCTGCTTCCCGGACCAGTTACTGGACCGATTTTATCCTTTCCCACCTAAGGCTCAGTTCAGAAATACACTTAAGCAGATGCTTAAGCTCATCTCTGTTCAGCAAAGTCAATGGGATATAAACATGTACCAGAAGTAAAGCATGTGCTCAAGCGTGTTGCTGAGTAGGGATGGACTACCTAATCAGGGCCTGCTGGTATCCAGGAGTGTGTGGCGAACAATTTTATTTTTCTCACAAGCATAATACTGCATTACTGGGGGTGCAGGTCACAAAATTCCTTGTTTGAAGATACTTGTAGATACTTTACTTTCATTCTTCACTTTTATATCTAGCACTTTATTTCTCTTTTTTAGCTGTAAAATTGTCATCTAAATCAATTAGTACGTTCAAGATCCCAGAAATTCACTTTCCTCTGATGAGTCAGTGTGTTCACACCTACTATACAGATTTTATCAATCATCTCACCAGAGCTATAAATATTTTACAACATGATAACTCAGCACTGCTGGCAAGATATTTCTACCTTCGTGGACTTATTGGTTTGATGCAAGGAAAACTACTGGATGCGCTTTCAGACTTTCAAAATCTATATAAAACAGACATAAGAATTTTCCCTACTGATCTTGTGAGGAAGATGGTGGAAAATATGCCTCCTTCTGAACGTTCCCTAGCAGACCGCAGACCCGAGCTGAAGAGGTTGATTAGTCAAGTGATGGAAAAACAAAGAGAAGTCATAAAAGTAGATGACCATGTGAAAAATTTTAAATTACCAAAAACACACATGCAGTTGGACGATTTTGTGAAGCGAATCCAAGAATCTGGGATTATCAAAGATATAGACACAATACATCGGCTATTTGATGCCTTAACAGTAGGTAAGCAGAAAATGTTGTGTTAATGAACATCTATTTTGTTATGTAAATATTTTTTATACTTTTATTGATAAGTGATGTAAGTTGCTGTCTAGAGTCTATTTTTTTTTTTTTCCTCTGGCCTTCAGGAAAATATTTTCAAACGTTTCTCAGCGCAAGACGCTTGTGGTGGGTGGGGGTGGGGGTGTGTGTGTGTACTGAATCTGTATGTGTGTCCAGGTAGCATAGAACTTTAAAATTCACAGTAAAATGTTCTTGTAATTTTTGTAAACACACAAGCATTGTTACCACAGTCTGTCATTTCCGTTACATTTTATGGGAACACTGATAACTCAGTTATGCATGTAGACCCAAACTCCCCAGAGTAATAAATGGTGTTATTCATGTGCTTAAAGTTAAGTATGTGCTTAGGTATCTCACTGAATTGGGACCTTCGTGCTATATTCTCATCATTTTGGTTGTGAAATTTAACAGTTCCACAGAAACTGAAACTCCACCTTCTTGGCAATTTTTAATTGGGATAATTGCAGGAAATCTTATTTAGTGCAGTACATTTGACTCCTTCTACACCAGGTGCTAAATGGTATCTGCTGTTGTGTCTGCAAGCCTGTTTGTCGTAGTCAGTGGGTGCAGATTTCAGTCTTTTTTTTTTTCTTTTGTATTAGCATTTAATTGTCCAGTGATATGCCAGCTCTATCTTGATTTAGATTACAGATAAAATATAGTCCTATCCTAATCCCTAGCAGATAATGTGTCCGTATGTTAAAACTACTAAACAGTATAGCAAACTAGCAATCTGTTCAATAAAGGTCTGGAATTTGAATAGCAAGGGCTAAATTTTTCCTGAAGCTACCATTAGAGCTTGAATAAGTATCATAGATTGTAAAAGAAAAGTTCCAGATGATGTTTCCAGGATAATTTCTTTACCTCCTAAATTTGAAACATGAATTTTGTGTTCTGGTTCTCTAGGGTAATAAAGGCCACACCATTTGCAATTTGCTGTGCATAATAACTGGAACAGTTGTCATAATATGGTCACTGTATATTAAACATTGACCAAAATAGCAAGAATTTCTACATTTTAAAACAATAGGTGGCATCCAATTTATAATTTATCTGTTTGAGTTGGAATATCTGGAGTTCAAAAGCAGCCAGTTTTATAATTCTTGGGATGTATATGGTTTATAAGCTTTTGATCTGTAAACTAATTATTATTATAAGCAATTCTGTTCTTATCCACTGTCGAGTAAATATGATTTAATAATTGAGAATAAAGAGCTAGAAAATCCTAATAGAGTATCCGATTTAGCAGAGGAGTAAGAATTTCTTTGTGAGCTGCTTGGGTTTGTGGACGTAAGAGAGGCTGTGCAGCTGTTTACTTCCTCCCTGGAGCGGGTGGTGAGAGAACCAAATGGATGGATGGAGCCCATGGTATAAGCTAGCAGCAAAGTACTCCTTCCCCACAGGGACAAAGAAAAAGCAGGGGAGGAATTCTCACTTTGAAATGTCTCCTGGGGTTACTTTTGGCAGTTTATAAACTAACCCTTGCTCAGGGCTTAGACACAATCTAGCCCTTAGTATCCTCAAAATATATGAATTTAAAATAAAATGGCTTCAAATAATTAACTTTTAAAAACTTTTAAGGACACCAGAAACAAATTGACCCTGAAACATTCAAAGATTTCTACAACTACTGGAAGGAAACAGAAGCAGAGGCTCAAGAGGTTAACCTGCCACACAGTGTACTAGAGCATTTAGATACAAATGAATGTGTCTACAAGTTATCGTGCTCAGTTAAAACTAATTTTGGAGTAGGAAAAATAGCAATGACCCAGAAGCGCTTGTTCCTTTTGACTGAAGGAAGGCCTGGCTATGTTGAGATCACAACTTTCAGGAATATAGAGGTGAGCATGAAGTAATTAGTTGTTACGATCTGTTACATGATTGTGAGCAAGAATATGCCAGACTCCATCCTGGTAGCACAGCCTCTCTCTCTCAAGATAAGACATTTCATGAATGTTTTACAAGAGGAAGAACTATGATGGCAGGGAATATATCTTTAAAAAATCACTAATTCTATCCATGGCTACACCCAAAGTTTGAGGTATTTCTCAGTGCCAGTTGGCCTTGCTAATGGATCAGTGCTGAATAGGGTAGGTGCTATACAGACCTGTAGAAAAAACACAGTTGCCCAAAGAGCTTATAGTCTGGATTTATGAAAAGATACAAGTGTATGAAAAAACAAATTGGGGATAGGGAATGAGAATGGATGGAGGTAACAGTAAAATGAGCGCATTTTCTACAATTGGAAGTAGTCTTAGCTCACCCCCAGTTTAGCAATATACCTAAACATAAATTGTCCTTTGATCAGAGACCCTGCCTGGGTGTTTGTGGATGTGAACGCAAGAGAATTAGTTTTGGCTAGGAATATTGGAAGTTGTCATGCTTAATGAATACTGCACATTGTCTGTGACTGCTTTACTGGGTTCTTTGTTTCTCTGCATTTACAGGATGTTAAAAGTACTACTGTAGCTTTCCTTCTTCTGAGAATACCCACTCTGAGGATTAAGTCTGTGTCCAAAAAGGAAGTCTTTGAAGCTAACCTTAAGACAGAGTGTGATCTTTGGCACTTGATGGTGAAAGAGATGTGGGCTGGGAAGAAGATGGCAGATGATCACAAGGTATAAATATTACTTGAGCTATTTGTAATAATTTATAATTTTTTCCTGTTCCTCGTATACTTTGGAGTTCACATAAAAACCTGGAAATGTATTTTCCACTTTTCAGCAAAGAGTGAATAAAAGAGCATAGGGAGGTCTCATATGGCAAAAAAAAATAAAATGAAGATTTACTAAAACATGATTCTGTATGTTACTATAGTACAGCTTGAAGTACTATAATTTAAGAAGAAATCATTTAAAATATAGTTGTAAAAATAAATGTGCAAAGTAAGTTTTTGTCATATGTCAGCCTTTTGGTTTTTTGTTTGTGACCTTTCTCTTCACACCCCTTTTTAAAAAAAAAAAAAAGGTCAGGAAAGTTTGAAATGGAGGCCTTAATAGAAAATTTTTCTCATTTTGCTTGGCTCATAATGATGAAAGGTCACATGGCAAGAGGACTTTTACCATGCCTGGACATGTGGTCCTGAATCCTGTGAGTAGATGGGCTAACATGGATTCCTGCACCACAGAGACCCCACGGAGAACGTTTATACAAACAGAATATTCATCCAATCCAAAGACGTTGACAGTGATCCAGGAACAAATAGATTATTGATCTATGTTGGAGAAGTAGAGAACCTGCAGGACCGAGAATGATTACATGGCACATTTAATATTCTTTGTAGTCCCAAAGAAACTGGGCAGCTCAAGAACAGTCCTGTATCTTTATTTCTGAATATCTGTTCAGGGTTTTCATCCAGAATTGAAATAAATGTCAATTCCACAGTAGCTGTAAAGAGAGCTAAAAAGCCATGCAATGTAAGTTCATATAGCACTCTTCTAGAAAGATGTCCATATTCTGGGCAGAAAGAACTTGAATCTGTTATGAAGACATATGAAAAGTGGTCACTAGATCTAAACTGTATGTATTCACCATAGCACCTTGTGGCTTCAGCTGATGCTGCCTTCAGCAGAAGGATGTGGTATACTGTAGTACATGAGCCACACATACTAACATGCCAAAATTCATAAACACTTTTTTCCAAGTATTTACTCTGCCTATTTACTTGCTTTGTCTTACTGCTGACAGGCACAGTCCTGTGCACCATTTAGCATGCTGGGGGCTGAGAATGGTAAATGTTGTTTTACCATACCTATTAATTTTCCTTCCTTAGATGTCTTGGACACGGGTCCAATTCATGCCTAAAAAAATGTGATGGGGTGTCATGTACCTCTTGTGCATGGTGGGTTGAACGGCTGCCATTAGCAGGTCAGGCTCTTGTACTAGATATGGGCTGGCTGCAGATTTTCCTTTCTTGAAAGGGAGAGAGATGCAGGAAATGTCTTTCATAAGATCCTTTAATGCACTACTGGCTCTAGCTATTACTAGCTCAGGTAAAGTATGTTACACATGGCACCATCTACATTACAATACAACTTAGTATTCCGTTAAGTGGGGGATGGCACCAGAAAAGTGGGAAATGGTGTATCTGGCAAGGCTGGGTTAGATTTCAAAGTTGTTTTTATCTAATTTTAACAGTGGAAATCAGTGTCTGTACAGCTCTGGAATTGTGCTTCTGGGATGGGTTTATTCAAGACAAAATCGGTTCTTACACTGCACTCATTACTGTAGTGTATGAGCACTTTCCAATAGTGCCTAAAGCCACATCTGTGAACAACATCTGTCCTATATGTATGCGTGCGCATGCACGCACAACCCCCCCCCCCCCCTCCCCCCGTATGTTTGTTAGAGAAGGTTTGTGGGAGTTCATTCTACAGTCTTGGGCCAGCCCCTAAGAAAGCTCTGCTCTTTCACAGACAAGTTTGTAGAACATTACATTGTGCCAGAGGAATGAAGTTGTTGACCACGGATTCTGTCTTGGAACTGCAGTCGCTCTTTTAGCTATCCTGGCCCAGGCCACTGAAGCCCTGAATGCCTTGAACTTAGTCTAGGGGATACCAGTGTAGGGAGCAGAGGATGGGTGTGATGAGCTTGTGGTAGTCAGTGTTGCTGAAGAGATGTGTTGCAGCGTTTTGTACCAGTTAGTTTTCTAAGCTCTGAAGGCTTCAAGACCAGGTATATTGCTTTGCTTGTGGCTCTCCAGCTGAGAGGTGAAAAACTGAAGTATGGTCATTGTTCACCAGGATGGGGTCTCTTAACCAAGTGGAGATAGTAGAAAATGTTAGTTTCAGATGCTGGTACGAGAGCTTAGACTCAGTGAGGAATCCAGGAGTACTCCAAAATGATGGTGTAAACAGACCAATTGCAGGTATGTACCTTCAACCAAATGAGACTGTACGATGGCTGCCAACTCTTCAAAATGTTTTCTTCTATCCACCAGCAGGAAAGTATCTGTCTTGCTTGGGTACAGCTTCAGACAGCTGTTCTTGATCCGTGAGATGGTCTTGCCCAAGCACTGACCTATCATGATGGTAGTGGTTATGATCATATGTGGTGAAGGATTAATAGAGCTGTGTGTCATCTGCATATTGTTGCCATTTGAGTCCATGTCAGCTGACCAGCTCACCTAGTGGCTGCATGGAGATGTTGAATAGGACTGGAGAGAGAATTGATCCTTGTGGGACTCCACAAGTGAGGTGGCTAGTGGTGGAATTGCAGTCTCCTGTCACTGCTCTTGGGTGCATCCCTCCAGGAAGGATTCTCAAACCATTTTTGCACATTACCTTGGACCCCTGCAACCTCTCTCAGGTGAGACAGTAGTATCTTACGGTCAACAGTGTTGAAAGCTGCAGGGGAGCTCCCAAAGGATGAGTGGATGTCTGTCCTCTATCCACTGATAGCAGGTGACCATCCATCAGTGCCACTAAAACAGTTTTAGATCCATGTCCTTGCCTGAATCCAGATTGGGCCAGGTATAAAATAACAGCTGCAATTAAGAGTTTGAATTTGGCCTTTTGGGTAGCTTTTCTATGAGCTTGCTCAGGAACAGAATGGTTGACACTGGGCAGTAGTTTGCTAGAACCGACGTGGCTTAGACAGCAGATGCAGCTATAGGTGTAGGGATGCCTCTAATAATATTGAGAGATCCCTGTAGTGAGTACAGAGAATGGGACTGTGTAAGAAAAATTTATTAGATGAGCTAAGATCAGGTTTTTCATTTTTAGGATCCTCAATATATTCAACAAGCCCTGACCAATGTCCTCCTGATGGATGCTGTAGTTGGTGCACTGCAGTCCTCCAAAACCATTTATGCTGCGTCCAAACTATCTTACTTTGACAAGATGAAAAATGAAGGTCAGTTATATATGCTTCAGGGGTGCACTTGCCATTATAATTAAATCTGCTTCAACTTCTTCTAAATTCTTTGTTCAAAGGGTTGTGTCTAAGAAGCTGAAATCTGATATACTTGCAAGTTGTTGGCCCAGGTGCATTCTTTCATGTCATTTATAGAGTATTTTCTCACAAAGCATTGTTTTAAATTTAATTTTTTTTCACACTTTAATCTCCTAATCTGAATAAATGGTACAAGTTTATTCTCAAATTCATGAGTTTTATATTATTTGAGGTTTACGTTGTTACACTTTTTTGCAAATTGTACACTATCTTTGTGTTTCAGTGCCCATGATGGTCCCAAAAACTACATCAGAAACACTAAAGCACAAGATTAATCCCTCAGTTGGCGAGACTTTTCCACAAGCAGTAGACGTCTTGCTCTATACACCAGGTACCGTGATATAGTTCATTCTTGAAATTCATCCACTTTCATTTAAAATGCAAAGCATAAAATCACTTGCTGCTATAACTTGTGGAGGGAGTAGCCTGATGTTGCTGCTGTTATGGCATGTTTTGTGTGTCTATAAAATATTGCACACAAAAAACTATGTTAAAAGAATATTATTAAGCTTGGAAGATCAAGTACTCAAAAGTTAGCAAATGCCAAAATTAAGGTTGCCTGTGAAACCTTAATTTACCCCTGTTTTGCATATGCATAATGATATAGTCTTTAATTACATGATCACATACTTTTTCTATAGGTTTCCTGCCTGACTGAACGCACAGGGTGGTGCTCACTTAATTAGAGCTATTCAGTATTTTGTTTTATCCTCATTGTTCAGTGTATAACCTTATTTACTGCACTACTTAAAACCTGCTCTGAAGACAGAATTATTAATTTCCTCATTGGGCTTTTCTATGGTGCTCATCACTATACAATATGAATGTTTCACGGATATTAGTGATTTTACTTTCACGACATTCCTGTGAGATGAGAGGGTATTATTATCCCCATTTTACAGATGGTGAACTGACAGAGATATTAAGGATAAAAGTTTTCACTAATTTTGGGTGCCCAATTTGAGACACCTATAACCAGATTTTTCAGAGTAGTAACTGTTAGTCTAGTTTCAACTTCCAGTCATTGGAGCATGTTATACCGGTCTCTGCTAGATTGAAGAGCCCATTATTAAATATTTTTTAGTCATGCCAGTGCCAAATAGAGGTAAAATAACTTCTCTGCTTCTACTTGAGATCCCCCTGTTTCTGCATCGAAGGATTGCATTAGCCCTTTTGGCCACAGCATTGCTCTGGGAGCTCATGTTCAGTTAATTCCCACACATTTTTTCAGAGTCACTGCTTCCCAGGATAGTTTCCCTTCCTGTAAATATGACCTACATTCTTCATTCCTAGATGTATACATTTACATTTGGCCATGTTAAAATGTATGTTGTTTGTTTGGTAAACTGAGCGGAAACAATCCAGATCACTCTCTATCAGTGTCCTGTCCTCTTGCTTATTTCGCCCTCCCCCAATTTTTGTATCCTCTGCAAATTTTATTAGTGATGATTTTGTTTTGTTCCAGGTCATTGACAAAAATGTTAAATAGTGTAGGGCCAAGAAGTGATTCCTGCAGGACCCCACTAGACCCACACTTAGTCAATAAGGAGTCCCCGTTTACAATTACATTTTGAAACCTATCAGTTAACCAGTTTTTAATGCATTTCATGTGTGCCATGTTAATTATGTCGTTTTAGTTCTTTAATCAAACTGTCATACAGAACCAAGTAAAATGCCCTACAGAAATCTAAATATATTACATCACCACTATTATTTGTATTAACCAAAACGGTGATCTTAATTTTTAAAAAAAAGATATCAAGTTAATTTGACAGGATCTATTTTCCATAAACCCAGGCTGATTGGCATTATTTATATTACTCTCCTTTAATTCTATATTAACTGAGTCCTGTATTGGTTGCTTCAGTGTCTTGCATGTCAGACTGACAAGCTTATAATGACCCAGGTCATCCTATTTAACCTTTTTAAATATTGGCACAACATTTGCTTTTTTCCAGTCTTCTGGAATTTCCCCAGTGTTCCAAGACCCTTAAAATCAATGTTAATGGTTTAACGAGCTTCCCAGCTAGCTCTTTTAAAACTCTGGACCTGCAGATTTAGAAATGTCTAACTTAACTTCCTCCTGAGAGAGAGAGTTTTTTTTAATAGCGAGTTTCACTTTTACTCAAAGCCAGGTCGGTCTTTTTTTTTTTTTTTTTTTAAACCAGTAAGACCACCTTCCTCATTTGTGGGACTGGCTTTTTGGGTATCTAGTAAAGTGTTCTTAAACAATTCCCATGTATTGTGAGACAGCAGGGCCAGAGAGCAGCAGGAAAGTGGTCCTGTTGGGTTCTGGGAAGCAGGTGGGCACAAGCCCGCCCATTGCTAAAGGACCCTCTCCCAGGTCCAGGAACTCAACTAATTACGGGGGACAACCAAAAATGTAACAGGGGCAGGTGTGAAGGTCAAAGGGTCAAACAAAGGGAACCCGAAAGGGATACCAAGCTGAGAACCCTGGACAGCGCCCGCTGCTCCTCGAAGGTGTCAAGGGAGCCAGCAGACACCGCCCAGAGGAACTCCGCCTGGATGCATGAATGGAGGGAGGACTGAAAAGAGACTCACAGTCGCAAAGAATCTCCTCAGCCAACATCCTCTCCCTGGTGTTGTAGATGGCAGGAGAGTGGTAGATGGGAGGTATATAAGCCACAGGATGATCACGGCCTTGTTCCCTGTGGACTGGGGAAAGGTTACTACAGGTTAATTGGAGCACTTGGAGCCAATTGAGGCCCTGCTAGAGACCTAATAAAACTCCCCTACTTTAGTCAGACGGGGAGGAGGGGAAGGAGAGTTGACTAGAGATGGAGGAGCACTGCTGTTAACCAGAAGACCACAGTACCAGGGGAAGGGCACAGAGGACTGAGGGAAACGCTACCCAAGAAGAAAGAGGGTAAGCAGCCTGCAAAGCTGAAGGGGCTGGGACCCGGAGTAGGAGGCGGACCTGAGTCGCTTCCCTTCCCCACTCCTCTCCCTCCCACACTGGGGCACGAGCGGAGCCCACAACACCCAAGAATAGGGGCAGTGGGTGGCACCCTGACCCACCACACTAAGGAAAAGCGTGGGACCCACCACTGTAGCGTTGGCCATTTACCACAATATCATTCACTTTTTTTTCTGATTGTTAAATTTTTTCTCTCAGCTGATTTGGCGCATAATTGTTTTCAGTTTTGTGAAATTGGTCCTATTAAAGCTCCAAATATATATATATATATATATATATATATATATATATATATATATATAAAAATTTATTATTGGTCTGGATTTTATTCTGTTTGCAGATTATAAATGTGATCAAGTCATGATCACATACCTACATTACCACTGACTTTTTTTTTTTTTTTTTTTTTTTTTAGTTCTATATTTAGTTCCTCTTTATCTGCCATGACAAGTTTAATATAGAATTCCTCTGTTGGCACACTTTTTGAGTTAGGAAATTGTCACCTATAATATGTAGAAATTCCCGGGATATTTTCGTACTGGCAGCATGAGACCTCCAGTGTAAGCCACTCAAATTGGAGTCCACCATGATCATGCAGGTTTTTTTCCCTACACATTATAGACAAATGTGTACATATGGTATGATCTGGTGGAATGTAGCGGACACCAATTAATATCCCATCAGATCCCAGTGTCTCAAGTCAGGCCTGCAGAAAATGAGGAGAAGACAGTTCGTGAGCACCAATGAAAAGTTTGGTTTAACTGACTTGACTAGCATCACACGCAACTCTGTGGCTGAGGCAGGGAGAGAAACCCATACTCCAGTGCGCTATTCAGCTACCTTAAACATGAGGCCATCCCTTCTTTTCCTGCAATCCCCTTAACATTTTTAATATAGTTCTTTATATATAAATGTTCTAGCTTTTTGCTTTTAAAAAAAAAACTGAAATAAATGGAGATTCCATCATATGGTATCATATTGACACCTACATGGGTCATCAGCAGGGTTGGGACCTTTAGCTCCATCACCCAAATTTTTGCCACTTGAGCTAATAGAGTAACTGATAGCAGTAGTAGGTTGTCATATGGACCTGCACTGGGGGGGATGCAGCAACATTTTGCCAGTGGATTTCACAATTATTGGCTGACAGCAGAGGCATGGTGAGACTCGGGAATCTTGGGGTCCATTCCAGTCTCTGGAGCAGGGCGGTGTGTTTGAGGGCCCAGACTCTTCTGCCCCTTCCCTCTGAAGTGTGAACCGTTCTGCCATGTTTCCTCCAAATTGTCCCACTCCTCTCTCCTACCCCGGCACCTTGTCCCAGTCCCATTCTTCCCATGTAGCCAGTCCCAGTGTCTACTCCTCAGGCTTCTAATCCCAATCTCCTTCTCTCCCCAGTCCCAGTTCCCAGCTCCTCTTCCAGTTTGTCTCTCTCTTTTCTCTGCTGTGGCCCCCCAGTGGCCTCCCTTCCTGGAGTCATAATCCAATCTCAGTATCCCTCACCCACCTCCCCTTTGGCTCACTCTCCTAGTCTCTTTGCACAACTAGTCCCAAACTCCCCCAGCTCCTCATCCAATCTCAGGGCTTGTTTGCCCTTCCCTGCAGTGTGAATAGCAGTGCAAATCAAAGTTCTGTGCTGTAGCTCCTGTGTGGGTCGTATGAGTGTGAACTCAGTTTCCTAGTTCGTGTTAACATTGTCCTCTTCAAACAGGAATATGTTAACGTGAACTAGGAACCTTTTAGTTTGCATCCACACAGGGAGTTACATCACAGCACTTTGGTTTGCATTGCTATTCAGACACCCTTAGTCACATAGCCTCAGCCTTTCTCCCCACCTTCTGGCTCATAGTTCCAGGCTTGGGCACCCCCTCCACTCCCAATCCCAGTTTACCTCTCCCTAAGGTCTGCCTCTTGTCCTTTCTGTATTCAGATCAGGCATCTTCTTCCTCTAGGCTTCTTTGGCCCAGCAGAGGGGTCAGTGAGAACACAGGGGAGACTATCTTCTTTTCTTAGTTCTGGTGCTCAGACCTTCAGACAGCTGTAATTGCAGGAAGAGTCCTGCTCAGCCCCAGGCAGAGGCCTGCCCAGTCAGGACAGCATATTCATGGAATTTAACTGCTAAAATTTTAAGTCTCACTGAGCATATTTTATAACTTGGCCAAACTTGGATGAATTTTTACAGGGAAGCAAAAGGCACATCCCAGACAGAAAGGCCACCCCTTGCCAAATTTCAGGTTCCTGCTCCCAAGCATGGAGGCAGTAGAGCTTTTCAAAGAAAAAGTCACCAGAATTTTTAAACATGGATAAAACAGATTTTTCCTTAACGTCGTTCTTGGAACCTGCTGTATCATTTTGGCTGAAATTTTCCAGAAACATTCAGCATGCGGCAGGTACCCAGCATGGCAAATTTCAGCCCAAACAGTTCGGAAAAGTTACGAGCAACTGAAAGAGGGTCTTGTAATATGAAGGGTCAAGCAACCTTAATAATAGGTGATGCAACTAGCTGTGTATAATAAAAAAAGTACCTATCTCCCCCCCACCGCCCACCCCCACCCCACCCAACCTCTAAACACAGTTGCCATAAATTTAAAAATACAGTCCTCCTAAAAGACTAAATCAGCACCTTCTTTAAATCAGTAAAGAAACCCAGAAAATAACCCAAAGATGAATACATACCCAGGTTATATCCCACCTTTCCCACAAACCCTAGCCTTTGTGAAGTCCACAGCCCCTAAAGTCTGGTTAATGGGCCTTGCAGTGTGTCATGAAAGCAAACTCAGGCTATTTGAAACCAGAAGGGAGAATAAGTTCCAATGTTAAGGGCACACTCTGTTTTATACTGAGGTGGTTCCAGTTGGAGCTGCTTTTGCCTGCAGATGTGGCAGTCCGATGCAGGGAAAGAAACATTCTTGCAAGTAGGTGGCTCCCAGGCCTTTTAGAGGTTTCTAGGTCAAAACATAACCCCTTACATTTTACCCAAAAACCAATAGCCAGTGGATGTATTATCTGTTAAGTATATTGACTGGGGCATCTAGATGCTCCAGTCAGGGATCGGGGGTTTAGCATGCTAGGCATGTTACAAATATACAGCAAAAAGATGATCAATGCTCTGAAGAGCTTACAAGTATGAGATGCAAAACAGGTGGACTCAATAAACAGACATGGAGGAGCACAAGGTACAGTGGGATGATTATAATTAGCATGATATGAAGTGGTTGCAACTCAGTAGCTACCTAATGTAGGTTCTGGGGCACGGATATCATGTTCTACCAGGAAGATATACTGCTTAATAACATCTCCAAATGTAGCTGGGAGTACTGTTTGTTCCTCTTTTTTCCCCCCAATACTAGGGCACCTCGATGTAGGAGATAGAATTGAAGATGCCCGTCCAAAGTTATGGTGTGCTTTAAGTGAGGGGAAGGTGATTGTGTTTGATGCATCTACCTGGACTATTCAGCAACACTGTTTTAAAGTGGGCAGCTCTAAACTGGTGAGTGAGACTCGCGTTGTTGTTCTTATTAATTATTTGTATTACCATAGCGCTTAGGAGTCCTAGTCATGGATCAGGGACCCCACTGTGCCAGACATTGTACAGATACAGAGCAAAAATATGGTCCCTGCCCCAAAGAGCTTACAATCGAAGTATAAAACAAGCTACAACAGACAGATGGGGGGAGTTCAAGGAAACAATGGGACAATATTGGTCAGAGTGATAGGCAGTAGTCTCAGTACACCTGCAGCCTACCAGTTATGAAGGGTTTTTTAAAGGTATTATGGCAAAGGAGACTTTTAAGGAGGGTTTTGAAGGTGGATAACGAGGTAGCTTTGTGGATGTTTACAGGGAGCCCCTCCCAAGCGAGGGGCAGCACAAGCGAAAGCACAATTATGTTTGTTTGAATATTTAATAAGTGGATAACGAAGGCTGGTATCGTGGGCTGATTGGAAGTGGGAATTTGCCTCTCGATAGTGAATGAGAGGTGATGGGTAGGGATGGGCTGGAAGGGCCTTGAAAGAGAAGACAAACAGCTTATGTATGATGTGATAGAGAAGAGGGAGCCAGTGGAGTGAAGCAGTAAGAGGGATAACCTGGTCAAAGCAACAAGCTAGGAGAATGATTTTCACAGCAGCATTCTGAATGGGTCTGAGTGGGGCAAGATTGCATTGTCAAGTCCAGAGAGAAGGAAGCTGAAGTAATATAGATATGAGATATTGAGAGCCTGGATGAGAGTTTTAGCTGCGTGCATGGTCAGGAAAGGCTGCGTCTTAAAGATGTTATGCAGAAGGAGACATCAGGATTTAGACATAGCCTGGGTATGAGGACCTAGAGAGAAGTCAGAGTTGAAGAGGACACCCTGGCTACGAGCCTGCATGACAGGCAGGTTGGTGAGGGGAGAGGGGTGTTCGCTGTGAATGAGAAAGGGGTGGGGAGGACAAGATTAGGAACTCTGTTTTGAGTCACGTTGATCTTGAGCTGTTGGCTAGACGTCCATGAGGAGATGTCAGCGAGACAGGTCAAGATTTTAGTTTGGAAAGAAGGGAGACAGGTCTGGGGTAAAGAGGTAGATCTGTAAATCATCAGCATAAAGTCACTAGTTGAATTTGATGAGGTTACCCCAAGATAAGGTACAGAAGGAGAAGAGAAGGGGACCGAGGACGGAGCCCTGAGGAATCCCCACAGAGAGTTGGAGGGGTGATTAGGAGGTTCCTCAGAAGGACATGCTGAAGGAGCATTTTGAGAGGTGAGAGTACAAAGATAGACTGGAGGACAAGTGCTAGTATAATAATAGGGCTCAGATTTTCCTGGATGCGACAGGACAACCTTGGTTTAAGGGATCATGAGCTAATTCAGTTCAAACTAAATGGAAGGATAAACAAAAATAGATCTGTGACTAGGGTTTTTTATTTCAAAAGGGCTAACTTAAAAAAATTAAAGAAATTAGTTAGGGAAGTGGATTGGACTGAAGAACTTGTGGATCTAAAGGCAGAGGAAGCCTGGGATTACTTCAAGTCAAAGTTGCAGAAACTATCAGAAGCCTACATCCCAAGAAAGGGGAAAAAATTCATAGGCAGGAGTTGTAGACCAAGCTGGATGAGCAAGCATCTCAGAGAGGTGATTAAGAAAAAGCAGAAAGCATACAGGGAGTGGAAGATGGGAGGGATCAGCAAGGAAACCTACCTTATTGAGGTCAGAACATGTAGGGATAAAGTGAGAGAGGCCAAAAGCCATGTAGAGTTGGTTTTAATTCCCTTTGCAAGGTCCAATAGTAAAAGGTTGTATAGCCATATAAATAAGAAGAAAACAGAGAATAATAAAAGATAATCTCGGCATGACCCAATATCTAAAATACTTTGCCTCAGTCTTTAATGAGGGGCTTAGGGATAATGGCAGGATGACAAATGGGAATGACGATATGGAGGTAGATATTACCACATCTGAGGTAGAAGCGAAACTTGAACAGCTTAATGGGACTAAATTGGGAGGCCCAGATACTCTTCATCCAAGAATATTAAAGGAAAAATTGCAAGCCCATTAGCAAGAATTTTTAATGAATCGGTAAACTCAGAGGTTGTACCATATGACTGGAGAATTGCAAACATAGTTCCTATTTTTAAGAAAGGGGTGGGAAAGAAAGTGATCCAGGTAACTACAGGCCTGTTAGTTTGACAACTGTAATATACAAGGTCTTGGAAAAAATTTTGACAGAGAAAGTAGTTAAGGACATTGAGGTCAGTGGTAATTGGGACAAGATACAACATGGTTTTACAAAAGGTAGATCGTGTCAGACCAACCGGATCTCCTTCTTTGAGAAGGTACGGATTTTTTAGACAGAGGAAATGCAGTGGATCTAATTTACCTCAATTTCAGTAAGGCATTGAATACGATTCCACGTGGGGAATTATTAGTTAAATTGGAAAAGATGCGGATCAATATGAAAATTGAAAGATGGATAAGACACTGGTTAAAGGGGAGACTACAGCTCGTCATACTGAAAGGTGAACTGTCAGGCTGGAGGGAGGTTACTAGTGGAGTTCCTCAGGGATTGGTTTTGGGACCAATCTTATTTAATCTTTTTATTACTGACCTTGGCACAAAAAGTGGGAATGTGCTAATAAAGTTTGCGGATGACACAAAGCTGGGAGGTATTGCCAATACAAAGAAGGACTGGGATATCATACAGGAAGATCTGGATGACCTTGTAAACTGGAGTAATAGTAATAGGATGAAATTTAATAGTGAAAAGTGCAAGGTCATGCATTTAGGGATTAATAACAAGAATTTTTTTTTATAAACTGGGGACGCATCAGTTGGAAGTAACGGAGGAGGAGAAGGACCTCGGAGTATTGGTTGATCACAGGATGACTATGAGCCGCCAATGTGATATGGCCGTGAAAAAAACTAATGCGATGCATCAGGCGAGGTATTTCCAGTAGAGGTATAGTGGTACTAACACCTCCTTATAAGGCACTGGGGAGACCTCTTCTGGAATACTGTGTACAGTTCTGGTCTCCCATGTTTAAGAAGGATAAATTCAAACTGGAACAGGTACAGAGAAGGACTACTTGGATGATCCGAGGAACGGAAAACCTGTCTTATGAAAGGGGACTCAATGAGCTTGTCTTGTTTAGCCTAACCAAAAGAAGGCTGAGAGGAGATCTTGCTCTCTAAATATGTCAGAGAGAGAAATACCAGGGAGGGAGAGGAATTATTTAAGCTCAGTACCAATGTGGACACAAGAACAAATGGATATAAACTGGCCACCAGGAAGTTTAGACTTGAAGTTAGACGAAGGTTTCTAACCATCAGAGGAGTGAAGTTCTGGAACAGCCTTCCAAGGGGAGCAGTGGGGGCAAAAGACATATCTGACTTCAAGAATAAGCTTGAAAAGTTTATGGAGGGGATGTTATAATGGGATAGCCTAACTTTGGCAATTAATTGATCTTTGACTATTAGGGGTAAATATGCCCGATGGGATGTTAGATGGGGTGGGATCTGAGTTACTAAAGAGATTTCTTTCCTTGGTGTCTGGCTGGCGTGTCTTGCCATGTGCTCAGGGTTTTGCTGATTGCCATATTTGGGGTCAGGAAGGAATTTTCCTCCAAGGCAGATTGGCAGAGGCTCTGGGGGGTTTTCACCTTCCTCTGCAGTGTGGGGAATGGGTCAATTGCTGGAGGATTCTCTGCACCTTGAAGTCTTTAAACCATGATTTGAGGACTTCAGTAGCTCAGACATAGGTTAGGAGTTTATTACAGGAGTGGGTGGGTGAGATTGTGTGGCCTGCATTGTGCAGGAGGTCAGACAAGACTATCATAATGGTCCCTTCTGACCTTTTGCCTATGACTCTGTGGAACCAAGGAAAGACAAGATTTTAAGAAGAGGAGCATGGTCGATTGTGTCAAAGGTAGCTGACAGGTCAAGGGGAATGAGGATGGCATACTGGTTCTGAGCTTTGTCTTGGAAAAGATTATTAGAGACTTTTTGGCAAGCAGTTTCAGTGGCGTGCAAAGGGCAGAAACCTGATTGGAGAGGGTCTAAGATGGAATTGGAGGAGAGGAACTCCAGATTATAAACAGTGCATTCAGTGAGTTTACAGATGAAAGGAAGAAGGGAGATACAGTGGGCTCCAGGGTGGGCTTTTTAATATAGAAGAGACTAGATCATTGCTTGTATTGTGAGGGAAAAGAGCTGGAGGATAGCGAGAGGTTAAGGAGAAGAGTAAGGGAGGGGAAAAGAGTAGTTGCAAGGGGATCGGGGATGGGATGGATGGGAGGAGAGGGCAAGTGGAGGGGTTGAAGGAGAGCAAACAAGAAACTTCTGTGTCTGTAACAGAGGAGGAGGAGGAGTAACTTGTATGAACTAGGAAGATGGGAGAAGTGAAGGAGGAGAGAACAAATATATAGTTGAGGAAGGCAGCCTGCTCGTAGGATTTCCATCAGAGATGTTCTGCAGTGCGAGAGCCGGAGCAGAGGAAGCAGATGTTGAGGATAAGCGAGCACTAGGGTGTTGGCAGGGTGGGAGGTGGGAGAGAGGCAAAAGAGTTGAAACTGGAGGAGAGTGAAGCTTGGAGAGAGAGAGAGTAGTCAACTGTATCAACGGAACTAAAGGAAGAGAGGGCAGGGAGGACAGAGGGCTGAGAGCAGACAAGAAGTCATCAATGCTGATGGACTGCAAGACACAGAAAGGCTGCCTTGCAGGTCACTGTGGGGAGCTCATGGGTGAGGTGGAAAGAAACCAGACGATGGTCTGAGAGGGGGAACTCAACCGTAGATTAGAGCGAGGATTGCTTGGTGAAGACCAAGTCAAGTGAACAGCCCTCGTGACTGGGTGAGTTGATCCAGACCTGCAGATCAAAGATAGAGGTGAGGTACAGCTAAGAGGTCATATGAGTCATCAGCATGGGAGTTGAAGTCCCCAAGGATGAGTGGGAGATAGCAAGGAGAGGAAGAGAGAGCATCTGGAGACTAAATCAGAAAGGAAGGATGATGCGAGGAGTTGGGTGGATGGTAAAGGACAGCAGTGTGAAGCGGGCAGAGAAGGTGCAGATACGGTGCTGTTCAAAAAAAGGAAAGCCTGGGAAGGGGGAGCTGGGAGGGGCTGAAACCGGCAGGAATGGGAGAGGAGAAGCCCACCACAGTCTGACCAAGGGTGGTGTGTGTGAAAAGAGGAGAGGCCTCCCTCAAAAAGGACAGCTGCAGAGGCAGTGTCTGATGACAGGATCCAGGTATCTGAGAGCTAGGAGCTGGAGGGAGCGAGTTACGAAGAGGTGGTGGATGGCTGAGATCTGTTTAGAGATGGAGTGGGTATTAATGTGGGAAATAAGAAGTACATTATTTCAGAAATCCTGTGTTTAAAATACTACTGCTGCTATTTCTAGTTCAAAAATTAAATTAATGTTTCACTTCTAATTGAAGAGAGAAATACATTTGATACAAATGGAAGAGCATCTCTGTTATGTAGGAAAGAAATGTGTAATACTTTGAGCTTCTGTGGTGTTTTTCATCTGAAGGTCTCATAGAGTTTTACATTATATTCTAAGCCCCAAAACACGCCTTTTGAGTTAGAGGTATCAGTAAGTATTATTAAGCCTACTTTTTTGAAGGATAAACTGCACCATAGCGATAACATCGCTTACCTTCAATCATACAGCCTTTTAGTGACAGAGCCAAGAAAGAAGTGAGGAATTTTGATTCTTGCTCTGACTTCAGCCACTAGAAAAACTCTGTCCCTTTGTATAATACAGTGGTTTTCAACCAGGGGTACGCAGAGGTCTTCCAGGGGGTACATCAACTCATCTAGTATTTGCCTAGTTTTACAACAGGCTACGTAAGAAGCTCTAGCAAAGTCAGTACAAACTAAAATTTCATACGGACAATGGATTGTTTATATTGCTCTATATCCTGTACACTGAAATGTTAAGTACAATATTTATATTCCAATTAATTTATTTTATAATTATATGGTAAAAATGTGTCAGCAATTTTTCAGTAATAGTGTGCAGAGACACTTCTGTATTTTTATATCTGATCTTTTATAAGCAAGCGGGGGGGGGGGAATATACAAGACACAACAGACTCCTGAAAGGGGTACAGTAGTCTGGAAAGGTTGAGAACCACTGGTATAACGTGTTTGTGTGCTTCTTTCAAGAGTGATAGGCTTCTGTGCTGAACTTTTTAAAGAAATCTTGCACTTTTTTTCGTCTCTAGACTTGTATGGTAATGGTAGAGCAGAGCCAAGTATGGATTGGTTCTCAAGATACCATTATTTACATAATCAACACCCATAGTATGTCTTGCAATAAGCAACTAAATGACCACCGCTCTCATGTTATGGACATCATTGCAGAGAACAGGAACAGTGTATCCAGGTAAATTTGATTACAAAGTTCCATTTTTTTAAAAAATATACATACCAGCTAACGTGGGAGGCATTCTTGGTACTAGAGCTTCTGAAATTGGACAAATGTGTAATATTAGAGAGAATTTTAAACAAGATAATTTGTGTTTATTTCCTCTAATCGCTAATCAACATCTTGACTAAATTTAACCTTAAGAGAAAACATGTAGTTATATGTAAGGGTCCGTGTAAAACAGTCAGCCACAAGACACTATATTTAACCTTCTGTGTAGGTAGTCCAATTGATCTGATGTGATCAGATTCACAACACCTTATTTCCAAAATAGTCCTGCTTTCCTAAGACAGAGATGAGACTAAAGGGGAGTTGCAGGCATCCAGTGATAAATTGCACACCGAAGCCTCTTGAAGATCATTCCATTCAATCCTGGCTGTATTTTAAAGAATCCTTATTGAGGTTACAGGGACAGACCATCCCGATGTGTAGAAAGAATAGTAAATATGGCAGGCGACCAGCTTGGCTTAACAGTGAAATCCTTGCTGCTCTTAAATACAAAAAAGAAGCTTACAAGAAGTGGAAGATTGGACAAATGACCAGGGATGAGTATAAAAATATTGCTCGGGCTTGCAGGAGTGAAATCAGGAAGGCCAAATCACGCCTGGAGTTGCAGCTAGCAAGAGATGTTAAGAGTAACAAGAAGGGTTTCTTGAGGTATGTTAGCAACAAGAAGAAAGTCAAGGAAAGTGTGGGACCCTTACTGAATGAGGGAGGCAACCTCGTGACAGAGGATGTGGAAAAAGCTAATGTACTCAATGCTTTTTTTTGCCTCTGTCTTCACGAACAAGGTCAGCTCCCAGCCTACTGCACTGGGCAGCACAGCATGGGGAGGAGGTGACCAGCCCTCTGTGGAGAAAGAAGTGGTTCGGGACTATTTAGAAAAGCTGGACGAGCACAAGTCCATGGGGCCAGATGCGTTGCATCCGAGAGTGCTAAAGGAGTTGGCGGATGTGATTGCAGAGCCATTGGCCGTTATCTTTGAAAACTCATGGCGATCGGGGGAGGTCCCAGATGACTGGAAAAAGGCTAATGTAGTGCCCATCTTTAAAAAAGGGAAGAAGGAGGATTCTGGGAACTACAGGCCAGTCAGCCTTACCTCAGTCCCTGGAAAAATCATGGAGCAGGTCCTCAAGGAATCAGTTCTGAAGCACTTAGGGGAGAGGAAAGTGATCAGGAACAGTCAGCACGGATTCACCAAGGGCAAGTCATGCCTGACTAATCTAATTGCCTTCTATGATGAGATAACTGGCTCTGTGGATGAAGGGAAAGCAGTGGACGTGTTGTTCCTTGACTTTAGCAAAGCTTTTGACACGGTCTCCCACGGTATTCTTGCCAGCAAGTTAAAAGAAGTATGGGCTGGATGAATGGACTATAAGGTGGATAGAAAGCTGGCTAGATTGTCAGGCTCAACGGGTAGTGATCAATGGCTCCATGTCTAGTTGGCAGCTGGTATCAAGTGGACTACCCCAAGGGTTGGTCCTGGGGCCGGTTTTGTTCAATATCTTCATAAATGATCTGGAGGATGGTGTGGATTGCACCCTCAGCAAGTTTGCAGATGACACTAAACTGGGAGGAGTGGTAGATACACTGGAGGGTAGGGATAGGATACAGAGGGACCTAGACAAATTAGAGGATTGGGCCAAAAGAAATCTGATGAGGTTCAAGAAGGACAAGTGCAGAGTCCTGCACTCAGGACGGAAGAATCCAATGCACTGCTACAGACTAGGGACCGAATGGCTCGGCAGCAGATCTGCAGAAAAGGATCTGGGGATTACAGTGGACGAGAAGTTGGATATGAGTCAACAGTGTGCCCTTGTTGCCAAGAAGGTCAATGGCATTTTGGGATGTATAAGTAGGGGCATTGCCAGCAGATCGAGGGATGTGATCGTTCCTCTCTATTCGACATTGGTGAGGCCTCATCTGTAGTACTGTGTCCAGTTTTGGGCCCCACACTACAAGAAGGATGTGGAAAAATTGGAAAGCGTCCAGCGGAGGGCAACAAAAATTATTAGGGGACTTGAACACATGACTTATGAGGAGAGGCTGAGGGAACTGGGGATGTTTAGTCTTCAGAAGAGAAGAATGAGGGGGGATTTGATAGCTGCTTTCAACTACCTGAAAGGGGGATCCAAAGAGGATGGCTCTGGATTGTTCTCAGTGGTAGCAGATGACAGAACAAGGAGTAATGGTGTCAAGTTGCAGTGGGGGAGGTTTAGGTTGGATATTCGGAAAAACTTTTTCACTAGGAGGGTGGTGAAACACTGGAATGCGTTACCTAGGGAGGTGGTGGAATCTCCTTCCCTAGAAGTTTTTAAGGTCAGGCTTGACAAAGCCCTGGCTGGGATGATTTAGTCAGGTATCAGTCCTGCTTTGAGCAGGGGGTTGGACTAGATGACCTCCTGAAGTCCCTTCCAACCCTGATATTCTATGATTTTTGCGTTGTCCACAGAATAGATTCATCATACTTTTACAACCCTGTTCTGGATTTACTTTTCTTTATAAAAAAGTGAAGAACAAGAAAAATAAGTTAAAATACATCGTATGATACTTTTTAAAATGAACAATGCAGAAGTGCGTGTGCCAAACCTAATTTCTGCTGCCAAAGCCACCCTCTCCCTGACACCTGCTGTGATTCCCTTCCAGCATGCTGCCCTGGTGCTTTGGAACTATTCCTGTGCTACTGTCCTATAGACTTTAATGCACACTCTCTGTTGTGGCTCATTGCTGTATTTTAATCTAATATTTCTACTACTCTTGGCAGTAAAGATCTTTGCTTTGACTTGGCATTAATGTTTGTTGTGGTGGGAGACCTCTAACAACAGTCTGTCTTATATGAGATCTCAGTTCTGGATTTGATTGTACACCATGCTATTTTTAATTTTGTTTTTATGTCAACAGCGAAGCATATTCATGCAGTTTAGATGGGACAGTGATTGCTTGGAACATTAGCACTTTGAAAGTAAACCGTAGATTTCAGCTGCCCTGCAAAACTCTTATTTCTATCAAACTCCACGACAACCGTCTTTGGTGCTGTAAGTTCTTCATGCCTCAGATCTTGGAATTTTTTTTAAATAAGTTTTTGCATGTTATGTCACTTTAATGTAAAGAAAAGTGCAATTTCATGCCAGTTCTTTTATTTTTGTATGATTAACCAGTTCTCTTCATCCACCCATCTCCATTCAGGCTGTTTAAATAGCATAGAGTAGTCCTGTTGAGTTTATTGGGATTATTATTGTGCTTTAAATTAAGCATTTTGCCTGATCAGGGTCTTACAGATATCCTCTTGTGATAGCAAGAAGTCCCACATAGGACAAAATTGCTGGATTACTGCATGGGAGGATGAGAGTTGCCTCTGGATGGCCAGGTCTCATCTGGATTGAACATCTTTTCAGGGATGTTGCATTGACTGCAGGGTATGACATCTAGAAGCATCAGGCTTTGGTCTTGCCCGAAGGTGCCTGTAAATTGGCATGGAAACCCTTAAAAGAGAAGTTCTTTTACGTCTGTGGGGTCTAGCGATAATAGTATTGGCAGTTGTGGATCTGTGTTTGAGCCACCTGTTATGGCACAGGTCCAACTTGATAGTCTCGACAGTCACCTTTAACTACTTCTCAGTGTTCTGCCATCCTGTCTGTAGGAGCTGAGTAGGATATGCTAAGGCTTCAGTGCCAGAGTAAAAGGTCTTTGATAAGCCATCTTTTCCAAGCACAGGTTGGTTCAAGAAACCTAAGGCTTATCCACCCAACATTCCCTTAACACTCAATGCTACCATAGACCTATAGAGCTTGGATCCACAGTATATCAAGTATGCACACTGAGTGACAGAAAAGCTACTGAGACTATGGGTGAAATCCTGGCTGGATGTGCTGTCAGTGGTAACGCTCCCATTATTTTCATTGGGGCCAGGAATCCACCCTACAACTTCTGTAGTACAGAATCTCTGTCCTAGATCTATAGCAGCAAATACTTGTGCATGCTGAGAACCAAATAGTGATATGCAAATTTAAGCAAGTTCTCTTTTCGCCTTCTGTTGGCGCCTAGAGTACCAACAGGCATGCCTGTAATTGCAGAATAGACATAAGAACGTACACTGTGAGAAGTCAATTGGAAATAGAGAATAGCATGTATAGTTTTCATTGTGTGTTTTAGAAAGGAGTTCTGCGTGTACACATTTACTCCTTCCTAACTTTCCACGGTTTTGTTGGGAAATAAGAAGTCAGTACTTCAACTACTAACCTCATATTTTTACTATTGAAGGTACAGGAAGTTGTATACTTGTAGCGACAACTAATGGGTCTCCTCAGAAAGAAATGAAAATTGAAGAGAATCTGAAGGATGTGTGTTCGTATTTTCTCTGTTTCCAGCTGTTTCCTGAGGTATTAAATTTACACTGGTAATTTGTCTTATAGGAAGTCTCTGCTTTATAAACCGTGCTGTTGTACAATTATTTTTTAGGATATATTTGTGAGTACGCTGGTAAGATTGGTCGTATTCTTTCTGTGCTTTAGGGGGACCAAATATGGACGTCATGTTCGGGAAGTAGTGACCTGTATATTTGGAATGCAACAGATCTCTCCAGAACTCCTCAAAAGATTCATCTTCAAGACTGTTCTGAGATTACCTGTATGATAAAAGTAAAAAATCAGGTAGAATACATTCTGTTAATTTGATATTTTTATTTGTTGCCCATTTCCTAGATGTAACGCAGTTTGTGTTTACAGCACTGTCAAGTTTTCATCAGTTGAGTTCTTTTTTTGGGGGCTTGCCACGCCCATTGTTCTAAGACATGAGTAGCCCTGAGCTAACAGCAGCCCAACATAATTGACCATCTAGTACTCAAACATACAAGCAAGGCCAGAAGCCTCATCCATGATTAAATGCATGATGACTTTATTAGCCGCTGATCTTTTCACTGAACATAATGAATCAAACATTAGGTCCCCTGACATTTAATGCCTTATGCTCCAGTGATAAAGTCCAACAAAAGACTAGTGGAAAAATAATAAATGCTGATTAGCTGGCCTGTGTCTGAAGATAGCCTCTTCCTATCTAATCATGTGCTCACCATAACAGGGTTAAAGAAGCTGAGCAGTTCCCCATATCACCATGTTCTGGGAGTGTCACTCAGCTCTCTGTCACAATATACCAGTCACTTTCACAGGTCTGCAGCTGCTGCAAGTGAGTGCACCATTTGGTCAGGGGCAAAGGTCATTTCCATAAATAATACCAAAAATATTCCACAATGAAGTGGTGACAGTAACTCCAGACCCTTCCAGTCAGACTCCCCAGCCCTTCTCCCACAAAATGTACAGTCACTTCATAAAGCACCCTCTGGAGTTGGGAAGCTGCTCTATATATTTAGCTGCTCTGCCACTGGGGCTAGGCTGGGGAGCCAGGACTTAATGGGAAAACCAGAGAAAGGTGCTGTAGAGACAGAACCTCACAAGCTCTGGGATACCCAACCAGCCTGTAAATTAAAGGATTACTCAGAAACCCAGAGCCCTCTTCTGCTCCATCTGCAGTATCATCCCTCTTCCCCTCCACTCATTTCATAGCCCAGTAACACTATACATACATTATTGACTAACTCCCTTATACAAAAAAAGAAAAACCAGCGAATATTCCTGAGCTTTCCACCTCCCCGGTTTGAACATTCAATATTCCTGTCTTTAAGTCTACCAGTGATGCAACGATTTGGCTCTTTCTTTCCTAGGATAGGACAGAGCCAATGGTAAGAGCTATAAAACCCACATATCCCTGTTGTAAAAACGAAACAGCATTTACTGGGGTTGCCAGACTGGATCAGAATGGCTGCTTGGCAATGACAGAAGATTACAGTGTTACAGCTGTCTGTTACAGGCTTACTTCTAAATTCATTTAATTAAAATTAGACAATTTATTTTAGCAAGGAAGCAAAGACACAGAATTTTGCCCGTTTTGTCATTCTTAAATATGCTGCTTTTTAGCTGGCAACCCTTATTAAAAATGTAATAGTGAGTATACATCCTGCACAGAAACATACAAACCATTGGCTCCAACAAATAGCTTTGAGAGACTTTGGGTGTTACCGTTTTCAAAACTGACCGGAGTACCGCTGACTGTATCTTTGGGGGCACATAAACAACTCCTTTGCTGAAACAGCTTAGGCTGTGTCTTCGAACAGAGGTGAAATGTATTGTATTAAAAATCGATTCTGCTTTTCAGATGTGGATTGGCGGCAGAGGACTATCCCAGGGCAAAACCAGGGGAAAGATCTACGTGATAGATGCTGAAAAGAAAACTGTGGAGAAGGAGTTGGTGGGCCATGCTGATACGGTAAAGGCACTGTGCTCCGCAGAGGACAGATACGTTCTCAGTGGTTCTGGAAGGGAAGAAGGGAAGATTGCTATTTGGAAAGTTGAATAGATTTAACTTTTCCAAGTGTGTGTAAATACCACTGTTGGAAAACTTACCGGTTTGGATTTTGTTACCCCAACTTCAGCCTTCAAATGTTTTTAACAATGCATCAGTGTTATTTTTAATTTATTAGTATAATTATTTCAGTGGTAACTACATTATTGTAGTATATAGAAACAAAAGGGGATTTCTGTTTGCACCCTGCCATGATCAGCCACGACCTGCACACTCGGTAAGGTACTGGAACACTGAGTAGAGAAATCACTGGATTTTTAAACCTGAGAGATTATATTTTACAAACATTGTCATGAAAGGTCAAGGTTATGGGTCAAGTTCTTTGCTAAGGTAAATTGACTTCAGTGAAGCTGAATCGGCAGAGAGTATGGCCCAATAATTCAGCTTGATCTAGTTCTTAAAGATACATAAGTATCCTCCTACAAAATAATATTATTGATATCTTGACTACTTGACAGCTTGAAATGTTTGTTTGGAAAAATATTAAATTTGGGTGATAGGAGTACTGTAAATTCAAAGTATCTTTCTAAGCTGGCAGCCACATTAACACAAGGATGACTTTTCCTTCCTGCTGTATCTATATTTATGGTGCATTATTTAAAATGCTGACTTTCCCTGATAGCACTTATAGTCTGCTGGTGTGCCAAGATAGCTGGATATTTCCAGTTACGGCAACTTTAAGAAGTAAGCATTCCTTTAAAAAGCAAGTGCAGAATATCTGGGATCTGCCAGGTTCTTAGGAATGGAACCAGTGCTGTAGTAGCCCTATCTTTGGCAAATTTAATTTCAATATATTCTTGCTAGTGGCAGCAACATTTGTTGGAGCTATGCAAACGAACCCTACCCCAATACCACTCTGTTAACTGGGACTGCCCAGCTGCCTTAGCCTGTTTGGGCTTCTTGGCCCAAGAGACCCTCTGTAATTTAGATTGCCTGCACCAGACGTGGAACAAATCTTTGTTTCATGTCCTTGAACCCTAGCCAGTGGGGAAGTGCCTTGCAAATCATTAAAAATTCTACTGTTGATCTACAACTAAGGCTGATTTGGCAGAAAAAAATTGTTTTGTCCACACTTGTTTTCCAGCGCCCTAGTGGCTAACATGTTTTGGGACTGTCCCAGGATACAATCCTTTTGGCTAGAAGAAGGCCGGAGGATTAATATGTTTTGGATACCTCCATAAAAATTACTTCCAAGAGCTGTGTTTTGGGATATAGCTCATTATCTTGGAAACATCCCAGCTTCACAGAATGCTTGGCTCTCCAGAGCACTGCTTGTAGACAAATGACTGATACTGTTTAGCTGGAAGAGCAGACTGCCTCCAGGGGTAGCAGCTTGGCACACAGACTTTGCTGACCTGGCAGCTAAAGAGCGGGTAATGTTTTTTGGAGAGGAGGGACCTCAGCAAACTTTGAAAAGATTGGGTCTGACTTTTTAGAAACCCGATGGAAACTGAGATGTTGCTCTCCTTTCCAGTCCCTGCCCCCCTTCCTGTCTTTACTTTCCCTCCCTTTCCACTCCTTTACTCTTTTTTGTTCTCTTTGTCTTTTTGCTTTTGTTGCCCCCTTATTTTGGGGGGGGGAGGGGTGGACAATGACAATTTCAATGAAATATAAACAGAGAAATAAAACCTAAAAAGACTGCCGCCATTATTTAGCTCAAACATACCTAAGAAAATAATTCAACTTATTTTTAAGTTACATGAAGGCACCATATGCTATCACACAGATAATGCAAAATAATTGAAAGTAAATGCCATTGTACTGCGGTCTGGTGTTCCATTTGGCTTATGCTTCCTAGTCCTTTCCTTTCAGGAAATGTGTGAGTTGGAGAACTATATATATGTGCAGAGTAGTTGTGTCTATATCCATGCAGGATAAAGTGGGATATATAATTTCTATAAAATACTGTAAATAGATGGAAAAATCAGCTGCTACTTTCTTTGTTCATTATATATAACCTATAGTAGTGCAGGGCTAATAGAAATATTGTTATATAAACTAGTGATAGTCTCTGCGTTAAGTCTTTCAGTCTGGCTATTTGATGGTGATTGAAATTCTCTCGTCATTTGTTCAGTCACGGAAAAAACTAATATGAGAAACAGAATATTAAACACTATTGCAATTCTAGCCTCTTTGTAACTTGTTTTTATTTCCATGTAATTCAACACACCACAAGGACCTAAATTTAGAGTCGGGGCCAGCATCTGTTGGGTGTAGCAGAGATAAGGCTGCAAAGAAGATGGCTGTGGCTGTCTGATACTAGGACTGTCTCTGTACCAGGTTCTGCTCGGTTCTATTCCAGGCTGAAGGCTGCTTTACTCTATGCTGGCTGGCTGTGGTTCACTATAACTGCTAAGCTTCCCTTATCCCTGACATGCCTCCTATGCCAGGGACTAAAACAGGTTGTGAAGGAGCTGGCTATCCTGGATTTCTCTCATCTGGGGATTCTCCCATCCCATGGAAGTTCTAAGCTGGGGGCTCCCGCACCCTCCCCTAAGCCTGCTGTTTCCTCACTCCTCCTCCTCCTCCACCCCTCCCCCACCCTCCCAGAGCCTCCTGCAGTTGATTGGGAGGTGCAGGGAGGCACTGACAGGCGGAGCTGCTGGTGGGTGGGAGGCACTGGGAGCCGGAGGGTGGGGGAGGTGATGGGGGCTGCTGACATATTACTGTGGATCTTTGGCAATGTACATTGGTAAATTCTGGCTCCTTCTCTGGCTCAGATTGGCCACCCCAGCCTATGATGTCAGCAGAGACGTCTGGGCCATTTTCCCTTCTCCTAAAGGAAAGCAGTGGAGCCAACGCTCTCTCCTTCTGGAGCTTCTTTCCTCTCTGCAAATATTCCCTAATTCTTGTTCCTTGGTAAATATAACTTTCAGCTTTCTCAGGATTTGAGATGTATTAACAGGGAAAGTATATTATGAGAACGAGTCATTTTCTCCCCCAAAACATGGAAAGGAGCTCCTGGGCTGGTATTGGCAAATGAAATGACTTCTTTACTGCGTGAGTGGTTTCTCTACAGGGAGATATATGCAAGAGCTGGCAATGACAAAGTTAGCTACTGTACTACTCAACCCTGTTACTTCATCTGGTCATCCATTCATAACTGCCTTCGTTGTCACTCTCACAAAGCATTTTATAATTAGCTTGCCTCATCAGTGGGCTGTCAGTGCACCAGGAATGAGCTCTCATCCTGGCAGTGATGCCCCCTGTGATATTGGGCAAGTGTTTGCCTCTGTTCCCCAAGTATAAAAGGGGTAGAACAATACAGTTCCCTTTCTGACACCAGTGTGGCCCCACTACAGAGCAGCAGCAGATGTTCTGGGCCTTGCAGTTCTGCTTTCCAGGGAAGGAGACATTAGTGACAGAGTCTGGATATACTCTTAAGTGCAACTTGCTTTATTTGCGCGCGCACGCACACCACAGTCCTGAAATGAAATGGTCAAACAGCAGGCAGGGCAATCCTTCAGCCACAAATTTCAGCTCAGCACCAGTGTGGTTTCCTTGGAGCAACCCTGCCTCAAGAACTGACTCTAAGCAGAGCCTTAGGGAGACTGCAGACACTCCTGCTGCTTGCACAGTGCCCTGTCTCATAAAGCTGCCTCCACACACAACTTGTAGAACTCAAAACTAACCACAGCACACACAGCATATCTTCCCAAGAGTGAAAACCTGCTCACACATCACAAAAAAGAACTTTAACAGACAATGTAACAGTGCAGCCTAGTGCCACCTGCCATAATACTCAGGAATTCCTGGCTCCCAATCCTGTGCTCAGACATACTCCCTCTATAGTAGTATTAATAAGAGTGTTCTCTAAGCCAGTTAGAACACAGTATGGCAACACGATCACCTGCCCTCCATGACTAATACTGAGTTTATTGATCTAGTCCCCTTTATAAGATCTGTATCTCTGTGTATAGCCATGTCTCCCATCAATGTCCCCTGATAATGTTAATACCCAGTTCTCTTGATCCTGTTAGGCCTTTTTCCTCCAACCTTTCCTCAGTTTTGCTTGTCTGCCTTTGAGGTTACGCACTACTTTTTCCTCTTTTTAATAACATGGACCCAGATCCTCAGCTGATCTAAATCAAGATAGCACCAAAGGCAATCAGTGGAGAGAGGCTGATTTACATCAGGTGAGGATCTGGCCCATGCTGCTGAAAACTGAGTGCAGTGTTTCAGGGATCGAGAAACTAACCAGAGGCAAGTAGAGGTGGATAATTTCCTTGCTTGTTGGAGCACTCACGTTACTCTTAATATGATCCAATATAATATGCCTTTATTTTGCTATAGTATTGACTCTTACTCAGTATTATCATACTAATCCCCCAGGTCCTTCCCTGGGGTGCTGTTGTGCGGCCTATATTGTGTGTCATTTCAGTCCTTCCTGCATAGATGTCATGCTGGATCTACTTCAGAGGTGGGCAAACTACGGCTCGCGGGCCATGTCCGGTCTGTGGGACCATCCTGCCCAGCCCTTGAGCTCCTGGCCGGGGAGGCTAGTCCCCGGCCCATCCCCTGCTGTCCGCGCTCCCCTGCAGCCTCAGCTCGCTGTGCCGCCAGCGCTCTCTCCTGCTGGGTGGCCCGGCGGCGTGGCTGGCTCCGGACTGCAGGGCTGCGAGCTCCTGCCGCTCTGAGCAGTATGGTGGGGGGGGTTGGGATAAGGGGCAGGGGGTCCCAGGGGACAGAGGTGTGGATAGGGGTTGGGGCAATCAGGGGACAGGAACCATGGGGGGTTGGATGGGGTGGGGTCCTGAGGGCGGTTAGGGGCAGGGGTCCCGGGAGGGGGTGGTCAGGGGACAAGGAGCAGGGGGAGTTGGATGGGTTGGAGGTTCTGAGGGGGGCAGTAAAGGGGTGGGAAGTCGGAGTGGGTGGATAGGCGGCGGGGGTCAGGCTGTTTGTGGAGGCACTGTCTTCCCTACCTGGTCCTCCATACAGCTTTGCAACCCTGATGTGGCCCTTGGGCCAAGAAGTTTGCCCAACCCTGATCTACTTCAACAGATTTCAGCTCTCTTCTGTAACTTACCAGAGTGAATTGTATCTTAATCATGTGGTGTTTAAACCATTTACAATCTCTCTTAACTTCAGGACAGCCACAACCTGCATTATTATAGTTTCCTTTCAGCTTCCAGTGAGGATGAGGAATAGCACTGGTCCCAGGAACCAATCCCCCCTGGCCCCCTCCCTTCGATACCTCTACCCAACTTGTCACTAATCAGGAATATTTACTCTAGTCCAGCCTTGTGTTTCCATTCTACCACCTACATAGGTTGAGTGAGCAAATCAGAAACTACATCCTGCAATCACCTGTGCTGTCACTGAACATCTAACTGACTTCTGTGGCTACACGTATGGTAGATTCAACCCTGGTAGTACCCACTGGTACTGTTTGTGGAATGGTCTCGAATGCTTTTCTGAAGGCAACTGCATTGCCTCTTCGGTGCTGTTCTATTCCTTTGAAAAAAATAACTTGGTCCAGATCCTCAGCTGATATAAATTGGTGCAGGTCTATTGAGGGAAATACTAATATACGCCAGCCCAGGATCTGGCCCAGGATCTCTAGCTTCTATTGGGTGGTACCACCTTGGTGGTGGTTGCTCATTCTCCCATTGGCCTTCAGGTGCTCACAAGGTCACTGCTTTCTCAGCTCTTGCTTGTTTCCAGGAAAGGAGGTTAGACTGCATTTTAATTGCCCTTGCCCCCTTTTTCTTCCTACTGCCTCAAAAACTGGATGCTGAGAGGAGCACAGTCCTGTAGAAGTCAGTGGAAGCTGCAGGCACTCAACCCCCTTTAAGAATCAGGCTGTTTTTCCTTTTGTAATCTCACCATCCTTCATCAGGTGCTGCCAGCTAGCAAGGCCAGTGGTCTCACTACGGCTAGGTCTTTAGCAGTCTAACCTGAATTTCACAGGCTTAGCCTGAATATATTTATCTCAGTTTCTGGCCACTTTTCTTTGTTTTCTTGTTCCAGTGACATTCCGGTAGTATCTTGTGTTGTGCGCCTTGGGCAATGCAAGCCCAGTGCTGCCTCAAGCAGGCTCTGCAATGGGGATCTCTTACATACCTGTAGTTATTTAACATATGCAGTGTTACTGTGTCGGTCTCCGATATTAGTACAACAAGGTGGGGGAGGTAATAGCTTTTACTGGACCAACTTCTCTTGGTGAGAGAAACAAGCTTTTGAGCTTACACAGAGCTGCTCTTCAGGTCTGGGAAACTTAATCAGTGTCACAGCTAAATACAAGGCTCATCTTGGATTCAAACTGGTGTGGGTCTCAGATGCTTGGGATGAACTTCCTGTGAGCAGAGGATGTATGTAAATGTTGCTGGATCCCTCTGGACCTACTCTGCAGATGCCATGAGTCTGTTAAAGCCCACAGCGGCAGAGACCTGGTATTTTAGTGCAAGCTGTAACAGGTCACGCTCATAGCTCTGGAGAATCCCCTGTCAGTACCTGGTGTCAGCTAACAGGGAGGCCATCCCATAAGAACACAGAAACACTCTCTGGTGTGCTGGCTTCTGGGGCAGATCCATGCTGGGAATCAGGGAACTTGTTTGAGCTTCGTGTTCCCATTTCAAAAGTGAGTCTAAAAACCATTTCATTCGGACATCGAAATGCAAAGGGGAAAATATTGAGCTGCAGCTTAATGCAGCTGTTTTTAAGCAGTGGCTAGTTAAGCGTAAGTGCCACAGCCAGGGAAAATGAAATGTCTCATTTGGCTCTATTCTATGGGACTGGGACGGTTTTTGTGTGTCTAAAAAAAGAACTACGATTGTTTCTTGACACAGACAGTAGAGGGCACCGCTGACTTAACTAAATAAACTTAACTCTTGGAGAGAAAATTCAAAGCTTTTGGCGGGGACCCAATGCTCAATATCAGGTATTCTGCAAGCTATTTGATGGGAATATTTTTGCCTTCATTCTTCCACTGACTTGAACCTTTTGTTGCAGTTATTCTCACATGTGAACCGTAAGTGTAAACTGACCATTCTAATCTGGTAGCATCATTTGCACCATAAAAGATGGATTAATTTAGAGCAACACTTGCTAATGGACAGGGCTCTTTGAGTGTAGGCAGCTGTTTTAGGTAAACAGATGCATCACAGACCACATTTTAAAATGATTCACTCCTGGAAGTAGGAGCCAGCAGTAGCAGTTCCTGGCTGGGGAGGTGAATATAGGCCAAAGTAATTCATTTTCATTACTGGGGGACACACTGGGCAAGAAGATGCTCAAGTCAATCTTGAAGGATTGCAGATTCCCAGGCCGGGTATGGGTGAGGGCTTCTGGCATAGCCCAGGAGCAAACCCAATAAGTTGTAGGAGCGTCTGGGCTTTGCTGAAATACCATAGTCCCTGGGGCCTTGCTGCCTCGAGCCCCCCTCCCAGTGCCTTTACCACTTAGCAGGTCACAAGCTTGCTGGGAAATGCTAACGGGGTGAGGCATTAGTGGCAAATCCTGCCAGCTCTTTCTAGGGGACACGCCAGCATTACCAGCAGAGTGACAGAATTATGTGAGTGTTTTCCAGCCCTGTGTTCCTGAGTCTATGCAGGGAGGCGGCTGATTCATCAGGCTCCGGCCACCTTCCATGCTACAAACCTCATCTGCACTTGTGCGTCTTCCTGCCATTGTCCCTGCTGGGCTCAGTCACTGCTCGGCCGCCTTCCACCTCGGCCTAGAACCTTGCCTGTTTCTTGAGAGAGCAGCAGGACGGTGCGTCCCTCTCCCTGTAGCCCTCTCAGTGCCCTGACAGCATCTCCAGCCCCATGCTGGGGCTGTCCCTGTGCCTTCAACAAGCTGCTTTCCCCCTGCTCTGGCTCCAGCTCTGTGCCCCGTTCTCCGCCTGTCTCGCCACAGCCAGTGCTGGTGGCAGCCCTTACTGCACTGACCTGTCCCGCTATGCTTTTCTGAAGGCCTTTGGCACTAATCTGCTGGCACCCAGCCCACGTGCCCGTGGCCCCTTCCATTCGGTCTTGCAGCTGGTGGACGGCACAGACACCTTGGGTCACAGTAAGGGGGGGGGCACTGATTGGGGTGGTCCCTTTTCCTGCTCATCAGCTCCCTGCCCCCTTTAGCGGCTTTAGGTGAAGAAAAAGCAGCTCCCCGGGGCTCTTGGGTTGTGCTGCCCGGCAGCTGACCGCTGGGCTAAAGCCTTACACAGTGCGGCGGCCAAACCAAACGGGCTGGGAGTGCATGAGTGGCAGCGCCGTGGGGTAGCGTACCTGGGGCCAATCAGCGGGCGCATGAAATCCAAGCCTGACCGGGGATGAGGCAACGCTGCCATTATTGCTGGGTGTAAAGCGCTTGTGTAACCTGCACACCTCCTGGGTGTGGTGTTTTGTCCCAGCTCATGGCATGGAGACCAGTTAGAGAGAGAGAAAGCAATAAACGAGCCTGCTCTACACCAGCTGGCGTTTAGCTCATGCTGTAGAGGGTAGAGGCTCATGCACTAAGCTCCAGAGGTCCTCGGTTTGATCCCGCCTGCTGACGACGGGGGTCTGTGGGCATTACACGCGCTCTGCCAGCTCCCCGCACCCGACTGCCGACCTCATAGGCCCTCCCAGGGCTCGGAAGGGGGCAAGCAGGCGTGCATCACGGCCTAGGGCACGGTGCTCACTGCTACCAGGCCCGCCTGGAGACGTGCACAGCTGCTGCCTCCTTGGGCGGTGCCCGCCCTCCCCCCTCAGAGTGTCACGTGGGCCGGCCTGGCCTTTCCTTACAGGCAAACAGCTGTGCCTGCTTCGGCCACTCCTGGTGGGTGGGAGCGGGGGCTAACGGTCACTGCTGGCCTTTTTGGGTGGGGCGGAGCAAGGGGCCTTGCTGCTCTCCGGCCCTGAATTTCCCCAACATGAGTTACTCGGCCCTGTCCAGCCTGCTCCTGGGCCTTTCAGAGCCATGCTAAGGGTTGCTTCTTCCTTTAAAGCTACAAGACCCAGCACCGCACCCCCCCCCCCCCCCCCCCCCCCCTCAGCTTTGCAGCACCAGGGTGAGCCAGGAGTGTGCTCAGCAGCTCCCCCGCTGGCTGCCTGCTGTATTGCAGGAGAAGGAGGCACGTGCTGCTCCATTGCTCGCCAGGGTCGGCACTTTGGTAGGGACCGCGAGGGGGCATTGAGCTATGCTGAGGCAAGACCACATCAGCCCGGCCCAGCCCGGCGAGCCCACGGCTGTAACATGCCCAGTTCTGGCTGGGTGCATGCAGCCATGGCTCCCCCTCCTTTAATCATGCAGGGGTCCCTCTGGTTCTCTGCTCCAGGGGCTGGTCTGGCCCCTAGGGCCCATGCAAAGGTGAGCCAGCACTCAACGCTAGCCAGCCACTGCTCCACCTTTCCCCCCCCCCCCGACCTTCTCTGACCCAAGCACCTGTGGGGAGGGGGGTGGTGCAGCAGCTAGGTCTGTGTCTGCTGCGGGCCCCCCACTCACGCTGCATTTTACTCCCTTTGGCTGAGCAGAACAGAGCAGCTGCCCTAACGCACCGATTGCTCCTGTGGACCTTTCCGACGTTATACACCTGCCCAAAGGTCCAAGCGTTAGGGTGTTAGCCTCAGGCTCAGCCTACACGAGCTAATCAAGTCACTGCTCTGCTGTGACCATGGGCAGATCAGGTGCTCTGTGTTCCCAGGTGCACAGTGGGGACTAGAGCACAGCCCCAGCTCCCAGGGTGGTGCGAAGATAAAGGTTGGGAGGCTCTCAGCCCGTAGTAGGCCACAGAAATGATGGGGAGTTGCAGGGAGGTGCGGGGGGGGGGAGGAAGAAATAAATCAGGCTGCTGGCAGATGAGTCAAATAGGTGTTAGCTACTTGCCTGGGCATTGGGGCACCCTAAGGGTAGAGCTAGGTGATGCAAGGCTGCTAGCTGAAGAGCCCTTCTGTTGTGGCATCTGAAGTCAGACACCCCTGCCCCCTCCACCCAACAGGGTGTAAGCAGAGCAGGGGGAACAGGAGTGAGTGAGGGGTTATTGCAGGAAAGACTCATGCCTTTACCTCGCTAAAGGAGGCAGCCCCCCCCGGCTGAGGCCTGCAGCCAGTCGGTCCACTGTGCACAGGAGCTGATCAGCTGGGAGCAGGTTCTTCAGTTATGAACCAGGAGGGCTCTTCTGACCAAGACAGCAGCTGGCTTTGCCCTTCCAGAGGACAGATAAGGACAGCAGCTGTTCAGCTTTGCCTCTAGCAGAAAGGATTAAGTCTCTGATTGTATCTGGTCAGCTAAGGACTTCCACAGTAGCACAGCCCGCCAAGCCCATTAACTCGGTGAAGACCAGCCTGACCTTTCCCTCCAGCTGCCCCCCAGACAAAAGTGCATCACGCCGCAAGCAGATCCAGTGTAATTTTTGCCCTACAAATAGACCCTGGCCTCGAGGGATGTTTCTCATCAGTGTCAGAGAATTTCCTGGCAGTATTCGGGCAGGCCTCGCATGCAGAGCTCAGCCCTCCGAGCAGCGTGCCTGCCCAAAGCCTTGCTAGCCTTCCGTCAGTCCCCTCAAAGCACTCAGGCCATAGCAGTAGGGAGGAGCGGGCAGTTTCAGGCAGGGGCTCTCAGTGACCCGGGGGAACCAGATCATGTTTCAGTGTTTCCAAAACATTTTCAAGTTTTTAGCTTTTCATCTCAGGGTGGGATAATTTTTCTGGCAACTCAACTATTGGAATCCAATTTTCTGTTCCACCAGCCAGCCCTACTCATAAAATACTACACAGAGCGCAGTGAACAAAGCAGCACACTGTGAATTAGCATAGGCCGTACAAGCATGCAAAATATTATTGCTCTGTGTTTGTACACCACCTCCCATAATGGCACCGCCTGGGCCATGTCTCCTAAACAAATAAGTAATAATACTATTAAATGAAGTTCACAACCCAAGTCCCTCCCCAGGAGGAGTCAACAAGCCAGTAACAAACCAGAGGCAGAGAAAGACTGAAACTTTCCATAGATGGAGATTAAAGCAAACAGTTCAGCTCTTTTCAGACTGAGACACAGTGAATAAGGGGACATGATAAAAAGATATGCAAAATAATACATGGTATATACAAAGTAGAATGGGATCCCATCCCACTGTCTTGTACTGAATGTGTGAAAAGGACAATAAATCAATTAAATTAAAAGACAGCTGATTTAAAAAGGAAATACTTACACAATGCAAAATTTGCCAGTGGAACTCATTGCCAAAAGATACCACGGAGAGCTCATGAATCGCTGAGCAGGATTCATAAAAATGATTAGATATTTATTTAGATAAGAACATTCAGAGTTTAAAAAAAAAGTTTGGAAGAGATTGAAACCGTCATGCTTTGGGTCATAGATCAACCTATAATGGCTGGGCTTGGAAAGAAACGTTCCCTATTGGCAGGTTATTCCATAACTGCCTTTGCTGAAAGGCTTCTTGCACCATTGTGCAGTGACGGTTGGAGATATACCACCAGACCAGGAGTCATTTAGTTGTTCAGTTCTGTAACCAGATTCTGATAATTTACTTTCAAACTGTTGGACTATATTTATAAGCGCTTAGGGTGACCAGATAGCAAGGGTCAAAAATCAGGACGGGGCAGGGTAATAGGTGCCTATATAAGAAAAAGCCCCCAAAATGGGGACTGTCCCTATATAATCAGGATATAGGGTCACCCTATAAGTGCAGTTACAGTACAAAGCATAAAGAGGTAAGTCTTATTATTGCCAAGGTAAAAACCAGGTATTTTGTTCAGATCTAGACAGCAGTAAATGCTCATCAGCAGCTAAGGAGGAGAAGCAGCATTGCAGCGTGAGACAGTGCGTCCAGCACAAGTAGCAGTGAACATTCACTCCTCTCTGGTTTGAGGGAGCAAGAGCTTGGGCTTGGGCTTGTCACCTCATGGAACAGATTTTAATCTTGGAGTCAGTGTTGCTATCACTTTAGAATTCTATCAGAGAGGTTTTTAAGGTTACGGGGCTAGTCTATGGTTTGGCATCACAAACATTGAATGCAGACAACAGCTGGAGTGATGGAACCCTCCCTTTTCTCACGTCTTCAATGGCACTTTTCCACTGATGCCAAAACCACCCCATCCCTCCCCCGTAACCTCCTTACATCACTAGCTGTTCCCGATCCTCTGGTGAAAAACATTATGTACAAGAACACTGGGCGAGGCTGCTCTCACAAGGGGAACCGGGCTGATTCATTGGTGCTTTTTAAAATCCCCATTTGGGGAACCCTCTCCTTGGGGGAGATTTGTCATCCAACACACAGGGCAGAGCCCAACACATCAGAGAGCCAAGCTGTGAGCAGGAGCATTAGTCATTTTTCCTGAGCTAGACAATGGGCATTTTCTCCTCCCTTTGCAATATTCTCACAGGGTACTGGTTGTATCCCCTGATGCAGGGATTAGTAGAAGGGCTTGCAGTTCTTTCTAGATCCTGGTTAATTCAGGACACTTTCCTCTCTCCTAGGATTTAGTGCACACTGCAGCGTACCCCTCCCCTCTACTGTCATGAGTAAGGCAAGGCCCATCTTTCTTCTCCCCCTCAGAGGAACAACTTTCTGAAGTGGGTTCTCCCCTGCTCAGCCCCTTTCTTTCCAGAGGGAGAATCTCTCCCAGAGTCATTTCAAGCAGGACTCAGCAGCACAAAGGTTGACCAAGATGATCATCTCTACACGCCAGCAGCGTACCAGTGGCCAGCAGAATCTTTGTGGAGCCAGTTTAGATACATGTGTAACAGGGCCTTGTAAGAGGAATGAGAAGCGAAGCAGCTTGTTGGAAGCAGCTTGTTAGAAGTGAAGCAGCCCCATGGGCTTTGCCTCCCTTCTCTTGAAGCACAGAATGTGGGAAGACACTCAACTGAGGTAAACAGAGCCACTACGAGCTTGAGGGTCTTTAAGCAAGCTGCCTGAGCACTCTGCCATATCAGAGAGGAAGGCTACAATCTGTAGACTATACTCTTAATGGGTACATTCACAGGCACCACAGAGCAGACCAATTGCCGGAGGCTTAAGACTTCTTCCGTGCTAGGTTTTCCTTTTCTTTCACACTCCTTATCCCCTAGCACTTCAGTTTTATAGCTTGGCTGCTCTCAGATCTCTTCACCCTTTTACCATTAAGTCAGGCTGTGGTTTGGCATGGATGATGAAAATCCTATGCGACTGGGACAGGTTACTTCACTCAACTCCTGTGTCATGCAATTGCTCAGGGCAGACCATGAAAGGTCCTGTGAATGCCCACAGAACATTGCACACTTCTCTTCATTCCTGAATGATGGGGGGGGCGGGGGTTGACAGCGCTATGTTCATGGAAGAATTCTTCCGTTGACCTAAACGTAGCCTCTCAGGGAGCTGGAATAGGTACAGAGATGAACTGAACCCCTCCAGTCACTGTCGTGAGCATCTATAATCAAGCACTGCAGTGCTACAACAGTGCCACTGTACCATTTAGAGCGTAGACATAGCTTATTTTAAAACCAACACTAGGAACGACAGGTTATGTGGGTAGATCGGGATAAGACCGAAATGCATCCAGTCTCCACTAGACAGAGTGAGCTAAATGCTGAGCTGGTGTAACAAGTGCAACTCCATTGACTTCCATGAAATTGCACCTGCTTATACCGGTTGTGAGTTGTCCCCATGAGAAGGGGTTCAGAATAAAAACCTTCGAACAGACAAATAGCATCGGAGGTTACAAGTGAGACTCTATTGAGAGAGCTTCATGTTGCAAATTTGCAAATGTCAGCTGGTAGGGCTAGTCTGATTACTGATGTGTCTGCAGAAGCCTTCAAGACTTCTTCAGTCCTGCCAGTTTACCAATAAAACCGAAACTGATGGTCAATTTGAACTCATTTCTTTGGCCAAAGGCAGACAAACACTGGTTTCAAAGCCAAGCTGGGCTTTGTTTCCTCCAGATAAAAAGACAGATAGACTGTGGATTCAAACGTGCCTCCCAGCAACATGGATCCTAAGTAGGTCAGAAATATGGGTAAAGTTATTGCCTAGTGATATTGCCTAGATCGCTCTGTACCATCTTAGGTAACAAACTACGGATGCAGAACCACTGCCTCCTCACCTGAGCAAACCAGTTTCCAGAACATGAAGTCTGTAGAAGTCCTAGGAATCAAAGTCATCAATACCAGTCTCTCCAACATAAGGTACCTCAGCCAGTTCAGAGACTAAATGGGGGTTTGCAGTCAGGCAGAATCTACAAGGCTCAGACTACAAAGTCTGGTATGCAAAAATCAAGGTATAATAGTACAACCCAAGCCCAGTACTGCTTGTGTCAGATGTGGGTTTTATTATTTTATAGACCTGCTATTGAAAAAGATAAACAATCTCAAGTGCCTTTTAATGGTCTAGCTACAGACGTACGTTTTTGATAACTCAGTAAGTGACAGCTTTTCATTACACACAGGAATAGTTCAATCCAAAGGAGAAGACCCAAGCCACTCTGTGCTTATGTAGGTTTACTACATTCCAGGCTGGTTTTGGTGTTTGACAGATGGTATGTTCTAATATTTCTAACTGTGTCATGACAATGTCACAAGTGTTAGTCAAATATGTGAAGGGTGTAATGTGTTTGGACCACTGTCGAGGCCAGAACTGTAACACTTTGTATTTACATTGTGTTGTATAAACATTTAATTAAGACTCTCAAACCTTGAATTTTCCTCCAGGGCAGATTGGAAGAGGCCCTGGAGGTTTTTCGCCTTCCTCTGTAGCATGGGGCACGGGTCACTTGCTGGAGGATTCTCTGCTCCTTGAAGTCTTTAAACTACGATTTGAGGACTTCAATAGCACAGATATAGGTGAGAGGTTTTTTGCAGGAGTGGTGGGTGAAATTCTGTGGCCTGCGTTGTGCAGGAGGTCAGACTAGATGATCATAATGGTCCCTTCTGACCTAAATATCTATGAATCTATGAAAGGCTGAGGATTATTATTTTCATTTGACAGCTGAGGAATGTGAAGAAGAGAGTGGTTAAATGACTTGCCAGAGACTGCACAGAAAGTTAATATTAGAGGGCAAGAGTACTTGGCTCAGTCTTGAAACCAAGTCACGCTCGCAGACTCTCCAGAACACTTGGCTAAGATATGCACCATACGTGCGTTTTCAAGGACAGTACTGGCCCTTGTACTTAGGATTCAGACATCACACACAGGAACACATACAAACTCTTATTTAAATGTTTATTAAGTTTGAATTGTAGAACAACAGATTGGAACACAATGCAATGTGGAGTAGAGTATTTCTAAACCCATTTTTTTCTATGCATAAATGAAAAAATCAAGATTATACAAAAGAGAACAAAGTGCAGAACACAATAAAAGTTTCTCATGCAATAAAGTTTGACCTTAAAAACAGAAAATAAGCTTAACAGTGTAGAAATAAAAAAAGCATGCTGTCTACTCAAACACATTCATCTGTGACATTGCTTTTCTTTATCCCTTTTTCCTCATAAAACTTATTATGTGTTTAACACACGCTTATAAACATTGCTAAACTCAGCAAGAGCTATTATAGTGCCCCAACTTAATAAGTTGATAAAAAAATAGTTGTCATATGGCCAGTCCACAATGGAACCAAATTTTTTTTCATTAGGAGAAGCCTAGATGCAGCTTTCTATTCATAGGAGGCATTTTAAATAAGCTGGTCATTTGGCTACCAAAATGGTTTAGTGTCCATGTTACATCAGAAAGAAAAATTAGGAACCACCGATTTGTTCAGAGTTAATTCCATCTGGGGTTTGTTCGACTAAATACAACTTGGAAATAATCTGGCACTAGTGGGTATTAAATCAATAATACTAATAATAGTGTTTTAGGGGCACATTCCTAGATCTTTAAATGTGATTTTAAAATTTGAATAAAAGGAGCCAGAGTTCATGGAACGTGAACTCGTGCGGTGGGTTCTCTCTTACGGAAGTTTGCACTGGAGACCTGGTATGTTTATATTCGGGTGAAATATTTGCTGGGGAAAAGATTTGTTAGCAGTTGTGTTACACTGACAGCAGCTACAGCACTGCAAGTCGTCTGTTTACTGCTGGCATCAGAAGTGACAGCTCCTACTGCCATCGGGTTAATCAGGATGCTGTATGATGCAACAGGTTTTCAGTCCCCTCTGCATCAGACAAAGCTATTTGTTCCCCAGAGGGCCATAACAACAGGTTGCAGACTGGAAAGGCAAGGTTAAAAGCAAGACAAATTTGAAGGTTGTTCAGGTCTAGAAATTCAAATCACTCTTACAGGAAATTATCCTCAATTTAATCAGGGCAAAACCAAGCATCTTAATGGTGGTACCTTTCTGCCCTGACTGGCTGAAGTCATGCACAAGTGAGATCGTGAAAGTCCTGATACAATTTCCCCTTGCTGAAGTGAAAAATCCCTTAAAATAAAAACAGTTCAACATTTGAGTAAGTAGAAGATGCATTTGCAATATGCTTATTCTGGATGCAACATGAGAAATAGGAAACTTCGGGTAGCTTATCCTTTGAGAATGACCCTTTCCAATGCAAATTTACAAATTTGCAGTGCGGTGGCTTAAGCTCAAGGACTATCTATAGCCATAAAAATCACCTTAAGGAAAAATAAAATTTGGTATTTCTTACACAGTCATCAATACCATTCATGTGCAACATCTGGCGTGCATTACATTTATTTGGCCTATCAACAGAAAACAAGGACAGGACAGCTGCAAATAAAAACAATCGCTCTTCCACAACAGATACTTCAGGTGCTTGGAGTTTCATGCAAGTGTTCTTTAAACAGGATATATATTTTATAGCTTAGTTCATCTTGCAGCAGACTAAGAAGTGGGAAAAACGGGAAGAACTCAAGTGAAAACTCAACCTTACTTAGTACAATTCAGGAAGAGCGTACAATCACCAAGGATATTTTGACCCAAACTATATAGTTCAGTTCCGAGTTTTATCTCTAGTTTAGTCACTGAACGTTTTAAATTCTATATATAAACTAGAGGTAAAACTAGGAACTGAACCACAGGATGTCACGGAACCAAATCACATTAAATTGCAGTGAGGAAAAATATGGAAATGTTGAACAAAAATAATCTGGACTATCAAAATAGGTTTCAAGGAGGGAGCCCGCCAGCTGTGCTTCTGTTGTCTCCAGCAAAACTATTTAAACTTCCTCCTCCTCCTCCTGCCGTTTGTAAATTTAGTCTTAATCCAGAGAGCTGTTAATGGGTATTAAGGGCCTGATCCAAGGCCCAATGGAGTGAATGAAAGTCCTTGCATTGACTTCCCTGGGCTTTGGAGCAAGTCCTAGATCACCGAAACCCACGAGTAGGTATATGGATTCTAGCGAGACTATTTGCCTTCAACAATGTACCTCCCCATACAGCCACCTCTGACATGTAGTTATTGAACTGCTCTGGGACAAGAGGAATTCCTACGAGAGTGAGACTCCCCTGCTATAGTATCCATGCCCCTTAAAAAAAAAAAAAAAAAAAAGCTTTCTGGGGAACGTTTGGCATGTTTCACAACTGAATCTGTCAGCCAGAATTTCCATAGTGAAAGTCACTCATAAACCTGTGGCTAGTGATGGGGAAATTCTGATTCCCAGGAGCAGGAGTCTACGTTCAGAGTGTCCCTGCTAGTCAGACTTCTGAGGTGGGGAATGTTCCATATTTTATACAAAGGCCCATTTATGATAGGCCGAAAAAGGACACAAGATTCAGAGAGTTGTAATTTGCACTGGATTTGTTGTTTCTCCTCCAAATGCTTCTTTGCACCTTGTTGTGAAAGACATGTGTCTTTCCTTGCCAACAGTTCTCCTGAACTGACTGTTGACAGCGTGGATCAGAGATAAATCAGCTTAAAATTATTTAAAGGTTATTTAGGTAATAAATCTCCATGCAAATAATTTGAGTAATTGTACGAAAACATTCCTAAGAAATTATTGCTTCTATTTTTTGAAATCCTTACTGAGCTGCTTGGTTCAAATACGATTAGACTATGATAAATCAATGCAGCCAATTCAATTTTATAATTTCCAAAAATGGTTATGTTTAAGCCTCTCTGACTTTACGCAGCATAATGCTAAACTTGATGCCTAGCAACTGGATATCTCATGCAAAGAGATACTTTTAACTAATTTAACCTTTTAAGAACATGAACCTAAAGCTGTTAAGTGTTATCAAGAAACAGATTTTTAATCAGTGGATGTAACATATTATATGGTAAAGAGAAATACAGGAAGAATTAAACTACCAAAACTTAAACCTGCTACAGTATGTATCTTATCTGATACCATACACAAGACGAAGTGGACTAACTAGTAATAGTGGCAAACCTAAACACTATTTAGAGTCACCAAGAAGTTAAACAACTCCCTCAGCTTTTTCCTCCCTTCAATTCCACAATAAGAAATAAGGTGATTACACTTTGATGGGTTTGACTAGTGCAACCTTAAAGTAACAATCTCTTTGCAGCCGAAGATAAGGGATACGCTACCTACCCCACGGAAAAGCCTGGGTTACAAAGGGAATCTCTCAAAATCGAAGAGCTCTAGAATTAAAAACCTCCAACAGTCATCACTAAGCAGCAACCTGTCCACGTCCAAAGCTGAAAAGCATCTTTAATTTCGTCAGGCTCCATAACCTGGCTAGGCAATGGAACTAGCTACTATGGTTGCAAGTCTTTAAAGGCCTAGGCAGGGCTACCCAAACACGAAGTATTGCCAGCAGGACACAAACGTGTTTACACTGAATGATTGTTTCCCTGGGATCTTTACTTTGCTGCAGCGCAGTAAAACGTCGTGCTACAAAGCAGCATAGCGAGTTTACATTTTAATGTGATAATCTAAACAATGCTTTCCCAGCCCAAACTATGCACACTCTAGTCTCCAATTCTTAGGAAAGAGGCTTGGTAAAGGCTGGCCAGCACAAAATTCCATCTGACCTGATTGAAATCCTCTGGATCTGAAACACAGCTCCACCCCACAACCAAACCTTCACCTCCTTCTTTTAGAGGTCTGTGTGTGGGGGTGGGGGGCTGAAGTAAGTGTGCATGTGCCCAATTCCAAAAAGCAAAGTTTTATGATCCCCCTGTTCGCTATGTAGCAAGAGGCAGCCAACTGCTCTTTCCAAAGCTGAATCGTCACCAGCTGATGATGCCAGTGCACATTTTGGGTCAAGAAAGTGCTATGCTGGGTAATGCTAATTTAAACAACATCCAGTGGAACATTTGTCAAGAGGGAAAAGGACCAGATTGGTATGAAAGATTAAATTGATAGACATATCTCACACGCAATGGGAACTTTAAAACTTGTTTTATGTGTCAGTTACTAAGAACTACTGAGTGTGTCTGTTTAACAAAGAAGCAGAATCCTTAGAGTATTTTAAAATAAAATATTGATGCCAGACTTTAAAACTGTATAATTAGGTTTGTATTTCACAGGAATGCCAGTTTTATGGTGAAACAGCACTGCATTTCGGTTATATGTGAAGCCTACTAGACGATATACACAGAGATGATAAAACTCACTCCAAGAGTTCAGTGAGAAATATTTCTAGCAACTGATTTCTTCAATAAGTCTTAAATGCTTCAGTAGTATTATTCTCCTGTCTGAACACAAAATTCAGAAGTGTTCTAATAAAAATATTCACAGAGAAAAAAAACAAAAAACAAACAAACAAAAACAACAACACAAAAAACCAGATTTCTTTTCCTTAACACACTTCAAACAAGAGTCCTGTGCAATTCTGTATACTAGATGGAATTTCATAGCACTCAAATGTAAAAACAGTATATTCATGCCTGTCAGAGGGAGACATGAGTACTGCCTAAAATCCTTCAGCTAAGAAGAAAACATATGATGCCATCAGTAATTTATCAATGACATTGGCAAGACGGCCAGTTAGCCTCAACTCCACCAGAATATATATTGTCTCTTAAATACACTTACAATTCAAGTAATTAAAACGGCTTTTCATTTTGAAATATATATATAACTTTGCTTTCGAGTGACTATACTGCAGCATGATTCAGACGCACATTCTAAAGTACTGCGACTATTTAACGAGTTTGAGGCGGCAGAAATATTACAACAGTGGTCTGGATTTGCTTGACTAAACCTGTGAACTTGCTGAGGTCTCTTCTGTTCCACCTGGAAATGAGTAGATAGAGTTAGGAACACTTCTTATAAGGAAAGGACTGGAAGTTTGTTGGTTTTGTTTATAAAGACATTTTAAAAGGCTGCTGCGTCCGAGTTACAGCTACCCATGGTTTTGGGCATTGCTAAAAATTCAGTTAAGCGTTTAAGTTAAAAATAGTTATCTTTCCTATTGCTCTTCACAGGAAATTTCTTTGCACTGCAGCTATGTCCTGAATCCAGTATTATGCAGGAGGGTAAAGAGGTCAGACTGAAGGAATCAGGACAGCAGCTCAAAAGAGCTCCAGTATACAACTCCTGTGTAGGGACAGGAACAGCATTACATGCTCCTGGATTGGATTTTAAGGACCAAAGCTCTTTATGACACAGATTTTTATATAACCAGACTATGGCATAAAGTTACAGAGGTAGGCCTTCGGTTTACCTTGTTGTACTGACACTGACTATACTATTGTGATTCCCAGCCAGAAGGTTAAAGGATCATAGAAGTGCAATCAACAACCTCCTTCCTCTCTAAAGAGGATCCTCACATCAATTCCATGAAGCCAACTGAATGAAATTCCCTTCTCCATGGCAGTTTCATCAAAATGAGATGATCAGTTTTAAATGCCAAAAGAAAAATCAACCCTAGTAAGTTCAACACACACAACTCCCTGCTAAAATTGTCACAGCATGTTCCAGTGCTGCTCATTAAATTCTGCACTCACTGCAAATGCTTGCTGCAAGTGCTGATCACCTTCCCAGCTGCTGTTACTTCCATCAGCAGCTAAACCATACACCCAATACCATCAATTTCTGACAAGCAGCAGTACTTGGGAACAGATCTGTTGAACAGTTCGAATAAAAGAATTGACAGCAGTTCTCTTAAACTGTAGTAATTGCTTTTTTAAAACGTAAGTAATTGCAAAGAAAAATACTTGGTAGTAATTGCACTCACTAAAATAGGATGAAATCCAAACAAATGTTAAAAAATTGTAGCTGTCAAACCAAATATTGTGTCTACAGAAAAAAAAAAAAAAAAAAAAAAAAAGAGAAAGGCGTCTACGCATCTGATTCACCTATTACATTAGCAAGATCTGAAATGTTCAGACAAAAAAATTAGCGAAGCCTATGGTCAAAATAGCTTTTGTTTTCAATTACAGTCTAAAAATTGCAAGCAACCTTCATTTTTCTAAACTGCTAATTGTATACACTGTGACTCTGTCATGACATTTTAAAAAACATGCAAGAACGAACAATGTACCTGCAGATTTATATATTTGAAATCTAAGTGTGTTCTTAATTTAAAAAGTGTTCAGAAGTGACAATTTCTAAATTGTAGAGAAAGCAATCAGCGTAATAGCTATCTGTTCAAACCTATCCTAGGACTACAAAATTTCATCTACGTTTTGCATGAAAGAGCCATTTTTTGCTGCAGTTTAAGCAAAAAGTAACTATTGAAGAGAGTCAGAATTTTTTCCTTAAGAACGTCCTCATTCATGCACCTGCATTCATGCACCTGAACTGCTTGGAATGTGTATAAATAACAATGACCAGTTCAAACTATTGACTCGCTTTCCAATTCTGATGAGGCTGCCCCTTTACGCGAGAGCTTTATAGCAGTTGGTTTCTCTGCAACCACACCATTGCTTTCGGTGGTCTCTGGAGGGCTCAGTCCTTTCTGTTCTTCCTTTGGGTCCTCCGTGACATCAGGATAAATCACCAAGAATGTAGCTGTCAAAAAGCCCAGGAAGGATCCTACTGATGCCACCACTGGAATAACCTGGACTGTGCCCACTACATCCACCACTCCACCAAGTGCTGAGGCCACCAGGATCTGGGAGATGTAAACCTGGCATGACAGGATAGCACAGTCTATGCCAAATCCTCGCTTTGAGTTTCCAGGGCTGTGGTGAATATACTGAAAGACAAGGAATGTACATTAGAAGTCAGGCATCTAAGCATAAGCAATCTTCCCAGACTTCCTGAACCACATCCTCTCCTGGACACACCATCTCTCTACCCGAGACAGAGAGGAGGGAAAACGCTGAATAGTTAAACAGGCAACACTTTTACTTCTGCTTGAAGATTAAATGGTACAAGGAGGCAATAAAAATACTACTATCCACACAGGTCCTATTAAGGTCCATCAGCTAGCTGGAATCCCTTATTCTGGAGTGATAATTCCTGCTCATTTTGCACCAGACAGGCCACTGATCACTCCAGTTTAAGGGCCTTTGCCATCACAGTTGGCTCCAAATTAAGTTTTTATAAAGGTCATTTTTTAAAATGACTTGACCAGTAGAAACTTTGATGATTTTAAACAACGTAAATGAAAACAGATGTGTCCAAGAAGTATGCTTACAGGTTGGAACCCAAACACAGCAGTGCTAACAATATGAAAGTGAAGTTGACTGCACTTCTGTTGTCCTGACTGATTTCCAGCAGAATCTTTGCACTTACGATACCTGTGGTTGTATCTCCAGACTATTATCAGAGCCTCTAACATGTTTATAATACAGCAGATGGTGCTTAAATGGGACAGCTCTGTAGCCAGCCTATTCTCCCAATTAAGGAGACAGGTCCTTTGAACAAAAAGCTTCGCCAAGATTTAAGATATAGTAATGAATATGAGTGCAATGATTGCATTTATAGTGTCACTTTTTCCTTTTAATCATTATTTGACCACTCCTTTTTAATTAAAAGGTCTGCACGTGCATTTCATATGCATTTAACCCCTTTTACACCATCACTTATCAACTTGGCATCAAGCTAGTATGTCCCCACTGAGCAGAATTTATGCTAACTGTGGCCTGATTAAGTAGCAGTCATTACTGTTTGCTATCATAATCTTTTCACCGGGGGATGCCCCAACAAAGCATATATCCCAAGCAAGTGGATGTGGCAAATCTATTTTGAACTGCTGTGATTAAATATTTCACATACCTGTTTAATATCATGGTATTGTCCTAAAAGCGCGTAAGGACAGTAGGATATGCTCATAGAGACTATTCCCATAGTGCTGATCATTATCATAGCCACGTACACATTGGGGAACATAGCCATCACTGCAGTTCCAATAGCAAAACCCAGCGTGCCCAGAATGTAGATCACCTTTATACTAAGGTCGTAGTTGTCCAAGTATTTTTGTAGTAAAGCTGCAGAGAATTAAAAACCAAAAACCAAATACACATCATCAGTCTACTGAATTACGTTTTACAATACTCAGTCCTTCAGTCTGACATAACATTTAAGTGCTACATACTTTTTTTGTACAACACTCTGAACATGTACAGATTAATCTTCACCACCTACCTAGGAGGTAGGAACATGTTATCCCCATTTCAAAGAAGGGGGAACAGACACAGGTTAAGTGACTTGCCCAAGGCCACAATTCAAGCCTGTGGCAGAACTGAGACTAGAATTCAGGTGTTGCAGGATTCCAATTCAATGGACCATGATACCACTATATGTGATCAATGGTATTAACTAACATTTTCTGTTAAAGGAAAAAAAAGTGTCCAGCTTTTTTAAGCACAGGATAGATTCAGTTCCTAACTCAGAGATATTTACTAAATTACACGCTTTTGATAATTAAATAATCCAGGCCTAGAGCCAAACTTCCTTTTGTATTTTAGAATGAGACATCTGGCTGGACATGCCTGAATAATGAGATGGTCCCAAGGATATTAAATTGTAATTCACATGTGTGGGCTGCAAAAGGCAGAATTAAAGTATATCTAAAGCTCTATATTACAGTATATTTCAAGTGCAAATGGTAGCTCTAAAGTTTATAGGGTGCTTATCTGTCAGAGACTTAACACAGATTCATGTCTTAAAATAGTATATTTAAAGAACAGTCTTTATAAATGTTTTACATAAGATTAATATTTTTGATAGGCATAGTTTTAGTTTTCTGATGGCTGGCTGGCTAAAAGACACAAGTGTCCTCAGAAGTGGTTTTAGGTTTCAAACTATTAGAAAAGAGCTGTTCATATTTCTGCAGTTGAGGTACTTTACCATACAGCCCCTTGAGGAGCCAGACTTAAGACTCCCATTATAACATGTGAAATGCATTTTCAAGTTCTCATGCCCCTCCCTCAACCTTGCAAGAATTGATTGGAAGGTGCACTCTGGAGTCTAGACAAAATTATATTTTTACTTAGAAAAAAATATTTAACATACTGTCCCAGCAGCATCCCACCTCACATGATTAGTGAGAAATATTTCATTGCTTGTCTACATAGAGTCTCTTACCTGAGCAAACAGCAGCAGTCGCAGCATAAATGACCAAGCCCCTGCAGCCCATCTGAACTCCGGCATTGTAGGCATGCAGTTCAGTAGAATTAGAAGGGCCCTGCATGAAACAAAGATTTACCAGAGTATAATCAAAACAGAATAATTACCAGCAGTTCTGTATTGGCAACACAGGCTATTTGCTCACCTTGGGATCCCCTTTAAAGATGACCTGTCCCATGAAATCCGTATAAAACACCGCTTCAGCAATGATGGAAAACCAGGTTAAGAGGTGACAAAGGCAAAGCCTCAGGAGCTCATTGGGCATTTTTAGCATAGACAGCCACAGAAGTCGGACAGTGGTTTCCGTTTCCCCTTCTTCACTCTCAGTGTCTCCACTAGAATTCGTTGTGCCACTCTGATTCCTGTGTCTGTACCTCTGCCGCTGTCTCTTCTGCATGTCGTAGATGTCATTCATGCTGCGGGAGGACTTGATCAAGACAATGGCATTGGCCCGTCGGAAACGATAGCGGTGAGAACCTATTTTGCCATAGTAGGAGAAGGTGTAAGATGGCTGACGATAGAACATGTGCCTTCGTCTGCGCATGGAGTTTGAAGTACTAGATTGCTTCATGCCAATCCTAGCATGTCCATTGAGGAGATCTTTTGGTAGGGAGCCATTGTCATTTGGGACTTTGGCTTCATTCAAGTGATTATCAAGCAACATCTCCTCTTTTTCATTTTCCCTGAGGAAAGCAGAGAGGCGGTTAAATTTGCACTTCAGAAGTTCCTGGCTGGTGCTGAGGGGAGTATTTGGGTATGAAGGGTCTTGAAAAATGGAGGGCTCAATGTCATGTAGAAAAAGCAGCTCTGATTCGATTTCCAGAGTAGCATCTGGCATGTGCAGAACAGAATCGCTCTTACTCCTTACAATGTCCACCTCAAGGAAATCCATATTGAGGTCCTGCTCTGACTGAACCTCCTCTGGGTACACAGAGGTCCCATAGGGATCTTCCTCGCTAATTACATTCAGTCGATTCAGAGGTGGAAGGCTGCCACTGAGCTTAACACTAGAAAGTGTATCTGCTTCATCTTCAATTCTGTCTTGTTGAGGGTTATACTGCTCTTCGTCAATGCTAAAAAGGTGAAGAGCAACAGAGACAGAGAAAATAATGGCTGCAAAAAAGAAAAGTACTTGTTCTTGAGATTTAAAAAGGTCACCCAAGAAGGTCTGCATCCAGTCCAGCCCTCCTAACATATAGCCAATGGCTCCTCCAAGACCTAAGGAAGGGGGGAAAAAAAAGTTACTATTTTGCTGCATGAAAATAAAGAGGTTACATTTCAGTCTGACCCTCCACAGTCAGATCTCAAACTTAAGTTTCCCTTGAAATACCATCTCATCTAAAGCACCCAAAGGTGATCCAGAAATACACAGAATCAGAAAGTGAGCCATGTAGAAGTTTCCACTTTCAAGTTTAAGACATTTCTTGTTTCATGGGAAGTATGAGTCTCTGATTACAGGCAAAATATTTTTGAGACTGCCAGGAATTATTTTAAGTGGTGGTGCACTTTAATTCTGGATTTCCCAGCTTTAATTTAAAATATATTTCCAGGCTGGAGTCAACTCTCAGTCGGACAATGGGAAGAGGTTCAAGAAATAAAAAGCTGTCAGGCAAATTCTCACAAAATGGAAAATTCATTTTTTAAGTCTACGGCTTTAGATAAAACTCTGAGAACATATGTGATCCGTTAGTCCAATGTTATCACATGATAACAAGCTGATGCAATTGGCCAGAGGACATAATTTCAATATTGCCCTAAACCCACATATTTCTAATGATGTGGTTTCACTTACAACGATGGAAAAACCAGAGTTTTAATATTAATGTCTTTGAGGAAACTGAAACAGATATCCATTTGGTATGTTACCATATATTTTACATATACACAACACCCACTTTTCCTTTCGGTTACACTGGTGTACATCCAGATTACTCCAGATTTATTTTAGTGGAATAACTCACTGACACCACCATAACGGTGAAACTTGGCCCAGTTTATTATTGGTTTGTCTGTCTTTTCTATTTAGACTGGAAGTACTTCAGGGAAGAGAATGCCTTACTACTTGTTTGCAGAGTACCCAGTGCAACAGGGTCCTAATCTTGACTGGGTCCTCCTCTAAGTACTTTGGTAATACAAATACAGGCTGTCCTCAACTTTACGAAGTTTGACTTACGACAAACGGCACTTACGTTTCTGAATTGACACCCTGATGCGACTTACGATCATTGGTTTCGACTTTACGATGCTCAGTCTCACAATGGAGCGCATTGCGGTTCTGAGTTACGATGCAATTTACAGGAACCAATTATGTCGTAAGTCCGAGGACTGCCTGTAATCATATGATGCTTTATCCTATCTCCACTTGCAAGTATTATTTTGCGATAGCCAGGGTTCACATAGATGTTCTCTTCGTATAAAGTATCAAGACCCTCCAGATTGGGATGACTATGAGGCAGTACCGACACGAGGAGCAAGTTCAGTGAACATTGAGAGCTAATCTTTCAATGAAAGTCAGCTAAGTAATGACTTGTCAACTTCATGCAGATACAAAAACTGCAGGAGATATATAAGTGAACTGCATACCAGCTGAAAAGGCATGGATGTTGAGTGCCATGTCTTGTTCTTCGCTGTCCACCACATCCAGTAAATAGGCCCGAATTGGCCCCTCTGTTGCATCAGCACAAAAATCCAATACCACCACTCCAAGCACTGTGAGAACTATGCCAATGGGCTGCTTGTCTGGGACATCTCCAATGGCCAGACCTGTGAAAAAAAAGGGGGGGTGGGAGGGAAATCTTTAAAGCATTTTATCCAAAAGGAGCAAACTACTCAAAAGCAAGGTTAATCTCCTTAAGAGAAAGGCAGCCACCGCACTTACTGGAAACATTCCTTTACTCAATAAAATGGCCATTTCAGGTCTTTGGCACAGCTTCTTGCATAGTCTGGGACAGAAGATACGTTTTTACATTTATGAGAATGATACTTGTTTCTCAAGAGTTTATCTGTTTTAAGCACCTCAGAAAGTATCAGCTACTATTTTTCATTTCTCATACATGTTATCCTCCAAAATCCAAAAGCAGTTTTTGGTGAAAGGCAGCCAGGTTAGAGAGGTCAGCATCCACAAAATTACATAACTGGTCAAAATACTGGTTATAAATGCAGTTATACTAGTTTCAGTTTTCCCCATTCAATGTTGTAGATTGCACCCTTCAATATAGAGCACTCCTAGACAATCCCGCCGGTGTAAGCTACACTAATGGTACATTCCAAAAGTGGGAATGTGCAGAGCCCACTCAAACAATACTGCTTCTGTGTTTTAAAAAGAATCCTATGGAACATATTGAGCATGATGCTATTACATGTATCTCTGTTCCCTTGGCAATACTGCAACAGCCCCCCCATAGTGACAAAAGGGTAATAATTAGGGCTGTCAAGTGATTAAAAAAAATTAATCATGATTAATCGCACTGTTAAATAATAGAATACCATTTATTTAAATATTTTGGGATGTTTTCTACATTTTCAAATATATGGATTTCAATTCCAACACAATACAAAGTGTACAGTGCTCACTTTATATTTATTTCTGATTACAAATATCAGCACTGTAAAAAACAAAAGAAATAGTATTTTTCAAGTACTGTAGTGCAATCTCCATCACGCAAGTTGAATTTACAAATGTAGAATTATGTACAAAAAATAACTGCATTCAAAAATAATACAATGTAAAACTTTAGAGCCTACAAGTCCACTCAGTGCTACTTCTTGTTCAGCCAATCACTAAGACAAACAAGTTTGTTTACATTTGCAGGAGATGCTGCTGCCCGCTTCTTGTTCACAATGTCACCTGAAAGTGAGACCAGGCATTTGCATGGCACAGTTGTAGCTGGAATTGCAAGATATTTACATGCCAGGTGCGCTAAAGATTCATGTCCCTTCATGCTTCAACCCCCATTCCAGAGGACATGCGTCCATGCTGATGACAGGTTCTGCTCTATAACAACCCAAAGCAATGCGGACTGATGCGTGTTCACTTTCATCATCTGAGTCAGATGCCACCAGCAAAAGGTTGATTTTCTTTTTTGGTGGTTTGGGTTCTGTAGTTTCTGTATCGGAGTGTTCCTCTTTTAAGACTTCTGAAAGCATGCTCCACACCTTGTCCCCCTCAAATTTTGGAAGACACTTCAGATTCTTAAACCTTGGGTCAATTGCTGTAGCTATCTTTAGAAATCTCACATTGGTACCTTCTTTGCGTTTTGTCAAATCTGCATAAGTGTTCTTAAAATGAAGAACATGTGCCGAGTTATCATCCAAGACTACTACAACATGAAAGATATGGTAGAATGTGGGTAAAACAGAAGAGGAGACATACAATTCCCCCCCAAGGAGTTCAGTCACAAATTTAATTAACACTTTTTTTTTAAAACGCATGTCATCAGCATGGAAGCATGTCCTCTAGAATGGTGGCCAAAGCATGAAGGGGCATATGAATGTTTAGCACATCTGGCACGTAAATACCTTGCAATGCGGGCTACAAAAGTCCCATGCGAACGCCTGTTCTCACTTTCTGGTGACATTGTAAATAAGAAGTGGGCAGCATTATCTCCCATAAATGTAAACAAACTTGTTTGTCTTAGCGATTGGCTGAACAAGAAGTAGGACTGAGCGGACTTGTAGGCTCTAAAGTTTTGCATTGTTTTGTTTTTGAGTGCAGTTATGTAACAAAACAAAACGACATTTGTAAACTGCACTTTCATGACAAAGATTGCACTTGTATAAGGAGAACAGAAAAATACTATATTTTTTTACAGTGCAAATATTTGTAATAAAAATAATATAAAGCGAACAGTGTATACTTTGTATTCTGTGTTGTAATAAGAAAAGGAGTACTTGTGGCACCTTAGAGACTAACCAATTTATTTGACCATAAGCTTTCGTGAGCTACAGCTCTCATGAAAGCTTATGCTCAAATAAATTGGTTAGTCTCTAAGGTGCCACAAATACTCCTTTTCTTTTTGCGAATACAGACTAACACGGCTGTTACTCTGCAACGTGTTGTAATAGAAATAGATATATTTGAAAATGTAGAAAAACATCCAAAAATATTTAATACATTTCAATTGGTATTCCATTGTTTAACAGTGATTAAAACTGCGATTAATTTTTGTGAGTTAACTGCAATTAAGTAATAATTACTTTAAAAAAAAGTATTCTCGAAGTTTGAGAACACAGACCACTTTGATTGATTTAGTAAAAAATGTAATCACAAGAAGATTGCCAAGTAAAAGTTTTAGCTGATGCATTAAGCTATGTTTGCCAATATCAACAGATGCAGACCTAAACTAACATGCAGAGGTATCTTAAATCAGAATGAGCTTCCTCTCTATCTAGATAAATCTATTAGGCGGCCTGCAGTCAGATGGCTTTTACAAATTTGCAGGGGGAGAAGGAATAGCAGGAGCAGAGAGAGACAACTAGAGGACAAAGCAACAAGCACACCATATATTACCCATTCCTCCAGGCATTAACATTTTCTTGCAGGGACTAAGTCTAAGAAAACTGGTAGAGCAAAGCAATGGAAGCTGCTGATGTCTAATAAGTAGACATAATTTGTTTATGAACAGGAAGAGTTTTTATCCTGGGCAAGCTGTAGGAAGTTAAAAACATCACATGGTGGGTCAGTCAGGCTTTGGAAAGGTAAAATGCTGACCCAGTGTCAAATGCTCAGTTCACTTCCTACAATATTAAGACTTCTGTTAAAAATAGAGCTGTGTCTACCACACAAATAAGAGCAAAAGAGTTATGGCTCGGTTCCTTGCTATTGTATCAATCCAAAGGTGATGTAAATGTTTGCCCAAATTTTACTTGCTGCTGCCAGTCCCATACTAAATTTCACAAAGATTCTCAGATCCTAGATTAAATCTTGTAGTAAACTATGTTCTAAGCAAACAGTTTATTTTTAACAACTTTGATGGGGACTCAGAAAAAATTATTTTCCCACATACAGTTTCTGATAAACAAATATTAACAGTGTTCTGGACATTTTCAATACCAGGACTAAGAAAAGAACAAGAAAAAGTGAAAAGATAATTTTTGAAATAATGCTGGAAACAGGATGTGTTGCCAGATATGCATTAAAGGGAAAATGGATCACAACAGGAAACATTTCCCTGTGAACAGGTTGCTACAGTTTTCCCATGTCAAGAACTGGCTGAATTCATCTCAGCATCTGCAAATAGCTGGCAACCACGATTAATGACTAGGTATTAACAGTTACAGCTAGGCTTGCAACACATCTACTCTAGTATTTAGCACTGTGATTTTTTAAAGAGAAGAAACAACAAAGTTTGGGATAGTTCACATGTTAGAAATCTCAAGACTATATATTAATTTAGTACTAAACATCATATAAATCAATCAACCGCATATCATCTCAGTTTCTTATAGAAATGTCTTAGATCCAAGACTATAACAAAATAGGAAGGCAAGTGATTTCCCCATTATTTACCTATAACAGAGCCATTAAGGAAAAGTGCAACACCAAAGAGGACACCAATGCAGAGAGCAAGAATAAAAGGCCGCCGGCGGCCCCAGCTCAGTGTGCAGCGGTCACTAGCCGAACCTATGAGTGGAGTGAAGATCAGGCCCAGGATGGGGCTAAGGAACCAAGTGAGGCTGTAGTATTGTTCAGGAAGACCTAAAACAAAGACAAAGAGGGTTCACAGATTACATGCTGGGCAATGAACATTTTAGATCTAACAGGATTTCTAGGTTTATGAAAAGGTATAATACATGAACAATACATCTGTCTCCAATAATCACTCTCCCGAATGCACAACTGCATTAGATTCCCTAAAATTATGGAACTTTACCTTTAACTGGCAGAGAACTCACAGGAGTTAAAAAGGTATATTTTCAATGTAAAACCCACATGCAGCATGAAGACTACAGTTAACATATCCGAACTGCTGAAATAAAGGTTATAAAATGAGTAGCATTATTTAGGAGTCAGTGGGAAGATTTAATTAGTCAATGCCATCCAAAAGGCTATTCTGATTTTCGCATACATGGGAGATCTGACCCTGTAGGGAGAGCAAAATAGAGGAGTCCGTGTCAGCTGTGTAGGAGTTTAGCAATAGGATGTTTGGACTTTACTTGTACATGGACATACAAAAACCGCAGTGAGCCTTCTGACATTCTTGAAGAATTACCTGTAGGCCACTGCGTCCGGTATTTCCCCTTCTTGCAGAACTATTAATGCAAAACTATTGTGATAACCAACTGATGCAAGTCTGAGAAAAGCAACATGCAGGGCTACTAAAGCTTTAATGTCTCGAGACCTATACACAGTTTTACAGCCATGTAAGTGTTCCTTTTCCCATAGAACCCTCACCAAGCAGTATATATTCCCTGTGCTCAGTTTTTGAAAACTGGACTTATTTATAAATATCTTAAAGTGTTAAAATGAAACCAGTGCCCTACTCATTGCTGTGCTTATAATTTTGTACCAAATGGTTTATTCGGGATAAAATTGAACAATGGACAAAAAGCAATTATTTGCTAGCCATCAGAATGGATAAATAGGTTGCTCCTCTCTAAAACCAAAAGGGTTTTTTTGTATTGCTTTTTTTTTTAGGCTTCATAGTAGCAGCTGTGTTAGTCTGCATTTGCAAAAAGAAAAGGAGTACTTGTGGCACCTTAGAGACTAACAAATTTATTTGAGCATAAGCTTTCGTGAGCTACAGCTCACTTCATCGGATGCATTTAGTGGAAGTGAGCTGTAGCTCACGAAAGCTTATGCTCAAATAAATTTGTTAGTCTCTAAGGTGCCACAAGTACTCCTTTTCCTTTTTTTAAAAAATTTTTTCAAAAAAATTGAGTTCTGTATTCAGGACTGAGGGGGGGAAGTGAAATGGGTTTACCTGGGAAAAAGCTGGTGCAAGTGATTACATCTGGAGAAAGACAAGTGAACGGAAGGAAGGAGACAAAAAAAAACAAACAAACAAAAAAACCACAGCCCACACACCAAAGGAAAAAAAAGCCTGCTACCCACATTTAGTGTGAGTAATACTGTCCTGCAGCCTATAGATGGCTGGAGTGCTTCAGAGCAGTTGTTACATTCAGTCAGAGTATGTTCAGAAGTGTTTTCCCTCTTTAATACAGCACTACCTCATATACTCTTTTGACACAATTTATAACAAAGCAATATGGGCAACAGTCCATTGTTTATTGTCTAAGTAGCACGGAGCCTAAAAATACCAATATTCTAATGCTAAAGAAAAATACTCAATTCAAAACCATAGGTAGTGATCACAACTGTTTGATCTTTACCATTGAGATCAAGCTGCACTTCATGTTTTCATCCTGTGGGTATAAGTTATCAAGTGGGATTATGGCAATCATTCAGAAGAACCCATATGGTAGTTCAGGAAAGTCTAATCTCATTGCTATTTAAAGTACCATCGAATCTTGACTAACATGACGACTTGTTCTATGAGAAGCTGGTTTCCCAAGACAGCAGGAAAGAGTGTAGTGGTACAGTGAATAAGTTATATAGACAGAGAATTTAGTTGTTGCTTACTAAAGAAGGGTATTTCATCCTAAAGGCTCTCAGTGATGATCGGAAGCCAAGAACCTCTGTGATGGGACCAGCTTTTGCCCACTGTAACAAGTTCACAATCACAGCTGCTTGGTCCAATATTGGGCTATTAAGATCATCAGACTGCACTCTTCTGAGCTTTGTCACGACTTCTGCTACTAGTGGAAAGGCACATCAAAGCTTTCTTCCCAGTGGATGGAGCAGGCACTCTTTGATAATAGTATTTTCTTGGTTGGAGCTGAAGACCAGCAGCTTCCTGTTCAAGTGACTGGCAGAGATCCACCTCCAACATCCTCCACTAGAAGAGGATCTAGTCTCTCCTTGATGTAGATACCACTCATATGGCTTAAGTTAGCTTGCAGTTGCGTTCTCCTTCTGTGCTAGCTATGAGATAACTACCAATGGCCTATGGGACAAAGCTCAGAGAGACGTGCCAAGGGAACTACAAACAGAGGGGGCTGAGAGACCAAGTGTTCACACCATGGCTCATGCTGCCACCTGCCGGCTCTTGCTTAGCTTTTCTGACAGGCTGACGAGGTCTTGGATATTGGCCATGGGCAGGAAGGCTTTGAGCTGAGCTACACCTAGAAGGGAGCATCAAGATCTTCTGGGACATGTAAAGTCTACCTCCCAGTTTTCAGGGACAATTAGAAGTTAACAGCTCTGATCTGGACTCTCCCCAATCTCTGCTCGGACTACAGCTCTAGCTTGCATCTACACCCTTGCAGCTCCCTTTCTATTACTGGTAGAGAGCACTGCACAAAGTCAGCCAGCAGGGGTGCACTCACACAGAAGTAGGTCTTAGGATACAGTCCTGCCTGGGGGCCAGCCACTGCTTGCACACTGGTTTTATACCAGTGTTAATTCCTTTGGCTTCAATAGTTTACTCCAGTATGAGAGCAGAATCAGGCCCTGAATGTTTAACATGTACCAAACCAGACCATACAAAATGTTAACACTTATGCATGCCTGATCTATTGCACAGGCTGGGGCTAATTTAATGCAGAAACCAACGCACAGGAGGAGGAAATTTTTCAGCACAAGAATGTACAAAGCTCAAACCCAGACAGGTTTTTAAGTCTCTTATGGTTGGATGACTTTTTGCACCCACTACATACCTGCAAGACATAAGAAGAGAAGGAAACGCCCAGCACTGTTTTACTCACTAGAAATCCTCTTTCGTCAGGTTAGCCCTGCATCAGTGGTTCATGTCATGTAATGCTGCTTGTTATAACAAGTATTACCTTAAAAGACATCCAGTAATTACAGATTCATTAACATAACTGGTCTGTGCAGAAGTCACCATGACATGAAACAAGTCAAATGCCACAAGCCTTTTGAACGTGTGTATGCTGGGAAGAGTTTAAATTTTGAGCTTCAAAACTGGGTAATTTTTGTTTTGGGACATTAAGCCTTTCTGAGTTGAGCTCAGAGGTCAATAAATCTATTTAAAGCCAAAGAGAAGGTGTTGCATGCTAACCATAAAACTTCAAACAAACAAACGCAGCTGAAGACATCCAAAGCTAGCAAAGTTTCAATTACTTACATTGACAAATATCGACCTATTTGAAGTCAAAGAAATGTACCACATATGTAGGTACAACAGTACATAAAAATTCAGAGACTCTCTTAACTGAAGGATGGAATACCAGAGGAAAGGAACTTGATACGGCATTAACTTGTATACCAATCTTTAATCCGATCTGAACTGATCACCCAGGTACAAAATTAAAACCCACTTTTAAACCTTTTCCGTCAGCTGCAATAGAATTTGCACTTCTCTAAATTTTACAGACAGGGAACTTAATTTGCATGTTTTGAAACAAGGTTAATGAATTGCACAGAAAGGTTACTGAACTGTTGCACAAGTGTCACAAGATCCTTAAAAAACCAAAAACAAAAACAAACTGATTTTATTGCTAGCATTACTGCTTTCTGTTTACTACTTGCGAGGTCAGCTTGTTTCTGTACATTATATAAATCATGTAATAGTCAAAAGTCAGGCTAAGACAAATAGCTGTGATGGAAGTTTACAGTCTTAGTTGCCAAAAGCTAGGCTCCTAAATCCACATATAAGAAAAGGAGTACTTGTGGCACCTTAGAGACTAACCAATTTATTTGAGCATAAGCTTTCGTGAGCTACAGCTCACTTCATCGGAAGCTTATGCTCAAATAAATTGGTTAGTCTCTAAGGTGCCACAAGTACTCCTTTTCTTTTTGCGAATACAGACTAACACGGCTGTTACTCTGAAACCACATATAAGAGGCACTGAAAACCCTCATTTGCAAGAGTTTCAGAAGGGGCTCAGTACTTCTGGGGGGGAAAAAATAGGCCATTTAGACACCTAAAGTAAATATGGTTTTAGATGTCCAACTTTGAAATTTTTCAGGAAACTACTTTTTAGTAGCCAGAATATTCTTCTTTAGAAATATAAAGGCTTGTGCAAAACTTGAGCCACGAACAAGAGAAAAATTAAGAAGTACAACTCCTGTTTTTCTGCAGAGCTGTCAAGGCACCTAAAACTTGAATGGGTCAGAGGTAACTTTGTAGAAATTGCTTCAACAGTGATTTGACCATTGTACATTTATTTAGTGGTCAGAAGAAAGGAAACCTTTGACTGCCGCTGCACCTTATCTTGTCTGACTAATCACATTGCGGTGCCAACACTACCACGCTCTACCATTACAGTTCAGCTGCCACATGTGAACCTTGCATCCACCCTGCTGTTTGCAGGTCAGAAGTTTGCAACAGCACTTCTCTTCCTATGAAGATTCACAGTGGACAGAGAAAGGCATGTCTGAGTTCCCCAAACATTGAAAGTATGCCTACGCTGGGAGGAAGCCTCTCAGGCTGGCCTGACAGGGTGATGTTGGCAGGACTCACAGTAAAGCACTAAAAATAGCAACATGGACTTTGCAGCTTGGGCTCTCAAGCATGCAGAGGGAGGGGATGGGTTTGGGCGCCTGAGCTCCAACGTCACAGCAACTTCCAGACTATGATTTTTAGCATGCTAGGGCAAGTCCCACAGACACAAGACTGTTGCCCCAGGCTGTGAGGCTGACTCCCAGATGTAGTATAGACATAGCTTGCCAATTCAACAGTGCTCCTAATCTTAACAGGCCTCAGTGGTAAGACTCCTCAAGACATCCCTCCTAGATGTTCTTCATAAAGTCCAAACTATCTGCATGCCTAAGGGATTTTATTTTTTGAGGCACAGAGAGAGGGGAGCACGGTGGGGGCGGGGGACTTTCAAAAATAGCATCTTGGTCACTCCAGTAGCGCTAGGTTTTGTATAGCAAGGCATTTTATGTTACAGTGAAAAGACGAAAAGACACACTTTTGGAGCAGTTCCTGGCAAGAGTAACTCATATGTTAGGATAGAAGTAGAAACAATCTGTCACAGTATTTTTACGTGCGTGTGCATACACACATATATACCATTCGGAGAAAATAAACAGAGGGAATTTGAAAGGACGAAGCTGAAGTGCCGCAAAATGTTAGGTGCCTCTTAACAAGTATGGTCCCTGCTCAAGAGATGATATGTCACATTTAGACACGGCAAAGTGAGGATCAAACACACCACAGAGGAGGTAAGAAGGGGGAAAATGATATTACAGATACTTATGAAGGCACATGTGCATCCCGATAGTTCAATTTTTTGCATTCTTCTCTCCCCTTTACAGGCAAGATTTAAATAAGGTGAGTGAGATGGCATGTTGAACATGTCCAGCCGTAAGGAGAGAAGATGAAGGGAGTACCTTCTTAGAGTTTTTGGCACTGAAAAATCCCCTACTGTGTTGTGCTGGAGAATATTCATTACCACCATCTAGTGGTAAAAAAGGCAGCCACGTGGCATTTTAAGTGAATTTCGGATTATTAGCCCTATAGATTCCAGTTCTCTACAAGTACACAGAGGCAGACATTTTGACTGAACTTGGAATGAGTACCACACTGTACAAGATTAGTTCATCTATTCCTACCCAGTCACTGGTCCTTTCAGCTGAGTCTTGCTAAGTGAAAATTTCTGTCAATTGCTATATTCAGCAGGGAACTGGACTGTAATAAGTTCGTGATTGAGCTTATATGGGCCAAACGAGCTATCAGACAGTAAGCATTTTTAATCAGATGGGGCTTGAATTGGGGAACCTAGAGGTGAAAGCACCTGCATCCTGTTACCAATCCCATGAGCTGTCTGGTGCTGTTCCTTTATTATAATCCTTTTGCCTGGAATTTTCCACTATTGTGTTTGTCCTGTCAGGGAATAGGATCCAAACTTTATGCCTTGTGACCATTAACAGTCATGCACTGAGCTAGGCAACACTTGTAATTGTTTTTGATTTTTCTGTTGACCTCTTAGGGGGGAAAAAGGTAATTCAGGTACTGTTATTTAGCAGTCAGCGAAAACACACAAATACTGAAGAGGAAAAAATACCCTGGATAAACAAGCTCTAGCACTGGCCCCATGAGCTCACAGTGTGGAGAAGGTTAGAAGTCCTACACAACTCAATGAAAAAAAACAATTGCATTTCTATTAGCAGCTACCACTGCCACTGAGACGCTTGCAACATGGCATTTCCCAGCAAGCTATCAACAAACAGGACACTGGCTCCCAGTAAATAAGTTTTTGTTTTTTCCCCAGACAAAAAAAAAAGCCCAACAATAGTGGGACCAGCACTGCTCCTGGTTCACAGGAAATGCTTACTGTGTCACCACTAGTCTGAGGGCTGTATGAGGTCACAAGTTGCATGGAAGAAAGACTAAGTCACATGCAGCAGTTTCTATTCAAAGTCTCTTTCTGATAAAGTTCTATGGGGGAAAAATAGCTCCTTGTAAGTATAAAACAAAAGATCTGACATGGGAATAGGAATTTAGCTTCTATTTTCACCTGTCAAATTATCACCTAGAGATTTGCTTGTATTCTTGATATAACCAAAAATCAGAACCAAAGAGAAACAAACACCAGACAAGTATATGTGCACATACCATAAAAAGCCATTGTGTTTTGCAAATACTATGCATTCTGCACTATTGTCCCTTAATTAAAATACTGAATTTTGCTCAATATTGGCAATAATCCTTTACCTAGTTAAGTTTTCCAGACCAGTTGTTACAGACCTTGTATTTTGTTATTGTAACAACAAACAGTACTAGGACAAGATCAATAAATATTTGTCAATCTCAACACAAAAATAATTTTCAAAAGCCTGAAAATAAGTGTAAAAAACCCTCCATGTCTGCACATATTCTCATTAGAAGAGAATTTTATAGAGCAGTGTCAGCTTTGTTAATTTCTTCCTCTTTCAGAGGGTTTGTATAAAGCATGGGGCTTCTGAGAGAAGAATGCAATTTTAAATAAAGGTTTTTATATTCCTTCCCTTTGAATTAGGCAAATATTTTTAATGCTAAGTTGTAACTCATTCATTATTTCCCCAAAGACAGTGGGAACATGGAGGTTGCCAGAAGATTGCATGCTTACCCTGGTGAGCATTATTTTCACTATGAATCTTTATAAGAAACATTAAACAGACTATACCCCTCTACTCTTCATACGAAACCTCCTTGTAACATTCCTGCAAATCAGATGGTTCAATCTCAGAAGGTTTAGGGTTCAAAATAGACTCTGAACTACCTAGCAGGTTCCCTTTACCTGGAGTAGTCATCTCCTGTGATCTGCTATTCCTGATATGCTCAGGGGAGGGATGCAGGCCAGTTCCCACCTCTCCTGGAAACTTCAGAAGTTGTCTTCCCCATTATTCACCCCAGATTCCTATCCTCCCCATAAATGATTCTTTCCATTCCTCTCTAATTCTCCTATTGATTCTGTTCTCTTAATCCCCCACCCCCAATGACAGTCCCATTTATCTGATTCATTCTGTGTTACTCTACTGGCATGTCCCATAACTGATTCTCCCTTCTCGCCATGAAGGAAACTGCTCCATGTCTGAAAATCACTTGGGTCTGTGAACTTGACATCACTACTAGTGGCAAGAGGACTGGCTTGGAGCCAGGCAGAGGGCATAGCATTCTTCAATCAGCCTACCACCCGTTCGACTCTGAGATCACTACTGAGGTGAGGCTGACTGGTCTGTAGCTCCCTGGATTCTCCATTTTTTTTTAAAAAAATGGGGACTATATTTGCCTTTTTCCAATCGCCCTGGACCTTCCCCAAGCACCATGAGTTTTCAAAGATAATGGCCTATGCTCTGCAGTCACATCAGCCAACTCCCTCAGCACCCTCTGATGCATTAGATCTGGACCCATGGACTTGTCCATGTCCAGCCCCCCCCCCCCCAAAAAAAAAACACAAATCAGCAAAGGCTCTGAAATCTGTAGCTCTGACAGTAATAATCAGTTTGCATCCTGGTGCCTAATGAGCTGAAACAAACTAGAAATTAAATTTAATTCAACCCTCTAGCTTGTTAAACCGGCAGTGATTGACAAGTTCCTTTTGACCTTTCAGCAAGAGCAGCATGAGGATCTAAAGAAGAATATTAACTCCAGATACAAACACTTTAAACAAGAATCCCTGAAAGCTGACAGACCTCCCCACATCTGAGGGGTGTTGGTTGTATGCTCCATGACCTACAAGTTACACCTAACCAGCCCCTCAAGATTAAGTTCATAACCTAGGTCTAATTGTCCCTAGAAGGCACAGGAGACTGCCAGTTACTGGCAGTTCAGAAAAGCTACAGATACACAAGGACTTAAAGGTCACATACAGCAGTACAACGAGTATGCAGTGCACATTGGTTTATAGCTGCACATATGTTTATGTGAATGCAGCAGTCAGTAAATTACTTTTCTGCACTGTAATCTCTCTCTCTCACACACACACACACGGGATGGAATTAAAAGGCATAACCTGTGCATGATGCCCCACTTATACTCCACATGCGCCATATGCAAGACTGGAGTATTTAGCACCATTCTGTCTCACTGCAAGATTAGACAATTACCGTGATGTGTGTCGCCTGCAGATATGCAGCATCCCAGTTTACCCAAAGCTCAATCGTGGGTTTTTTGGTCACAATTTCACATTTAGAAACAGGAGCGTTCCAGTTAAGGATATAATTTAATAAGCTAGAGGAACACAAGGAAATCTTATTTATAATTTAAAAACTTGCAATACTGACCAATAATATGAACTCTTATTTACCGCATTGATTAACATATTATTGTCCCTGAATAGGATTATACACTTCTCATTGGAGAAACTTTTAAAGCCAAGTCATCTCTGCAATATAGCTACCTTTTTGCATCCAGGACTTTAAACTGCATACAACTAGAAATACTAAATTTACTTGAGAGGTCAAATTAGATCATCAGTGAAGAAGGGAAGCCAATGATTGTTCATCAAGTTAGAAGGTTTAGGAAACTAGTGCAGACCATTGAGGACGCTGCTTGCAGCTTTTAGGTTTGCCAAAGCCTCTCAATTGGATTCCGAATGGTCTTCCTTTAATAGGTGACCAGATGTCCTGTTTTTAAAGGGACAGTCCCATTTTTGGGGTTTTTTTTTTCTTATATAGGCACCTATTACCCCACATCCCCTGTCCCATTTTTCCCCCACAGTTGCTATCTGATCACCCTATCCTTTAAGAATATGAGTAGACAATACCTGGGATCTTCAGTTACATGAAGTATTCATTTTTCAGTTAGGTATAACAAGATTCTCTCTCACATTTAGAGTGTTTTCCTTTCCAAAGGATCCCCAAATTTGTAAACTGCACACGTAATGGAATAACTTTAACACGAACGCAGCCACTGTTTGAATGGATGGCAACAACTCAACATAGAAGGAAGTGGGGGTAGAGTGAAGGGGATATTTTGGCCAAGGACATCAGGGGAAAACTAATCCTACAAAGACATCTCACTGCAGGGCAATTATGAGCTTCTCTCCCCCTCCCTAGATCTCATCTGACAGACCCATGCACAGAGACAGGACAAATCTGACTGTTCTGGGAGGGTTAGGACAAACAAGATTCCAATCTCAACATGACATACAACTACTTAGTGCCTGCCAAGCAAGCTACTAGCCTGCACTTAGTCTTGGATACGCTGACCAAACAATATACATTCGCCAAGGCTGAGGAGGCAGAGCAAGCAGACGGAGGGCAGGTCTACACTTAAAAACCTGCAGTGGCACAGCTGCATCGGTGCTGCTGCACTGCTTTATTGAAGACGCTACTACGCAGATGGGAGAGCTTCTCCCGGCAGCATCGTCAGGTGGTAGCTGTGTTGATGGGAGACACTTTCCTGTCGACATAGTGCTACCTACACCAGGGGGTTAGGTCAGTATAATTACGTCGCTCGGGGTGTGAAAAATCCACACACCCCAAGTGACATAGTTACACTAGTATTTTGTAGCATAGACTCGGCCTGCGTGGAGCCTAAGGCAAGAGTTTAGTAAAGGCACAGGTAGGCATGTTATTTATTCCTTTTGTTACTTGATATTTACAAGGAAACAAAGACCAGTTTTTATTTTCAGTCTCGGGTTGTTTGCATTGGTGAGACTAGGCATCTAGGAAACAGAAATGCCAGATCACAGCAGCAGCCAGTCTTTGAAGGAGTGACATACAAGTAATGCACCCACACTTTTTTTGGAATTGGAAATTGTCATAAATATAAAGGGAAGGGTAACCACCTTTCTGAATACAGTGCTATAAAATCCCTCCTGGCCAGAGGCAAAATCCTTTCACCTGTAAAGGGTTAAGAAGCTAAGGTAACCCTGCTGGCCCCGACCCAAAATGGCCAATGAGGGGACAAGATTCTTTCAAATCTGGGGGGTGGGAACACAAAGGGTTTGGGCTGTCTGCGCGATGCTTTTGCCGGGAACAGATCAGGAATGCAAGCCTTACAACTCCTGTAAAGTGAGTAAGTAATCTAGCTAGAAAATGTGTTAAATTTTCTTTTGTTTAATGGCTTGTAAAATAAGCTGTGCTGGAGGGAATGTATATTCCTGTTTGTGTGTCTTTTTCTAACTTACGGTTTTGCCTAGAGGGATTCTCTATGTTTTGAATCTGATTACCCTGTAAGGTGTTTACCATCCTGATTTTACAGAGGTGATTCTTTTACCTTTTCTTTAAATTCTTTTAAGAACCTGATTGATTTTTCATTGTTCTTAAGAACAAAGGGTTTGGGTCTGTGTTCACCTGTACCAACTGGTGAGGATTATTATCAAGCCTTCCCCAGGAAAGGGGGTATAGGGCTTGGGGGGATATTTTGGGGAAAGACGTCTCCAAGTGGTCTCTTTCCCTGTTCTTTGTTTAAAACGCTTGGTGGTGACAGCATACTGATCAAAGACAAGGCAAAGTTTGTGCCTTGGGGAAGTTTTTAACATAAGCTGGTAAGAATAAGCTTAGGGGGTCTTTCATGCAGGTCCCCATCTCTGTAACCTAGAGTTCAGAGTGGGGAAGGAACCTTGACAGAAATCATATTTAGAATCCTGGTTGAACAATTGTAAAATGCCACTTTTTTACTGAATGTAATGTTGTAGCCATGTTGGTCCCAGGATATTAGAGAGAGACAAGGTGCGTGAGGTAATCTCTCTGGTTCTGTATAAACTCAAAAGCTTCTCTCTCTCATATATACAAACAGCAGCTGGTCCAATAAAAGATATTACCTCACCCAACTTTTCTCTGACCTTTTTACCGAGTATCGTTTTCCTCTGTGTATTTAGAGTACTATTTATTTTAGAGCCAACATAGCTAAGAGGGAGTGAGATGGGGTTTTTTCTTCTTAGGTAGCACCAGAATTGTTTACTAAATTCAAATTGGTCACACTTGTGCAATCTCACTGAAGGCCATGGCACTGCAAATTATTAAAGCCATTATGAGTTTCACAGGCATAGCTAAGGGCTTAATTTAGCATTTTTGTTATTGGTGAAGACACATGAGAAGAACCCAGTTGGAGACTCGGCCCAGAACAAATCTGAAAGGCTGGCAGCTAGAAAACATTTTCATGTGCAAGATGAGCAAGTTTGATATGGAATCAGAAATTCATGGGGAACTTGAGTGTCACAGTTCAGGGTTAGCTGCACCTTTGACCTGGTTTCCAGTTTCACCAAATAAACCCTTTCAGATGTCAGGCCCCTCATCTGCTCCTGTCTTGGAGTGATGAAGTGAGCTGTAGCTCACGAAAGCTTATGCTCAAATAAATTTGTTAGTCTCTAAGGTGCCACAAGTACTCCTTTTCTTTTTGCGAATACAGACTAACACAGATGCTACTCTGAAACCTGTCTTGGAGTGGGATCCCACAATTCTCCTACTCAAATCAAGTAGCACCTGAGATTATGTACCAGCTGTGTTGCTCAGCAGGCCCAACTGAAAAAATCTCTTTTGGGAACTGTGACCAGTAGGTGAACAGAATGAACCAAACCAGCCTTTTAAAACAAAGTACACTACACTTTCTATAGGAGGAACAAAGCAGAACAAAAGAAAAAAGCATTTTTTTTTTAAAAAAACAGTCTACACACGTCTTTACCTAAAGTTTAGATAAGTCTAGCTTCTCCTAGGCACCCCCACTTCTGAGAACTGGGGTTCAGTCTGCTCTCCACGCAGTCCCTGTCTATTCCCCCTTGTACTTCAAGGGCATCATTTTTAATCCATTCCAGAGATCTTAGACTAGAATCACCCCATCTTTTTTCCTAGCTTGATGCAAAGAGCGACCTTAGAAGGATTAAAGGCAGAGTTGATTCTGCGTGGATTCAAACCCTATCAAACAGCCATTGCTACTGTAATATACATTTATGAGGATTTTATTGTGAATTGTCATCATGCTGCAGCAACAACCTCCTGTCTTTTCTAAAGGCTTTAGGACTGATGATTGGGTTGTTTATAATAGGGATAAACACACTGCCATTGGCCCAATTATTTTCTGTCCCAGTTGTGCTATCGGGATGCTCTACTGACTAAAGTCCACCAAACAAAAAACTCATTCCTAAATTTATTTAATTTAATTTTTTTTTGGCTGGTTTAGACATTCCAGATGCATCAATCCTTTTAGCCCACTATTCAATGTGGATTTTTTTTTTTTTTAAAAAAGAGGAAATTCTAAAATAATGTATACTAAGCTCCTAAAAAAAGAAGTACCTCTTTCTATGCCATTGCCTTTATTGCAGTTAACACCCCATATAGCCACATCAAGAGGTGCACAAATCCTATTATTGCTTTTCCTATTATCTTAGACAAATGAACTGTGAGTTTTAGTTTGGATGCACGGTTTAACACTTAGACAATCGCTCCAGGAAAGTAGTACAGTACATTGGTTGTTAATTGAAATGTCATATGAATGGACTGCTATATACACTAATGGTGGTAAAAGCGCCATCATGTGTAGCATTTAAATTCAACAGATAAATAGCTTTTGTTTTGTCTGTCTTTTGCAAACAGTTCTCCCTCTCTAAAGCTATCAAGCATATTCAGCAACAGTCCCTTAGCTGCCTTCCTGCCCTTGGGAGGTAGAATCCATGTTAAAGCAAAGGAAGGAGGCTGATTAAAGAGGCAGAATTCAAACTAAAAAAATTAATGACTTGTAAGGCGGTTTTTTGGAAAGTTTGAAAGAGGATGTGACAGGCTATTAGAGAGCAACACTAAGCTAACTGAAATATATTCCAAGAATAGTCTTTCCGGAGAAGTTTAAATGGTTTAATAGTTTTTATAATAAATCACTACTTAATACAATCTAGGATATTAAAAGGAACTTCAACTACATATATTTTGAACCGAACGTTCTTTTAAAAAAAACAACAACACACACCAAAAACAAAACACACAACCAAAAAAAACAAACAAACAAAAAAAACAACCACATTTCAGTAGTAGTACAATTTACTGGAAAAAAAGTCAATTTTCCCATTAACCTGTTTTTGGTGGTCAGTGGAGAAAGTTAAGCAATATTTTGTGTTAGTTAACGTGTATATTTCTTCACTAAGAGAACATCCATCTTGAAAGTAACCTTTTTGGCCACATTCTGCCAATAATTAAGATCTACAATTTGGCAAAAGGCATAAATGTGGCAAAATGCCCAATTCTGCAACCCTTAAAGGAGTAATCCTTATATGCATGAGTCCCATCTTAGTCACTAAACCTACTCACCTAAGTAAGGAAATCAAGAGGGTAGCTAGTTTCCTAAACTTAGAAATGCATTAAAAAGTACTGCAGTTTTAAAAGTGTATTAAAACTCAGGACAGTCCCAGCCGAACTGGGGCTGTTAGCAGGTATGTTTATTGTACGCTATATGTCATTGAACAAATTTTTTTGCATTGATGTTTTAAACTGAACAGTAGCAGGGCACATAATCTGAAATTAGAGAGATTGACAGGAATGTTACCATCTGTTCCCAATTTTTGAAAGTCAGTATAAATCAAGCAAGCTATGCATACACTTCATGCTGGGAAGGCCTCAACACTAAGCCATCTATTCTCTGCTTTGTGGCAACAGAATTGCAGAAAACTTTGTTCAAACTGTTTTTTACTAAGTGTGCTTATTCTGATAAGCAAAAAAGGAAAGAACAGCCAACACTTGGGAGAATAAACTGACTCTGCAACTGAACTGTAGTGACCAAAGAAATCTTAAATGTTCAGCTACTGGATGGAGTAAAAGAAAAATAAGTACTGCAGTAATCAAGACAACTAAATGGTCTACCGGACCTAGTACAATTCTGTTATGTACCCAAGTTCAATGCAAAACAAAAGGAAATATGTATTTGAGACTCAGATTGAGGCACTTTAAATGGAGTATTCTTAAATTTTGTCTAATCTGCAGAGTGCAATAGAATTGTAATTATATTTTAGTCACACCATGAGACCTATGTAAGACAGAGCAGGTATGCTTGTCATTACTATTGATTGCCCAAAAATGTCTGGCTATGCATGACTGCTATGCATGACTTTGCAAATGAGGAACTGCTATGCATAACTTTCCAAATGAGGAAACAAAACAGAGCGAACTCCACAATCTATCCAGTGCAGCTAACTTTTGCCCATCATAAACTCTCTGATATCTGCATAGCAAAGGCATTTTGTACTGTTCATCTTAAAGCCTAGAGCAGTGTTATAAATAGAACTAGAACTCTAACGTAACAAAAAATGGGGGAAACTTTTCTGCACCTCCAATTAGTTAAGTGGAAGTACAATTTTATATTGTATTACATTTTACTGGCTCAGAAAAGGCTCAAACTGAAAAACACAGGAGCCAGTTAAGGGACACAGAAGAGAACAGGGTAAAAGGATATGCAGGTGAAAGTAACCTTGACAATTCTTCTCTAAATGAGCTTTTAAACATTAAAACAAATGAACAGTGCGGATCTGGCGTTTTGAAACCAGCCATGCTGCTGGTTTCAGAAACTGGATCACTGGGTTGCAGTCCCCAACCATATCAATCATCTGCAAGAAGATAGCCCTCAGGGAGCCTGAGACCTGTTCATTAAAGTGACCCCAAACCAGTTTCCTCAAAACAAACATTGTTTAGGATTCCAAAAGGTACATATGAAGCAGAAGAAAGGATTAATGCAATAGAAGTTTATATGCAGCTGGTCTCACCTAAACTTTACCCTTTCCTTGCAAGTTTTGGTAAGCTCCGCTTAGCCCAGCTTCCTCCATCTCTGGGCTGCGACAGAGACCACCCTCCTGCAGTTCTCTGTCCCACATGTCCAACCAGCTGCTGCCCTCTCACCCCATCCCTGCAGGCAGGGGTTAAAGATTTAGTGTTCTTTTGATATTTGGCTCTCGCCTTGGAAAAATAAGCCTGTTAAACTGACTGGAGACAGGCAGGTAGGCACGTTCCAATTAATAGATCACTCATTGTTCTCTTAAAGACCCGTGGTATTGCTCCTGGAGATATCTTCTCTTTGTCAGTGTTTCCTTTCCCGTTTGCTTCTCCCTACCAGCCTCCTTTGTTTTAACTCCAAGCAGTGGAGCAGAATATTTCATGCAAACAAAAAAAAAACAATCCCCCCAAACAGATCTTGGTATTTTTTCCACCTTCTAGTAACTAAGCATTACACAAAAGCTCACATGAGACACAGAGCAAATAGGTGCAACTCCAGAGTTCATCTGCAGCTTTCACGTGATAGGTGTGCACACTACTGTGGCATTGCACTGTGACATGGGCAGCTCTCTGTCTGGGTGAACCAGGACCCAGGATTGCGCCAAACATTTCCCTTTTCTTAGCTTCTGAAGCAAGGGAGGCCTAACAGGTGAGAGTAGAAGTTAATAGCCTTCCTCTGGATAGAGTCTGGGGTCTCCATCTCTCTGTGCTGGACGCTGCTTGTGGCTGGTAATTGCACGAGCCAGTGACTGGCTTCTCTCCCTGCCCAGTGTTTTCAATGCCCCTTACCGCCTGAGAGCTAGGCATTTTTGATTGGCTCAGCCATGTGGCAGAGGCAAAACGGAGTTCTTTCTCCTCTACCCCACAGAGATTAACCCAGTAGCTGTTCCTCTTTCTCCTGCTCCAAGCTCATACCCAGTAGCCAAACATCTCCCACAAACACACCATATCTGTCCAAGACCAATGCATATTTGGGCATGGGCATTACAGTTACCAACCTTGCAGGACTGTCTTGGAGTCTCCAGGAATTAAAGATGTCATGTAATGAAACCTCCAGGAATATGTCCAACCAAAACTGGCAACCCTAAATTGGGCAGGCTGTCCAAGCCTGCAGTGAGTCTCCCTACCATGTCTATGTCTACTTCTGAAAACTACACCTCTCTCTGACCCAGCCCCCACTGCTGGTCTGGGTTTCAAACACAGACTAGGCAAGCATTTTCCATTTCTCAGCCTCTACCTCTGTGCTGCTGGCTATGGGAGCTACAGTTCTGAAGTTCCCAAAATGGCTGAGGGGCTACATATGAGATTGGGTGGGGGATAAAAAGAAAAAAAAAAAGAGACTCTAGTAAGGAATTCTAAAGCCTGAACATATGGTTTCATACTACCAATGACAGAAGAACAGAAATCACCACGAAACAAAATGAAACTTGCTTGAAAGTCTTCCTCTTCATCCATAAAAGAGATGAAGAACAGTGGTTGGGCAATAATTTTTCTTAAGTCAGCATAACTGCTAACTAATTGCATTTGGCATAGACTCATAGATATTAAAGGTCAGAAGGGACCATTAGGATCATTTAGTCTGACCTGCACAATGCAGGCCACAGAATCTCACCCACCCACTCCTGCAATAAACCTCTCACCTATGTCTGAGTTATTGAAGTCCTCAAATCACGCTTTAAAGACTTCAAGGTGCAGAGAATCCTCCAGCAAATGACCCGTGCCCCATGCTTCAGAGGAAGGCGAAAAACCCCCAAGGCATAGAAGTGTGCCTGGAATAGACACGCTTTAGCTGTTTGCTCTTAAGATCTTGTGTACAAGTAAAAGGTCATGTCATATACATGTCCTAGATCTTTCCAGGCTTCTTGTATAGCCCATGAGATTTAGCTCTCCAGCTAGATTCTTCAACTCTCATTAGAGAGCAAGAGTGCATTCTCACGTGCAACTATACTGAAAAAATTAGAACAAGGGAAATAATTCACCTGTTTCCTGATTGAGATTTTCAAATCCATCTAGGAGATTCAGATAAGTTTCATTAATCAAAGTGGAAAATATGCCTATACCCCTGCACTGCTTGAAATTCAGCCTCCATTTTAAAAATATTTTAAAAGATTAATTCGAGGCTTATACAGGCTTCGAGAACATGACGCCAGCTCAAGTCCTCATACTACCTTGAGCTGAACGTCTGGCTACTTATCGCTGGCGTCTCTGAAGCCCAGGCTCAAAGTTGTTTATGAAAAAGCAGCATTTTATGCCGCCTGTGCAGCTATTTTCCTGTAAGTGATGTGGTTATCCCACAGCTGTCAACCTAAAGGCTTCCAAACGGAGTGGCACTAGCATTTTGCTTAGTATGAGGTAAAGTATGTGCTCTATTTCCTACAGGCACCTGTAGGATCAGAAATCCCATAGAATTATATTTTGTGACAAAGCTCTGTCCTTGTCTCCATGGGTCCCATGTTTCCTGGCGGATTTCGCTAGCCTCAGAGACTCCCTGTGACCCTCCATGTAGCCCTTCTCTCTCTCTAGAGGCAAGGGTCACAGCTTACTGAGCCATTTTCATCACAAGCCAGCAAGGGAGGTGAGGAGAAGCAACCCTCCCTCACACAGTCTCTGTTGTCTCCCAGTCTCGGTGATTAATTGGGAAGGGGGGGGGGGTAGCCTGGGTCTGCCCTCTACTCTGGGCTGCAGCCCAGGGACCCTAATAGTAGCAGGTATGGTAGCTGACTTTTTTGGAAATAGGACATGTACAATTCCCTGGGCCACTCCCCCACAGCAGCCCCTACTCAATATCTCCTTCACCATTACCTCAGGGCCTCCTTCCTTACGCCGGATATGGATTTGTATTACTTAGTTCCTCCAACAACATGGCTTCCTCCTACAGCTCCTGACACACGCACCTCACTAACTAACTGGGAGGCTTTTAACTAGTTCTAGCCAGCCCTTGATTGGCTTCAGGTGTCCCAATCAACCTAGCTATCTCCACCGTTTTCTAGAAAGATCTTAATTGGCCCCAGGTGTCTTGATTAACCTGAAGCAACTGCCATTTGGTTACCATGGTACCAGGGATTTGTTTAGCCTGGGGCTAAACATACCTGTTCCTCACTACTTTACTATAGCCATGTGGCCTTGCTCTGTCACAATTTGCATACCACTTCAGGATCCTTGGATGAAAAGGTGCTTTCAGAGAGATAATCTGATGCTTATAATGTTACACAGACCCCTCTCTAAGAAAATAAGACAAATCACAGATCATGTCCCAGGTACTGATTTTATGTCACAGTAAGTTATTTAATGATAAAAATTAGATTCACGGTACGAACACAACTAATTTGATCCTTGGCAGTATGCACAGCAACATCTATTAATTTTGAGACACCCCTCAGGGGCATAAATTACCAGTCGACTATTTTAAAAAAAAAGAAAAGTGATGGGTGGGGATGTTTCAAGATGTTTTTAACATTTGCCTCAGGTGCACTGTTCACAGTATTATACGTTCACCACCTGAGACATGTATTAATGGAATAAAACATCATATCCTTTAGGGTCTTGGACTATAGATAAAATTAATGGCTATATGCCTAAAATCTATTTTAGAGGTTTTATTCAGTTAGTAGTAGTCTTTCCATTCTGGACTCCCTGCCCCACATAGTGGAAGAACTAGAGAAGGAAACTGAAGAGCTTAAATTTTTTTCCTTGAGTTTCAAATACAAATATTTTTTTCCCCTAGCTCCCAAATCTCTATTTTGCATGAAGAATTTTTACTCAGGACAATAGTAAGAGCCTAATTCACCAGCTGTATTTGAAAAAAAAAAGGTAAGGAGCCCAGGTTACCATGAGCAACTTATAGACTGGGGAGGTGGGAAGCAGGCCATAGCCATAACTTGAAAACATCTTTCTGAAGTTTGTACACTTACTATCCAAAGCACACTAAAGGCAATAGAGAGATGCCCATCGATTTCAATGGGCTTTGGCTTAGGCCCAAGAACTTCAAATGGCTCTTAGTTTTCCCTTCATCCTTCCTTACTACTTTGTCATTATCATTTTGATTGTTTCAAAATTAGATGTGGGACAGGGATGGTCTTTTCATGCACGACGACTGCACGACTTCTCCAACCACAAACTTGTAATATTGCCCAACGCATCATTTTCATTTGAACAGTTTTGCCTGCACCTGGGCTATAAGATCTTTTGAGCAGGGATCACAGATCCTTAGGTTTGTGAAGTACCCAGCATGCTATTAGCACTGTCTCATTGTGCCTAAGTTGACAAAGGCAGACCAGAGGACAAAAAGGCTACTCTACATGTAAATCAGTGAAAAGTGAAGTGCTTTCTTGATTCTACAGTATATGAGAAAATTTTCAGACAAAAATAACCCATTGTATTCTGCTTGAGTTGGTTCCACCTCTTTATTAGAGCCTATTAATTAGAATCAAAGTATTCGTTTCCTGAAATACTATTGCTTAGCATCACTGACTGACTAAACATTATATTCAGAGGTAAGCCTGAAATAAAACGTGAATATTTAATGTGCAAATGGCGAATGTTTACAATAAGTGGCCATTTATTCCCACATTACAATGTAATATCAGACATCCACTTGAATATGAAATGATACATAAAAAAGTTAGAGGTACTGTTGTACTAAAGCATGAATTTCAAAACATGAAATATATCAAAGACCCATTGGGCAGCATCACCTGAAATGGGTACCCCTTATTCATCACCTTAGAGAAGGAGGGATTAGAGTTTGTCTCTCTTTTAGGGAAACTTTCTTACATTTCTAAGTCACACAAAGGGTAGATGGGATAGTGTTAAAAATGTTCACTTGAACCTTAAGTAAGAGTTCACTTATTTCCCTTTTCTAAAAGAAAGAGTAATACATTTAATAATTTATGCTGCTTTAGAAAGAGGGAGAGTGGAACATTTCTGTTGCTGACAATCGGTTCTGTGCTTATTAACTATTCATAGAATACTCAATGGCATGGGGAAAAGCCTTTGAAATACAATAAAAGCTTAGTGAGTCATTTACCATATTAACTATAAAAACTGTTACAGTGACTATTATAAACTTCAAATTTTATAGACACTGCTGAAACACCATCACTCAATTGCAATGTTATAAACTTCACATTAAAAATATGATACATTAACAGTTACAAGATAGATTTCTTACACTGGAAGGCCCTAAGAATCTTCCTGATTTCATGGGCATACAAATTTTACCTTTTAAGAAAATGGTGAATAGATTTACATGAATTAACAAACCCAGCAAGCATTTGTCTGTTGGCCACATTATGCATACATTTTCCTATTTTCTAAGGATGTGAAAAGTATTGGTAACAAAGGCCATGCACAAACAGTCTAATGAATTATCATTTTCTCTGGTATTATGAACCAATTACTTTCTAGTTTAAAAAAAAATCAAACTTAGTAAGTTTAGCAAAGCAGCATCAAAACTGCTCACCCGGTTTTGTTCTTTTCAAATCATTTCAGTGGTGTGGTAGACAGATACACTGTAGGAACTGTTTTGACTGAAGGAAAATTTATACCATATAGGGTTAAATTTTAGAAGAGCGTTAATAATGAAACAACATCGTTTGTCTGGATGGAGCATTTTGTCTGGACCAACTCATAGTTAGTATAGTTTGAAAATACTTATGTACACACACACAAAATTCATGGAAATCCACCAACTCTGCATTTATTGCGATTTCTGCAGTCTTTTGAAGTGTACTAAATTCAATACTAGTTTAGTTAGTGTGGTCTAATATTCTCATACATGCAATGCTGCCACGTGCTACTTTGGGATAGCAGTTGAAGGACTACCAAACTGCCTCGGGGGGCCTCTGTGGCCAAACTATCTGTTGACCTTTGTGCCCACCACTACTTGGAGTCAAGCTGATCGCCTCCCCTCTGTAAAATCTGGCACAGTGCCAGGATCAGCCCATTTGCTCCTGGATTCCAATATAATGGCATTACAGTGATATTACTCCAAGAGCCTTTACAACTTGCCTTGAGCAGCTATTTGGCACCACGTTAAGACCCAAGATCTCCTTGCCATATGGACAGAAGCATCAGTGCAGCAAGCTCTTGGGGCCAGCCACCATGATAAAGGGGTGTTTGTGGACATCACTATTCAGATTCCCATGATGGGGGTCACAACTGGAATACTGCCCAGTAATGGATAAAGAGAAAACTGCTTAGGAGAACTTGCATTAAAGCCAGGGAACAATCCAGCTGTGGAAATGTAACCTGTAAATTTTCTGAGGCACTGACAGGTTTAAGCATTTATACCACCACCACCCCTAAGCAAGCTGGGGACCCTGGGCACTCTACACAAGGACAAGCAGCAAAAACCATCACAGGAGGAACATGGAGAGCAGTGAAACGCTTCAGAAACCAACTGGGTAGGAAGCCAGCCCAACTGCCAGCCAGACACTCAGGAGGCAGATCCTAGGCATGTAAGTATCTATCTTTACAGTTTATTATTTTACCATACTACCATTCTAACTTCTGCTCCGGATGCTCCAGGGCTGCAGCCAGTTCTGGTGGATGTGAACTAGGACCCTTTGTCTCTAGCCCCTGCCTCCCCCAGCCCACACAGCATGATGCAGCCACGACTTATACTCCACCTCCCCTTGCACAACATTTAAATAATTCAATCATTTAGTTTTGCAAAATTCAACAATTTAACCGTCATTATGAGGAAAAAAAGGTTGGTTAGTATTCTCAGTTGACACGAGGCGGACAAGGTACTAAGACTACAGCTCCCTGCTGAGGTATGTATGCCCTGATGTGCACATTCACAACGGAAAAGTTTACCTTGGGATGGCACAGCCATACAACTCTTCCTGGCTTTGCACAAGTTTACATAGTGAAAGACTGGGATCAGTTAAGGGTTCAAACAATCAGTGCAGAACCTGATCTATTTTCCCTGCATGTCTACAGGGGTTAGATTCAGCTCTAACACTAAGGAATTGCTCTGTTTTGGTCATTATGTGGGATAGGAACAGTTATTGCCCTGGCATAGCTTGCAACTGCCTTCCACTCCTGCAGCACTTGGTTGGGGGAGGGGGGGGAAGGGGGAAGGAGACCATCTTGGTGAATAACTTCACAGAGCATTACCGTCCACCCTTTGCCTTTTTGAATAAGGCTATTCTCTACCTCCTAGTCCCCCACCTCACTGTAATGTCATCAAGAGTCAGGAAAGCCTAAAGCAGGGGTCTCAAACTCAATTTACCTTTGGGCCAGTGCCAGACCTCAAATCCTCCCAGCGGGCCAATAAGGTCACTGAAGATGGTGCTCAGAAAAGAAAACGTTTATATTGTATTTTTTATTTCGAATTTCTTAGAAATAATAAAAAGGTCATACAACTTGATACAATTCTTCGCCTGCCGGAGAGTTTTCAGTGTTTGCCAGACACCTGGCAATGCTTCAATTCTGTTAGTTTGTAGATGTTTGGCCTCAGTGACTGAGCAGTTGAAACCTTCAGGATTGCAGCAAGGTGGGCATCAGATAGTGGTGTTCGGTATTTTGACTTGTTTATATTCATTGTGGAAAAAAGTGGCACTGCCTCCATGGTTGACTCTGCCTAGCAACTAATGATGCTGCCTCCATGGCTGACCCTGCCTGGCAACTAGTGATGGTATCTCTGTCCCTCTGCCCCAGCCAATGGGAGCTGGGAGGGGGGTGGGGGGACGGCACCTGCAGCAGATATTGCTGGCAGCATAGGTCTCTCCTCTGCGGGCCTCAGTGGGGAGGTTCTCAGGCCGCAGATGGCCTGCGGGCCAGGACTTTGAGACCCCTGGCCTAAAGGAAACGGGGATTGCTATCCAGTTCACCCCCAGATGCTCCTGCTAATCCCTCTAACATCACAGAAGTGCCTCCAAGGCACAGCATAGACTGCAGTGTTGAAGGGGGAACAATGCTATCCCTCTCCTCTCCCCTGCCCCCGCTCCTCCCCCCGCAGCCTCCCAGGCATAACTGCAAACCCAAATGGAATAGACTGAACATCCAAAAATCCCCATCTAGCCCTCCTCATGCACCCCACTTTCCAACTGATGTTCCCCTCAAGAATGGGAAGAATCTCAGAGAGGGGTAAATACATATTTTAAAAAAAAAAATTGACAAAAACCCACAAGTGATTCCTACTTCCCCAACCACAGCACTTGCAGCTGCCTGACCCTCAAGGACAGGGCCTTTATCAATGGCTGGCTAACCTGAGAGGGAAGAAATGAAAAACTGGAGATGAAGTGTTAGAACTCACTGCAAATGCTCCAAAAAACTGAAAAATAAGGGAGAGCTGGTTGTTTGAGATCAGAGAGGAAAGACACAGGGAGCTATCAAGAATGCGAGCGAGAGATGAAGTGGCCAGAGACCGCACTGTCATGGCAAGAGACACTGTAGTGAGAGACAGGGACATGCAGAGGCAACGCATTGAGGCAATACAGAAGCAGGATGCTTTGCTACAGCATTTGCTGCTAGAGGATGTACATACAATTCAGTGTCCTCAACCAGGACATAGCCGTGTTCTCCTGCCACTGGACACAGGGTACTAGGAACATTGGCATATGTTACCTGCTATGCCCCTACAGCAGTGCTTCCAAATACTATTCCCTTCTGGGCCAAGGTCAGGGCAGGGAGAACAATTGTACCTGGGAGCCCAGCTCTTTCAAGTCATCATCCGAGAGTGCTAAAGGAGTTGGCGGATGTGATTGCAGAGCCATTGGCCATTATCTTTGAAAACTCATGGTGATCGGGGGAGGTCCCGGACGTCTGGAAAAAGGCTAACGTAGTACCCATCTTTAAAAACGGGAAGGAGGATCCGGGGAACTACAGGCCAGTCAGCCTCACCTCAGGCCCTGGAAAAATCATGGAGCAGGTCCTCAAGGAATCAATTCTGAAGCACTTAGAGGAGAAGAAAGTGATCAGGAACAGTCAGCATGGATTCACCAAGGGCAAGTCATGCCTGACTAATCTAATTGCCTTCTATGACGAGATAACTGGCTCTGTGGATGAGGGGAAAGTAGTGGACGCGTTATTCCTTGACTTTAGCAAAGCTTTTGATACAGTCTGCCAGCAAGTTAAAGAAGTATGGGCTGGATGGACTATAAGGTGGATAGAAAGCTGGCTAGATCGTCAGGCTCAACGGGTAGTGATCAATAGCTCCATGTCTAGTTGGCAGCCGGTATCAAGCGGAGTGCCCCAAGGGTTGGCCTGGGGTCGGTTTTGTTCAATATCTTCATTAATGATCTGGAGGATGGCGTGGACTGCACCCTCAGCAAGTTTGCAGATGACACTAAACTGGGAGGAGGGTAGATACGCTGGAGGGCAGGGATAGGATACAGAGGGCCCTAGACAAATTAGAGGATTGAGCCAAAAGAAATCTGATGTGGTTCAATAACAACAAGTGCAGAGTCCTGCACTTAGGACGGAAGACTCCCATGCACTGCTACAGACTAGGGACCGAATGGCTAGGCAGCAGTTCTGCAGAAAAGGACCTAGGGGTTACAGGGGACGAGAAGCTGGATAGGAGTCAACAGTGTGCCCTTGTTGCCAAGAAGGCTAACGGCATTTTGGGCTGTATAAGTAGGGGCATTGCTAACAGATCGAGGGACTTGATTGTTCCCCTCTATTCGATATTGGTGAGGCCTCATCTGTAGTACTGTGTCCAGTTTTGGGCCCCACACTACAAGAAGGATGTGGAAAAATTGGAAAGTGTCCAGGGGAGGGCAACACAAATGATTAGGGGACTTGAACACATGACTTATGAGGAGAGGCTGAGGGAACTGGGATTGTTTAGTCTGCGGAAGAGAAGAATGAAGGGGGATTTGATAGCTGCTTTCAACTACCTGAAAGGGGGTTCCAAAGAGGATGGATCTAGACTGTTCTGTCATTTGCTACCACTGAGAACAAGGAGTAATGGTCTCAAGTTGTAGTGGGGGAGGTTTGGGTTGGATATTAGGAAAAACTTTTTCACTAGGAGGGTGGTGAAGCACTGGAATGCGTTACCTAGGGAGGTGGTAGAATCTCCTATCTTTGAGGTTTTAAAGGTCAGGCTTGACAAAACCCTGGCTGGGATGATTAGTTGGGGATTGGTCCTGCTTTGAGCAGGGGGTTGGACTGGATGACCTCCTGAGGTCCCTTCCAACCCTGATATTCTAGGATTATCTAACATCCCTGATAACTTTGAGCCCTGACATTACTCACAGGAAGATAGAAGAACAAGAGGCAGCAGAGGAAACAGATGTACAGCTGTACATTTTCAGGCCTGAAATTCAATGTAACAGCAATAATATCCCTGACAGTACTAACCTGGCTCTTGCCATTTTCTAGTGGGTGCCTGGCTGGCTGCTCAAACTACTGAGCAAGTCTCTGTACCTCAGCTTCCCACCCACTGGCAAGGCTCTCTCTCCCTCTTGCCCTCACATTATTGTGCAAAATACAACATGCAGTTATCATCTCAGGCTTTTTTCCCCCTGCAGCTTCCAACCTAGCCCATTAACAGTGCCACCTTCCTTTCAGATAGCCAAACGCACACTCCGCTGTCATTCTACAACTAGTGATGTGACAGTTAAATAATTCCTTCCTTCCATCCAAGCAGTCTGTGAATGACTTCATTAGCCAGGGAAGCAGAGGATAAGCCAGGTCTCCTGGGACAATCTGAGCAATCTCCACACTGTTAAAGCCCATAGCGATCCTGGGGGCAAACGGTCCTTTATCCCTTAAGGTAAATAGGCCTGAATTCCAAAAGATCCTAGCATCCTGGCCTTTCCAGACCATCCTCCATTTGTGTATGTTAATCTACCATGGGTAGTCAACCAAATCATAAAGCACCATGGAGAAATATCCCTTTGTTTAGAAGCCGACCTCGTGCAGGGGGCAGACTGTAGGCACATGGGTTCCAACAGTTGCCCCAGTGCAGTTTGGGAACCCCATGTGTGCAAGCCATCAACAATCTCCTGAGCTCTCCAAGCTTTATAACCGACTGCAGCAGTACCTTATGGATGTCAAGTGCCTGCATGACAATAGCCCCAGCAGTTGATCTCCCTTCTGCTGAATTAGTTGGCTATGGACTGGTATCATTTAGAGGTGGCTAGCTTCCAGATGGCAGCGGTGAGTGGGGCACTGTGCTGGTATGCTGCTATTGCAGCTCTGGAGCTATTTCAGCACAGATATGAAAAAAAGGTTGCTTTCACCACCCTGAAATTCTCTCACCACTTACTTGGTCATCCCAGGTGTATAGAATGATCCTTTCCCACCAACAGATGCTGGCTTCCCAAGCCCTGAAACGGCAGCGCATGAAGCTGTTCCAGGAACAGCTTTGTTGTCGTCATCTTATTCCTCATCCCCCTTCCTGTCACTGCTGGAGGAGCTGCTACGGCTACGTCATCTGCTTGGTGGTGCAGCAGGCAAAGTCCAAACTAAAGCTACTCAGCTTAAAGAGGTCAAATAAAGCCCAAGCAGCCTCTGTAAATTTGTGGCTGCAAGCATAGCAATGCAGCCAACAATTAAAAAAACGTTACTAGCCTGCCCAGAAAAAGAGGAAGCATGGGATGGAGAGAACGGAATCACAGATTTTTTTTTGGTTTGGCCTCAAGTCCCAGAATTCCACAGGTTTCTGCTATGCATCCGACAATGTTTGAGGAAAAAAACCCAGAGTATACAATGCTCAGCAGTGACGCAAAGGATTGTGGAATACCTTCCCAGATAGTCATGCGCTTAGTATGCTGCATGTACATGATGCAAATTGAAAGAGGGCAGAGCTGTCCTGTGTGCATGCTATTGGTATGGCTTCTGTATAGTGCAGCAATTAGCAAGCGTCAACTGAAGACAAGCTACACCCTACTCCTCCCCTGCCCATTGAGACAAGGCCATGGTTCTCCTTCAGCAACGATTGTTTACTTTTGATATAACATAGTCACTCAGTTTCAGCATGTGCACATACCTTAATAGTTCAGTTGTATCTTTTAATCATAAAATGCTGAAATATATAAAGTTAATAACACATGAAAAAACACACTGAGTGTTACTGACTCACATCTTCTATTACTGTACAACCATTCAGCACTGTCAAGTTACCATATAGATTACCTGTTGGGGCAAGCCTAGGGGAAAAAAAATGGTTTGAAGTTGTGAGGGAGGGGGAATCTAATAAATTCATGCAGGACTGGAAAAACAACAGCAGCTAATGTGCCAATATTTAAAGAGGGTATATGGTATGATCCACAAAATTATAGCCTCATTAACCACTGATTCCACAAACCAATCTTCAGATTTCCAAACCACATAGGAAGGTCAAAGTAGGACTTGATCAAATGTGGCAGTGTCAGGTAATGAAGCAATACTGTTTTAAGCTGTATTTTAAACCATATCAATATTACATACAAATAATTTACAGGCACCACTAAGCCTGCTCAAATTCTGTCCTCTTCCCATTCACCACTTGCTACAGCAAGGGATACTGAAGTTTTTATTAATCTAAAACACTTAATACCTGGCCTTCATCTTTGGTTAGAAAGTCTGGAGACTCATGTCTTTTAATGAGACCAGCAATTATTTGTGAAACTGACACAAACACTTCCTTAATATGCAAGAAGCAGAACCGTCTACACTCATTTTAATCCTCATTTTATTTCTATTACACAATGCACTGTGGACTGCAGCAAGGATGGCCGAAGTCGTTCTGTCCATTAATGGACTTCTTGTTGGCCCTCTTGGCTGGTAACAGGAAATCCTATGGACCTCCTGTACCAACAACACTGACCTAATTAAGGGACAGAGTTGTTGGCAGCTAAATTGCAATCTAGTTTTAAAACATGCTAATAGTTTAAATCAGCAACTTTATTTGAGCAAACAAAAACTATTAGATGTTTAGTTAACATTAGCCATGGCATATTACTTCAGAGCTACACAACTTAATGACAGGTTACAGAGTAGCAGCCGTGTTAGTCTGTATTTGCAAAAAGAAAAGGAGTACTTGTGGCACCTTAGGAGCTAACAAATTTATTTGAGCATAAGCTTTCGTGAGCTACAGCTCACTTCATTGGATGCATTCACAACTTAATGTTGACCATGGAGCCATTCTGTCTTCATTTTGAGATTTTTCAGACTCAAGCATAAAAAGTTGAAATATAGTTTAACATTCGGAATGATATACAATGTAAGTGAGAGGTTGAACTTGGTATAAATACTCTCTCCTTTTCCTCATGTGCCAGTTGCCTATTGCATAATATGAGCAAGTTCTTGGCACAATATTGCTTTGTATCTTTAAACATAAAAAAAAGAAAGGTACCAAGCAAGAGCTTCACTGAATTACAGGTAAGATAAAAGGTTCACTAGAAGCTCAATATAGAACATACAATATTATATAGCTCAATAGTTACTGTCAAAGCCAATCCACACAATAGTCTCAGCATTTTCTTGGGCAAAGTAACCTGATTAAATTTCCCAGTTCTTGTGTCAAGACTACTGAAAACAAGTTTGTACCTAAAGTCCACTGGACTCAATATTTGTCCAATATGTTAAAATGGATATTTGGATATAATCTGACACGATTTGTTCTTAGTGTATTTTTAAAAACTTTACACATTTGAAAATACATAGGTTTTATATATTTGTACTGACAACTTACAATATTAGCAAAAAATACTTGGTACTTTTCCCTCAAATCTCCTATAAGATTAACCCTAAGAAATAACAAGAAAAACCATTATACAAATGGTATATGCAAGTTCAAGGTGTTTAACATTTTGTTAAAGGTTACCACTAGTCAGTAGCAGAGCCAAGAATGGAACTCAGATGTTCCAGTTTACAGCCTATTGCTCTAGCTGTAACAAAACCACTTCTTCCTATGGCATTAGCCAAAAAACATTAAGAACAAGCAATGGCTTGTTTAAAACAGTAGATTAGACATGAAAAAAATGTACTTACCAATTTGCAACAATACCGGGGTTACCAATGCTGTCTCCATGGCATAACAGAATTCCCTGCCAAACATCACTGCGCCATGCATCACCCACAGGCGTATTGGTATCCGGTTTATGGATCCTTCGCTAATAGTCTCCTCCCTACTCTCATTCTCTTTGTTTGCTGGTTTCTGAAGATCTGTCACAGGTAGCTCTTGAACTTGCATAGATTCTGAGTCAGCATTCTGGGGAGCCATTTTCATTACCATAAAAATATATATTTATTATAGCTCTATAAATAACACTATCATCTCTCTAAGATGTCTTCTCTTTCCACTTCTGTTGTGTTCCTGATGCAAGTAATGCTTATATTCCTCTTGTACAGATAGGTATTTTACAACTTCTCAGGTAGGTATGAAAGAAAGAACAGGAAGCTACTTAGTAGGAATTTCAACATATGGCTTGCTAGTTTACTGTGAATTAGAGTTAAAAATCCATAATTGCCATTCAGTTAATACCAGTTTCATAATTATTATTGACAAAGTGCTGAAGTTGTTATTCTTGCTATGCAGAGGTGGAAAGGCGACACAAAAAGGTGCTCCACTGTTAATCCCCATCGAGTGGCTGATTAATCTGCAACAAAAGTGAAGTGCAAACCATTAGATATCTAAGCAATAGGTGTCAAGATGCCACCACCCTTTGGAATGTATACACTAAACAAACGTTTTCTTCACTATCAGCACCCCTGTCCAATATAGGGCCTTTTATCCCAAAGCACTTTAAAAACAGCTAACAAGCTTCACATCACACATCATTAAAATGCAGCTGCTGTTTAACGGCACTGAAACATTACGCTGCAGTTTTGGGCATGAGCTGAAGGTTATTTAAGTTTGCTTAGATGACTTGCAGGAGAAAAATCTAAGTGTAATTACTATATTTAGGCTTTGGCCAGAATACTAGGTATAAGACTCAGTACACTAACTTCTCACTTAACGTCCTCCCGCTTAATGTTGCTTCAAAGTTAAGTCGCTGCTCAATTAGAGAACATGCTTGTTTAAAGTTGTGCAATGCTCCCTAGGAGTGGGGAAGCGCCGTGTCTCCGCTCCTCCACCGCCCCTCCCAGAAAGTCCTAAGCGCCGCCAAACAGCTGTTTGGTGGCGCTTAGGACTTTCCGGAGGGTGTATGTGGGGGGGGGAAGGAGCGGGGATGAGGCGTGCTCAGGAGAGGAGGTGGAATGTGGGTGAGGGTGGGAAGAGGTGGGCCTGGAGTGGAGTGGAGACGGGAAGAGGCGGGCCTGGAGCATCTCCCGGCAAAGTCGGCACCTGTTCTTCTCCGGGTAAGCTGCCACTGCTGCTGCAAAGGTGCTTTCTAGTGTGCTTGCCTGCAGCGGGCTGTGCCTGTATGGGGTAAACTAGGGGCACTTCCCAACCACAGTACCATACAGTACTGCACAGTATATAATGCCTTTTGTCTGCTCCAAAAAAATTTCCTTGGAACCTAACACTCCACATTTACATTAAATCTTATGGGAAAACTGGATTCGTTTTACAGTTTCACTAAAGTTGCATTTTTCAGGAACATAACTACAACGTTAAGTGAGGAGTTACTGTAATTCACAAATTCTTTTGTCAAGTCAGCTTTAGGTTCCATTTAAGAGATGTCACAGCATACTCCAACACCACTCTCCAGGACACAGGTTCAATGCTGACAGGTGGGACCACCTCGTACTGACTCACCAAATACCACTTCCTGAAACACCTACAATGGCCCTCCGAGATCTCAATGGAAGAAAGTACTATGCTTTAAATATTTGAGATCCACAATTGTCATTTACACTAAGCACACAGTAATATCCATTATCCCACAGTTTCCTCCCCAAATCTCCATAATACTTCGAATACATGATCTATTGTACAGGTTGGTAGACGTTGACTTCCATGGTTTACTTAACAAATCTGAATACCCAAGAGTTTAAAAAAAATAAAAAAAAAATAAAAAGAAAGTGGAGCATTCGGTTAGGAAAAACTTGATAGTCTTTCCTGTAACAAATTTAAGCAGAAATGTAAAAAAAGTCACTCAGCTGGGAAGAAACTTTTGAAGTTCAATATTTCAATATTGAACTTTGAATGTGTCATGTCCCTAATGCTTACCTCTTCCCCCCTGCAACACCAAGACATTCAATCACAGCTCTGTCCTGGCACCATAGACCACGCTGCGCCCCAGAAGCTGCCAGCAGGTCCGGCTTCTAGGTGCGGGGGCTCCCCATGTGGCTCCATGCGCTGCCCTCACCCCGAGCACTGGCTCTGCACTCCCACTGGCCAGGAACTGTGGCCAATGGGAGCTGGGGGGCGCGCGTGCCTGCAGGCGAGAGCAGCGCAGCACTGCCTGCCGCGCCTCTGCCTAGGACCTGAACCTGCTGGATGCTTCTGGGGCACAGCGTGGTCCACAGTGTCAGAACAGGCAGGAAGCCTGTCTTAGCCCCCCGGCTGTGCCGCTGACTGGGAGCTGCCGCAAGCCAGCCTGTGCCCTTGCCCCAGCCCAGAGTCCCCTCCTGCACCCCAAACCCCTCAGCCCCAGCCCAGAGCTCCCTCCCACACCCCTGCCCTTGGGGCTCCAAGATGCTCCCCCTCACTGGGTTTCAAAGCCCAGGCTCCAGCCCAAGGCCAGATGTCAACACTGCTCTTTTTAGCCCTGCAGCCCAAGCCCCATGAGTGCAAATCAATTGCTCTGGGTTCAGTCTCTGCACCATGGGTTTTTCTTTGCAGCAGAGACACACCTTTATAATATTCATGGAATTCTCTCTGAAGTAGAAGATATTTGGAAGGCAGCTGAAGGAAGCCCGAGTGGTACTTAGTTTATCAGATTAGAATGTTTTTCCATGCATAGGGGTAGGATCAACATGCAAGTGGGAGAAGGATGAGGGTGGGGGCTGGTATCACTGGCAGAGTGAAAGGGATAAGGAGATGATGAGATCAGGGAGTTAGGCCAGGATCCATTTGAGCAAGACCCTGAAGGTGAGACTAAGATGATTAAACTTGATATGGATGGCAAGGGGGAGTCAGATTCAAAGAGTGGAGTGACAGGCTGTGATAGACAAGGGATCCTGGTTTTCTGTGATAATCCTGTCCCCCCCCCAAAAATTATCCAATAAACCCCCAATAAATCCATGTTTTTCTGTGATTAAAATGAAATGCTGAACTTGAGTTTCCCTAGCACATGTGCTCTCTATATATCATCACTGGAACACAATGTTTTATTGAGATTGTTACAATTTTTAAGCAAGCTCAAAGCCTACCAGTGCCATCAATCATAGTAAAATAAAATTAATGGAATTGCAATTTGTATTTCTTACATATACCAAATACTTCTATGTTCTGGGCTCAGGCTGTCAGCACTGGGTCAGTTAATATGGAGAGCTGGATGAAAAACACAGTATAATCCAGTTTATTTTTTCACAAAACGTAAAAACTAAATGGTTTTCTGTTAAAATGTAAATTCCATGTTTTTCCACAGCAAATGTTAACAGCTACATTTTTCTTGTCTCTTTCCAGTACAATCTGGGTATCAGAGAAAGCAGTAACGATAATCAAGACAAGCGACCACGGCATGGTCAGGTTTTATCCACTGAGACAAGACAGGATGACTAAAAACCCAACACCACCTGCTTGATGGTTAAGGATTACAATGGGTTTCCCTCACTGCTGCAATTCAATTCCAAATGCAAATCTAGCACAAAAATACTATCTTGGAAGGGACTATCACATCTTCATAGTGAGGTCTTTTGCAAGACTTAAGTATAAACACAACTAGTTTATTTTAAAATAATCCTGCTTCCTCATCTCCCCAAAAGTTATCTTTGCAGTGACATGAAGATTAATACAACAATAAAGTTTGCCAGGACAAGAGGTTAATGCTCATTTACAGAACCATGGGGGTTCTTCCTTACAAAGATTCCAGGTTATAACAGGTCACTGGTTTAGCGATCACTGGTTTCATTTTACTGGATCTGAAGGCTGTAGGGAGAGATTAATTCCTCTGAATCACGCTCTGCTCTTCTCCCCGCCCCATGGCATGTGGAAATCAGAAAACAGGAATACCAAGTACATTAATTTCTTGCCTTTGGGGCTAGCTAGGGTTGCCAACTTTCTAATCAAAACAAAACTGAACACCCTTGCCACACACCCTGCCCTGAGGCCCCGCCCTTCACTCCCTCCCTCCCTCCCCACTCGCTCTCCCCCACCGTCACTCACTTTCGGGTTGGATCAGTGGATTGAGGTGCAGGAGGGAGTAAAGGCTCTGACTGGGGCCAGCAACGAGGGATTCAGGGTGTGGCAGGGGGCGAGGGCTCCGGCTGGGAGTGTGGACTGGGTGCAGGAGGGGACTCAGGGCTGGGGCCAAGGGAATTGGGGTGTGGGCTCCAGTGGGGCCAGGGAAGAGGGGTTTGGGGTGCAGGAGGGGGTTCCGACCGAGGGCAGGGGTGTGGGATGGGGTTCAGGGTGCGTGCTCTGGCCAGGCAGCGCTTACCTCAGGCAGCTCCCAGTCAGCAGCACAGCGGGGCTAAGGCAGGCTCCCAGAAGTGGATGGCACAGCCAGCTCATAGGTGTGGGGGCCAAAGGACTCTGCATGCTGCCCATGGTGGCAGGCGCCGTCCCGCAGCTCCCACTGGCCGCGGTTTCTGGACAATGGGAGCTGCAGAGCCAGCACTTGGGATGGGGGCACCGCACGGAGGCTCCCTAGCCCCTGCGCCTAGGAGCTGGACATGCCGGCCACTTCTGGGAACTGCGGGGAACCAGGGCAGTCAGGGAGCCTGCCTTAAAAGTCCAGTTGGCAGTGCAAAGGTGTTAACGGTCTGGTCAGCGTTGCTGATGGGAGCCACCATAGTCCCTTTCTGACTGGGCGTTCCCGTCGAAAACTGGATGCCTGGCAACTCTAGGGCCAGCAAACAATGGGGAAAGTCGCAAGTTTTCTAGAAACATCATAAAACTTAATAGCTGAGAAGAGTTACTATAGTGGTACCACTTCAGAAGTAATTATTTGAAAGACAGTGTTTGTGCCCATTTTTCAATACAGTAAAACCTCAGTTACACAATCCACCACACACACACACACACACACACACACACGCCCACGCCCACCCCCACCCCCACCCCCCCTTATTTGGCACCGGACGTATGCAATCAGGCAGCAGATACAAAAAAAAAAAAAGCAAATACAGTACTGTGTTTAATGTAAACTACTAAAAAAAAAGGGAAAGTTTAAAAAAAGATTTGACAAGATAAGTAAACTGTTTGTGCCTGTTTCATTTAAATTAAGATAGTTAAAGGTGGCATTTTCCTTCTGCATAGTAAAGTTTCAAAGCTATAGTAAGTCAGTGTTCAGTTGTAAACGTTTGAAACAACCATAACATTTTGTTCAGAGTTATGAACAACTTCCATTCCTGAGGTGTTCGTAACTGAGCTTCTACTGGATTATGAAAATCCTTTCCCTAGTGTCTAGGGCTCAAAAAAAAAAAAAAAAAATCTTACATTTCATGCAGCTTCCATTTAACAAAGCAGTCTATTCATTTTATTTTAAATATACCAATAAGTAGCACAGGCCAAATTTCAATGTTAGAATTACTTTGTTCCAGTTCTGTTCAATAATATTAAATCTCAGTTATACTTTTAGAAGCAATGCGTTTGGTTTACATTTTACCTGGCATTCCAGCAGTTTAGGCATTAAAACAGCTGGCTTCCCTTCCTTGAGCAGTGCAAGCAGAGAGGCATAGTAAATTGATGGCAGTGAAGGTCCCTGTGTAAAACTAGAATGTTATGAACAAGCCACATGGCATCTTAAATGTAAAGGAGGACAGAGGCAGCATATTATGCTAACTTTGTAAAACATTTGATTCAGGAAAACTAAACTATTCCTCCACCCTGCCATCTGAGTTCACCAAGCTTTTTATCATTGTTTTTGTATGATACCCAGCACCGTAGTATCTCTGCTTGTCCGATACGGCAAGAGAAAACAGTATGAATGATTCTACTACATTTATCTACTGCCTACCTAGAGGTAATCTTAATAAGCACTGTATAAAAGGTTGGGTAAAAAGCCACAAGACGCTTTAGATACGAACAATTCTAAAGTGGTAAGGTGTGTACTGGGGAGGATGGACTGCTAATATAATAGCTCTTCTCTAATTCTGATTTCTAGGCATACTAGTATTTTACCTTGACCTTTAGCCAAATAAAGACAGTAACAACTATAAGTTTAGTTAATATTTCAACAGGAATATTAAGTGAGCATTATTTTGTAATATATATATCTTCTAGTGCAAGTTCATCTGTGCTCAGTTTTTTCACAAATATCCTGAGAAACATGAGACTTCTAGAAGGGTGGTAATCTTATAATTTCGTGTCAAGGTTTTGGGTAGACTAAAAAAAGAGAACAGTTTTTTTCTATCTTTCACAGCTTTCTGGTCAAGCATCTACCACATCATCTGTTGTGTTGGGGGTGATGCTGCCCAATGAAGGATTATGGAGATGGTGAATGTCTGTCCACCCCTGGCTTATAATCTGTGGCTCCGGAGCCACATGTGGCTCTTCAGAAGTTAATATGCGGCTCCTTGTATAGGTACTGACTCTGGGGCTGGAGCTACAGGTATCAACTTTCCAATATGCCAGGGGGTGCTCACTGCTCAACCCCTGGCTCTGCCACAGGCCCTGCCCCCACTCTACCCCTTCCCGCCCCCTCCCCTGAGCCTCCTATGCCCTCGCTCCCTCCCCCTGCCCCCAGAACCTCCTGCACGCCACGAAACAGCTGATTGGGAGGTGCGGGGAGGGAGGGGGAGGCGCTGATGGGTGGGGCTGCCAATGAGCAGGATGCACTGGGAGCAGGGGGGGCTGCTGACGTATTACTATGGCTCTTTGGCAATGTATAGTGGTAAATTCTGGCTCCTTCTCCGGCTCAGGTTGGCCATCCCTGCTATAAGCAGTAGGAAAAATAACTGGAAGTTGAGGGAGGTGGCAAGGAAAAGAACTAGTTACACTGGATCAGACTCAAGGTCCATCCAATTCAGTGGATTTTCTCCAATGGCTGGTAGTAGATGCTAGAGAAGTGTAAAATGCTCAAACAATTACACACTAATATGTATCAGGCAATTGCCTATGAACCCTCATGCTTCACAGCATGTATTATGCTTTCTAAGAGAGGTAGGCAAATATTACACTTCTGCATCTGTGAAGCTCTCATTAAAGAGATCAGAGTGCAACACATCAATCCCAAACTGGTGGATTCAGGGGTGCATAAATAGTTACCACTGTTTTCCTCCAGAAAATTCTAATATTGAACATATTTTAAACATTTGTTCTCTGTAAGCAAAATAACACTGATGGGATGCAGAAAATGGATCGTTCGATGAACAGTCTCAGAGAATACTAACAATCATCCCGTGGTTAGGACTAATATTCATCCTCTGGATTTGGAGATTCCAACTTTTTTCTTTTTCTTTTCTTTTTTTTTTTAAATAAAGTAACCGGGCTTTGCAGATCCAGCTACAATCTGCTGAAGAACTGTCCTTTCCTTGTAATGCAGGACACTTTCTCCATTGATGCTTTGTATAGCTGGCTTTCAAAAAAGAGGCTAGACTTTAGCCTAGTCTAAAAATTTAGACTGCATTCTTTAATAAGCAGTTTTACAAAAACCTAATAAAAATGTACTTTCAGATTTTTCCAATGGAATTAAATATTTGCTTGGTGTGTTTACAGTCCAAACATTGCTGCAAGAGTGAAACCGCTAGTATATTTTCATTAGCCGAATTAAGTAAGAGGCTAAGTAAACTATTCAAACTGAGTATTTTAAAGATAAACTAACTTTGTAGATTATCACAAGTAAGGACATTTGATAGCCTTACAAGTGCCCCTTTGTAAAAGGAAGTCATAGAATATCTATTGCTTCTCTCCATTTAAGGGCGGGGGGGGGGGGGGGGGGGAAATGGAGATAATCTGGACTTCCTTCCACAATTCTGAGTATTTAAACTTCCAGACTATTTAATGAAGTACACAAGTGAACTGGTAAATGGTCTATCTAACTTAAAGTTCATTGCTTAAATACAATGCAGAAATTCTGTAGAAGTTTAATAAAAGGTTTAAAATAACCTCTCGTCCAATGGTACCCAAAATAACTTATTTTATAAAGTGACATGTTTGCTAAACTGCATGCCTGAACTCCTTAGCCAGAGAGGTGTGCTTTTGGGATATATTGCTGGGTGCTTCTGAACATTCAGGGACAATATTGTTATGATTTGCAAACACAAGGGGAGAAGCGAAATACAATTGTTGAAGTCAACAACTTCCTCTATTGTCCTGTTTGAAATTTAAGGGTAAGGGATGCCAAAACATGTGACTTTGCTAACTCAGTAAACCCCAGCTAATGAAAACATGTTTACCATATATTTGCTAAGCTCGAATTGTACTACAGATCAATGCTGTGGATACAATTATGAGGACTATCCAGGTGCTAATTCCTTCCTCTATTAGAGATTTGTTATTCTATATTTTAAAAGCAATACTTAAAGTTAAAAATATGGAAACTCACAAAAAGAATAGTAACAGATACCAGAGAATATAAACAAGTATACATAGTTGCAAGCAAGAGGCTCTCTGAAAGATACAAGTTCTAGCCATAGGAAAAATGGGATCACCCAAAAATATTCCTTGTGATCTAATTTGATGCTATAGTTAGCCCAGCAACTTTCCTAAAAAGGCTTTAAGCCCACTGGTCTGCTTGTGAGTTTCTCACCCACCCTGATTTCCAAAACCGAATATTAAATATAAACAGAAAAACAGGGCCATTATAATACAAGTGGAACAGCAGCATGACAGTTCTACAGTTGTGTTAGGGAGGGAAGATGGACAATGACTCCTCTGCAGCAATCATGATATTAAGAACTTCCTCGACTTCTCTCAGCTAGGCCTATTACTCTTGACCAGTTTAATTCTTTGGGTGGAGGGAAGAGATGAACTTCTGCTGGGATTGGGGAGGGGGGGAGAAGAGAAGAGAAGATGCCCTTTTCCATCAATCAATATTCTCTGTAGCCCAGAAAGGCAGATTTGAGCATTCTGGATTCATAGATAAGGCCAGAAGGAACCATTGTGACCATCAAGCCTGACCTCCTGTATAACACAGGCCATAGGACTTCCTTGAATTATTTGAACTAAAGCATCTTTTTTTTTTTTTGGGGGGGGGGGGGGAGGGGGGGGGAGTGGCGGCGGCAGGGAGAAGAATAAATAGTCTGGATTTAAAAAAAAAAAGTTTCCAGTGATGGATTACCAATCACAGCTGTTGGTAAATTGTTCCAATGGTTCATTATCCTAACCTGTTAAAAATTCACACCTTATTTCCCATCTGAATTTGTCTAGCTTCAGTTCCAGCCATTGGGTCTTGTTATACCTTTGTCACTGTAGAGCCCTGTTATCCAATTTCTATTCCCTGTGTAGGTATTCATGAACTGTGATCAAGTCACCCCTCAACCTTTGATAAACTAAATAGATAAACTCAAGGAGCTCAAATCACTATAAGGCAGGTTTTCCAACCCTATAATCATTTGTGTAGCTCTTCTCTGAACATTCTCCAATTTAGCAACATCCTTCTTTAATTCTTGACAGCAGAACCGGACACAGTATTCCAGCAGCGGTGGAACCAGCAACAAATACAGAGGTAATATAGCCTACTTACTTTGACTGAAAATTCCTCTCATTATACATCCAAGAACAGCTTCATGCTGGGAGTTCATATTCAGCTGATTATCTGCCAAGACCCTATGTCCTTTTCAGTCACTGATTTCCATCCTGTAAGCATGGCCTGCATTTTTAGTTTCTAGACGCATACTTTAGATTTGGTCATATTAAAGAACATTGTTTGTTTGCACCCAGTTTACCAAGCAATCCAGATCACTGTGCACCACTGACCTGTCCTCTTCATTATTTACCACTCTCTGATTGTTGAGTCATCTGCAAATATTAGCAGTGATGATTTTAGGATTTCTTCCGGGTCATTAACATTTTTATCAAATAGGAATTGATCCCTGGCCCTATGCTACAGGGACCACACTGGAAAACACCTGCTTGATGATGGTTCCCTGTTCAGTTACCTATAAAATGGCTTAAAAACTGGCTGACTGATACCAGGTCAGAGGAGCCAGCAAACAGAGCTGTAAACAGGGGACTTGGAGTGGGAGTTTGAATGGGGAGTTTGTATTGTGGTGCTTGCTTGGGGTTTGTTTTTGCTGTGGGTGGTGGTGCTTTGGTGTGGTTTGTGTTTCCCAGATTAACAGGATTGAGGTGGGAAGGCTGTGACAGATACAGAGGCAGCAGTGGGAGCGACTCATGTCGTGGAAGACACAATGAAGATGACTGGATGTGGAAGCTGCGGTATGTACATGATCCTGGAGGGGGTACCTGGTAAGAGTTTTGTCTGAATGAAATGCCATCTGATAGAGCTGATGGAGGAAAAGATCCGAGGTTTGGAGATGCAGGTGGAAAGTCTGGTTGAGTTTAGGAAGGGGTTTGAGCAGATTATGGAGCAAAGACATGAGGTATCTGAAGGGAAAAGCTCAGACTTGCAGATGGAAGCAGGACTGGGGAATTCTGAGGGGAGACTGGGTGAGGAAAGTGGTCAGTGGAAGCATGTGACAAAAAGAACTAGGCAGAGGAAAAGACGGGCTAGTGAAGGAGAAACAGAGCTCAAGAACAGGTTTGCAGAGTTGGAAAATGAAGAAGCGTCTCAGCAGGTTGTCACTGAAGGTGGAAGGGCAAGGAAGAAGAGAAGATCAGCTAGTCCTATAGGAAAAGGGGAAGAGTCAATGGAGACTACACCAAATATGAGCCCCAGGAGGATACAGGATGGGTTGAAGAGGATTACAAGGGAGAATAGGAATGGAAAGAACTTGCAGCCAGAGGGAACAGGCTGGAGAATAGCACCATCACCAGGAAAAGGCAGGTCTATGTGATCGGGGACTCTTTACTGAGAAGAATAGACAGGCCTGTAACCAGAGCTGATCCAGAGAATAGAAGGGTGTGCCGTCTTCCAGGTGCTAAGATACGGGATGTAGACCTGAGGTGGAAAAGGATCCTAAAGGGAGCGGGAAAGAATCCCCTAATTATCCTTCATGTGGGAACAAATGATATTGCTAGATTCTCCCTGGAAAGTATTAAGGGAGACTATGCCTGGCTGGGGAAGACGCTTAAGGAAATCGAGGCTTAGATGATCTTTAGTGGGATTCTGCCTGTTCCTAGAGAAGGGCAACAAAGGTGTGGCAAGGTTATGACTATCAACAGATGGCTTAGGCAGTAGTGCTATAAGGAGGGCTTTGGGATGTATGGCCACTGGGAGGCATTCATGGACAGAGGACAGTTCTCTCGGGATGGACTTCATCTGAGTAGGGAAGGAAATAGACTTTTAGGATGGAGGCTGGCACAACTGATTAAGAGAGCTTTAAACTAGGAATTCGGGGGAGATGTCCAAGTAATCTCCACGCCAGATTTTAGCATTGAGAGGGAAGAAAATGAAGTAAGAAAGGATACAGCCATGGGTAAGAGAATGTATATAAGGAGGAAGGGCAGTGTGGATTAATAACAAGAATTTTAGTTATAAGCTGGGGACGCATCAATTAGAAGTAACGGAGGAGGAGAAGGATCTTGGACTATTGGTTGATCATAGGATGACTATGAGCCGCCAATGTGATATGGCTGTGAAAAAAGCGAATGCTGTCTTGGGATGCATCAGGAGAGGTATTTCCAGTAGGGATAAGGAGGTTTTAGTACCGTTATACAAGGCACTGGTGAGACCTCACCTGGAATACTGTGTGCAGTTCTGGTCTCCCATGTTTACGAAGGATGAATTCAAACTGGAACAGGTACAGAGAAGGGCTACTAGGATAATCCGAGGAATGGAAAACTTGTCTTATGAAAGGAGACTCAAGGAGCTTGGCTTGTTTAACCTAACTAAAAGAAGGTTGAGGGGAGATATGATTGCTCTCTATAAATATATCAGAGGGATAAATACCAGAGAGGGAGAGGAATTATTTAAGCTCAGTACCAATGTGGACACAAGAACAAATGGATATAAACTGGCCATCGGGAAGTTTAGACTTGAAATTAGATGAAGGTTTCTAACCATCAGAGGAGTGAAGTTTTGGAATAGCCTTCCAAGGGAAGCAGTGCGGGCAAAAGATCTATCTGGCTTTAAGATGAAACTCGATAAGTTTATGGAGGAGATGGTATGATGGGATAACATGATTTTGGTAATTAAATATTCACGGTAAATAGGCCTAATGGCCTGTGATGGGATGTTAGATGGGGTGGGATGTGAGTTACCCAGGAAAGAATTTTCTGTAGTATCTCGCAGGTGAATCTTGCCCATATGCTCAGGGTTTAGCTGATCGCCATATCTGGGGTCGGGAAGGAATTTTCCTCCAGGGCAGATTGGAAGAGGCCCTGGAGGTTTTTCGCCTTCCTCTGTAGCATGGGGCACAGGTCACTTGCTGGAGGATTCTCTGCTCCTTGAAGTCTTTAAACCACGATTTGAGGACTTTCATAGCTCAGACATAGGTGAGAGGTTTTTCGCAGGAGTGGGTGGGTGAAATTCTGTGGCCTGCGTTGTGCAGGAGGTCAGACTACATGATCATAATGGTCCCTTCTGACCTTAGTATCTATGAATCTATGAAAAAAAAACATGGTACACTGAGACCATTCTAGTTTTTTGTTTTTTTTAAAAAATCAAAATATCGTGTTGTACTAAGTCAAATGCCTTAAAGGTAAACCACCTATATTACCTTCATCAGGCCTGTAATCTCAAAAAAAAAAAAGAAGAAGATAATTGCTAACCAATATGGGTTTATGGAAACTAGATCTTGTCAACTAACTTGACATATTACTCCCCTTTAATTCTATATTTGAGTACCATATCAATTGTTAGTCTTTTGCCCAGGACTGATGGGAGGTTCATAGTACCTAGGTTGTCCCATTTACCATTTTAAATACTCGCACAACATTAGCCTTCTTCCAGTGTTCCAAGTCCTGCTAAAAATCCCAACATTACTGGCCCCAGCAAGCACCTCTTCCATCTTTTAAAAAACTCTTGGAATGCAAGTTATCCAGACTTGCTGCTTTAATAATGTCTAGTTTTTGTAGCTACTGTTCAACATCCTCCTAAGTTATTATGGATGGAAAGTGTTTAATCAACATAGGATATAAATACCTCATCCAGCTTTTTCTCCCAAATATAGAACAAAGTATTTATTAAACACATCTGCCTTATTGCTAATCTTATCATTTTCATTCAGTAATGGACCAATGTTTTTTTAGGATTCCTTTTGCTCCTTAGAGTTAAAATACTCATTGTTCTTAGCACTGATTAAATCATGCCTGTAGCTTGCAAACGAGGTTGGTGCTTGAATATTAGGCAGAGGTGTGCTGTCTAAAAGTGAAGGGAGGTAGCCAACCGAGTAGGAACATAGAAATATCCTGCAATGTGAAGCATGATAGCTAGGACGAACAGACAGCCTCGAAAAGGAGGAGCTTGGATGTTCCCCATAAGGTAGATGAGGCAGCTTGAAGATTCTTGGCATGCACACATGGCGAGCTGGATCATTATGCTCTTCCTTCCTTCAACATCAGCAGACCTCTACTTTGATGTTCTGAGGCCACAACGTAAACACATCAGCTGCAGGGAGTCAGGTTTCAGAGTAGCAGCCGTGTTAGTCTGTATTCGCAAAAAGAAAAGGAGTACTTGTGGCACCTTAGAGACTAACCAATTTATTTGAGCATAAGCTTTCGTGAGCTACAGCTACAGCATCCGATGAAGTGAGCTGTAGCTCACGAAAGCTTATGCTCAAATAAATTGGTTAGTCTCTAAGGTGCCACAAGTACTCCTTTTCTTTTTGCAGGGAGTCAGGATCTCAGAAACTTCCCAACTAATCTCATCCTCAGTATTCTAGATTATACCATAACACAACTAGTTTTTAAACAGACCACTAGCAACAATTTAACTTTTATAGGCAACATAAAGTGGGGGTTAGTGTTATTAGGAGAACTTATGCATTTCCTGGAACTCAGTAAGCTATTAAAATAATAAGGTTGTAGATAAAAAGTAATAAATACCAGCAATACCTAACTCTTATCTAGGTGCTTTTCATCTGCCAATCTCAAAGTGCTTTAAAAAGGAGTTCAGGATCATTATCCCCATTTTACAATGCAGCAATAGCAGTATGGAGAGGTAAAAATAGATTAATTTCTTAGTGCACGCATTTTAGATTTGTTAAGTTTTGCGGCTCTCCACTCCATTGGACTTTTGAAGCAGCTCTTCAATTGTTAAGGTGGTGGAATGCCACTGCAGTGAACAAATCCACACTCATGCTTCAGTTTAATGAAGATTTTCAGATGATGTAATTATGACAAACACTTCTTTCTTCCCCCCCGCCACCCTTTGAAAAGCCTCAGATTAAGTGGCACAAACATTTCTTAAAAGATTTGACAGACAGAAAAGAGTAACAAAATGGCTATATCAGCACAGGAGTTCACATCCATTTTAAAGTTTAACAAACAGGAACTTCTCCTTAGGCATTAGTGACATCAGTTCTGCTGAGGGGCTGGCCTGTCTGTTTTGATTGTTCTAGCTGCACATAGAATGGACTGATTAGTGAAGAACCTTTCAAGGACTTTGTAATCATTTCACTGGGGACACATCTTTCATACTTTACCAAGGACTGTCTTTCTTTTGCATTCGTACGGCACCTGGCATAATAGGTTTTTGATCTATGACTAGGGCTCCTAAATGTACCAAATACATTTGTAATTCTGTACTGTCTACCCCCCACCCCCACCACGGGCAGAAAAAAAAAAAAAAAAAAAAAGCTAAAGTGTCTTTCAGGAGACACTTTGGGCTTATAGTTTAAGGCAAAAGTATGCACTTTCCAGCTAGCCATTCATAATCTTGGTTACATTTTGAATAATGAACTGAAAGTGCAAAGTTCCTCGTTGTGCAAGTTAACACAGACTGAATTGTGGTGCTAAAGAAGTTCATCTTTAAGCACTGATGTACTGTATGTCAGTGACACCTCAAAACTGAAGATCCATTTCAACCAATGGCATCACAGTGCCACAAAATCATTCCCTGAGGCGGACATTGTACTGCTTGTTGTAACAGACTATCTTCTTGACTTAATGTTTCCATGCATCATACAATGAAAATCCCAGTGAGAAGAAAGTAGTATGAGGACATCATGCTGCAGTTTTATGACTGAATTTATTCAACAGTATTTCTCTACTCTTTCCCATGCCCTCAGTGGGAGGTACTATGTTCCCTTCTTCAAAAAAAAAACAAAAAAACAAAAAAACAGACAACTATCCAAAAATCTCTATGCCAGGAGAAAGCCTAGGGACTCAAGTATTTTTGTTCAACACTCCCAAAGCCTAGCTGGAGTCTGCGAGCATGGGAAGCACTCTTGGGATCAAAGCTTTGCTCAGAGATCAGATCAGTAGACTTCTCAAGAGTCACAGAAGGAGGCCACCAGAAAATTATTACTGCATATAGAGCACTATTTGAAAGGACCTCCTCTTTCATGGCCTTTAATAAGGCCAAGAAGATACTTTTTTCAGAGCAGCCACTTCATTGTTCCTTATAATAAAAGGAAGGGAGAGGAGGTAGTGTTCGGTTCTTAACTCAGTCAAGACCAAACTCATAAAAGGATTTTAAAAAGAACTAGATAAGTTAATGGAGGATTGGTCCATCAATGGCTATGAGGCAGGATGGTCAGGGGTGCAACACCATGCTTTAAGTGACCCTGGTCACTGTTTGCCAGAAGCTGAGAGTGGATGACAGGGGATGGATTGATGATTGCCTGTTCGTGTTTGTTCCCTCTGAAGCACCTAGCACTGGCCAATGTCAGAAGATAGGATACGGGGCTAGATGGACCAGTATGGCTGTCTTATGTTAAATCCATCAAAAACTCAAAGTTCTTTCTTAGGCAGTGGTTCTCTAGGTATTTCATTGGGAAGACCACTTTATAAGAGAAAAATTTCACCAAGACTCCAGCACGTGATTCTCAAAAGTAAATTCAAGACACACATTAAACGGGAATTAATGGTGAGCACATATCAATAATCTAAAAAGGTAGAAATATTTTACACAGCCAGGTCATCCCAAAGCCTAGCACTACAAATTCAGGAAATTCAGAGCTAAGTTTAAACCTGAAAAACTCAAAACATGTTAAGATATGGAAATACAGTTAGGCACCCAAACAACCTTAATTCTGCACTGTAGCAATGCCATGCAATAAACCATAGAAAGAGCAAATTAGAATTTGTGTTCAAAATTACTGAAAACTGACTTTGAATGGTTCCCCCTGCCCCACACACATTCTCCCCCTGTGAGAACACTAGGTCAGAATTAAGGTGATTTCCGGGCCTTTCAACTACTTTCCCTAACATGTTGGTGGTTTGGGTGGCAGGGATCAGCATGGACCTCAGAATCTGCATACCCAAGGCGACTGCTACCAGCAGCATTAAGGGAAGGGGTGGGCTTCCTGTGTTCTTTCATGGCCGCAACATCACTCTCCCCCCCGAACTGCCAAAGACTGCAATCTGGGAGGCTTAATGCTGGTCTCTGGATGCTGCTTTGAGACCATGTTGCAGGGAGGTGAGGGGGGCCCCATTGTCCACCTGCTCACTTGTGCTCCTGATGCAGGTCTCCCACAAGTTGCAGCACAGGGCCCGTTGCCCATGTCTCTAGCCGATACTCACCATAGCTGGAACAGCAAACCAGTTTATTGAATAGCTAGGGATTCTGATTATGTTCTGGCTTGCACTTTAGTGTTAAATAGCAACCTTGCACTAGACCCAGGGTTTGTGCTTTGCATGTCTTACTGTGGAAAGCTTGGCCTTCAGCACATCCTCCACACCAGCAGAGAGGCTACAGCAGATTAGAACGCAGAAATAGAACACATGATGACATGTTCAGTGAGATAATGAATGCCTCTGGGACAGATGGTACTGAGCTCAGAGCCTGGAGGATTTCATGGTCAGAAAAACTGACCATGGGGATGCTCTCCTGCTCTCACAGGATGAGATGCTATGGATTATGACAGACCAGACACGTTGAAGCATCTGGCTGAACTTTAAGAAAAACAGCTTGAGACTAGACTCCCTCTGCAGTCCCTACACAATGGCCTGCAAGCATCACCCTGTTCCCAATCCCCCTTCCCCAAATGTTCCAGGAGGTGGGTACCAAGAACAAAAGGCAGCCATTCAAAAACCTTTGATGGGCAAGACTTCTACTCTTTCATAGACAAGCTGACTTTGTTTCTCCCTTCCCAGTTCTCTCACACTGTTTGCCCAAGGTTAAATTAATTTTTTTTATTACGCAAACAAAGAACAGGAAAAGTCAACATTGTGAGAATGAAATACTCTATTCCAAGCATGAGGGCTTGGGGGAAGGGGAGATACAGGGAAACCGAGGCAATGGTGTTGGATCATATTAAAGAAGTTCTGTATTAAAATCACAAATCAGTTTGATTCCCCATAGTTTAAATTCCAGGGTATTACTAATTAAGAGGTCTCTTGGTTTTTGGTACTGTTTCTCTCCCTCTATGTGTGAAACTTGCAAGCTGCTAATTGTGTTAGTACATTCTAAGACAGAGTCTGTTCTCAAAGCAATACTTTGTAACAACAACTACTCACACAGAGAGAGACTCAAAGCAATACTCTGTAACAACAGAAACAGCACCCAGAGACTCCCTGCCCTTTTGTTGTATTCATCTCACTTTGTTAACAATTGTGATTAAAATAGAGATAGAGGATGTATGTGGATGGATGCTTGATGTGGATAGGTTTCAGAGTAGCAGCTGTGTTAGTCTATATTTGCAAAAAGAAAAGGAGTACTTGTGGCACCTTAGAGACTAACAAATTTATTTGAGCATAAGCTTTCATGAGCTACAGCTCACTTCATCGGATGCATTCAGTGGAAAATACAGTGGGGAGATTTATATACACAGAGAACATGAAACAATGGGTGTTACCATATACACTGTAACCAGAGTGATCACTTAAGGTGAGCTATTACCAGCAGGAGAGCTGGGGGGGGCGGGGAAGGGACCTTTTATAATGATAATCAATGTGGGCTATTTCCAGCAGTTGACAAGAACGGCTGAGGAACAGTGCGGGAGGGGGGAGGGATACACATGGGGAAATAGTTTTAACTTTGTGTAATGACCCATCCACTCCCAGTCTCTATTCAAGCCTAAATCAGACATCAAGAATTATAACATTCAAAAACCAGTTCAATCTCTCTGGTCACTCGATTACACACCTAAAAGTGGCAATACTTCAACAAAAAAACCTTCAAAAACAGACTCCAATGAGAGACTGCTGAATTGGAATTAATTTGCAAACTGGATACAGTTAACTTAGGCTTGAAGTTAAGTGGTCTCTGGATGCTGCTCTCCTGCTGGTAATAGCTCACCTTAAGTGATCACTCTGGTTACAGTGTGTATGGTAACACCCATTGTTTCATGTTCTCTATGTATATAAATCTCCCCACTGTATTTTCCACTGAATATATCCGATGAAGTGAGCTGTAGCTCACGAAAGCTTATGCTCAGATAAATTTGTTAGTCTCTAAGGTGCCACAAGTACTCTTTCTTTTTGGTGTGGATAATAACTGAATGATCAGGGAGGTGACAGCCTAAGAATCCAGTGTCCATCGGCTGAAGAAGGCGTCAAGTGAAAATAACCAGAGGCCCCCCGGAGGGCAGACTGGAATCCACCCAACAGCCTCAAGAATGGGAGAACCAAAGAACAAGATAACATCTGGCAGCACGGAGCCGTCAGGAATGTGCCATCTGCTGATTGATTCAGCAACAGCATGATGAAGCAATTCCCATAGACTGGCATAGGAAGAAATTCCTATAAAAATGGACTCTAGAAAGTGAGAACTTTGGGGTCTGATTCTGAAAACCAACTTCCAGGAGCATCAGCTGAGCATCTGACAAGGCCCTGCTCCCTCCTCATGTCCAGGCCACCTGGCCAGTGGCTTGGCATGAGCAACTCTAAGGCTGGTAACTATGATAACAACCTTGCAGAATGTGTGTGTGTATAAATATGAAATTGAATGGAATGTTATAGCTATAACTAACTGCTTACTAGGATTCTTTCTGTATTCGCAATAAATGTGGCATTTTGCTTTTTCCCCTTTAATAAGATCCTGCTGGTTTTTATTTTATTGGTATAACAATGGAAGGGATGGTACGGGAAGGCACAATGCAGATAAGTGGCACACATTACTGTGGCTCATTACTGAAGCCTCCTGGAAATGCAGAGCTCCTTGCTGGGCTGCTCTTATTGCCCTGGTATCTGGCTGCTCAAAAAACTAACTGCCAAGCTATCTGCTTCCTTGCCCCACCACTGCAGAAACTTCTCTCCCTTTGTCTCGGATATTATGGTGCATGCAGGAGGCAACGAGAACAATGGGGATATTGCTTTCACTGAGGTCTAACCTAGTAAGCAACATGCACCAGCAACCCTTTAAATATCCAAAGGCACATTCCACCATCATTCTGCGCTTGCTCAGCCTATTGTTGAACTGCTCCTTACTGCTGTCCAGGTGGCTGGTGTACAGCTTCATGAGCCATGAGAGCCAAGGGTTGGCTGGGTCTCCCAGGATCATTACTGGCATATCATCAATGGTTCTTTCCAGGTTGTAAAATAAAGTCCCCAATTCAGCTTTCTGAATAGACCTGTGTTCCTAAAGATGTGCGCGTCATGCACCTGTCTTGACCATCCCATGCTGATGCCCTGTGATCTACCAGCTCTTGCAACAGCACTGAAAAGTATCCATCACTATTTATGTACTCTTTGGTTAGGAGGTCTGGTACCAAGATAGGGATATGCATGCCATCTATCGCTCCGTGGCAGTTAGTGGATGGTTTTGTCGCGCTGCGGTTCCCAACGTCCTGCATGTTGCCTGGAGTCACTACCCTTCTTAGGGGAAGTTGATTAATGGCCCTGCATACTTGGATCACAACAGCTCCTACAGTGCATTTACAAACTCCAGATTGATTCCCCACAGACCAGTAGCAGTCTGGCAGTGCAAGCTTCCACAGCGAGATTGCCACTTGCTTCTCCACTATCAGAGCAGGGCTCATTTTAGTGTTGCTGCACTTCAGGCCTGGGGAAAGCGCTGCACAAAGTTCCTGGAAATTGGCCTTCCACATGCAGAAGTTCTGCAGCCACTGCTTGTCATCCCATAGTTGCATAATGATGCGATCCTACCAGTCACTGCTGGTTTCCCAGGACCAGAAACAGGGCTCCACCATATTCAGCTGCTGCACAACTGCCAGCAGCAACTGGGAATGGTTTCATTCCATGGCTTGCAGTAGGACTGCTTGAATGACATTACAATGTTCTGTGTGGAGGCTCCTGTCTGGAGTCTGGAAATACAAACACCTCACGCCTTATCCTGCAGTAATAAGAACATAACAGCCATATTGGGTCAGACCAAAGGTCCATCTAGCCCAGTATCCTGTCCGACAGCGGCCAATGCCAGGTGCCCCAGAGGAAATGAACAGAACAGGTAATCAAGTGAACCATCCTCTGTCACCCATTCCCAGCTTCTGGCAAACAGAGGTCAGCAATGACATCCCCGCCCACCCCAGCTCACCAGAGTGGAACAGTTGAGCGGGGTCCATGCTTCTCGGGCTATGGCATATACACGGCTAAGCCAGGCTTTCAAAAAAAGTGCAAAAAGGGTCGTTTGCCATTGATAGAGGGAGGGAGGAATCTGCATCATTGGCAGTCGAAGCCATGCTCCCATCCCCTCTGTGATAATGCTTTGGTCCCATGAGTCATTGCAAGCCCATCTCAAAACCCCCTGCAGCTAGTTGCACTGTAGGCTAGCTATCCAGAGTGCACTTTTCTGTGTATCCATGCAAGCACTGTAGTCAGATCACACTCGCGCACTTAATCAATGCAGTGTCTGGATTTCAACTTAAATTGACAACTTTGCAGTGTAGACATGCCCTCAGTGTACAAAGGAGGCAAGACAGTCGTGCCACAGAGCCTGTGAAGCATTGATGCCCAGACTGTGACCATGGGACCTTTGAAGAGTAGTAAGAGCTGGGCCAAGAGGTCTCATAGGGCACATTACTACCAACAGAATTGCTGCATGCAAATTAGCTTTAAAAGGATGGTGATCCCTTGAGTTATTTTTGAAGTAGCAATGACCCCACTCAAGAGTAATCTGAGCTGTTTACTTGAGCCTGTCAGGAATGTTTAATCCTCAATTAGCTAAAACAGGTTATCTGCTACCTAATTTATTCAAATATAGCCAAACAAGATTTCAGTTAATGTTCTTTATAAGGAAAGTTTGAAAAGAGATTATTCTGCAACTAAAATCATTTGGTGCAAGGCTGACATGCTAAATTTATAAAAGGGATGCAGTTTTTAATTTTAGTTATAATTAATGGATTTACTTGTAAATTTTCAGAAAAGTCACTCAGTACTCAAAGTGTTGTAAATTTAAATACAGGGGTGGGGTCTAAAGAAGGATGTGGTAGGAAGTACAAAAGCAGAAGGATTACATACTATAGGATTATAGTATGTAATCCTATAGTATGTAATTATATTCAAGTCCTCTCCCTCACTATAAGTGATGATAGCAACTGTGTCCGGGCCTCCATTTCTTCCTATACCTCACCTGAGAATTTTGAGTTAGGTAGGTAAAGTCATTTTGTAGGAAACTTTTTAAAAATACACAGCCAACAATGCAGCACCATGTGCCGTTATGCCAATCTAATTTAAAAAGTGTACTTCAAAGTAATGCTGTTATACTAGATATTTGCATTTTCAAGTTATGTACTTTACCCTCCTAGTTCATCCAGGCTTGTGGGTTTTATTGGTTTATAACCATCAGAGTCAGGAGACTATCCTGCAGAAGGATGGGTTTCCTCTTCCATTTAAGAGGCCCAATCAGCTAAATATCTGATATCACAGGTCATTTTAGCTAAAGTAACTTGCAGTAATGAACAAAATGGACATGTATTGCTTCTCTGCCCCCCGCCCCCCCAGCAGATGGCTACATGCATTAGAGCAGCAGTTCTCAAACTTTAGCAAGCTGAGGATTTAAAAAGACCTCTGCTCAGCCCCCACTCCACCCCTCCTCTTTTTGCCCCCTCTCTGCTCCCCCCCCCCCCCCAGCTGTTCCCCGGCATGCAGGAAGTGCTAAGGAGTTGATCAGTGGGGCCCAGAGACACGCGTTTGAGAAACACTGCATTAGAGGACAGAAATTTCTAAGTAACAGTACAGAAGTCTCCATTGTAAGTAATTTTCATAGCCTAAGGGACATGTTAAACCCTTCAAGTTCTCGCAGAATTCACTGCGCCAAAACTTTCTAAAACAATCTGTTAGAGCTGCTGAATGTTCGTCTCCAGGATTTTCTGACTGCAGCACAATTTACCCCCTATCCACACAAATACTCCTAGTTGCATCCGCTTAAGTACCAAAACCACTTACCCTCTCAGCCTCTAGACTGAATTCAAAGTCAGTCTTACAGGTGTGAAGAGAAATTTATAGCTAGGGCCCTACCAAACTGATGGTCCATTTTGGTCAATTTCACTGCCACGGGATTTTTAAAAATCGTAAATTTGATGATTTCAGCTATTTAAATCTGAAATTTCATGGTGGTGTAATTGTAGGTGTTCTGACCCAAAGAGAAGCTGGGGGGTCTGCAAGGTTATTGTAGGAGGGGGTGTCGTGGCACTGCTACCCTTACTTCTGTGCTGCTGCTGGCAGCAGCGCTGCCTTGGGAGCAGGGCGGCTGGGGAGTGGCAGCTGCTGGCTGGGCGTCCATCTCTGAAGGCAGAGCTGCTGCCAGGAGCAGCACAGAAGTATTCTGCACTGCTGCTGGCAGAGCACTGCGTTCAGAGCTGGGTGGCCAGCCAACAGTCACTGCTCTCCAGCCCCCGCAACTCGGAGGGCAGTGCAGAAGTAAGGGTGGCAATACCATGACCCCCCTAAAATAACCTTCTGTGACCTCCTGCAACTCCCTTTTGGGTCAGGACCCCCAATTTGGGAAACACTGGTCTCCCCCATGAAATTTGCATAGTGTAAGGTAAAAGCACACAGGAGACCAGATTTCACGGTCCGTGACGTGTTTTTCATGGCAGTGAATTTGGTAGGGCCCTATTCATAGCCCAGGCACAAGTACTGCCTACTGTTTACTACAGTGATGAAATCAGCTTAAAAAAACAAACAAAAAACCCCCCATCCTTCATCTTTTACAAAACTAAAGCCCATGTCCCCATCCCCAGCCCATATTGCCCCAGTAGTATGAATAGAGAGCTTTTAGTTTGCTCTGATTTTTTCAAAACTATCTCCCCGAACACAAACACACCATATGAAGGGGGAAGCTATTGCTGGCCCAGAGTTTCTTAAGATGAGAGCTCATTCCCTCCTACCACCACTTAGTGAGGGTCTCAGATGCGTGGCACTGTTCCATATAATCTCAGAGAAAAGGAAATGGGAATATTTAGTTAGTGGTCCAGCTCTGCAATTTTTTTATTTATTTTTTAAAAAATCCAGTTACATTTAATCTGACTGCAGATAAAAAACAGGTTAAAATGCTGTCCCACTTATTTGTTAATGAGGCATATAAAGACATCACTGGTAAAAGGGTACAAGAACAACTGTATTTAATAAGCTTCCATAACAAGACTACGTACTAAAACATCAGGTCCTAACATTTAATCTGTAGTCCTCAGGTGATCAAAAATCAGAAATGTTTTGTTCTGAGTATAAGATGGCGTGAGGATCTGAAATCTTTGACACTAAGTCATAAATAACATTTCTACACAAGATGGTTTGTAGCCAATACTTGATATTTCTTTAAAGAAAAAAAAAAGTGTTCCAGCATCAATTTGATTTCACTGACAGTGTTTTTACGCACTGCAGTACCATGTAACTGACCCAATTTTAAAATAGCAGTCGATGTACAATGTCTAAGTAATGGAGTCCAAAGAAATAAGTGTAAAAGAACAAAATGCATAATTTTACAGTGCATTCAGAAGCTAGTTTTAAGCCTTTATGAAAATAGTTCTTCATCCACACACAAGACACTCACTTTTGCCAAGATGACTTATGTACTCATGTCAGTTTGTACAATGTTTAGTTGTTTCCTTCCTTTCCATGACCAAACAAATTGAAGACATCTGTCTCCAGGAGTCTTCATCCACTGATCTATGGGTGGCTTTTTATATTCTCTCCATCACATGCTCAATTCTTGTGGTCAGCAAGGTCTCTTGTAAAAGTCAGTCATCCACAATACTCCTTAAGGTCAGAGGAGTGGCTGTTAAATAACCCAAGTCCTGTTCTCCTACTACAGGAGGCAGACATGCTGTTTCTGCAACTTTCCAGACAGTGCAGGCTTGAAGTGAAAAATATGGAAAACCAGGATCCCTTCCAAAACAAAGTGGAGCACTACCACCAGATGACCAGGCTGGCCCAAAGTTTGGGTCATGTTCTCCTGAGGGTTTACCCCAGCAATAGCAGAAAGCTATGACGGAAACTCAGTGTGTCACCTTGAGGAATCTGCTCCAAACTCCATAGGAAAAGATATTAATTCAGCACAAGGTTTTAACTACATGAAATATAGGCTACTCAGTGGTGACTATCAGATCCTCTATGAGGTTTCCTGGCTGTGCTGTTGTGGGAAAGCAGTAGCCTCCCCATGAGCCATGCTGCCACTGTTCTCTCCCTCACCTTATTCTACTAGGCCCTGGTCTACACTAGGAGTTTAGGTCGAATTTAGCAGTGTTAAATCGATATGTAAACCTGCACCCGTCCACACGATGAAGCCTTTTTTTCGACTTAAAGGGCTCTTAAAATCGATTTCCTTAATCCACCTCTGACAAGTGGATTAGCGCTTAAATCGGCCTTGCTGGGTCGAATTTGGGGTACTGTGGACGCAATTAGATGGTATTGGCTTCCGGGAGCTATCCCAGAGTGCTCTATTGTGACTGCTCTGGACAGCACTCTCAACTCAGATGCACTGGCCAGGTAGACAGGAAAAGGCCCGCAAACTTTTGAATTTCAATTTCCTGTTTGCATCGTCACCTGGAGCTTGCCACGCTGGCCAGAGCTCATCAGCAGAGGTGACCATGAAGAGCTCATCAGCAGAGGTGACCATGATGGAGTCCCAGAATTGCAAAAGAGCTCCAGCATGGACTGAACGGGAGGTACGGGATCTGATGGCTATACCGGGAGAGGAATCCGTGCTATCAGAACTCCGTTTCAGTTTTCGAAATGCCAAAACATTTGTCAAAATCTCCCAGGACATGAAGGACAGAGGCCATAACAGGGACCCGAAGCAATGCCGCGTGAAACTTAAGGAGTGGAGGCAAGCCTACCAGAAAACCAGAGGGGCAAACGGTCGCTCCGGGTCAGAGCCCCAAACATGCCGCTTCTATGATGAGCTGCATGCCATTTTAGGGGGTTCAGCCACCACTACCCCAGCCGTGTTGTTTGACTCCTTCAATGGAGATGGAGGCAACACAGAAGCAGGTTTTGGGGACGAGGAAGATGATGATGATGAAGTTGTAGATAGCTCACAGCAAGCAAGTGGAGAAACCGGTTTTCCCGACAGCCAGGAACTGTTTCTCACTCTGGACCTGGACACAATCCCCCCCCGGACCCACCCAAGGCTGCCTCCCGGACCTGCCAGGCGGAGAAGGGACCTCTGGTGAGTGTACCTTTTAAAATACTATACATGGTTTAAAAGCAAGCATGTTTAATGATTAATTTGCCCTGGCATTTGCGGCTCTCCTGGATGTACTCCCAAAGCCTCTGCAAAAGGTTTCTGGGGAGGGCAGCCTTATTCCACCCACCATGGTAGGACACTTTACCACACCAGGCCAGTAGCACGTACTCGGGAATCATTGTAGAACAAAGCATTGCAGTGTATGTTTGCTGGCGTTCAAACAACATCTGTTCTTTATCTCTCTGTGTTATCCTCAGGAGAGTGATATCATTCATGGTCACCTGGTTGAAATGGGGTGCTTTTCTTAAGGGGACATTCAGAGGTGCCCGTTCCTGCTGGGCTGTTTGCCTGTGGCTGAACAGAAATGTTCCCCGCTGTTAGCCATGTGGTGGGGGGAGGCAAAATGCGACCTTGAAACGAAAGCACATGTGCTATGTATGTAATGTTAACAGCGAGGTTTACCGTGAAAGAGTGTAGCCGTTGTTCTAGAAAATGTGTCTTTTTAAATACCACTGTCCCTTTTTTTTCCTCCACCAGCTGCATGTGTTTCAATGATCAGAGGATCTTCTCCTTCCCAGAGGCTAGTGAAGATTAGAAGGCGAAAAAAACGCACTCGTGATGAAATGTTCTCTGAGCTCATGCTGTCCTCCCACACTGACAGAGCACAGATGAATGCGTGGAGGCAGACAATGTCAGAGTGCAGGAAAGCACAATATGACCGGGAGGAGAGGTGGCAGGCTGAAGAGAGGGCAGAAGCTCAAATGTGCTGGCAGCATGATGAGAGGAGGGAGGATTCAATGCTGAGGCTGCTGGAGGATCAAACCAATATGCTCCAGCGTATGGTTGAGCTGCAGGAAAGGCAGCAGGAGCACAGACCACCGCTACAGCCCCTCCTCCCCCAGATTCCCAAGAATGCGGTGGGGGGGGCCTCCGGCCACTCCACCCCAGAGGATTGCCCAAGCAACAGAAGGCTGGCATTCAATAAGTTTTAAACTTTTAAAGTGCTATGTGGCCTTGTCCTTCCCTCCTCCATCACCCCTCCTGGTGCTTCTCTCCTCCACCACCCCTCCTGGGCTACCTTGGTAGTTATCCCCCTATTTGTGTGATGAATTAATAAAGAATGCATGAATGTGAAGCAACAATGACTTTATTGCCTCTGCAAGCAGTGATCGAAGGGAGGAGGGGAGGGTGGTTAGCTTACAGGGAAGTAGAGTGAACCAAGGGGCGGTGGGTTTCATCATGGAGAAACAAACAGAACTTTCACACCGTAGCCTGTCCAGTCATGAAACTGGTTTTCAAAGCTTCTCTGATGCGTACCGTGCCCTCCTGTGCTCTTCTAACTGCCCTGGTGTCTGGCTGTGTGAAACCAGCAGCCAGGCGATTTGCCTCCACCTCCCACCCTGCCATAAACGTCTCCCCCTTACTCTCACAGATATTGTGGAGCGCACAGCAAGCAGTAATAACAGTGGGAATATTGGTTTTGCTGAGGTCTAAGCGAGTCAGTAAACTGCGCCAGCGCACTTTTAAATGCCCAAATGCACATTCTACCACCATTCTGCACTTGCTCAGCTTGTAGTTGAACAGCTCCTGACTACTTTCCAGGCTGCCTGTGTATGGCTTCATGAGCCATGGCATTAAGGGGTAGGCTGGGTCCCCAAAGATACATATAGGCATTTCAACGTCCCCAACGGTTATTTTCTGGTCTGGGAATAAAGTTCCTTCTTGCAGTTTTGAAACAGACCAGAGCTCCTGAAGATGCGAGAGTCATGTACCTTTCCTGGCCATCCCCCGTTGATGTTGGTGAAACGTCCCTTGTGATCCACCAGTGCTTGCAGAACTATTGAAAAGTACCCCTTGTGGTTTATGTACTCGCCGGCTTGGTGCTCCGGTGCCAAGATAGGGATATGGGTTCTGTCTATGGCCCCACCACCGTTCGGGAATCCCATTGCAGCAAAGCCATCCACTATGACCTGCACATTTCCCAGGGTCACTACCCTTGATATCAGCAGATCTTTGATTGCGTTGGCTACTTGCATCACAGCAGCCCCCACAGTAGATTTGCCCACTCCAAATTGATTCCTGACTGACCGGTAGCTGTCTGGCGTTGCAAGCTTCCACAGGGCTACTGCCACGTGCTTCTCAACTGTGAGAGCTGCTCTCATCTTGGTATTCTTGCGCCTCAGGGCAGGGGAAAGCAAGTCACAAAGTTCCATGAAAGTGCCCTTACGCATGCGAAAGTTTCGCAACCACTGGGAATCGTCCCAGACCTACAACACTATGCGGTCCCATCAGTCTGTGTTTGTTTCCCGAGCCCAGAGTCGGCGTTCCACCGCATGAGCCTGCCCCATTAGCACCATGATGCCCACATTGCCAGGGCCCCTGCTTTGAGAGAAGTCTGTGTCCATGTCCTCATCACTCACGTCACTGCACTGACATTGCCTACTTGCCCGGTATCGCTTGGCCAGGTTCTGGTGCTGCATATACTGCTGGATAATGCGCATGGTGTTTAATGTGCTCCTAATTGCCAAAGTGATCTGAGTGGGCTCCATGCTTGCCGTGGTATGGCGTCTGCACAGAAAAAAGGCGCGGAACGATTGTCTTCCGTTGCCCTGACGGAGGGAGGGGCGACTGACGACATGGCTTACAGGGTTGGCTTACAGGAAATTAAAATCAACAAAGGGGGTGGCTTTGCGAGAAATTGAATGGCTCCCTCAAAGACAGAACTCAAAACTGGGTTTAGCAGGCCAGATTTCACAGAGGGAAGGAGGAGAAAATGAATACAAAACAAATCTGGTCTATTTCTTGTTTTGAGCCACTTCATCTATCTTTATACATCTTGCTGGCAGCAGACCGTGCAGTACAACCGCTAGCCATCGTCATCTCCTGGGTGCTTGGCAGAAGACAGTGCAGTATGACGACTAGCCATCATCTTCTGCTGGCTGGAGGTTAAAAGACACTGCCGGTAAGACTGAATCGCAGCGCACTGCCTGTAGGACTGAATCGCCATGAGACGAAACAAGGGAAATGACCTGGCTGAGTCACTCCCATGTTTGCCCAGGTGCCCGATTAAAAGAACACCCGGGACTACGTCGATGACGGCTAGCAGTCATACTGCACTGTCTGCTGCCAAAAGGCAACAAACTGCTGCTGTGTAGCAATGCAGTACCAGGTCTGCCAGCACCCAGGAGACATAGGGTGACGGTTAGCTGAGCGGGCTCCATGCTTGCCGTGGTACGGCGTCTGCATAGGTAACTCAAGAAAAAAAGGCGCAAAATGATTGTCTGCCCTTGCTTTCACGGAGGGAGGGAGGGAGGGAACGGGGGCCTGACGATATGTACCCAGAACCACCCGCGAAAATGTTTTAGCCCCATCAGGCACTAGGATTTCTACCCAGGAGGCAGAGACTGTGGGAACTGTGGGATAGCCACCCACAGTGCAACGCTCCAGCAGTCGACGGTTGCCTCGGTACTGTGAACACACTCCGCCGACTACATGCACTTAGAGCACTTGTGTGGGGACACACACAATCAACTGTATAAAACTGCTTTCTACAAGACCGACTTCTATAAATTCGACCTAATTTCGTAGTGTAGACATACCTAGGAGAGGCAGGGAAGGACAGTTAATTAACTTACAATTGCTGATGCAAACAGTATTAATTATGCAGATTTACCAAAGGGAATCCTGCCGGTAACTGACAGTAGCCTGCCATGTACAGCAGCTGTTTCCCTGGTTGGCCCATTTTCTGGGCATGCATATATATTTCTTCATCTCCTAAAGATAGAACTCTAACTGTACACAACAGGCATGGAAGGCTTCCATGGTGTCACTGTCCAGAAGTGTCATTTAAGGAGCACTACTTCCTCACTCTCCTCTGCATGGCGGCCCATTAGGAGTGAATGGGTAGGGAAGTGGGTTCCTTTATCATCCTTACAGGTTTCAGAGTAGCAGCCGTGTTAGTCTGTATTCGCAAAAAGAAAAGGAGTACTTGTGGCACCTTAGAGACTAACAAATTTATTTGAGCACAAGCTTCCGTGAGCTACAGCTCACTTCATTGGATGTTCCACTGAATGCACCCGACGAAGTGAGCTGTAGCTCACGAAAGCTTGTGCTCAAATAAATGTTAGTCTCTAAGGTGCCACAAGTCCTCCTGTTCTTTTTATTATCCTTGATAGAGTTCTGAAACACTGCTGGGAAGACTTTAAAAAAAAAAAAAAAGATTCTACAATGTAAAAGACTCTTTGCAATGGCTGTTACTAACATTAGATTCGATCCTGCTGTTAAATCACTGCTGAAATCTTTCCCTCCCTTACTTCTTTTTTTAAAAAAGACTGAAGATCACAAAACCTAATTAAATTACTTTGGTTTATTGCTAAACAAATAACTTCACAAATCTGCTTTTAAGAAATGAGCTAAATACGCATAAGTATCAGATATATGACCACATATAGTTTGAAGCACAACGACTGCTTTGGAAATAAGTAATGTAAAAATCTGGCTGACCGATTAGCTACTTCCACCCACAGTGGCCTTCATTTTGACTACACTCCACAACACAATACTAGTTTGCACTGTATTAATCTTAATTAACAAAATCCCCAAAGATAGTGTACAAATACAACTTTAAATGTACCTGATTGATCGGGGGGCAGGAATGGGGAAGTGAAAAGGAGATTACAATAGAAATGACCACTGCTGGTCATAGCTAGACCAGTCCTTTGGAATAAAAAGTTTTTTTAAAAAGTATGAAGTGGAGAGGTACGAACATTCAGAGGGGAAAAAATTAATTCTCTCCAATAAACCAACAGAAAGGTATAAGCTCCTGTTGACTTATGGCACTGGGGTCCCCAAAGAGTAGGTGCTGTCCAATATCAGGATGAGGCTCAAGAGTGTCATTTTGCATAGCAAGGTATAAACTGTTAAGGGCTTTAAAAACAAAAAATACCCTGTTAGGATATAGATATTCAGGCCTGTCTGTAAAGGCCGATACTCTAAGAATTTAGGTGTATTCTTATCACTTGGCTAGTTATAGAGGTATAAAAGAAAGAAAAAATCAAAATCACTGTCTGCTGGTGTAAGGTCCTTCTCTTACTGTGACAGTCTGAGGCCCTGTGCCTAGGCTAAGGTCTTTGGCTAAGCAGCAGAGGCAGCCATAAGCTGGGAAGCGAATGGTCACATCCTCACATTCCAACCTAGCCACATTGAAATAAGGTGCTATTGGGCTGTTAGGAATACAATCCTGTCCTGATAATACCATATCACCTCCAGAGAAAGGGAAGTGCCTAGAAGATGTAAAAGGAAACTTAGTTTGATAGCATCCTGTCTGGCAAGAACTCACTTATCAATAGCTGGGATGTGAAATCCTCATTTCTGTGTTTGTTCTAGCACTGTAGTCCCCATTTCCCTATTGTTTTTCTGTATAATCTCTGTCTCGTTCTGTGATTGCTTCTCTCTGCTGTATAATTAATTTTGCTGGGTGTAAACTAATTAAGGTAGTGGGATATAATTGGTTACATAATCATGTTACAATATGTTAGGATTGGTTAGTGAAATTTCAGAAAAATGATTGGTTAAGCTATAGCTAAGCAGAACTCAAGTTTTACTATACAGTCTGCAGTCAATCAGGAAGGAAGTGTGTGGGGGGAAATGGGAACAGGGAATGGGGAAACTGGAATCATGTTTTGCTAAGGAGGGGAATGGGAAGAGGGACACAGGTAAGGCTCTGTGGTGTCAGAGCTGGGAAGGGGGACACTAAGGAAGGAAACTGGAATCATGCTTGCTGGAAGTTCACCCCAATAAACATTGAATTGTTTGCACCTTTGGACTTCGGGTATTGTTGCTCTCTGTTCATGTGAGAAGGACCAGGGAAGGAAGCGGGTGAAGGAATAAGCCCCCTAACACCCTGTAACAGTTTAAAACCCATCCACCACTTACAGGCAGCAACCTGAAAATTTAGAAAGTAATAGGACTGAAGATTGTCAAGTCAGTGAGCAAAACGGTGCTGCTGCATTGTGAGTAAGCTGCAAGTGACAAGATGTCTGCTGAAACGGAGTTCATCCAATCTAGGCATGGGTGTTCCTGAGAGTTCAGCATGTGATAAGGACACAGAGCAGGTAAACCATATTCCTTAAAAACTCGCAGTCTCTGAATGGGATCCTTCAATAAACAGGGACACAAAAGAAGAGAACCTTCATGATCACTTAAGGATATTGCCATCTGGATGCACTGGAGCAACCTCCTCGTCCTTGCTACTGGGAAGAGACAAAGAATAAGCCACCAAGCTCAATGGGCAAGAGCTATTGAACTGCAGCCATATAATCTGTGCTACTCTGGCTCAATATTTGCTAAAGTATTTCACTAAGAGCTTTCAAGGGGTTGCACAGTATGGGAGAGGAGTTTATACCAACATTGCAATAGTTGGTAAATTGCTCTCCAGTATGAGCTATGCTTTTGAGTTATGGAGAATTTTATGTTTTGCATATATTAAAATACATACCATAAAAAAAGGTTTATCAAGTCAAAGATTGACTAGTCAAGGATGCATAGCCTTAGTTGTTCCCTTGCATATAACACTTTAATGAATACATGCTATTTCTTAAATTGGATACTAATTTGCTCTTCAACTTTACATACAGGTATTTAAAAAGGTACTGTAATCAGTCTTACAAATAGTGATCTCTGCTTATATAATTAAAGTAGATTAGTCAGTTTCTCTTTGAGGCTGTTAGTATTGCCAATTTTTAAAGATTACTCATGTAAAATTTTCCCGTAACAATGCATCTCATCATAGTTTAAAACCTTGTAGGAAGCTATGGGGAACAGAATTATTTACAGTAGATGCAGATTTAAAAAAGTTAAAGATTTATAACTGTCAAAACATTGTATATTTTGACATGTGATGTTGACTCAGACATTAAGGTCAGAAGGGACCACGATCATCTACTCTGACCTCCTGCACAAATATCCTTAAATCAAACTGGCAACTTCTCAAGCAGCCTCTTATTTTATCTATAACTTTTAAATTACTGCAAATATTTGACTGTGTGCGCGCACACCCCCCCACCATGAAATTGGTGTTTTACTGATACTATAATTAGGCTTTGAAGATTGATTTAATGAAAACATTGCAAAGATTCTTACAATTTAATCCCAACTGTCTAACCTCAGCTATCCAAAACCAGATCAAGTCCATATTCTGCATAAATTTGGCTAAAGGGGGATTTTCAGTCATTGTGACATTTGGATAGAGATTGAACTGTTCCTAACTTCCTAATATAAAATGGAAATAAAGTTCTCTGGCTTGCCTTCCATAACAAACAAACAAACAAACAAACAAACGGTACATCAAGCTGCCATTATTATTCTCCACTGTCAAATAATTATGGACACACCTAGAGGTTTGTGGATGTGCAGAGAAATTTTAGGTTTCAGAGTAGCAGCTGTGTTAGTCTGTATTCGCAAAAAGAAAAGGAGTACTAGTGGCACCTTAGAGACTAACCAATTTATTTGAGCATAAGCTTTCGTGAGCTACAGCTCACTTCATCGGGTGCATCCGATGAAGTGAGCTGTAGCTCACGAAAGCTTATGCTCAAATAAATTGGTTAGTCTCTAAGGTGCCACTAGTACTCCTTTTCTTTTTTAGAGAAATTTTAGTCTCTTCTGTGGTGCAGTCATTTGTTATCAGTGACCCTAGCATGCCATGTGCAGGTACTGTACGTAGTACAAATGCCAACATTCATTTAAACGGCTTCAAGCTCAAGGTTTATCATTCCTAGCTTATATTTAGCTGCTTCTAGCCTGATGTATGATCTCTCAGACAACAGAAGAATGCTGACAGGTAAATCAGGTTTAGTCTCTTGTAAAGATTCTACATATATGCAAGCCTTAACTTTTTTTAAACTAACCACCCAGTGAACCAGAGTTTTAAATATGCTAAGGCTAAAGTGTCATATTGTTATTATGAGGTATTCAGTTTGCCATTCACATTGCAGGCACAATTGCTTCAGTGTTTTGCTCTGTAGTTAAGCTTCATAGGAAACCAGAATTCCTCCAGGAGTAACTACTGAACCTATGCCAGCATAGCCCACAGTGTAGATCCAGCATAAACTGACAGAAGGCAGAGTCCTGCTGCATAGGAACCTCACCTTCCCTGAGCTATGTTAGTTATGACACCATATGGCTCTTCTGATCCCATCATAGTTCTACCTGTCCAACAGCATTTTCAAAGTTTAAGAGTTCCTATTCTTTTCCTCTTCTGTGAGAGCAGACCTACAGGACTGGTGTCTCATTTTCATCAGTCTCCAGACAACGTCCTCAGCTCCAATAGTTTCTATAGTGTTTATGCTGCCTCATTACAGGTGTGTGTTCACTCCTGCCCCATCCCCTTTATGGGGTCTCAGGTTTTGAAATCAACACAGCCAGGACTATTTATTTACTCCCTCCCCCTGCTGTAGTGTCCTATTACCTCTTGTTTTTGAGAGCTCTCCCATTCTATTAATCTCTTAGGCTTGCAAGATCAATGTTATTTTACTACTGAACGCACATCCAGGCTGCTTGTAAGTTCTTGGTGTTTCTTTCACCCCAAGATTAAAATAAAAAAAAGTTAGATAACCTGATGGCTAGATTACTTGTCCATACTCTTGTTGCCCCTTGCCTTGGATTACTGCAACCTCTCATCTAGCCTCTCAATACCCACACCAATCCTTTCTAATCTAACCAAATCACCACAACCAAAGTGATCTTCTTTGCCTGCTCAGGCCACATCAGTCCCACTTTGAATTGTTCTGCTGGCTGCCACTTGTCTGCAGTATTGCCTTTGGTGCCCTGCACAATTTAGTGCAGACCTGAGCTCGCGCTACCTGTTATTCTCTATACCTTATTTGCATCATTTGCAATCAGCCTTACCACCCACTTTGTCCTTTCTCACACTCATTTCTTCCATTTTGCCCCTTATGCACCAAAATTTTCCTAGTTTGTCAGAACCTTAAGATCTTGTGATTAGTAGGCACTTGAATGAATAAGTTGAGAGTCTAAGGCAACTCCTTCCTCTCCCTACAATGCATCTTCTGAATTGTGAAATCCCTACGGTAGGGCTGCCTTGCTATATTGTCTTGTACTATACTCAGATACATATGTAAGCACCAGCAATGTATGCCTAAAGATGCTTGTAGCTTTACACTTTACTTTGTACCCATATAATTGAAAACATTGCTGAGGATATGGATTATAAGTGTTTCACTCTTAAGACTGAATTCCTAAACTATTAAAAAGTTTACAGTGGAAAAATGTTTGCAAGATTCCTTAACCCCAGATGAAATGTAAAAACTATGAATACTATAGCCACTGGGGAAGAGAAATGTGCATAAGAATTATGCATATTATAAACTTCAGTTTTGTTGTCATAAGCCAGAGAAAGAATGGGAGGAAACACTTATGAGACACGTTTTGACAGATGATGGAAAAGCTCATTTTTAATTTAAAAAATGACTATCCTTCTGGACTAAGTTTTATTTTGGCAAGTCTGTTCAGGAAGAACAGTCATCCTCACATTCATTTCAGTGACAGCGCTACTTTACTGTGATAAACATGTTATAGGACTTGCATAGCAACCGCCAAAATAGATGGCAATAAATGTAATCTGAACGGAGTGTGCATTCAAACATAACCATACGTGATGCAATATATGCTTACTTGTATACATTACACAGGCAGGAAGCCGGTGTAACACATGTACACAGGCACAAAATGTGTACATACTGCTGTAGCTATATTTTAAACCATTATTCCTTTTCTTTTGTCATAAACTCAAGTGGGGAGCACCAGGTCACTGTTTTTATTTTCTTCCACCACCCTCTCAATTTGTCTATTGAAGTAAGAGAGCTAAACAATGTTATTTCTCCCTCTTCATATCTTGTCGTAAATCATGTCATTGTTTTGCACCTGTTCACTTTCACCACAGATGTCTGAATTTCACTGGTGGCTGAAGCATTTCCTATATGTAATGTGTTTTGGCATAAATAAATACTACTTGATAAATATGCAAAGGTCATGTCGGAAGGCAATACTTTGACACACACCAAATCTTTTCTGGAAGGAGGGGTGGGAAGGTTAATGAAGCAGGGAAATAAGTGGGAAGGACTCACTTAGGGCAGGAACCATCTTTTTATTATTTGTTTGTACAGAACTGAGCACAACAAGATCCTGGCCCACGATTATCTGCATTATGTGGCACTTCACAGTTCAACCAATAAATATGATAAACTTGTAAAAAATTAAGGCATAAGAAATCACATTAACAATGATCTTGGCTCTTGAAGTAGAGACAGGAACACTAAGAGCAAAAATTTCAACTAGGCCATTCTGTACTTAAATATAAATAAACTACAATACCTGATCTGAACTGATTCTAGATCTTCCCTGACAACAGGCAAGGAAAAGTCAATCTTTGTCCTTGATGTTTCCCCTAATAGTAGTTATTAGTGGGATTAGGGAGTAGTGTATTTTTACATAGTCAAATGGTTGCAAGATGGATAATTAGCATAACTTAAGTCAGAATGAAGGTGACACTACCATGGAAACACCAAGTCTCTAATTACATTCTCCAAAATAGAAGCAAAGTGAGGCTAGATTTACTGGCTCACATCTTCTAGTGAAGAAGTTGCCTTTTGCAGCCACTGCAAAAAGGTGAGGTAGACGCTCCTACAGTTGAGGGACAGGCCACAGTGGGTTTTAGCAAGAGATGGATAAATTCATGGATTAAGCAAAAGTCTGTTCACCAGGAACTTGAACGAGCTTTAAGAAAAATCTATTTTAATATCCTTCCCCTTCCTCCACCTCCAATTTTATGTAGTATAAATAGTCTAGCTTTTATTTAAAAATTTAAGTTAGTCACTCAACTAATAAGCTGACTATTTTAGCTGGGTTTTAATGTCAGAGTACTTTGCTAATGTGTTCATACATCTACATCCGCTAACCAAGTAGATTACGCTTGTATGTATTTAATGAGCTACATATACAACATCTGCCTGGTCACCAGGACTCATTCTCACTTCGCTTTAAGATCCTGCCAACAAAACATGTGGATAAAATCTTTAGAAGGACCCAAACAATTGATCTGCTGACAAAAAAAGCTGAATGAAAGGTTGGAAGTTCAGAACACAATGCAACTATTGCTGTAAATAATATCCCGGTTTATCAGTGTAACAATGACTTTCATTCAAAAGATTAATAAACTGTTTGAATTAAGCCAGGACTGTAGATTAAGATATTTTACAAGATAAACATTTGTTTGGCAGTGTAACTAGTCAGGAAGTGAAGATTGCTAAAGCTGCAGTTTTTAAGTGGGAAATTAAGTGAATGGTGCAGTTGTCTCGATAACCTACAAACCCTTCCAGACTATTCTGATAAATATACATATTTCAAGATTTGCAATTTTGTATGACTGGTTTCATACCAAGAAAAAACAAGTATTAAGAACTCATGTGAACTACATTATATAGCAACCCTGTGCCCTCTGCTCCAACTCTATTGTAGTTAGCTTCAATAGCTGTGAAATAGCATATGCTGAGAACATGGGACATTTCCATATTTATGAAAATATGCATGAGCCCCACCCCCAATCACTTCTGTATTGCTATTTCTGTCCAGGGACAGGGGAATAATATTGGGGTGGTCTTGGGAAGCAGACTATGACAGAGAATGGCGCCTAGAGCCTGAAAACAGAACTTAGGTGTCAGGACACTGGAATAATAATAAACACCCTCTGCTGTCCTGTGCCAGTGGAAAAGATGGCATCTTGACTGTTTTGGACAGAGGAAGGTTATGCTGCTGGAATGGACATATAAGCTTCGCTTTTCCATTCTAAGCAAAGAACCCTGAAATACTGTATGCCAGTTGACTAATAAATGCTGGTTTGTTTAAAAAAAGGCTGTCCTGTGTTGCTACTAATATATGCCGGTTGCATAGACCCTAAAGGGGTAAAGTGTCCAGTGAGACCAAAAGAACTTGCATGCCTGTTGAAGGAGCAACAGCTAGAGACAGCAGTGAAGCACTCCCCTCGCCTTGCAGGAAGTCTAGCACTAAAAGACTTACTTTCTCTGGGAAATTGTACAAAAGTTGGTGACAGCATAGGATGGAAATCAAAATGTATGGATTATTTTAATATATTGAAAACTGGTGTATTAGAATCCTATTATCTAATGGAAGTTCTAAAACATCCAGCCCTACATTTTAAACAGAATGTCCATTTTATAAAGTCGTAAGTTTAACACCTTACATAAGTGCTATTGGAATAAGTGCATGTGTAGAACTAATATTGCTTTCCCAAGTAGGTGAACAGCAATATATATGTGATGCTCACACCACTTTCACAGTAGAAGTGCCTCAACACATCACTGTGTTACTGTCTGTCAATATCTGAACTACTTTCTCTTGGATGAGGCAAGTGTGCCTTGAAGGCATCTTCAGAAAGATAGGCCAGTATTGCCATGTTTACACTGGATTGTCAGACAAACAGTTGCCTTTCTCCCCAGTGCCTTTTACTTCAGAGGAGGCTGTAAGGAGGGGAGTGGATTTAGTTTGATTTTACATTTTAATCAAAGAAAGGGAATCTTTACTTGGTTTTGATTAGAGCCTTGCTCCTTCAATCAGTTCTTAAGAGAAAGGAGTACTGAAAGAGAGGTAGACTCTTACCTGGGCTTTTGTTCCGCAGATTGAAAGCATCCAAGTAGCAAAGACCTTTCCATAAATTCACAGACTTTAAGTAGTGACTCAGACCTCACCCTCTCATCCTTTTACGCTACTGAAAAGGGATTAACATTTTATTCTATTCACAGGTTGGTTGCCCCTACTTCATCATGTTTCCATTATGCCTCTGGCATTTAAGGTAGTAACTAAAATCCTCCACTACTGTCTATTTCTGGCAAGTCTTTCAATGGTTCCCCAGCTGTGCCCCAGCTCTTTGCCATGTTGTTTTTGGACGGCCTCGTTTTCGCTTGCCTTCAGGTTCCCCTACTTACTACCCTCAAAATTACATCTGTCCTCCCCTATCAAAAAGGGAGCATGCTGTTAAGACATTTGCAATGCTACCAAACAGTTACACCTGGAATCTAGAAGAAATACTTAGACATTCTTGCATTATGCTGAAAGCCAAGGCTTGGTCTACACCAGCTGTTCTCAAACTGTGGGTCACGACCCCAAAGTGGGTCACAATCCCCTTTTAACAGGGTCACCAGGGTTGGTTTAGACTTGCAGGGGCCCAGGGCCAAAGCCTGGGCTTCACCACCTGGGGCCAAAGTACTGAATGCTACAGTTATATGACTTAACTCCTACATTTAGACAGTACTATGTTGACAGGAAAAGCCCTCCTGTCAACATAGCTACTGCCTTGTGGAGGTGGAGTACCTACACCGATGGGAGAAGGTCTCCCATCGGTGTAGGTAGCATCTTCACTAAGCATTGCACTGGTGCAGCACTGTGTGGACAAGCCCTGAGTCACCTGAGGTGTAGTCAAAAGCATAAAAGTAGAAACAGTTCTCTAAAATATATCTGTCACTGGTGGGGGGAGCTGGGCATTAATCTCAGATTATTAATCTGAGATTAGTGATCACTATTCCCACCTCAATTGTCCTGCATTTTCCAGGACATGTGTGATAGGATGTGCACTAGATAAGAGTGCATGCTCTTCAGTATGATGTGAGCACTGAGGGTTTTCTATTTTTTGAACTCTTGGGAGTCAAAGCAGCAACAGTTCAGACTGCTGAATCACTCCTCTGGGACAATACTAGATGATTATCTGCACAGGCAGATATATTTGCACAGAGCTTCTTCTCTGCTGCCTGTCCCCCCCGGGAGCAATATTACACTAGAATTATATTTCCACAGGCTGTCTGAAAGAACATTCTGCAAAGGACAGGCAGACAACAGGACAGTGTGCTGCCTTCCTGGAGCCAAGGCTTTTGAAGTCCAAGGGAAATGATCCACTGGTGATGGTTCATATCAGCATTAATGACACTGCATTGTGGGATATCACGTTGATAGATTTCAGGGAAACTCAGAAGCATGCTGAAGAGCATCCAAGCAATCTCCTAAAACAGAAGGCAGGCTATTCTGGAATAGAACTGCTACCTAGCTAAATGGGGTAGGTTGGAAGGTTTTGTGGAACACTGGTTCACCTTCTATTAAAGTGGAGTCCATCCAAATTATACAGCCCCATCTCCCCATAGAAGGTGGGCCAATCTTCTGAGGGACAGGTTGGCTACAGTAGTCAAGGTGTTAATAAAAGCAGAGGGTAAAGAGAGGGAAGATATAAATCCAGCACAAGACTGAGATGTTGAGAACAAGATTAGTCAAGGAACCAAAGAAATTTTTTAACTGCCTATATATCAATGCTAGAAGCCTGGGTAACAAACATGAGGAGTTGGCATAAATTTGATCTAGCTGGTACTACTGAAGCCTGGTGGGATGACTCCCATGGTTGGAGAGTTAAAAGTCAATGTATTAGGAAGGATCAAGTGGGCAAAAAGGGAAAAGAGTAGCATTGTCAAGGTGGCACTACCTGTTTCCAAGTCACTGATCTCAGATGAAAATGATCTTGAAGGCTTATGGATCAATGTTCTGACATATGAAGCACAAGATGGTGTCTGCTATGCAAACTACGACAAGCCAGCATATCACACTAGGGAGCAGGATAACCAGCTCCTTACATACCAATCTATAATGCATAGGAAAAGAGCTGCAGGATTGTGGGGGACTACAGTTTGGGTGACATATGCTGGGGGTCTCATGCTACCAGCACTAACATATCCTTGCAACTTCTAAATATTCTAGAAGACAGTTTACTAACTCAAAAAAAAAAAAAAAAGTGTTGCATTCAACAACACAGGGAAATTATATTACAACTCATCTTGAGGAAGAGGAACTGATCACAGAACTAAAAGTTAAATGGTAGTTCAGGTACAAGTGTTCATGCAAACAAAATCCATATCCAAATCCATATACTGGCCTTTAAGACAATTGTTTTCAGCTTTGAAATTTGGAGTCAAATCATCAAGAGGAAGAATTAAAAAAAAAAATCAGAAAGTGAATGATAGTGGGAACTGTTTAAGAACACTACTTGATGCCCAAAAAGTCTCACTCAGTTGTGGAAGAAGGCCATATTGGTTAAAATAGCCACCTTCACTTCCCCCCAAACCTGGTTATCTATATTAATGGAAAAAAGGGAAAGTTGATAGTAATGAATATGAAGCAGAAGCTAGAAATTGTAGAAAACTGATAAGGGATACAATGGCCAGGGTCCATTAGGATCTAAAGAATCCTAACAATGGCACTGGGCCATTATTAGATGGAAATGGTACACTTAATGCAGAAAAGTTCAATAAGTTTGTTCTGCATTTAGAAAGAGATACATCATATGATAACTCTTTCCATTATCAGCCACTATCCGCCTGACATCAATCCAAGGCAAGATAGAGTGGCTAACATGATATTAGATTAATAAAGAATTAAAAGGAGGATAATATAATTAATGCCAATCAACATGGGCTTATGGAAAATAGATCCTGTATAACTTGATATCTTCTTTTGTAGAAGTTACAAGTTATTGCCTTCATCAGCTAAGTGTTGAGACTTAGACTTCTGTAAGTTTAAAAAACTAGAAAGATAAAATTAATCAGACTGGTGAACTGATGGGTCTCAAAATGTAATTGTAAATGGGGAATCATCATCATCAGAAGGGTGGGTTTCCAGCATAATCATGCAGGGATCAGTTCTTGGCCCTATGCCATTTCACATTTTCAATAATGATTTGTAGACTTCAGTAACTCAGCCAGAGATTAGGGGTTCTATTTCAGGAGTGGGTGAGGTTCTGTGGCCTGCAACGCCCAGGAGGTCAGACTAGAGGATCACAACGGTCCCTTCTGATCTTAAAATCAATTTTTTTTTGTCTTTCATATTTGCAGAGGACATGAACCGGAGGAATAGTAAATAATGAAGAGGACAAGTCACTAGTACAGAATAATCTGGATCACTCGATAAACTGGGCAGAAGCAAACAATGTGTTTTAATATGGCTAAATGCATACATCTAGGAACAAAGAATGCAGGCCTTACAGACAGTATAGAGGATTCTATCCTGGGAAGCAGTGACTGAAAGATCTGGGGGTTGTGGTGATAGTAGGTTGAACCTGAGCTCCCAGCGAGACATTGTGGCCAAAAGAGCTATACAATTCTTGGATACATAAAGAGGAGAATCTAGATAAGGAGTAGGGATTACTTTACCTCTGTATTTAGCACTAGTGCGATAGCTGCTGGAATAGTGTCTCCAGTTCTGGTGTCCATAATTCAAGAACGATGTTGATACAAATGATTAAAGGTCTAGAAAACATGAACTATGAGGAAAGATTGAAAAAATTGTGCTTGTTTAGTCTAGAGAAGACAAGACTGAAGGGGGATATGATAAGAGTTTTAAAGCACATAAAAGGTTGTTACAAGGAGGAAGGAAAAAAAATTGTTCTCAACCTCCGAGAAGATTAGCAGCAATGGGCTTTAATTGCAGCAATGGAGGTTTAGGTTGGACATTATTAATAAAGAGAAGGTTAAGGGTTGATTTGATTAGTCTATGAGTACTACATGGGGGAAAATATTTCATAAAGGGCACAACTTGACAAAGGTGGTTGTTGATTCTCCATCACGGATTATTTTAATGTCAAGATTGGATGGGTTTCCTAAGAGATGCTCTAGGAATTATTTTGGGGAAGTTGTATGACACAAGCCATACAAGAGGTCAGACTAGATCAGAATGATTCCTTCTGGCCTGAGAATCTACGAAGTCCATTATGGTCTGAAAATGAAGATCCAGCACTTTGAGACTATAAATTCCTTCTGTAAGTCACCAAGAAAAAAAAGGAGTCTTTAAACAGCCTTAAGGATGAAGTATTTTTCACAATAATGCTGCTTGTGTATAAAAATATTAGAAGGAATAGGAAGTTAACTGGCACAGAAGTCTGTTTTACTGTTCTGTAATAAGACATCAAGTGACCCAACCACTGCTTTCTGGATATGGTCCAGACAATCTGATCACCTATTCAAGGACAAAGAACAAGAAAAAATAACTCAAGTGTGAGCATAGCAGTAATGTTTTGTAAAACAAAAACAAAACAAAAAAAACAACCCAGCACACTGGGTTCAACCCCCAGCTAGGTCATTTATTTGGCACTCAAGGGTGATAATGGATTTGTTTTTGAGCTTCTCAAAATAAATGAGCTAGTACTGCATGCAGAAGTAACCCAGGCTGGCTAACGGAGGAGAAAGAAAATGCAGGGTCAGCAAAACACTGGTTTCATATTCAGCTACAAAAACAGAGCCCTTATTTAAAGCAAAATGAAGAAACTGAGTTAAGGAAGAAAACCCAGCTAAGGACTCCAGTCAATCTTCCAGCAACATTAGTTTATTAATTAAGCTTTTAAGTTATTAAAAGATTTATAAATAGCAAAAACTTAACACAATTAGCATTTATATACTTTTTTATAGTTCTGCTTAAAAAAAGCATTACTACCAATCCTTATTTGATCAGATGATCTTTCATTCTGTTTCTTCTTGGCTAAGAACTGCCCAAATCCTATTTTTGTTACCTGTTCTCCCCCCTTACCTCCCCATTCCACCCTAATGCGCGTTTGTCTCATCTACCTGTTTTGTCTTTTAGATTGCAAGCTTTTCAGAGCAGGGACTATCATTTTCCTATGTTGTACAGCACCTAGCACAATGGGACTCCAACCTGGTTGGCCTCTAGGCTCTACCACAATATAAAGTGTTAGTGTGCAGTGAAGGCTAGTAAATGTCAATGCAGCCATTTAACTTAATTCATACCACTTATGCAATTGACACTGCTGTGTTTAATGGCCAGTGCCCATTGACTAGACAAGGGGATAAGGTCCAGGAAAGTGAACCTACCCATCCTTACTTTAAGTGGTATTTAATTTTACATCACCTATCACAAGTGCACATAATAAAACAACATTTTAAGGGCCTAAGTTATTTATGTCACCCTAAATAAGTTAATAGTCTTAGTGCCACTACCATAAGAGAGCATCATTCCCTAGCAGGGCATGTTAATACAAAAAGTCAACCCACAAACGAAAACAAATAAATTGGAACTTCACATTAAGCTAAACCAGTTAAAACTAAAAGAGAGCCTTAAGTTATGCCCTAAAGCTCGACAAACTGGCAATACGCCAATACAACCTGTTTCAGATGCAGAGATCCTCTGACAACAAATCTCTGCAGCTGGTCCTGGAAGTGTTGTACACATATATTGTAATGTACATTGAAAGTTAGTTCCTCCCTAAGTCCCAGACAATTCATGATTTCAGAGACTCACCAACACCAGGAAAGAGTGTTACTGCAGAGACTTGAGTACTAGCATTAGTACTCAGAAGCCCGTTCTATATAGGAAGTAGGAAGCCATATCCTTCATCTCCTGAAGTTTCTGGGTGGTCCTTGTGCACACTCCTAACCACAGCACAATTCTAGCAGTACAACTTGAACCTACAGATGTGTGGTTAACTATTACAAGCTCTAAAGTGAAGAGGAGCAGCTTCAGCAGCTGTCCAGGGTTGATTTTAAAATCTAATTAGATCTCAGTGCAAAAACACTGCTTAGAGCAAAGTTTTATTATAGACAGAATGCACAGCAATATGAGTTTAAGTTATTTCAGTGTTTCACCATAGCAGGGTCAACTTTAGCAAACTTAGCTTTCAGACTAAAATTTGGCATGTTTGTCAGTGTGACTTGGAAGCGTTTGAGCAGAAGTGGGCGGGGGGGGGGGGGGGGGGGGAGAAAAATCACAAAGCTCTTTCCAAATTGACACAACTATGGTACCTCAGCATGATGTGTCAAATTGGAAGGTATATAGTTACTTAGAGATGTAACTCACTGGCCCAGTAAAGAATTTGATTTGACAGGGGGTCCCAAAAAAACCCCACAAACAAAACCAGATACTTCACACATGAAGTTATACCAAGAAATGAAACACTGGCAGATGCTTCAATGACACTGTCACTCAACTTACATGTGCACAACTTTTCAGCTTGGAAAAGAGAGCTAAGGAGAGATAATTGAGGTCTATAAAATCATGACTGGTGTAGCGAAAGTAGATGAGGAAGTGTTATTTACTACTTCTCATAACACAAGAACTAGGGGGTCACCAAATGAAATTAATAGGCAGCAGGTTTAATACAAATAAAAGGAAGTATTTCTTCACACACAGAGTCAATCTGTGGAACTCCTTGCCAGAGGACGTTGTGAAGGCCAAGACCATAACAGGGTTTAAAAAAGAACTACATAAATTCATGGAGGATAGGTCCATCAATGGTTATTAACCAGGATGGGCAGGAATGGTGTCCCTAGCCTGTTTGCCAGAAATTGAGAATGAGTGACAGGGGATGGATCACTTGATTACCTGTTCTGTTCATTCCCTCTGGAGCACCTGGTACTGGCCACTGTCGGAGGACAGGATACTGGGCTAGATGGACCTTTGGGGTCTGACCCGTAGGGCCATTCTTATGTTATGTTTATGTTCACAATCTCCACTAAATAAATTTAAGTATTCGCCTGAATTGCACTTTCATGCTTGAGCGTGGAGTGGAATTTCAGTTGCAATATGTAAGGACTTGCAGAATATGCTAGTTATTGAAGGATGGAGAACCCCACAGGAATGTCATCAAGTCAGTTCAGATTTGTTTGATCTTGTCTGCAAAATAAATGACAGTTTCACACAGCCAGGCACACTGGACTAACTAAGACAAAGTAGTATGGATTAATCAAACTGCCTATCATTTGGAATAGTTTTTACAGGCCTGGATTTTAAAGATGTTATGACCAAGAGGAAAAGTTCCATTCAGCAAGGCCACAAGCACAACACAGGCATGCAAAAATTCTTTGATGCAAACAAGCATGCTCAGACTAATTCTTCCTTGACCTTTTAAACTATTAGTCTCTACCTCTAAACCAACTGTTCTCAAACTTTGAAATGGGTCACCAGTATCACATAGCAAGCCTCTGAGTGCAACCCCCATATAAATTAAAAACACCATTATAAATGCTGGACGCAAAGCGGGCTTTGGAGTGGAGGTGGATAGCCCGTGACCCCCCATGTATTAACCTTGAGACCCCCTAAGGGGTCCCATCCCCCAGTTTGAGAACCCCTGCTCCAAACCATTGTTTGCAAGCATATTGCAGGGGGATGACTTCTAATTGCCTCGGCCTCAGTGATCATGGAAGACAAATGGTTGTGAAGTTTGCAACCATTTGGAGTAGTTGTTTACATCAATGTGACTGTTAAGATGTTTGCTAATACAGAATCAGGTACCATCATCTCTAAACTAAGATCTTAATTGCCTTTTTGGAACATGGAACAAAATCTTCTTCTTATACTGGCCACAGGTATTTATTCATACCGCAGATAATTGCCATTTAATTCAGAGAGTGATGCAAGTTTGTGAATGGCAGTGTTGAGTACAATACAGATGTTCCAAGTTGAAACACACCAAGTGGCTAAACAAATATTAAAAAGCCCGTACTAAGCCAGTAAGTCTCTTTAGAGTCATGGGAACTTGGACACTGAGGAAGTGGAAACTTGAGAAGTTTCCATCTTTTACTTTCTTAAAAAAAAAGTGTAGATTTGCATTAACCTTCAATGTACAATTCTGTATCAGAACTTTTTTGAAATATCTATTTATAGTCAATATTCAGAAGTACTCTGGCATCAAGGTTATATAAATTTTTACCTTTTGTAGTGTCTGCTGATCCATATGCATTTTCAGTAATAAATATTGAAGTTTATATTTAATGACACGGGAAAGATTCAACTTACAATAAGCGTTGGCAAGTTTAAGATTGTTAAGTCTACCCAAAAAGTAATTTCACATCTTTCAAGGTCACAACCAGTAAGTTAATAATCATTGCAATGTCATTAAGTCCAAGTCCATGTTCAAGCTTTTTTTAGTCTAATCTCTTAGAGAGGTCATGTAATTCCAATTATCTGGGGGCAAGCACCCAAAGAAAAAGTACAGACTGATTTATTTTTAAAGAGAGTCACAGCTAACATGTACTCAACAGCAACCCTACAACAAAACAATTCCCACTCCAGCACTTGGGTATGTGATATTTGCCTTTTGGAATAAGGGTATAAACAAAACACAGAAGGGCAAGCAAAACATGAAGATCAAAAATGTTAAAGAAAATTGTAAAATATGTAAGCCAGTAAGCTTGCATATTTTTTTCCTAGCCACACAAAAAGCCTCAAAATCAATAATGTCACCATAATTTACATAAATTCTAATGGGAAGTCAGTGTTCTTTCCCACTATTACTAACCCAAGTATTGCATCATTGTGTTTATACATGAGAACTAGGAAGTGGAAGTGAAACTGAGTGGTGTATTTTCATTAATTAAGGTAAGACAAATAAACCAAGGATCAGAAGCTACATAGACTTGGATTAAACATTTCTGTTTCAATCATTTATGGTGCTATAACACAAGGAAAACGGTCTTTAAAATATGCTATACTTGCATATTTATCCTTAAAGCCTGTTTCATGTGTTAGATTTTCTATCAAGCTAAAGCAATGCACAACAAAAAGCAGGTATATACAAGATAATCTAATTCAGTTATAAATCAGCCAACTGCTAATGAAAACAAATTTCAGCTTCAAAAGGTAAGCCATTAAGTTATTTTAATTATGATCAGTGTGACAGTTGAAGACTCATTTACCAAATAAACAAGAACAATTTGCAGACATAGCTCATATCGCCAGAGTTCAGTGTTTAAATAAATGTGAACACCTGCAAACATATGAAGTGTCCTCTGCCCTTCAGGGGTTCAACAGAAAACTAGAGAGTGCACATTTCACACAACTCAGAAAAAGGCTGTACACAAAACAGGAAACTCTTTTGCCTGACTTAAGGCCCCTCAGTTGTCTACATTCTGTCTTCCACCTATATGTAGACAAGAAAATTACAGCCTCTTCTTTATTCAAGGACACCTGAACTGACTTGAATGTAGATTCGCCTCCAATAATCTAAGTACCTAACTAAGAAATATAAATTACCAAATTAATGCAACTATCCATTAGGTCATGCAATTGCTCATTACTGTAATAAAGTCTCTCTTGAATACTTAAGTTAAAAAACAAACAACTTACTAAAACCTATACACCATAGATTAAAGCTATGGATGTGAGGTTCCAGTGTATTATTTCTAAGACAACAGCTGACAGTACCATTATAGTAATTTTCATATCTATTCCCTCATGTGCCTTTTGGCAGCCTACGTAATGTAAAGATCCCTGGATTTGCTTTAAGCCTGAACAAGGCAGGTTCCTTTGTTGTGAAGATTGATGAGTCAATCTTAAGATTATAAGCCAACAGTATATTTTTTCTGTAAAAGAAAACATTTGTTAAAAATTGTCTGTTATTAAAATATAAACATATTTAAACAAGTAGTTTCAAAACTTTCCATTTGTACTTTACTAGTGCAATTTAAAACAGATCCCAGGAGATAGCGTGTTCATTGATTTCTAGTACAATAATCAAACCAAAACAAGCAGACCTTGTCTTTTGTAGGTACTGCTTCCCTGCAAACACTGCACTATGCAGTACTACCTTAAGATCCACTGCAGATGTTAGAGAACACATACTACAGCTTAAAGTGATTCTTTCCCTCACATTTCAATCACGTATGTTTCCTTAAGAAATCTTGCAGGTTGCAAAGCAAAAAATAGGTAAATTATCCACCAACTCACGCTTTAAATGAAGCAATCACTACATTGTTTTAGTGGACTAACTTCTGTTGTAATAGACACGCTTTTGAGCTACACAGAGGTGACCTGAAGAGCTCTGTGTAGCTCAAAAGCTTGTCTCTTTCACCAAGAGAAGTTGGTCCAATAGAAGATATTACCTAACTCACCTTGTCTCTCATATACCAGGATCAATATGGCTACAACACTGCAAACATTAAATATTTTAGCAGCACTGTCTGAGCCAGGCAGTGAATGTGGAGCAGATAACATTTAGACAAGTTAATATAACAGCAGCATGTTATGCAAGTTACTGTGACCAAACACACTTGTAACAGTGAGCTCTCTTCAGCCACTACACTCCTAATGGATATTTGAAATTCTAGATCTTTTTCTACCCTACTCCCTATAATCCACTTCATTTCAGGTCCACTTCTGAGCTGGGCACACCCCCCTTCTTTGTGGCCAGAATCAGAACTATTCAATATTGCCTAACCTAGCATGACAGACAACTTGAAATATTTTTATTAAGCTTCTTTCCTGACCCCTCCTACTAGTCACTATCAGCAACATTAGACTTCCCCCCTCTGCCTCCAAACTTGAGTCACAGCCAAGTCTTCATTTCTCTACCCACTAATTAAAGACACTAGCTGAGACACTCTCCCAACACATAACATAGAAAGTTACAGGACTTATTGCATTGTTTCTATTGCAACAAAGAGCACACACTGCCTCTTCTGGGGCAATCTCAAGGTCAGCAGCATTTTTTTCACCTTCCATAAAGAAGTTTCTCCAACAGCACCACACCCATCATTAGCCACCTTAAGAACTTTTTATAATAGGTAGTTGTGTATTAACTTTTTCTTCAAGAGTTTAAATTGATGCAACTCAGTTCAAGTTTCAACCTATCAAAGATCATCAGGTTCTGGAAGTGAAGGGAAGTATTCTATTACTGTAACCTCTTACTGGATTCAGCAACTAGCATTTCCCTTTTCTCTCCACCAGGATGGTGATAAATTAAGCAGAAATCTGCTCTCATGAAAACAAAAGGATTAAATCTGGTTACAGTTAAAGCATACAAACATTTAACAGGAAAAAGAGACCAACTCCAGGTCTCTGATAGCCTGGCTGCTCAAGGACAAATCCACACGCTTAGAACCCTGCAAAACAACTCATCTCCCACACCAACCAAAACCAGCACTGGGGCCTCCTATCTACAGTACTTGTCTCTTCTGGCTTCTGTTCATCTTCCCTTTTCCATTCACCCACTCACTTTGTTTTATCTGTCTTACCACAGTAACAACCACTTGTTTCCTACTCCTCACCTACACTGTCATCCAGCCTAACTCGCTATTCTGTTATCTTCCTCCTCTCAGCCCCGTCTCACCACTCAGCCCCATGTCCATTTACCTCACCTTCCACCTCCCCATTTTACCCTTTACCATCCCCAAAACTATGTGCCTTACCCGCACAGGGGCCTAGTATAAGGTAAGACCTCCCCTTCCACCTGTCATTCCTCAGCCCTTTCCCCCTCCCTTGTTGTTCCTCTACCAAATGCCCCATGCCCCAGAGCCCCCCAGCACCTCACTCCCCATTTATCCCCTCCACCCAGCACCTCACTTGCTTGGCTGTCCTAATCCAGCAAAACAACTCCCTCACCTTCCTCCTAACCCCTCATCCAGCCACACCCCCGTCAGCCATCCCCCTCACCTCATCACCCACCTATTTACCTCCCTCCCCTCCACCTGTTCTGTCCACACTTCCTCAGCCACCTTCCCATCACCCTCCATCGCCCCTCCTGTCCATTTACACCCACCACCTATCCCAGTCCCTCAATCAGTTGCTCCCCCGCACCTGTCCCAGTCCCATGCCCTCACCCAGCCACCCCCCCATCTCACCCAGTCCCATTCCGTTCCCCCCTCACCTGTCACAGCCTGTCACTAAGTCACCTGTCCCAATGCCCCGGGTGCTCACCCAGTCTCATCCCAGCCCAATCCCCCCCAGTGCCTCACTCGGTCTCATCCCCCGCACCTCTCCCGGTCCTTCACCCAGCCACCCCGCTCCCCACCTGTCCCGTTCCCTCACCCAGCCACCTGTCCCAATGCCCCCGGTCCCTCACCCGTCCCGGTCCCTCACCCAGTCCCATCCCAGCCCTATCCCCGCTTCCAATCCCCACCAGCGCCTCACCCGGTCTCATCCCCCCCACCTGTCCCAGTCCTTCACCCAGCCACCCCCCTCCCCACCTGTCCTGGTCCCTCACCCAGCCACCTGTCCCAACGCCCCCAGCCCCTCACCCGGTCCCATCCCAGCCCAGTGCCCCCTCACCCGGTCCCATCCCCCCCACCTGTCCCGGCCCCTCACCCAGCCACCTGTCCCAATGCCCCTGGCCCCTCACCCGGTCCCATCCCCCCCACCTGTCCCGGCCCCTCACCCAGCCACCTGTCCCAATGCCTCCGGCCCCTCACCTGGTCCCATCCCATCCCAGCCCAATGCCCCCTCACCCAATGCCCCGGCCCCTCACCCGGTCCCATCCCCCCCCAGTGCTCCCTCATCCGGTCCCATCCCCCCCACCCCTCACCCAGCCACCTGTCCCGGCCCTCCCAGAGCCCCCTCACCCGGTCCCATCCCCCCCACCCAGCCACCTGTCCCAATGCCCCCCAGAGCCCCCTCACCCGGTCCCATCCCCCCCACCCCTCACCCAGCCACCTGTCCCGGTCCCATCCCCCCCCCCCACCCAGCCACCTGTCCCGGCCCCCCCAGAGCCCCCTCACCCGGCCCCATCCCCCCCACCCCTCACCCAGCCACCTGTCCCAATGCCCCACAGAGCCCCCTCACCCGGTCCCATCCCCCCCACCCCTCACCCAGCCACCTGTCCCGGCCCCCCCAGTGCCCCCTCACCCGGTCCCATCCCCCCCACCCCCTCACCCAGCCACCTGTCCCGGCCCCCCCAGTGCCCCCTCACCCGGTCCCCCACCCCTCACCCAGCCACCTGTCCCGGCCCCCCCAGTGCCCCCTCACCCGGTCCCCCACCCCTCACCCAGCCACCTGTCCCGGCCCCCCCAGTGCCCCCTCACCCGGTCCCCCACCCCTCACCCAGCCACCTGTCCCGGCCCCCCCAGTGCCCCCTCACCCGGTCCCCCACCCCTCACCCAGCCACCTGTCCCGGCCCCCCCAGTGCCCCCTCACCCGGTCCCCCACCCCTCACCCAGCCACCTGTCCCGGCCCCCTCAGTGCCCCCTCACCCGGTCCCCCACCCCTCACCCAGCCACCTGTCCCAATGCCCCCGGTCCCTCACCCGTCCCGGTCCCTCACCCAGTCCCATCCCAGCCCTATCCCCGCTTCCAATCCCCACCAGCGCCTCACCCGGTCTCATCCCCCCCACCTGTCCCAGTCCTTCACCCAGCCACCCCCCTCCCCACCTGTCCTGGTCCCTCACCCAGCCACCTGTCCCAACGCCCCCAGCCCCTCACCCGGTCCCATCCCAGCCCAGTGCCCCCTCACCCGGTCCCATCCCCCCCACCTGTCCCGGCCCCTCACCCAGCCACCTGTCCCAATGCCCCTGGCCCCTCACCCGGTCCCATCCCCCCCACCTGTCCCGGCCCCTCACCCAGCCACCTGTCCCAATGCCTCCGGCCCCTCACCTGGTCCCATCCCATCCCAGCCCAATGCCCCCTCACCCAATGCCCCGGCCCCTCACCCGGTCCCATCCCCCCCCAGTGCTCCCTCATCCGGTCCCATCCCCCCCACCCCTCACCCAGCCACCTGTCCCGGCCCTCCCAGAGCCCCCTCACCCGGTCCCATCCCCCCCACCCAGCCACCTGTCCCAATGCCCCCCAGAGCCCCCTCACCCGGTCCCATCCCCCCCACCCCTCACCCAGCCACCTGTCCCGGTCCCATCCCCCCCCCCCACCCAGCCACCTGTCCCGGCCCCCCCAGAGCCCCCTCACCCGGCCCCATCCCCCCCACCCCTCACCCAGCCACCTGTCCCAATGCCCCACAGAGCCCCCTCACCCGGTCCCATCCCCCCCACCCCTCACCCAGCCACCTGTCCCGGCCCCCCCAGTGCCCCCTCACCCGGTCCCATCCCCCCCACCCCTCACCCAGCCACCTGTCCCGGCCCCCCCAGTGCCCCCTCACCCGGTCCCCCACCCCTCACCCAGCCACCTGTCCCGGCCCCCCCAGTGCCCCCTCACCCGGTCCCCCACCCCTCACCCAGCCACCTGTCCCGGCCCCCCCAGTGCCCCCTCACCCGGTCCCCCACCCCTCACCCAGCCACCTGTCCCGGCCCCCCCAGTGCCCCCTCACCCGGTCCCCCACCCCTCACCCAGCCACCTGTCCCGGCCCCCCCAGTGCCCCCTCACCCGGTCCCCCACCCCTCACCCAGCCACCTGTCCCGGCCCCCCCAGTGCCCCCTCACCCGGTCCCCCACCCCTCACCCAGCCACCTGTCCCGGCCCCCTCAGTGCCCCCTCACCCGGTCCCCCACCCCTCACCCAGCCACCTGTCCCAATGCCCCACAGAGCCCCCTCACCCGGTCCCCCACCCCTCACCCAGCCACCTGTCCCAATGCCCCACAGAGCCCCCTCACCCGGTCCCATCCCCCACACCCCTCACCCAGCCACCTGTCCCGGCCCCCCCAGTGCCCCCTCACCCGGTCCCATCCTCCCCACCCCTCACCCAGCCACCCCCCCCCCCATATCACCTGTCCCGGTCCCTCACCCAGCCACCCCCCCCACCTGTCCCGGTCCCTCACCCAGCCACCTGTCCCATGCCCCCGGCCCCGGCGCCTCACCCCGCCACCTGTCCCATGCCCCCTGCGCCTCACCCGGTCCCAGCCCAGCTCCCCTGGTGCCTCCTTTACCTGCCGCCGGGTCTCCCCCTCTGCCCGGTACCTGGCCCCTGTGGCCGCGGAGGGGGTGGCTGGCTCCGGCAGGTGGGTCGGTCAGGGCGGGGCGGCTGGGGCCCGGCTGCTCCCCGGGGTCGGGTCGGGTCGGGCCGGCGCGGACGGGTGCGGGCAGCAGCCTCCGCTTTATACCGGGCTCCTCGGAAACCGTCTCCCTGCAACGCTTCCGCTTCCGCCCCCTCCTCGGGGCTCATGAATATGCAGGCAGGGGCGGGGCTTGAGGGCAGGCGCGCAGCCAATGCGGGAGGGGGCGCCCTGCGGGAGACCGCACGCCCCGTGGGCGACCCCGCCGGCTGCTGAGGCGGGGGCGCGCGCGCCAGCCAGCCAGGGCCCCCCTGAGGGACGCGAGGGAGGCCCAAGGCTGGGATGCTGGGAGGGGGCACCTGGGTACACCTAGCGAGTGGGGGTAGGGACAGGGGGGGCCCAGCTTGGCAAGCAGGAAGGGGCGGGAGGCGCTGCCATAGGGGGTGGCACAAAATGGAAGCGGGGTAGGGGTTGGAGGGGGTGTCCCAGCCCGGGTATCACTCCAGGGCGGAGGAGGAAGAAGAAGGGGAAAGGAGGAGGCCTCACAATAAAGGGGAGATAAAGCAAGAGGGAGGGGCACCAAGAAGGAGAAGGGGGTCCCACGGCAGGTCACGTGAATGGGCACGAGGACTGGTGGGAGAGTCAGATTAAACACTAGATGACATGGGATCCTAGCCTGGGTATTTGCGGGAAAGAGGATGTCCCAGACTGAGTGGGGGCAAATGGTGGCCCAGGCCCCGCATGCCAGTTCTGCCTCTAACAAAAACACAACAACTACAAACCCTAAAGGAACCAAATATTTTGTCATATAGCTCTCTCAAAACTGTGTACAATATTTTTAATACCTCACGCTAATTCATACAAGGGTATCAATAAGGGCACAGTTTAGTAATGATAGGAGCTATTTATAACAAGAACATCCCTAGAGTCCATTGAAAAACAAGGGCTGAGAAGCCAGAGTCAGATTCAGTGGCAGCGTTTCCACCTCTTGGTGAACAAACTCATCTGTCTCACACTGCAGCATCAGCACAGGGCAGTGCTGCCACTGAAGGTATTGCCTTAACAGAGATAACAAAAAGGAATATGGATACGACCATGGAGACTGCTGCCTTTGGGACAGCAGGGCATAGTTTTTCAGTTTTCAAACCCTGGGATGATCAGGAGAATCCCACAGAACTTGGGAAAAAGAACGAGGAGTCCCTGTGGCACCTTAGAGACTAACAAATTTATTTGAGCATAAGCTTTCATGGGCTAAAACCCACTTCATCGGATGCATGCAGTGGAAAATACAGTAGGAAGGGTGTGTGTGTGTATACACACACAGAGAACATGAAAAAATGGGTGTTGCCATACACACTATAACGAGAGCGATCAGTTAAGGTGAGCTATTACCAGCAGGAGAAAAAAATACCTTCCGTAGTTATAATCAGGATGGCCCATTTCCAGCAGTTGACAAGAAGGTGTGAGTAACAGTAGGGGGGGAAATAAGCATGGGGAAATAGTTTTACTTTATGTAATGACCCATCCACTCCTCTGTAGCTCTTGTGACCCTGTTCCATGTGGTCCATAGTACATTGATCTGTGCAACAGCAAATGCATTGATTCCACTGCTTACCTGTCTTGCCCCAAAAGAGCTTCTGCACAGCGAGCTGCAATGGAGTTGCATTCCTAATTGCACACTCCCTGTGCAGCCTCCTGAAATCCCTCTCCTCTACCCATCAAGCAATGGAATGAGTTTGGGAGGGCTCCTCCACATGCCCATGCAAGAAGGAAATAGGGAGGGGCAAAATTTGTTCCTAGCAGCACTGTGCAAGTTAAAGTAAATTGTAATCTAATTGGTCAAATCACCTCTTGCTCAGTAATTACCATCTTGAAATCAAACTAAGTGTAAACAAGTTCAAAGAGCTGCAGTCATGGAAAGCGCAGGAGACATATTAAACTCTGACCAAAAAAAAGCCACTGTGGTTTTATGCATTTCATGGATCACACAGTGTGGGAAAATGGCAAGTCTGTATGCACATCAGAAACCAGGAGATCTCTAGCCTGGTCCAGGACACTGTCAGCTGTCTATGTGACACCCTCCATCTAGAGACACAAAATGGAACTGCTGTCTCTTCCTTGTTCAGGGATGCTTTAATTAAGCTGAATGTAGGTTCGTTGTCAAACAGCCATCAGTTACCATGCTCCACTACTTGGGTTTTTCACTGTAATTTGTAAGACTGTTATGAAAATTTACCAGCCACGACCCAACATCTACTTGCCTACCCTTTCCCATGATTATTAGGAGGAAAAACAAAAAGCATAATACAATTTTACTTGCACATCAAAAGAAATAACTTGCCCCAGGCTAGTGGGTGACCGGGGTTTGCAAGGCTGCAATAACTTGCCCCAGGCTAGTGGGTGACCGAGGTTTGCAAGGCTGCTTATGAACCCCACCCCCAAACAGTTAAATAAATGTTGTACGAGGAAAGGGACAGAAAAGAGGAGACAGTTGGTTAGTAATTAATTAAAAGTTTTAACATTATCATGAGATAATGGATTATTTAGATGATTATTCTCCAGTGTTCAGATCTGGGGTGAATAGCTTGCATGAGATGCTGGCATGCCTAGATTATTTTAACCTTACTTGCCTCTACTGCTCAGTCCCTTAGAAGCCCTGGTTTTTAAAAGACTAATTAATAAACAGAATGGGCTAAATCGCATGGATTGTTTTGTCTGCAAACTCTGGGGAGGAAAGTATCGTGGCAGTTTTTTAAAGTATTGTCTTCTGACACAGATCACTTTTCAAAGCGGCTTGTAATTTAGATGACTCCATTTTTAAAACAACTGGAGCTTGATATTAAGAAGTTTAAGAGCTGAGCATCTACAACTCCAATTCAGGTGTCTCAGGTTAGGCACCCAGAAAATGGGAACATGCACAGTTAGTGGCCACTTTTGAAAATGTGGCCCTTCTTCCACAGGAATCTCTTGTAAAAAGCTTCAGATTCTTGTTATTGGAGGGAACACAATGTCCTGGGCTGGAGACTGAAAATGGTTTTTTTACTTTAGTGTTTTTGCTGCCAATATGCAGTCATTAGGTTAGCACTTTAATTACTCAACCTAAGGGTTACTGGTGTAAAAAGTCTTTATCTTACAGTATTTTTCCTAAAGAGCATTTGGGAAAATTCTAGATTTTTCTTATTTGAGATACAGGATATAGTCTCAGGGTAAACCAACAAAAGGTGTTTTGTTTAGACACAGAAAAGTCATAACAGGACCTCGTATAGCAGGAGAGAGCGAGAGTGAATGTGTGGGTCTCTCTCTCTGTTTCCTACTTTGGGGCCAAATTATGAGATGGAATTTATAAAGGATTCCCTCAAGAATCATCAAAGGCCAAGGGGCAAAATCCTTAGCTCCAACTGGCCAGGTCTGCCAGCTGCTGCTATCAACCATGAGGTAATGTAATGGACTTATGCTGCTGTCACCGCCACCCATGAGTTGTCTAGATCAGTTTATGCCCTGAAGAATGAGATTTGCCTATAATTATTTTTCCTGGTTTGCACTGTTAAAAATTATGTTTGTCATCATAAAATTATCCTGCCCTTTTAAATTACAGCCTCAGTATATGATTAACTTCACTATAAAACATCAAGGAATTAAGTTAATATGCAGTTTACAGTTAACAAGGGATGATTTGATAGGCCTCCAAGTAACATAATGAATAGCTATGTGCTAAGAGCAATTAAAATACTAGCACACACACTATGAGAACTGCAGTCAGTGCTTAATATAGTCATTCTTCTCTTCAAAGAACATTGTCAGGAGAGATCCGAATTTCTAAAAATTTACTTTCCCCTCCATTTATGCTGTTTGTTTACTTCTATTTCTCTCAGCCTGTACAATGCAACTAGATTAGCTGGTTTCACTTCCTGGTTGTCACATAGTTGCTCTTGGCTACTGTGTTTGCATTTGCAGTATTGAACAGGAGTATTTAAACTCTGATCTTTAAAGTTTATTGAAAGCAAAATAAAAATATTCTATTCATAGTGGGTTTTGCAAAACACTGAAAAAAAAATCTTTACATTTTAAGCCTAAACTACTACCCAGTGTCTAAGTACAACAATGCTAGCACTGATCTCATGCATTGAAGTTTTAAACTGGAATTACACCTGATTTACACTTGTGAAAGAGAGAAGACAATCAGGCCCCAGAACTTCTGAATATTAATTCTGTTCCCCCATGAAATCCTGAGTAGAGCTCAGTGAAATTTTTTTGACTATTTTTTCATTGAAAAATGTATTTTTCAGGACCTAAAATTACAGTATTTATTGAATTCAGATCAAATTAGACAAATAGTTCCAGCTGAAATTTTTTTCAAAAGAATTGAAGCATTTTGTTTCAATGGTTTGATTCAAAATGCCATTTCAATTCAAATTTGTCCAATAAAAAAAAAGGGTGAAAAACACCCAAAACTGCCAAACTGAAATGAAACACTTGAAAATATTTTTTGCTTTCAGTCAACTACTCAGAATGAAGCGTTTCTGAGTTTTCAATTCAATGAAAAATGTCACAGAAATGTATTTGTTTGAACTGAAACAGAATTTTTAAATTTTTTGGTTTGGCCCCCAAACCTAAAACTCCATTATTCACTCAGCCCTGCCCTGAATAGGTGTCGTAAGTGTAACCTCCTGGGTGTGGTGTTTTGACCCATCTAGTGGCACCGAGCCCACTTAGAGAGAGAGATTAATGAGTGTGCTCTACTACGTTAGCTAACAGCCACATAACCTTTAGCTCATGCAGTAGAGGCTCATGCATTTAGCTCCAGAGGTACCAGGTTCAATTCTGCCCGCCAATGATCTGTCGGTGTTACATAAGCACGCCCGAAAACTAGAGTTTTCATAAGAGTTTACTGAACTCTCAATTGTGTGCTGACTTGGATCCTTCTATGCTATCAGAAGGAAACAACTCTGCTTAAGCATGGATTACACTCTTCTGTAGCCAAACTAGGTCATAGAGCAGGTTTGGCTGGCCCAGCATGCATGGAAAGAAAAATGTATTTTTACCGGGATAAAACAAAAATCTGCTTTAGCCTATCTGATTAGAAATCAAAACATGTTTTTCAACTGGGTGATAGCAACACAGTATTTGGTCCTGCTCACACTAGCTGGTTATCTTGTAAACTGATCAGCCACAAGAGTTTAAACATTTAGTATTATTAGACATAGATGTTTTGATAATTTAGATAATTCTAATGTCTTTCTTGGAGGAAGTACTTTATTCTTTGTTCTGACGTTGTGTTACTACCATGCATCAAGCCTTATCTGATCTGTACCCCTTGACTTAACAGTGCCAAGTCTACAGTGTCTATAGATGTCTACAGTAGAAAATGGTCTGATTTCCATCAATGGTGTAGTTGCATCAGTACTAGTAACATTATGGGAGCTAAGACAGACAGGGCATTTTTAGCATGGTCATGAAATCTTGCAGCTGGAAAACAGATGTAATATTCTCTACTTTAGACAAGGCCTGGAAAACTGCTTGGTGTGTAGAGTTTGAAGCTGCATCTCAGCTAGTGGTAGTAGCTGTAATTTACCACCAGCGCTGCTCCACTGATGACAGTGTACCGGGGAGGGGTAAAAGGAAGAGGGGAGGAATTGGGGGTGGGGATCTCAGGCAATATGCTGTATAACTACTACACATTCCCCGTCCTTTTGCACCTCACCGTAACTCTTTGCGAAAGCATAGGCCAGAGTTCTGTCTTTTCAGGATGTTTCAGAAAACACTACACAGGGTTAAACATCAGGGCAATTGTATGTAAAACCCTCATAAAATGGATGGCAATAGTCCACAGTAAATTTTAAAGAGTGAGCACCTTTCACTTTCTGAGTAAAACAAACATTTAATGCAGGCAGAGCACATTGTAAGTAGTATAAATATTGTGAACAGTCTTTGGAATACTATGAATAACCTTTCAACAAAAGCTATTTGTGGCCCAGAGTCCTTTTGATGCCGACAAGCAGACGGTACAAGGATGCATACGAGTTACTAGGTCTACATACTGCTTTGCCAAAGGGTGTAATAATGTAACATCTTTACTGAAAGCCTGTGTCATGCTGGTCATCATAATCATTGCAAGATGTATGTACAGCTAATACATAAGGAGTTATGTATGTAACTCATGCCTGCTTGATGTAGAGCTCTGTCCCCCTCTAATGGCACTTAGCTCAGCTAGAGATTGATGAGTCTGCTACAACCTTGGCTAAGAGCCAGGTATAGGGCCCTACCAAATTCAGTCCATTTTGGTCAATTTCACGGTCATAGGATTTTAAAAATTGTAAATTTCATGATTTCAGCTATTTAAATCTGAAATTTATGGTGTTGTAATTTTAGGGGGTCCTGACCCAGAAAGGAGTTGGGGAGGGGGTTCGCAAGGTTATTATAGGGGAGGTTGTGGTACTGCGACCCTTACTTCTGCACTGCTGCTGGTGGTGGCTCTGCTGTCAGAGCTGGGCAGCTGGAGAGTGGCAGCTGCTGGCCGGGAGCCCAGCTCTGAAGGCAGAGCCACCACCAGCAGCAGTGCAGAAGTAAGGATGGCCTGGTACGGTATCGCCACCCTTACTTCTGCACTGCTGCTGGCAGAGCACTGCCTTCAGAGCTGGGTGCCTGGCTAACAGCCACCGCTCTCCTGCCACCCAGATCTGAAGGCAGTGCAGAAGTAAGGGTGGCAATACTGCGACCTCCCCCTTAAAATAACCTTGTGACTCCCCTGCAACTCCCTTTGGGGTTAGGACCCCCAATTTGAGAAACACTAGTTTCCCCTGTAAAATCTTTACAGTATAGGGGGTTCCAAAGAGGATGGATCTAGACTGTTCTCAGTGGTAGCTGATGACAGAACAAGGAGTAATGGTCTCAAGTTGCAGTGGGGGAGATTTAGGTTGGATATTAGGAAAAACTTTTTCACTAGGAGGGTGGTGAAACACTGGAATGCGTTACCTAGGGAGGTGGTAGAATCTCCTTCCTTCGATATTTTTAAGGTCAGGCTTGACAAAGCCCAGGCTGGGATGATTTAGTTGGGGATTGGTCCTGCTTTGAGTAGGGGGTTGGACTGGATGACCTCCTGAGGTCCCTTCCAACCCTGATAGTCTATGATTCTATAAAAGCACACAAAAGAGCAGATTTCATGGTCTGTGACATGTTTTTCATCGCCGTGAATTAGGTAGGGCCTTAACCATGTGGCATTTAGCTCATGCAGTAAAGACTCATACACTAAGCTTCAGAGGTCTCAAATTTGCTCTTACCTGCCGACATCCGGGATCTGTTGGTGCTACAAGTGGGGGCTCATTCAGGATATCAACTGGAAAGTCTCTGAAGCTTGGGATATGCTTCCTCAACTAGGGGAAGTATGTAACCCATGCCTGCTTGGCATGGTACTCTGTCCTCCTCTAGTGGCACCTAGTCAAACTACAGATTGCTGAGTCTGCTACAGCCTTGACTGAGAGCCATGTGGCCGTTAACTAATATACTAAGCTTCAGAAATCCCAGGTTCAATCCTGCCTGCTAACAACTGGAGTCTTTTGGCATTACACGTATACATACATTGCGTTCTTAAGGTCTGTGAGTTGGGACTAGTCACCAGAAGGTGATAAAGAAATCTCTTTCAGGCAAGAGTTGTTTTATCTATCTGGCTATATGTAAATTGAATATTATGTGCTTCACAATGGCTGCCTGTTTACAGGCCGAGCAAATGCTAATCAGAAGTTTGTAAAGGCTATAGGGGAGATTTTCTACAGAAAAAAACCCCAACAAGCAGCAGGGGGTGTCCTGTTTGTAAACAGACAATTGAATGTTAGAACTATATCTGGAGATAAAAAGATCTTTCCACTGAGGAGGCAAGAGGACAGTGTATCTTGCCTCATGAACGGAACATCACAGCTAAGCCTGGAAGGATTTTGGGTGACCTTTTGCTCTATTAAGAGAGGACAATAACCAGTTAAGCAAGGCTAGATTCTAGAAAACACGTTATGGTTTAATTTACAGGTATCCAGCTGTTTCTAATACTACTATCCATAGGTGCCGACTTCTACTGGCACCCCCAGCCGCACCCCGACTCCACCCCTGCCCCCTACCACTCCCCGTTTCAACCCCTTCCCCAAATCCCCACCCCGCCTCTTCCTCTGAGCGCGCCATGTTCCCACTCCTCTCCCCTCCCTCCCAGAGCTTGCTACTGCTCTGGGAGGCAGCAAGCGCTGGGAGGTAGGTGGAGGAGTGGGGATGCAGTACGCTCAGGGGAGGGGGCAGAGGTGAGGTGCGCTGGGGGGGGAGGGCAGGCGGGGAGCTTGGCTGCCGGTGGGTGCAGAGCACCCACTAATTTTCCCCCATGGATGCTCCAGCCCCGGAGCACCCACCGAGTCGGCGCCGCTGCTACTATCTACTTGCTATTACCTGATTCTCTGTTCTTTGTTAAATAAACTTATTCTTGTTTTCACTATAAACAAATCTAAGTGCTGTGTATTAAGCAGAGCGGTCTGTGTTCAAAGGAGTAGCTGGTAAGCTGAGGTGTACTGTTCCTTTGGGAACAGCTTATCTGTGAATACTGTGTGTGTCCAGCAGACCAGGGGCTGAACACTGAGAGAGCTTGGGGGTAGATGTGTTCACATCACTAACATGCAGACAGACAGGGGAGTCTGCATAGGCTGAGAGGGGAGGGCTTGTGTTGCCTATGGCTGGTGGAGCCAGGGAACTGACTACTGGAAGGCACACCCACGGACAGGTGGTAGTGAGGTGCCTCACAAACCTGGGTACCCCCAGGAAACATCACACTATTAGACAGTAAAGCTAGTAGTGTGCCTTATACAGCCTTTCCCCCCTTTTGTTTCTGTTACAGACATTCGGATAGAAGGTTTCAGCATAACATTACCTATACTTTAGTACACATACATGTAAACCAGGGGCAGGCACACTTTTTGGCCTGAGTGCCACACTGGGTTTCCAAAATTGTATGGAGGGCCGGTTAGGAGAGGCTATGTCTCCCCAAACAGCCGGGCATAGCCCAGCCCCCGCCTCCTATCCGACCCCACGACTTCTCGCCACCTGACGGCTCCCGGGGGACTCCTGCCCTGTCCAAGCCCCCCTGTCTCCTGACGGCCCCCCCCGGACTCCTACACCATCCACCACCCCTTGCTTTGTCCCCTGACCACCCCTGACTGTCCCGCACCACCCCATCCAACCCCTCCTCTAATTCCTCACTGCCCCCTGGGACCCCTGCCCCACCCAACTCCCCATCCTCTGACCACCCCAACCCCTATCCACACCCCTCACCCCCAACTCCCCAGCCTTCTATCCAACCCCCCGGCTCCCTGCCCCCTTACCGCGCTGCCTGGAGCGCCGGTGGCATTACAGCCACGCCGGCCAGAGCGCCAGGTCAGGCCGTGGCTCTGCAACTGCCCTGCGCTGCCCTGCCACCCAGAGCGCTGTGCCAGCGGCGCACTGAGGCTGCGTGGGAGGGGGAACAACAGGGGAGGGGCCGGGGACTAGCCCCCCGGGCCAGGAACTCAGGGGTCGGGCAGGAGGGGCCCACAGGCCGTAGTCTGCCCACCTCTGATCTAAACACATTGCCTCTGATCTTCTCGCCGAGATGACGTCTCACTCTTTATAGGGTGACCGTAGGATGTAACGTGGGTCATCTGGAGCTTGAGAAATGGCAGCACCTCAGTCCTTTCAAACACTTCAGAACCTGGTCAGGAAACTGTCCAGGGATCTCCACAGCTAGCTGCATTCCAGCCCTTTGGTTAATAGCGGACTGGTCCTCTCAGTTGCTGGTGATACAGGTCTGGAGCCTGTACAGAGTGGTAGAGGGACTGGGATCAGCTTATAAAATATTCATTTTCCAGCTCTCTCCAAGGTTCTTGCTCTATCAGGCACCATCTTCTCCCCATACACTCAGTGAAGTCAGGCAAGAATCCACAAATCCTCACCTCACTAAATGCTGCCCCATTTGCTCTCTTTAACTGAGCCAGAATCCCATCTAAAGCAGTTAGCTGATACCTCAGTGTAAATTACAGAGCCCCTGTAGCCTCCAGGGATAACAAAAGCTCCCCTGGTTCTCCCTATAGGTCCATAAAACACACTGTGGTGGACCAAACATCCTAATGGAGGGCTTCCCTGGTAAAAGTGGAATAGCACTGACCTGTATCCAAAGTAATACAGGGATTGGGACCTAGCACAAACATCTCTTGGCCTGAGCCCATCAGCCACTGAATCCACAAGTCTTTCTGTCATTCCTGTAATTATAACCTTTTCCCCTTGTGCTCTGATTGGCTCATTTCTCAGAGGGTGACTAGCGTCTGACCAGCCAGCTGGGTTGCTCACATAATGAAAACTTCTTATACAGCCTCAAACAGCTTCTGAGCATATGAGGTTACTACCACACCCTGTTCTGGAAGTTTCTGGGTCTTTCTAGCTGAGGTGCATTGCTTTCTGCATGTGTGCAGAAACACAGAATATCCAACTAACATCCCTGTCTCCTCTTCACTGTTCTCTCCCCAGCCCAGGGAAATGCAAAGTCAAATACTGCTGTAGAAAGCATGTGGGTTTACCATAGCAATGGTGGAAGCTGTTGTGTTGACAAGTTTCAGGTGTTTTTTATACTCCCCTGAGTAGATGAGGAACCCTCATCTGAGTAACTGAAAAGCAAGCTGGATTGACATTTATTGGCAAGAGAATGAAAAAATAGTATTTAAAGAATCCAGAGATTAAGATAATATAGTGATGTTAGAGTCATAAATTTGGCCAAGTTTTGCAGCCCTGGAGCTTCCAGTTATGAAATTCTTGGCTCCTGTCTCATCTCTGAAACTTAAATATATCTAACAACTTTGGTAACTCAAGACTCCAGAAAGCTCAGCCCTGCCAGTGTGTGGTTGTGATTTTGATCAAACCACTGAGTACTGGGTTTCTATTAACAGCTGTGCAGTCCCACTGGTTCAATTAGCTGGGTACAGTTTTCTAGTGCATACAGACCTTTCATAGCTGCCTGTCAAAGCTGCGTGAGCATGCAATTGTTTGTGCAGTTATTGCAATTGCATATGCAAATTAAGTATTGCCATATACACACAGGCAGGCCAGTGACTCGTTTAGATATGCAATTAACATGCACAATAGCACCAACTGCATGTGCACAGTTTTGAAAATCAGGCCCTTCGTGGCCCAATACTTCCTTTATAATACCAAAATTCTTCATAATTCTGATTTTGTTGCTGATAGTTAATGAACCAGAAATTAAAGCTAAAAGGATTGCATTCAGGGGCACTTCCTACTGGAAATTAAGGCCCCTTTCCCTGGTTGGCTTTGAGGCCATTATTTTCAGGCTTTTATATTATTTTCTTTGGATATAGCTTGCTGCTTATGAAAACAAGAAGCTTCTAGCACTACCCTGAATCATAGCACAGACAGACTATGAAAGCTCCCACACATGCAGCTGACTGCTCTCCCAGTTCCAGAGAGAAAATTTTGGGAGTAGCGATGAGGGAGGGACAGCAGAAGATGAAAAGGTAACAAATTTTAATGCAGGAAGGGAATTATTCACAGTCTCAGAAGCTTGTAAGACACTAATGGCCTCAAAACAGGAAGGGAAAGCTTAGGCTAGAGAAGGTTCTTATCAATAAGATTCTTTGGGAAATTTAATAAGTTCCCTGGGGAGGTGTTGGAAACACCGTCACTGTAAAGAGTCAACAACAGATTAGATGAATTGTTTTTAAGAGGTTTAAGGCTTTTTCTCCCTGATAATTACATAGTGTGTTGCAGGGGTGCAAAAACTGGGCCCATTCATGCAGGAATTTACCTGACAGAACACTCAATCTTTGTTTTTTTATGGTTAAAGAAAGTTTCATGCATTTTCCTCCCTCTTTTTCAGTTACTGGTTTTGGTCAGACCAGAAAAAGAAGTCACAAAAGCCTGCCAGAAACGTTATTTTCTCAATAGATATTTTCCTCAAGTGCTCTTGAAAATTTTCCAGTTGACAACTTTTATGTAGCAACTAGGGTTCTCAATTAATCTCAGTTAAGTCATGCGATTAACTCAAAAAAATTAATCGCAATTAAAAAAACTTATCGCGATTAATAGCACTGTTCAACAATAGAATACCAATTGAAATTTATTAAATATTTTTGCATGTTTTTCTACATTTTCAAATATATCAATAAAAATTACAACACAGAAAACAAAGTGCACAGTGCTCATGTTATATTATTTGTAATACAAATATTTGCACTGTAAAAATGATAAAAGAAATAGTATTTTTCAAGTAACCTCATACAAGTACTGTAGTGCAATCTCTTTATCATGAAAGTACAACTTACAAATGTAGATTTTTTGCATACAAAAACAAAACAAATGTAAAACTTTAGAGCCTACAAGTCCACTCAGTCTTACTTCTTGTTCAGCCAATCGCTCAGAGAAACAAGTTTGTTTACATTTACGGGAGATAATGCTGCCCACTTCTTATTTACAATGTCACCAGCAAGTGAGGACAGGCGTTTGCATGGCACAGTTGTAGCTGGCGTCACAAGATATTTATGTGCCAGATGCACTAAAGATTCATATGCCTCTTCATGCTTTGGCCACCATTCCAGAGGACATGCTTCCATGCTGAAGACGCACATTAAAAAAATAATGCGTTAATTAAATTTGCGACTGAACTCCTTGGGGGAGAATTTTATGTCGCCTGCTGTGTTTTACCCACATTCTGACAAATATTTCGTGTTATAGCAGTCTCGGATGATGATCCAGCACATGTTCGTTTTAAGAACACTTTCACTGCAGATTTGACAAAATGCAAAGAAGATACCAATGTGAAATTTCTAAAGATAGCTATAGCACTCAACCCAAGATTTAAAAATCTGAAGTGCCTTCCAAAATCTTAGAGGGATGAAGTGTGGAGTATGCTTTCAGAAGTCTTAAAAGAGCAACACTTTGCTGCGGAAACTATAGAACTAAAACCACCAAAAAAGAAAATCAACCTTCTGTTGGTAGCATCTGACTCAGATGATGAAAATGAACATGCGTCGGTCCGCTCTGCTTTGGATCGTTATCAATCAGAACCCGTCATCAGTATGGACGCATGTCCTCTGGAATGGTGGTTGAAGCCTCAAGCAACATATGAATCTTTAGTGCATCTGGCACGTAAATATCTTGCAACGCTGGCTACAACAGTGCCATGGAAACGCCTGTTCTCACTTTCAGGTGACATTGTCAAGAAGCAGCAGGCAGCATTATCTTCTGAAAATGTAAACAACCTTGCTTGTCTGAGCGATTGGCTGAACAAGAAGTAGGACTGATTGGACTTGTAGGCTCTAAAGTTTTACATTGTTTTATTTTTGAATGCAAGTTTTTTTTGTACATAATTCTACATTTGTAAGTTGCACTCTCACGACAAAGAGATTGCACTGCAGTACGTGTATGAGGTGACTTGAAAAATAATATTTCATTTGTTTATCATTTTTGCAGTGCAAATATTTTTAAGTATAAAGTGAACACTGCACACTTTGTATTCCATGCTGTAATTGTAACCAATATATTTGAAAATGTAGAAAACATCCAAAATATTTAAATAAATGGTATTCTATTATGGTTTAACAGCTCAATTAATCACGATTAATTATTTTAATCGCGCGATTAACCACAATTAATTTTTAATCACTTTATAGCCCTAGTAAAAACGTAACAGGTACATCATAGGCAATGACTACAGCAGTTTCCTCTAGGCTCTCCCCTCATGATTCAGACCTGAACTGGAGAAAGGGTAGTTCAGTCTCCATAGCTCATTTAGCCCTTGGGTACACTGCCAAGATTCCTAACAAGGGTGCAAATGTACAAGGTTGGCATTTGTGAATTTTTGTGGTATTGTCCATCTGATAAGAGAGCCTGTTCCTCACAAGATTCCCAGTTTGGAGTAGTTCAGAGGAGTAGTAAGCTTTGGGGTAGATAGTCCTGAGAATTACCAGAGTCAAACTGGCTAGCCCCAGGAGCTCTGTGACCAGTGTTTCTGTGAGTTGGAATGATCACCCTGGTGTTCATCTCCTGGGTCTTCTGACAGGGGTGACTGCATTTTGTGTTGGATGTGTGCTCTATGCAGAAGTGGGAACAAGGAGAAGATCAAACCCGTGTTCACTTTTGTCCTAAGTTGGTGTTTGAACTTCACTCTCCAGCACTAAGAAGCTAGTGTGCAAATCCATACCACTAAAAATAGAGATGGGTTCAATCCGGAGAATTTGGATATAGATTCCAATCTTCCCCAAAGTTTGCGGGGGGGAGGGGAAGTGTTTGGATTGCAGGTTTTGGTTTGCTCAAAGCCATTTGTGAATTCCAGATGACCCAGGTTCCGGAAAGTTTACAGTTGCTCAGATCTCTGGCTTTGCCTTAGATTTAGATCTAATAAAAAGCTTACAATGGACACTAGTCTGATAGATCCTTGACGACTGATGGTGCTGTTAATGAGAGGAAGTGCTCTTTAGTGGCTGGAGCACAAGGCAGTCAGGTGAGCCATACCTATTTCCAACTCTGCCACTGACTTACTGTGTGAACTTTGTCAAGTCACTTAACCTATGTATGTGTCGCTTTCCTAAATAAATATATCAGCACCTTCCTCACAGGGGCTTTATGGGATTTAATCTTTCTAGAAAGTATGGACATCCTGGGAAGAAAGGTGCTATGTAAATACAGAGTATTATTATGATGCAGAATTGGGAGCCTTGCATTATTTTTGGACTAGAACTAGGTGAGTTTTTTCACATTTCATTCATTAGCTTTGCTTACTCTTTAATGACCTATGTGTGTCTCTCTTGTCTCTTGGAATTGAGTGTTTGTGCTTGTTCACAGTTTCCTTTCCTTCCGCTATCCAGCAAGAAAGTCAGCTGAAGTGGTTTTTATGAACTCTTTCAAGATCCCTAGAAGGATGATACAGGAAATAGCAAGTTTCCTTTCAGTTAACTTTCTATACAAAATCCTAGGGTACTCCGACACTATTACAATTTCTCTGCATTCAGCTGATTGCAGTTGAAAAAAAAAAAAAAGAGGGATTTTTATTGCATTTGCAAGGGATAATACCAGATACAAGTAAAAACAACGAGGAGTCTGGTGGCACCAAATACGAGTAACATTTCAGAAAGGATAGCTCTCTTCATAAAATAATCTGACATTTGTACAGCACCTTTGGTCCCAAAGCGTTATACTGAGCTTGCCAAACACTGTCCCTTTATACCGTCATATTTCCAAGTGCTTACAGTTTGGCCAAATGTTAACCATTCAGGCTGTAATTTTCCATAATTGCTGTCTGCCGCAGGTTGAGTGACTACTTGTTTTGGAAAGTTACAGCAAAAACAGTGCAGCCATTTTTCAGAAGGAAAGAGAAGCAGCTTTGCCAATGTTAAAATTGTCTGACCACTTTCACTGGAAGAGCTCTAGAATCTCAGGAGTTTGGAACAGAAATGTTACATTTCGCAGAAGGTGCACAGGGAGGTGCATTTTGCTGTCCTGGTGAAAATCCATTTGGACCGGTCCAAATTATAAACCACTGCAAAACCACTCTTTGATTTGTTTTAGATGGTTGCTCTGTAATTTTTTGCACATGCCCACTGTGGTGCGCATGCTCTCCAGCCCCAGCAAAGCAGCCACACAGACCAGAATATCTGGACAGGACAGAGACAAGAAGGATCCTTTTCCTCCCACTGTGACAATGCATCGCTTGTGAGATCTGATAGAATCACAGTAGCAAGCAGGATGTCAGTACCTGTGCATAAAGCAAACAGGGTTGATCATTAAAAGGCAAAACCCAAACTAAATAAACCAGTTACTTGTGCATTAGCCATCCCCTCCAAAATCTATTTTGGACGGCTTATTCTGACACTCCATGAGTCAGAGAGTCTCCCACGAGATGAGAGCCACACTTCACCAGAAATAAACACAGATAAAGGTATTAGTGCTCAGCTAAATACAGTCTAAGAGAACACGCTCTCCTCTAGTTGGATACGGAATCTGCTTTCAAACATTTATTATCCTGCCCATCCCCTTGCCTTTCAAGTGGTCAGATCTGGGCAGGCTTTAAAACATTTAATATACTGTGGTTAACATGTCATTTCTTTAGGGAACAGGAAATTTTCTTGCCAACTCTTCTGGAGAGAGAGCGCGAGAGTGTGTGTGACATCCCCTACCCCCAGTATTAACCCAGCAATAAAAATCGATGCGATACTGCTCCTTCTAACACGCCTGTTAGCATTTCCACAGTGGTCCAGTTACAGAAGTCAAAGGACTACAAAGGGATAATGTAATATCGAGAACAAGGAGTCTGCCTCAAAGATTCAACTATCAGCTTTGCCTTATCCAATCTCTCCATTTTGTAAGGCCTGTTCTATTTTCTCAAGCAGTCTGTAGCAAAGAACAGCTTTTCTCTGAGAGAATAATTTGTATTTTAATAATATTTAGCAGTTAAACACTGCTTCTCATGTTCCTAAAATTATACAAGTATCTATTTTATCTTCAACAGCCCTGCAACATAAGTTTCTGTGTGTATATGCATGCACACGTACATATACATTAGAGGTGTTTGAAAAATAAATTTGAGAGAAATTTTGAATTTTTAAAAAATTTCCTGAGAAAATGTCAGGTTTTTTTAAATGAGAAATTGCAATTTTTTCATTAAAAAACTCCAAAAATTTGTATTGAACAATTATGGATTTATGATGTCAGAGAAAAGTTGGAATATTTTGACCAAAATGAATTTTTTTGTTTTGGTTGAAAAGCCATTTTTCCATCAAAAATGTTTCAGCAAAACATTCCAACCATATTTACTATATACCCATGTTACAGGTGGAGGGAATAAGGCAGAGAAGTTAAGTGTCTTGCTCAAGATCTCAGAGGAGAGTGTGTGTATATAGATACAGCTATGGTGAACTTACTACTGGAATAAGATCCAGTTCTGGTGTCCACACTTTGTGTGAAGAATACTGAAACGCTGGAGGAGGTTCAAAGAAGAGCTATAAGAATGATTCATGTTCTGGAAAATGCACCTTACAATGAGAGATGTAATGAGCTAAATACGTTTAACTTACTGAAGAGAAAGTTAAGAGGTGAGATGTTCATGGTGTATAAATACCTACACAGAGAGAAGATATTTGATACTAGAGCACTCTTTAACCTAGCGGACAAAGCATAGCAAGGTTCAGTGGCTAGAAGCTGAAGATAGAGAAGGTCATACTGGAAATAAGGGGCAGAAGGTAATTAATCATTGGAACAACTTATTCAGGGAGTCATCACTTGAAATCTTTTATTCAAGATTTGGTGTCTTTTTCAGAGATATGCACTAGTGGGTTTTTTCTCTCCATAGAGTTTAAGGCCAGAAGGGATGACCAGATACTCTAGTTTGATCTCCTGTGTCTCACAGGCCACCAACACCACCCAGCACCCACACACTTAACCCAAAGTATTGCAGCCCACAGGAGACTAAACTATTGTGTGCCACACATAGAGAATAGGAGGGACCAAGGTGCACCAATGCCTGTGGCCCCACAATGGCAGGGAAATGATTAAATAAGATACAGCAGATAATCCTGGCAAGTGACCCACACCCCATGCTGCAGAGGAAAGCAACCTCCCCCAATGTCATTGCTAATCTGACCTGACGGGAAACTCCTTTGACCCCACATATGAAGATCAGGTAGACCCTGAGCAGCATGTGAGCAAAAACCAGCCAACTAAGCATATGAGAGAGAGAATGGTCAGTGCCACCGTAGAGCACCAGTCCACCCACCTAGTGTCCGACCTCCAGTCATGGCCACCCCTGATGCTTCAAAGAAAGGAGACTAAAAACCAACCAACCAACCCAAACAAATAAACAAAACTGTCCCTTCCTGACCCCTGCAGGTGACAGGCTGAAGCCCTGAAGCATGAACTTTCAGGAACATAAGACTTAAACTGGAAGGGACCCTCATGGAGGCTGAGCCCTGCCCCCACCATCACAAGCAACACGTCATCCAATCTAATAAATTTGTCCAGCTCTCTTTTAAAACTAACTACATTGTTTGCCCCCACAATTCCTATTGAGAGGCTGTTCTAGAACATCACACCTCTGGTGGTTAGAAACCTTCTAGTTTCCAGCCTGAATTTATTCGTGGCCAGTTTACACCCATTGGCTCTTGTGCAAACATGGTCTTTTAGCTTAAATAGCTCTTCCCTCTCTTTGCTGTTTACCCCCCGATGTATTTATAGAGACCAATCACATCCCCTCTCAGCCTTTTTTCTGCTAGGCTAAGCAAGCGGAGCTCTTCCAGTCTCCTCTCATAAGAGGGTCCCTCCATTCCCCTTACCCTCCGAGTAGCTCTTTTCGGCACCATTTAAAGTTTGAATGAAACTTGCTTGAACATGGGTGACCAGAACTGTACACAGTATTCCAAATAAAGTTTTGTCAGTGCTTTGTACAATGGCATTAATACTTCTCTATGTCTATTGGAGATGCCTCACTTGATACATCCTAGGATTGCATTTGCTTGGCTCACCGTTATCCTGTGAATGACCCCCACACTCAAGTCTATGCCCCCTCTGTCTCTTCCACCTTTTACAGCCCCCAGCTTGTAGCAGAAATTCTTATTAGACTTTAAGTGAATGACCTGATATTTTGTCCTATTGAATTTCATCCCATTTCTGTCACTCCCATCTTCAAGGTCATCCAGATCTTCCTGTATAATATTCTGATCCTCCTCTGTAGTGACAATGCCTCCTAGCTTTGTATCATCAGCTAATTTCATTAGCACACTCCTAGTTTTTATGCCAAGGTCATTAATAAAAATACTGAATAAGAGTGTTCATGTTGTGATAATTGGGTCTACAAATTTACTCTAATATTGAGGTCAATTGTAAAAAGTTAATAAGATGCTACAATAATCTATAATCAAAAATGCTGATGGAAAATAGGTCAAGTTGCTTTCAATAATGAATGTTATAGATAGGTGTAAGAGAACCAGACAAAGAGACTAAATTAGTCCAGTTAAAAAAAAAAAAGCCACATTGCTATAATTCAAGGACAATGTTGAAATCATGCTTAGTGGTAAAAACGGAAGATGTGGAACTGGCAATTAATAAACCAAAATTGGGGGTGGGGGGTCAGATATTAGGCCTAATTGATGGCCAGAATAAGAAGGGGATGGGCTATTCGACTCATCGCTCCCTTTGTGGGTCCTTAAACAAAGAGACTTTTGGGGGAGAATATAGAAGAAGGGATGGAGGCTACTGAAGCAAGCTTCACCATCATAGCGGCCCCCCTGAGTCTCCTGGGACCTGGGACCTTCTTTGCCCTAATCGTAAGAGATGTCCTGACCAGATTCCAACCAAGATGGGGGCTTAGATAACATCGCTATCTCTGCTGGGTTCAGCTGAATCCCAAACACATCTGGGATGAAATGGGTTTGGATTTTTAACAACGACAGCAATAAGAGCTCCAGTCCATTTCAACTAACTTCTTTTCTTTTCCCTAAAAGAACCGTTACCGCCATCTTTGATCCAGCTAAGAGAGGGGTTTTTCCTTCTAAAAGCTCTCTCCAGCTAAAGGGAAAGGGAACAAGGGACACTGTTAAAATAGAAGCCTTACTTAATACTTTACATTTCAAATGCTGTAACTGTTTTCCTTTTTTCCCCCCCTGTATCTTTAATAAAAGGTTAAAATGATCAGCCATGGTGCTAAGCAGGCAGAGGTCTCTGTAAACCAAACCCTGAATCTTTAAGATTGTTTAATGTTGGATAGTGGCTGGGTCATGTGGGCCATTTATTCCATCTAAATTAATGCAACAGTCCCAACACAGATCCTTGAGGAACTGCACGAGTAACCTTTCTCTAGTCTGATAGTTCACCTTTCAGCACAATCTATGGCTCTCCCCCATTTAGCTAGTTGCTTATCCACTTTCAATTCTTGTACTGATCCCCGACTTCCATAATTTAACTAATAATTTCCCATGTGATGCTGTGTCACATGCTTTACTGAAGTCCAAGTATATTAGAACTACAGATTTCCCTTATCTAAAATAAGAGTTATTTTCTCAAAGAGGGAAATCAGGAGAGTCTGACACAACCTACCTTTGTAGTTGCATTACATCCCCTTTTCTACTTTCCTTCATGAATTTAATTTCTCTTTTCTTTACAATTGGTGCGAAAACCCTGCATACTACGGAGATCAGACTAGCAGTAAGTCTGTACTTGCCCAGATAACTTTTTTCCCTTTCTTAAATATTGGTACAATATTAACTATTCTCTAGTCATATAGTATTGCCCCCAAATAGATAGTTTATTAAAAATCCTTGCTACCAGACTAACAATCTCATGTGACAGTTCTTTCAGCATTCTAGGATGGAAATTATCTGATCCCACAGATTTGAGTACATTAAGTGCATAAAATTTTTGTTCCATCTCAGATGTGGAAACTTCCATTTCTATACACTAATTTCCCTCAGCTGGCCTGCCTTCATGCTGATGGTCCACATTATCATCCTCACTGAAAACCGAGGCAAATTATTCATTTAGTTTTGGGGCCATACCTATAGTATCTTTAATCTCCTCCCTTTCCACACTGTTCAACCTCATCCATCCTTATTCTCTTTTTATTTATATAACGAAGACATCTTATCCTTGCCGAGAGCTAATTCAGCATGCGTTTTAGCTATTCTCAATTTATTTCTACATTTCCTAACCTCTAAGATGCAGTGTTCTTTGCTTATCAGTCCCCTTTTCCATTCCTCGGAGGCTCTGTTTACTCCTAACAACATTTCTGAGGTGGTTCTTCATCCATTTGGGTCTAGAGCCTTTCCCTAGGAATTTTTTCCTCTTACTTGGGATGCAAATTGCAGATATTTCTTTAAAACAACTACACAAAAACTTCCAAGCCTCCTCCACATTTAAGTCTGTGAGCTCTTCAGTCCAGTTGATTTCTTTAACTAATATCTTTAATTTCCCAAAGACTGCCCTTTTACAGTAAACCATAGCTGATGACCTCATTTTGATTATCCTTTCATTTAATTTGAACTGAATCAACTCATGCATGATCACTCGATCCAAGGTAATTTCCTATGACCAGCTCTTCTATAATGTCCCCACAACTTAACACACACAAAAAAAGTCTAAACATTGCATCACCTCTTGTTGGTTCGGTGATGATTTGATGAAGAAAACGGTCATCTGGCACACATGAGAATAACTGGGCCCTACCAGTATTACTAGCATTCATTCCCCAGTCTGTATCTGAGAAGTTAGGACACAGTTCCCAGTAGGATTTATCGGAGCTGGCCCTGGGGACTCTATAAATGTACTCCTAACACTATTCCAATAGAACCTCTTTTACAATCCTTCCCCAAAGTGATTTTGACCTGAACAGATTCTGTTTTGACAATACTATCACTTCATATTTCTCTACAGTTTACCGCATCATGGATGCTACCCTACCACCTCTGGCCTTTATTTCTCTCTCAAACAGCATATACCCTTCAATACTTGTATTCCAGCCATGAATGCTATTCCATCATGTTTCTGTAATCCCTAAAATGTCTGCTTTGACTTCCTGCACCAGTAGTTCTAGTTTCTCCCTTTTATTGCGCAGACTCCTTGCATTTGTGTTCAGGTATCTCAGTTGTTTCCCTCAGACTCACCCAGTTTTCTAGCCAGATTGGGGATAGTCCTTTCACTAACTATAACATGCTACTCCAATCAATATTTGTACAGTACTTTCTTGCATCCGATGAAGTGATCTGTATCTCATGAAAGCTTATGCTCTAATAAATTTGTTAGTCTCTAGGGTGCCACAAGTACTCCTTTTCTTTTTGCGGATACAGACTAACACGGCTGCTACTCTGAAACCTGATTCTTGTACTTTGTACCTCTGCCCCTTACTACATCTTCATTTAGCTGATTTCCCTCCTCCTCTGTATTGAATCCGGCGTGGAAATTTCGTGAGTCTCTTCCAACCCAACATTTCCCAACATCCCCTAGTTTAAAGCCCTTATAAATCATGCCAGCTTTAATCCGAGAAAGTTAATACCCCAGGTACTCAAGTGGAGTCCACCAGTCATGATGTCTCTACTTTCTGTGAATGCCTCCCAATGGTCAATCATCCCTAAACCTTCCTTGTAACACCAATCCTTGAGCCACCCGTGGATCTTCATTATCTTGTCACACCTTCACCCTCCTTCTCTAGGGCCTGGGAGTATTCTGCTGAAGATCACCGGAGCTTCCACTTTAAGCATCTTACTCATCCATGTGTAGTTGCCTTTGCTCCATTCCAGTGGGAATCCAGCAGTGTCGTTTATCCTGATAGGCAGCACACTCAGTGGGTTTTTCCCTGTTCCGTTCAAAATCCTTCTCAGCCCCACATCCACATCTCATATCCTTGCTCTTGGCAGATAGCACACTGTTCTGTTCAGATGACAGGCCTGTTGATTCTTGCAAGTATGGAGTCCCTGATCACATAAACCTCTCTTCCTGGTATTGACATGAATCGGTCTTATGTTCTGTCATAGTCCCCTGTTTGCCAGCCTCATGTTTGCTTGGGCTCCGGTGCCTGGCTATCTCCATTGTCCTCCTCTCTTCTGCATGGGCTGTCTTCCCTGCTTTTCTTCCTCATCACTCCATCTTACATGTTTCTTTTCCTCATTCCCCAGTGTAGCAAACCTGTTACTCAACTCAATTTTACCACCACTAGCTAGTCTCTTCCTCTGCCTTGTCCTCATGGTCATGTTCTTCCATGGATCACCTTCCCCTTCTGGCAGTCTGCCCTCCAGGTCCTTTTGTTCAGCAGGTGTCTGCAAATCTTGAGTTGTCTATACCACCTCCTCTTTTATCTCCTCAATTATACCCTGAAATCCCCATCTGAATTCTAGCATCATCTCCAATCCTTGGATCCTCTCTGCCATGATCTCTATCAGGCAACATTTCATGCATAAGTAGCTTCCATCAGATACCCTCTCAAGGATGATGTACATCCCACAGCTTCTGCATCCAACCATCTTCTTGTCTCCTCTCCTCCTTGGGTCACTTCTTGTGCTGCCTCAGTAAACATCATTGTCTCCTCTTCCTAGTCCCTATTGCTAGAGAAAAAGAAAGTTCAACCAGAAGCTTTTGGATTTGATGTAGGAATTACTGCATTAAGTTCTGTAGCCTGGTTATGCAGGTGGTCAAACTAGATGGTCACACTGATACCTTCTGCCTTAAAATGTATGGCTCAGCACAGAATAGTCCATGCAAAAAAAAAAAAAAAAGTTTAACAGTATGGCCTATTTGTGGGCAGTGGGTATTCAGTGTTTTGAGACTCACAGCATATTTATATGTCAGCATTGCCTATCCACTTTCATGTGTCACCACAGTATAGGAGCATGCCACAGTTGAGGGGTGTCCTTGATGTTCCAAACACAGCACTGACTGTTACACAGGCTTTTCATCCTCACAAATTCAAGTTAATGCTGAGTGGTCTGTTAAAAGTCTCTTAATTGTTGATTCAGCCCTGTTGAGACTATTCTAATGCAAAAATATGAAATTATTTGTGCACAAAAATTGAAATTGAATGTGGTGGGACGTGGGCAGGCAGTACATTTAGTTCTGTCCCTAGGCAACTCAGTCTGACTAGCCAGAAAGTTACATGGATTTTCACATCCTTATGTAACTGCTCGATCAACATGTTACCATGACAATATTTGAATCTCACAATACAGGTGTAATTCCACACATTTGCATCAAAAGGAATATGTAAAGGACAAATCAGTCTTTCCTAACAAGCATTTTCCCTGTTTAGTCACCTTTTTGATCAGATATTTGTAGCCAGGCCCAACTATTACCATATTCATTAGGAAAAGGAAGGAGTGGATCACAGTAAGGGAACATCTGCACTGTGCTTTGAAACCCTCGGCAGCGAGTCTCAGAGTCCGGGCTGACAGAATCGGACTTGCACTACAGTGCTAAAACCAGCTCTGTAGATGTTCCCTTAGTGAGCCCCCCTCCTACACAGCTGGTTTTAGTGCTGAAACATGAGTGCCACAACCCCGAGTCTGTCAGCCTGGGATCTGAAACTCACTGCCATGCATAGGTGCCAACTTCTCCTGGCGCCGGTGGGTGCTCGCACCCCCCACCCTGACTCTAACCCTGCTCCACCCCCTCCCATTCCAATCCCTTCCCCAAAGTCCCCACCCCAACTCTGCCTCCTCACTGCCCCATTGGACCCCTTCCCCAAATCCTCACCCCGGCCCCACCTCTTCCCCGCCTCCTCCCCTGAGCACACTGCGTTCCTGCTCCTCCCCCCTCCCTCTGACAGCTTGTTACGCCATGAAACAGCTGTTTTGCGGTGGTAAGCCTGGGAGGAGAAGCGGGGACGTGGCGTGCTCAGGGGAGGAGGCGGAGGCGAGCTGGGATGGCGGGGTGGGGCGCTTTGCTGCCGGTGGGTGCAGAGCACCCACCAAGTTTTCCCTGTGGGTGCTCCAGCCCCGGAGCTCCCACAGATTCGGCGCCTATGCTGCCATGGGTTTTAAAATGTAGTGTAGACGTACCTTAAGCGTGTCTGCGGTCATAATACGTCAGAGGACGATTGGCCAGGTTGCACAACATGAGGGTAAAAATACCTGAGCTCAGCGGAGGCCTTGCCTACACTTCAGCTTCCACCAATACAGCAGCACCCTCTGGGAATTGGGGAGAGGTTTTCAAAAAGGCTCAATATGCAACAGCTCTCTTTGTCTCAGCAGAGGCTGCGGAGCTCTTTTGAAAATAGTTGTCCAAGAGATCCTAGTGCAAACAAGGCTTTAGCAACAGGAAGAACAGTGCAGGGAGAACATCGCCTCATATCGCTGGGAGGGTTACAGAATATCAGTGGTCTAGCAAAGGCCTGAATGCCCAATTCCTCACTCGTCTGACCCCTTTTGCCTTTGTCCCTCTTCCCAGCTAGTCTCTGTCCCAGTCCTGTCTCTTCCTCTTCTCTGGTTCCTTGTCCCTGTCTACCAGATTCCCTCCCCCTTTACTACTTCCAGTCCCATGGGCTTTTTATTCCAGTCTCCTTTTCCAGTCAGTCATAGTCTCCTTCATCTACCCACCACTTCCCAGTCCCAGGCTCTCCCACCCATAGTCACCTTGTCCCAGTGTGCCCCTTCTGCTACCCCCATCTCAGGTGCTTGTCCCCTGCATCCTAGTCAGGCGCCTTCTCCTCTATGCTGCCTGGATGCCAGCAGAGAGACACTGAGAGCACAGGAGATAGAGCTTCCTGATTCCCCGTGCCACACCAGCCCACAGTCGGGAAAGCCCTGCAGCCTGTGGCTGGAGCATGCTCAGTGTGGATGGAATCTTTGGAGAATTTAGCTTCCAAACTCTACACAAGTTTCTACTGAACATGTGTGAACTGAGATTTTTCCAAGGCTCATAATTTGGCTGTCTCTCCCGCCCCCCCGCAGGGAACAGCAGAAGGGACATCTCTGACACCGGGACTCGGTGGTTTCCCCAGGAATTGAAATTACAGGGGGTGTTTGAATTTACAGGAGGAGGGGGTGTCCGGGCTGATGAGGGGTGAGACTGAGGGTGAAGGTGGGCTGTATGGCACCATAGTAAAAACTGAAAAATGTTTCATGACCATTTTATTCGATTTAACTATGTTTTAAAATCATCACACAAATTAAAGTTGGCTACTCAAGCCTTCTACGAAGCACTAAGTCTACAGCCTTCTTGGTTTGTTATACTTTTGCACAACTCTGTTAATGAACTTCTTGAATGCAACGCATTCATCTTTGGTGGCTTCTCGTGTGTCCGGTACTTCCATTCCTTCAATTGATATGCTCATTAATCCATTCACATGATCAGGCAGAAGGCGACTTCTTTCAGAACACAAAATTCTATTCAATGATGAAAAAGAACGCTCAGCTGTAGCTGTTATGAATTCCTTCTTCTTTCATCCCAGGAAACATAGCACAGAGATTGGGTCGAGCCACTGGCGATGATAAAAAAGTTGAAGTCAAATCTTCATTCGTCGTATGGTATTCCACTCTGTGTTCAAATTCTCTATTCTGTCCTGAGCACATGGAAGCCCCATTGCTGGTAGTGCCGCGCTCCACTCAACTGTCGGTGTTTTATAGGACCGGCATCTGTAAGAGCTACGTAGAGGTTGAGTAGAATCTAGAAGTCACTGTTTAAGATTGAAGAATCAAGTCTCTGTACTTTTTCAGTTGTCTGAAACACTTCTTGTCCTCTTCACTTAAGGATTCAGTATAAACGCCTTCATTAGTCAACTTCTGGACTGAAGTCTTTGCTTCTTCCAGTACTTTTTCAATGGATAGCTAGCTCTCTGATTGATCCAAATGTAGCTTCTATTGCTGGACAAAGATCTACTACTGTTGTAGCAGACGCCTGGATAGCATTGTTTAATGACCTAAGTGGTTTCAACAGTAGACTTACGAGAGAGAGAGAATGGCAATAGTCTTCTCTGAATGTAGTAGCAAAAGTAATCCACCAGCCTCACTACTTAGATCCATCCCATCTTTGTAGAACTTTCCAAAGCCAGTAATAACGGCTGGAGTAATTTTAAGACAACAGCCAAGGATCGCTCATGAGAAAGCTAGACGGTTTTCCCAGGTTGGACTAATATGAACTTCAGTCCCAGTGTATCTTCTGTATTTTCCAAGATATTCAGTCTTTTCGGACTCTTGCTGAAAAAAGAATATAATGAAGACATTAAATATATAGCTTTTTAAATGTATTTTGAAGAATCTACAGCTCATACTAGCGCTAGCTGGAGTAGATGGCCTCTGCAGTGTGTATAGGCGAGATTAGGATTACACTTTTCTCTGAGCAAAGCTTGTACTCCACCATGTCTTCCTGAGAAGTTTGCAGCTCCATCAAATGCACAAGCAGCCATCTGTCTGGGATCCAGTTGACAAGTATTTAAGATGTGGGTTATCACAGATGCAGCCAGTGTGTCTTCTATAACTTGAACATCTAGAAATGCATCTACTGGCCTACCACTGACATCAAGATAAGACTTAATACTTGATGTCCATTTGCATCAGTGCATTCATCAGCCATGTATGCAAATTTTTTGCATGTGGTGAGAGTTCTTAACTTTTTCAGCTGTTGAGTCTTTCACTGTTGCACCGCATGCTTCTAGCCAGTCAGTTGAGTTTCTCGCAGAAAGATAGTGAGCATTTGCTGGTCTTGTTCAGAACCAGTGTTCAGCTACAGCATGAACAAATGACAATGCACTTAACATTGGCCTCCAGGTTGTAGTGTGTGGTATCCCTTGCTTAAATAGAAAGTATGATGCCATGGCCATGTTTGTTCACATGAATTGTGTTGTGTCTCCAGTATTCGTAACAGCCTCTTTTAATACTTCTAAAATTGGCTTTGAAAGGAGCTTATAAAGCTTTCTGCATGATGATGCAGCCCAGAGGCCTCGTGTTTTCCTGCCTTTTCACATAGTTTGTCAGCATTGGCTTTGCTGATCGATTTGACAAACCAAGCTCCTCTCCTTTTACCAGTTATAGCATTGGGAAGCTTTCCTTCTTCGTAAGCTTTTTTGCAAGAGGTGCACCAGTAGCCATCTTTTGTAACTTCAATAAATGGGAACACTTTGACTGACAAACATCGGGAACTGCCTTTAGGTTTTGGACACACTGTTTCTTCAGTAGGTAGGTGTATTTGCGCTTCGGTCTGGTCGGGTGTAGATACACGACTGGAACCTTCAGATGACATTGATATATTCTTGGTTGTTGATGTGTTCTTCACCTTGGTTAGTTTGAGGCCTTTGAGTGGAAAAACTGTTGTATTGTTTTTTCGTCTTTTCATTTTCACTTTGACCTGCAACATATAAAAGAGATATAAATAAATTAAATATTTTGTTAGTATAATGCAAATTTAACATAAGGATAATGCAAAATACACCAAAACATATAACAGGTCTAGATTTCTAAAAAAATATAAATAAAAAAATGTATTTAATTTAAATTGACTTTTGAAAAGTAAGCCATTATGGGATAAGAGGGAAGTCCTCTCATGGATCAGTAACTGGTTAAAAGATGGGAAACAAAGGGTAGGAATAAATTATCAGTTTTCAGAATGGAGAGAGATAAATAGTGGTATCCCTGAGGGGTCGGTACTGGGACCATTACTGTTCAACGTATTCATAAATGATCTGGAAAAAATGGGTAAACAGTGAGGTGGCAAAATTTGCAGAAGATACAAAACTATTCAAGATAGTTAAGTCCAAAGCAGACTGCGAAGAGTTACAAAGGGATCTCACAAAACAGGGTGACTGGGCAACAAAATGGCAGATGAAATTCAGTGTTGATAAATGCAAAGTAGTGCACATTGGAAAAACAATCTCAACTATACATACAAAATGATGGGGTCTAAAGTAGCTGTTAACACTCAAGAAAGAGATGTCGGAGTCATTGTGGATGGTTCTCTGAAAATATCCACTCAACGTGCAGTGGCAGTCAACAAAGCTAACAGAATGTTGGGAATCATTAAGAAAGGGATAGATAATAAGACAGAAAATATATTGCTTCTGTATAAATCCATGGTACATGCACACCTTTAATACTGTGTGCAGATCTGGTCACCCCATCCCAAAAAAGATGTACTGGAATTGGAAAAGGTACAGAGATGGGCAACTAAAATGATTAGGGGTATGAAACAGGAGGAGAGATTAAAATGACTGGGAATTTTCATCTTAGAAAAGAGATGACTAAGTGGGGGGGATAGTATAGAGGTCTATAAATTCTTGATTGGTGTGAAGAAAGTGAATAAGGAAATGTTATTTAATCCTTCACATAACACAAGAACTAGCAGTCACCCCATGAAATAGGCAGTAGGTTTTAAAAAATAGGCAGTAGGTTTTAAAAAAAAACAAAAGGAAGTACTTCACACAACATAAAGTCAAGCCATGGAACTCTTTGCCAGGGGATGCTGTGAAGACCAAAACTATAACAGGATTAAAAAAAGAACTAGATAAATTCCTGGAGAATAGGTCCATTGGCTATTAGCCAGGATGGGGAGGGATGCAACACCATGCTTTGAGTGTCCCTAGCCTGTTTGCCAGAAGCTGGGAATGGGCAACAAGGGATGGATCACTTGATGATTACCTGTTCTGTTCATTCTCTCTGAAGCACCTGGCCTTGACCTGTCGGAAGACAGGATCCTGGGATATATGGACCATTGGTCTGACCCAGTATGGCCATTCTTTATGTAAAAATTAATTAGAATAATAAAAATGTTTAGTACAGAAACTCCCCAACATAATGACCTCTCAAGATAGCAACAATTCGAGATAACAACCTTGGCAAATAATGCATTTTAGAAATCTTGGCCTACTACAAAACATTTATATAAGTTTCCATTCCCAGTCACAAATCTAGTATTCTGGAGCAAAATCACTAAAATATAGTCCAAACAAATAAATGTTCATTTAACGTGCCCCTCACTTTTCCCTCCACTGCACCCCACTCACCGGTGTTGTCCTTGGTCAGTGGAGACTCAGAGTTCAGAGGTGCTTTCACAGGAGTACACCTCCCAGGTGGGGGGCAAGAAGGCACCTTGCTTGTTCCTTCAGCTGCTCACTGTTCACTCTGTCCTCTGTTGTTCGTTGCGTCACCTTTCACTCCATTGCTCTGTTGCCAGTGGCCCTGCGCCATCACCTTCTGCTGCCACTTGCCACTGTGACCTCTGCGACCTGGTCTCTTGAGGTTCCACCCAGCTCTCAGTGATTTCAGCTCAGCTCTCAGCGGGGGAACCTCACTGCTAGTGCAGGCTGGGCCGTCTCCTCCACTGAAACACTGTCCCACAGCAGGTCTAAGCACTTAGCCCTGATTATCAGTGCTTTCAGCTGCAGTGATCACTTAACACAACAAAAGACTCTCTATGGAGCCTAATCAGCTCTGTCTTTAAACAGCGGAGAGGGGCAGGTCAAATAGTACTTGTGACTCAGGCAGACCATCAAAAAAACACCTGTCCCCATCCTCTCTCTAGATGCCTTCAATCAGCACAGGCTACTGCCCTTTACTCTTACAACAACAACATTTCATTACCCCTGCCTCCTGCATTCAAGTGATTTGTAACCCAACCCCAGCCAAAATCTATCAGTTGGGCAACACAGCTCTGTTTGCTGGATACCTAGGTAGATTAGGTGTGAATGTAAATACAACTGGTCCTGAAGCCTTTCCCCCCAGCCCATCACTAGCTGTCAGGGAGAGCTCATTTAGACTTGGCCAACCTAATAATTTCAAATTATGATTTGTAAGCAAACACCGAAATGAATGCTCCGACAGTCATAAAAAAACAGCTGTATAAGGAAGCTAGTCTATGTTCATACTTTTCAAATCTATGTGTATTTTATCATACAGTTTATAAGCTTTTAAAGTGTGTATTAATGTTTCAATTTCAGTTCAAATTTCCAAACAGTCACTAAATTGGCATGTAACTAGTTGGGGTGTTGGGGCAATTCAAGGGGGGTGTAGGGAAATCACTGCCGGGACTCTCCTTGCCAAATTTCAAGTCCTTGTTCCAAAGCATCACTTGAGGGTCTCCATGAAATGGCTGTGTTTGTTTTTGTTTTTCATTTTAAACAGGGGCAACATTCATTGCGATCTTGGAAATGGCTGATCCATTTTGGTTCAAACTTTCAAGAACAATTCATGCTGAGACAGACTCAGTGTGGAAAATTTCCACCTGAGTGGTTAAAAGTCAAGGGTCTTACAGCTCGAAGTGTTGGGCAACTTGAATTCTACGTGGTGCTACCAGATCTGCCTATAATATAGATATAAAGACTTTGCAAAGCTTCTTAATGTAGGGGATTAATTTTCTCTTTTACTTCACATATAAACTGCTTCCTGGGTGAAACCAAAAGTTTTAACACAGTTGAAAATTCTTCTGACCCTAGTACATTTCATAGACAGCTGCTAGTTTCCCCCCCTAGTTTGCTAGAGGCCAGCACAACCAGAATCACCACTTTCGTTGCAGCAGAGTTTGAAAATTAACCTAGATCAGCTCCAGAGATTACAAGGAGCTGCAGACAGTACTGGAGATGGAGGAGCCAAACATTCAGCTGGTGGAGTTTACTACATGGCCTATCTTAAACCATCCACAGATCCTCTGCCTGCCTGCCGTTGAGTTTCCTATGCTTGATATAGGAAAGAAGGGAACCCCTGGCAGGCAGAAAGCACAGGTGGCTAAAACCAGCCTAATCAAAAACCCAGGAGTTCCTTAAAAATCTTGGATGTTTTAAAATGTTCCAGACATCTTTACATGCTTTGGCTTCCCTCCAGGAGAGCTGATGTCTTTGTTGAGTCTCTATCAGGGAAGCACCAGATAACTGCTGAGCCTGCAGAGCTGCTGGAGTGGTCAGGAATAGTATTCTGGTACCTAACTGTATTGCAGAACCAGCACAAGGCCTGAACTGCTGGCTCCAGAGAGATCAATTTCCCTCCCCCCGTCCTCCAAATTAGCTGCTCCCTCCTGCCTGACCTAGCTCTAGACACCTGCTTGCCTTATGTTTCACTCAACTCAAGTAGAGGACCCCTCTGCATTTACCAATGCACTCCTGTGGCCTAGATCCTGTTCCCATACATTAAAAAGGAGAGATACGGAACTTAGCCCAACATTCCAAAGCCTCTAGTGCAGATCTGGTTTTGAGTTCATAAAGGGCAAAAATGGTTGGGGCTTGAGTTTATTTTTAACTGTGCCACGGTTTCCCTGCCCCCTTGCTTCTCATATAGGGAAATAAAACACTAGAGTGGAGAAGGGACAGCTAGTGAATCCTAGTTACTAAGGTGATGGGCTGCACTAGAAAAGAGGAAGTTAGGTAAATAGGATTTTTGTAATTAACTTTTGAAATCCAAAAGGATTGTGCCTTCTTTTTTAAGAGCCAAACAAACTTGTCCGAGAGCTTGCAAACTCATTGATGTAACAGAAGCTGCCTTAGATTAGTTCACTGTTTGAAGGTATCCATGATTACTAATGCTTTTTCGAGATGTGCCACGTGAGATGAGCTGTGCCTGCTAGAAGGAGACACAAACCTACCATACAAAGGCATGGTGTTCCATTATTTGTTTCAATCGATCAGTCATGTAGAAACAAGGAAAATTAAATTTCTGGTCTCTCAGACGAGGCAGAGAGAATCAGGTTGTGTGGAGAAGGACAGTCCCTTTTGGCTGATCCAGAACTGCAGATTCTCTCTCTCAGTGAAAGGTCTTTATGAAATAGCCATCTGGCTTTGCAAACAAAGGAAGAGGCTGCTGGGAAGAAATGACTATCAAGCAGTTTTCCCTCTTTTTTAAAGTATGTGGTACGGAATGGCCTAAAAATGACTTGGGAGAGAGCAAGGAAGTGGGGCACATTCGGCCCAGCTGCGGAGTTTTGGAAAAAGGGGAAACTCAAGGAGACATGGTTTGTTTTGTTTTAGTAAAGAGTTAGTCAGAGACAAATCCCACCTCTGTTAGCACACTAATACCCAGCAACAGCAACTCAAGCGTTGAGCGTAGGCTTCTATGGTAGGACCGTGGACATACATAGCTGGCTATGAGTGAAGCATATTATCGCTCATCCTGGCTGGTCTGAGCACTCCTGAGCTCCTCTCTCTGTTTCTGTTTGTCCAAGGGGAAGGGGAAGAGCAGGCAGCAGGGTGGGGAAATGCAGCTCCCTCTCTTCTGCTAAAAGCAGAGGGAGCTCCCACTCTTCTCTCCCTGGCATGGGTAAACAATGCACCCCCTTTCCCCCCCCCCGCCCCAGTCCTGTTTCAATCTACTTCAACCACTGCCCAGAACTATCCTGCTGGTCTCCACAGCTGCTGAGGAGCGGGACACCGGAACACTAAAAGTAAGAAAAGGAGTACTTGTTGCACCTTAGAGACTAACCAATTTATTTGAGCATATGCTTTTGTGGGCTACAGCCCACTTCATCGGATGCATAGAATGGAACATATAGTAAGATGATTATACACACACACACACATATATATACATACAGAGAATATGAAAAATAAGGGCAGTTATATGATAGGCCCCAAGCAGGGTTTCAGACTGCACTGTCTCAGTATTTGACAGCACTGCTCTTTGCCAATGACTGAGAAGATAACCTCTGCAGAGACATGGCTTCCACACTCACTCTGGAGTCAGAGTTACTTGTGGCCAGGTCCGAAGCACGCACCGGGGTGCAGGGGAGAGTTGCTGTCATAGTAGTAAGAAGAAAAGGAGGACTTGGGGCACCTTAGAGACTAACCAATTTATTTGAGCATAAGCTTTCGTGAGCTACAGCTCACTTCATCGGATGCATTCAGATGAAGTGAGCTGTAGCTCACGAAAGCTTATGCTCAAATAAATGTGTTAGTCTCTAAGGTGCCACAAGTCCTCCTTTTCTTTTTGCAGATACAGACTAACACGGCTGCTACTCTGAAACCTGTCATAGTAGTAAGAGTTGCTTCTGAATAAAGGCAGCTTTCGACTGGTGAACTGAAGAAAAAATAAATGCAGGCACCTGAATGTAGGCAGCATTAGCTAATCTGGATTTGTTTTCACAGACTTTATTCTGCCCTGGGTTGTGTGGGACAACATGCCCTGTCACTCCCTGTCCTTGCCACCTTTTTCTGCACCGCAAGGACTGATGCAGTTACACTGGGTGGGTTCCTGGAGTGGGGAGAGCCACATTTCTGTTTTGCCCAGCCCCAGTTAAGGGCATTGCCTACTCAGCTATCCTCAGCTAGGCTGGAGGTAGCACAGGACCCTATGAAGGACTACAGAATTATCCGCATGTGCGAAACCTGTCTAATGCCAGCAGCAGCCTGGCACTCAAAAGTGACTGCTTTCTAGAAACTATTAGGCTGGACATGGGGGAAAAGTCTGTAGAATAGTCTCCTATCAGGAAGATGTATTAGGCTTCTTAACGGAAAAGATGGAAACTCCATTGCTTGGGACATTTAAAACAAGACTGGATAAAATGCTAGCAATGCACTGCAGGGACCAATCCTGCCTGGCAAGGCAAAGACTATGCATTCCCCTAGAAGTTAGAGATGGAAAGTGACCATGAAACCTGTTCAGGTTGTGATTGTAAAATTAGGTATTTATGTTCATGTAAATCCCAAGGAGATCCTCAAATAACTGAGGCTCCAATCTCGGCAATAGGTGTAACTCCTGTGCTTAAAGTTAAGCACGTGCTTAAATCCCTTACTGAACCAAGGCCTGAAATAAGAGATGACAAAGACCTATTAGGCTACCTAGTCCGTCCCCAGCACTGAAGAATTGTTTTCCATACTATTGTATTGGAGAAATATTGTCCAGGACAGCTTTGCATGAACCACCATTTCTCTTCGAAGACTATACTCAATAATCTAGGAAGGCTTCACTATTAGGACATTTTTCCTATTGGTTTAAGTTTTCCCTTCTCATAGTTTCCACCTTAAATTACACTTCTGAGCATTATCTAGTGTTGCACATTGTAAATAAAATTACATCTTCACAGATACATTTTAGAGTTACTCTCAGGCTTTTAGATTAATTGGGACTGGCCAAAAGCCAAAGACTTAGTCATGGCCAAAGAAACTGAAGATCTAATACAGATAGTAAAGGACTCCCAGGCAAAGTAAGCTTCAAACAAAACAGCCCCTTTGGTCAGTTCGAAATTAAAGGAATCTTCAGAGCGATTGAATTAGATCTAAGGATAATTTGAATGTCACATTTCTAGCGAGTGAGACAACTCAAGGGAAGTTTCCTTGAGCTCCCATGTAAATAAATCACCCCAAATACCAGTCCTCTGTACTGCAGATCAGAACAATCTGCCAAGGATGAGAACAATGGAAGTGACATGGATTGCAGCCATCATATCCATAAATATCAGGCCTCCTTAATCATGAGCATTTAAAAAAAAAAAAAAAAAAAGACAGACATTGGCAAAGGTGGGCAGCTGAAAATGTGACTTCTTTGTTTAAGTGTGTTTCCAATTTCCATACAATCTTTATGTGGGTTTCTTGTCCGAGCCCAAATGTTTCCATGCAGTTAAAGATATTTTGCATAGGAGTGAGGCTGCTATGCAGGTCCTGGGAGGGGACATCATGGGCAGGCGTCTTCCCCTTCTTTGCAGCCTCCACAGCTTTGATCGTGGGTTTGCTACCCCTCCAGCAGACAGGAGAACCTGAGCCCACGTGATTTCAAACTGCACTCAAAGTGAAATGACTGCCTTGCTGGGGATACGTTACTGTTGAAATCTAGGCAGCACTTTCCTCTTATGAAATGTGAAGAAAAAGAATTAAACCATTACATTTACTTAATTAGCCACAACTGACGTGTCCATCACTGACAGTTAATCACAAATCACTGTATGCATTTAGGGTTCCTAATAGCTTTCCATGCTTAACACATCTTTGTAAAACAGTACCTGCCATGTGCTCAGACATCTGGCATGGCTTGAGTGACTTTGTTTTCACAATAGGTTCTTAGTTCTATTCTTCAAAGCACTTCAGACATTTATCCTTTCAACCCTCCTATGAGGTAGGCACATGTTCCCATTTTACAGACAGGGAAACTAAGACAGCAGGAACTACCAACCTCCCTTTCTTTCAACAACTACTACAGCCATAGGTTGCCCTCAGTTTGCACATGCAGTTCCCGCTGACAAGAATAGAAGTCACATGCACGGCTTGTGGGCACTGTATGACCCTTAGCTTCATATTAACATTTTAGTACCCTCTGCGGATCGCTATTGATCGGGAAGAAACCTAGCCATGAAAGATGTTTCTGCAGTGCTGGCTCCTGTATGAAAGCTGATGGTCACTCCTGCCAAAGGGCCAGCGTAATGCCTTGCGTGGTCGGAGTAGCCCTTGCAGTAAGGAGAGCGATGAAAAAGGAAGAACAAGTCGTGCCTGCAAGATTCAAGATCTGGGGCTGGACTGTGATTTCCCTTTGACTAGTGGGAGCTCTGTGGACTTCATTTGAATCACTCATGTTAAACATGGTCAGAATCAGGCCATGGATCCCACACTGCTCGGGCTCTGGATTTTGTGCCCAGAACAGCCCATGCTCTGGGAAATGAGTCACAGAGTCATAGCCAAGCAGGAGTTGCATTAGACTGTGATGAGGAAGCCACACCGTAGATTAAAGCCCTCCTGCCTCCCCCTTAAATATAAAATCAAATTAAATAAAACAACTCAAACCTCTGGCATGAGATGGCAAGCATTCCTGGTGTGGTGTTCAAGGGAAGCCTGTTTGTGTGGGAAGTACTGGAGAAATTGCTCAAGAACAGTTCATTCTCATAACAGTCTCTGGCTGGAATTCAGGTCACTGTTTTCATATTTTAGCTGTTGCGTACATGGCTGCTTTGATGTATATGTACAACCGGTGGGAACTTGTTTGTTTCATATGCAATACATGCCCCAGCTACCGCAGTGTCCTAGAGCTTATGAGATTCTTCCTTTATAGTCAGTCTCTGTCCCCTTTTGGAGTGGAGTGCTCACCCTACCTCAGTCCAGCATTGCACCATCCCCTCCATTCGAGTCATACATGGAGAGTGTCCTACTGGCAACCAGGTAATTCATATCATCTTGGTGGCCTGTGGTCTAAGTGCCATATTTTGAATGCCTGGACACTCAGAAAACCAGAGCTTCAAATTCTGGTAGCAACTCTTATGAAGAAGTTAAATGGAGTATCATGCACACTGCTTGTGAGTGGTGTGGAGAAAGGATGGTCTTGAGACAAAGGTGCTGGGGTGGGAATCAGGAGACCTGGGCTCTGTTCTCAGCTTTGCTGCAGACTTGCAGTGTGATCTTAGGCAAGTCACTGATGAGTCCCATGTTCTCAAAGGTATTTAGGGTCCTAACTCCCAGGAGTTAGGTGGCTAAATACTTTTGGGGATCTCGGCCTGAACCTTCATGGCTCAGTTTTTCATGAGGACAATGATCCTTCCCCCCCCCGGCCTTTTGACTGTCTTATCTCATTAGATTGCAAACTCTCCAGGGCAGGGACTGTCTCCTGCTATGTGTCTGCAGAGGACAATGGGACCCTGGGTTCAGCTGAGGCCTCTAGGTGCTGCATGAATAGTGGTGGTGGGGAGGTTTTCCCAGTGTTCAGGGCTAACGTGTCCCACCAGCCTCAGTGCCATGCAGCATGCTGCACATTGGTTCCTTCCTCCCACCTCTGGGCTACATTTTAGTGGTGCGTGAAATGATTCCTGTGAATCTAATCTGTGAATCTGTTAAGTGCTCCAGGAACCTCCTTGAGGAAAGGAATTGTAAGAATGTAAGATTGTTATCTAGCAGCCTCCCACTGCATCCAGGGCTTTCCAAACCACCACAAAGTTTGATGATTCCACGTGCCCCATGTATTATTTTCAAGCCCTGAATTTTTTTAAAGTGCCTTCATCCATTTCAAACGAAGCCCCAAGGTAAAAACTAACACCCCCTTTCAACAAAATAAAACAAAAAAATCCAGAACAAGTTAATAGCAAGCTTGTTGTCTGTAATTGTCTTCTGGCATGTGAAGTTCTTGTTCTCCTCCCCTCAAAGCTCAAAAGTTTTTGACAATAACAGCCTTGCCCTACATTGTATTCCTATAATCTTAAAGATTAGAAATATCAGAATCACTACTATGAAAAGCCTATAGTGTTCATTCTCCTAGGTTTTGTGGTGTTAGGTTTAATAACTATATTAAAGTGTAAACTCAGTTCACAGGGTCCTTTGTCCAGCACAGTAATGAAAAATAATCCAGCCCATAAATTTAGCAAGAAAAATCAAATGAGAAGGAATCTAAGTAAGAATATGGAGGAATAGTGTTACTGTTTCACTGGAGATGCAGTTAGAATGCTAGAGTAATGTTATGATACAATTTGTTAGTCTCTAAGGTGCCATAAGTACTCCTGTGCTTTTCACAATAGTTGACTAATCAGTCACCGGGAATTTGGAGGAGATTAAAATTCCTCAGGAGATCCAACCATGGAAAACTTGTTTTAAGTTTCTTGTGCTACTGTATTTACAGTAAGTTTGTTACAAGTTTTCCCTCCTAGAAGATAGACATGACAGAAAAGGCAGTTCTTGGGTTTTAAATAGACAAATAAGAACTATGCAAGGATCACGATTTGTGAATATATACTACACTAGGACATGCACCGGTCTGCAAGTATTCACTTAGCATTTCCAAGCACAAATTGACGAGATAACATGGGGAACAATTACCCAATAGGCACATGCATAGGAGTGTCAGCATGCATCATGTCCCTCTCGCCCCCACACATCCCAGACATGGCCAAATCCTCTTATTCCTTTGTCCACAACAGTAAAACAAAAATCTGCCTCTTCCTTTCCAGTCCAGATGGTCAAGTTGCTCCTGTACTCCCTAATCATCTTCTCTGGAGTCTCGCTGATCGTAACCTGCCTTTCCCTTCTCCAAGCCACCCAAAAATGCCATTCCCAAAATCATCTTTCCTGTCTGGCCCCTCCACCAGATCACCTTATTCCAAGCCACTTGCCTGGCTTCCCATTGCCCTGTGCATCAGCTTCAAATGTCTTGTCCTTGCCTACATGGCCGTAGCGAGCTGATGACTCACCAGTGCGGCACCTCCTGACAGTCATCCTGGGAATGAGCTCTGCTGCCCTGGAGCGCCCTCTGCAGGCCGGTGTCTCGCCTGCCACTGGCCCCCGTGTCCCTCCCAGGCCCCAGTGCCCCTCTACAGCAGGGTTCTGCCCCCTGCAGTAACCCCACAGCTCTGGGTCTCCCCTCCCCAGGGAACCCCCAACCCTCTATCCCCACCTCACCTCAGTCTGTGGCTACTGTCAGTCACCATCTAGCCCCCGCTCACTGGGGCAGACTGCAGTGTACAAGCCATTCATCATTGGCAAAGGGGGGTTTGGATCTGCTGCCTTTGCCTAGCCCCTGGGCTGCAGCCTCTGCAACCCCAGTAGCTGGTTTGGCCTTCGACAAGGCCTGCAGCCTGGGGACTTGCCAGGCGGGAGCTCCCCTGCTCCTCTCGCCTTTCCCCAGCCCTGCTCTGTTGCCTGCACCCTCAGCTCCCAGGCAGCTAGGTCCTTCTCCCTCTAAAGCTAGAGGGAGAGTCCTGATCCAGCTCCTCCCTGAGCCCTTATAACAGGGCCAGGTGTGGCCTGATTGGGGCATGACCCAGCTGTGGCTGCTTCCCCCAGTCAGCTTAGCCTTTGCTCCCAGCCCCAGCCCTCTCCCAGGGCTGGCTTTAACCTTTTCAGGGCTGGAGCGGGTGACCACCCCGCTACAATGGCCCTATATCATCCAGCACCTGCCTTCTTCTCTGACTTGCCCTCCTTTCACATCCTTCCTCCCTTCCAGCACCATCTCGGACACCAGTCTCAATATTCCCTTTGTCTCCTGTTCTCACAGGCATCTCTATATCTTCTTCCATGCTACACCTTGGGCGTGGGATAACCATACACAATCTATTTGGCAAGGCCTCTCCTTCACCTCATTCAGGCCAAACCTGAAAACTTCCCCCTGCAGCCTCACTTACCAAAACAGGGGATGTTTGCATGCAAGCAAAGAGAACCTGGACCACCAAGACATAAAAACATACGAACTGAGACAATATGCTCATGTATCCCTAACTGGAGCACGCCCTTGGCTTCCCCTTCCTGTTAGATGTAGTAACGTCACTTGTCATGTCCATTGGGTTAGGCTTCTCTGCACAACTGTGTAAGGGTATTGGGCCCTTTGACTGTAAGCTCTTTGGACACAGACCAGTCACTTTTATGAAGGGCGTAAAACACTGATGGTGCTAGAAAAAATCAGAAATCCGAATTAAAACCAGACGGGGCTGTGTTTTCAAAATACGGCCCTCTACGTTATCTGGATATTTTTACTGAAGACATAATGAAAAATGCTTTGTTAGACGGGCTACAGACTGAGACTCAATATCTTCATAGAATCATAGAATATCAGGGTTGGAAGGGACCTCTGGAGGTCACCTAGTCTACCCCCCTGCTCAAAGCAGGACCAACACCAATTAAACCTTCTGTCCACATTTCTCCCCCCCCCCATCCACACATGCACATGTGCAGAGCAAGAAAATTCCAGTGAATACACATTTTCTCCAAGAGGAAGCAGACTTGCATGGATGAGATCTTCCATATATGCACGCTGTTCCATCCTGTCCCTAAATATTTCAGAAGCACCCATCACTGTAGTATCTAGGCTTTACATAGAAGGGTTTATGTAAGTCTTTGTTTAACAAAACAGGACTAGCCCTTTAAAAAGAGGTCTCCGTCCTCCTAAGTATTTTACAAAGTAAGTCACACAGATATATGCTCCCCTGCTTTGGGAGAATTATATAATTTAAGGGCACCATTCAGCATCATCTAGTATTTTGCATCTCCTCTCCCCCCAAGACTTAGCTAATCACAGCAAATATCCTAACCCTAATTCAACCTGACCAAAATGAGATACAACTGCATCCACCCAATTGTTGTTTCCATTCAAAACAACAGACATTTAAAAAACTGGACAGCTTCTGCTGTACCAAAATCTGCAATATTCATGATATTTAGCCTGGGAAATGCTGTAACATCTTTAGCCCCAGAGGATGGGAGATGTGCAGATTTTAATAGCATCCACTGTATACAGGAGAGTGACAAAATGCCTTATTTACATTCCAGCCCATGCAAGCAATACAGGATAGTCCTGGCAGACAAGGGGTGTTTATCATCAGTTACCATCAGTTATCATCAGAAGGAATATCATCAGCTGGGGATGCTTTCTCCCCTTGAGGCATACATGCAACTTCCACTAGCATTAAAAGGAGCAGAGCACTCACTCTGGCAGCAGAATGCATCCCTTAGAATGGCTTAACTACGATGGGGTTTTAACCTCTTGCATGAGGATCAGAGAATTTTTCCACCTTGCTGAAATTGACATGCATCATGTATGGCAGAGGGTCTTCAGAGCCTGGCTTGCCAGCTGACATATCAAAGCTGCCTTTTATTTAGTAAGTAAATTGGGGGGGGGAAAGGCAAACAAACCTACACATCAGTGTAAACAGTCTTTCCCGCTGTGTGTGTGTGTAGGATCTCCGGAATATATGTAAGCCGATGATGCATCTCTCATTGCTATGTTTTATGCAGACAAATCACATGCTCCCTCATCTAATTCATTTCACTGTTGCTAGCCAGCGTTTTCTGTAGGTGTTATAAAAATATAATCAAGAATGTTCTCTGTTGATTTACCCAACAGTGTCAGCCAGGCAGAATAGCTGGATTTCCTGTAACCTGACTTGCTACGGTGTGTTAAAAGCATTTGCCTGCTTTCTCCTTACACATTTTTTTTTCTGGGAAAGAAAAAAAAAAGGGGGGCCCATGCAGATGTTTCCATCTCAGCTAAAAGCAGACTCAGAACTGAGCTAGTTCTGCTCTGCCCATGGCTGAAAGTCGAGAATGTTTACAACACATGAAGCTGATTTGCTGACTTACCTTTCATCTCTCTCAAGAATTCCAGGGGGAAAAGCCAGTCTCTTTCCTGTGAAATAAACCACAAAACCCAGACAGCAGCCACTGCAGAGCTCGCTCAGAAGTTCTCTCCGACTGTCACATTGTATGCAGCTTGTCAGGTATAAGCATGGATGAGAACACCCTGTGCTTTTCCCCAGATGAATGAGATCAGCACATATTAGGATAAAAATGGCCTGGAAATGTATGTGATGGTTTAGGACCAAAATGCAACGTATTAAACCACAGGTTATTCTGTTTTACAATCCTGTATTTTCTGTGGTCTTAATTAACACAGATTTCAAAGAGGAGATGATGCCTGTATCTCTCTGCTTTCCATGGTGTCCTGAATCATAGAATATCAGGGTTGGAAGGGACCTCAGGAGTTCATCTAGTCCAACCCCCTGCTCAAAAGCAGGACCAATCCCCAACTAAATCAACCCAGCCAGGACTTTGTCAAGCCTGACCTTAAAAACCTCTAGGGAAGGAGATTCCACCACCTCCCTAGGTAACCCATTCCAGTGCTTCACCACCCTCCTAGTGAAAAAGTTTTTTCTAATATCCAACCTAAAACTCCCCTACTGCAACTTGAGACCATTGCTCCTTGTTCTGTCATCTGCTACCACTGAGAACAGTCTAGATCCATCCTCTTTGGAACCCCCCTTCAGGTAGTTGAAAGCAGCTATCAAATCCTCCCTCATTTTTCTCTTCTGCAGACTAAATAATCCCAGTTCCCTCAGCCTCTCCTCATAAATCATGTGCTCCAGCCCCCTAATCATTTTTGTTACCCTCAGCTGTATGTTTTCCAATTTTTCCACATCCTTCTTGTCGTGTGGGGCCCAAAACTGGACACAGTACTCCAGATGAGGCCTCACCAATGCCGAATAGAGGGGAATGATCACGTCCCTCGATCTGCTGGCAATGCTCCTACTTATACAGCCCAAGATGCCATTAGCCTTCTTGGCAAAAAGGGCACACTGTTGACTCCTATCCAGCTTCTCGTCCAGATCGTGAAGATATTGAACAGAACCAGCCCCAGGACCAATCCTTAGGGCACTCCGCTTGATACCGGCTGCCAGCTAGACATGGAGCCATTGATCACTACCCGTTGAGCCCGACGATCTAGCCAGCGATCTCCTGGTGTGTATATTAAGAAGTAAAGCTAATGGTATATGCCTGAGAGGAAGCAGGAGCCCTGTCCTCAGGCGTATTAGGATGGAGGACAAGTGAAGGGCACCATAAGAGGTGACTGATATGTTTTTACAACTCGTAAGCTGATGTCTGGCACTGGAAGTGTGTGCCGGTGACTCAAACCAGTGCTTAGCTGCTGTTGACCCTGCATGGTTTACATGGAGGTGCTAGGACTCCGCTTTCCTGTGCGGGACGTTGCTCTGATTCGTTCTCTTGGACAGGATCCCTTTGCTGAGCCCTTGGGCTTGTGAGATACCCTTCTTTTGACTGCCACCTCCTTTCTGTAAAGTGCTCACAAGGCCATGTTGCCTGACTTTGCTCAGTCCTCCAGGATAACCATTACACCTAGGAGTACTGAAGCACTGGGTGACTAGTAAGCAGAGGAAGCATTACCTGCCCTAGGGGTCCTTATTTTGGCACCCAGATGTGGCAGCTGCATCCCTTTGATGACCAGTATATTTAAAGCCCAAAGATTGCCTTATCTGTCTTCTAGCGGGGGAAATTGTAAAAAACTTACTGTAAATACAGTAGCTCAGGGTAGCTAAGGGATCAAACAATATTGCTGCATTCTGTGAGGAACATCACAGAGGGCTGGGTCTCTCTGTCCCTGGTCACAGGCAAGCGGAGAAAAAGCAAGGAGGAATATGCCGTCACATACTGGTTGGTGCAACACAAACTAAGGTTGCAAAGTTTAATCTCTTCCTTGGGTTTCATCTTGTAGCAATTCTCAGGAGTGCACAGTGGCTGGGAACAAGGATCTGTTTTTTCTTCATGCTGTACAGTGCAAGGTCAGTGGCTAGTAAAGTTAATCCCCTCCATGACTTGAAAATAAAAGAGCAAACCCCTTTATGAAGGCACAGAGAGATTCGTCAATCAGAATCATAGAACTGGAAGGGACCTTGAGAGGTCTTCTAGTCCAGTCCTCTGCACTCAAGGCAGGATTAAGTATTATTTAGATCATCCCTGATAGGTGTTTGCCTAACCTGCTCTTAAAAATCCCCAATGACGGAGATTCCACAACCTCCCTAGGCAATTTGTTCCAGTGCTTAACCACCCTGACAGTGAGGACGTTGTTCCTCGTGGCCAACCTAAACCTCCCTTGCTGCAATTTAAGCCCATTGGTTCTTGTCCTGTCTTCAGTGGCCCACAATGGCAAAAGGTTGAGAACCACTGGACTAGGCTTTTCAAACAGATACACGAGCCTTTCTACAGGGCTATAGGTCTTATCAGGCCTGCCAGCAGTCTCTATTCTATCCCCAGAACTATGCAGCTTCCTAGTTTATCCTGGCCAATGATTTTGGTGCAGATTCCCCCTCTTGTGGAAATATCTGTAGGAGGGGACACTGGGGGATCCCTCACAGAGCATTCCCCAAATTGTTCCTTTTAGAGAGATCAGGTGGGGTTGCTCCTCTGTGAAATGGGCCAGGGTTCTGTCTCTAAACTCCATATGACACCAAAGCCACCAGCACAGAGTCCCCCCATGCCAGATCTAGGGTCCTCTGCTCCTGCCTTCTTGAGAGTAGAGCTCCCTTAGATTTGTAGCTTGGGCTTCATTAAATTCCTGTCAGCATTTTCCCTGGTATCTGAGTGGACAATGCAACTCACCCTCATCCCAACCTACACCCCAGTTCTCCCTTCCTGCTCTGGACCAGCCCTTCCAAACCCATGCTCTGTGCATCTCACATGCGGGTTCTCTGCAGGTCCGCTTGTGGGGAGGGATGGTGCCATACAGGTCCTCCATGCCGTGGGTCCCACATGGGCTCCTACAACTACTGTAAGGGGGAACAATCAGTCTCTTTAGAATTCTGGCTTTAGTCCCTTCTCTGGCACGGACTTTCAGTGTGGCCCTGGGTGAGTCTCTTAACCGTTTGCAAGATGGAGATAACGCTTACGTACCTCAGAGAGGTGTTGCATGGATTAATAAACTAATGTTTGTAAAGTGCTTTGAAGATTTAAGATGCTGTGTAATTGCTAATTTATATGACTGTCAGTTCACCAGCAGGCTGGGTGGGTTGTCTGGAGGCACACTAAGATGAATCAGCCTCTTACTGGCAGGTAGACAGATGAGAACGTAGGGCAGCAGATGGAGGGAAATTCCTGAGTTTGTGTGGAAAAAGGGATTGGTTTATTAGGAAATGCTAGCGATTATTCAGATCCACCACGTTACCTTATCTGAAGGGTTTGAACTATCTCACATAAGCCACTCTGAATAACTGAATAGGATTTCCGTGCTCTTGGGAGACCTGCTGCACACATATCATAATAGGAGGACCCATTTAACTGGTCCAGGAAAGCACGATTGGGGGTGGGTAGAAAGTAAGCTTTCAAATAAATAGTCAGAAGCTCAAGGGGTATTAATCTGGGATTTCCAAGAATGCCGGCAGGTTACCTGATTAATACCACTCTCTCATCTGGATTGTTGATCTTGGAACTAGCTCTGAGACTGAAAGCAAAACACCCCACAGCCCCTTAGGAAATGGGAGTCTTGTTGAGACTGGTGGTGTCTAGGGCTAGTTGCACTGGCGGCCTTTTACGTGGTGATACACGTTGTGGGTTGCACACAATTCAAGGCAGGGACCGTCTCTTTGTTATATGTTTGTACAGTGCCCACCACAGTGGAGCCCTGATCCATGACTGGGGCCTCGAGGCAGCACTGCAGTGCAAATAAATTATAACCACCATGAATAGGGCTCAAGTCAGATCTCCTGGACATGGGTTTTTCCATTCTTGGAACCCCACTGATGGCAGTGGAGTTACTCTGGGATGACCGTGAGGTCAGTGGGCTGAGGATCAGGTCCTTAGTATTTAAAGCCATAAATACAGGCCCTATTCCCATCATGGCAATTGATTGCAACTCAGTCCAAAGGACTGAATGCCCCGTTATAGTCCTAAGAGAGTGGGGCAGTGTCTTCTCCTATGCAGCCTGTGACAGTATAATCCTCTTTCCCACCACACACACCACATTAGGTCAGCAGTGGCATCCCTGGCAGCCAGGCACATGACTTTGTTTCTTTTGCAGTTGGTGCCAGTTGTTTTGTGGTTCTATAATTCAGAGGTTTTGTTTCCCCCTTTCCCTCCACCTCAACATCGTGCTCCGGGTGAGGTTTATCCAGGCACGTTGCCTATTCACTCTAAATCATGGGTGTTGTTTGTTTAGGCTCCCAGAGACCCTTGGGCAGGGACACCTGGAACTTAAAAGGCGTGGCTCTGCTCTGAAGAGTGACTGCATAGAAATGGCACTTTCTTAGCCAGCCGATCTGCTCTCTGTGCATATGCAGAATCAGATCTGTTCACTTAGGCGAGATTCTTCCTGCTAGGAGGATGTAAGTAGGACTCGAGGGTGCATTAGGCTGGTGTTGGCGTTCTGCACAGGGGTGAATTTCCCCCTTTTCTGACTACAGTTAGTTTTTACACCTCTTTTCCTTGCAGAGCCAACCACGGCTCTGGTGGAACAAGCTGGGAACTCAGCTACCTCGTGCATCACCAGCAGACTAGTTACCAGAATTCCACTGCCAGATCTGCATGGTTAGAGGCGCATAAGCCAGAAAGAACACAGCTTAAGTTTCAGATTCCAGGCTGAGTCGGCAAGGCTGGCAATTGCACAAAACCGTCTCTTTCTGCTGGTACACGTACGCAGGAGAGTTGAGATAAGGCTGGAACCCCACATTGCTATTGCAATAGAATTGCTCTGCAAGAAAGAACCTCACTTAAAAGACTGTGGTAATTACATCGGGAAAAAAATACACCTGCTTCTGTTCTGCCCTCTACTCATTCAGACCTTTCTCAGGGGTTCTCAAACTTCATTGCACTGCGACCTCCTTCTGACAACAAAAATACTACACGACCCCAGGAGAGGGGACCGAAGCCTGAGTCTGCCCGAGCCCCACCGCCCCAGGTGTGTGTGTGGGGGCGGGGAGGAAGCAAAGCCAAAGCCTGAGCCCCACCGCCCTGGGTGAGGAGGTCAAAGCTGAAGCCCAAGGGCTTCAGCCCCAGGCAGGGGGCCCGTAACCTGAACCTCGTTGCCCAGGGCTGAAGCCCTCAGGCTTCGGCTTTCGCCCTGGGCAGCAGCAAGTCTAAGCCAGCCTTGGCGATCCCATTGGGACCCGACCCACAGTTTGAGAACCACTGCTTTAGATTAATTCTTCCAGGCAAGGAACAGCTACTTGTCTTACACGTATCCATACGCATTATTGTCATGAACTGGCTGCTTATACATAGGACCACCATCTAGTGGATGGAATCAGAACTGCTCAACTGCATCATACACCCCATGCTGCTAACAATGAATGAAGATTTTCTCTCAGCTCAAGTGGGAGGGCCTGTGCTTTTGGACAACAGGATCGGTGTTCTAGCCTTGCTGTCCACAGGAAGTTCCATGTACCTATCACGTGAAGCGTAGAAGCAATGGAGAGATGCTCAGGCAGCCAGATTTGTTACCGGCGTTGGGATGATAAAACTACCTAGCACTGCCCTGTTTAAATACCTTTCCTGAGCTCCTAAGCCTGCCATGGGTTATCCTTTTTCTGCAGTGTTTAACAAAGAGGAGCATTGCAATGGTAAAAGCAGATGAAAGTGTTTTCTAGGTCACAGATTATGCCTGCCATAGCGTTAGCAAATTTAGCACTACAAACAAACGACCGATTGCTACTTAGCACCACCTACAGGACACAGCACAGATTATTAAGGCACCTCCTGACCTCAGCCATAAATAATCATGTCACTACCATGCTGCCCTAATCCTTTTAAAATGAAAACACAGGGCAATGTAAGGGTATCGTGAGGACGGGGGCGTCTCTGGGTATTTCTTTAGGGTGGATGTATGTGCCAGCCAGCTAGCGTGGTTACAGTGCTTCACTATAGAACTGGAGCACACCGAATGGCATGCTCACGAACAGTCGGTCAGTTAGCCAATCACTTAGTCTTTTTCAGTGCTGCCTCCTGTGCATGGAATGGCCTCCCAGTTCCAGTTTGCCAAGTTGTCTCTTTCTGTCTGCAGTCAGGTCTCTCCCACAGACTCATCTTCCAGGATGCCGACAAGAAAGGCATTTTAAAAAAAAAAGCAGCCATAACTGACATTTTCAAAGTCAATTTCTCGATCTGGATTTCCCACTGTGCCTCAGCCTCATTAAGTCTCTTAGGGTAGGGTTTTCAAAAGTGCCCAAGGGAGTTTGGCACCCAACTCCAATGGAAAGTCTTAAACTGTAAGTTCTCTGCGGGTAGGACTGCCTTTGTTTTGTGACATGTGCAGTGCTAACCGCAGTGTTGACAAATAATAAAACAGGTTAGCATGTTTCATTGGGTGAAGATAAAGGCAGGGCACTGTTACGTTCGAAAAATGACATTACGAGAATGTAATTAAGACTGCAAAGTCAAGCGAATCAGAAGATAACCTTAAATTCTAATATTTCCTACCCAGTGCAACCTTAATTCGGACCCTGTGTGTGTACACATTGTGAGACACTCTTTAATTACATGATCACACATTATTTCCCCCCTACAGAATGGATGGTGCTCAGAGAATTAACCAAGGTTATGTAATAAAGGAGGCTGCTGTCTGTAGGAAGATGCATAAATTGGAAGATGTGTAATGAGCGAGGCAGGGGATGGTTTTGTGGCAGATGACTATGAGCCCAGGGAACTGGCTCTATCTGATGTGTTCTGACACAGACCTTCCTATGCAATGATGGGCAAGTTAAGTTCAACACCTCTTTCCAAGATGATTACAATTTGCACACAGACTGGTCCATCGCTGAGCAAACACCTTGTAATTACATTGTAACTAAATCAGGAGACGACGGGATTCTTACCAGGTTCCTTGAATTGGCTGGAGTTTAGTGGCTTCTTCAATACAGAGTGAGTACGCTAATGCCCCAGATTATTGGAGTGTCTTCAGTAGAGACCCCCGGCTAGGGAAATGTGCCAATGTTTGCAGTACTCCCACATGGGAGAGTCACACCGGCAATCAAGCCCCAGTCTCTTGAAATTCTCTTCAGTCCACAGATAAAGAGTTTAGGCAAATACGAAGGGTCTGTATGAAACTGAACCAAGCACACTGCCAAAGAGGAGGGTGAACTTCTGCTCCTGCCAAGTATTTAACATGGTGGCAAACTGCCTCCTGTATATTATAGTGCAAGCCGTTTGCTGCTGCTACTGCTCTTCTTCTCAACTTGCCCTGACTGAGGCGCCCAAGAGCCGGCAAAGGGCCAAACACCCCTATACCTGGTGATCCCAATATGTGAGAAAGATCTAATGGCACTAACCCTGCTGCAAAAGGCTGATGTTACCATCTTTCCAGTCCACCCCAGGTCCAGTGATCTTTGTTATCTCCACCATGCAGTACATACAATTCCCCGGTGATGTGCCATACCGAGTGTCAGAGCAGGTGTCTGTATTCCTTGGATTCTCTAGAAGTACTGTGACGAGAGCTGCTCAACAGTTTGACAACCGAGGTTTCGTTGAAAATGACACCATGAAAAGGTTTCGTGTTGATGCAAATATTCAGGTTTCCACTGGAAAATAGAAAAGTGCTCAGGGTTTTGGATGCCAGAAAAAATTGGTTGCTCGCATTTTTTTTCCCCCTTCAATGAAAACAAAAATGTTGGTTTGAACACTAATCGCTTTGCCATGAAATGCCCAAACGCTTCACTTAGAAAATATTGAGACGCTGTTTTGACACGGTCAACTTTTTTTTTTTTTCGGGGGTTTTTTTGGGTGGAAACTATTTGCCAAATTCGACCTGAATTCGTGAATAGTTTTGGTGTGCCCAAAATGCTTTTTGGGGGGCCCAATTTACCATTCACCATAAAAATTTCACCCAGCTCTATTACACCAAAGTGAAAGAGCAGAATTACTCTCAATAAGGCCAGTATATCGGGAAATACAAAATACAGTGACAAAGATGGCTGTTCCCTGCAACTATCATTAGCTAGGAAACACAAAAGAGGGTTGAGGAGTGACTTGATTGTGGTCTACAAGTACCTTACACGGAGAAGAGATTTCTGGTAGAATATGGCTCTTTAAACTAGCAGAAAAAGGCATAACAAGATATAATGATTAGGAACAGAAGCCAGACAAATTCAGACTAGAAATCAAGCACAATATTTTAACAGTGAGAGTAATTAACCGTTGGAACAATTTCTCTCGGGGTCTGGTGGATTCTCCATCACCTGAAGTCTTTAAATCAAGACTAGATATCTAAAAGATATGCTACAGCTCAAACAGAAGTTATAAGTTTAATGCAGGAGTTACAGGGTGAGGTTTTCTGGCCTGTTTTATACAGGAGGTCAGATGAGACAATCACAGTGGTTCCTTCTGGCCTTAAAAATATATGAATCCGTGAAACTGCAGCTGGTTCTCTGCTTATCTGAGAGTCACTTGAGACGTCAGTGCTGATAATTCCATTATGATCCGGGTGCTGCCATGTATCACTTACAGAATCTGTGTTTCTAGCTTGAATAAATGTGCAGTGAATTTAAAACTGAAGATGACAGAGCTGTCCTTACCTCTGCAGAAAGCTGGCTTTGAGTCGCCCACAGACTGCTGAGTTAGTGAAGTGCGAGAATATTAGTTGGAGCAGGCATGGCTGCTTATATAACATACACACAGGGTCCTTCCTCCTCCCCCAACAAAAAGCTGTGTGTTTGGCCTGAAAGTGCAGTTCTGCTTGGAAACCTGACTGCAACGATGAAATTGTGGGATCTTATGTTTATTCTTCCTCTGTGTTTTCCAGATCAAATATGCTTAGTTTTACATTGCAAGCTGCTGGCCCTGCAAACTCAAGCAGTGATCCCAGAGAGAGTTAGACTGGATTATTTCCTTCTCACATCACTCTCACCAGCAATTCAGACTGCCAGCCACAGGTTCTCAGGAACACCTGTACAACCCCACAGTCAGAGTCAGAGTTTAGGAGCAGAAAGGACCACCTGATTATTTAGTCTGACCTCTTGTGTATCACAGGCCACCAGCACCACCCGACACCCACACACTAAACCCAACACTCAAAAGGAGACCAAAGTGTTACAGCCCACAGGAGACTAGATTATGATGTGCTACAGGCAGAAATTAGGAGGGATTTAGGTGCCAGAGGCCCCTGCAATGATTAAGTGAGATATACGCAGATAATCCTGGCAAGTGACTGACACCCACATGCTGCAGAGGAGGGTGAAAACCCCCCTCCCCACAAAGTAACTGCCAATCTGACCTAGGTGGGGGAAGTTCCTTCCCGACCCCACATATGGTAATCAGTTAGACCCTGAGCAGCATGTGAGCAAGAACCAGCCAGTCAAGCCCCTGAGAGAAAGTCATCAGATGATGCCCTCTGGGACATCCATGCAACCACCTTGCCTTCCGTGAGTTTGCAGAGGTGTAACTGGAATTTAGTAGACAGTTCTGTTCATGAATACACAGAAAGGAACAGAATCCCCCAATTTTTTGCCCGAATACAAACAAAACAAACAAATGCTGATTTGGAGATGCCACTTGCAGTGCCTCATGGGAGTTGCAGTTCAGGGGCTTAGGGCCCCTCAGCATTCACCTCTGCCCCAACACTGCATTTACACAGGGAGAGATTTTGCACTGAACAGCACAGACCTCTGTCAATTTGCAGGCTAGAACTAAATACACATGAGCTCAGACTGAGCAGATGGGAACCTTCAGAGACCTACAGAAAAAAATACCATCAGGGCATTCAGTGAGGTGAAGATCTATGGCTCTGGGGTGTACTCCTGTAGCCTCTGCATAACACAGAGGCCAGCAAAAATTCAAAGATTCCAAGGCCAGAGGGGACCATCATGATCATCTAGACTGGATTCCTGTATCACACAGGCCATAGAACTTCCCCAAAATAATTCCTAAATCAGATCTTTTAGCAAAAGATCCAGTCTTCATTTAAAAATTGCCAGTGATGGAGAATCCACCACGCTCTTTGGTAAATTGTTCCAGTGGTTAATTACTCTCACTGTTAAAAATTCATGCCTGATTTCCAGTCTGAATTTGTCTAGCTTCAACTTCCAGCCATTGGATCATCTTAAACCTTTATCAGCTAGATTGAAGAGCCAAGTATCAAATATTTGTTCCTCACGTAGATTCTCACAGACTGTAATCAAGTCACGCCGAACCTTCTCTTTGTTAAGCTAAATAGATTGAGCTCTTTGAGTCTGTCACTATAAGGTAGGTTTTCTAACCCTTTAATAGTTCTTGTGGCTCTTCTCTGAAACCTCTCCAACTTATCAACATCCTTCTTGAATTGTGGACACCAGAACTGGACACAGGATTCCAGCAGTGGTTGCACCAGTGCCAAATACAGAGATAAAATAATCTCTCTACTCCTCCTCAAGATTCCCCTATTTAGGCATCCCAGGATCACTTGAGCTATTTTGGCCACAGCATTACAGTGGGAGCTCATGTTCAGCTGATTATCCCCCACTACTCCCAAATCTTTGGCAGAGTCACTTCTCTGAAAGGGTCCTTCTCGCCTTAAAAATTGGTGAATCTATAAGGTAAGGGGTAGAGAGAGAGAGAGAGAGAGAGAAAAGAAAAAAAAAAGCGGCCAGGACATGATCCACCTTGCCAAAAGTGGCAGGTAAATAGGGAGGATGATAGAACAGGCCATTTTATTTGTCCAGGTGGAGATCACTAGTGATATAAGTGGGACTGGTTTCTAGAATGTCCTAAATACTAATAACTTCTGCCTATTTTTCTCTGGGTTTCCTGTCTGTTTCTCCTTGAGAGGCTCATCAGCAATGGCTGCCACTTTCAGTACTCGATACAGCAGCCATGCCCTGACCATTTCCTTTCTCCACTTCTCCAGAGAGCTCCCTGCCTGCTGCACAAACCCAGTCAGTGCAGATGGTGCCATGAAGCACAAATGAGTTACTCTTTAGGAAACAATGTTTAATCCTAATCATCTGGGGAATGTTCATAGTTTGTGCCACCATGGCAACCGCTTTCCAGCAAACAGCTCCAAACGCTGATTAACAATACTCATCTGTACACCGTGCTGCATTTCTAAAATTCTTTTCCTCCTAAAACCAGAACGTGAGCCGTAGCGAGTTTTTCTGAAGTGTCAATGTCACGCTGCTGTGAGTGGGGAATCATCTGAAACAATGAGCGGGGTCTCTTCTTCACGGCGGTTTCAAAGGAAAAAGGGAAGTGTGTTAGTAACATGTGCAAGTTTTGGAGGCATTTGGCCTGTTGCGTATATCCTCCTTGGAGTCCAACGCTAAAGTCCTTACTCACCGCCAGGCTCCCGCTGGTATCAGTAGTAACCTTGCCTGAGCAAAGAGTGCAGGGTCCAGCTTTTCACCACCCAGATTGTTTTATGAACCGCATGCTGGGTAACAACATGAGAGGAACCCATGCTTGTAGAGCGAATATGGTTCTTCATTCAGAGATTCTCAGAGATGAAGGGTAGCTGAAGTAGCAGTAAGCCATGTGCATATTGACGGGCCTCCTTGTGCCTTCTTCAAACTCTTCCCTCCTGCAACCTGTGCTCATCCCTCCAAGTTCCATGCAGATTGCTACACAGATCGTTTGCCCAGGACAGTAGAATCTCAATTTTTATGAACATCAATCTTATGAACAACCAATTACACAAACCATTTTCATTGACAGGGAAAGAAGCCAAAAAGCGTAATGAAAGTGATGTCGATGAAGAACAAGTCAACATCCCTTCACAGTCTGATGCCTTCAGTGCACTGGAAATCACTTCACAGTGATTTGAAGGACAAGAAGAAACTAATGCTATGCATCATACTGCAACTTAAACACCGTACCCACTGTCGTTTTTAAAGGGTCAATGGTATGAATTTTTTGCTGTTATTAATTTCTTAATTCCCAATAGTTCATGAAATAGGGATTCTAGTGAGATCTAATGCCTGAGAGTGGTTATGAACATTAGTCCCACTACCTTATGTTAGTTCTTTTCTTAACAAGGGAATGGAGTTCTTTTATACAGCTATAGGGTCCATAATAGCGGAATACTTTTGTTTTTGTTTTTTTAAAAGAATAAAATTTAAAAATGCTAAATGATTTGGGCCACCTGCTTGTGAAATTTCTCTAAATGTAAACAGAGGGATTCTTTTTAAAGGTGTATGTATTTTAAGACTAGCATTAAACCAAATATTGTGGATAGTGGTTAGCTGTCTGAGCTGGAAACAGGAGGGAACTTTTGACAGCTGACTTATTTTGGAGGTCTGCATTGTTGCGCTTTACATTCCCCCCCCCCCCCCCCCACACACACACTGTGGGTCTCATTAAAGACTCAGCATTTGCCATTCCAGCGATTGTGGAAAGGCAGAAAGATGTCACTGTTATTGTGGCTTTCTGGCATAACGAATGTCGAGTTTAATGGTGTGTAGTCTAACTAGGCAATGTGCTACAAAAAGAGTTTTAACAAGGAGAAATGCAGAAGTGGTTTATTTGGGGAGAAGAATCCACTCTATAAAATACAAGGAAGGAAGGAATACATGGAAATGTGATGAGCCTGCAATGTGATGGTCTATGCAAAGTCTATTGTTTAAGAATTGGGGAGTGGAGGGATAGCTCAGGGCTTTGAGCATTGGCCTGCTAAACCCAGGGTTGTGAGCTCAATCCTTGAGGGGGCCATTTAGGGATCTGGGGCAAAAATTGGGGATTGGTCCTGCTTTGAGCAGGGGGTTGGACTAGATGACCTCCTGAGGTCCCTTCCAATCCCGATATTCTGTGAAAGGGCACATGTATTGCAATCAAAGGTAGTGGAACTAGAGGTGCTGGGGTTAGGGTTTTCATCATATGCAGGGTTTACAGTTTGGTACAATGGGTCTCAGCACCTCCACTATACAAATTGATCCAGTGCCCCTGATTGCAATGTATACAGAGAGGCAATACATGTAGGCATGAATTTAGAATATTAGGAAATGAAGCACACTCATTTGTGGGGTTTGCATGGTGACAGCTATGTTTTATTGTCATGACCTTTGCTTTTGCAAGACATTCCCTAGGCCCCAAGCTAAAAGAAGCACTGTCCTCCCTGCTTTAACCCATGAGTGTAGCACCCGGGAAGTAATTCTTAGAGTTGCAGGAAACTTTCTTTACAGATCCAAATTCCAGGGCTGAGAATCAAGTCAGGCTAGGGACAAGTTGGAAGCAAGGTAGATTTTCAGTTTCTTTGAACTTAATCTGAAAGGTAAACTCCATGGGTGTGAACGCAAGGGGGCCAGAAATGGTAAGAGCCCATGTGAATCGAAATGATCAGTTTCCAGCCAGCTTCCTCTCTCTGCTGGGCTAGAGAAACCATATTTGATGGGTAGGCCTCAATTTCTCAGAAGTTGTATGGAATAAATCTGAGAGAATTCAAAGGAGAACAATGGAAATGCTAGAAGGTCTTGAAAACAAGTCTATGGAGAGAAGTGAATTTGTACAGGAAGGAGGATAGGCTAGTGTTAGGATTTTGCACGTCTTTAGCATCTGTCCTTTCAGGACCACTTCACACTGAGCAAACATCAGCTAATCTGCATGGCATGTCGATAAAGCAAGTAAGCATTATACTGCCATAGTGACAAGCGCTCTATAAAGCACTGCCACAGGGACAAGCAAGGCAGAAACCAGTCAGTCATACGAACTTGGCTGCCCAAGTCCAGGGATGCTAAAGGCAAAAAGCACTTTGCAGGATCAGGGCCAAAGTGAGTTGTCCAGAGCCCCTGAGAAAAGTCAGTGGCAGACTTAGGAATAGAAGCCAGGAGTCCTGGCTCACAGCCTCCTGTTCTTGCTGCTAGATAAATAAGAGGAAACCCTTTTCGCAGTGCATTCAAACAGACAATGGACCCACTTGCCAAAGGAGGTTGTGGGAGCAACGAAGTAATTAAAAATTGACACTGACAGCTGCTAGGGGGCAAGGAAAAAAAAAGATTTGCTTAATGACTTAACGGTTAATTTATCCCCCAAACCGCAGTACATCACTTGTTTATTTCCCCAAGTTTTGCTGCTAACCAGTTTTGCTTGGCAGATGTAGGACAGAGACAAGGGAATCTATTCATCTGGGCACAGGTAAGTAACCAATGAAATCAGAGCGGAACGGTGAACTTTTAGTTCACACCACAAATCCAAATATCTGTGACTGATTAAAACCACCACAAAACAAAACAGGGAGTTGTTGCCATTCGTGCAGGGAGACATCTGGCGGCCAGTGAAAGGAATTAGAAGGCCTTGTCTCAGAATAGATCTTGCTAGCAGAGAAGGATGGATGGACAGCAGGCTACCTATCACCACCAGCACCGGGGCTCTTCTCTGAGATCCCTTAGAATCCTGCATCACGGGAATGAATGGGAAATAGTGCTGCGCTGGAGACTGGGGCAAACATCTCCCAGAGCATCCCCATGACCGCGCCTTGTATGGTGTATTCTGAATTCAGGAGACATCAGTGAGAAGTGACAGACATTGGATGGGCTGGGGATCTGAGTGGCCAGGAGCATCACCTCAGGAGTTCTGCTTTCTAGACTCTGATGACCAATACAATGCCTTTCGATAGCACCTCCCCTCTGAGGAGAGCAGAGGGCTTTACAAAGATGGTTAAATAGCCTCCTTTCACAATGGGGACACAAGCACATATGTCTACACAGTGTTCTGGAGCAAGCCTCTCAGCTTGGGTCCACAGACTCGGGCTAGTGGGACTTGTGCCCGTGCTCTAAAAATAGTGGAAGAGCTATGAAGTTGCAGTTCAGGCCCCGAAGTGTAGGGAAGAGGGTGGGCTTCAGAGCCCGAGCTTCAACTTCAAAGTGCTGCCCTGGACAGCTATTTTTAGAGAGCTAGCACAAGCAAGAGGAAGACCAAGGGCAGGGTAGGCCTGTTAGTCAGTTTGGGGGGGGGGAAACATTAACAGAAAATGTGGAAATTGCAGAAGTGCTAAATGCCTTTTTTTGCTTCAGGTTTTCACCACAAAGTTTAGTAGCAATTGGATGTCTAACAGTGAATGCTACTGAAAAGGAGGTAGGATCAGAGGCTAAAACAGGAAAGAACAAGTTAAAAATTACTTAGACAAGTTAGATGTTTCCAAGTCACTGGAGCCTGATGAAATACAGCCTAGAATCAGAGCGTCCCATCCATAGGATGGACCGGGGCAACCACCCCTGACCCTGCGCTTTGGGGAGCCCCACACTTCGGGATGTTTGGTCCAGGGCAGCCTGGGGGTGGGGAGTCAGTGCGGGTTCCTTCCACTTAGGAAGGAACAATCAGTTGCACACGTACAAAGGGGAAATGACTGCATAGGAAGGAGTACTGCGGAAAGAAATCTGGGGGTCATAGTGGATCACAAGCTAAATATGAATCAACAGTGTAACGCTGTTGCAAAAAAAAAAAAAAAAAAAAAAAAAAAAAAGCAAACATTCTGGGATGTATTAGTAGTAATTCTTCCTCTCTACTCGACACTGATTGAGCCTCAGTTAGAGTATTGTGTCCAGTTCTGGGTGCTACCTTTCAGGAAAGATGTGGACAAATTGGAGAAAGTCCAGAGAAGAGCAGCAAAAATTATTAAAGGTCTAGAAAACATGACCTCTGAGAGAAGACTGAAAAAATTGGGTTTGTTTAGTCTGGAGAAGAGAAGACTGACAGGGGACATGATAACAGTTTTCAAGTACATAAAAGATTGTTACAAGGAGGAGGGAGAAAAATTGTTCTTGTTAACCTCTGAGGATGGGACAAGAAGCAATGGGCTTAAACTGCAGCAAGGACAGGTTAGGCTGGACATTAGGAAAAACTTCCTAATTGTCAGGGTGGTTAAGCAGTGGAATAAATTGCCTAGGGAGGTTGTAGAATCTCCATCATTTTTAAGAGCAGGTTAGACAAACACCTGCCAGGGCTGGTCTAGATAATACATAGGCCTGGTCTACACTCTGAGTTGAGGTCGAATTTAGCAGCGTTATCTCGATTTAACCCTGCACCCATCCACACGACAAAGCCCTTTTTTTCCACTTAAAGGGCTCTTAAAATCGATTTCTTTACTCCACCCCTGACGAGGAGATTAGCACTGATATCGGCCTTGCTGGGTCGAATTTGGGGTATTGTGGACGCAATTCAACAGTACTGGCCTCCGGGAGCTATCCCAGAGTGCTCAGTTGTGACCGCTCTGGACAGCACTTTCAACTCAGATGCAGTGGCCAGGTAGACAGGAAAAGGCCCGCGAACTTTTGAATCTCATTTCCTGTTTGGCCAGCATGGCAAGCTGCAGGTGAGTGCAGAGCTCATCAGCAGAGGTGACCATGCAGTCTCAGAATTGCCGAAGAACTCCAGCATGGACCAAATGGGAGGTATGGAATCTGATCGCTGTATGGGGAGATGAATATGTGCTGGCAGAACTCTGTTCGAAAAGATGAAATGCCAAAATATTTGAAAAAAGTCTCCAGTGGCATGAAGGACAGAGGCTATAACAGGGACCCTCAGCAGTGCCGTGTGAAAATTAAGGAGCTCAGGCAAGCCTACCAAAAAGCCAGTGAGGCAAATGGCCGCTCCGGTTCAGAGCCCCAGACATGCCGCTTCTATGATGAGTTGCATGCCATTCTAGGGGGTGCAGCCACCACTACCCCAACCCCATGCTTTGACTCCGTCCAAGGAGTGGGAGGCAACACGGAAGCGGGTTTTGGGGGCAAGGAAGGTGATGAGGAGGAGTAGGAAGTTGTAGATAGCTCACAGCAAGGAAACGGAGAAACTGGTTTCCCCAGCAGCCAGGATCTGTTTATCACCCTGGACCTGGACCCAGTATCCCCAGAACCCACCCAAGGCGGGCTCCTGGACCCTGAAGGCAGAGAAGGGACCTCTGGTGAGTGTACCTTTGTAAATATTATACATGGTTTAAAAGCAAGCATGTTTAATGATTAATTTGCCCTGGCATTTGCGGCCAGTACAGCTACTGGAAAAGCCTGTTAACGTGTCTGGGGATGGAGCGGAAATCCTCCAGGGACATCTCCATAAAGCTCTCCTGGACATACTCCCAAAGCCTTTGCAAAAGGTTTCTGGGGAGGGCAGCCTTATTCCGTCCTCCATGGTTGGACACTTTACCACGCCAGGCCAGTCGCACGTAGTCAGGAATCATTGCAGAACAAAGCATTGTAGCGTATGGTCCCTGTGTTTGCTGGCATTCAAACAACATCCGTTCTTTATCTCTGTGTTACCCTCAGGAGAGTGATATCATTCATGGTCACCTGGTTGAAATAGGGTGGTTTTAGTAAGCGGACATTCAGAGGTGCCTGTTCCTGCTGGGCTGTTTGCCTGTGGCTGAACCGAAATCTTCCCTGCTGTTAGCCATGCGGTGGGGGGAGGGGTGAAGCCATCAGCCCAGAGAATTGGGTGTGTGTGTGGCGGGGGGGTAGGGGGAGGTGTTAGTTGGGTTTCTGCTGCACGTGAACGTGGAAACCGCAGCCCTTCCTTTTAAATTGCCAACCCATTGTTAATGGCCAACCCAACGGCTACTTTGTATGGGAAATGAGGGCGCTGCTGTTTGAAGCCATTCCCACATGTCATGAAGGTTAAAGAAGCCAAAAGACTGTTGCTTACCATGGCACCTGCAAGCCGAATTCTGCTGCCCGGCCCTGAGCGAGTGATCTCTCATGCCAAACCAGCAGACCCTCAGTAAGAGGCAAAATGCGACCTTGGAAAGCACATATGCTATGGAATGTTAACAGCAAGGTTTACCGTGAAAGAGTGTACCCTTTGTTCTATAAAATGTGTCTTTTAACTACCACTCTCCCTTTTTTTTCCCCTCCACCAGCTGCATATGTTTCTCCTTCCCAGAGGCTAGCGAAGATTAGAAGGCGAAAAAAACGCACTCGTGATGAAATGTTCTCTGACCTCATGCTGTCCTCCCACACTGACAGAGCACAGCCAAATACATGGAGGCAGACAATCTCAGAGTGCAGGAAAACACAATATGACCTTGAGGAGAGGTGGCGGGCTGAAGATGGTAGGTGGCGTCAGCTTGCTGAAAGAAGGCAGGAGTCAATGCTCAGGCTGCTGGAGCGTATGACTGAGCTGCAGGAAAGGCAGCAGGAGCACAGACCACCACTACAGCCCCTGTGTAACCAACCGCCCTCCTCCCCAAGTTCCATAGCCTCCTCACCCAGACGCCCAAGAATGCGGTGGGGGGGGCCTCCGGCCACCCAGCCACTCCACCCCAGAGGATTGCCCAAGCAACAGAAGGCTGGCATTCAATAAGTTTTAAACTTTTAAAGTGCTGTGTGGCCTTGTCCTTCCCTCCTCCACCACCCCACCCAGTGCTTCCCTCCTCCACCACCCCTCCCGGGATATCTTGGCAGTTATCCCCCTATTTGTGTGATGAATAAATAAAGAATGCATGAACGTGAAGCAACAATGACTTTATTTCCTCTGCAAGCGGTGATCGAAGGGGGGAGGGCAGGGTGCTTAGCTTACAGGAAAGTAGAATGAAACTGGGGGGCGGGGCGGGTTTACATCAAGGAGAAACAAACAGAACTTTCACACCATAGCCTGGCCAGTCATGAAACTGGTTTTCAAAGCTTCTCTGATGCGCACCACGCCCTCCTGTACTCTTCTAACAGCCCTGGTGTCTGGCTGCACGTAATCAGTGGCCAGGCGATTTGCCTCAACCTCCCACCCCGCCATAAATGTCTCCCCCTTACTCTCACAGATATTGTGGAGCGCACAGCAAGCAGTAATAACAGTGGGAATATTGGTTTCACTGGAGGTCTAATTGAATCAGAAACTGCGCCAGCGTGCTTTTAAATGCCCAAATGCACATTCTACCACCATTCTGCATTTGCTCAGCCTATAGTTGAACAGCTCCAGAGTACTGTCCAGGGTGCCTGTGTACGGCTTCATGAGCCATGGCATTAAGGGGTAGGCTGGGTCCCCAAGGATAACTATAGGCATTTCAACATCCCCAATGGTTATTTTCTGGTCTGGAAAGTAATTCCCTTGCTGCGGCTGATGAAACAGACCAGAGTTCCTGAAGATGCAAGCGTCATATACTTTTCCCGGCCATCCCCCGTTGATGTTGGTGAAACGTCCCTTGTGATCCACCAGTGCTTGCAGCCCCACTGAAAAGTACCCCTTTCGGTTTATATACTCGCTGCCTTGGTGCTCCGGTGCCAAGATAGACGGAACCCATATCCCTCCACCACAGTTCGGGAATCCCATTGCAGCAAAGCCATCCACTATGACCTGCACATTTCCCAGGGTCACTACCCTTGATATCAGTAGATCTTTGATTGAGTTGGCTACTTGCATCACAGCAGCCCCCACAGTAGATTTGCCCACTCCAAATTGATTCCCGACTGACCGGTAGCTGACTGGCATTGCAAGCTTCCACAGGGCTATCACCACTCGCTTCTCAACTGTGAGGGCTGCTCTCATCTTGGTATTCTTGCGCTTCAGGGCAGGGGAAAGCAAGTCAAAGTTCCATGAAAATGCCCTTATGCATGTGAAAGTTTCGCAGCCACTGGGAATCGTCCCAGACTTGCAACACTATACGCTCCCACCACTCTGTGCTTGTTTCCGGGCCCAGAATCGGCGTTCCACGCCATGAACCTGCCCAGTTGACACCATGATGTGCACATTGCAGGGGCTGTACTTTGTGAGAAGTCTATGTCCATGTCCTCACTCTCGTCATCACGCTGCAGTCGCCTCCTCCTCACCTGGTTTCGCTTTTCTTGCAGGTTATGATTCTGCATATCCTGCTGGATAATGCGCGTGGTATTTATAGTGCTCATAATTGCCACGGTGATCGGAGCAGGCTCCATGTTCCCAGTGCTATGGCATCTGCACTGAAAAAAGGCACGGAACGATTGTCTGCCATTGCTCTGACGGAGAGAGGGGTGACTGACAACATGGTTTACAGGGTTGGCTTACAGGGAATTAAAATCAACAAAGGGGGTGGCTTTGCATCAAGGAGAAACTGAACGGCCGCCTCAAGGATAGAACTCAAAATGCTGGGTTTAGCAGGCTGTTGATTTCACGGAGGGAGGGGGGAAGGAGAAAATGAATACAAAACAAATCTGGTCTATTTCTTGTTTTCATCCACTTCATCTATCTTTATACATCTTGCTGGCAGCAGACAGTGCGGTACGACCGCTAGCCATCGTCATCTCCTGGGTGCTCGGCAGAAGACAGTGCAGTATGACTGCTGGCCATCGTTGTCTCCTGGCTGCTCATTAGAAGATGATGCAGTAGAACTGCCGGCAGAACTGAATCGCCAGGAGACGAAACTTAAAAGGGAAATGACCTGGCTGAGTCACTCCCATGTTTGCCCAGGCACCCCGACCAACCTCACCAAGGTCGGCTAAAAGAGCACCCAGGAGTACAGCGACGACGACTACCAGTCATGCTGCACTGTCTGCTGCCAAAAGGCAATGAGCTGCTGCTGTGTAGCAATGCAGTACCGCGTCTGCCAGCACCCAGGAGACATACGGCAACGGTGAGCTGAGCGGGCTCCATGCTTGCCGTGGTATGGCGTCTGCATGGAAAAAAGGCACGAAACGATTGTCTGCTGTTGCTTTCACGGAGGGAGGGAGGGAAGGGGGGCCTGACGATTTGTACCCAGAATCACCCGCGACAATGTTTTAACCTCCCTTCCCCCCATCAGGCATTGGGATTTCTACCCAGAATTCAAATGGGCAGCAGAGACTGCAGGAACTGTGGGATAGCTACCCACAGTGCAATGCTCTGGAAGTCAACAGTTGCCTCGATACTGTGGATGCCTTCACCGACTAAATGCACTTAGAGCATTTGTGTGGGGACACACACAATCGACTGTATAAAAACGCTTTTTACAAAACCAACTTCTATAAATTCGACCTAATTTCGTAGTGTAGACATAGCCTTAGTCCTGTCATGAGTGCAGGGGACTGGACTAGATGACCTTTTGAGGTCTCTTCCAGTCCTATGATTCTAAGTCCGGCTAGCCCTACTCTGGTGACCTGGGCTGGGAAGCTTGCTCCTGCTTGGTCCAAAATGCTGTGTAAATGTACCCAGAGAGGTCAAGCAATTTGCCCAAACTCACAGCTCATTGACACAATTGCAGGTAAGTCCTGCTTCCCAGTGCTATTCTCTAATCACTGAGCAATGCTCCCTCTTCGGATATTTCTCCTCCAGGACTGCCTGCTAAAGAGTAAGATGGGGAGGCTAGAAGCATAACAGTTAGAAATAGAAAGATCTTGGGACACCTAGTCTACCGCTTACTAACGTGAGATTCTTTTCTACAGGATGTTCACCCGTGGTTTGTCCAGGGCTCCCAGAATCCCTTCTGGCATTGACTGTGCTCATGTGCGTGGTGGGCAAGTGGGTTGCTCCCTAAAGGAGACTATTGCTCATCTCTTGATGATTTCTCCCACTCACCAGGCTCATTTTAGGGCACTGATCCTCAGCCTTGTCCATATTGGACCATCCCTGCAATTCAGCAATATGGGAAATGCAGTGCGGTCGTGAATCCCTGCTACCTCTTCATGACCCTGCAGGTCAAGAACCCATCTTAGGACATTTGTCATGATTCACCTTCTGCTTTCTCCGGAGCAAATGGGAAGCAGTTTCCTCAATGAGGTGGAAGACTTAATAGAACTGTAACAGGGACTCTGTCCTCCCGTCACAAATACACAGGGACCCTGCACGAAGCCCTCACGGCCCTCTGCTGTGTACTCGAGTCATCATCCTGTAGCAGAAGCTGCTGAGAATACTCTATAGGACGAATTCACAAGGCTTCTAGCTCAGATTCTAACGTGTTTGAAGCACACATTTGTTTTCAATGAACAATAATCCATCTGACTTTGAAATGTGCTTTCAATGAGCTTATTCTCCCGCGTTTGTACGAACGGTCAAAAAGAAATGAACATTTCAGCTAATCACAAGTGTATTTTCTTCAGCTTGTTCCCAGCTCTTCCAATAAGTAATAACTAGTACTGGCAGAAAGATTTTGAAAATTAAAAATTAAAGTGAAAAATTGGAAGCACTTTTTGCTCACCTCCAAGAATAACTAATGCATGGGATGGCTAACGGCTACATGTACCAGCAATTTTTTTTTAACTGAACTTCAGTGTAGGACTTCAAAGTGTTTGATGTATCTGATGCTAAATCTTCCTGATTTGGTGTCCGCTTTGTTTTCTGACCCCACATCCCTTAATCTGATAGCCCTGCCTGCAGTGAATCACCACACTGTGACATAGTGTGGGATCCCTCGATGAAACTCTATGGTCAGTGTTATGCAGGAGGTCAGAAGAGATGATCCAAATAGTCCCTTCTGGCCTTGAAGCCTACATAAATACCTCGGCACTAGTGATATCAACCCTCATTTCCAGAACTTACAACTGTTTTAGAGACAAGAGTTTACTTACTGGAGGAAAATAAAGAGGGTTGGGTTTTTTAATATTGAAACCTAAGGCTGGTCAGGCTTTGGGTGAAACCGGGCAGAGCCCTCAGTGTGGTAAGAGGTAACTCTGACTTCTCTATTTCTATCTCTGCCTCCTTTTCTCCTCTCAGGGGTCACCCAATGAAATGAATAGGCAGCAGATTTAAAAAGAAAAGGAAGTATTTCTTCACACAACACACAGTCAACCTGTGGAACTCATTGCCAGGGGATGTGGTGAAGGTGAAAACTATAACTGGATTAAAAAAAGAATTAGATCAGTTCATGGAGAACTTCCTCACAACAAATGGCTGTAACTAAGGGGGAGTGCTACAACAAATGGCTGTAACTAAGGGGGAGTGCTATGCAGTAGTTAGAGCAGAGGGTTGGTTCTGTTCTTTACTTACCGAGACCTCGTGCTATCCTATACCATTGACTGGCAGGGGTGAAATGCTGTGAGCTGCCTTGATTACTAAACAAATGAGATGTGAGCACACAAACCACATTTAGAGCCAGCCAGGCCGATAACTGGCTATGAAGTTGGATGGAAGTTGTAGCATGGGGAGGGCCCAAAGAAAACACTAAGGTCACAGGTCTGGTGTGTTGGGTGCATGCATTCTCTTGCCTTGTGTAGGATTCAGATGTTGCCTGGCTCTGACCTTCTTGATATGCCAAGCATTTCACCGGAAAGGCCTGTTCAGGCTTGTATGGGCTTGCTGGTTAGAGCTAAGCATTGAAGCAATCTGGTATTTCAAACAAAGTGCCAATGTAGGAGGTGTGAGGAGGGGCCAGTCAGTGTTAAACACATCACTATGTCAATGGAACACAACATAAAACTCTCCCTTAAGTTTCCATAAACTTTGGGAACCACTTGCTAGATTGTGTGGTTTTGACACATGGTCAGTATAACAAAGTGGCAGATGTGACATTCAGCATTGCTGAGTATTAGTTCTTACATTTTTTACGGATAGTGGACAGATAGGATGTTGTTCTTCTATCTACCACCATTGCCTAGGGATCTGCAGTGCTTTACAGACTTCATTGGCGTCCCGCCCCCTCAGCACTGAAATGCACAGGCAACAGCTTCTCTCTTCCCATGCACCAAGTACAATCCCTCCTCAAACCCCATTCTCCCAGGCCTGGGGCATTGGAGAGAGAGCAATGGGCCTTCAGGCAGGAGCATGAGGGTAGAGAGTGAGCAAATGTGCTCTGGGTTCTCTTCCCAGCTGTACCTTTCACCTTGGGAAAGTGACAAACAGGAGGATAATTTCTTTCTCCCATCCTTATTGGGTTTTGTCACTTTAGACTGTACCCTGCTGAGGGCAGGCATTGTCTCTTACTGTGTTCATACAGCACCTAGCGCAGCAGGCCCAGACCTCAGCTGGAGCTTCTAACTGCTGCCGCAATACCAGTAATAATAGGAATACTCAGTGTCCATCTTAGAGTTAAGAAACTGGCTTTCAAATGCTCCCTGTGTTTTTGCAGAGTTGCCTTTTATGCCATAACGGAGGTGCCAGATGAATGTGGAGTAGGAAAAAACCCAGTGCAAGTAACTAAACAGGGATCTTTGAATAGAATCATAGAATATCAGGGTTGGAAGGGACCCCAGAAGGTCATCTAGTCCAACCCCCTGCTCGAAGCAGGACCAATTCCCAGTTAAATCATCCCAGCCAGGGCTTTGTCAAGCCTGACCTTAAAAACCTCTAAGGAAGGAGATTCTACCACCTCCCTAGGTAACGCATTCCAGTGTTTCAGGCTCCACACATCTACTCTGCCCTTTGCTCGGGACGGAGCAAGATGGCTTGCTAGATTACGCACAAAATATCTGTTGGTGCCTGCAGCTACTTAGACGAATGGGGCATTTCAGTGCATGTCTTCTCTGAAGCACCTTTCATTAGTAGAACGTACACCCCAGCCCTGAGAAATGAAAACATTTCGAGCTAGTCGGCTCAATTTCTCCCTGAGAAGAATCAGACCCACTGAACAGCACAAGCTGCTAATCCAGATTCGCACAGCATGAGGGCAGCTGGCTTTGCAGAACACAGCATACCTTCCCGTACAGCCTTCTGGGGGAGACTTCCACCACACAGAGGTGTTGTGGAGAAGGAAACTTCCTGTGGAAAAGTCAGACTGCTTCTCCAAGTCTAATGAAATCCCACAGCCTCAGGAACTGGATGGCTCAGGGGACTTGTAAGTGTGCGCGAAAACCTTGCAACTGTTGCTCATCAAAATTCAGCCCTGCTCGGTTAAAGCTGTTACCATCAGGAGACCAGAGGGGAACCTACAGGAGATGAGTGTGGACTTTGTCTGGTTCCTAGCTGACAAATGCTGCATTGCAGTTATCATGAGCTGGTGCCCTTGTGCACACTTTCAGCTGAGAGGCCAAGCAATGAGAAGGCATTTGAAAGCCAATTCAGCCGTAGTATTGTCCTGGCTTCCAGGGCAGGCTGAGGGGATTGCCTGGGTGTGGCATAGGGTGAGATCACACAGTCTGTGTTGTGCAGAAGAAAAGACATTAGTTCGTCTGGTATCTTACGCCACCACTAAATTCATTAACTCCCACAACATCAAGCCCTGAAGCTTGTATCCAATGTAAGAGCTAATTTCCTGTTCTCTGGGGCTCAGAGAGGAGAAGGCTCCTCAGAATACTATTGGCTTTGAAGCCACACAACTGTTCTTGGATTTGATCCTGTAGCTTTTCCAGCAGACCAGATGAAACGTGATATAATTTGCTAGCAACAAACTCATCCCCACCCTGCTAAGGATTGTAGCACAGGAGACCAGGCAGGGAATTGCCACAGAAAAAGAAGATAATGACAGATTGATTCTTGTCTCTCAGAATTAGTTCAGCCCAGCTGGGATATGAACATTGTTGCAGGTGTGAGTGCTGACTCCAGCAACATAAACAACAGCTAATGATAAAGAACAAAGTGCTGTGCTGATGGGAGGAGTCTAGTGGGGAGTCTGCAGGGACCAGAGGCAGGTCAGATCAACAAGGGAATTGTAGTTTGCATTCAAACCAAGGTTGCAGCAACAATCTGTTCCATCTCATGCAGACCGTGTGCAGAAGTTGGGCTCCTGGCAGGCTGTCATAGAATCATAGAATATCAGGGTTGGAAGGGACCTCAGGAGGTCATCTAGTCCAACCCCCTGCTCAAAGCAGGACCAATCCCCAATTAAATCATCCCAGCCAGGGCTTTGTCAAGCCTGACCTTAAAAACTTCCAAGAAAGGAGATTCTACCACCTCCCTAGGTAACGCATTCCAGTGTTTCACCACCCTCCTGGTGAAAAAGTTTCCTAATATCCAACCTAAACCTCCCCCACTGCAACTTGAGACCATTACTCCTTGTCCTGTCCTCTTCTACCACTGAGAATAGTCTAGAACCATCCTCTCTGGAACTACCTCTCAGGTAGTTGAAAGCAGCTATCAAATCCCCCCTCATTCTTCTCTTCTGCAGACTAAACAATCCCAGTTCCCTCAGCCTCTCCTCATAAGTCATGTGTTCCAGACCCCTAATCATTTTTGTTGCTCTTCGCTGGACTCTCTCCAATTTATCCACATCCTTCTTGTAGTGTGGGGCTCAAAACTGGACACAGTACTCCAGATGAGGCCTCACCAATGTCGAATAGAGGGGAACGATCACGTCCCTCGATCTGCTCGCTATACCCCTACTTATACATCCCAAAATGCCATTGGCCTTCTTGGCAACAAGGGCACACTGCTGACTCCTATCCAGCTTCTCGTCCACTGTCACCCCTAGGTCCTTTTCTGCAGAACTGCTGCCTAGCCATTCGGTCCCTAGTCTGTAGCGGTGCATTGGGTTCTTCCGTCCTAAGTGCAGGACCCTGCACTTATCCTTATTGAACCTCATCAGATTTCTTTTGGCCCAATCCTCCAATTTGTCTAGGTCCCTCTGTATCCTATCCCTGCCCTCCAGCGTATCTACCACTCCTCCTAGTTTAGTATCATCCGCAAATTTGCTGAGAGTGCAATCCACACCATCCTCCAGATCATTTTTGAAGATATTGAACAAAACCGGTCCCAGGACCGACCCCTAGGGAACTCCACTTGACACCGGCTGCCAACTAGACATGGAGCCATTGATCACTACCCGTTGAGCCCGACAATCTAGCCAGCTTTCTACCCACCTTATAGTGCATTCATCCAGCCCATACTTCTTTAACTTGCTGACAAGAGTACTGTGGGAGACCGTGTCAAAAGCTTTGCTAAAGTAAAGAAACAATACATCCACCGCTTTCCCTTCATCCACAGAACCAGTAATCTCATCATAGAAGGCGATTAGATTAGTTAGGCATGACCTTCCCTTGGTGAATCCATGCTGACTGTTCCTGATCACTTTCCTCTCATGTAAGTGCTTCAGGATTGATTCTTTGAGGACCTGCTCCATGATTTTTCCGGGGACTGAGGTGAGGCTGACTGGCCTGTAGTTCCCAGGATCCTCCTTCTTCCCTTTTTTAAAGATTGGCACTACATTAGCCTTTTTCCAGTCATCTGGGACTTCCCCCGTTCGCCACGAGTTTTCAAAGATAATGGCCAATGGCTCTGCAATCACAGCCGCCAATTCCTTCAGCACTCTCGGATGCAACTTGTCCGGCCCCATGGACTTGTGCACGTCCAGCTTTTCTAAATAGTCCCTAACCACCTCTTTCTCCACAGAGGGCTGGCCATCTACTCCCCATGCTGTGATGCCCAGCGCAGCAGTCTGGGAGCTGACCTTGTTAGTGAAGACAGAGGCAAAAAAAGCATTGAGTACATTAGCTTTTTCCACATTCTCTGTCACTAGGTTGCCTCTCTCATTCAGTAAGGGGCCCACACTTTCCTTGGCTTTCTTCTTGTTGCCAACATACCTGAAGAAACCCTTCTTGTTACTCTTGACATCTCTTGCTAGCTGCAGCTCCAGGTGCTATTTGGCCCTCCTGATTTCATTCCTACATGCCCGAGCAATATTTTTATACTCTTCCCTGGTCATATGTCCAACCTTCCACTTCTTGTAAGCTTCTTTTTTATGTTTAAGATCCGCTAGGATTTCACTGTGAAGCCAAGCTGGTCGCCTGCCATATTTACTATTCTTTCGACTCATCGGGATGGTTTGTCCCTGTAACCTCAACAGGGATTCTTTGAAATACAGCCAGCTCTCCTGGACTCCTTTCCCCTTCATGTTAGTCCCCCAGGGGATCCTACCCATCCGTTCCCTGAGGGAGTCGAAGTCTGCTTTCCTGAAGTCCAGGGTCCGTATCCTGCTACTTACCTTTCTTCCCTGTGTCAGGATCCTGAACTCAACCAACTCATGGTCACTGCCTCCCAGATTCCCATCCACTTTTGCTTTCCCCACTAATTCTTCCCTGTTTGTGAGCAGCAGGTCAAGAAAAGCTCCCCCCCTAGTTGGCTCCTCTAGCACTTGCACCAGGAAATTGTCCCCTACGCTTTCCAAAAACTTCCTGGATTGTCTATGCACCGCTGTATTGCTCTCCCAGCAGATATCAGGATGATTGAAGTCACCCATGAGAACCAGGGCGTGCGATCTAGTAGCTTCTGCGAGTTGCCAGAAGAAAGCCTCATCCACCTCATCCCCCTGGTCCGGTGGTCTATAGCAGACTCCCACCACTACATCACACTTGTTGCTCACACTTCTAAACTTAATCCAGAGACACTCAGGTTTTTCTGCAGTTTCGTACCGGAGCTCTGAGCATTCATACTGCTGCCTTACATACAGTGCTACTCCCCCACCTTTTCTGCCCTGCCTGTCCTTCCTGAACAGTTTATAACCATCCATGACAGTACTCCAGTCATGTGAGTTATCCCACCAAGTCTCTGTTATTCCAATCACGTCATAATTCCTTGACGTCACCAGGACCTCCAGTTCTCCCTGCTTGTTACCAAGGCTTTGTGCATTCGTATATAAGAACTGAGATAACCTGCTGATCGCCCCTCATTCTCAGTATGAGGCAGGAGTCCTCCCCTCACAGACCTTCCTGCCTGTGCTTCCTCCCGGTATCCCGCTTACCTCAGGGCTTTGGTCTCCTTCCCCCGGTGAACCTAGTTTAAAGCCCTCCTCACTAGGTTAGCCAGCCTGCTTGCGAAGATGCTCTTCCCTCTCTTCGTAAGGTGGAGCCCGTCTCTGCCCAGCACTCCTCCTTCATGGAACACCATCTCATGGTCAAAGAATCCAAAGCCTTCTCTCCGACACCACCTGCGTAGCCATTCGTTGACTTCCACGATTCGACGGTCCCTACCCAGGCCTTTTCCTTCCACGGGGAGGATGGATGAGAACACCACTTGCGCCTCAAACTCCTTTATCCTTCTTCCCAGAGCCACATAGTCTGCAGTGATCCGCTCAAGATCATTCTTGGCAGTATCATTGGTGCCCACGTGGAGAAGCAGGAAGGGGTAGCGATCCGAGGGCTTGATGAGTCTCGGCAGTCTCTCCGTCACATCGCGAATATTAGCCCCTGGCTAAGAGCAGCAGACTTCTCGGTTCTGTCCATGTGATCTTAGCTGGGCAGAATTTAGGGACCCTTCTTTGAGTTGTTACATACCCCAGCTCACACCAATGGGACTGGTCTGGTACATATCTGTCTGCAGAGCTGCTTAAATTTTTCCTAGATTCCAAGGCCACAAGGCACCGTTGTCATAATCTAGTCTGATCTCCTGTGTAACACAGGCCAGAGATCCTCCCCACAATAATTCCTACAGCAGATCTTTTTTAATCAAGAGTGGATTTTTTCTAAAATTGTTATGGATGGAGAATCCACCATGACCCTTGGTAAATAGCTGCAATGGTTAATTACTCTTACAATTAAAGATTTATGCCTTATTTCCAGTCCACTGCAGACTGGGCTGTTGACTGTCTGGTTGGCGGCGCTGCGCATAGGGGCTGGCAGGCTCCCTGTTAGCCTCTGCGTCACATAGCTCCCAGGAAGCAGCCAGCATATCCCCCCTCCAGCTCTTACGGGTAGGGGCAGTCAGGGGGCTCCGCATATTGCCCCAAGCACCGCTCCCGCAGCTCCCATTGGCTGGGAACCACTGCTAATGGGAGCTGCGGGGATGGCACCTGTGGACAGGGCAGCGTGCAGAGCCGCCTGGCCACACCTCCACATAGGAGCTAGAGAGGGGACATGCTGCTGTTTCTGGGAGCTGCTTGAGGTAAGCGCCACCTGGAGCCTGCACTCCTGACCTCCTGCCCCAGCCCTGATCCACCTCCCGCCCTCTGAACCCCTCGGTCCCAGCCTGGAGCCCCCTCATACACCCTGAACCCCTCATTTCAGGCCCCAAATCCCTCATCCCTGGCCCCACATCAGAACCCACACCCCCCATCTGGAGCCCTCACCTCCCACACCCCAACCCCCTGCCCCAATCCAGAAACCCTCTCCCTTACCCTGAACCCCTCATTTCTGGCCCCACCCCAGAACCCCCCCCCCAGCCTAAAGCCCATACCTCCTCCCACACCCCAACCCCCTGCCTCAGCCTGGAGCCCCCTCCCACACTCTGAAGTCCTCACTTCTAGCCCCACCCCAGAGCCCACACCCCCTCCCAGTGAAAGTAAGCGAGTGTGGGGAGAGCGAGCAAGCAACAGAGGGACAGGGGGATGGAGTGAGCGGGGGGGGGGGCAGATCCTCGGAGAAGGGGCAGGGCCTCAGAGGAAGGGTGGGGCGGGGCAGGGCGGGGCAGGGCAGGGCAGGGCAAGGATGTTCAGTTTTGTGCAAGTAGAAAGATGGCAACCCTACTCTTCCCCCCTTACCTGGGCTGCACATCTGCCTCTCCTAGGCCTTTGCCCCACTCTCTAGCAAGCTGAGGGAAACTAGACAGATCTTCCTCACTCCCTCTGAAGCCTCCTCCTACTCTGGGCTTCCTCCCTTTATGCTCATAACCCAGCTCCTCTCCCAGCTGGGCTTCATCTTCAGTTGGGCCTGGCCCACCCTCCAGGTGCAACCAGAGCACTAATTTCTCTCTGTCTCCTGTTAACTCATTACCTGTGTGGAGCACATAAGCCCAGCACACCTACCTTGTGTTTTTTAGGTGTAAAATTTGTGTAAAATTAACCCCTGGCAAGCTTGGCTTCTCCGGATCACGAGTCCCTTGCACACACCCTCCAGCGATTTCACGCACCCAGATCTTTTCAAATTGCACCAGGTGAACTACACGCTATGCTACCCGTATGTGCAATAGCTCGCCCAAGAAAAAAATGTCAACATGCCCAGTCAGTGCGCTAAGGATGAGTTGGTTTGCCAGGTGGGCTGCCTGTCTCCTGGGTTATGAGAAGGCATTTTGTTTGAAAGGGAAAACAAAATGAATAGATTTGACTCCAGTGGAGTTACTATGGATTCCCACCAATGTGGCTGACAAATGCTGACTGGGCACCTCAGTGAGTACCTGTATTTTTCACGTGGCTGAAGCTCTGTAGCAGTGTAACCCACTGATTCAGTGTGTATCACCTCAAGTCAGTGGTGGATCAGCATAAGAGGATAAAAGCCTACTGCTGCCACCAGCTACGGGAGCTAGGTCCAGATCCTCAAAGGTATGCAGGCTCCTAACTATCACTGAAATCAGTGGATAAGAGGAACCTAAATAGCTTTGAGGTTCTGGGCCTTAATTCTCTAGCTGTAGTGGCAGAAGGCCAAAGTTCGCTCTCTGCTAATAGCCCGTGATCTGTCTGTGTGTGGGGGTGTTCTTTATACCAGCACTTTTCCTCCTGTCATTAAGAGTCTGTTGCAGCCCCATGGTGCATTCACACAAGAAGGCCACATTGCTAATACTGACAAATGCGTCATCACTTATGTCACAGGTGCCGACTTTCCAATGTGCCAGGGGGTGCTCGATCCCCAGCTCTGCCCCAGGCCCCGCCCCCACTCCACTTCTTTCCCCAAGTCCCCACCCCACCCTGCCTTTTCCTGCCCCTGCCCCACTCTTGCCCCGCCTCTTCCTGCCCCATTCCACCCCTCGCCCTAGCGCGCCGCGTCCTCGCTCCTCCCCTCTCCCGCCCAGAGCCCCCTGCACACTGCAAAACTCCTGACTGGGGTGGGCGGGAGGCACGGGGAGGGAGGGGGAGGCGCTGATCAGCGGAGCCCACCGCCGGGCAGGAGGTGCTGGTGGAGAGGGTGGGGTTGATAAGGGGGCTGCCGGTGGGTGCTCAGCACCCACCATTTTTTCCCCTTGGGTGCTCCAGCCCTGGGGCACCCCTGGAGTCGGTGCCTATGACTTATGTGTTTGTAGCTGAAAAGTGGTGCCGTGGAATGAAGTGTCTGTGGAACTGCAAGGATGCGAAACCCACAGAAATCCTTTGTAGGCGAGTGCCTCATTCATTTGCATTTGTGAGGCTCTCCTGTTTTGCTCCCTTAGCTGTGTGTAAAATGGCCTTTGAGTCGTTTGTGAAATTTCCTCTGCCGCGATGCTGTGCCCGTCAGATGTTATCATCCCAGAAATAGCAAGCAGCAGCAGCTGAGGCCCAAGGAATATGCTCTGGGGCTCAGGAAAATGGTAGATGAAATTTGCCCGAGTGAGGCAGAATTAATCAGGTTTGAAAAAGAACACAGCTCTTGAGCCCTGTGGGATCCTAGCTAAAAATTCCTGCCTACATAGATCATCTTGTCCTGCTCCTTGACATAACTTCTAACAGAAAGAGATTGGTTTATTTCCTCTATTGCACAAAGCCTTTCTCATGGAAATAGCGGGCTAAAGAGATTGAGACTTACATTTGACTTGGGAAAGAAGAGAGAGAAATATTAGCACGTGAAATGCTCCATAGTCACAAGGGCCGAAATCCAGCCTCCTGGGTTGCATCTATCTAGCTATGGCTTTTGTTTTATACCATGCTAATCCCTGTAGGAGCCTAGTGTATTTAGGAGCCTAGCTTTGGACTCTCAGTTTGATCAAATCTGGGCCACGAGGTTTGAACCCAAATTGAACCCAAATTCCACAGCGTGCCTGGGCGTCTGAGACAGAAGGCAGCCTTTGGACCTTTTCGATTTGCCACTCGAGGCTGCACTGAGCACTCGGCACAAAGTAGGCATAAACTCTGGCCACTTTCCTTTTAGAAACAAACCCCTCAGTCTTTGCATCCATTCGAAGCCGCTCTTGGAGACCCCTGTGTTTGTTTGCTCAACACAGATTTCAGAGTAACAGCCTGTTAGTCTGTATTCGCAAAAAGAAAAGGAGTCCTTGTGGCACCTTAGAGACTAACCAATTTATTTGAGCATGAGCTTTCGTGAGCCACAGCTCACTTCATCGGATGCATACTGTGGAAAGTGTAGAAGATCTTTTTATACACACAAAGCATGAAAAAATACCTCCCCCCACCCCACTCTCCTGCTGGTAATAGCTTATCTAAAGTGATCACTCTTCTTACAATGTGTATGATAATCAAGTTGGGCCATTTCCAGCACAAATCCATGTGCCAGCAATGCCCCTGTGCCATGTACATTGGTCAAACTGGACAGTCTCTATGTAAAAGAATAAATGGACACAAATCAGATGTCAAGAATTATAACATTCATAAACCAGTCGGAGAACACTTCAATCTCTCTGGTCACGCGATTACAGACATGAAAGTTGCGATATTACAACAGAAAAACTTCAAATCCAGACTCCAGCGAGAAACTGCTGAATTGGAATTCATTTGCAAATTGGATACAATTAACTTAGGCTTGAATAGAGACTGGGAGTGGCTAAGTCATTATGCAATTATGCAATAAGCTGTTACCAGCAGGAGAGTGGGGTGGGGGGAGGTATTTTTTCATGCTTTGTGTGTATAAGAAGATCTTCTACACTTTCCACAGTATGCATCCGATGAAGTGAGCTGTAGCTCACGAAAGCTTATGCTCAAATAAATTGGTTAGTCTCTAAGGTGCCACAAGTACTCCTTTTCTTTTTGCTCAACACATATCTGTATCAGCATGTAATTAAAGAGGACAAACTGCTGTGCTCCAGAGTGTGAAAGCAATGAGTGCTCAGCACCAAATATAAAGTCAAACACTGCAACCAGAGAGCTTCTGCCTTTCAGGCCAAGAGTGTTTGCCTGGAGTCAGTGCAGTTTCTGAGCCAGCTTCTCAGTGGCTGTACATCGGCATAGCTCCACTGAAGCCAATGGGGCCTACGCCCATTCACACTGGCTGAGAACCCTCTATGCCTATTGTACATGGGCCACAGAAGCCTTGTTCAGTCTAGAGATGCAGTGGTAATTTCTGCTCATTGCCGGCCCTTTGGTTTATTTCCCTCTCTCTGCCTTGGTGCCTGGAGCACAAGCCCAGGACAGTGGGAAGAAGCTGTTTGCTATCAGTACCTCTTCACCAGGAAGGGACTTTCCCCTTTGCCTGCTGTAAATAGCTTTGTGGCTCTGACCAGATCAAATGGCTATTAAAATACTCGACTAGTAGAACAGGGAAGTAAAGCAAGTCTGTGTAATGTTATTGGGAATAGATTGGCCTTGATGCTTTGCAGCATCAGTTTGTCACCAGCAAAACTTCTGACTTGCACTTGCCGGGGAATAGACAAGATCATGAAATAGGTCTAGCCTATTTCCAACTATTATCACTAGGGTTGCTGGCCTAGAGGATGGACAGGATGGAGTAGATGTGGTCGATCTTTTTTTAAGAAAGGCTTTTGACACAGTCTCACGTGACATTCTCATAAGCAAACTAGGGAAATGTGGTCTGGACGAAATTACTATAAGGTGGGAGCAAAGCTGGTTGAAAGACTGTACGCAAAGATTAGTCAATAGTTTGCTATGAAACTGGGAGGGTGTATTTAGTGGGGTCATATAGGGGTCAGTCCTGAGTCTGAGACTATTTGATATTTTCATTAATGACTTGGATAATGGAGCAGAAAGCAGGAAAACATGCTTACTAAATGTGCAGATTACATCAACCTGGGAGGGTTGCAAGCACTTTGAAGGACAGGATTAGAATTTAAATTGGCCTTTACAAGTTTGAGAATTGGTCTGAAATCAGCAAGATGAAATTCAATAAAGACAAGTGGAAAATACTTCACATAGGAAGGAAAAAATCAAAGCACACGTACCAAACAGGGAATAACTGGCTAGACGGTAGTAGTGCTGAAAAGGATCGGGGGGTTATATTGGATCACAAATTGAATATGAGCCAACAATGTGATGCAGTTGCAAAAAAGGCTAATATCATCTGAGGTGTATTAACCGGATGCCATATATAAGACAGGGGCAGTAGTTGTCCCGCTCTCCTTGGCACTGGTGAAGCCTCAGCTGGAGTACTGGGTCCAATTCTGGGTGCCACACTTGAAGAAAGATGTGGACAACTTGGAGATTCCAAATGAGAGCAACAAAAATGATAAAAGGTTTAGAAAACCTGACCTATGAGGAAAGGTTAAAAAAACGGTGCATGTTTAGTCCTGAGAAAAGAAGACTACGGGGGGGGGGGGGAGGAGGAGGGGGATCTGATAGTCTTCAAACAAGTTAAAGGCAAGAGGATGGTGATCAATTGTCCCACTGAAGGTAGGACAAGAAGTAATGGGTTAATCAGCAGCAAGGGAGATTTAGGTTAGATAGTAGCAAAAACTTTCTAACTATGAAGATAGTTCAGCTGTGGAAGTAGCTTCCAGGGGAGGTTGTGGAATCCCCATCACGGGAGGTTTTTAAGAACAGGTTGGATAAATACCTGTCAGGGATGGTCTAGGTTTAGTTGGTCCTGCGTCAGCACAGGGGGCTGGACTGGATGCCCTCTCAAGGTCCCTTCCAGCCCTACATTTATGATTATCATAGGGCCCATTTCCAGGTGCTATGCAGGCCCCTGTTCCCTCAGAGGGGGCCTGTGTGTGGGCCTTACCCATCTTGAGGGTGGTCAGGCTGGCGAGGTGGAAGGTGTGGAGTGGCTGCTGCGTTGGGATCTGCAAAGGCCCAGATGGGCTCCTCACCTTTCCCACCTGATACTTATGCTCTCTGTCCCCTATGGAACGGTGTCTTTTGAGGAGCTAGAGGGGGGGATCTGGTGGAGCTGGGGACTCAGTGGGAGTCCCCCGAAGAATAGGTGATTGGGGTGTGGGACTGGGTAGGCTGGGGGCAGATGGAAGGGGACATGTACGTCTCCCTCCTCACCTTCCATTTTCCGGGAGCAGTCAGCCTCCTCAGCTGTCACTAACCGGGGGAATCCCAGTCCTCCATGCTGGGTGACAGAAGGTTCCCCCTTGCCTCCCCCTGCCCATGGCTGGGAAGCAAGGAAGTGAAGTCAAAGGCAAGTGTGGGCTGCTGTGGGGTTCAGTCATTCAGCAGCTGCCCCCAGCTGAAGCTAGTCCTGCCTGTTAATGCCCCCACTTTCTTCAGGTAAGGGAGTAAAGGAACAACATGGAGAATGAAAGACACGTCTCTGCCGCTATTTTCCCCTTGGCAGGCTGCAAGTAGAAGCCCTTCTCGCTGGTGGTGTTAGGTGTATGGAATCGCCTTGTCTCCCCCATTTCATATACTTGATGCAAGAATAAATCTGCCTCATGAATTCACAGAACTGCCGAATGCCCACAGTTGCCATAGCAGGCAATGGGAGCTAGTGGTGCTCAGCACCTTTAAAATCAGACCATGTAAATGCACTGGGAGTGTCTGCCTGCCCCTGTAAATAGTGCTCGTGACCCAGGCCCCATGTTCTGCACAGCAATTTAGACATTAATTAGGCAGCCGAGACCTCACAATGATGTACTGAGGTATCCGTTCCACCTTCTCCCCCAGACCAATCAGGAAAGTGTAACTGACTTATTTTCAATATTAAAATCAGTTCATTTTCCCACTGTCCCCAATTTTAAATGTGCCACAGATGTGTCTGCTGACAAGGAGTCGCTGCCATTGGATGAGCAGGGAAAGTGGGTAATTATAGCAGCTGGGTAGGGGAAGCGTTGTGGCCTTTGCATTGAAGAACATGTGGAAGGTGAGTTTATTTTTTAGTATCCTGGGGGCTGCTGAGGCAGGGGATACATTGCCCCCTTTTGGACAGGGTCAGATTATACATTTCTGGGGAGAAGAACTTTGACTTCCTCAATCCCCACACCCATCACCCTTGAAGGCAACCAGCTGACATGCTTCACTTCACTCCGATATCTGCGACTGCATCCAGACAATGAGGATCTCAGCTTTGGTTTAAAAAATAAAAATCTCTAGCTCTCATGGCTGTAAAGAAAACTCTCAAAATTTGAATCACATATAAATGGCTGCAGTGATGTCTGTGCTTAAAGACCACTAGTTTAATGTTTCTGCTAAACAGATCTGCTGGGAAATAGTAACGTGACAGTTAAATTCTCATCAAGACTACAATGTTAACATCCCATTGAGATGAATGAAGCAGTTCACACCTCTCAGCAGAATTGTTTCAGGCTGTCTGGAGCTCAGGCAGACATTGCCACACAGGGGTACATTTGATTCACATTTTGAGGGTTTCTTCTCAGCCAGGAGGGCTCGAGGGTTTTGTCTTTAGTTAGGTGAAAGCTGAGATTCTGGAACACAATTGTGTAGGAATTTAAAAATAATCTGCAATTATGTGGCCGTATAATCGTGTTAGACACGCTGCCCTAGTTTGACTCAGGTCGGCGATGATACAAATCTGGCACCTTCTTCCTCCACGCAGCAGTTCCCTGTGGGTACCTGAGTCATGGTAATGTACTCTTCTGCAGCAAACACACTGTTTTGCCTCAGTCCAAGGCTTCCCCAACCCTCAAGCCTTCAACAGCTTTGAAGAATTTTAAATGGAATTTGTAGCATTTTTGAAATGTGCCAGATCAACTGTCCTGGAGACTGATGCCCTCAATGTAGTGATAGCAGGGGCAGTGGGGGCAAATTGAATTTTCCACTTGCCAAAGTCCTCAGAAGGATGTCAGGACGCATCATTGTGGCAACTGAGCGCCTTCTAGAGATTGAGTTGATGAGCATTTGTGCCACATGGTACAATCTTGTAAGAGCTAAAACTCTTGTAACATCTTCTCATTCCACTAATGTAAAAGTAAGCAAGAAACAACCCCTTAGGCTTTATGAGGTCGCCTATATTTATCTTAAAGGAGCAACAGAGGGCACAAACAACTTTGCAGTTCACCTTTAAGGGCATCCACAGAGGATTAGCTAGAGTTTATTCAGTTTAACCAGTATTAGCTGGAGTTTATGTAACAAGAAACTTAATCTGAGGATGGTGGAAAGAAAAAAGAAAGGGATGGGAGAATTATCAAGTTAAAGCAGAAATTATTCCATTGGGGAGAGATATCTCTTGACCTCCTAGGGAAGGGATCAGAGGCTACAGAGATGTTATTTTTGTAGGGTGCAAAAGAGGAATGAATTGGTAGGCTATTCCTGGTAGAGCAGTACTGGTTGGGAAGGAATACCCCCTTAAACCTAAGGAAAGAAGTCACCCATAATCCAGAGCCCGTTTGAAATGCAGTGCAATATTTTCCATGCCTTTCTGGGCAATCGGGATGTTATTTTTGGTCACTGCGGCACACCAAGTGTGGTTTGTAGCATGTGCAACAAGAAGGAAGTTCTCAGTTGCTCCTCATTGTTTTTGTTCCTATTGACCTAACCATTGATAGGTGCAGGATGTGAATATAGCTCCAAGGATGTAATTGGGGAGACTTGGAGACAGCTCGTCTGCTAGGGACAGTGAGTTGTCACAACAGAGTCTTTCATGTTACTCCTTTTCAAATGAAACATCAGGCGAAACAAACACTTTGTTTGCTGTCTCTGTTGACCTCAGTATAATTTGTGGGACTAACGGTTTAATCCTACCACATTTGTTTTTGGATGGGAGGGGTCTTCAAAATGTATTTTATGGGTAAAAAGCACAAAGAAAATCATATTGTTATTGTGTCATTAGTGAAATACATGAATATGCTGCACAACCATGCAGATAGGATAACAGCCTCATGCAGTTAGATATTATTATTACTGGATATCTTTTGTTAAGCTCTGACAATATGTACAAGACCCAAAAGGGCCAGATCTTGTTGGCTTTAAATCACACATAGCTTCATTGACATTGGTGGAACGATGCCAATTTACCCTAGCTGAGGCCCTGCCTGAGAGAGCTTACAGTGTAAATGGGATATAGCACCTTTCATTTGAGGACATCAGATTGCTTTACAAATACGAGTTGATTAAACTTCATCTAGGTATTATCATTCCAGTTTTACACATGGAAAGCTTGGCTAATAAATTGCTAGCATGCACCCATCCAAGGGCATGTCTGCATTTACCGTGGATCGATGCTGTGGCAATCGATCCATCCACCGGGGGTTGATTTAGCAGGTCTTGTGAAGACCCGCTAAATTGACCGCAGATCGCTTTCCCGCCGACTCCGGTACTCCACCGGAACGAGAAGCATAAGGTAAGTCGACAGGAGAGTTTCTCCCGTTGACCCAGCGTGTTGTAGACACTGCAATAAGGTGACCTAAGCTACGTTGACTCCAGCTACATTATTCACATAGCTGGAGTTGCGTAACTTAGGTCGACTTAACCCCATAGTAATATAGCTAAGTAATTGCACCAGAAAGCATCTAGATACAATGCCAACAAGGTTAGCTGAACAAATGAGGACTGGCTGCCATTAAGATAACCTCCTGAAGTAGGGAGACCCCAGAAGAGTGATGTCGTGGTTGCTCACCCAATATACACCAGATGTCTTATTCTCGTGCTACATGGTAGAGACCCAGTAATTATGATACATATAGATACATTCCAACACGATGACACTGAGGTTGGCGAGGTGGAGAAGTTTAAGAAAGGTTCTGAATGTCTTTATTTTGACAACCCAGATGCCTCTGCTTGGCTTGTATGAAGAAATTTGTGCTTAGCATTTTTGGAACAGGTATCCTGTCCAAACTGAGTCCCTAGTGCTCGGAGTTATGGGCTGGGAAGATTTTAGCTGCAGCATGTTTTAGTGACTTGAGGGGAGTGATGAGTGAGTGGGTGAGTCTAGAGAAGAAGTTTATACTAGTTAATTACCTTCCTTCAGGTCCGTCCTTAAAATTCTCCTCTTTTGGTGAATAATGGCCCCCTGAAAGTGGCTAGGCAGGTGGTGAGCTGTGGTTGCTGCTACAGATTGGCTAAGAACTGTACACACAGCCAGTGTGTGCTAGAACATCCTATTATTTCTGTTACCCTGTCATCCCCTCTGACTCTGCCTATTTGTTTCATCCGTCTGCTATGTCTCGTCTTTTAAACTGTGTCCTCTTTGAGGCAGGGGACTGTCATTTGCTATGTGTTTGTACAGCATCTAGGACAATGAGACCTGACTTGGTTGAGGCTTATCAGAGCTACCACAATATACGTATTATATAGTCACAAGTAAAATCAGAGATGTCTAGGGCACAGCCCCAGGGTTAGCAGCCGGGATGGATTTGGAAGTTGCTGTAGAGAAAGAAGTGGCAGGAACAGATGACGGGATGCGTGTGGGAGGGGAAGGAGACAGAGAACCATGTCAGCATCATGCAACCTTGTGAGACAGTGCAGATGGTGGAGTTATCCCATGGGAGGGAGAGGAAAATCCAAAAAACACGTGCCTGTAATTCCAGAGGGACATTGTGCATTGGTTAGTGATTAGAAAGTGGCATTTCTCTAGTGCCTTTTATCCAAAGACCCCAAAGCGTTTTAGAAAAGCATTAAGATCCTGGGGAGGAAGGTACTACCACCCCTGTTTTATAGAGGGAGACACTGACAAACAGAGCGGAGAGCCCCCTGGGCCAAAACCCTGGAGGATGTTTGCAATAGGGCTGTGAATAAACAGAACCACCCCTGTGCCGTAACCTGGAGGCCATCCTTCTGCTGTACATTCCACCCATCTTATATATTTGCCTAGTGTCACTTTTAAGGGAGTATTATCTCAAACTTGCCCAATTCAAGTGTCAGTTTAGATGAGTTATGCCTCTAAAGAGGGTAATTGGGACTAGTGTCACTTAGCGTAACGGGCCTTGTGGGTTTTGATTCTGCATTCAAATCATCCTGCTGGCCATAAAGCACAAGGACCTTAGTGTCATGTTGCTTTCACAGGTTTCATAACTTATCAGTGTTGGTGGAGGTGCCAGCGCAGCCCTTCTGCAAAGTTTCATAATAAGAAATAGCATCTTGCATTTTCTGGCATAGCTAATCTGGCTGAAAAGGATTAGGAGAAACTAGAAAACAAATTATTTCTTAGTTGCTTCCGCCAGGATACATTATTTGTTGTGATCACAGCCATTTGCTACTCACACAACAAGCGGGAGGTTAACCAATTAGCGCTCACACACGAAACACCCCCAGTCACGGGACATCATATTAGAGCTGTGTTTTTTGTTTGCTGATAAAATTAAGCTTTATCAAGATGGTTTATGGCTTGCTGTAGCCAGAGTGTTTAATGGTTTGAGAGAAAAAAAGTACGGCTTCTTAATATAGCCAGGTAGCAGGCACAAAGATTACCTGGTTGCAAGGTTTGGAGACAGGAAGGGATTTTCCCCAGGGCATATTGGTAGCAGCCGTGCCCATATAACAAACTGTGGCCACGTATATACAGGTAACATGGTAGTCATGCAGGGTTTGAACCCAGAAACTTCAGCAGCAGAAACACAGGTCTCTGCCCCTGGTGCTAAAGGGAGAGCTCCTTTAGCAGCTGATAGGCTGTGTAGCGACTGACAAATCATTAGAGGGTGCCCTGATCTCATGCCATTGGCCACTATATTTCAGGTGGCTCTCCTTCCTCTGCGGCACGGAGCAGGAATTGTTTATTCATAGCCCTTCCCACCTCTCTGTGGAACTGCGGTTTGTTCTCAATCAGCCATGAGCAGAGGGGAAAAAGCTCTCCAAAGGTGAAATCATAGAATATCAGGGTTGGAAGGGACCTCAGGAGGTCATCTAGTCCAACCCCCTCCTCAAAGCAGGACCAATCCCCAATTTTTGCCCCAGATCCCTAAATGGCCCCCTCAAGGATTGAACTCACAACCCTGGGTTTAGCAGGCCAATGCTCAAACCACTGAGCTATCCTTCCCCCCAAATGCTACTCCCTTTCTATGCTCAGCCCTGAACAGAACTGCCAGTCATTCTACATTATGTATAGCTGGAGCTGGTCTCTCCTAAAGCACTTTGAAGTTAACTTAGCAGAGGCCATCACACTGACATAATGTATTGCTATATAAGGAGAGATTCATGGAGGGAATAATGCTTGCCGATGAGGCGTAAGCATGGACGTCAGAAATAATGTGACCAGTGCAAGATGTAATGCAACAAAGTCTCTGCTGAAGACAAAACGTTTACAGGAATGTAGATTAGCCTTGAGCCTTTGGAGAATAAAAATCCATCTGACTTTCCAAGCATAGAGAAGTCTTATCTAAATGCCCAGATCATAATGTTTGCAAGTGCATAGTAACAGGGTAGTTTCCCTTTAAATAGTCTGTGAGCCCTCTACTGGAGCTCACAGTGTTCTATGCTTTGGAAGCTGCCAGACACAAGTTAAAGCAGAAGTAGGGGTATAGCTAGGCATTGTGTGTTTGTGTTGGCCAGGGTTCCCTCCCCACTCTGAACTCTAGGGTACAGATGTGGGGACCCGCATGAAAGACTCCCTAAGCTTCTTTTTACCAGCTTAGGTTAAAACTTTCCCAAAGTACAAATTTCGCCTTGTCTTTGAACAGTATGCTGCCACCACCACGTGATTTAGACAAAGAAGAGGGAAAGGACCACTTGGAGTTCCTATTTCCCCAAAATATCCCCCCAAGCCCTTACACCCCCTTTCCTGGGGAGGCATGAGAGTAAACAAGATGAGCACAAACCAGCCTTGGATTTTTAAGACCCAAAAAACCCAATCAGATTCTTAAAAAAACAGAACTTTATTAGAAGAACGAAATAAAGATAAGAGAACAACTCTGTGAGATCAGAATGGAAGATAATCTTACAGGCAGTCAGATTCAAAACATAGAGAATCCCTCGAGGCAAAACCTTAAGTTACAAAAAGACACAAAAACAGGAATACACATTTCCTCCAGCACAGCGAATGTCACAAGCCAAAACAAAGAAAACCTAACGCATTTTCTAGCTAGATTACTTACTAACTCTACAGGACCTGGAGGGCTTGTATCCTTGATCTGTTCCCGGCAAAGGTATCACCCAGGCAGACAAAAGTCTTCCCCCCCCGCCCCCCAGATTTGAAAGTATCTTGTCCCCTCATTGGTCATTTTGAGTCAGGTGCCAGCCAGGTTACCTGAGCTTCTTAACCCTTTACAGGTGAAAGGACTTTGCCTCTGGCCAGGAGGGATTTTATAGCACTGTATACAGAAAGGTGGTTACCCTTCCCTGTATATTTATGACAGTTGGTTACTAAACACAATCATTTGACACCCAGCTGTGCTAGTCTGGTTTCTTCACAGGGTGAACTGGTGTGTAAAGAGCAAAAGACACAGTAGAGACAGCCTTGGACACTCTTGCAGGTTAAACAACGATTGCTTTGGCTAGAGGGGGAACTAAAACAACCTTTGGCTCAGGTTCATCCTCTGGGCCGTAATATGGACTTTTGTTTTATCCTCCACATGCACAGGGTGAGGTAGAACTCATCAATAAAGGGACCCCTCACCCTGCCACTTCTATCTATGCAGGGGCATCACTGGCATGATGAGGGACCAGAAGAGGGTATAAGTTTGAGCAGGCTGTTTCCTACCTTAACACACCCTGACCGCATCCTGGTGCTTTTCTTACACTCCTTTTGGACACCGTGATTGCCACCAATTTACACTTGTTTAGGCATAGTGTGCCGAATGCAGGGTGATGTGCAAGAGGGGTTAGTAGATTACATGTTGGTAAATGCAGGTGAGATTAAGGATGCCTAGAAGGAGTCTAAATTTCCATAATGGACATGCTGAGGACCAGCTCTACTTAGCACCTTGATCGCACCGCACAGACATTAACCAATTAATCCTGCCCTCCCTGGATCTCCAAGCCCTGAATGAATTAAGCCCCCCAACAAGGTATGCAAATATTATCCCTCCTGTACAGACAGGGAAATAGACACACACTGGGCTTGTTTGCCCAAGGTCCCAAGGCGTGAGGGTCGGTGTTAGAGCCGGGATTAGAATTCAGAAGAATCTGTGCCCCAGGTCATGCTTAGTTCACTAGACCATCCATGGGGGTCTGAACTAAGCCTGTCTGAACAGGTTTAATTCTAAGGGAACAAGGGGCCTTCTGGAGTTGCCCAGATGCTGTTAACATGTTGCAAACTATAGGCTATCTCAGAACACACTTTTACTTCTAATCGACTTGTCCTGAAATGGATCAGCACCAAAACAGGCTTCAGACACGCCAAGGCAGAAAATCCCACCCCGCCCTGTAGACTGGGTTACAAAAGAGGCTGGCTATGTCAGAGGGTCAGTGGGTTTGCCCCATTTCGGGTTTGCATGAATCGCTATGGCACCATTTGCTCACATCTCCGTGTCTGGAAACGTGTTACCCAGATGCTGTTGCTGTCTCTGGAGGGAGGCAGCAGAAAGTCAGGACAGTCTAGTTTCAAAAGCTCTTCCTTGCGGGGGAGGATTTGTGGCAATTTGCTCTAGTAGATTCACAGACAGGCTACGTGTCCAGTACACGTGAATGTGAACTAGAGGGAAGGTTACAGGATTACTGTCAATTCTCTGGCTGAACTGCTTGCTGGATTGTATATTTCACAGGCTCAACGAGGCTCTCTGTGAGGGCCTTTTGCTCTTTCAGGTGCTAATTAAAGATGGGTGAGCCAGCTGGTGGTAAAACCTGTTAGGTTTGCCTGACCTGTCAAATTGTTAGAGTTCAAAAGGATTAGAAAAGGAATGTCAAAGAAGGCTCCCAGGAGACAGAGGCCCCAGGTCCTAGCAGCAAATCAAAGAAGTGGGAGGAGGCAAGGTCTTTGTGTAACCGGGATAGAGAGAGACCAGAAATATTTGAAGACAAATGATCTCTACATTGTTCCCTTGCTGAACTGAAGGCCATCCGAGTGCTGATATCTAAGTAAGTGAGCATCTGTTTGCTATTGATCTGGTAGTATCTTTTGCGGCTGACATGTCTTCCATGTGTTGGAAGACCAACTAATTCTAAAAGGTGTACACCAAGGAATACTGCTACACAGCCGGCGATCATGTGGGTGTCAGAAGCTTTGGGGGTGTGACAAGATCGCCAGGGATAGACAAAAACTGAAACTACAACCAGTTCACATTAAACACTTTGCCAGAGATCAATCCAGGTGGCACATGATCTGCAAAGAGGCCAAATCCATTTGGGATTTGCCATGGCCCAGATCCCTGATGCTTTCAATGGAAGTTAGGATCCTAAATACCTCTGAGGAATGGGGACTTTTTGTCTGAGAACTGGGGCGTGAGGAGGGGGAGGGGAAATTAGGCATACTCATTTTCTAAGGTTTGCTAGTAAAGGTGAAACATGATATGGAGCAGTACAAATAAAACATGCTTGTTCATTGCTACTGTACGTCAGCAAAAGAAAAGCCAAGAGAGACCTATGCAGTGCAGAGCTGCCCATGTGGTGGCATCACGGCATGGAGCAGAAAGGGAACAGTCTGTTCTGCTCTGGTGAACGCACGTTGGTGGTATTGTACTCAGCTGGGGTACAGGAATAAGAACACAGGAATTGCCAGCCTGGATCAGAATAGCATCCATCTAGTCCAGTGGCCCGTCTCTGCCATTGGCCAGCACCAGATGCTTCAGAAGAAGGTGCAAGGAGCCCTGCAGTAGGCAGTTATGGCCTAGCCTACTTTCAGACTCCCAGTCTCCTAACTCCCAATCTCTAGAGTTTACCAACCAGATTCTGACAAATTGGATGGAGTTCAGAGGAGAGCAACAGTGCTGACACTCCAGAGGAAAAATTCCAAGAGCTGACTCTACATAACTTGGCTAAGATCTGACTAAGGGGAGGACGTAGTCAGAGTCTGCCAGCATTTGGAGGGCACACATATCAAGGTTGGGGAGGAACTATTTAAGCTTGAACAAGGGAGCATAGCAAGTGGTAATTGGCCTCCCCAATCTTGATATGTATGCCCTCCAAATGCTGGCAGGCTCTGACTATGTCCTCAAGGCAAACTCTAGGTTGAGCGTCAGGCGGAATATGATGGGTTAGTCTGTGGAACAGTATTCCAAGGCAAGCGATGGAGTGCATGGAAATTGTAGAAAGGGTGCTAGATCATCTGATGACTATTGCCCAGACCCTAAAGGTATTTAGGTGCCTAACTTCTATGGGAGTTAGGCACCTAAATACCTTTGAGGATCTGAGCCTATGTCACCTAAGTATCTAGATGAATAGGCATCCTCCCCACAGGCCATTTTTCCAATGCACATTTATCAGAAAGGTTCAGGTGAGTGGGAAGTACTGGAGCAAGCTAAAGCAGCATCCTTTGCCCCTGTGCAGACCTGGTCAGCACGGGCAGGGTACGCCACCTTTTATGGTGCCCACTGGCCTCTGCTAACTTTGGGATCTAGGAGACAATTCTTCAGTACTCGTGACAGATGGACACACTGGGACAGATCTGTGGCTCTGGCTGAGCTATGCGCAAGGCAGGATGTGAGGAGGGTTGCAGAGAGGGCACTATGCTTCCCTTGTTTCCCCTCCAATGCTGGGGGCACCCAGGAGCTAGTTGGTGCAGCTTCAGAGTTGTTCTATGTGATGCCAACTGCTAGCAGTTTCCTAGAGGTCATTGCACTGGCCCAGATTGCCAGTGTGCAAAGAGCTTGGCCAGACCTGTTCCTGTTCTTCCAGGCCCCTATGCTTGGAGGGGGTCAGGAGTGTGTGGAATAATGCCAGCAATGCTGGCTTTGCAGAATCCAGCTGGCAGTTTCAGGGTATTTTCCCTCCCCTTTCTGCTATTGGAGTGACACTCAGGGGCCAAAGCTGGGCGGAGGATCTGGCCCATTGTCTTAGTTACATCAGAACTCATTTCCCAATGCACTCCACAACAATAACCGGTGCGTAACCATGTAGTCCCTGACATAAGGGTCTTATAAAACCAGCAGAGACACATGTCATGCCCCAAGCTGTTGGCTTTACTGTAATATGAGGAGAGTGCACAAAATTGATTAATTCGCCTTTCGGAATGCAGTCGTTGTGGCTTGCCGATGCTCTAATGCTTGAATTGTGCTGGTTAAGCTCAGTGGTAACGCTTTGGGGGAAGAGCATATTTAAGTGAATGGGTGTCACAGTGATTGAGTCATGCATCTGAGGAAGTGGGTATTCACCCACGAAAGCTTATGCTCCAATATGTCTGTTAGTCTATAAAGTGCCACACTACTCTTTGCCGCTTTAACAGATACAGACTAACACGGCTACCCCTCTGATAGAGTGATTGAGTGTAACACTGAGGGTTGCTGAAGCCCCGTGACAGTGCTCCAACCTTTTGTGTGAGCTCCATCTAGTGAACTCACGGAGGAAGTTACACTTGCAGCGAGCTGGAATGTTTCCCAGAAGGGTTCAGATGGCTACACTGTGCCAGTTTAGGGAGACAAGGTGGGTGAGGTCATATTCAAATTGGAACAGTACACAGTGTTGGTGTAGCCGTGTTGTTCCAACGATATTAGAGAGACAAGGTGGGTGAGGTCATATCTTTTATTGGACGAACTTCAGAAGAAGATTCTGTGTAAGCGCGAAAGCCTGTCTCTCTCATCAGCAAGCTGGTCCAATAATAACCGCTGTTGGTGAGAGAGACAAGCTTCTGTGCATTCGCACTTCTGAAGCTGGGCCAGTAAAAGAGCTGACCTCACCCTCCTTGTCTCTCTAATATCGTTGGACCAATATGTCTACCACAACACTGCATACCTGTTCCAATTTGAATTTCATCGACATTAGGCCTACATGCAATCCAGTCACCGGAGCTTTAGCCAATGCAGTTTTGAATGACTTGAGTTTTGGGGCCTTCCACTTGGAGACTATTCTACAGTCTAATAGATGTTACTACTAATTCTTTTAATCTCCTTTCATAACTCAGTCCTTTCAGGATCTTAGGCAACGGACTAATGCCCAGCCTTATGTCACCAGGGACTGGCTCAGTTGAAGAGTTTTTTAGACCCACTTATAAGGGAGGGATTGCATCTGTTGGGAGGCAGGAAAGTTGGGACCCTGGCATGGAAGGAGACCCAATTTCTTCCTGCCATGGCCTCCCCACTACACTCTCAGGGTTCCAAGGATTTCACAGGTGTTTTTAAAAGGCAGACGATGGCTGCTTGGGACCTCATGAAAGCAGCAGGGTTGGAATTCAGCTCTTCTTATTATTTGTATGTGGAGAGGCTTGTAGGGGCTTTGTGCTGGGAGAGAAGCTGAGCCCTGATTAGGGGGCAGGGCTTCTCTGACTAGGGGTCCCATAAAGGTAGCCTGCCAGTCAGGCAGCAGCACAGACAGCTGTAGTGGCATAGGAGCCAGCAAACAGAGCTGTAAACAGGGGAGTTTGAAAGGGGAGTTTGTATTGTGGTGCTTGTTTGGGGTTTGTTTTTGCTGTGGGTGGTGGTGCTTTGGTGTGGTTTGTGTTTCCCAGATTAACAGGATTTAGGTGGGAAGGCTGTGACAGGTACAGAGGCAGCAGTGGGAGTGACTCATGTCATGGAAGACACAATGAAGATGACTGGATGTGGAAGCTGCGGTATGTACATGATCCTGGAGGGGGCACCTGGTAAGAGTTTTGTCTGCATGAAATGCCATCTGATAGAGCTGATGGAGGAGAAGATCCGAGGTTTGGAGATGCAGGTGGAAAGTCTGGTTGAGTTTAGGAAGGGGTTTGAGCAGATTATGGAGCAAAGACATGAGGTATCTGAAGGGAAAAGCTCAGATTTGCAGATGGAAGCAGGACTGGGGAATTCTGAGGGGACGCTCGGTGAGGAAAGTGGTCAGTGGAAGCATGTGACTAAAAGAACCAGGCAGAGGAAAAGACGGGCTAGTGAAGGAGAAACAGAGCTCAAGAACAGGTTTGCAGAGTTGGAAAATGAAGAAGCGTCTCAGCAGGTTGTCACTGAAGGTGGAAGGGCAAGGAAGAAGAGAAGATCAGCTAGTCCTATAGGAAAAGGGGAAGAGTCAATGGAGACTACACAAATATGAGCCCCAGGAGGATACAGGATGGGTTGAAGAGGATTACAAGGGAGAATAGGAATGGAAAGAACTTGCAGCCAGAGGGAACAGGGGATAGACTGGAGAATAGCACCGTCACCAGGAAAAGGCAGGTTTACGTGATCGGGGACTCTTTACTGAGAAGAATAGACAGGCCTGTAACCATAGCTGATCCAGAGAATAGAAGGGTATGCTGTCTTCCAGGTGTTAAGATACGGGATGTAAACCTGAGGTTGAAAAGGATCCTAAAGGGAGCAGGAAAGAATCCCCTAATTATCGTTCATGTGGGAACAAATGATACGGCTAGATTCTCGCTGCAAAGTATTAAGGGAGACTATGCTAGGCTGGGGAAGACGCTTAAGGAAATCGAGACTCAGGTGATCTTTAGTGGGATTCTGCCTGTTCCTAGAGAAGGGCAACAAAGGTGTGACAAGATTATGACTATCAACAGATGGCTTAGGCAGTAGTGCTATAAGGAGGGCTTTGGGATGTATGGCCACTGGGAGGCATTCATGGACAGAGGACAGTTCTCTCGGGATGGACTTCATCTGAGTAGGGAAGGAAATAGACTTTTAGGATGGAGGCTGGCACAACTGATTAAGAGAGCTTTAAACTAGGAATCTGGGGGAGATGGTTGGGAGATGTCCAAGTAATCTCCACACCAGATTTTAGCATTGAGAGGGAAGAAAACAAAGTAAGAAAGGATCCAGCCTTGCGTAGGAGAATGTATATAAGGAGGAAGGGCAGTGTGGATACCAGTCTAATAGGTTACACTGGCTGTAGAATGACCGTGCCTAATAGGGTACAGAATGTGAGCGAGGCCAAACAGCAAAAATTAAGATGTTTGTACACCAATGCGAGGAGCCTAGGTAACAAAATGGAGCAACTAGAGCTACTAGTGCAGGAAGTAAAACCAGATATTATAGGGATAACAGAAACATGGTGAAATAGTAGTCATGACTGGACTACAGGTATTGAAGGGTATGAGCTGTTTAGGAAAGACAGAAATAAAGGTAAAGGTGGAGGAGTAGCATTGTATATCAATGAGGAGGTAGAATGTAAAGAAATAAGAAGCGATGGAATGGATAAGGCAGAGTCCGTCTGGGCAAAAATTACATTGGGGAAGAAAACTACTAGAGCCTCCCCTGGGATAGTGCTTGGGGTGTGCTATAGACTGCCGGGATCTAATTTGGATATGGATAGAGCCCTCTTTAATGTTTTTAATGAAGTAAATACTAATGGAAACTGCGTGATCATGGGAGACTTTAACTTCCCAGATATAGATTGGAGGACGAGTGCAGTAATAATAATAGGGCTCAGATTTTCCTAGATGCGATAGCTGATGGATTCCTTCATCAAGTAGTTGCTGAACCGACTAGAGGGGATGCCATTTTAGATTTGGTTTTGGTGAGTAGTGAGGACCTCATAGAAGAAATGGTTGTAGGGGACAACCTTGGTTCGAGTGATCATGAGCTAATTCAGTTCAAACTGAATGGAAGGATAAACAAAAATAAATCTGCAACTAGGGTTTTTGATTTCAAAAGGGTTGACTTTCAAAAATTAAGGAAATTAGTTAGGGAAGTGGATTGGACTGAAGAACTTATGGATCTAAAGGCAGCAGAGGCCTGGGATTACTTTAAATCAAAGTTGCAGAAGCTATCGGAAGCCTGCATCCCAAGAAAGGGGAAAAAATTCATAGGCAGGAGTTGTAGACCAAGCTGGATGAGCAAGCATCTCAGAGAGATGATTAAGAAAAAGCAGAAAGCATGCAGGGAGTGGAAGATGGGAGGGATCAGCAAGGAAAACTACCTTATTGAGGTCAGAACATGTAGGGATAAGGTGAGAAAAGCTAAAAGTCAAGTAGAGTTGGACCTTGCAAAGGGAATTAAAACCAATAGTAAAAGGTTCTATAGCCATATAAATAAGAAGAAAACAAAGAAAGAAGCAGTGGGACCGCTAAACACTGAGGATGGAGTGGAGGTCAAGGATAATCTAGGCATGGCCCAATATCTAAACAAATACTTTGCCTGAGTCTTTAATAAGACTAAAGAGGATCTTAGGGATAATGGTAGCATGACAAATGGGAATGAGGATATGGAGGTAGATATTACCATATCTGAGGTAGAAGCGAAACTCGAACAGCTTAATGGGACTAAATCGGGGGGCCCAGATAATCTTCATCCAAGAATATTAAAGGAATTGGCACATGAAATTGCAAGCCCATTAGCAAGAATTTTTAATGAATCTGTAAACTCAGGGGTTGTACCGTATGACTGGAGAATTGCTAACATAGTTCCTATTTTTAAGAAAGGAAAAAAAGTGATCCGGGTAACTACAGGCCTGTTAGTTTGACATCTGTAGTATGCAAGGTCTTGGAAAAAATTTTGAAGGAGAAAGTACTTAAGGACATTGAGGTCAATGGTAAATGGGACAAAATACAACATGGTTTTTCAAAAGGTAGATTCTGCCAAACCAACCTGATCTCCTTCTTTGAGAAAGTAACAGATTTTTTAGACAAAGGAAGTGCAGTGGATCTAATTTACCTAGATTTCAGTAAGGCGTTTGATACGGTGCCACATGGGGAATTATTAGTTAAATTGGAAAAGATGGGGATCAATAAGAAAATTGAAAGGTGGATAAGGAATTGGTTAACAGGGAGACTACAGTGGGTCCTACTGAAAGGTGAACTGTCAGGCTGGAGGGAGGTTACCAGTGGAGTTCCTCAGGGATCAGTTTTGGGACCAATCTTATTTAATCTTTTTATTACTGACCTCAGCACAAAAAGTGGGAGTGTGCTAATAAAGTTTGTGGATGATACAAAGATGGGAAGTATTGCCAATTTAGAGAGAGACCGAGAAATCATACAGGAAGATTTGGATGACCTTGTAAACTGGTGTAATAGTAATAGGATGAAATTTAATAGTGAGAAGTGTAAGGTTATGCATTTAGGGATTAATAACAAGAATTTTAGTTATAAGCTGGGGATGCATCAATTAGAAGTAACGGAGGAGGAGAAGGACCTTGGAGTATTGGTTGATCATAGGATGACTATGAGCTGCCAATGTAATATGGCCGTGAAAAAAAGCTAATGCGGTCTTGGGATGCATCAGGCGAGGTATTTCCAGTAGAGATAAGGAGGTTTCAGTACCATTATACAAGGCACTGGTGAGACCTCACCTGGAATACTGTGTGCAGTTCTGGTCTCCCATGTTTAAGAAGGATGAATTCAAACCTGTCTTATGAAAGGAGACTCGAGGAGCTTGGCTTTTTTAGCCTAACTAAAAGAAGGTTGAGGGGAGATATGATTGCTCTCTATAAATATATTAGAGGGATAAATATCAGAGAGGGAGAGGAATTATTTAAACTCAGTACCAATGTGGACACAAGAACAAATGGATATAAACTGGCCACCAAGAAGTTTAGACTTAAAATTATACGAAGGTTTCTAACCATCAGAGGAGTGAAGTTTTGGAATAGCCTTCCAAGGGAAGCAGTGGGGGCAAAAGATCTATCTGGCTTTAAGATTAAACTCGATAAGTTTATGGAGGAGGTGGTATGATGGGATAACATGATTTTGGTAATTAATTGATCTTTTAAATATTCATGGTAAGTAGGCCCAATGGCCTGTGATGGGATGTGAGATGGGGTGGAATCTGAGTTACTACAGAAAATTCTTTCCTGGGTATCTGGCTGGTGAATCTTCCCCACATGCTCAGGGTTTAGCTGATCGCCATATTTGGGGTCGGGAAGGAATTTTCTTCCAGGGCAGGTTGGAAGAGGCCCTGGAGGTTTTTCGCCTTCCTCTGTAGCATGGGGCACGGGTCACTTGCTGGAGGATTCTCTGCTCCTTGAAGTCTTTAAACCATGATTTGAGGACTTCAATAGCTCAGACATAGGTGAGAGGTTTTTCGCAGGAGTGGGTGGGTGAGATTCTGTGGCCTGCCTTGTGCAGGAGGTCGGACTAGATGATCACAATGGTCCCTTCTGACCTTAGTATCTATGAAAAGCAGAGCTTTCTACACCTTTTTAGCTACAGGAGAAGCACATTTAGCTACTGGCAGTTGCGGGGCCTATGACACAGAATTGAACAATTCTGACTCCATCCAGTAGAGGGCAATGGTGCACATGCACACTAGCCAGCTCATTACAACACTCACACATTTAATCTAAGGATTTTAACGCTTATAAATCACTGAAGCCTCACTGCACCTCTGTGAAACAGCTCTTATTGCTAAGGCTAAGATTTTTTCATGATTATTTTTAGTAAAAGTCACGGACAGGTCACGGGCAATAAACAAAAATTCACGGAAGCCGTGACCTGTTTGTGACGTTTGCTGCTGCGGCTTATGGTTTCCTGCCACCGTGGTGGCTGGGAGCTGTGGGGCTCCCCCTCTGCGCATCGCAGTTGGAAGCTGCAGGGGGGCCCCCCCTCAACCCACGGCGGCTGGGAACTGCGGGGTGACCATATTTCCCAAAGAGAAAACGGGACACCCCCAGTTGCTCGCCAGAGACATCCCCATCGCTCCCCGCTCGCGAGGCTGTCGCCCGTCACTGGAACCCTAAGGCGGGCCCCCTCGGGAGTCTGGCACCTGTCACTGGAACCTTGCAGGGGGCTGCCTTTTGCCTGTCGCTGGAACCATGCCAGGGCCCCACGGGCTGCCAGCTCCGGAGTCCCGCAGCCCCTGGGGCTGAAGTGGAGAATGTCACAGAGGTCTTTGGAGGTCACGGATTCTGTGACTTCCATGACCTCCGTGACATAAACGTAGCCTTACTTATTACCATCTTGCAACTGGGAAACCTGCAGCTCAGAGGCATTAAGTAACTCACACAAGGTTACACTGCACATGGGTGGCAGGGCTGGGAACAGAAATCAATTCACCAGGCACCTGGTCATGTGCTTTAACCACCAAATCACACTTCTAATGCGACATAATTATTTTTCATGCCCTTCAGCTTGTTGAAAGCCTTTGAATACTGACAGGTTTCAGAGTAACAGCCGTGTTAGTCTGTATTCGTAAAAAGAAAAGGAGTACTTGTGGCACCTTAGAGACTAACCAGTTTATTTGAGCATGAGCTTTCGTGAGCTACAGCTCACTTCATCGGATGCATGCCCGGGAGGAGGTGTAGTGAACTGTTAACTCCTTCACTGACTGCATCTTTTTTAATTTTTAAAATGTAAACGGAAAGAGCAGTTAGCTAAAAATGAGATACAAAAAGTGGTGTAAAAAAGTCTAGCATTAGTCAGGAGAGCTTGCAAATCCTGTTTTCTCGCTGCTTATCATTAATCTCACCACAGGTTTTGCAGATACAGTCTAGGATTTTCCTTTTATTATTGTCATTTTTGACTGCTGCTTTGTTCTGGGATGGAGGTCACAACAGCAGCAGAAAGTGTTTCTGCAGCCATACAGAAGGTGGCAGAATATTCACCCCTCTGCCAAAGAGGGGCCTGCCTGGGGAACAGATGTTAAAGACATTAGTCTTGCTATTTTGCAGAGGAATTGGGAGGCTCCCAGTCCGCGATGGGCTTCTCACCAGCGTCAAAGTCAAAAACAGGGGCCAGATCTTCAGCTGTTGTATATAAGTGCTGCTCTGTTCCAGCCAATGGGACTATGCCAATTGGGGATCCAATCCTGTGTGGCAAATTTGGGCCTGGCCTAAACAGGTCAGCTCCTGCTGACTCCAGTGGAAGCCCTACCCATTTAAACCAGGGCTGAATTTGGCCCTGTGTCTGAGCTATCTTGACTATATCTAATTCAATCCCATTCCAGAAAGGACAAAGCTAGCCCTCTCTTACGTGCAATATATGAGAGCCTTCACTTTGATTATATTTAATACATGCAGACAGGCCTGAACTCCAGTCCAATTTCTCTGGCATATCAAACCGCCCAGGAGGTGGTTTACGAGAAGCATCTCAGGCCGGAGCTCAGAACGTGTTGAAAGCTAACCATTGTAAGCGAGCCTGGCCACCCGCAAACTCTGCAGTTCAATTGCTCCTCTGCCTTGTTTTTTAGCTCGGCTCCAATGTTTCCTACAGCGACAATAAACCGCACACACGGAGGGTTGCCAGGCCTCTGGTTTTCGACTGAAACGCCCGGTCGAAAAGAGACCCTATTAGCTCTAGTCAGTACCACTGACCAGGCCGTTAAAAATCCGGTCGGCGGCGCAGCGGGGCTAAGGCTCCGCACAGCTCCCGGAAATGGCTGGCATGTCCCTATGGCCCCTAGGCGGAGGGGCAATTAGGGAAGCTCTGCGTGCTACCCCGCCCTCTCCAGCGCCGCTCCCGTTGGCCGGGAACTGCACCCAACGGGAGCTGCGGTGGCAGTGCCTGCAGGCGTGGGCAGAGCCCCCTGGCTGCTCCACCTAGGAGGAGCCGGACATGCCGTCTGCTTCCAGGAGCTGCAGGGAGCGAGCCTTAGGCCCGCTGTGCCGCTGACCGGGAACCACCTGAGGTAAGCACTGCCCGGCCAGAGCCCACACCCGAACCCCCTCCTGCACCCCAACACCCTACCCCAGCCCTGAGCCCCCCCCCACTCAAACCCCTCATCCCTGGCCCCAGAGGCCACACCCCCAGGCAGAGCCCACAACCCCTCACGCACCCCACCCCCCCTGCCCCAGCCTGGAGCCCCTTCCCGCACCCTGAACCCCTCTTTTCTGGCCCTACCCCAGACCACACACCCCCAGCTGGAGCCCTCACCCCCTCCCGCACCCCAACCCCCTGCCCCAGCCCAGTGAAAGTGAGTGAGGGTGGGAGAGAGCGAGCGATGGAGGGATGGAGTGAGTGCGGGCAGGGCCTTGGGGAAGGGGCAGGGCAGGGATGTTCGGGTTTGTGCAGTTAGAAAGTTGGCAACCCTATGCACGTCTCTGGCACTTTCCAGCTAGGGATTTCAGAGCACCACACACACATTACTGAATTAACCCTCCCATCAGCCTCATGCAGGTGGTGAGTGCTATTACAGAGACTGGAAAGGGAGACCTGGTCTGGGAAGAAGTGGCGGGTAAGGGACTCAGGCCAGTCTCACCATGAGTCACAGTGGAAGAGCTGGCAATAGAATTCAGGCACCCTAATGGCCACGCCTCTGCTCTAACCACTAGACTGAACTCCCTAAGCAACAGGTGGAGGGGAGGAGTTGTCTGTCTCTCCTCACAGTGGAATGGAATCAGTGCTCTTAGAACAAAACCAGCCCAGAGAAACAGGATGGTTGTACAGATAAGGAACTAGCCTAGAAGTGAGGTGCTCTAGGAGGAAGGATGGTCCAGTGGTTAACACAACTAATCTAGGACACAGCAGACTTGGCTTCAATTTCTAGCTCTGCACAGATTTCCTGGGCTGCCTGTTGCAAGTCACTTTGGCCCAGATACTCGAAGGCTCCGAATTCCTATTGAAATCAATGGGCATTAGAAGACTAGATACTTTTGAGGAGCTGGGCCTTAATTTCTCCATGCTTCAGTTTGCCATCTGTAAAATGGTGGATAATCTTTCCTTCCTCTTTGTCTAGACTGTGAATGCTTCATCATAGAATCATAGAATCATAGAATATCAGGGTTGGAAGGGACCCCAGAAGGTCATCTAGTCCAACCCCCTGCTCAAAGCAGGACCAAGTCCCAGTTAAATCATCCCAGCCAGGGCTTTGTCAAGCCTGACCTTAAAAACCTGTAAGGAAGGAGATTCTACCACCTCCCTAGGTAACGCATTCCAGTGTTTCACCACCCTCTTAGTGAAAAAGTTTTTCCTAATATCCAATCTAAACCTCCCCCATTGCAACTTGAGACCATTACTCCTCGTTCTGTCATCTGCTACCATTGAGAACAGTCTAGAGCCATCCTCTTTGGAACCCCCTTTCAGGTAGTTGAAAGCAGCTATCAAATCCCCCCTCATTCTTCTCTTCTGCAGACTAAACAATCCCAGCTCCCTCAGCCTCTCCTCATAAGTCATGTGCTCTAGACCCCTAATCATTTTTGTTGCCCTTCGCTGGACTCTTTCCAATTTATCCACATCCTTCTTGTAGTGAAGGATGCAGTCTTCAGGACTGGGACTGTCTCTTATTATGTCCAAGTACAGCGCCTAGCACAATGGGGCCTTGATTTCAGCTGGGGCCTCTGGATGCGACTTAATGCAAGTAACTATGGAAGTGCTGGTCATGGCTCCATGGTTAAGGCTGAGTTGGATTTTGCACTCAAAGCAGAGATTCAGTCTCTTTGTTTTACAGGAAGAATACACTGGATTCTCCCCAAGAGCAGGACAGCACTTACCCTTTCAAGGGTTTACTGGAGCTCACCCTGGGTCTCTCCAAAGAAGCAAATGGAAATTAACTCCATCCTTAAAAAGGAAGCATCAGCCCCGCAAGTAAAAACAAGGACTGTCAAGTGATTAAAAAAATTAATCACGATTAATCGCGTGATTGATAAAATTAATCGCAATTAATCACACTGCTAAACAATAATAGAATACCATTTATTTAAATATTTTGGATGTTTTCTACATTTTCAAATATATTGATTTCAATTACAACACAGAGTACAAAGACTACAGTGCTCACTTCCTATTTATTTTTTATTACAAATATTTGCACTGTAAAAAACAAAAGAAATAGTATTTTTCAATTCACTTAATACCAGTACTGTAGTGCAACCTCTTTATCATGAAAGTTGAACTTACAAATGTAGAATTATGTACAAAAAATGCCTGCATTCAAAAAAAAAACAATGTGAAACTTTAGAGCCTACGAGTCCACTCAGTCCTATTTCTCGTTCAGCCAATCACTCAGACAAACAAGTCTGGTTACAATTTGCAGGAGATAATGCTCCCGCTTCTTGTTTGCAATGTCACCTGAAAGTGAGAACAGGTGTTCGCATGGCACTATTGTAGCCGGCGTCATGAGATATTTACGTGCCGAATGCTCTAAAGATTCATATGTCCCTTCATAATTCAAGTTTCAGAGTAACAGCTGTGTTAGTCTGTATTTGCAAAAAGAAAAGGAGTACTTGTGGCACCTTAGAGACTAACCAATTTATTTGAGCATAAGCTTTCGTGAGCTACAAAGCTTATGCTCAAATAAACTGGTTAGTCTCTAAGGTGCCACAAGTACTCCTTTTCTTTCTGCATATTTCAACACCATTCTAGAAGACATACGTCCATGCTGATGACGGGTTCTGTTCAATAATGATCCAAAGCAGTTCAGACCAACACATGTTCATTTTCATCATCTGAGTCAGATGCCACGAGCAGAAGGTTGATTTTTCTTTTTTGGTGGTTCGGGTTCTGTAGTTTCCGCATCTGAGTGCTGCTCTTTTAAGACTTCTGAAACCATGCTCCACACCTCGTCCCTCTCAGATTTTGGAAGGCACTTCAGATTCTTAAACCTTGGGTTGAGTGCTGTAGCTATTTTTAGAAATCTCACATTGGTACCTTCTTTGCGTTTTGTCAAATCTGCAGTGAAAGTGTTCTTAAAACGAACATGTGCTGGATCATCATCCGAGACTGCTATAACACGAAATATATGTCAGAATGCGGGTAAAAACAGAGCAGGGGACATACAATTCTCCCCCAAGGAGTCACAAATTTAATTACAGGTTTCAGAGTAGCAGCTGTGTTAGTCTGTATCCACAAAAAGAAAAGGAGGACTTGTGGCACCTTAGAGACTCAATATAAATTTGTTAGTCTCTAAAGTGCCACAAGTCCTCCTTTTCTTTTTACAAATTTAATTAACGCATTATTTTTTTTAAGGAGTATCATCAGCATGGAAGCATGTCCTCTGGAATGGTGGTCGAAGCATGAAGGGGCATGTGAATGTTTAGCATAGCTGGCACATAAATATCTTGCAACGCTGGCTACAAAAGTTTCTGGCAGCCTTAGCAAAGAAATCCCGTGTTCTTTCCTGGGAATCTGTGAGTGTGTATGGGACCCCATCAAGGGCCACGGACTCCAGACCCTAGTGCTTGCAGTGCCTATAGTGCCTGCTCTTCTTTAGGCCTGGGAAACATACTCAGCGTGTCACAGCTAAATACGAGGTGGAACAGATCATTTAGCACAAGTAGTTAACACATATTTCAAAGGACCATTCGTTCACCTTGTCTCTCTAATATCCTGCAATTAACACTGCATACAAAAAAACCAGGAGTATTTGTGGCATTTCAGAGACTAACAAATTTATCTGAGCATAAGCTTAAGTACTCCTATTCTTTTCAGAGTAACAGCCGTGTTAGTCTGTATTCGTAAAAAGAAAAGGAGTACTTGTGGCACCTTAGAGACTAACCAGTTTATTTGAGCATGAGCTTTTGTGGATACAGACTAACACGGCTGCTACTCTGAAAACTGCATACAAAGATATCCAATCATTTAAAGACTTCAAGTGATGGAGAATCCACTGCTGCCTAGGAAGTTATTCCAATGGTTAATTCCCTTCATTGTTGAATATATGTGCCTTGGTCCAGCCTCCATCTCCTCTTCCGCTGGAATGTAGTAATAGGGGCATGTTTATTTGAATGCCATCTAAGGGTAGTTTGGATTATACTTTGTACAGGAAATTACCTTTTGTAGTATGGTAGCCAGAACCCCTAACAGAGATCGATGTGCAAGTGAATATAAAGCCTGGTTGGTTGTTAGCAGCAAGCCTCAAAGGCTGTCTCTCTCTTTGTTAAAAAATCCCTCTGGCCTATAATATAGTATAACATCCATCCCTCAGCAGGGCTAGAACTCAGAAACTCTTGCTCCAGGAACACAGGACACTAACGCTTACACTGAAGGGGAGAATTATCAGCGATATCACTCCACCTACTCAGAAATAACAAGTCTGAAAGTCTGGGGATGTTCCCCCCGACCCTGCAAGCACAGCTTAGCGTTCGCTGAAATTTTCTGACCGGCTTGTCCGGTGACACAAAGTTGGGCACTACTGATTCTAATTCTGTCCAGCAGAGGGAGATGGGAGATCAATATGCCTGACTCGAACCTACTGCACCTCCATTTTCTCCAAGCCAGTGAGCTATTTCCTTTCTCATAAAAATTTTGCCTTAAAGCTTTCCATTTATTTTTAGCATAGTCTGAAATCTCTACAGTGTGTTATGCTTTTGGGCGTTAGGAGGAGACAACACAAATCTCAATTATATTCTCATTCTCTGCAGTGGTTCAACACACTTGCTATGCTGGGGCAGCAAAGCCTCTAAAAAAATCCAACAAATGTTTCCCTAATGGCTTCTTAAATAAAAATTGCAAGCATCTGGAACAAATTACGATTGGCTGATATGGTGTAAAATGGGTGATTTACTGCTGAATTTTAATACTCCGGGTGTTTAGTTAACTGCAAGTGTTTAAATGAAGAGAAATTGAGAAACGTTAGCCATGTTTATAAAACTGCACCAAACAATATATTTAACAAACTCTGCCCGTGTGTGTAAGCAATACTGAAGGGCATTCCATCTTCTGGGCATCCCATTACCCGGGGAAGGGAAAAGATGCTGGAAAAAAGAACCTCTAAAGGGATACTGGCTAGTCATGTTCTCCCTGGCCTTGCATCCTGGCTGCTTTGTGCCATTCCATAAAGGTAGCATCATCAACCATACGAGGAGCACCCCAGAGTAAGGGGAGTTTGAGTTGGCAGAGAGCTGTCATGGCGGCTTCTCTGGCAATCTCCCCTCTGGCTACTGGAATTGGGAGTGTAGCCGTGAGAAGCAGGGCACGGCGGGGTCTTGCCTATGTCGAACCAGACCCTGGCTGCCATATTGGCCTCTTGGGCTGATGGCACTTGGCATAACTTCTAATTGCTTTAAGTTCAGCTAGGGCGTGGGCCCACCCAGAGCAGCCTGAGGACTTTGAGGGGAGACAAAGTCTTTTGCAGAGGCCAAGTCTGCAGCCTCCCTCCTGAGCTGTGCTCTCCCCCAGCCCGATACTCATCTTGGGGGACACCAAGAGAACTCCGCTGACTTGAGTGGAGGCCTGTGTAAAATCAGGAAACGAGGAGATGCTGGCCCTCCGAGGATCTGGGCCAGGGACTGCAAAACGGAGGAGCGGGGGAGAAGGTTGCTATTCAGGTGTGGTTGCCACTTACACTTAGTTTTCACCCATTTGGCCCATGTTTTAGGGCTGGATTAATATGCCCTTATTCAGCTCGCCAAGTAACCTCTCTGAAGTCAATGGGGCTACTCCTGAAGTAAGGCTCAACTCAGCATGAGTAACTTGACCTAAATGAGTACCTAGGGTGCAAGACAGTGGAGAATCAGGCCCTTCTACCTCTGAAATAGGACTGGTAATGGGAGCAAAAAAGCAGGGAAACACAGGAGCACAGTATAGGGGCCACGTGGAAGCAGAGGAGCTCCATCGTGCTGCACGGCAGGTTTGCGCTGGGGAGCAGAGCACAGTGGGAGATGGGACAGGAGAAGTCAGAGCAGCTCCTTAAATGTACCCTTGGCTCTCCTTTTCCTTCAACTTGCTAATTCATTCTCCTACGCTTTGTATAACATCCTCCAGTGCGAGCGAAAGAGCTTGGCTGTTTTTTGTTTCAGGGTTAACATGGCTTCCTCTGACCATGGCTTGAAACGTTATCGGCACCTCCAGCTGCAGCTTGTGAATCTGCAGTCACAGAAATCACCCCTTGTTGCCGAGTTGTTCAGCGGATCCTGAGCATTAGAGACATGGTTTCCAGCTACCATGGTTATGAAGAACACCTTCATATGTCACCGACACTGTCATCATGGCTGCCAGAGGCTGCAGAAGATCTGAAGCAATAGTGTTGAGAGAAAACACTTCAAGGGAGGCCTCTCAGAAGCCCAACAGTGAATATTTAAAAGTCAATGTTGTTAGCTACTGAAATGACTATCATTTTAGTAGAAACACGCAGCTAATGGCCTCAGGCGGTGATCAGAACTGCGGTAAATGGCGCTGGGAAAAGGGAAGGGTGGGTTGGCAGGTTGCTAGGATGTTCAAGCCCACCCCAAAGGTTTCTGAGTAAGAAATTCCCTCTTAGAAATGTGAAGAGAAGCTCAGTGTTTCTCAAACCGGGGGGTCCTGACCCAGAAGAGGGTCACAAGGCTATTGTAGGGGGGTTTTGAGAGCAGTCTCTGCTGGCAAGATGCCCAGCTCTGAAGGCAGTGTCACCGCCAGCAGCAGTACAGAAGTAAGGGTGGCCTGGTATGGGAGCGGGTGGGTCATCACAGCTTGAAATATTTTCAAAGGGGGTCCCAGCAAAAAAAAGTTTGAGGACCCCTAACCTACACTGAAAACAAAGCCATACGGGGCTGTGCACCCCGTGCAACTCTGCTCAGTTCTGCCAGTGCACCACAGCATGGATCTGTAGAAGCACAGCTTCCCTCCACACCTAGCCTCTGAGCACAGGCTGCCAATCATGCTAAGCTGTAGGGTGACCAGGTTTCTGGTTGTCGACCAGAACACCTGGTTGAAATGAGATCCTGGCAGCTTTGGTCAGCACCGCTGACTGGGTCATTGACTGTCCGGTTGGCAGCGCCGTGCAGCATGGCTGGCAGGCTCTCTGCTAGCCTCCAAGCTGCGTGGCTCCCAGGAAGCAGCCGGTATGTCCCCACTCTGGCTCCTACATGTAGGGGTAGCCGGGGGCTCCGTACACTGCCTCTGCCCCAAGTGCTGCCCCCGCAGCTCCCATTGGCCGGAAACAGCTGTCAATAGGAGCAGCAGGGGCAGCGTCTGTGAACAGGGCAACGTGCAGAGCAGCCTGGCTATGCCTCCGTACAGGAGCCGGACGGGAGACACGCCACTGCTTCTGGGAGCTGCTTGAGGTAAGCGCTGCCCAGAGCCTGCACCCCTGACCCCCTCCTGGGCCTCAACCCCCTGCCCCAGCCCTGATCCCCCTTCCACCCTCCGAAGCCCTCAGTCCCAGCCCGGAGCCCCCGCCTGCACCCCAAGCCTCTTAGCCCCACTCCAGAGTCCACCCCCCCCAGCCGGAGCCCTCACCCCCTCTTGAATCCCAACCCACTGCCTCAGCCTAGAGTCCCCTCCTGCACTCTGAACTCATTTCTGGCCCCACCCCAGAGCCTGCACCCCAACCCTCTGAGCCAGCTCGGTGAAAATGAGTGAGGGTGGGGAGAGTGAGCAACAGAGGGAAGGGGATGGAGTGAGTGGGAGGCGGGGCCTCAAGAAGGGGTGGGGCAGGGGATGGGGCAAGGGGGCGGTTTTGTGTGAGTAGAAAGATGGCAACCCTACTAAACTGTGGGGAGTCTGGGGCCATACAGGGGCATGCACTTTTTCGGCTTGTGACCCAAGGCATGATTTTACGCTTGGGTCCAAATCCAGACCTGGTGCAAGCTGAGTGCCACTGTACTCTTTGGAACTGGACCCATTCCTGGCCTGGAGAAGTCAGCCCTAGGGTCACAGAGCTGACAGGCTGATGCACTAAAATCACAGATAGCTCAGCTTAGTTTGGACTGACTGTGAGAGCCGAGCCATAAAACGACAATTGTTTGAGCTATTTCTGACTCGCACAGTCCTGCCACTTGCACCGACGTCGGGGGAACAAATGTGTCTGGGCTGACAAGCTGTGTCGACAACGCTTCGCTCGGGTTCAAGGGGAACCAGTGCTAGCGCTCTGCACACCGAGCCTGCTAGCCCACGGAAAGTGTCTGCCGTGGTGGGACACCATAAATCAGCAAGGGCTTGATTCCATAAGGTGCTGAGCCTTCTCAGCTCCCACTGCACTCAATGGGTGCGCAGCACTCGGCAGGATTGGGCCCTCTGTCTAAAAATAGCTGATAGGATACTTATGCTTTCTTTATACAAGCTTCATCTTCTCCATTTGCTCTTAGGCAGCCAGTTTTCCGTGAGTGTATGCTGTAGTGGCTGGGTGGAGAGGGTTCCCGAGAGGGTCATTAAAAACAGATTTCAGCCTTTCACTGTTCATGGAAGACAAATTGTGCCTTGCGATGGATGCGAGGGAAATCGCCCTGCTGAGGGTGCTTGCTAGAATGGGATGATTGTTTTCTTTTAAAGGCAGCAAACACTTGTGCCTTGCTTCTGATCAGCTTTGTAATTACTCTTTGCACCCAGCTGGCTTAAGCCTGTAACCACCAGCTGCCTCCTGAAGAAAGCAGACACCCCGTGGGACGCTTTGGGACAGAACCTAAATAGAGGCGTGGCATTTCTGTGCTCCTTCCCATAGGGAACAAGGGGCCAGATTCTGACCTACATCTAGAGAGAGTGTCCGCTCCTGCCTTCAGTTACATCCTGTAGCTACCTGCCATTGGGAATCAGACGTGTTGGCCTCCCATTACCATGATATCGCAGCACCCTACATGCCTCAGTGGATTTATCCTCTCCACCCCCTTGTGAGTACTATTATCCCCATTTTGCAGCTGGGGAAACTGAGGCACAGAGTGGCTAAGTGATTTAGCCATGGCCACACCAGAAGTCTGTGGCGGAGAGGACCCTGGATCTCCTGGTCCCATGTGAGTGCCCAAGCCCTGGGCCAGCCTTTTCCCAATTGTCATCCACACCCATGTAGAGTGAGTGCAAAGTGCATGTAAAGCAGAGAATTCTGGGTTTGCTATGCAATGTGCACAGGTGTTAAATGGTCACCCACAATGCGAGGGAGTAGAGACTCAACCCATGTGGTCTCAGTTACACCATGATAAATCCAGGGGAGGGGCCATATTCTGATCTCAGTTATACCTGGGTAAATCTAGAGCAGCCCTATTGCCATCAGTTCTCCATGGCATATGATCTTGGTTCCCGAGCGACAGCAAGCACAACGCTACCAGTGCGCCAGGAGTTTGCGACTGATGCACCAGTATGACCAAGCTATGCTGGGCCCAGGCAAAACTCCACATCCATTCAGAGATACCGATTGTAAGCCACGCAGAACAACTTGCAACCAGTTTGGCCCTTGGGAAATGGAGGTTCACAATAGTTCAAGCTAGAGGGCAGCGTAGAATGCCCACAGGTGCGTGGGTAAAGCTGAGGCCTGTGATAGTGTAGAGGGCAGAGATCAATTTGTACAGCTTTGTTCTTCCCTCCCCCTGAAATGTTTAAATGATTTTAACACTGTTTAGATTTGTGTTACTGCTCCCGGCTAATTTTTAAGCCCAGATTGTTTTGCGGGGATGGTAGCAGAGGAATGCCAGTTCAGAAACTGTGAATAGCATTACTTCAGGAGTCACCGGGGGACTTTTAAAAGAATGAGTTGGAGAGGACCATGCTTGGGAATGATCCTGGCTACCCTTGGGCAACACCAAGAGGCAGCACCACCTATGGGAAATTGTGTCACCCAGCCTGGCACTGGTGACCCACAAGAAAAGAATGAGAGGTCGACACAGGCAGCCCTGGAGCTGTGCGTAGGGTGCTGAAAATAATATCCGGTACGTGGCGCAAAACGTATCGGGTGCTGCCTCACGGGCCTGGTACTTCAGGCTGAAACACTAGGGAAACGTGGCCTGGTGCTTGGCACTCCAGCTGGGGAATCAGGAAACCTGGGTTCTATGCCTGGCTTTGCTGCTGGATAACCTTGGGCAAGTCACTTCACCTCTCTGCACCTCAGTTTCCTTCTCTCTAGGAAAATGCTTTGAGATCTACCGGTGAAAAGTGTTGCAGAAGAGCTAGGTATTCTTCTTCTTCTTCAATTTCCATAGAGAAACTCACAAGTAGCCCTCTTCCCTGGGCACACTGATGTATCAATTTTCTTCATGCAGATAGAGAAACTGAACTGACTCATCCTGGCCCCCCTCTGGAACCCAAGGATCAGCCTCTGAAGTTCTCCAGTGGTTTCTTCATCCTAGATATTAAAGGTTTCCAGTGAGGGAGACTATCCCCCAGAGTAGAGGATCCCATTGCTAGGAACTTCCTCCTGATACCCAGCTTGTGATGGGGTGCACTCACATCTCATGAGTGCCTCCTGTCAGCTGGGTGCAAACCTGCACCCTCTCTGCTCATGCTGCCTCTCGACGGCTATTGCCCTCATCAGGCAGGTCTTCAGGTGCTCAGCCCTCTGGCTGAGTCACACACACTGTCTAAACACGTGAAAGAACCCCTTCCGGGCTAAAAAGGTCCAACAAGGCCTGTCCCTGTGCCCTTGTTACTTGTTACTATCTATAGCCCTGTACCTTGGCTCAGTCCTGAGCCTCTTCTGGGCTAGCATTAAGTCTGTGTATGCCTTGGTATAGCGCAGTGCCCCCAAGGGCTTTCTCCCTGGAGACTCTTTACATTCTGCCTGTCACTTCGGCCTCTAAATAAGCCATATCCCCTTCTCGGAGCTTTGACCACACTGCCAATGGTGGGGCCCAGCCCACCCACTACTGCGGGTCCCAACCTAGGCACCCTACAAATAGCAGCCATGTGGTGCTTCCTGAAGTTGCTGCTCTGGCTGTTCCCTGGGCCACTTCCCATGTAGCCCCTTGCACTTCACCCTTCTCTCGGGACAGATGATCTCAACTTTCCTCCTTCCTCACCCTTCTGGTCCCAGCCAGCAACTGACCTGCTCAGGCCCTGCAGCTCCTTTTAACTAGCCCTGTTGCACTCTGATTGGCTGCTTCCTTTCAGCCCTTCTAGGCAGGCCGGGAAGACCCACCTTTGCTGCTCCTTTTCTGTGGCGGGGTGTGGTAGGACTGTGAGGCCTCCAGCAGGGGGCCTCAAAGGGCCTGGTACACCTCATCACACAGCTCAAATTTGCCTGTACACTTACTTTCATCCTATGTCTCCTAGAAACAAGAGTCACTCTAAGGGTACGTCTACACAGCAGCTGGGATATGGGATTCCCAGCTTGGATAGGTGTACACACGCTAGTTATGATTGAGCTAGCATGCTCGAAATGTAGTGCAGGCTGGCTCAGTCCTAGAGCCTTGGATGGGTTTGTACTCAGGTAGCTAAGCCTGAGCCACCATCCATGGTGCTGCAGCCACATGGCTAATTTTAGCATGCTAGCTCAATCAGGTGTAGTGTGTGTATGTCTGTTCAAGCTGGGAATCACACCTCCCCTCCCTCTTTGGTGTTTGCACCCCTAAGATAGTTGTGTGGGGTTGTCAGATCCGCCTCTCTGGCCATTGCTAAATCATGAATAAGGCACCCGCCCAGTTGTTTCTTTGGATTCTGATTACAATTTATCCCGGTGATTATACAAATGTTTCACTTCCTTGTTCTAAGTACGGCCATTTACGTCTTCATTGCTCTACAGGACGTGGCAGTGGCTTCCCTTTGAAGGGCTGATGTTCACACAACACTGGAATTTCTGAGGGACATACAGTATCCAGCATGGGCCTGATGCCAAGTCCTCAGTGGAAAGACTCCGATTCACTTAATGCCTTAGATGCAAGCGCACCCGATCTGCAATTTTCTCCATGTAGCAGGAAGTTCAACAACCCACACTCAGAGCAGGGCTTCCCAATGGTGATTTGATTTGTTCCCTGCTTGTGGCGACCGTTGCCAGGCTGGCTTACTTGATTTCCCATTACGCTTTAGTGGTACCAAAGCATGCCCAGGAGGTAGGGACAGTTCCCATCCCTGCCCATCTCCAGTTTAGCCTTTGACATGTCCTTGTGTATCTCCTGCATGCCTGCCGTGTACAGAGTCACAGCATAGTTCTCAGATTTCTGTCACAAAGCCTCCTCCACCAGGTGCCAGAACTGATCCCATTGATTTTTCACTGTCCTGTGCCTGAGGGAAGAGCAGCCCCCTGATTATTGATCCTAAACACAGACTTGCACTTGGCAGGTCTCTACTCCCTGCCCCCCAGCTGCTGCTGATCAGTTTTGCTCTGGTGACTGGATGGGCAGCTCTCTCATAAATCACCCCCCTCTCACCTTTGCAGAGCTAGAAGAGTGTGCTGGCGGTGTCCAATCTCTATGCAATGTGTGGACTATATGCCAAGTTGTGCAGCAGTTTTCTGCCATCGCAAAGCAAAGCTGACCAGGGAGGACAGCATGACAAAGACCTCCACTGAGGTCTGAAGGGAATCAGAAGACTCTTGTGTTGCCCATCAACCGTGGTAATTGAGTGCCTAATAACTAGAGACAATCTTTGAGATACATTGACTAAAGGGTCTATGCAGAGACACCAGACTCTCCTTCACTCAATCTGCAGATGTTCCCTACCTCTAATGTATTACAGGCCCAGATTGTTTTTGGCCTATGTAATATTGATCTACAGGACAGTTATACTACTGGTCACTTTAAAGAATGAAAGAAGTCAGAGTCAGAAAAAATAATTCTCTGCTCCCCCTGTGCCATACATTGTTTAAAGGGGGAATAGAGGGTCTTAGCTCCAGGACTTTGACTGATGTTAACAGGAATAGCTGGGAAGAACTTTATTATAAAAAAAAGTAAAAGAAGCACCTCTGTAAAAGGATGGAAGGTAATTTTACAGGGTAATAAAAAGATTTAAAATACAGAGGATTCCCCTTTAGGCTCAACTTTAAAGTTACAAAAACAGGAAAAATGCCTCCCTTTTGGCATAGGAAAAATTCACAAGCGAAAACAAAAGATAACCTAATGCATTTCCTTGCTATTACTTACAGTTCCTGTAATTTTAGATGCATCATTTCAGTAGGAGCTGAATTACCTGCTTGGTCTCTCTCTTTGTCTCAAGAAAGAACACAAAAAGAGCACAAACAAAACCTCCCCCCCCCACCCCGATTTGAAAGTATTTTCTTTCCCCATTGGTCCTTCTGGTCAGGTGCCAACTAGGTTAATGGAACTGATTAACCCCTTGCAGGTAAGTGATTCTGTACCTCTGGCCAGGAGGGATTTAATGTTACTGCATACATAAAGGTTGTTACCCTTCCCTTTATATTTATAACCGTGTGCCTTAGCTCCAGGACTTTGACTGACGTTAACAGGAAGAGCTGGGCACAAACAAGTAACAAGCTTTCTAATAAAGCCAAGTGCAAGGTCAGATATCTAGGAACAAAGAGCTTCAGTCATGCTGACAGGATGGGGACTGGATCCTGGAAAGCAGTGACTGCAAAGGACTCTAGGAGGTCATGGGACATAAACAGCCTGAACATGAGCTCCCAGCCCAGTGCTCTGGCTATAAGAGCCAATGTAACCCTTGGCCCTATAAACGAAGGCATAGCAAGCAGGAGCAGGGAGCTGGGATCACCTCTCTGTACTGCACTGGTGAGCCCATCTCGGGAATGCTGGTCTGGTTCTAGTGTCTACACTTCAAAAGGGGACATGGAAAAATTGAGGAGGGGTCAGAAAAAGAGCCACAAGAATGATTTCAGGTCTGGAAAACCCGCCTTAAAGTGAAAGACTCAAATTCAATGTGTTTAGCTTATCCACGGGAAGGCTAAGATTATGGTTTACAAGTACTCACACAGGGAGAAAATATCTGATGCCAGGTTTTTTTTTAAATCTAGCAGACAAAGGCACACAATCCAATGGCTAGAGTTTGAAACTAGACAAATTCAAACTGGAAATAAGGTGCAATTCTTTTGAGCAGTGAGCTTAGTTAACCATTGCAACCACTTATCAAGGGATACAGCAAACTCTCCAGCCACTTCATATCTTTGACTGGCTGTCTTCCTCTGGACATGCTGTCGCTCAACCAGGAGTTACAGGCTTGATGCAGGAATCACTGGGTGAGGTTCTGCGGCCTGGGTTATGCAGGAGGTCAGACTAGATGACTATAATGGTCCCTTCTGGCCTTAAAATCTATGGGGAAAAATATCCAGCAAGTTACAGGGGCTACAAAAGCTGCATGCCTTGGTTTTAAAGCTGTAGGGGTTAATATACACTAGGGTGGCTTGCAGAAGGCTTCTCGGCTGCATGAGCTTTGTATGGCTAAACTGATGATTCCCAGATATAGCAGTAGAATCAGTGCAGATGTTTAGATTGCATAGATATGTACCATCTTCAACCTCCAATAGTTTGCTTTAATGATGACATCATGGATTTGTTTGCTTTACTCAGTGTTTGTCATAGGATGAAACATGATTACCAAATTTATACCATAGGCTCCTCTGTATATAACGGCAGGCCAAGAGGTTAGAAGAGCAAAGGCTTCCTTGTTGTGTAGTAGGGATAAAGGAAAGTTGCCAGATAAACAGGACATAATTTCTGTCAAGAACCTATCAACAGATTCCCACTACACATGTGACCGGGCAGCTCCAGTGAGAAATTCATCTGAGTTGGCATGCTGGGTGCACTGTGGTATTTTCAGAGCAATGCTGGCAGGATGGCATTTCAGATTCTAAATAATATCAATCAGAGAAGGGCCTGACCTAGAAAGTTTGGAATCTGGTCAACTTCTGAGCTATCCCAAAGTTCAGGGGTTTTGGTTTAGACTCATCTCTGAAGCACTGTACAGAATGTACGCATAGGGATCATTTACTCACCAGGGAAATGCAGCTACCTCTGGGATCAAAGATAAGATGGTCCAATGCTTGTGGGGTATTAGGTTGCGACTTGGAGACATCAGTGTAACTCCTTGCTCTGCTACAGGCTTCTTGCATGACCTTGGGCAAGTCACTTTATTATTTGTCTTATCATAGCACCTGGGAGCCCCAGTGATGGGCCAGGACCCCATTGTGCTAGGTGCTGCATAGCCACAGAACAAATACAGTCCCTGCCCCAAAGACCTTTCAATCTAAGTATAAAACAAGAGACAACAGATAGCGGAGTCCAAGGAAACAATGAGGCAATAAGATACTTAGCACTTCCTTACCTCATGGGGTGGTGGTAAAGATTGTAAGTATCTAAGAGAGCCAGCAATATTACACAGTAGTGAAGAAGAGACAGAGGAGCAATCTTATGCCCTGAGATCTTTTAATAACCTTAAGAGGTCAAGGATTTGTTTAAAATACTGATCCAAAAATACCACCTCTCCAGGACTGAAGCCAGTATCTTCTGTTGAGTCATTCTGATGTCAAAAGAAAAGGAGTACTTACGGCACCTTAGAGACTAACAAATTTATTTGAGCATAAGCTTTCGTGAGCTACAGCTCACTTCATCGGATGCATTCAGTGGAAAATACAGTGGGGAGATTTATATACACAGAGAACATGAAACAACGGGTGTTACCATACACACTGTAATGACAGTGATCAGGTAAGGTGAGCTATTACCAGCAGGAGAGTGGGGGCGGGGGGGAAACTTTTGTAGTGATAATCAAGGTGGGCCATTTCCAGCAGTTGAGAAGAACGTCTGAGGAACAGTGGGGGCGGGGGGGAAAGAGAGGGAAATAAACATGGGGAAATAGTTTTACTTTGTGTAATGACCCATCCACTCCAGTCTTTATTCAAGCCTAAGTTAATTGTATCCAGTTTGCAAATTAATTCCAATTCAGCAGTCTCTCGTTGGAGTCTGTTTTTGAAGTTTTTTTGTTGAAGAATTGCCACTTTTAGGTCTGTAATCGAGTGACCAAAGAGATTGAAGTGTTCTCCGACTGGTTTTTGAATGTTATAATTCTTGACATCTGATTTGTGTCCATTTCTTCTTTTATGTAGAGACTGTCCAGTTTGGCCAATGTACATGGCAGGGGGACATTGCTGGCACATGATGGCATATATCACTTTGGTAGATGTGCAGGTGAACGAGCCTCTGATAGTGTGGCTGATGTGATTAGGCCCTATGATGGGGTCCCCTGAATAGATATGTGGACACAGTTGGCAACGGGCTTTGTTGCAAGGATAGGTTCCTGGGTTAGTGGTTCTGTTGTGTGGTGTGTGGTTGCTGGTGAGTGTTTGCTTCAGGTTGGGGGGCTGTCTGTAGGCAAGGACTGGCCTGTCTCCCAAGATTTGTGAGAGTGATGGGTCATCCTTCAGGGTAGGTTGTAGATCCTTGATGATGCATTGGAGAGGTTTTAGTTGGGGGCTGAAGGTGATGCTAGTGGCGTTCTGTTATTTTCTTTGTTGGGCCTGTTCTGTAGTAGGTAACTTCTGGGTCCTCTTCTGGCTCTGTCAATCTGTTTCTTCACTTCAGCAGGTGGGTATTGTAGTTGTAAGAACGCTTGATAGAGATCTTGTAGGTGTTTGTCTCTGTCTGAGGGGTTGGAGCAAATGCGGTTGTATCGTAGAGCTTGACTGTAGACAATGGATCGTGTGGTGTGGTCTGGATGAAAGCTGGAGGCATGTAGGTAGGCATAGCGGTCAGTAGGTTTCCGGTATAGGGTGGTGTTTATGTGACCATCACCTATTAGCATTGAAGTGTCCAGGAAGTGGATCTCTTGTGTGGACTGGTCCAGGCTGAGGTTGATGGTGGGATGGAAATTGTTGAAATCATGGTGGAATTCCTCAAGGGCTTCTTTTCCATGGGTCCAGATAATGAAGATGTCATCAATGTAGCACAAGTAGAGTAGGGGCATTAGGGGACGAGAGCTGAGGAAGCGTTGTTCTAAGTCAGCCATGTGGGTACCCATAACAGTGCCGCTGATTTGAAGGTATACATTGTCCCCAAATGTGAAATAGTTATGGGTGAGGACAAAGTCACAAAGTTCAGCCACCAGGTTTGCCGTGACATTATCGGGGATACTGTTCTGATAGCTTGTAGTCCATCTTTGTGTGGAATGTTGGTGTAGAGGGCTTCTACATCCATAGTGGCCAGGATGGTGTTTTCAGGAAGATCACAGATGGATTGTAGTTTCCTCAGGAAGACAGTGGTGTCCGAAGATAGCTGGGAGTGCTGGTAGCGTAGGGCCTGAGGAGGGAGTTGACATAGCCAGACAATCCTGCTGTCAGGGTGCCAATGCCTGAGATGATGGGGCATCCAGGATTTCCAGGTTTATGGATCTTCGGTGGCAGATAGAATACCCCTGGTCGGGGTTCTAGGGGTGTGTCTGTGCGGATTTGTTCTTGTGCTTTTTCAGGGAGTTTCTTGAGCAAATGCTGTAGTTTCTTTTGGTATATAAATCTCCCCACTGTGTTTTCCACTGAATGCATCGGATGAAGTGAGCTGTAGCTCACGAAAGCTTATGCTCAAATAAATTTGTTAGTCTCTAAGGTGCCACAAGTACTCCTTTTCTTTTTGCGGATACAGACTAACACGGCCACTACTCTGAAACCTGTCATTTTGATGTCAGGCACTTGAACCTTGCAGATGTATTTTTGCTGATGTGTCTGATTAATTTCAATCTAGGAGTGCAAGAGAGGGAGTGTCTGTGAGAGAGGGAATGAGGGGCAGAGATGGAGAGGTCTTCCCAGGAACACCCCAGACAAGCTTGGGGTGAAAGCTCAGGCTGATTAATTTAAATAGTAACAACAAAACTATATCAACAACAAAGACAAAATCCAAGATGGAGATAAGTTTGGATCATATCCAGTGTGAATATCCTTTCAGCTGAGCAGGGTGGAAATGTCACCTGCTTACAGATTTGTGAAGCATTATATATTTTGAAGGGCTGTCAAGCGATTAAAAAATTAATCACGATTAACTGCATGATTAAAAAAAATCGTGATGAATTGCACTGTTAATAATAGAATACTATTTATTTAAATATTTTGGATGTTTTCTACATTCTCAAATATATTGATTTCAACTACAACACAGAATACAAAGTCTACAGTGCTCACTTTATATTTATTTTTGATTACAAATATTTGCACTGTAAAAAACAAAAGAAATAGTATTTTTCAAGTACTCTTGTGCAATCTCTTTATCATGAAAGTTGAACTTACAAATGTAGAATTATGTACAAAAAAGTAACTGCATTCAAAAATAAAACAATGTAAAAACTTTAGAGCCTACATGTCCACTCAGTCCTACTTCTTGTTCAGCCAATCACTCAGATAAACAAGTTTGGTTACATTTGCAGAATATAATGCGTCCTTTTCTTGTTTACAGTGTCACCTGAAAGTGAGAATAGGTATTTGCATGGCACTGTTGTAGCCAGCATCGCAAGATATGCCAGGTGCACTAAAGATTCATATGTCCCTTCATGCTTCAACCATCATTCCAGAGGACATGCGTCCATGCTGATGATGGGTTCTGCTCAATAACCATTCAAAGCAGTGCGGACCAATGCATGTTCACTTTCATCATCTGTGTCAGATGCCACCAGAAGAAGGTTGATTTTCCTTTTTGGTGGTTCGGATTCTGTAGTTTCTGCATTGGAGTGTTGCTCTCTTAAGACTTCTGAAAGCATGCTCCACACCTCATCCCTCTCAGATTTTGGAAGGCACTTCAGATTCTTAAAGCTTGGGTTGAGCTTGGGTGCTGTAGCTATTTTTAGAAATCTCACATTGGTATCTTCTTTGCATTTTGTCAGATCTGCTGTGAAAGTGTTCTTAAAACGAACAACATGTGCTGGATCATCATCCGAGACTGCTATAACATGAAATACATGGCAGAATGCGGGGAAAACAGAACAGGAGCCATACAATTCTCCCTGGAGGAGTTCAGTCACAAATTTAATTAACACATTATTTTTTTAAGGAGTATCATCAGCATGGAAGCATGTCCTCTGAAATGGCGGTTGAAGCATGAAGAGGTATATGAATGTTCAGCATACCTGGCACGTAAATACCTTGCAACGCCAGCTACAAAAGTGCCATGAGAACACCTGTTCTCACTTTCAGGTGACATTGTAAATAAGCAGGCAGCAGTATCTCCCGTAAATGTAAACAAGCTTGTTTGTCTTAGCGATTGGCTGAACAAGAAGTAGGACTGAGTGGACTTGTAGGCCCTAAAGCAGTGGTTCTCAAACTGTGAGTCCAGACTCCAAAGTGGGTTCCAACCCCATTTTAATGGGATTGCCAGGGCCGGTATTAGACTTGTTGGGACCTGGGGCTTTGGCTTTGGGCCCCCCTGCGTGGGGTGGCAGGGCTCAGGCAGGTTCAGGCTTTGGTCCCCCTTCCTGGGGTCATGTAATAATTTTTGTTTTCAGAAGGGCGTCACGGTGCAACAAAGTTTGAGAGCTGCTGCTGTAAAGTTTTACATTGTTTTGTTTTTGAGTGCAGTTATGTAACAAAAAATCTACCTTTGTAAGTTACACTTTCATGCTAAAGAGATTTCACTACAGTACTTGTATGAGGTGAATTGAAAAAATACTATTTCTTTTGTTTATCATTTTTACTGTGCAAATATTTGTAATAAAAAATAATAATATAAATGGAGCACTGTACACTTTGTATTCTATGTCATAGAAATCAATATATTTGAAAATGTAGAAAAACATCCAAAATATTTAATAAATTTCATTTGGTATTCTATTGTTTAACAACGTGGTGAATTGTGAATAATTTTTTTGAATTAATCATGTGAGTTAACTGCGATTAATCACCAGCCATAATATTTCTATTGTGCTGTATAAATCTCAGTTGTTACTATACACATTCCCACCCAGGACCCATAGGAGGACCTAACTCTTCTTTATCATGTCCCCCTCCCCTCCAACACACAGAGGCAGATACGTTCAGTTCTTGGTTACAGTGACTATTGTCTTTCAAGGATCAGCTTTAAGCCGGATCCCCACAAACCTCTATTGAAACAACTCAACCTTTGTATCTTTTTTTTTTTTGGTTTTCATCAAAGGTTCTTAAAAGATGATTGAAATCCACCCCACCCACAAATTGCTCTGGGGTGACACGATCCAAGGCAACAGGTTAATAGTCTTTTGGGGCCAGAACGCACCAAGCTAAGGAAAAGCTAGAGGCTGTAGCAGGCACAGTGAGATCTCTTATGGCAACTCCAAGTCAGACGTGTGTTAGCCTTGGTGGGTGCTGCTTTTGGGAGCAGCAGGTAGAGACAATGGGTTCTTCATTCAATTTGGATTGAAACAGAAGAATATAAGGAAGAGTCTGATGTGGAAAATGTTTCCCTCACTTGGTCCCTTTGTTTCATCTCTCCTTGATGTTTTAAATGGGTTACATTTTCTGCTGGGCTGTCGCCAAGCTGGTCTTAGATTGTCAAGACAATGAAGAAAGCAGGAGATCAGAACAGGCTGCCAGTTGTTTAATTTCCTGCTATTAATGGAGCATAATCTAAACAGCAATGGCAAATATTTACCTTCACATTCCTCTGGTTCAGTGTCCTGATGGGTGATAGACAGCATTCTGCCCTTCTCATTCTTGATGCTTATTAAGGCAAATCCAAAAGGAGCAACGGAGACCGAAAGAAGGATACTTATCTTTTGATTGCAACAGCCTGAGTCTGTATCTATCAGTCAAAGTCATTGTTAGATTAACCCTGGATTTCTCTTGGGCATGCTCTGAGCCTGATTTCATCTGGGTGCTTTGCTTCTTGCAGAGGGTGGCTCTCAGATCTGTGTTGAGCGGCACATTCCCTCCGTGGCCATGGTAAGTGAGAATGAGGACTGTGCCAGAAAGAAAAGGCTAAGGGAGAGGAAGACACTCGGGCCCTGCTTCAGGGCAGCTCTTAAACACGTGCTTAAAGTTAAGTAAAACCCCATGGGACTTAAGTTAAGCACGTGTTTAAGTGCTGTCTTGAAGAGGGCTGTTTTCCTAAATCAGAACCTAGATCAGTGGTGGGCAACCCGCATGGCGCATGCAGCCCAGCAGGATAATCTGATTGTGGTCCACGAAACATTTTGCTGCAGGCACAGCCCCCCGTAGCTCCCAGTGGCCACGGTTCACCGTTCCCAGAAAATGGGAGCTGTGGTCACCGGAGGAAATTAATAAACAGCAGGTTTAAAGCAAACAAACATAAGAAAGCATAAGAAAGTACAATGCACAGTCAACCTGTGGAACTCATTGTCAGGGGTTGTTGTGAAGGCCAAAAATATAAAATGGTTCAAAAAAGAATTAGGTGAGTTCATGGAGGATAGGTCCATCAATGGCCATTAGCCAAGATGGTCAGGGACACAACCCCATGCTGTGGGTGTCCCTAAATTTCTGACTGCTAGAAGATCGGACTGGACAGTAGGGGAAGATCACTCAACAACGTGGCCTGTTCTGTTCACTCCCTCTGAAGCATCTGGTACCAGCAGTGCCAGAAGGCAGGATACTGGGCTAAATGGACCATTGGTCTGACCCTGTATGGCCGTTCTTATGATCTATTACTACTAAGCAGCTATGGGAGCTTTCCTTTGGTTCTCGTGGTAAAGATCTGCAGTATTACCAACCCCAAACTTTGAAAAACCATAAATCAGGCCTCGCAAAATCCTGGGATTAAAAAAAACAGAATACGTTGTGGATGCTTTTTATTCACCTTCTGGTTTCTGAGGCCAGGTCTACACTAAAAAATTAGGTCGAGCCTGCTACATTCCTCAGGGATTTTTCATACACCCGAGCAACGTTGTTAAGACAGCCTAGCCCTGGTGTTGATGGAAGAATTCTTACGTCAACCTAGTTACCACCTGTTGGGGGGGTGCTTAACTACAGCAATGGGAGAGCCCCTCCCATCCCACCCTGCCTGCCCCGCCGGCACATTTGGCCCCTGTCCCTGGCAGCTGGGCCCAGGCAGGGAGCCGAAGGATCATGACCAGCCACTTCTCACGCCAGCCGCTCTGGCTGCCTGTGAGAGCCTGGCTAGGGAGGTGGCAGCGGCTGGGTTCTCTCTTAGGCAGCTGCTGAGCAGCCACCGTCAGCCAGTGTGAGAAATGGTTCTGCCACCTCCACTCCCCACCTGGGCCCGGCTGCCAGAGAGAGTGGCAGAACGTGCCAGTGGGGGAGACACAGTGGGAGAAGGACAGAGCCCTCCCTGCAGAAAACTCTGGTGGGGTGGGGAGAGCTCAGCAGGCCCGGGCTGGGCGCATGGCCGGGGGTGTGTGTGTGTGTCCCTGGGCAGAGGAGACACGTGGGGCAGTCATGTGTCCTCCCCTGTAGATTGTCCTCCCCAGTATTAGGAGGCACGAGTCATCTATGGATCTGGAGGTCTGTGATGCAGTGGAGGGACCCCATGCAATGTGGGGTGAGCTCACCCCATCCTTCAAGCCACCCCATCTCCAGGCAATGAGGCCTAAAGGGCTCAAGTCTGCAGAGTGACCCTTTTCCTCAGGGCTGTAAGGCTTAGAGGCCGTAGTCAATAGAGATATCCCGATTCACACGGCAGTGAGGCTTAGTGGCAAGATTCAATAAGGCTCCCCTGGTTCACCAGGCAGCAAGGCCTAGTGGCCAGAGTCAATAGCGTTGCCCTGCTGGATGGGGCTGGATGGCCGGTGGGTGGTGGCCTGGGTAGGGGGAACTTGGGCCCTCCCTACTCCACCGGGGCCCTGTCAGTGGCAAGTAAATCCACCACTGAGTCAACAGGGGTCCATCTACAACATGCTGACTACCGTCAGGACAGCAGCTAGTCCCCCCACAGGCCATGGATATCCTACCGTGATATCCATGGCAGCGATCTGTGAGTCTTCTGGATTCCTTGGTGGGCACAACTCATGGTTGCTCAGACCTCTCTGGGACGTCTGCAGGTAGCTGGGCATCTTCCTGGGTCTCAGAGCCTCTGGCTTCCATGGTCTGGGGCTTTGGCTGTTCCCGGGCTGGCACCGGCAAAATGCAGCCTTCCTCTCTGGTAGTCCACCAGCTGGGCTGCTCCCTTTTATACAAGTACTGCGTTTGGTGCATGCCCGGTAGGACAAGGAGGCATGGCTTCCTCAGCCCACAATGAGGAGTTAACACTTTCCCTTCCAGTGCGGGGTGAGTGCGCTCCGTCACAGGATCATAGCGGGTCACAAGCTAAATATGAATCAACAGTAGCCAAAAAAAAAAAAAAAGCTGCAAACATTTTGGGATGAATTAGCAGGAATGTTGTAAGCAAGACATAAGACGTAATTCTTCCGCTGCACTCCATACTGATTAGGCCTCAGCTGGAGTATTGTGTCCAATTATGGGTGCCACATTTCAGGAAAGATGTGGACAAATTGGAGAAAGTCCAGAGGAGAGCAACAGTAAAGGTGAAAGTTCAAGAAAACATGTCCTATGAGGGAAGATTGAAAAAATTGTTTGTTTAGTCTGGAGAAGAGAAGACTGAGGGGGACATGATAACAGTTTTCAAGTATATAAAAGTTGTTAAAAGGAGGAGGGAGAAAAATTGTTCTCCTTAACCTCTGAGGATAGGACAAGAAGCAATGGGCTTAAATTGCAGCAAGGGAGATTTAGGTTGGACATTAGGAAAAACTTCCTAGCACTGGAATAAATTGCCTAGGCATGTTGTGGAACCTCCGTCATTGGAGATTTTTCAGAGCAGGTTCAACAAACACCTGTCGCGGTGGTCTAGATAAAACTTAGTCCTGTCACGAGTGCAGGGGATTGGACTAGATAAGTGGTTTTCAAACTTTTTTTCTGGGGACCCAGCTGAAGAAAATTGCTGATGCTCACGACCCAACGGAGCTAGGGATGAGGGGTTTGGGGTGTGGGAGGGGCTCAGGGCTGGGGCAGAGGGTTGGGGTGCAGGAGTGAGGGCTGCGGAGTGGGGCCGGGAATGAGGGGTTCAGGGTGTGGGGAAGGGGCTCTGGGCTGGGGCAGGAGATTGGGGTGCAGGAGAGGGTCAGGGCTCTGGGCTGGGGGTGCAGGCTCTGGGGTGGGGCTGGGGATGAAGGTTTTGGGGTGCAAGAAGGTGTTCCAGGTTTGGGAGGGCTCAGGGCTGGGGTAGGGGATTGGGGCATGGGGTTGGGGCGTGGACTTACCTCCAGTGGCTCCCAGTCAGCTGTGCAGCCGGGGGGCAGAGGCAGGCTTCCCTTATGTCCTGGCATGGCGGACCGCGCTGCACGTGAAGTGGCTGGTAGCAGGTCCGGCTCCTAGGCAGAGGTACGCAAGTGACTCTGCGCTGCTCTGCACGGCTCTCGCCTGCAGGCTCGCCCCCCGCCCCCCCGCTCCTATTGGCCGGAGCCGGTGCTTGGGGAGGGGCTGTGTGCGGATCCCTGTGGGCCCCCATGCCTAGAAGCCGGACCTGCTGCTGGCCACTTCCAGGGCACAGCGCGGTGTCGAACAGCTAGGCACTAGCCTGCCTTAGCTGAGCAGTATCGCTGACGGGACTTTTAATGTCCCGGTCGATGGTGCTGACCAGAGCGACCCAGTGCCTGACATGCCACGACCCAATACTGGGTTGCGACCCGAACTTTGAAAAACACTGGACTAGAGGACCTTTTGAGGTCCCTTCCAGTCCGACAGTTCTATCACTCTATGATTCTATAACAATCAAATGATGTTACTAATAATATATTCTTGCATGCTCCAATATAAAGGGTATGTGTGAAGATCTTCAAGTCCCATCAAAGTCCATCACCTCTAAAAATCAGGCTCAGATCTGCCTTTATGTGCTAATGGGACTTCTGTGCATAAACTCTCCACATCCGAGGGGTGGCAGAGGCCAAAGAATTAAACAGCACGGACGAAATATCCGTTGACTATGTGGAATGGATCGTTGTTCCATTTCCTTTTTGAATGAACAGGATTTAAATGCACACATGGAGGGGGGAGTAGAGCTCGTTAACTGTCCAAACGGAAGTTGGTAAGTTGGGGGACCAGATGTTTGGAGTCAAGGCTTCTCATGCTGGACGTACATCTGGCATTCGACGGAAGCATTTTAACCCTGTCAGTTGGAGTGTGTTTGCAAGCAAGTTAAACGCTGGTCATTGCTACACGCTGTCGCTCCGCCGTGCCCCGGACTGAAACATGTCTCTGTAAAGAAACATGTGGAGCCCTGGTCCGTGACGAATGTTAGAGAGCTTATTCCTTCACTCTCCCACTTCCCTGGTCCTTCTCGCATGAACAGAGAGCAACAATACCCGAAGTCCAAAGGTGCAAACAATTCGATGTTTATTGGGGTGAACTTCCAGCAAGCTTAAATACAAGTTCCTTTTTCCTTATTTTCGAATCCCAACTTACTTCCTGTTTGCCCCTAATTTATATAGTAATATTCTTAGCTATACCTTAACCAATCATTCTACTGAAATTTAACTAACCAATCCTAACATATTGTAACATGATTAGCTAACCAATTATATCCCACCACCTTAATTAGATTACACCCAGCAAAATTAATTATACAGCAGACAGAAACAATCACAGGACCAGACAGAGATTATACAGACAAACAATAGCAAAGTGGGAAAACAATACAGAAGTGAGGATTTCACATCCCAGCTATTGATAAGTGAGTTCTTGCCAGACAGGATGCTATCAAACTAAGTTTCCTTTTACATTTTCTAGGCACTTCCCTTTCTTTGGAGGTGATAGGAATTATCAGGACAGGATTGTATTCAGGACAGGATTGTATTCCTAACAGCCCAATAGCACCTTCTTTCAATGTGGCTAGTTTGGAATGTGAGGATGTGACTGTTCGCTTCCTGGCTTATGGCTGCCTCTGCTGCTTAGCCAAAGGCCTTAGCCTAAGAACAGGGCCTCAGGGCCTCAAACTGTCACAGTAAGAGAAGGCCCTTACACCAGCAGACAGTGATTTTGATTCTTTCTTTTATACCTCTAGAACTAGCCAAGTAATAAGAATACCCCTAAATTCTTAAAGTACAGGCCTTTACAGACAGGCCTGAATATCTATATCCTAACACTCCACCCCTTTTTTTTCTTCTTTTTCTTTTTGGGATCCTCCTGCCCAGGTATCCCTGGAAAAGCATAGGACATATGGCGACACATTTCCTGATAGGGCCAGGCATCAAGGTGGAAGGTGTCGATGCTCCATCTGTCCCACTGCCCCTTGTGTAGTACCATGCCCTGCACCTTCTCTCGTACGGGCATACTACACCTATTCCAATTAGTGTTCCAGACTTCCCAGTGTAGTGGGCCCGAGAAGGTTGGGTCCGGGTTGTCTAGTACACTTGGGGGGGCTTACTACATTACTTATAGGTTATAATTAGTGGCTGTTCTCTAGGGGGTTGTGCCCCCCTTGATCGTTTCCATATGCAATGTAACACACATATAATTAACAATACAACAGCTGCTATGATAATCCACAGCAACACCGAGAGTCCTGACCCCTGCAGTATGGTCCAACATCCTGGCCACCACCAAAAACACTGCTTCTCCTCCTTTGATAAGGTTAAAATTTTGTCAGCGCCATCCTGTAGTGTGTATTGTAAGTGTGTCCAACTGTTGGCGCTTGCAGCAAGTTGTTCTTGTAATCTTTGTGTACTTTTGTCCATATTGTGTGTCCATTGAATATCCACAGTGAAATTTGGTATTGTCCAAACCAATTCAACTACTTGGTACGGTATGGGGTAGTAGGTGCTGGTTCGATTGTTTACAACGATTAAGTCCACTGATCCATTGGTGCACCATAGTCCAGGTGGCAGTGTATAGAAGCTCATAATTTTGTCATACACTGGAAGGATTTTGCCTCCTAGTGTTATATTGCAGGATTGGATACATTCCCAACAGAATACACCGTACCCCATATACATTACCCCTAAATGCCCCCCCTTTGCAATAGGCCATTGATCCTGCTCCTCCATAGTCATAGGAGAGGGGCACATCCATATTCCTCCTCTGGATATACAACTGCTTAATGTGATGACAGTCCAGTTTACCCCATTCCATCCCCCCCACCTATTCCCTAGTGGCTCCCAACGTGCTCCCCCTTCCCTACTTACTCCCATAGGGTTCAAGGGAACCACCTTATTTGCATTTCCTTCCCATGGTATCATAGTAACAATTACACAAGAACTCTCCCCACAGGTCGGGGATGTTATTTTCCAGGTAGATGGGTATGTTTTTGCAATTGTGGATAGATATGGGCTAGCCTCCCGATTTAATACTGAAGGCCATTGTTCTGACCAAGCATCTCTCATAATATCCATTAACATTATTAACTGAGCATTTTGAATACCTACGCACACTTCTCCCCATGTTAGTCTTCTGAAGCCATCCTCTACCCATGTCACCAGGTCCCCTGCCCAATGAGTTAACTGCAAGTTTACCTCTACTGCTGTCCTCCACCCTGTGGCAACTGCTGATAGATGCTGTGCCATTAATTCATTAATTTGTTGTTGAAATTTCACATTTTGGCTTACTAATTGTTTGGTTACCCACTCGTCCCCCAGATTCCATGTACCCAGCATAGTGTTCCCAGGTGCCCACAATCCCCTTTTCCGACGACGATTCCAGGTGTGTCCCCTCACCCATGCATTGAATTGTTGTTTCAATCCTCTTATGTACATACTACAGTTAGGATGGATTTGGTCCACCCACCATTCCTTGGGGCGTACCACCCATGTAATAGAGTGAAAGGACACGTTAAAAAGTGCTGGCTGCACCTGCTCCCACAATGGCTCCCAGACATTTGCTCGTCGGGGAATATTCTTGGCTCCAGGCTGTGGCCACTTTAAATTTGGATTCTTCCAACTTGGCATCCATATCACCTGTAGGGTTACATTCTGTAAAATGGTTAACTCATCGTACACCCAGCGTCCCAAAGGGGATTTTACACCTAATGTAATATGTACATAACAATCACACCCTCGGGGATTATCTTCCATGGAAGTACCATTGTGGTTACATATGGTAACATCACACCCTAAATGTGGGGCCCTATTTTCCCAAGAGGGTTCATTTGCTCCAGGGGACCAGAGGGTTATATTCTTTGGACCCTCTGTAACAAACCACATAGCTGGGTAACTGTGTTTTCCACTATCGTTAATCATGGCAGCACCCAGGGAGTACCATGCGATATTTCCTGATAAATTTGATATTCTCCACTTGGTTGGGATTCCCCCATCTAATCCATAAACCATATACCGACACTGCCAAATTCCTGTTGGAGTATTAGTGGTACATCTTTCTATGGGGAGATTCTCATAGTCTTCATTAGCTTTATTACCACAGGTTGCATGTGTAGCCATCCATGTGTTTCCTCCTTTTGACACTTCACATCGTGGGATCTGAATAGAATTTGTAAATGTGACAATTGTGATTAGCACTAGTAATTGTTCCATCCAGGGCCAGGGAATTTTCATCCTTTTCTCCTTTTTGAATTAACCTGTAATACACACATAACAAAATTTACACGTCCCCTTTCCCAATCCCCTGTTTGTACCTTTTTATTTGCGTGCAGTGAACCCACTCCCGTCCTCCATTCTCTGTACCCAGTAATAGCAGACTGGGCCCTAATTGGTCAAGGACAAGATAGGGGCCCTTCCATTTAGGAGTTGGGAATGGATGGTGTTGACCTGGAATCTTGTACATCACTAGATCTCCCACCATGGGTAGATTACGCTCCCCAGGCAGGTCATACCATGCTTTGACTCTTGCTGCTCCTTGCTCGTCTCGCCAGGCCACCGCCTGCTGTACTTGTTTTACATGTTCGATTAAAGTTAAAATCCATTCTTGTGTTAAGCCATGTGTAGTGACTTCCCCAGGTACTGGGGTAAGTAGATTTTCCCACCGTTCCATAGGCCTTCCCATGAGAGCTTCATATGGAGAAAATCCTGTGCCCTTTGATTCTCGGGCCCTTATTCTCATTAAGACAAAGGGCAGTAACTGTGACCAGTTTTTTCCTCCGATTTCCACTCCCTTTCTTAGCTCACTTTTAATGGTGCGGTTCATGCGTTCCACCTGCCCCGCAGCCTGGGGGTGATAAGCAATATGGAACAACTGTGTGATTCCAGTGAGGGCTGATAGCTCCCCTAACAGATCTGACCGAAAAGCAGCTCCTTGGTCTGAGTCAATCACCTTTGGGACCCCCCAGCGAGTGAATACCTCATTTACCAGTATTGCAGCAGTTACCCGGGCAGTTTGATACTTTGTGGGGAAAGCTTCCACCCACCGGCTGAAAGCATCCACTACCACCAACATGAATCGGTTTTTCCTGTGATCTGGTGGTAAGGGTCCTGTGTAATCAATCTGTATTCTTTCCCATGGTCCCCTTGGGGTTTGTCTCATTAATTCTCCCCTTAGCACCTTGTGAGGTGGGCTGTGCCTGGCACAGTCCAAACAACGTTCCAGATGTGATTTTAAATCAGCTGCCATTCCTGGCCACCAGCACAACCTTTTTAAAGTTCCCAGTGCCTCCTCAAACCCAGGGTGTCCCCCTGCCAAGCTTCCATGCACCCAGCTTAAGAAAGCCGTCCGACTTCCCTGAGGGCACAACATTACTGGTCCCTCAATTGTTAAGACACACCAAATCCCTTCCATTAGTTCCACCTTTGGCACATGCCTGTCCCCAAGTTTCATGATGCCTTCCAGTCCTGGGTCGGATTCCTGCAACTCTCGAATTCGCCCTCCCCGATCTGTATCCACCCCGCTTCTTGTTATCACTGCTACAGGCACTCTCTCTTCTGGCTCCCAGGGCCATGGGGGTGCCTCTGTTGCAGCCCGCCTGGCCTCTACGTCAGCCAGATTATTTCCTTTGCTTAGGGGTCCTGTTTTCTTGTGTGCCTTTACCTTTACCACATTGATCCGTGTAAAACAGTGACTCAGCTCCTCCATTCGCTTCCACCAGGTAGCATGCTTGATTGTGGAGCCGTCTGTTGCCCTGAAATGATTATCTGCCCACCATCTCAGCATTAATGTGGCACCACGAAATACATAATCTGAATCTACCACCACCCAACATTCTGGCTCCAATTTGGGATCCACTTCATTTAAAGCTGTTAGCAAGGCTGCCAGTTCTGCCTCCTGAGCTGACTTTGCTTCTAGTGAGAAACCAATCGTGCTGACTGTCTCATTGCCTCTGATTCCCACAACAGCTAAGCCTGCAGTTTTCCGTCCCCCTTGATACCTACAACTTCCATCCAAAAACCATACCAGTGTCCCCTCTTTTACCTGATTGGGGTTAGCCGCCCGAAACACCTGATGTTGGGTTTTACCTGGGCTGGCTTCACATTGGTGTGGGGTGCCAGCCAGATGTAATCCAGCTACCCAGACTGTGGGTTCCTTTAACACCTCTGCTGTAATGTTTTCTGCCTGTAGAGCCAGCAACCATTTAGCAATACGCTGCCCACTCACTTGTCCCTGTAAGATAGTGTGCATGTTTAACAGCCGCAGGGGGTCATGATGAGATCGGACTATTACTTTCTGCATTCCCGTAAGGTATTTAAATTTCCCTACCCCCCAGTAGGTGCACAACAGCACCTTTTCACACCATCCGTACTTCAATTCCACAGCACTCAAAAGTCGAGAGGCAAAGGCCACAGGTCGGTCCTTTGCTCCATACTCCTGTGTTAATGCACAACCAATGGTAGTGTCTGATACCAAAGGGTACAGATAAAAGAATTTCTCCCCATCCGGGGAGGCCAGCACTGGAGCACTGGCCAGGTTTTCCTTTAGCACTCTCACTGCCTCAGTACACTCTTCTGACCATTCCCAAGTTGAGGCTCGGGTTAGGTCAAATAGAGGCTGGGCTATTTCTGCATAATTGGCCACAAAATCCCTGCAAAATCCAGTTAGACCCAGAAAACTTTGCAAGCTTTTAACATCCGTAGGCAGTGGCAGGGACTGAATCAGTTGCACCCGAACCTTATCGATTTCCCTTCCCATCTGAGACACTTCCACTCCTAAGTAGGTCACTCTTGTCTGTCCCATCTGAGCCTTTTTCCCATTGACCTTCAATCCTGCTCTTGCCAAAGCTTGCAGGACCTGCTCAGTTAGTTCCCTGTCTTCTTCCTCTGTCCCTGACATTAGCAACAGGTCGTCTACATATTGTATGCACCTTGCTGAATCCACCCCCTCCAGAGCCTGTTTCATGTATCTGTGAAAAATTGCAGGGGAGTCCCTATATCCCTGGGGTAGGACTGTCCAGCAGAATTGTCTGCCCTCCCATGTGAATGCAGTTTTATACTGACATGAGGTAGCTAGTGGCAGAGACCAAAACCCATTAGCTATGTCCAAAACAGTGAAAATTCGGAATTGGGGTCCAATACGGGCCAACATTTCAGGGTACGCTGCCACCACTGAGGCTGGCGAATTGGCCAGAGCATTTAGTGCCCTGTAATCCACAGTGAGGCGCCAGGTACCATTTGGCTTCCTCACGGGCCACACAGCAGCATTACAAGGGGATGCAACTGCCCGAATCAGTCCCCTCTGTTCCAATTCCCCAATAGTTGCCCCCACCTCTGCCAATGCCTCCCGAGGAATAGGATACTGTTTCTGTGGGGGAGGGTCCCCTCCCTCCATCAGTACCTCCATGCTGCCCCTACCACAATCCAGGTTATCCTTCGCCCACACAGGGATGTGTTCCCACCCAGCCGGGGGTGGTGGGAGGGCATGTGCTGCTTTAATGGTCATAGTGGCTATCCCCATGGGAATGGTATAGCCCTGACCGTCCTGCGTTTGCCCCAGTAAACACACCCAATTGGCTAAATCCAGTACAAGTCCCAGTTTGTGTAAATCTCCTGCCCCCAACAGATTAAGCATATCATTACAACCCCACATAATCTCCCCTTCCCCCCAGATTCCTTTGATTTGTCCCCGCCTCAGGGTTAACTGTGTCTCCCCTCCTGTTGCCCCTACAATTGTCACAGTCCCTTCTGAGGGTCTCCCCTGCCCCCATGTGGTTAAACTGATGGCTGCTCCAGTGTCTATCAAAAAATCCCTCATGGGACTCCCTTCGATTGCCCCCTGGAGCGTGGGGCGACCAGATGCATCCCGTCCTAAACTGAGAACATGGACAGGACGCCTCCCAGGGCACCCCTAAGTTGCAGCACCCACCTCTGTCCCTCCCACTGGTTCATGGGGGGACCGGGGGTCCTGGCACCGAACACATTCCTGTCTCCATGCAAAATTGTGTGTCTGACATTTCAGGCAGTCCCAGTCCCTTGGCCTCCGGGACCACTTTCCCCCTGATCTGGTAAGATCATGGGTAGTCAGTTTAGCCTGCAGTCTCTGGATCTGTTGCTCTATAGCTGCCCGCTCGTCCCTGACTACCCTCCCAAAGCCACGAACTCTCCCTCTACCTCCTCCTCTCCAGGCTGACCCACTCCTTTCCACCTTGTATTGATCCCCCGCAGTAATAGCATGGACTGGCTCTTCCCCCTGATGCATCTGCCTCCACACATCTGCCTGTTCCAGAAACTGGGGTAGCTGATTGGGAGCAAGTTCAGGGTGCTGCAACCTTAAATGCCCCACGAACTGCGGATTGCTCAGCTCCAACCATTTCTCCAGCAATTCCACACCCCTACCCTGCTCCACACCCCCACCAGGTCCCGGTGCCCCTGCCTGTGGCAACACCCATGGACCATCCAGGGGATTCACCCAGCACCGTGCCCATGCCTGTATGCGATTAAGTGTATCCCGCCCTGTTTCCCCAGGGATTCGCTTCATCTTATTCATCCCCGCAGTACGAGAGTACACCCCAAACAAGTGTTTTGCCACCTGTCCGGGGATTAGAAATGGGTGTGCCACTCCTGCCACATCGATTCCCAAGGTACCTCGTCCCAAAAGACTACGCCATAAGATCACCTGGTCCTCACGAGTTAGACCCTCCATCTCCCTGTCCACCTCCACTAGCCACAGCACAAACTGATCCCAATCATTCCGGGGTACCTTTCCCAAACGACCCAGTATTGCCTCCCGGTCCTTCAGGGACAAGGGGCGGATTTCTGCCTGTTCTACTACTTGTGGGGCCTGGTCCCCCCACCCTGCAATCGGGGCCACTATTCCTGCCTCCTGCAGCTCCTCCCGGGTAGCCTCTCTCGCAGGGGCTGTAACTGTGGATCGCCGGCTTACAACATCCACTGGCAGTGGTGGGTACAGTGTTTTTTCAGGGTAGGGTGGTGGAGGTGTCTCCTTCAGTTCCATTAGTGGGGCGGATGGTTTGGGGTCCCCAAGTCCATTGCCCCCATGTTTACAATGATACAATTCCTCCTCTAAGTCTCCTACTCTCCCCAGCAGTTCGTCCCTCTCTCTCCGGATTGCCTCACAAGACTCCTCTGTCCGTGCAGCATCCCGTGCCTTCAAATCTGCTACCTCTACTGCTAACACAGATTTTTCTGTTAAAATGCGTTGCTGATCCACAATCCCCTCCAAATCCTTAATGTGTTGGAGGAGATCAGCTTCCCTTTTTACCCAGTATGCCATCCCAGCACACAAACCTTGTAATACCATTCCCTTTTTCCTACACTCCTTTCCCTTGGGGTCTCCCAAAACCTCTCCCATCTCCTTCTCAATCTCATCCCAGGTGAACCCCTGCACCTGGTATGGGCCCTGATTCTTCCTTATCCATTTGTTCAAAAAATCCGTTACCCCAGCTTGCCAGAACCCGCAACTACCATCACGAGAGTTCGCCATACCCCCTCCAAGCAGCTGCGCGGACTGTTGGGGAGGGGGACTTACAGGCTGCCACTCACCTATCCAATGCGATGTATCCGAGTCACGGCACCAAGATGTTAGAGAGCTTATTCCTTCACTCTCCCACTTCCCTGGTCCTTCTCGCATGAACAGAGAGCAACAATACCCGAAGTCCAAAGGTGCAAACAATTCGATGTTTATTGGGGTGAACTTCCAGCAAGCTTAAATACAAGTTCCTTTTTCCTTATTTTCGAATCCCAACTTACTTCCTGTTTGCCCCTAATTTATATAGTAATATTCTTAGCTATACCTTAACCAATCATTCTACTGAAATTTAACTAACCAATCCTAACATATTGTAACATGATTAGCTAACCAATTATATCCCACCACCTTAATTAGATTACACCCAGCAAAATTAATTATACAGCAGACAGAAACAATCACAGGACCAGACAGAGATTATACAGACAAACAATAGCAAAGTGGGAAAACAATACAGAAGTGAGGATTTCACATCCCAGCTATTGATAAGTGAGTTCTTGCCAGACAGGATGCTATCAAACTAAGTTTCCTTTTACATTTTCTAGGCACTTCCCTTTCTTTGGAGGTGATAGGAATTATCAGGACAGGATTGTATTCAGGACAGGATTGTATTCCTAACAGCCCAATAGCACCTTCTTTCAATGTGGCTAGTTTGGAATGTGAGGATGTGACTGTTCGCTTCCTGGCTTATGGCTGCCTCTGCTGCTTAGCCAAAGGCCTTAGCCTAAGAACAGGGCCTCAGGGCCTCAAACTGTCACAGTAAGAGAAGGCCCTTACACCAGCAGACAGTGATTTTGATTCTTTCTTTTATACCTCTAGAACTAGCCAAGTAATAAGAATACCCCTAAATTCTTAAAGTACAGGCCTTTACAGACAGGCCTGAATATCTATATCCTAACAACGAATGCCCCCAAACATGACAGCCCCTTTGAACTAGTGAACATCCTTCATGAAATCAAGGTGGCCCACACATGCATGGTAGTAAAAGACAGCTTTATTTCCTGGCCTGCATCACCTGACATATGTCAAGGTTACAGAAGGTTATACACCTCTGCCACATGACAGAAGTCAGCACCCACTGACTCCCGCGGCAAATATTATACTGAATACAGAGCTTCTTGCAATACAAATTGTTTACATCAGATATAAATACACATGACATTTTGCAGATATTCTCTTTGTTAGCCATCGACAACCAGTGGAGGAGGAGATTTCACCAACAGTACTTGTCTTTCAGAGATTCTGGATACAGTCAAAGAAACCCCAGGAACCAAAGGAAAATGGACACCATGGCAACACTGAAATGTATAGCCTTTTCACAAAGCTCTTTCTATTGAGCTTTTAATGACCTTTAGAGAATGTCTTCTGCTTTAAATTCCAGGCTTGATTATGTGGAATTCCCAGCCATCCCTATTATTATTATTTGTACTTTGGGGCTGAGATCCTGACCCTGCAAGCTGTCCATGTGCATAGCTTCCATTGACTTCACCAGAAGAATCACGTGCAGAAGGCTTTAAGAAGCCAGCCCTACATTTTCAAACCTAGATGTCTGCAAAATATGTGCACTGTGAGGAATGCTGGAAGAGACCAATTCATGATGAAGGAAATAAAGTCCAGGCCAGCCTGACAGAAGAAATACACACACTGCATCTACAAAAGAGATGTTTAACCTCAGGCCAGGCCAGTGCATGCATGGGTACTGGTTTGTGTGTGAAATCTGAATGTGCACAATTACCCACTTTTCACGTGCATGCTTTCCTTAGGCACAATTCTCTGTGTTGTGCAGGTGCATTGTGGGAAGGGAATTGGTGTAGGCAGCCATTCATCCCTGGTGCAGCAGTGTAACAGCTGGGGAGGAGACCCACCTAATGCTCAAGAGACTTTTAAGAGTGTGGCCTGGCTGGTGGTTCTCCACTATCCAATGGGGTGGGATCTGCTAGTTTGGGGGTTTGGTTAGGTGGTTAGGGGGTGTGGTTAGGTGCAGTCTGTAGTTTGCAGTGTGTGTTAGCAAGGGGTGCTGCTCTGCTCCTTTTCACAGAAGTGGCAGCGTGCCCAGCACCGTGCCCACCCTGCCCTACTCCAGCAGGAGTCCTCCGGGACCAGTTGCATCCTGGACAGCACCCAGGACGGCCAAATGTCATGCCTCGAGTGGGGCATGCACACATCTGGCAGACGGCGCACACCTTCATGCCTCCCAGTGGAGAGCTCCGGCATTCATTCCCCTGGCAGTAAGTTGCAGTTCCCGTTGGCAGCTACAGGGGTTGCTGTGGTGCAGGTTTCTTGCAGCGAGGCAGGTCTCTGCCATGGCCTGCTGGCAGCAGACCCATACCCAGCCCCCCAGGAGGAAGTGGTGGTGGCAGCTGGGCGAGGGGAGGAGTGTGTATGCGTGTGTGTGTGTGAGCGCACAATGAAGGACGGGGCTGGAGAGGGCAGAATGGGGGGATGCTAATGGAGTGCCACAGGTTCCCCCCAACAGTCTCCAAACCCCTAGTGCCCCGCCCCCCTTATTCCCCAACAGCCCCAATGATAGACTGCCACAGGCCCTCCCCCACCCCCTGCCAGACCCTCATTGTCCCCCAATAGCCCCAACCCCAGGTTGCCACAGGCAACCTGTTCCCACCCCTTGATGCTCCATCGCCTGTTGCTTAACAATCCCTCTTCCAGACTCTTCCCCACTGCAGCCCCCTGACCCCGTTTACCCCCCGAGGCCCCTGACTCCTTCCCAGACCTTGGCCTTCACTAAATCCCGCCAACCCCCCCTTGCTCCTGGGGCTTGCCAAGAATAGGCGCCTACCTCCCCCAGGCCTACCGCCACTTGACTGAGGTGGGGGAGCACCTTGAGGGGGAAATCCCTGACTTCTCCCCACAAGCAAGAAATGGGACACATAAAGCTGCACAAACTCCACTGCCCCATTCCTTCGCTTGGCTCCCTGTAGCAAGAGCAGGTTTTGACCCCAATTTGTAAATTTTGGCGTGCAGCTCTCCTTTGCTGGCTCCTGTGCAGAGTTTGCTAGTGGAAATTCCAGTGGGTTCCATTAGAATCCTTTAACTAGTCTCAATTGGTTTCTACTGGTTTAAATTGGAGGACCAGTAGTCCCAGTAACCAACAGACCAATAGATCCATTGCTCTGTTCCTCAAACCTAGTTAGCCAGGTGGAACCCGTTGAAAATATTTCAAGTGACATTTCCACTAGGAGAATAATCACAGCAATGATCGTTTTCATTCATGCTCTGGGTCTTGCTGTTTCTCTGGGATGCTTTTTAAATGGTGCAATATAGAATGCAAACGATACAGCCACTAGCCAGAACTGTAATATTGAAATAGGGACTCTCATTTGCGCCGATGTTGTGAGTCAAACATTGCGATGGGATTTTTACAAAGGGCTGACTCGTTTTATGACACTGCAAGATGAAAAAGGTAATTCATGCTCCAAGAAGGGTGTAAACCTACCCGCCTGCTTTGGGGTGTAAACTGATTGCTGCAGGGGATCAGGAGTGAATTCATCCCTTCCCAGGAACAGCATGACGGAATTTGAAAGAGGTGAAGTTCATCCCTGGGAAAAGGCCCTCAACATAATTTAAATCCTAAACATAGGTCTTAAATCATGCCTAGGGTTCTGCCCTGGGATGGATTTCAACCTAGATATTTTATGGGGTTGTGGAGTTAGTTGTGGGGTTTGTTGTTGTTGTTGTTGCTTTCCTCTGAAGCCTTAAAGGAAAGGTAGATACAGATTAGTTGGACCAATGGTAGGATCTGCTATAGCAAACCCTAATTTAATGCTGCATCACAAAATAAACTTAAACAAGGCTGTCACATCTTCGTATTTCAGTTCTGCTTTTCATCACCACTGATTTGCTGGAAGAGGGAGCAAATGTGGGAAACAGAGTTTCCAAGAAATCACATATGCTTGGACAGCTTCTTTCCATGCCTCTCTGAAACATAAGGAAACTGGTGATCCAACTGAATAATCTGAACCAAGCAATACAAATCCTTGCATGTTTATATATTATATAAAGTCATACAAATCCTCTCCTTATAGCTGAAATATTAAGGGTGTGTGTGTTGGGGGGTGGGGTGGGGGGTTTGGTTTTGCTTTAGAGTGCCTTCCCTGAGGAAGTTCAGATGTGTTTCAGAAACAACTGAATAGCTGCTAGTGACAAGTGGGTTAGATTTATTTTGTCCCGCTTCAGTTCTGTCACCTCAAACTGACAACTCTGCTTGGTGTCTTAAATCTTTGCTGTCTCTGGTAGCGTGGAAAGGTCAGCAGAATCCGCGTTACTCAACAACAATATTCCTTTCCGAGGCTGGGAGGCTTTCACCTACAAGAAGAGTGTTTATGGCCTTCTAAGTCCTCCTGCAGTTTGGTATCTTAGTGTCACACTGCCGTGTGAAACAGTGAAAGAAAGACCACAACAGTAAGGGATTTGCTGCTAGAAAACATCTATAATAAAATGCAAACAGAGCATTCCTGTTGTGAACTGTAATTAATGGACTTTCTTTTGTATTGGTACTAATGGCACTGAGAGTTCCTCTTTCCAAAAAGAGCATAATGTTCTCGTGGAATAAATTCTAACACAGTCGCTCCAAAGCTCGTATTTGAAAACAAGAGGCCAAGGGCAATAGTACCAGACAGCCCAGCAGTATTCCACACTGGCTTACTGTAGCATGTCCCTCTAGGAGCTGATTATATCTGTGTACTGTTTGTTGAAGGTAAGCTCAAAGGGCTGCCTATTGTGTTTGAGAAGGCAATGATCGCATTTGTACCTGAGCCCTTGGAGCTCTTGTTCATAGTGATGATGTCCCCACTTGTCTGCTCAGGCTCTGACTTCCTGAAGATATTTTTCATGGTCAACTGGAAGTTGTTGGTGACAAAGCAGTAGACGATGGGGTCCATGCAGCTGTTGAGGCTACTCAGAGTCATGGTCACATGGTAGACAATTAAGCTGATGTCACGGGGCATGTCTGGGTTGATGGAAATGGCCACCTGGCGCACATGGAAAGGTGTAAAGCAGATCATGAAGATGATGAGAACGGTGGTGAGGAGCTGAACGGCCCTCATTCGCCTCTCACGGCTCTGGTGCATGAGGCTGGGCTTGGACAGCGCACACATTATCCTGGTGGTGAAGAAGGTGATGATGATGAGCGGGAAGAAATACTCGCAGACCATCACGGCAAAGATCTTGGCGAGGCAGCAGGGTGCGAAGGTTATCGCCATGGTCAGGATGGAGAAAGTGACCACAGTTGCAAAGACCCAGATGAAGACACAGATCCCCTTGGCACAGCTGGGGTTCCTCCACTTACGTGAGGCTTCTACCTGCACGATGGCCAGGTACCGGTCGACGCAGATGCACGTCAAGAAGAGAATGCTGCAGTACATGTTGACGAAGTAGCTGAAGATGTGAACAAAGGAACATTTCAGGCAATCCCCCGCAGTGTAGTACATGATGATTCGGGTGGGCAAGGAGAAGCCCACCAGTAGATCAGTAACGATCAGGTTGATGGTGTAGATGACAGAGGTGGTTTTCGTCTTGGTGCGGAAGCAGAACACGTAGAGAGCTAAGCTGTTCAGCACAACTCCCACCAGGAAAATGATGGCATTTACCACCATCAGGGCTATCCACAGGCTGTAAAAGTCTTGGTAAAGTTCTTGGTCCAAATGGATGAACTTGTTGAACAAGTTGTCCTCATCTGAGATGCTAGAGTTGGGCGCCCTCGTGGAGTTGAGAGGGTTAAGGGCTGGTACTCGGGTGGAGGAGGCGTGCATACTCAGTGCTCTGGGGACCTGGAAGAAGGAAGCAACAGCAAAGAGACGTTTACAGGCATGTGCAGGGGTTCACAGGATAGAACACTTGCAGCCACATTACGAGGCATTTTGAAGGCATTTACCAAGGGTTGTGGTGGATTCTCTATTAATCGCAATTTTAAAATCGAGATTGGGTGTGTTGCTAAAAGATCTGCGCTGGGAATTATCTGGGGGAAGTTCCATGGCCTGTGTTACACAGGAGGTCAGACTAGATGATCACAATGGTCCCTTCTGGCTTGGGAATCTATGGATAATTATATCTCCCCAGGGGCCTGCAGCCAGACCATCTCAGTCTGCGATCACATCACATCTCACAAGCTAAGCAGAGTCATGCTACTGCCCTGAACAGCTTACACTCCATATTATAGATACGGCCCAACATGATGGGATAACAAACCACAAGGAGGGAAAGATCTGTGGATGGACAAGAGGTACAGCAATAGGCAAAGTGAATGTAGGGTATGTCTACATTTGGAGCTGGGGGGAGTGGTGAATTCCAGCTTGAGGAGACATACCTGGACTGGCTGTCCTTGAGCTAGCAGAATGAAATACATGCCCATCAGAGACCCTAGGCATGTACTAAGGGCAACTAGCCCCTCCTGCTGGTTGCACTGCTGGGGCTATGCTCTATTTTTAGCACACTGGTAGGATGAGAGCTAGTGCAGGTATGTCTCCTGGAGCTGGGAATCGTACCCCCAGCGCCAAGTTCAGATGTTCCTTTAGGCATGCACACATCTGTTCAGTTTTTAAAGTAAAGAAGACACAGATCTGTTGACTCACTTATTGCTGGGAGTCAATGAGAGGCACTAGCTTTCAGCAGAGTTTCACAGGAATCGTGAGTAAGGACTGGGCAGACCAGAGCAGGGTGACTTTGTTCCTTGCATACAGGTGGTATGATTGATGCCACTGGGCACAGAGATGAGCCAACCATGGTGGAAAAATGGTCTCCAAATTCTTCATTCTCATTTAAAAATCTTCACTTAGCGGGCTGGGGAAAATCCTATTGCTCAGAAGCTTGGGACATGTAGAAATGCTATCTAGGCAAGAATTAGGCAGCTGGTGTGCTGACATCACAGCCTGTCATGCTGAGCAGTAGTGTCTGATTGTTTCCTTGTGCTTCCACTATTCGTCTGTCTGTATCCACCTTGTGTATCTTGTCTCACACTTAGATTGCATAAGCTTTTTGGAGCAGGGACTCTTTGTTTGTTCTGTTTCAGAGTAGCAGTCCTGTTAGTCTGTATCCACAAAAAGAAAAGGAGTACTTTTGCATCCGATGCATCCGATGAAGTGAGCTGTAGCTCACGAAAGCTTATGCTCAAATAAATTTGTTAGTCTCTAAGGTGCCACAAGTACTCCTTTTCTTTTTGTTTGTTCGGTGTTTGTCCAGTGCCTAGAGCAACGGGGTCAATGACAGGGGCACCCAGCACTATTCTCATACAAATCCATAAGTAAATAATAATTATAATTAAAGTGCCAGACAAGCACAGCAGGTGGGCCTTGGGGCAGTGTGGGAGCACTGGGCACATCAACAGTGGTCTGGGGTAAGCTTCTAACCCTCAAGCTTGTGAAGAAAAGATTGAAAATATGAAGTGGGCATAACCAAGACAGCAACATCTGCCTGAGTGTGCAAAGAGTCTGAAACACTTGCTCTGAGAGGTGTGAACTGTCCTATGAATTTCAATGGGGTGTTAACTACACTTGGAAGTGACAACAACATCTCCCTGAGCATACAAAGAGCCTACAGTGGTTGCTCGGAGAGGTGTGAACTGTCCCATGGATATCAATGGGCCGTTAACGACACCTGGAAGTAGCAGGGGCCCTGCCAATACTCCCCCAAGGGAGGATTGTGTGTGGCAGAAGGAGAAAGTGCAGCATGCCTAGCTCATCCAGTCAGGCAGAGACAGCTCAGAGGCCAGCATGTAAATACTGGGACCCTCCCCACTGCCTGGTGCAGTCTGAATGTAAGAAAGGGCCCCAGATCACTACCCCTGTCCCTGCCTCTCTTCCTTCTTTTGCCACTCCAGATGGAGGGGTGAGGCCATGGAGAAGTGATGGTGCCACAGCCTGGGACTGAACCACAGGGGCACTGTCTCTGCCTAGAGCTCTGTGTTGTCTTGGGGGTGGGTCGTCTAGGGGTTAAGTGGGAGCAGAGAAGTGAGCTTTGGCAGTGATGTGTAGGGTTGAACTATGACCAAGCTTGATTGCCCATTAAGAACAGTTCCCTCTCACAACGGGCCATAGGAGAAACTCATTCCACTTGGATAAGTCTTTCTGTGAACACCTTAGCACGGATATGGCCAATGGCTGCCCCTGTGAGTCAGCAAGCCATGTAAGGGCATGTAACATGCTCCTGAGGCCCTGGACTCCATCTTATGCCAGTAATTTCCTGCAAACTGTGCTGTGAGCTTTGTTTGGGACTGTACATTTCCAGGCACATGACAAAGGGTATCACAGACCCCTGAAATGACTCCATTTTTCTTTCTCTGATTCTCTGGACTGTGAATTTACAACTAAAAGGAGCATATTGGACTATGGACTGAGGAACTTCCAATCTTTTGGACGTTACCAGAGACTTTACAAGCCAGCAGTCTGTAACATCACTGCTAAAACCCTGCTATAAGAGCATTGCCATTATTGTAGGTATATGATTCTATAAACCATTTTAACTCTCTTCTTCTTTTCTTTATTAATAAACAACTAGATTTTAGTGACTAAAGGATTGGCAGCAGTGTGGTTCTTGTATATTGGCCTGGCTATGTGGTCTGATCTCTTTGTCTGAACCACTCATCACAAAGTCCAGTGGTGCAATAAGGGCTGGAATGCCAAAGGAGCCTGCATATTTTGCTTCTTGTTAACCAGTGTGGTGAGACCGAAGTTTACTTTATTACTGGCTTGGTACAATCTAATGATTATTTAATCTGCAGAAGAGAAGAATGAGGGGGGATTTGATAGCTGCTTTCAACTACCTGAAAGTGGGTTACAAAGAGGATGGATCTAGACTGTTCTAAGTGATGGCAGATGACAGAACAAGGAGTAATGATCTCAAGTTGCAGTGGGGGAGGTTTAGGTTGGATATTAGGAAAAACTTTTTCACTAGGAGCGTGGTGAAGCACTGGAATGGGTTACCTAAGGAGGTGGTGGAATCTTTTTCCTTAGAGGTTTTTAAGGTCAGGCTTCACAAAGATGAAGATTAACTGGATGATTTAGTTGGGAACTGGTCCTGCTTTGAGCAGGGGTTTGGACTAGATGACCTCCTGAGGTCCCTTTCAACCCGGATATTCTATGATTCTATGATAGAATAACCACCAGTTTGAGGTGAGCCTGCCCTATTTCTCAGCAGTTTGTCCTGAATCTGGTATTCTCAGCTGCGACTCACTGAGGCACGGGGAGAAGTGCCCTGTTGAGTGTACCAGAGGCTGAGCCTTGCTTTGAGTGTCTGCTGGTGCTCTGATCTATGACTGGGGTGGGCAGATAGAGGGTCTGGGTTCTTCAGATACAGTCAGATAGTTTCCAGGCAGTTACCTTCGCCATAAAAGTAAGGAACAGCTTCATTTTACAGCCAAGACTCAGTCAGCTGTGTAGCAGCTTCTAGAGCTTTGTAGACATAGCAGCATCAGCCTTGAGATTCCAAACCAAGCTGCTACTGCCAGGGTCCAACAGTTTAATTTTCAAATCATTCCCGGCTTACCCACTATTTTAAACATATTGGTATAAAAACTATATATATGGAAACTTGGCTGATTGAAATAAGTGGTTTGAAAAACATCTGGAATACCTCAAATCAGCCTCTTGGGACCTGGGGGTTAAACCCCCCTCCCCTCCCAAGAGCATCAGCCGAGGATAATACTGAAAGCCCTGGGCCAAACGAGCTTAAAGCACATGAGATCAATGAATAAACTTAGTACTATGAGAAACTTAGATGTAAACAGAATTAACAGAACTTGAAATATCCTTGGAGTTCCCGTCAGAGAAGGTGAAACGTCCTGTGCAATCTGCAGAAAGCCTGGGAAGGTTTCTAGAAAGGCCAGTGCTCTTCTAAGTGAGTGTCGGAGCATTTGAAGAGGTTCTCTACATGTGCTCAACCACTCTGCTGCCTATGAGAAATTCTTGGAAACAGAACGAGCGTTGCTTTGCCTGCAAGAAGCTCCTATTAATAGTTACCCCTGTAAAATGCAACCTAATGAGCAGAGTGGGTTGGAAATTCGCCAGGGGAACGGGTTTCCATCCGGGAATGCCGATTAGCTGCAATGCTTTGCTTCAATTTCAGCGAAGTGGCGGGCTGCTGGGGATCCCAGACTTCTAGGTTCCCAGCTCTTTGGCAGCCTATCTGGTGGTCTGATGGGAAGCTGGAACCTGGAAGTCCTGGGAGCACTGGCTCCCAAGCTCCCTGGATTGTGGTTCTGGGGCAGCATGGAATTTCTGGGCTTCTAGGGTCAGCCCATGAGGCAAAAGGCCCTTGAACTGGAGATTTCAGGGTCCGTGGCTCTGGGGTAGCCCATGAAGGGCATGGCCCTGGAGCTGGGGATTCCAGGGGTCTCAAGGTTCGCAGCTCTGGGGAAGTCATGGAGAATTTCAAAATGGTTGGGTTTTGTTCCAAATCGCGACAAAACCAAATCTGAAATATCAAAATGCTCCATGAAACAGAATCCCCTTTCTCTGGCCTGCCCTGATAAGGAGAGCCACAAGTTTGCTGCTTTGTCTGACTCTCCCACCGATAATTTCCTGTCACTGTGAAAATTTAAATAATTAAAAAGCTAAAAAAAATGCTTTAAAATGAACATTGATATTATCTGTTGAAATGATAAAAAAATAGAAATCCAATTCTGCCCCAGCTCGATCTGAGAGTTTCTACCTGAGTCTGAAATACAGAATGACACAGTCTCTATTCCGCCTCTCAAGCTGGAACTGAGGGTGGCAATGGCATTTTAATTTATATTAAAGTAAGGACAGAATTAAACATATGAGACCAAAGGCCTAATCCCCCATGAAAGTCAAAGAAACACGCCCGGTGGTGTTGGATCAGACCCCAAGTAAGAGTCAGATACAATGCAAACAAGAGAATAAAAATGAAAAACACACCGACACAGTGATCCAAATCAGAGAAAGCAGAACACTGGAGATAGACGCCTTCAGACAATCACGGCACCAAAAATATTTCATTGTAATTTACATCAGGCAGTGAGAACAAAGCCTGGGAACTGAGACAGCCAAATTTGAATTGTTAGCTGCCCTTGGTCATGTGATCCGATTTGCTCTTTGTCTATCATCGTTTCTACGCATCCAGTCTAGTTTTAAATGTCCCAAGTTATGAGCTTCCACTACTTCTCCTGTTTCAGAGTAACAGCCGTGTTAGTCTATATTCGCAAAAAGAAAAGGAGTACTTGTGGCACCTTAGAGACTAACCAATTTATTTTAACATAAGCTTTCGTGAGCTACAGCTCACTTCATCGGATGAAGTGAGCTGTAGCTCACGAAAGCTTATGCTCAAATAAATGTGTTAGTCTCTAAGGTGCCACAAGTACTCCTTTTCTTTTTATTTCTCCTGTGCGATTTTTCTTCCTCTGGCATAGGAATTTCCAATATTCACCCTACATTTTCCTTTGCTCCAGTTCAGTTCAAGTTAGCCACTTGAGCAAAATATGCTGTAAACATGTCTCATTATCACTATAATTGAGAGTGTCATAGGTATGCATGGTGCTTTACAGGCAAATAAAATGGACATGCCCCGGCCTCGAGGAATATTGTTCATATACTGTAGATACTTGAGGCAAATCATATGGCTTGTTCACCTCGCCCCAGTTTAAAGTGAAGCAAGCTCTTGGCCTTTGCAGACCTAGTATCCAAAAGGTGGTAGGTAACCCTTTGTCTGCCAAACTGAATTTACAGTGTTGGGTTTTTGTAAGGGAGAGGCCAACATGGTTGGTTTAGATCTGTTCACCCTGCCTCTGCTTGTCTCCATGGAAAAGGGAAGGATCTGTGTCAGAGAAAATTAGATACAGGATGGCGTGGAGATGGCTTCTATTTGGCGTCCCTTGTGCCTGCCTCAGTAACAAAGCCCAAAAGGTTATGCTAAAGCAGGGGTGGCCAACCTGGGGCTCCGGAGCCACATGCGGCTCTTCAGAAGTTAAAATGCGGCTCCTTGTCTAGGCACCGACTCCAGGGCTGGAGCTACAGGCACCAACTTTCCAATGTGCCGGGGGGCGCTCCCTGCTCAACCCCTGGTTCTGCAAAAAGCCCTGCCCTTCCCCTTCCCACCCTCCTCCCCTGAGCCTGCCATACCTCGCTTCTCTCCCCCGCCCCAGAGCCTCTTGCAGGCCACAAAACAGCTGATCAGGAGATGCAAGGAGGCGCTGATCGGTGGGGCTGCTGGTGGGCGGGAGGCACTGGGAGCGGGGGCGGGGAGGAGCTGTTGGGGGGGCTGCTGTCGTATTACTGTGGCTCTTTGGCAATGTACTTTGGTATATTCTGGCTCCTTCTCCTGCTCAGGTTGGCCACCCCTATGCTAAAGGTTTCCTCACTAGCGGGCAATGCAAAAGCCGCAAGTTGGGCCCCATGAAAGAGAGCTTGCGCCTTCTCCAGATCAGAACTGAAATCGTTACAGGAGAGTTGTAATATAAGGGGAGTGGACTTTTATTGTTGGGTCACGTTCCATTATTTTTCTACCCCCATCGCTTGGTAATATGCATTAGGGACTGGGGAGCTGGTAAGGCAAAAACTAAAAACCTTCCACCCATATTTTAAAAATGAGATGGCTCTGGACCAAAATCCCAGTTAATATTACTTAGTACTTTTCAGCTGTAGAGCTCCGAGGGCTTGACAAAAGGTATATTGTCCTCTTCCGTAAAATGGGGATATGAAGGCACAGAGGGGCAAAGGCCCAGATTTCTGTAGGGGTTTAAGCATTGCTGCACTCCACTTTGTAATGCCTACCAGATTTAGGAGCCTAAGTCTCATTTTTCACAAGTGATTTAGGCACAGAGGAGCCTAAGTCCCATTGGTTGCCAATGGGATTTTGGCTCCTAAGTGCCTATATCCCTTTTGAAAATGAGACTTAAGCACCTAACTCTGTTGGGCATGGCAATGCTGAGTGCAGCAATCTCTAAACACCTTTAGCAATCTTGTCCAAAGTGACTTGCTGAAGGGCAAAGAGAAAGTCAGCGGCAAAGTCAAGACTCTCCAGAGGTCTCCCAGGTCTCCTTATTCCAAACCGGGTGCGCTGCTCACAGGACCATGTTACCCCTCTGGCTCAAGCACCCCTGACATGCTGGGACAGTTTGGAACTGGACTGCGTCAGATCTTCGCTGCTCAGATCTATTTCTCTTTTTATCCAATTATTTTCATTTGCGTGTCGCGGTGACAGCGGAGTGGAAGCACCATAATATCATGAAAAAGCTTCTTCTCCCCCCAGATTCCTACCCATTTCTGCAGACCTAATCATCGTCTAAGTATCTGGCGTCAGCCTAACTGTTCAGTTATCGACACCACTGTCAGATACCTTATTATCAAAGGCCAGATTCAGCACCTGAGGTTGTGAGGATCTGAATGCTGTTTCTTTCGGGGGCCGGGGTGGGGAGAGCGAGCTCCCCCGGCCCCAGGGCTGCAGCAAGGGCACAGAACCTGCCCCTCCAAAAACAGTGACATTTAAATGCCTGCACATGCCCCTGGTTTCTTTAAATCTGTAGCAGGCAGCTAGGCGGGATGGGGGTTGGGAAAGGGAGAAAACAAAGGCTTAGGTTTGCTATTGTTTTCCTTATTCTGATCAAGCTCCTTGTTCAGTGTTAGAAGAGCAACTCTCTTTGCGATTCTTTATCCCTGACCCATGCCATGGGCTGATTCCATCCAGGGCCGGCTCTAGGCACCAGCAAAGCGAGCACGTGCTTGGGACTGCACATTTCCAGGGGCGGCGCTCCGGCCAGCCTTTCTTTTCGGGGCAGTTGCGCTCTCGGAGCTGTGCCACTTAGACAGGGCAAGGGCGCCGCGCCCCCGGCCGCAGAGGGAAGAGGAAGCCCCAGCCCTGGGATGCTGAGCTGCCAGGGCCCAGCCGCTACCTGGGGAGGAGAGGGCGAGTCCGGCCGGGGAGCCGGGGCTGCACTGCCTTGTGCCACCCCTTATCTCAGGGCTTCTTTGCGCGGCCGGGCGGGTGGGGGGGGGGAAGAAAGCCCCTGCAGGCACTGGGAGAAGGTAACATCGCTCCCTCCACTTCCAGCGCCGCCTGCGAGCCCCGGCCCCACCTCAGCTTGGGACAGCAAAAAACCTAGAGCCGGCCCTGATTCCATCAGGATTTGTGCCAGATAGGAAACGGACGGCTGCTTTGCTGGACCAGACCCTAAAGTCTCTTTCCCTGTTGTCAGCTTATTTCTCATGGATAGCTCAGCCCTGGGACTGTTGGGCCGCTCCCAGCAGGGCAGAGTTGACCACCAGGTTTTCATTCACTGCATTTTTAGTTTTGCTTCTGCAGCAAACACCGACGTCAGCCTCAGCTTTAGGGGCCTGGTCCAATGCTTAGCAAAGACCGGGGAAGTCTTTTCACTTGGCCTTTGGCTCAGGCCCTCTGATGCAAAGTGGGATGCAGAAGACAGGCAGCCAGGGGGAATTAACCAAGCTCTGTTGTAGCAGCACCTGCACCGTTAAAGGGTTATTTAGCGGCATATGCAGACAGGATCTCGGCATGGGGGCACAGAGTGAGGGAACGAGAGAGCCATATGGTGCGACAGCCAAGACCGAAAAGAACATTAACAAACAAGCCAGAGTGTAATTCAAATAAACAGTCAAAGTTAATGCTTTGGCTTTTCCCCGTCTCACAGCCCTGAATCCGAACAGCTGGGCTAATTCCCTCCCCCCTCCCCCCCCACCTCCTGCCTTCGAACGTTACCCAGCTCTCTGGAAACGGCTTCGGTGTGTGTTTAGCTTTGCAGCCACTCTGTGTTTAAATTTCCTCCAGTGATTTATCATCTTATTTATAAACAAAGGGTTAAACCCGCTCTCTTTCGATTTAAAATGGTCAGATCCGTGTGCTGGCAAGTTCCTGCTCAACTATGGCTCAAACTGGCCAAATATGGTATTTTTTGTAGACAGAGCACAGCTTTTATGCCATGTGTATCTCAGTGAGCTTGGAAAGGATGGCTATGCTGCATACTGCCAGCAGAATACCCTGAGTTCAGAACTGTTCAGAAGAAAGAAAACTAGCTAAACAAATCCAGGGGGAAGCTCACAGGCTTTGTGGAGTGTGCTGGTTTTTCTAGGGGACAGTTGACTCCATCACTAAAAGACCCATCACTAAGTGGCACCCTCGTTGGCATTCTCAGCAGAAGCTAAGGTCTGAAGGCACCAGAGCGGCTGAAGGGATTTAGGCCCCTAAAGATGCAGATGGACACAGTGAGATTTTTAAAAAGTGCTTAACTCCCATTGAAACCAGTGGGAGTTAGGCACCAATATGCTTTTGAAAATCTTGCCAGGTACCTAGCTGCATCTTTTGGTGGCTAGAATCTCTTTAAAAATCTGTCCCTGACTGATCACAATCACCCTAGTCTGGCCCCCATCATATCACAGTTGAGACAGGTAGGCTGGGGCTGAATGGGGAAAGTTGCCTTTACCAAGCTCAGTGTCCACTCTGTGGCTGGAGAATTTCAGTACTCAGGAACGTCAGTTCAGCACTTTTCACATTTGTTCACATTTATTACCCTCTCTCATAGAAAACACTATGTTACGCCAGAGTCTGGCTTGCAGAACGAAATCCTGCAAAGCGAGGACGCTGCAGTTAAGGTTACACACACCACATTAACTCTAGTCAGGTGCGTTCTTTCACCCATAACGCTGGTTAGGAAAAAAACCCCTGTTTCAAGTCTTTTTTAAAAATTAGACCCTGTCTACTATGTCTGCAGAGAGGACAATTTTCAAGCCCTCATAACAGTCAAATCAAACCCCCGCCCCGGCTTTTTTTTTTTTTTTTTTAACCAGACCCCTCCAATGAATTTCTTTTCTGTTAGGGCTATTTCCATGCCAAATGCAACTTTCCCCAGTTGCCAAGCTTCCCCAGTATGTTGGCATTTAGAGCTCTTCAAAAAAGTCACCAGGGTTTTATAAATGGGGAAGTATTTTGCTCAAACTTAAGGAAAAAGCAAGGCCCTGAAAGTTTTGTTCTGACGGGCGAAAAGAGTGGAAGTTGGAAAGTAACTGAAAAGGGGGTTAGAATGGAAGTACTCATGGACCTTGAATTATTATCCACGCGCTCTGCTGGCACACTGGGGTTTGAACTGCAGCCTGCCAGAGCTAAAAGCATGACCTGCTACAACTTGAGCTAAAGAGCCAAACTTCTGTAGCTTGTGGCTTTAACAGCTCACTGGCTCTGCGGATCAGCACCAACACACACTGAGCGGTGGGTTACACATGCATACAGGTGTATACAGTCCCTGCTCCTCAGAGCTTGCAGTCTAGGGCTAGGATCCTGTCATCTGACCCACAAGGATGCAGGATCACATTGCCGGAGCGTCCCCTCAGAAAACTATACCTATGTTCCAGCAATTATATATCCTAATGTCCCATCAGTGTCATGCCAAAGATCTAAAGGGATTTTTGTCAATTAAAGAAGGCAAATTCAATTTTTCAGAATTATTTTTTTAAAGTGTAATCGGGCCATTCAGTTGGGCACGGATGCATTCTTTCTGAAAGCAGGCTAGAAGCTGATGCTCTGGCGAAATATCAGCAATGCTAGACACTCTGGAGACTCTATTTAAAACCCGGAAAGAGCTGCACTCCTTCAGCCCCGTCATTGCTCAAGCATGGAAAATATGGACTGAAGCTTGTGAAAATACAAATCCGCATACTAGGAAATATTCAAGGGCTTGTCTATTACTATGTTTATTTTGCAGTGGTGTAACTCCACGGACTTCAACAGAGTTACTCCTGATTTACACCAGTAGACGTGAGGGAAGAAGAAGACCTATATATATATAGAAATATGTCACTTGCCTGTCACTAAATATACACACACAATGGTCAGTGCTGTTATGAGTTTATTCTTATCACGAATCAGAAATGGTTACATTACCCTGGTCGCCTATCTCAGTGCCAATAAAGCCTTCAAGCCACCACAGACTTGTTTATGCCACGTTTTAGAGAAGAGTTACTCCTGAAATGTTTAGACTTTTCAAACATCTTATTGGTGCCGTAGTATTTTGTATGTCCCTCTTCCTGTAAAGCCTTAGGTTGAGCGGTACATTTTCATATCTGTACAAATGATCTATTAAGCTCTCCCATTGTGATCTGGAAGGTTCAATATCTCACAATCTGCCAGAGCTAGAAACAAACGCCATCTATCGCTGAGAAGCATGGGAATGACACATCTCCAGCGGACACCATGTTCGTCTCTAGACCGGAGATAGTGTGGGAATACAGACCTCATTGATCCAGGACTGAGATCTGTCAGTCCCGGTCGAGGGATCAGTATAACCAGGGGAAAGTCCATGTCTGTGAGGAAGACAGGCCTTTTTGTAACAGGATCTTTATTATTTTAAAAAAGGGGCCGCTTTCAGAAAGAAGCTCAGAGATTTTGAATGCTAATAGTACACCTGGGTAAGATGGATTAGTGAGCAGAGGCGAGAAATACATCGTACGTCATGCTGTCCATCATCTCTGTATCTCTATTATGTAGTAACTCCCTACAAGAGGCAAAAGACATCTGTGCAGTGCCTTTTTGAAAGGGCAGGTTCTTTTATTTGAAAGACCTCTGAGCCATGAGCCATTTGTGTATTAAGTTGAAGTTCTGCTCTTTATTTTTCCTCCAGCTGCTTGGCTGCTCTTAGATTTGACAACAGGCCTGAGCAGAATTGGCTGGGGCTATGAATGGCAGAGCCTTTCAATAGGGAGTTATGTTTGGTCCCTTAACTTTCTCGCCCAGGGTTACGTGCCAAACAAAGGCAGACCTATGAGAATCACTCCATCAGCATGTCATCCAACATATGACTTCCCCACATAGGCTTCCTGTATTTTAGTCATTGCCACTAGAGAGAACACTATTGGCCACTCCAGAGTTTGGTTCAAATGCTGAGTGAAAGTGCAGAGGGCAAAGTGTACACTGCTTCTCCTGAATGCTAATCAAAATACTTCAGAATAGCAGTTTCATCCCTTGATCTCCAAGTGTTTTGCGAGTACCCTTATTCTCTTTCTACTGACGGGGAAACCGAGGCACATAGCAGGTTAGTGGCATACATGGAAAGAAACTGCACATTTTATGACTCCCAAACAACTGCCCTTTCCATTGGACTGGACTTTCTTGCTATTTCTCTCTCTGTAGATCGATAATAAAGGTTCCACAGGAAATAAACTTTTGCTTGGTTGAATTCTCAAATGTCTGAGTCTCGACTCTTTTTAGCGAAATTTTCACCTCTTGTTCTGTAGGATTTTAGCACTAGACCCGTGCCAGGCTCACTGCAGTTCCGACCAACTGTGTGGGCTTTGCAAGTTTAATTTTCCCTGAGGAAAAGGTTTGAAATGAGCAACGGATTGAGTATTTTACCCCAATTTCCCACTAGTAGCAGCCATATCAAAAGGGCATGTCATGTGACCATGCTAAAGTGTTTCTTCTAATAGTGACCTAGGCACTTTATTAAAAGAAGGAAAGCTGCATTGTTCTGAAAGATTCTCTCACTTTCTGCTGCGCCGTCAAGCTTAGACCTGCACCATTCTCCAGCCCTCAGCAAGCCTAGCTTTCGGTGCCATGTGTGAAGAGACAATGCACAGAGCAGCATGGCCTTCCTACTTTTTAATCTGTATAAGCCAACTTTAACAAGAATTCAAGTTTAACAACCAAATACAGACTCAAAGTAGTGACAGATGTTAATGGCGATGTGATGCCTTTCACACAAGCAATGCAAAACACTTTGTAAACCTTAAATAATTCTCACTGTGAATTAGGTAAATTCCTTGTGAAGTAGATAAATACGGTGATACCATTTTACAAACTCAGCTGCAGAGAAATTCAGGGGATGTGCACAAGGCCACACAGAACAGTCAGGAACAGAGCCTGGCCAGGACTCATTCCCCCTTCACGGGCAATGAGTGACTCAACCAAAACCAGAGAGTTACTCCAATGGGAAAATCAAGACCAGGAGAGCTTATATACCCCACTGTTTAGAGTGCACTACATCTGCACCTCTCCTCCCAATCCATGGACGATCTGAGTCGGCTACAGCTGCCTGCTATGGGACTCTCAAACTCATAGCACTGGATTGCTGAGTTCAGTCCCCCGGAATGACCAAGCAGAGTTGATTCACTTACTCCAAACCTTTTCTGAAACGACTTCAGTCATTCTCCCTGGCTAATAACTGATCATTGTTCATCAGAGCAATAATTATTATGTGCTGCCTCAGAAGTGACAGGCTGACTTACCTCTGATCTGCTTTCCTCTTTTGCCCTTACAGAAGCCCTGGTTAAGAAAATTCCCTGGTGGAGCTGAACAATATCCCAAAAGGAGACATCGGTTATGAGGAGCAGAGCAACTGGAGTGACTACAGAAGATGAAGAAATGCCTAATCTCTCTCTCCCCTCCCCCCACCTCCCTAAATATAGCATTGAAACCAAGAGGAAAAAATACACTAACAAAAAAATTCCACTTCTTGCCTTCAGCATTCAGAATTTCTTTGCAAGCATCTGGCTTCTCGCCCAAGTCTGTCTGAAGTTTATGAAGTGTTAGAAATGTCGGAGAGGACTTAAGACCTTCCCTATGATACTGATGCCTAAGCATCTCTACTCAATAAATCTCTGTGTCCATTGCCATGGGGTAGCTTTCCTATCTCCATAGGGGAGATGAGCTTCCACTCCTTGGTACAAATCAGGAGCCATATTTTTTGCTTCAGGGTGTAAGTCAAGTTTTAAATTGCCTTTGTCTAGTCTCATTGCTCTTATCAAGATCTCCAAGAGCTTCCTCCTCTGCTGGTGAATTCAGGGGACAGGCGAGAGGCTGTGTCACTCCTGCAGACCATCTTTTGCACTTTCATTAATATGGATACCATCTGACATACTGCTTTGTTCCTGCCAAGCTCTCATACAGATCCTGAATCTCTACCATGGGCTGGGCATGGTACGAGGAGGACACATTGGGGGAGCAAAAAGGGAGGAAATTGCCTAGACAGGGACTACTGTGTCTTACAGATTTTGGGTGCTACCACATTGCAAACGATAAATAATTTTTGATCTAATCTGTGGAATCTGCTGGCATTTTGAAGTGCCAGATGACTTGCTTGCCATGGTTTGGGAAGAAGAAACATCAATAAATGCCTTCCCTTTTCAAAATCCTACTCATTGGAACAATGGTGTTGATAGAAGTTTAGACAGCTATCTGCCTAGTGGCAAGTAGCTCATAAGTTAGACCAGTAGAGAGTCAGGACTCCTGGGTTTTGTTCCCATATGTATGAATTTAGACAAGCTACTTAACATCTCGGCACATCAGTTTACACTTCTGAATGATGAGTTTAATTACTGTTCATAAAGCGAGTTGAGATATTCGAAAGAGAGGCACTATATCAAATACTATGATTAGCATGATTGCAGAGTCTTAGCTAACCAGCTGCAAGCTTTTCAGACACTGAAAGGAGTGAGCAGATTGGCACCAGTTGAAGACAGGCCAAAAAGTGGTTAGAAGTTTCACCACAGAATCAGTCTCAGTAGCAGTGGTTTGATAGCTGGATTATTATGATCTGTTCTGAGTTTTGGTCAGACCCGGCTAAATAAAGAAACCCAGTTCTCAATACATGCGCATGTATTGTGAATGTCCAACTCTCTTTGACACTGAATGCAGCAAATGAGAGGGTGTTGTTTCCACAGGGAGTTCACCAAACAAACCATCCAACCCATTTTATTGATAATAGTAACTAAGAGCTTCTTCCTGAAACAGGGCCAACGCAAGACAAGCCTCCCAAGGCAATGGTCGCAGAGCGTGTCTGGAGTCGCTTCATGGACACTACCGCAGTAGCCCCTTTGACTGTAATACAGCCTCTGGGCAGGGCTAGGGAATGTTGATAAAGGCAGGAGCATCTACATAGCCTTGCCCCCTTGTCCCATTCCCACCCATCCCTTGTGCACGTTGCTGTGGGGACACTAATCTGAGGAGCATGGAATGTGTATGGCACCCCTCAGACCCCCCTGCTACGGAACAGAATTTCACCCGCCATTGGGGATTTCATCCACAGCTGCAGAGGCAGGAATCACCTCAGTCATGAAAATTAACACTAACGGTAAATGTAGTGTCAAATATGATTAATTACGAAGCCGTTTTCTTCAATGGCTGCCGAATTTCGATATAAATAGCTTAATGCAATATTTGAACACCGTGTGTAGACGCACAATAGAACTAACTGGGGAAGGCTGGGACACAGCCAATCAGCATGTCACAGGTTCGTTCAAGGGAGATTGAACTTTGGGTCCATAGGCCAGGCCCATAAATAGACCAATGGTAAACTCAGCCTAACAGTGTCTCACTGGAGCAGTGGTTATTAGAGAAGGTTGGTTGACCACACTTTCTGGAATGTTGTCATCCTTGGATCTTTCCCAGGGAGCCTCAGGCTGAACTTTGCGTGGTTCTGTGTTATTCTTTAATTGTCTATTTTTGGTTTTCCCCATAATCAGGAACAGGTTCTCTGTCCCTATTTCTGGAACATCCTCCCTGACCTCGGGAGCTTTCCAGTTCAGTTAGCCTTCCCATCCTGAGCTCCAACACAGCCTTCCTTCTGGACACCCACGTCACTTGCGTGCGGCGAAATCCCAGGGACTTTAAAAGCAAGCAGCCTGGCAAGGGCTGCATGCATCATCTCTTCCCAGCTAATCATTGGACTGATGCAGGAGCTCGCATCACACTCTCCCACCATCTTCTCCACCAAGGCTCCATCTTCCATTCTGGCATGCAATGGAATGAAGAGTACAACAGAGAAGGGGTGAACCCATGGAAACAAAGCAAATACTTCATTCTCCTCTATACAGGCTGTGATGGGAACGTAACGGAGACCTTCCAGACATGCTCTTGCCCTAGAGAGTAAATCTCAAGTTAAATGTGCTGGGAGGGCTTCTTTCCAAAGTCCTGGTCAGGGAGAAGGAGGGGATTTTTCTCCCAGGGTTTTCTCTTGATAATGGTGTTCTGTTCACCTGCTCATTGACTGGGTGGCTCCCTGCTTTGTCCCCCCTGCTGACTTTGCATGCCACACAGCCGCTGTACTCCCATCCCTAGCACATGGGTTAAAGAGAGCTTTCCCTGCTGTCACATACTCTCCCTCATTGCTGAATTTAGAGTTGTATTCACAGTGGCAACAGCTGGAACATTTCAAGTGGCCTGTGAGACTGTGCCGAGCATGATGTGTCTAGAGGCAGGTTTCCCATGGCTGTCTGTAGGCCTAGCCAGATGCTGCAGTTAAGGTGGAGATGGCCTAGCTGGTCTATGAGCCAAATGCTGGTGCAGGCACAGCTTTCATTGACTACAAGGAGGCACGGGCACAACTCAAGGGCAGCATCAGGGACACTGTGTCCCTATTTTCAGTCATTTATAATTTTCTCAAAAAAACAAAAACAAACAAAAAAAAAATGCCAAGCTTGTGGGCTGGAATTTCTCACGCTTGCTCAGATGAATATGCAATGATGTAAAGTACTGTATAATGTGTGCAAATGTTTTAGGTGGGAAAAGGTACTAGTTAAACCTAAAACAACATATTGGAGACAGTGGGGTATTCAGGGTAGGGCACAAGACGGAGAGGCAGGGGACCTGGAGTCTATAGTCACTTATCTGCTTTGTGCCTCAGTTTACCCTTCTGTAAAATAGAGATAATGCTGCTTATCCAAGTGCTATGAGACATCAGATGAGAAGTGTCATTATCTTAATTACACACTCTCACTGGAGAAGCAGTATAAAATGAATGAACCTCTTTAACATTATAATTTTATTAGTAGCATAGAATGTACCAGTGCCCAGAACTGCGTGGTCACATAATGAAAGATTGTATTGTAGTTAGTGATGGCCCCTGACCAAATCCCCAGATCAAATCCCCATGAACTTTGCAGGAGCCTGGATCTGGATCGCAGGTTTGTGGCGCTCTCTTCTCTGTAATAAGCCAAACCAAAATCCTGAATCTGACCCTTTCCTGGACTTTTGACACAGTTAGATCTGGATTTCATGGGGTTTTTAGGGTTCAAGAAGGTGTTCCTCTTGCTGTCGGGCAGGGGAAGGAGTCCATATCCAGAGGACCCTTGGCTCCGGTAAAGGGCTCTCAGGCAGTAGTAGAATCAGTCTTGCGGTTTAAACTGAAATGATCAGTGGGGTTTTCCGTGGAAGAATAATTGATTGAAATCAAACAGTGGGAACGATACTGGTGTGTCTAGTAGCAACTTCTCTATTAGTTATGTGCAAACTGGTTCAGGAAAAAATGAGCCCCTCCCTCTCCAATAAGTAGCAGTTCCTCAATCATCAATCCTTATAGACCAGGCCCTTCATTTTCTTGGTCAGCCAGGGTGGTAGTGCCATGCAGTGAGTTTGGCACAGGACTGAGAATCTGGAGGACTGGCGTTAGTTACGGTTGTGAATCCTGACACTGATTTGCTGGAAGACTGTGGACAAGTCACCGTAATGCTGCTCCACCCTGACCATCCCCGTCTGTAACATGGGGATAATGCTATTTTTATCTGCAGATCTCAAAGCACTTTGCAAAGGGAGGCAAACTGCAAAGTATTATTCTTTGTTCAACTTCATCAAACAATAGAGGGGGAAAAATAGGGTCATTTTCTTCCATTGCCCACAACTTACAAGAACTTCCTTCCTTGTGAAACATGAAGGAGGAACCTGCAGCGATAATGGAAATGTTTTCTCAAGTGTTTTGGTCCCATCATGTTTACATCAGCGTTGACGAGAGAAACGTATTTATTTCCCCACACTCCAGCAGCAGCAGCGGAGAAGGGCTCTGTGATTGGAGAGCGATCCTTGGACAGGAGTGTGGGAACATTTTCAAAAGGGCACTGAACAAACCATTGGCTTCAGTTCTAATCCGAGGGACGGAGTGTAGTGGAGAAGGGGCGAGATTCCACCAGGTGACAGCCTGATTTCCTAGAGAGTGTACCCTCTGCTCACAACCCCCCTGGCCTAACTCGTTTACCTGCAGCAAAGAGAGGGGGATGCGCGTCAACCTGATCATGGAGCGCAGGATGCCCAGCTCCGAGAGAGCTGCTGGCTGTTCTTTTGCTGTAATGGTTATCGGAGGGGACCGGGAGTCAGCAATCCTGGCTCCTCCTCCCAACTCTGACACGGGCCGTGTTCACGTTCTGGGAGAGGATTCTGAAGGGTTCTCGTTTTATTCAGGCTGGTTCTCCCCCCTCCCAACCCCATTTGGAGGCTCACGCTCCTTGGGAACTGGGCCCAGTTGTCTGCGGGGGAGCCTGATGCAAGAGTGGAGAAGGGCCAGATTTACCCCTCCTGTCCCTGGCTGGCTCCGGGGGAGTTACGGCAGGGAGGACGTTAGCTCACAGTGATGGCAGCTGAGGGAAAGGGCTAAAATTCATTGCTCAGGCAGACAGCTCTTGAATGCCACGGGGTTTTGATGGCCAGTAGAGTCCCTCCAGGGGCAAATCGAGGTTTACAGGATCAGGGAAGCTGGAAGGAAGAGTCTGCATGGGGGCCTGACATTTTGGGTCCCCTGAAGTATTGTTGAGCCCAACTTACTTTCAATCCACCGCTGCCACTGCGTGACCGGAAACCAAGCTCTGCTTCCCAGCCTCCCGCGCTCGATTTTGAACGACAGCCCTAAACCTAACATGCCACAGGAAGTACAATGACTTGTCCTGCAGCTGGTAGCCGGCTGTCAGATCAGACATAACCCATCAGGGCTGGTGGCTCAGACAGGGCCAAGACTTGCCCAATCAAACTCTACCCTGGGTTACACCTCCGCCTCCTGCCTCCCCTACATGCTGTTCTACAAGGGGACCTGTGAGGGTGCGCCCTGCCACGCCCCAGGTTGCGGTGCTGAGGTGGCTGCCACTGGGAGAGCAGCTCCTTGGCTACATCACGCACCCCATGTGCCAGGCTAGTGCTCACCCCTGCTTGGAGGTGGCTCAGAACTAAACCCTGGAGCCAGCCCCACAAGCTCTTGGGGTCGGGAGAGATTCCGATTCTAAAACGAGATGCAGATTTTACATTGGTCCCCTAGCTATATCATGAGCTGAACCAACATGTTAGAGGGGGTTCAGATTCCGGATCCAGGTCTTAAATATTTGTTTCAGGCTCATTGCCAGCTATGGCGTTTGCCTCTTTGGGTTGGCCGTCCCAGATCAGACCAGTGAGCATCTTGCCTCCAGAAGGTGCCTGATACCTGGGAATTCAGAAGGACGAAACACCCTCTTCCTTCTCCTATACAGTAACCCAGCAGGCCACTGTGCCAGGCCATGCTGCACACTGCGGAAATATTCCTTCCCGACTCCTGCTCTGAAGCATTATCATCATCGACCATTGTTATTTGTATTGCAGTGGTGACTAACGGCCTCCAATCAAAGATCACGGTTCCATTGTGCAAGGTGCTCTACAAAAATACAGGGAAATGGCAGACCCTGTCCCAGCGAGCTTACCACCTGTGTTTATAATTATACAGAGCAGGTGGGTGGAACAGACAAACGGGTTGTGGGGGAGATGGGGGATGAGGTAACAGTAAAATGAGCTTGTTTTACCCAAGAAGCAGGACTCAGCTCACCACCAGCCTAGCTGTTTTAAGCAGCACAAGATTCTAGCTGTGGACGAGTCGGGCTCTAGTATTTCCTCACGTTCTAAGAGCTCCGGTTCCCAAGGGTTTGAATGGACCAGTAGGGGTCAATTGCTTGTTACCCCCATAGAACGAAAGGTGGCTTTTTGTTGAAGTCACCTTCCTGATCTTAATTCCCTCCCAAGGACAACCCACCTTCTGGCTGAAGCGTCATGGAAGCTGAAGATGGAACAGAGCTAAAAGCCCTTTTAATCCATACGTAGGGGGTCAGTTCAGGGTTCTTCCCTGCAGTACAGTCTGTCCATGCCAGCTTTAAGTGATGCGGACAATCAGGATACTACTCCTAAGGGGACTGTCGTTTAGTCTAATACGTTCCCGATTGACCTCTCTTTGTGAGCTCCAAAGGGAGCTGTGCCCAACACATCTCAGTGAGAGCGTCTCTCCTGCTCTGAAGGGACCACATTGCCTCTGAACTGCCCTGATGGTCCAGGTCTGAACTCAGGTCCCTCCTCTGGCACCGCTCCATGTGATATCACTGCGCCATTGCTCTCACTAGCAGCTGTTTCTTTTTTTAAGCTTAAGAAGCTTTCTGCCAAGAATGCTACGTCCAGTTTTGCAGTGTCACGTGGATCTTTCTTTCGTTCCCAGCAAAGGATTTCCTGCTGGGCTTGTTTGTCAGGGAGACGCAGAGGGACATTTGCATTTTGAGCAGGAGGATGTGTGTGTGTGGGGGGAAGGCGATCACTCTTGCATAACAGATGCACTTGTGAATTCAGCACAGGCCCCCCCATATAAACTGCTCCTGCCCAGGTCCCAGCTCGTTGGCAGGTCAGCGCCCGGTGGGGTAATTCGCTCAGCTGGAGCCAGTGGGAAGGTGCAGTGGCTGGAGCTGGGCGTGCCCTGGGTCTGCCGGAAGAGTGGAGGGCGGCTTTATGGTGAGAGTGGGGAAACCTGGCGAATTGTGGGTTTGGCAAATGAGTTGAAGACACTGGGGGCTGCTGAAATGACTCTGCAGGGAAACACAGTCTCAGTCGGCAAGGCCCTTCCCTCCAGCAAACAGCAAGAAAATTACGTTAATGTAACCACCTGGGTTTCAGCTGAGTCCTGTGACGGGAAGCCCAGCCTTCCTAAACCCATTTGCTCCTTACACCTTCCAGGCATCCCCTGGGCACCCACAGGAGAGAAGGGTGCAACTGAGCTGAAGTGACCTCCTTCGTCACTGGGGACCTCTACAGGTCACAGAGGGGCCAGCCCTGAATTCCTGCCCTTGCTCCAGGGACAAGTGACCTGCCTGACTCAAAGATGTTCACAGGATGGGGCTGTGGGGCAAATGCACAGACAGGCTTGAACTACAGAATTCGGTCAGGATCACGGTTTGGATTTCAGACACCCCACCCATAAAACCAGGGTTGTTTGGATCCAGAGCTTTGGATTGAGCCCATCTGTGTTTACACATGGTAGGCAGCATTAAACTAGCAGTGCTGACCTGGCTCAGATTTCAGCAGGATGCAGTCACCGATCTCTGTGTTTTGATGGACAGAAAGAAAAACGAGAAAAAAAGAGCTACGGCACTTGCAGATTACCAGTGCAGAATTTGATTGCCCCTGCCCTAGAAGGGGGTCACGCGGTGGACATGCCCTGTCTCGAAGGGGTGTTATCAATATAACTTCACCAATACCGGGGAGGTAATCAGATACATCCCTAGGCCCCGATCGTGCAACTTGTGTGTGTGACTGTGCAGTCGGTTGCAGGACAACCACCTTAGGGCCTGAGTCAGCAAAGCACGTAGGAAGGTGAGTAGCCCCAGTGATGTCAGGGCCTTAGGGTTAAAGCACTGACTTAACATTCAGAAGAGGGGGCTTCAGTTGCTGGCTCTACCCCAAAAGGCCTTTGGGGCCTAGTGTCATTCAGACAATGCCTCATCTGTACAACAGGGATGCTTCCTTTTCCAGCAAACCCTTTGTCTTGTCAATTTAGATGGTCAGATCTCCAGGGCAGGGATTGTCTCTCCTGGGGGGTGGGTACAGGACAATGGGTTCCGATCTCAGTTGGAGCCGTTAGGCATGATTGGAATGGATAATAATAAATACCAGGGTGAAAGCCTGCAACCAAGTACATAAAATACAGGGCCCCTGTCATCTTCAAAAATCATACTTCTCCCTGCAAATTCTGTGGCTGCTATCTCCACAAGGGGTGTGTAAAATCGCAGTATGTGAAAGAACCTGGTAAAAGAACTGATTTTTTTCTCTCTATTAATTGCCAAGTTTGTTTCCTTTGCACTGGCAGTTCCCCAGGATAGTTTTACTTTATAGTAATTTGGTTCTTCAGTCAGCCAGGCACCGATCTGACAGTGAGCTTTGGGTGAGTGGACCTCTGCTCCGGCTCATTGTAGGGCTGGTGTCTCAGTTTCCCCCGGCTGAAAAAACCCTTATAAATACCAGAGGTACAGAAACACTGATATTTAAAAGGGATTTTTTTGGGGGAGAGAATTAGGAGATCTGATTTAAGGGGGTTTTATCAGAAATTGGAATAAAAAAAACTGTTAAAAATTCAAAATATACAGTTTCTCTTAAACTCTAAAAACAGTGCAGCAGAATTCTACAGGCCCTGATAATCAGATTGGAGGGTTTTGTTTGTAAGATGACAGTACCTTCAATTGTTACTTCTTCAGAAAGATTTCTCTCTAGAATAACACATTATGAATTATTCCAGTTTTGTCTTTCCTGTTTCCTAGGGACTGGCTGAATGGAGTGACCCTGCTGCATTCTGCTATCTCAGAGGTAGCTCTGGTTAACCAAAAGTCCAAGGGAATTTTTCCCCCTCAGGGATGTAGCAGCAGAGATTAACTCCTGACTGCAGATTACCAAGGAAGCCTTGAACTTGCTGCAGAGCAGGCAACTAAAGGCAATATTTGGGGAGGGCCAGAACTAAATCACAAGGTCATCCATAATTCATCTTCTTGGAAGACTCAGGCCCCGCAATCAACCCTCATTTTTTATAGACACGCGACGAGTTCCTTGGCAGGGACTTAAGTACAAACTGCCTGTGTTGTAAAATCTTGATTCACTTCTGCAGCTTTCTCTCATTATGTTGTTACATTATGTTTCATTATTTTGTCTCGGGCTGTGCCCTGTATCAACCCAAACCAGATCCTGTTTCTTGCCCTCCTAAGGCTCGAACACTACCATGTTGGAGCTCCCTAATGGAAATGATAGTCCACTTCATTCAAACAAAATCAGCTGGCCTCCCTCTGTTGGGTTCCATTGGTGGCTGTTGGCTTTAACTGGAGGTCGAGTGGTCTCAAGAACCAGTAGACCCACAAATCTGTTACAAAACCTAGTTAGCCAAATGGACACAATAGAGTCCAGTTTACAATTTGCACTTGGTTTGAATATACAGCAGTTTTAACATACCTATTTTCTGTCTGTACACACCCACGCATATCCATCATACACATAGACACACATATATTTGAGGCGTCCAAACTCGATATGACTTAATCATGAATTGGGTTTACATTTCTGTCTGAAACTGAAAGGACGTAGCACTGAATTAGCCCTTGGCATGGCTTCTGCTGTTGGGGCACGTTCTCTTTACGGTGACGTGTTGGCTTCGGCAGCAGTAAAATTTGAGACATCATCAGCAGGAAAGAGAAAGGAATCAATCTTTTCAGTTTATCAAGTCGAGTCTGGCGTGGGGCCCAAATATTTTGTTCCTGCAAAGCGGAGTGTGTCCACCTTAATCTGTATGACAGGTACAGCCTGCAGAAACTACAGGTCCCAGCATGCATTGCTCCACTTTTACCTAAGCACTTTTGCAGCTGCAATTCACTCCTTTTACTATAATGCAAGGTAGGTGATGCCCTCAGGTTGACAAGTTTCTCATTTGGACAAATTTGGTTCCCCCTTTGCAAAAATCTTTCAGATCACACAAGGATTGTTAAAATAGATTGTGCTTCCTCTTGTCTCCTTTCCTTTTCCAGGACAAATAAACTACACATTTTTTATTTTAAAATTTTGCCATCTCATCGTAGCCAAGTATAGATCAGTCCCAATATTGTAAATCATCATCTACTGTTAACCTCTCTTGGGCAAGGACCAGTGACTAAACCGTCTCAAGTGCATTTAATAAATCAATGCTTTTAAAATGATCATGCATATTCTTAGGTGAGTAATCATACCAAAGGGATTTATCATGGCTGGGGCATTAGTAGCTGGCTTTTTCTCAGTACATCTAATACTCATGAAAGCGAGGGACTCATAGCAGCAGTATGAACCAGACCTCACACAGACAAGGACTATGCAAGCTTCCTCTTGCACCCGTGCTAGTGAATCTTTGTTCTGACCTCCAGTAACAACTAGTATTTCCATCCTGAGTCCCTTCTGAGAAGAGGCTGCCAATTGGGTTGGACTGAGGGGCGATTTAAGTATTAATGGAGAATAGGACGGGACAATCAACCTCTCATGTGCCTGTGACCTAAGCCAGCATTTGAACTCAAATATTCCAAAATTGAAAGCTGGTCCATTAACTCACTGATATCACTTAATTTCTCTTCCGCTCCCACCCACCGCTCTACCCCAGCTGTGTGTCAAGGTAGTAAGTGATTGATAGGGAAGGCAGTGGGCTTGGTGGCTCAGGGACAGGAGCAGAGGAGTCAGTTGGAATGGGTTCTAGTTTTCAGCTCTACCATTGACTCGCTGTGTGACCTTGGGCCAGTCATTTTGCCTCTCTGAGTCTCAGTTTCCCCATCTGTAAAATGCAGATAATACCACGTTTCATCTGTGTGTGGAAACTGCTGGCAGATGCCAAGTAGTGCTGTATGATAAACCAAAACAGTGACACCTTCCTCTGCAGCTAACACTCTTTCTACAGCCAGCACGAACCCCTGTGCTGTGTCTGTCACATGTATGCAGCCACGAGACCTTTGTCTTTATATTTGGTAAAAGGAGCCCAGATCCTTGAGTCTGACACGTGCAAAACAGGGTGTTTCATTTTTCAAAGCACATTTGCTGAGCTACCGTGTCCTTCTCACTACAGCTGATTTACAGGCATGATTGAGCACTGAAGTCTGTGTAATACCGCTCAGCAGCCTGGAGTGATCTCAGACACTCATTCCGTGGCAGGTTCATGCAATATGAATGACCAGGGAAAGTGCCAGACTGAAGCCTCTGGGAGACTGAAGTTCTCTCTGTATCAACAGAACAGGTACAGCCATGGGTAGCGATAGCAGCAGGTCCCCCCACCCCAGCAGTCTGCTTCTAGCCAGACCCCTTAGCTGGATTCAAATAGGTGATCTAGAGGCAAAGGAGTCTCTTAATCCGGATGTAGGGGATGGCACAGCCATAGCGCTCAGAGCAGCAGGGCTGGGGTTTGTAGGTTTCCTAGAGCTGCAGGACTGAATCCCAGAAGATGAAAGTCCAAACTGAGCTCTCTCTGTGTGTGTTTGGGGTGGGGGGGGAGGGTTGGGTCTTTTACAGAATATTTAAAATACCAAGATCCTGTCTTCTGTGCATGGCCGTTAGAGAGCTGCCATACTTTTCATATGAGAAGCTGTTTGCCCTGGTGTCTTTGGCCACAATTTTCCTCCTGCTGCATGCAGGTAACCTGTTTTAGTACATCACTGTTGCGCTTTGAGTGTAGTTTTGGGATGACCTTTGAGATCTTTCTGAATGAAAGGTGAATGAATAAATGCCCTCTTACCCCATGAACAGCTCCCCGAGCCACACCAATACCCACTCGGCTGCTCCATGCTTGGGCTAGGGAATCTCACAGTGAGCCAGGGGTGCAGAGCTCCACTCACACAGAGTTCATGGTGAGCTTAGGGCCTGGATGACTAATGACGACACAGGAGAAATACAGCCTCGTACTTAAGACCAGTTTGCTTCCACTTCCATTTTGCTGCTGGATAAAATGGAGATTTTCAGCAAACATCCCACACGGTTCTTAGAATGATTCATTGACTTAAGATCGATGCCCATCAATGTTAGCTGGCAGATCAAAGCTTAATTCCCTCATGATGACTTAGATCTGGAACCATGCACCAAACAAAACCATTGATCATTCACTCAGTGTATCACTTAAACTCCCTTTCTCTGTCCCTCGCAGCACATCCATTGTAGAGGCTAGCAACATCAGCGTGCAAATGGCTGGGGAGCTCCCTGTCGGGCATGCTCTATGCGTGGGATTTGGCTTTGGGCACACTGCCAGAGCCCAGATCTTTTAACCTTGGGGACATGCTGCCAAGCCCACCTTGTCACCAGTCTTTATGGACAAGGCGGGCTGAGGTTTATCCTCAGGCTTTATTTTATTGCCCCCATCATGTTTGCTGGTAAATAGATATCTGTCAACGTGGGAGGAGCAGCCCTTTGGGTCACGTATTTCTAACTGATGGAATGGGCACGTAGCGAGGCTTTTATAGATCTAAATAAACAAGCAGTGAATAAAAAAGAATGGATCTTGGCAGCATTCGTATACCACACTAAACGTCTCCTTGGGATTGATGCACAGATAGGAGATGGAACAGATATCATGTAGCTAAGTGGCACCACCTCATCCGGTGACATCACACCCATTGATGTCAGTGCCTAGCTAAACCTAGCCCCTTCTGGCCTATGATTCCTTGTCTTCTGGCTCCTCCCCTTCTGGCCTCACCTCTCCCACTTCTGTCTTTGGCCCCTGACCTCAACCCAATCTCTTCCATTTCTGGACCTTGCCAGATCCCATCCAGCTTCTGCCTCCATTCTCTATGGCCAACTGGATCAGAAGTCCCTGACCTACCTACAAGGAGAATCAATAGGATTTGCTGTGTGGCCTGGAGTCCCTAACCCACTGGCCGATTCATTGTGGCCCGGCTAGAAGTGATAAAGAGCTGCCGCTAAAACTCACAGGGAAAACTAAAGTATAGGAAGGGAGAAGAGGGGGGGCAGGTCCTTAAAATATTTGCAAAGGGGCCTTTGGAAGAGCAGTGGACATTTGTAAGAAAGGTCTGTAGAAATGTCACAGGATGTTCACCCACATGGAGAATTGAGTAGTAAACTGGTAAACACCTCGGCATTTACAACAACGCCTTATAATACTCCATGGAGCAAACAATGTATAAACAACGTGTCCTTTCGAGTTTTGTAAGCGAGCTAAAACAATGCAGAATCACTGGCCTAAATTTTCAAAAGTGCTCAAAGATTTTGGGTGCACTATATGAGTCACCTCGGATTTTCAGCAAGCGCTGAGCATCCACCATCTAAAAACCAGGCCCCTTCCAGCTGGGCACCTAAACACTGAGACCCTCAGAATCACTATTCATTTCTGCAAACTTGGGCCATGATATTTGTTCCTCCCTCTGGACAGGGGATACGGCTGCTGACTGTTAGATGGAGTGCAGGTAGAATGCAGCTGCCGTGCTGATCAGCGTACCAGACCTCTCCCCACACCCGCCATTGACTGCAATGGGATTTTAGAGAACAGCGGTGCTGAAGTGCATGCTGTGGGGAGCGGCGTTGTCATCCTGTCCCTTGTTTACGTGTATGTGGTGTTGCAATCACATCGGGGGTGTTATTGCTGGTCTGACCCACTGCAGCTCCCAGATGGAGTTTTGCGTGGAACTCAGCCTTGACACAAGGAGAGCGTGCTGCAGAGGGCAGCTGTGAGAGGTCTCATCCCTCTGCCTCCTCCTGCCCCCTCAGTGACTGAAGGCTTTCTGGGGGCTTTTGGTTCCATCACACTCTGCAGAGTGGAAGGTAGACTATGGCTCAGTATGTGTCTGAAGAGCTTACGGACGGGTTATTTTATACAACGCGAGTGCCTGTGTAACCCACACCCCGCCTCGGTGCGGTGTTCTGTGCCATCTAGTGGCACCGAGACCACCCAGAGAGAGAGCCTGAGTCTGCTCTACAGCCTTAGCTAACAACCATATCGCTTTTAGCTCATGCAGTAGAGGCTCATGCACACTAAGCTCCAGAGGTCCCAGGTTCGATCTCCCTCCTGCCAACAACTGGGGTCTGTCAGTGTTACACCTGGCTTTCCAGCTGAGATGGAGGCGGTCAAGTGGCAGAAATGGACCAAAGCAAAAGTTGGTGGAGTCAGTGGGATCTTAGACATAGATGAGAGGTTTATCGCAGGAGTGGGTGTGTGAGATTCCGTGGCCTGGCTTGTGCAGGAGGTCAGACTAGACGATCATAATGGTCCCTTCGGACCTTCATATCAATGAGTCCCTGAGACTCACTTGAGGGATTAGGTGTTAACATTGTGCTGGGGCTTGGGGGCAATTTGTCTCTCTGGTTTTTCTCCTGGATTGGCTGCGGGGTTTATTTTCTGGCAGAAGAAGTTTAAAACATTCTCATTTTAAAAGTTGACCAGACTATGGCCAGCGCTTCCCCTCACTTATTCCCAGTGTGACCCCCTTATGTCAGTACCGTCGCACAGAGGGTAGTGTTGGAGGGGACAGATTTTTCACGTGACCGGTTGCAGACGTGATTGGCGCATGGCTGCCGTCTCGTCCTGCACAGCTTTGTGTTTATTAGCGATGAGCCCAAGGTACAAAGTTTAGATCTAAACCCAGAAACCAGGGTGTTTGCACCTGGGTTTTCAGCAGGGGCTCTGCCTTTAGTATATAATTAGGGATGCCACATTTCATATACACATTGCCATCCTGTCTTCGCTTTCTGCTACAGCAGGTTTTGTTGCTTTAAGAATGCAGCTATAGCTCCAGGAAGATACCAGATTTTAGCTAAGGAAAGAAATGGGAGTCTGCCTTTAAGAAATGTTTAAAGAAAAGGTGCCTTGCATTGCTAACACCATTGTGTGAAGTGAGCCAAAAGATAACTGAGTTTTCAATTAAACACACCCACCCACTAACTATGCTGTGAGCACGCTGGGTGTGTACCAATACAGAAAAGCCAAATCATAGACATTGCAGAGACCTACGAGGCCATTCAACCCATCCCACAACTAGACCAGGATTGGTCCCGATAGTACATTTCCCAGTGCTTTCACCAGTCCGCTTCTGAATGTCTCAGGTGATGGGGCTTCTACCCTGGGGAGACTTTCCCACACCCCAACTGCTTCCATCATTAGGAAGTTCATTCATCCTGATAGATTTCAGACTCAGTTTTCATTATCTTAATTTAAACTCATTACTCCTAGTTCTGGATTTATATATACACACATGTACAATCTACGGGTATCTTCTATCAAGTAAAGCTATATATATTATACCAAATGCTAACAGACATCTATCCACAGTATGTTTGTATATACACCTGTGCTTGTGCGTGTGTGTAAGTGTTGACACACACGCACGTATAGCAGACAGATATAAATAACGTGTTTATTTCTATATACAAATCAGTTCTGATATAATTGAACAACATGGAAAACACTGGATTTTTCCCTTGCTAAACTGAAGAATGATATTGACATTTTTGAACTAGATACTTGACTGTTAAACTCCAGAATGACCCTGCTGTCTAGAAAGCCATCAATGACTGAGACTTTCTGTAATTTAAGGACCATTGCTACTTGTATTCCGCTGCCTCTCCCGTACATTTAACAAATGCCCTCCAACACGTGTATAAACCAACCGCCAGGACTGAACATGCTTCATTTCTAAACTGCAATTGCTAAAACTCCCTGAGGGAACATCAGACCGACTGTCTGCTCAGGGAGGTCAGTGCAGAGGAGAGCACAGTACTTACACAGTTTGACTGAGAAAGATCAGCTGCGGGTCTTGAAGGCTGCTCCCAGATCCTCGAATCGAATGACAGTGCAGTTACTCCCCAGCGCGGAGCCCTGCAGAGTAATACAGGAACCAGACCTCTTTGGTTTACTTTTACATTGACGTCAGTGCCTTTTTCTAGCATCCCCTGCTCATTTTGGTAACAGGCCATTTTAGGCCGGGGGGGGGGGGGGGAGAAAGAGGAGTAAGTGGGCTAGTTTTATAACTGTCTTTAGGAGGGAGCCAGGCAGCTGTGGGATGGTGTGTGGGCAAGTGTAATATCCAAGAGTGTGTGTATTGAACATAGATGAACACCACATATAGAGCAGTGCAGACTTTTATGGATGGTCATTCAAAGCTGGATTCTGCTCTCACCCCAGTTCTACACTGGTGTTCCACCACCCAGAGGAGTTGCTCCTTATCGACACCACTACGCGTGTAAAATGCTCCCATTCCGATCTGGTTGTGTTTTACCCCCACTGCTGTAAGTGCCTATGCCTGGCAGTAGAAAAATCAGGTCTGGTGCACGCGTAGGATATGTGGGCATGCCCGGGCAGGCCAATTTTTAAAAAAACGTGTGCCTACAGTTAGCACCCTAAGTCTATATTTAAGGACCCAAATAATTGGCTGGATTTTCAGAAGGGTTCATCACTCAGCCAATCTTTTTAAAGTCAGTGGGAGCAGCAGACACTACCCCAGAATATCTGGCCATGTCGTGTATATGTTTGTGCAGTGTTACTGTGCGTGTGTGTGTATTTGCAATATGGTATGCACATACACTATGAGTACAGGATGTGTATGCATGCACAATATAGCTGTGTGTACAATGTGCATACACTCAGTATAATGGATTAACATTTGTGGAGAGCTTTGAGATCTACATGCAGAAGCTGGGAGCACCGGGCGAGCGCTAAGAATTATGATTAAAGCTGGTTGAATTGTTCAGTGTGGCGAATTTAGCACTTCTTTCTGCTTGTGAATAGATCCAGGTTGCTCTGCTTGGACATTAATTTTCAGGGACTCAAGTATATGTTATGACATTATGCCCCAAAATAATGTTAGATTTCTTTTCAGGCATGATCCTGCAAACACTGAGTCTGGCTACACTGCACACGAAGCCCTGGTCTGTGGCCTCCAAGCTTGTGGACTCGGTATTTCCAAACCTGTGCTTAGCAACCACACTGCATTGTGCACCTGGGTTTACAATTGCTGGACCCAGGTCTCACAACTGTGCTACCATGCCCACATTGCCCTGTGCAGACCTTCTGACTTGGGTCTGTGGCTTGACCAGTGTCCATGATGGGGCTTGGACCGGAGTCATAGCGGGACTTGGACACTGACCCTACGCCCTGGCAGGGTCCTAGGATCTGGGTCCTGAGTGCTTGCTGACCCAAGTCAGACTGCTTTGTGTGTGGATGGAAAGGGGGCTTGGGCTCAAACCTGAGTCAGAGCCTGGGCTTAGTGTGCAGTGTAGACATACCCTTACAGACTCTGGTACGAAAAGCTCCCGTGATGAAGCTGAGATGGAACCCACAACATAACAGTAAAGTTACGAAGACTGCAAGCTCTCTGGGGCATGGGCTGTCTTTTTGTTGCGTGACTGGAGCCCTTGGGCACTACCACAGTACAAATAATATGTGAAATTATCACCAGCAGCTGTGTTTGTATCCCACCTGCAGTGACCCCTGGAGCAGGAGTTATAGCAATTACACCGAGTGGAGAGTGTTCGCCAAGATATATGTGATGAATATGACACATTACACACCACATTGCGGTGTATTGTTTTAGATCAGATGTCAATGATGTGTAGTTATGCTACGTTCTATAACTATGAATTGTGTTATGCTTTTCCCAGAATGCTGTTCACTCATGCCATCCCGTAACACTTTGCAACAGGTAAACCTGGCTCTTGGCACAGGCAATTACAAAACTCTGTCAGGAACAAGATGGATGAATGGTTGGCCTAGAGCAGTTAGGGGTGCTTTCATGGCCCACTGGCACCTGGAATGTGATGTCCAAAGCAAAGATAAGGAAGGCACAGGACAGGAAACAAGAAGAGAAACTGGTACGTAGTGGAGGGGTTGAATCTTGAGTGACGTATAGACTCCTCGTGGTCAGTGACCGGTCATGCCTAGTGGCCAGAGCAGGCATCAGTAGCCAGGAGTCAAAGCCCAGAGCCAGAAGCAGAGGCCAGATGCCAGAACCAAGAGTCAGAGCTGGAGTCAGGAATCAGAGCCGAGGCTCAGAACCGGGTTACCTGGAAGGAGGCAAGGTAGGAGTTAAGCTGCAGCAAGCAGGCACAGACATGATCACATCCACAGGCAAACACTCGGAGCAGCCACTGATCTATAGCTGCTGCTGGGCTTAAGAACTGGTGTGCTCACTCTTCCAATCAAGCCGCGGTGTAGCCAATTAGGCAGCCTACTACAGGCCAGCTGTGCTCGTTAGGGTGCCTGAAGCCTGGCTTTGCTGAACACCCTGCTGCCTGACACTCTCTACCTTGTAAACAACTGGGCTAGAAATGCAAGTAGTCTTAGATGCATATTTTCAAAGCAGACCTACTGTGTAAGGTGAAGGCAGTTAGATGGCTTCCCAAAAGGGTGGCACATATGTCTCCTTTCGTCCACTGCTTTGTCCTTGCCTCATAAACTGACTCAGCTTGGCTGTTTGATCTCCTGAATACTTTTAATATCAGAGCAAGAGTGTAGTCAAGCAATTGGTTACCCTTAATTAACCAGGGCTTACTACTGGTTGTATCCCCACTGAAAACCCTAGTAAGAGGTAAGCTCAATAGTGTGGGATCATGGAAGTAGAAGACCCTTTTATTGTATTGTATCTGGAGCAGGTATCTAATTTAGTCTATATCTGTCAAGGACCTAGCCGCTCCAGCCGCTGTATGACTCCATGTGTCATAGTCCACTGTGGACTTTGCTATGCTAATATAATTAGCCTGAAAGGCACTCCAGTGTCATGGTGATGGGCACTAGCCCAAATCTTAAGATAGGTAGGGCTTATTGTAAGTATTACAGAGCTACTGAGAGGTCTCAAAAGAGATCAGGGCCCCACTCGAGAGAGATCAGGTGCTGTGCAAATGCATAGTGAGAAACAGTTTCTGCCCCAGAGAATTTACCATCTGAACGAAGACGACGCAGAGACGTGAAACCCTAAGGTCACCCGGCAGGTGAATGGCACAGCCAGGACTTGAACCCAAATCTGTCGAGTCCCACTCCAGCATCCGAGCAAGCCAGACTTCCATCTCCGCTCGCACTCATTATGAATTATAATAAAGCTTCTAAAATGCCTGGTGTCGTTGCTCTAACCAGTGATTTCTCACCGTTCCGGGAAGGCAGGGGCTCACAGAAATGCAGACCCCGGAAAGGTCTATATTTATTCTTAGAAATGCTGTTCTACCATTGCAGGCTCCATTTCAGGAGCTTTGAATACCGGCGCATGTAAAGGGAAAGGATCTATTTTTTTTCCCCAACTCTAAAAACTCATCCAAAGGTCACTCTGAAACAGGAATAAAACTGTCTTTGAAATCTAAAGCTGCTGTAACAGCATTTTTGGCAGAGAATAAGAAACTTGAATATTTGAGGTTTATGCCACGAAACACAAAGGGATGGAATGCATCAAGGAAAGGATGAAGTTCGGCATATTTTCTATACAAGGAACGGCCCTGCAGCTGCCCTGCTCTGTGACCGACAGCAACGTTTAGAGGATTCTAATGGCAGTGGGCGAAAGCCTGAGCTCAGAGGGCGGAGTTAAGGCTCTAAAGTCAGACCAGCGACATCAGAAAAAACATCTCAGCAACGTTATAGCCATAGGATGTTTGGTAACCCACCCCTACCCAGCCGGAGTGATAGTGCCCTGAGTAGGAGTCCCAGACACAGCGTTGATTCTCCATTTCCCCAGCAGGAGTCCTTGCCATCCCCAAGGGCCTTTCACAGCTTTGCAGAGAGCCCACAGGGTTGTCCTGGGAGAACTCACAATCGGAGGGTATCAAAGTGCCCAGACTCCGAGATGCATCTGAGCTGTGCTTGGCTGCAGTGTCTGGGGCTTTTTTCTGTCTCTCTTTGAAGCTGAATGCTACCTTTGTAGACCCCAGATTCTAGGGTATTCTGGGGACTAGTTGGGTCCCTGCCTTCGGGCTTCTTTGACTTATGTCCCATGGCCTAAAGGGATAATTCTGGCAGCTGCGAATAGCTGAAATGCAGAGGCACTCTGACTAGGCCCTTTTTGCTCCAAGCATGCCCCATGCTCTGGAAGCTGAGGGGATGTCATGCAGCTACATTGGCTTTATGCTACCGGGGGACCTTCTTGTGAAAGAGGAATTGGTAGGTAGCCGGTGAAGCTGAATTTCCAGCTGCCTTGCACTGCAGAGTGGCACAAAGCAGAGGGAGTCAGGGATCACACATCTCCCAAGATCCCCATGAAGAAAGGAATCTCATCTCTGTTATGATCTCCGTACACAAGCCGCAAAATGGGGCACTTTCACTCCACCAGTCTGACTTTAGATTAAAGAAACAACAGTGAAGAGTAAGAGCAGAGCAGAGCATGTCCCTCTAAGAGCCTCAGTCCATCTTCATCCCAGATCCCCTCACAGCCAGGCAAGCAAACTTCAATGTCAGCGAACGGAGCCATTTATCACCTGAGGGTGGTGAAATCAGACAAAAACACTGAGTCTCCTAGGAGGTCTGCACTTACACTGGGTGAAGGCACCTCTAAGGAAGGGCACTGGGATGTGATCTTCCACTGATTCTTCCTGAGCACCCAAGGTGGCATCCTCTGCAGTAGAATTTTCATTTACATCATCTTCCTTTCCAGGAGTTATGCTGATATTGTCATCAGGCACTAAGGTACCACGGTGGTGGATGAAACTAGGCAGAGATAGAAAGAGACAGTTTAGATCTATCTAGATTGTTAACATAGTCCTAAGGCCCCTGTAGCAGGGTGGTCACCCGCTCTGGCCTTAAAGGGCTTAAAACAGCCCAGGAGAGGGCTGTGGCTGGGGGCAGGAAGCTCCCAGGCTGGTTGCGGAAGCAGACTCAGCTGTGGCCAAACCCCAGTCAGGGCTCAGCTGGCCCTTATAAGAGGGCAGTGGACCAGGAGCAGACAGAGTCTCCTCTAGCTGTAGAGGGTGATGGGCCTGGCTGCTGGGGAGCACACCTGGGTACCTGAGGTGAAGCAGGCTGGGGAAGCCAGAGGAGCTGGGAGGCTCCAGACTGGAAAAGCCCCAGGCTGCAGGCCTGGCAGATGGCCTAAGATAGGTACTGAGGTTGCAGGGGACAGCCCATGGGTAGGCAGAGGCAGCAGGTCCAAACCCCCCTTGCCTATGATGAGTGGTACTTACACGGCAGTCGGCCCCAGGGAACGGGTGATGACTGGCAGTGGCCATAGACCGAGGCGAGGTGGGGGTAGAAGGTTGGGGGTTCCCCAGGGAGGGGAGACCCAGATCTGTGTGGGGTACTGCAGGTGGCAGCACCCCAGTGTGAAAGGGGGCACCGGGGTCCAGGAGGGACTTGGGGCCCAGTGGCAAGCGGGACAGCGGCCTGCAGAGGGCACTCCGGAGGCTGGAATGCTAATTCCCTGGACGACCAGCATGAGGCACTGCAGGGGTGAGTCCCGCACTGCCACAGCCTCCTATTATCTGAGTACTATCTATCTAGATTATTCTGAGTATCTATCTAGCTTACTAACATACTATTAAGGCCCCCTGAAGTATCTGAGCACCTCAAAATCTTTAATGTATTTGTCCTCACAACACCCCTGTGAGGTAGGGAAGTGCTATTTTCCCCGTCTTACAGATGGGTAACGAAGGCACTCAGCGATTTGCCCAAGGCACATAGGAAATTGAACCCAGGTCGCCCAAGGCAATGCCCTAGCCATTAGACCATCTTTCCTCTCTGATGGGAGATCAGCTCCTATTTCACGTCTTTAACCTTGTTAAAAATTTGAAAAGCAGCTTGCTTGTGTCACAGATGCTACAAGAGAGAAGGAGAGTTTGAGTACCTGGTGGTTACTGTGGTTCTTTAGCTACGGGGACCCCAAGATTCTCAGTGAAAAAGAACGAAACGCTTACAAGTGTGGAGGAATCCAACTGTGAGGAAATCTGCTTGTGAAGACATTTTGACACTATCCACTCAGCTGTACTAGGTGAAGAGCAGACGGACTCCCTGAACATACTCATGGTGTAATTACTACACATCCCTTTATTTCTTTGTTGTTTAATGTGTGTTTTCCCTTTACTTTTTAAAAGTAGTTTGTTAAATTAAGGACATATCAGATATTAAACTGATAAGAACAGATATAACTTAGAATGTTTGTACTTCATGGTCCAAGAGATACCGACAAGGTTTTCATTTTGGGGCCAAAAGACCAAAAACATCAAGACACTTGATGACATCCTTTGCTAGGCTGAGAGACTACTTACACTTGATCTTAGATCTCAGAGCCTGGACCTATCAGTAAGGTGAGCAGTCGATTGTAGATCTCATAATGGATGGAAATTATGTGTAATGCTGTTTTGGCCCCGATGAGTTGTCCTGGGATTATCCTTGCTTCCAGTTTATATGAACTTGAAACTAATGTTATGTGTTGAGCATTTGTGTGGCTTTCCCTAGGTGGCCACATCTACCTTATGGATTTGATTCTCTGATGCTTTGCCCCTAATGGAACCAATCCTGTGCAAAGGCAGTGAGGGGTAGGCGTAAAAGGCTACTAAGTCAGATATTGGCACTTAGGTACATCGACAGTAACACTATGCACCCATTTTCCATAGGTATAACTTGTGACAGACTGACAATATCCTGGACAAACCTTATGGAGTTAAAATAAATGTAAACCTTATTGAATGAGGTTGAATACCTTTTGGGTCCATTGTTTTTAAAATGCAATTGGGTGTGTGTCGCTGTGCAATTGTATGTAAATCTTCTGTGAGGAGGGGGATGCTTCCTCCATAATCAGCCTTTTGAGACCACACCCCTGGAGAGGTTCGCATATACTAGTTCAAGCTGCATTTTCCGGGGACCAACAGGCAAAGACAAGAGTTTTGGATAAATAGACTGGACCTACTGAGGCCCCACAAGACTGTGTACTTGTTCTGAGCTGAAGCTGTGATGCCCTTGAAACCACAAGGAAATCCTTGGCTGGGGTGTTGAAGGACTGTTCCTGCCAGAGCCCAAGGCAGGGTTGGGGTGATCTCAGGGATGCTTAGTAGCATGCGTGTAGGTTCTTGGGGTGGTTTTGATATGTTTTCTCTGTGGTGCTTTCACCTTCCGAATAAAATGGGCTTGAGTCAAGAGAGCCGTGTGGTAACTCTGTAACTCGTTGTTAACCGACTCTCACGAGAAAGCAAGCAGGCCGGTTGCGCAGCCTGTCTGGACTGGGAATAACACAGTGAAGCAGGGAACGGTGGAGCCTGGAAATACCCTGGTCAGAAGTCGGGTGACCAGACCACAATTGTGAAAAATCAGGACAGCGGGTGGAGGGTAATAGGAGCCTATATAAGCAAAATACCCCAAAATCGGGACATCTGGTCACCCTAGTCAGAAGTGAGTCAGATGCAAGGCTCCACCCAAGAAAGGCAATGGCCAGGGGAGATGAAAACCTGAGAGTGGGAGGCCCTTGCTGGACCATTGAGGGGGAAATATTGGTGCAATTCCCTGAACTGTGACTTATTTTCAGAGGTGTAAGTGATAACACAAGGTGCAGGGCAGTGGAGAATCGACCCTAACAGTCTGCCTACAAAATTAAGGGAAGTCAGCAGCCATCTTTAATTTCTTTACTGTGAATAAGCAACAGCCCTCTCTTGTCCAAACTTGGCAACTAATTCAAGACCAGATCCAAAGACCACTGAGCCTGTTTTAAGCCAGGCTTTTTATCCAGTGGGAGTCAATTATAGTCTATAAGTACCTACCTGGGGAACAAATATATGATAAATGGCTCTTCAGTCAAGCAGAGAAAAGTATAACACGATCTAATGGCTGGAAGTCAAAGCTAGACAAATTCAGACTGTAAATAAGACATACATTTTTAACAGTGAGGGTAATTAACCACTGGAAGAACTCATGGCGGATTCTCCAACACTGGCAATTTTAAAATCAAGACTGGATGTTTTTCTAAAGGATCTGCCATAGGAATTGTTTTGGGGAAGTTCTAAGGCCTCTGTGGTACAGGAGGTCAGACTAGATCATCCCACTGGTCCCTTCTGGCCTTGGAAATATGACTGGCCTTTAGACCTGTGCACCTTTAGTCATAGGTATGTAAGGTCAAGCAGTGACAGTACACTTCATGGATTGCTGGGCCAGGTCTGATCAAGCATCATGCATCTCTCCATATTTCCATCTCTAGTTCTCTCACACTTTCTCTTCTTTGCTTGTCTTGGCAAACAGAACCCTGCGACATCACCTTAATTACACCAATAAAGCACTTTTTTTTTTTTAAAGGATCCCATTTTGGAGCTATTTCTGGGAGCTCTGTGCTATAAAACCTCAGGCCCATTTCCAGCATTATTGCTACATTTCCCCATCCCTTCACCTCTTTCATGCCAGCTACAATTTTAAAAAAATTCCCCCATGTTTGTACTGCACCAAAGCCAAGCAGTTTTAAGGGCTCTCCATCAGTCCATGGGCCAGCTCCCATGGGCCCCAGTTCAACAAGGCACTTAAGCTCATGCTTAATTTAGGTATGTGAATAGCCCCTTCGAAGTCAATGGGATTTAATTACTTTGCTCAAGCTGGGGCTGTAAACAAGGACTGTTCAGATGAGTAAGGGCTGGAGAGGTGCAAGCCTAAGGCTCATACTAGTGCTGTGTGTAAACAGGAGCTTGTCTCTACTTTACTTCCATGACCTTTCTGCTCAGAGCTTCTTTGCCTTTTCTACCTTCTCCTCCTTTTCTCAACCCAAGGTGGGAATTCACAGTACTCTCAGCCTGGTACAGCAGAAAACAAGTTCCCAGATGTTTCCATTAACTTAGGCCCAAGGCCTCTCCAACGTTATACTCATAAAAAGGTATCTTGCTGTCACTCGCCTAACTAGGTAGCTTGCAGGGTGACCTGAATGCCGATGCTTTGCAGCTGGAAGGAGATGCATTGTTTGAAAAGAAAAGAGCATGTTTGTTTCATGTGAAGTGATGGAGTCCTCACAGGAGTAGGTGGGGCTTTATTCAGGCAAACCGAGTGAGGTAAGGGTCCATTGCTTTATGGCAGAGCGCGGCCAGTATAAATCTCACCTTGCTGAGGAGCGGGAATGTAAACACTGTCAATGTGAATGATGTAACTGGAGAAGTAAATTTTTCAGGCCTAATCTTGTGCTCATTGATGTTGGTGGTAATTTTGCCATTGACTTCCATGGCTGTTAGACAGGGGCTTTAATGACACGCATAGAAGGCATTCTATATCATATTGAGACCTGCTTATGGGAGCCATCATGAGACTTTCCGTGGGTTTGCATAAGAGAGAATGGCTTTTCCTTGGCTAGCATAGTACAGCCTCCTTGGGTAAAATATAGCCTATGAAGCACCTTGTGTTATCAGACCTAAAAACCAGAACCAAAACTATTTCCATCACTCTTGTCTTCCAGTAGATCCCCATGAACTGTGAATTCACGCCCACCACACCTCCTCGGACTGCTTTTTTCTGACTCAGCCTTAGGTTGTCAAGGGAAAACAAGTAATTACAAGGAAGCGCGGACCATCTCCGACTAAACCAGACAGTCTGAATGAGAAAGACCAGCTCCATCATAACAAGAATTATCATCTTCAGCACCTGAGCAGATATGAGGGTGTATAAGAGGCTACATCATATAGGTCCCCTGAGTGATCAAAGTGGGGAAGAGGAGCAAATTCTGTAGCTCGCCGCAGAACCAAAATAACGTGTGTAATTCTGACCTTTAAGGGTGCGCCCACACTTGGGGAATGAGATGGTGTCCCTCCTGGCCACCCCACAACTAGGGTGGAAATAGTTTAGCATCTAGCATAGATAGACCCAAAGTGTTTTTGACACCTGTTACAGAAAGCATAATATACATCTTGGGTCAAAGCCATCACTGGGACCTGATTCCACTGCCATTCCATTACTCTCAGTCCACTTTTCACTGCTCCGGGACCTCAAGGGAGGTGCAAATGTAATTTGTGTTCACCCTAAGGCCTCACAGTATGAAGTGGCCTGAGTGTAACTGGGAATTAGTGTTACTCCACTAAAGGTCAGTGCCCAATAAAAAAGTCACCCCTCCCTCTCCCCCTATATAGGGTTCTGGCCAATATGCTCTGGAAGACCATTCCTTTATGACTCCAGATCTGTCGACTACCTTAACCCTACCCAATGAGCAATGCCAACACCTAAAACAGCTAGTCAGAGTAAAAGAGCTGCCGCATGCACTGGATAGGGAAAGCCAAAGAGCAGGAGAGGGAGTTCAAATCATTCCACCAGCCTTGTTTAATCGGTAAAGGGGCAGGCCATCAATGGGACATGCTTTGCCAGTCTGTACCAAAGCCCTTGTAATTCCAGCAGCAGGGAAGAAGCCCTTTGAAAGGAAGATGCTGAGAATGCCTCATTGTACATCAGTGATTCCCAGCATCTATCTTCACCCCCAGCCTATAAAGCAGATCTATGAACTCACAGGGAGGCAGTAAATCACCTACAAAATAGCCGCTTTGTTGATATATTTTACAGCTTGTAAATTTACACTCTATAAGGCTTTTCTCTGTGCTTCAACCGCTTGGCCAGCACGTTCTCCAGGAGTTTACTAGAAACGGACACATATCGTTCCAGGAAGAGGCTACAGACCTGCTGTTGGCACGTTCCTATTGATCACTGGGAGAACTGTTTTGTAAATTACATTGGACGCAAAAAAACAACCACCAAACCCGCGGCACTTTGTTGCTTTGCTCCCACGTACACTGATATCTACACAAGCTGCTGCCTAACTGGAGCGTGATGTTGTAATTAATTACCTTCGGCTGGCAGCATCTCTCTAAGGCAAAGGCATATCGAGCCGTGATGGGCAAACGTCCAACCATTTGGTGGTTCGCTGCAGTGCTGATAAGGCTTATTCAAGGTCATTCCCAATCTCTTTGGTCTGGAAAAATAGATAAGCATGGACCAACTTCTCTCCTCTACTTCCTAGTTCAGACAAGGTTTTTCCCACTGTAAGAATAGCCTGATTGCATCCCATGTAGATTAATTTCCCCTGTGCTCATTTTTATGTCTCCCACAATCCAGTCAATCAGTTGTATCTTATAGCTAGAGTGGCACAGAACAGTGTCACCTTCCCCACCACCATGAGGTTAGTAGAACAAGGAGGACCATTATTTGCAAGCGACATTCAGCCCCGCATCATTCTTTGATGCAGACTTTAACTTCAAATTCCAAATGCAACTGCTTCCAACTCCTAAATTGGCATCCAGCGTGTTCCAGGTCTGAAAGGTGCAGTTGCAGGTTCTTAACGTTACAGAAGCCATACACAATCCCCACAAAAAAGTAAAGGAGTACTTGTGGCACCTTAGAGACTAACAAATTGATTTGAGCATAAGCTTTCGTGGGTTAAAACCCACTTTGTTGGATGCGTGCAGTGGAAAATACAGTAGGAAGATATATACACACACAGAGAACATGAAACAATGGGTGTTATCATACACACTATAACGAGAGTGATCAGTTAAGGTGAGCTATTACCAGCAGGAGAGAAAAAAAAACCTTTTGTAGTGATAATCAAGATGGGCCATTTCCAGCAGTTGACAAGAACGTGTGAGGAACAGTGAGGGGGAAAAATAAACAAGGGGAAATAGTTTTACTTTGTGTAATGACACATCCACTCCCAGTCTTTATTCAAGCCTAATTTAATGGTGTCCAGTTTGCAAATTAATTCCAATTCAGCAGTCTCTCGCTGGAGTCTGTGAAACAATCCCCATGGTTGTCTGTCTACAATATCGCTAATGCTTCTGTCAGGAAAACTTTCAAGTGCCATTCCCAGTTGGACAGAGTGGTACTTTGGTATGGTCGCTGTGAATGACTGATGTGCAATCAGATCACGTCTCTCTCCTTACCAACCATGCCAGCTTCAGAAACAGGCAGCTGGCCTTTGGGCTCCTAAAAGAAGTTTAGCTTCAGGTCCGGGAGCTGTGTGTGTGGGGAGGGAAAGGGAACAAGGATGCATGAGCGCCTGACAGAGTGAACCACTTCTCAGCATGCTCCGCAGAGTGACAGCCCTCACTTGAGCTTCCCAAAGGGCAAGGCAGGTTTCCTTCTGGTTATGTCTCTGGCTGGAAAGAAATGCAGATGATGCTAAAATGCACCTGCTCAGCTCTTTGTTGTACATAGAAGCTACAAAGGCTATTTTTAAGTTGATTTTGCAGAAATCAGAGTAGCCTGTTTTCTACATACATGAGAGTGAGGAAGATGGAGAGCAACGATGAGGGAGATGAAGTGAGTCGGGGCAGAGCGTGGGAAGAGAGACACACAGAAAACAAGAGATTGGACTCAGTCAGTTACACCAGTGTAAATCCGGAATAACTCCATAGGTTCCAGTAGAGTCATTCCGTACGACTCAGCTGAGCGATGATGGGTCAGTCAGCAGGACGCATGTGATGAATCTGCTTTGGGAGAATCAGCTGCTGACCCTTTCTGTCCAGCTCAGGAGGGATATTGCTCTCCAGCTGGCTGGGGACAGAGGGAGGGTGTCTGGGTTACTGTGGAAGGAGTGTGGCGGTGGTAGGCAGGGAGACTAATTGGGACCTACCAGGTGCTAGAGCCAGTGTGGATGAAATGCCTACAGTGCTTGCTTAGGAGTGGTGCCACTGGTACACTAGTGAGGATTGGTGCAACATGGTGCTCCAGGGCCCTAGATTCATAGGCTCATAGATCCCAAGGCCAGAAGGGACCATTCATAATCATCTGGCCTTGGAATCTTGGGTCCTGAGCTCTCAAACAATGGGACGGTCATTAAAGATGGACCTAAGGACACTTCATCATCCCATTCAGTACAAAGCCATGTAGATGCAGATGAGATGAATCAGAAAACATTCATCCCCCACAGAGTGGAAATTACCGTTCCCCTCCCCAGTGCTGGAGTGGGCTGGGGAGCTAGCAGAGGGCACCAGGTCTCTCCAAAGGATGCCAAAATGACAGCCCTAAACCCACGAAGAGTGCCAGGTCCTGGTAGCAACAGCAACGGCCTTCCCAGAGCAGCTGGGACAGAACCATGGGGAGCCAGCAACATGGCACAGCACATAGGCTCCCACGCAGGTGACAGAGTGACCATGGTGGAGAAGGGACCACAGATGGGCAGCAAAGGGGGGGAGGGATAGCTCAGTGGTTTGAGCATTGGCCTGCTAAACCCAGGGTTGTGAGTTCAATCCTTGAGGGGGCCATTTAGGGATCTGGGCAAAAACTGGGGATTGGTCCTGCTTTGAGCAGGGGGTTGGACTAGATGACCTCTTGAGGTCCCTTCCAACCTTGATATTCTATGATTCTATGAAAGCCAACCCAGCCCAGCCTCTTGGAACGTGGATTACAAACTGACGGGTGAAGCACACCCCTTGTGCGGAGAGGGGCTCCAGGGCAGGAAGCTGCATTGCTATGCCATGGCCAGGCCCCGTCAGCTCCTGTGGGCACTGCGCAGCGTATGGAGCTGTACACAGATTTCTGCATTCAGACTGTGCTGCTGCCATTTTCTGGGATTTCTCTCAGTGCCCCGTCCCAGCCGAGATGTGAAATGAAAACAAGATGATGCTTCTCAGCACTGTAGGCCCCCACAAGCATAATATTTTATAGGGTTCATGTAAATGTTGGTATACTCTTGCTGATCGGCCCCGGAATACGTCATCTTGGGGCTGGGCTGGAATGGTAACGACCAAGCACTTGATGGAGAACTGTTGAGAAAGCTGCTGGAACCATTTCAGAACAGTGGCAGCCGAGAAGAAAGGGAATGATTCAGACTTCTCCGGGCTCCAGGAGCTCAGGCAAGGGCTCAGCTAACAAGGTGAGCCCGATATGGCCAGTTTCCAGGGAGCAGTATCAGCGGAGCCTACAAGTTGCCAATAACCCACCGAGTTGCAACATGGTGGTGTGTGTGGGGGGGGGTGGGGAGACAGGTCACATTGGGTCACTGATTGTTGCATCAATGGATTGATTTCTTCCCTTCCTCATTTTAAGCAATCACACTCGGCCCCTACACATGTGCCAAGAGTTGGCCTGGCCACTGTGTTATTCCAGTTTTATGCCAATGTCCAAATGCCTTCATGTCATAGAATCATAGAAGATGAGGGCTGGAAGAGCTCTCAGGAGGTCATCCAGTCCAACCCCCTGCTCAAAGCAGGACCAACCCCAACTAAATCATCCCAGCCAGGGCTTTGTCAAGCCGGACCTTAAAAACCTCTAAAGATGGAGATTCCACCACCTCCCTAGGTAACCCATTCCAGTGCTTCACCACCCTCCTAGTGAAAGAGTGTTTCCTGATATCCAAGCTAGACCTCCCCCACTGCAACTTGAAACCATTGCTCCTTGTTCTGTCATCTGCCATCACTGAAAGCAGCCGAGCTCCATCCTCTTTGGAACCCCCCCTTCAGGTAGTTGAAGGCTGCTATCAAGTCCCCCCTCACTCTTCTCGTCTGCAGACTAAATAACCCCAGTTCCCTCAGCCTCTCCTCGTAAGTCATGTGCCCCAGCCTCCTGATCATTTTTGTTGCCCTCCGCTGGACTCTTTCCAATTTGTCCACATCCCTCCTGTAGTGGGGGGACCAAAACTTGACACAATATTCCAGGTGTGGCCTCACCAGTGCCGAATAGAGGGGAATAATCACTTCCCTCGATCTGCTGGCAATGCTCCTACTAGCATGTTACACTAGCTAAAACTGGAACAATGCACTAGTGGGCAGGGGGCTCGCTTACGACTCAGGAGAGCCAGGTTGATTCCCCGTTCTGCCACTGACTTTCTGTGTGAGACCTTAGGCGAATCACATAGCCTCACTGGGTATATCTACACAGCAACAAGACACCCTCCCACCCTGCAGGGTCCTAGAGCCCGGGCTGCAGCCTGGATGTCTATACTACAATGAAACAGCTCCACAGCCAGAGCCCTAGTCAGCTGGCACGAGCCAGCCATGGGTTTTACTTTGTTGTGTAGCCTGTTACAGGGTTACCTGTGAAGTGGGGACAATAGCATGTCTCTATCTTACAAGGCTGTTGTGTGTACATTAAGACTGGGAGGTGGTTCAGATGCTGTGCTAATGGGAGCTGTACCAGCTCTGAAGGCAGTGGTGAATCAGACCATAGGTAATTCATCTGCACGGCAGCCCTGTTCCGCACACGAATCAGCCGTGATCTTCATGTTATCAAAGGGGAAACCAAGGCAGAGGGAGGGGAGTTGACTTGCCCATGGTCACACAGCACATGAGGGGCAGGAACTGGGATTAGAGTGCAGGGATCTGCCGTCTCCCACCCTGAGCTCGTTCTCCCAGGCCGGGCTGCTTTTCAGCACTTTGTCATGGCTTTAAAATAGAGGTCGTGGCCTGTGAATTTGTTGTACGTGAAAATACATCTCAGGGCCGGCCCCTCTCTGCACCTGCGGCAACAGCTAATAGTGAAGGGATAATTCAGGTGATAGACTCCCAGGGTGGAGCTAACAAGATCCCAGGGCAAAGCCATTTTCCTGGAGGGCACAATTCACTCCCCATAATGGCCACCTGAGCCTGAACCTCACTCAGGTTGGAGGGGATCCCGCAAGGCCCACCTCAGCCAACAGGCTCTGACCTACTGGTATTTGTAGAGCACCCCAGCCATTTCCCCCCTGCTTGGCCACCATCTGGCCCCGTTCCCAGTGGCTCTGGCTGAAGAAAGGGAGAAGTGGGTGTGGCTCTCTGTCTTGGAATTAGACTTATTTCTAATGTCTGGTTAAATGCTGGGTACCCAAGAAGTGTGTGTGAGCTCTCCCTAAGGCACCCAGCTGCCCAAGGCTCTGCTCAAGGCACTGCAGGAAGAGAAGATGGGGATTCAGTCCCTGCCATCTTCCCTCTGAATCGCTATTGAGCCAACGTCCCAGCCACATGGTAGCGGGCAGTATGATGTTGAAGGTACAAGTTTTCAATGAGATGGAAAACTGAGCACTTACTCTGATCGTGGACTCCAGGACACCTTTCACTAGAGTAGAAGTGTTAGCCTCAATGCCCCAGACAAATTCCAGGCTGGACAACTGCCTTCCACCTTGCTTAAATTCCCTCTGCAGTTTCAACTCGATGGCATTCTTCAAGTCTTATTGTGTAGTGTTGTGATGCACTATTAAACAGCTGCCACATTCCACCTCAGAGGTGGCTGCATTTCTGTGTTATTAATTACTTTAATCCATTGTTATTTATACAGCACTGCTCATGTGCAGGATGCTTCATAGACAAGTATGATGACAATGTCTCTGCTGCTCCAAAGAGTTTATAGACTACACAGTAACGATCATTACCTAGCTTGTAAAGCTGTTTGGAAAGGTCCCGTGTGAAAGGAGCTATGTCAGCATAAAGATATTATTTTACCATGGAGGGAAAATATTCTGATCCCATTCCATGATCTGTTTGTGCTCTGAAGTGTGAGATCTGATCGCATACGAACTTAGAGTCAGTTTCCACTGAAAGGAAAATCTGACTCGGTTGCTGTGAGTCAGGTTTGAATAAACTCCCCACGCTGTGCCCCCAGTTAATCTGAACCACCCTGTAAAAGCATTAAGCAGCTAGAGTCTCTCTCATGTAGCTGATGAAAAGCTCCCTCCTGAAAAGCTCATGTCTTCAAAGATGAGGACTTTTTAAACAGGAAATATTTAAGGGGTTTGACTGCAATCATCACGTAGCCAGCTGAATTTGTATGCGTCAGGCACTTTGATTAATAGATGGGGTTCTGGGTACTTGAGAAAGATTAAGTCCAAGAGTGGCTATGCCAAATGCTGCTCCTCTCTTGTGAGCTTGGAGTAAGCAACTCCAGTCATTTGTCTTAGGTGCTCGTGACATCAGTGTTGAGGTCTTTCACAATTGTAAATTGAAGTGACTGATGATGCTGACCAGAGGTGGCTTCTCCTGTCTGGGAAAGGGAAATAACTCAGAAAACACAGCTGGATTTATATTAACGCCGACTCCAAGCATTGGGAAGTAGCCCAGGAACCCGAGCTCACACCACCAGGACACACGCCCTATGGATGCAGCACTGGAACCAAGATGTCTCGCAGGAGCAGAAAGCCCTACATCGGAGTTCTAAGTACCAGGAGTCTGAGTTACAGCTTTCCTCTGATTTATTCTCCTTTTTCATCTGCGATGCTGCATTTTCCCTTCTCATCAGCTACCCAGGTGTTTGGAAATTCTGAAGTAGGATCCTGGTGGCCCCATTCTGCTTCTGTTGAAGACAATGGGCCTTCTGCTGTTGCCTTCAGTGGGAGGAAGGTCAGGCCTTGTATTCTCATAGAATCATAGAATACGACGGTTGGAAGGGACCTCAGGAGGTCATCTAGTCCAACCCCCTGCTCAGAGCAGGATGAATCCCCAATTTTTGCCCCAGATCCCAAATGGCCCCCTCAAGGATTGAACTCACAACCCTGGGTTTAGCAGGCCAAAGCTCAAACCACTGAGCTATCCCCCCATGCTGGAGCTTATACAGTAGCTTCCACCTGACGTGGGCACCATGTGCGGTTGCTGCTGAATCGGCAACATGGCTAGATACAGAGATGTTCGACTGGGAAGCAATCTGAATGGACCATGGACACCATGAGCTGGGACGTAACCAAGTGTGCTACAGCGGCTTGACAGGCAGAAAGAGTCAGCGGAGGTGAGTGAAAGGACACAACTGGGGTTTCCTACACCACGCCGGGGAGCTCTGGTATTTTTCACGGCAAGCAGTTTTCGCACCTGTCAAAGTGCAGGGCGTAGGAGCCCTGGTGGATGCTGCACGGATACAAAGGCCCATCTTCTCAAAGACCCTGTGTGCTGTGGCTGTCACCTCAATGGGCTGCAGCCATTGTAAACACTGAATGGTTGTGCCATCCTCACATGGGACCTTGGAGACCCTGCCTGAGACCCACAGTGGCAGCAATTCATGGCAGTGATGGGAGGAATCTTCAAGGCAGACACTGGAGTAGGCAGACTAGCAGGGCAGGGAAAGTTCCCTGGGTGCTGCCCACAATTCCATCATCCGCTGAGGCTCCTATGCAAAAGCATGATTGTGATGGGGAACCCAAGTTAGCCCTCACTCACCCCTACCATCCTACAAGATGTATTCAGATCACACCTGGAGATCAGAGGCATACAGCTCTGCATAGAGCTCATAAGAACAGCCATACTGGGTCAGACCAAAGGTCCTTCTATCCCAGTATCCTGTCTTCCGACAGTGGCCAATGTCAGGTGCCCCAGAGGGAATGAACAGAACAGGGAATCATCAAGTGATCCATCCCCTGTCGCTCATTCCCAGCTTCTGGAAAACAGAGGCTAGGGACACCATCCCTGCCTATCCTGGCTAATAGCCATTGATGGATCTACCCTCCATGAATTTATCTAGTTCTTTTTTGAACCCTGTTATAGTCTTGGCCTTCACAACATCCTCTGGCAAGGAGTTCCACAGGTTGACTGTGCATTTTGTGAAGAAATACTTCCTTTTGTTTGTTTTAAACTGGCTGCCTATTAATTTCATTTGGTGACCCCTAGTTCTTGGTTATAAGAAGGAGCAAATAACACATCCTCATTTACTTTCTCCACACCGGTCATGATTTTATAGACCTCAATCATATCCCCCCTTATTCGTCTCTTTTCCAAACTGAAAAGTCCCAGTCTTATTAATCTCTCCTCATATGGAAGCTGTTCCATATCCCTAATCATTTTCTTTTTTTTGCCCTTTTCTGAAGCTTTTCCAGTTCCAATATATCTTTTTTGAGACGGGGTCACCAGAACTGCATGCAGTATTCAAGGTGGGGACACACTATGGATTTATATAGTGGCACTATGATATTTTCTCTGTTATTATCTATTCATTTCCAAATGGTACCTAATATCGTTAGCTTTTTTGACTGCTGCTGCTACACACTGAGCAGATGTTTTCAGAGAACTATCCACAATGACTCCAAAGTCTCTTTCTTGAGTGGTAACAGCTAATCTAGACTCCATCACTGTATAGGTATAGTTGGGATTATGGTTTCCAATGTGCATTACTTTACATTTATCAACACTGAATTTCATCTGCCATTTTGTTGCCCAGTGACCCAGTTTTGAGAGATCCTTTTGTAGCTCTTCGCATTCTTCCTGGGACTTAACTATCTTGAGTAGTTTGTATCATCTGCAAATTTTGCCACCTTGCTCTTTACCCCTCAGTAGAACTGTTCAACAATCAAACATTATTGAGACTCCTATACATAGCTCTGACACCAGCCAGTCAATGGAGATAATCTCTATGCCCTTTGCTCTGGTTCCTGTGCCCTGTGGCTCGCTGCCGTACCATGGTGGCTTATTCCTTCACCTCAGAGAAGTGACCAAGCCCCTCACCACTAATTCACTCTCCTCCTTTTTTTCCAGGTGTTGCTCAACTGGGGTTCATATTGATGGAGAATTTATGTATCTATCACAGACCAGACCATAGAATCTTCCAGGTGAGATGAGATCTGAATTTCAAAAGGTAAAAAAGCAGGCAGAATAAATCCCTTTCCTGCCTCTGACATCCATCACGAAGAAGCAAGAACTTGGCACAACCCGAACATTTTTTCCCCTTGGGCAGGTTCTCTTTAGCCCTATCTGCTGTATATTCTTCAGCAGGGCTATGCAACCCTGTTCGAACCCACTGACATCTCCAAAGGCAGCATGGCAACAAGGGAGAGACGCAAGGCGCATTCCTAATAGGACCAAGATAGCTTTTTCCCATAACTCTCGGGCAGTGGGAATGTAGCAGCTTTGCAGAGTGGTGCTGTGTCCAAAGTTAAAATAACCAGAGGGACAGAGAAGGGCGTTTCAATGGGATTATTGTAATTGGTGCTTTTACTCCAAATTAAGAGGGCGGGGGAGGGAGGGGGGAGAGAAACCTTTTGGCGAGTTTCCAAAATGCTTAAATGAGCCACTTTGATATTTCTTGGCTTCTTAGTGTTTGACAGGAATAAAGTCCAACTTGTAAATACAATGTGAACCGAAGCTTTGTTTTCATTAACAGAGCTTATCGAGGGCTGGGGCTTTATTGTTATTCCTGAAAATCCAAACGGTGGATTCCTCCTGCTGTTGCGGTTGCAGAGTCTCCCCCACCCGATGGAAAAATAATATTGATTTAAAGTCCCAAATGTTCTTAACTCACATGGGCCGAGTCCTGTTTTACAACGTCGAACCCCCATGCTCTCTTTGTCCTTATGTTGCTAAACCATGGAAAATCTCAGCTGTTTTCAACCTATAAATCTCCATCGACTACATAAATGTCTCCCATGAGGAAATAAATGGAGAATACTCTCGGATCGCAATGGTGTTGAAGGTGCCAGTGTTTGATGCTTTCCCAACAAAACCCATGCTGACTAGAGGAGGGGTGGAAAGAACTCTTTACTTTCATGATCTATCTTGAAAAACGGGGATTTGTGCCAGCCCAGTTTATTTTGGTTAAAATAGAGATTTGCTGCTGGTCCCCTGAGCCTAGAGATTGAATTCTCATGCACAAAGAGGTAAAAAAGCTCACTGAGAAGAGATAGAGGGGATAACTGATGACTAGCGATGGGCAAATCTCCAAAGCATTAGCAGCACTGTCCAGTTTTATCCCAGTATCTCCAAATGGCTTTGATCTGTGAATCAGGCTGGGGAAGCCATCAAATTGCCCTCCATTGTGAGACTGCCACTTTGGCTCACTCTGGCCTAGCTGAACCACACCAGTCAAATCTCCTGGTGTCTGAAACAAGGCAATGTTCTCCATGATAGCGCTCTGAGCATGAGCATTACAGAGAGTGGAAGGGATGAGGATTAGAAATGGGGGCTTGGAACATCCAGGGTTACAATAGCAAGAATAAAAAAGGCAACAACATTGGGGGGCGGGGGGGAAACCATGAGAGGTTTGCCAGGGATACAAAGTCTCAGGCTTCAGGGATAAGTCAACTCTTGGGGGTCAGGAGGAAATTTCCCCCGTGGGCAGGTTATTCCTTATGTCTTCATCACCTTTCTTAGGTGCAAGTGGCACCGGGCATTGCTGGTGACAGGATAGTGGGCTGGCTTCTTCAAGGCCAGCTGGCTAAGCAGGACAGCGAACATTAGATAAAGTGGTCTAATCTCCACAGAGCCGATGGGGCAGTGTAAAGATGAGTTGGCCAACAATTGCTGAATGAGGAGCCTGGGGTCAGCTCGACTCCCCTGCCTCCACTGGAGTTGGGATGACTCTGGCCCCAAATGTCATGCTTCAAATGCAGCCGCTGGTCCCTTGACAACTGCGACACTTTCGGAGTTCCCCAAGGAGTGCAGGGTAAATCACTACCGTCTGCTTACAGTGTCGGGGAGCCTTGTCTGTGCCCACCATGGGGGAACGCACCCAAAATTGACAGCTGCTGGCAACAGAAGCGCCCCACTCCAGGGTCCCCAGGCTCCTCTCTTCCCCTCTGCAGGCTAGCAATTTGCACACCCCAGCCCTTACGCTCCCTAAGTGAGTCTTTGGGGCAGAGCAGAGAACTGTGGGTAAATCTATAGAGATTGCCAGCCCCCAGAGTTCTGTTCTGGCCCAGGGGTGCAGGTCCTGCCAACCTGTCTGTACAACCCACTTTATTATACTCAAATGCCCACTCCCTTGAACTCTGGGCACTGCAATGCACATATGTTCGCTGCCTCTGTGGAAGCAATGCCTCCAATTCACTAGCTTCACCTCAGTTCAACACTCTCCTTAGCACATGGCATGTGGTTGTGTCTATAGTAAAACCAAATAGATGTCTACCTGACAAAGCTTAAGATAAAGAGTCAAATAGAAGCCAGGATGAGGATCGGAAACATGGCTACAGATAAAAGAAAAATATAAAATGCCATTTGAGCCCTGGACTTATTAACAAAATCCTTTCCTGTCTAACAAGGTATTTCTCACCCAAAGGTCCATCTGTCCAGCCCTTGGTCCAGCATGAGACGTTCACACTGGCAGTGTCGCCCCCATAATGGATCTCATATTGTAACCTTCTTTCTTCTATTTTACAGTTCCAGACGTTTTGTCTCGTTTCATAACCAGAGCATTCCAGGAACTTCAGTTCACCCATCATAGTCTGGTCTTTTTCTTGGGCTTCTTTGTAAAGCCTGCACCTTGTCTAGACTGTCAACACTTGGCTGGGCTGGGCCGAAAGATGTCAACTGTTCTCACTCTGGACCGCCTTAGCTTGGAGAACAACCCTGCACCCAGTGACCAGTTTCACCCCCAGCAACTTTGCAACGCACCATTCTACATGTTACACAACCCTTCAGATATTTTCCATACGTATCTCCTGCAATAACCATGACAACCAGTGAGTTCTTAGCTTTCGGCAGACACCACATGGCCCCCTTCGGGGAAATATTGTGAAGATGGCGATCACAGGGGAAATGTGCCCAGCTGGGTATGTCACACCAGAGCGGGAATGGAGACTTAGGTAGCTGTGATTATTTAATCAGAGTGATTGGTTTCCCCTTCATTCTTCCTGGTTGTTATTGGAGGAGGCTACTTTTGAATTTAAAAAAACCACGGTGTGAATTAATGTTAGTAAAAGGAGAAGGAATAACGGGCCTAGAGCATGGTGTTTGTCACGTATTCACCTTACACAGGTAGCATGGCTAGGGGCTGTGCGAGCTTCCCCCCGTGCTCTTACACAATGGCGTCTGGATCCTGCCCTGCCTCTCGGTGCTGGAGAGTTCAATTGCCGTAGGCATCAGCGCTGACTCCGTGGGTGCTCCGGGGCTGGAGCACCCACGGGAAAAAAATAGTGGGTGCTCAGCACCCGCCAGTGGGCCCCACCGATCAGCTCCTTCCCCGCCCATCCCCCAGCGCCTCCCAACCACCAGTGATCAGCTGTTCAGCGGTGTGCAGGAGGTGCTGGGGGGAGAGGGAGGAGGCGGAGCGAGGGTGGGGCGCACTTAAGGGAGGGGGCGGAACGGGGCAGGAAGAGGTGGGGTGGGGGTGGAGCAGGAGCGGGGCGGGATCTTGGGGGAAAGGGTGGGGCTGGGGTCGAGCACGCTTGGGGAAACTGGAAAGTTGGCACCTCTGTATAGCGCATTCAGTGCTTCCTCTCCCAGGTGTGTCTGCCCACAAGGCTTCCAGTTGTGGTGATCTTGAGATGTGACCACTGGGAACCAGAGTGAGGCTACCACACTTATGTCTCACAGGCCATTGAACAGCCGCGTGGTAACAACTTTCAATCTGTACCAGCCCTAGGCTTCATTTGAGAGGTGAAAGGCTCTCTGGCCCTTCAACAAGCCTCTGAGCAATCCAGGCTGCTTTTAACCCATGTTTTGAGGAATAATTCAGGATATTTGGCTCCATCCCATGTGGAAACAGCAGCACAGTTTGCTTCTTATGGAACCCTAGCTTTCTATACACAGAGGAGTGTGATTATTTTATGAAGTGATTACAGTCCCTTTCAAAAATCTGAAAAAACAGTCAAGAGGGACTATGTATCTGGTAAAATGTGAAAGGCAAAAAGATCCTTTCATCCTCAGGATTACTGGCATTACGTCCCACTGTCACACACATCTGCTGGCGACTTGGAATATAAAGAGCAGGAAAGCGTCATCAAATAGCCTGGGTCATGTTATGTTCATGGCAAACAAACAGAGACATTAGATCAAAACATAAAATACTCTTTCTGGAATGTTGTAACGTAACACGACTTCATTTCTTAAAATCCAGAACCTTAACACACAAGAACCAAAACCAGGGAGAGACAAAGCAGACTGCTCCCTAAGGTGGAGGGGCAACCCCCTTTGCTGTAGGCTGGCTCTTTGCAGACTGACTGATGAATGACCCAGATCATGAGCTTCCCTACAGAGCCCCTTAGCCTGCAAGCAGGTCCAGGAACCCTCCGGAGAAAGTAAAGTGACCTCTCATCATTTTAACAGCTTTCAATTCACCACCAGTCTCTGGGCTAAAAAGCCCATTCTCAAGTTTCAGAGACAACGGTAATGGACCAAATCCCAAAGGTTTTACGTGGGGCCCAGCCATGTGCCCCAGATTCATGCTCAGAGGGGATTGTCCATGCATGGGTATCCCCCCATCTCATGCAGAAATGTGTGTGTTGGGGGAAAGGGGTCATCTGCCTCTGCAGCATCATCCCTCCCTTTCCAGGACCCCACCTGGGAGTGAGTTCTTGACAGGTGGGATCCATGCAGAGGAAGGGGAGAGGACTGGGGATGCTGTGGGCATGGTATGGATCGGATGCCCAGAATGCAGAGTGCCTGGCTTATCCGCCTTGAAAGCATGCAGGGCTAACTGAGCTCAAACCTCCTAGCAGAGGCATGGAGGGACATGCCCGAGGTGGAAAGGGGAAGAAATCTCTCCGGCCGAGCAAAGAAGAAAAAGTTTAAAATGATATATTTTCATCTCGGCTTGTTTCACTCATTGGATCGGAAAACACCAGTGTCAATTTTGCTGTCAGCCTGGCCTGTTCTTTATCTTCCCATCTTTCCGCAGATTCTATTAACGGCTCATCAGGGGCCTGATCCTGCCACAAGCCGAGCACCTCTGTTGGCTTGAATGGAAGGCAAGGGTGCTCATCCCCTGCCAGAATCAGGCCCATATCTCCCTGACTTGTTACACTGCTGCACCTAATCCTGTTTCCTGCTTACATAGGTTGTCACACAGACACAGAACAGAAAGGAGAAGGCATTCGGGGTCAGACAAAACATGAGTTACTGACACGCCAGCCCCACCGAACGAGGCTTGGTGCTTAGCCCAAGAAGGGATGTTTCGGGTGGAACAGCTGGGTATGTTGCAGAAGCACATTTTCCTTTCCTACCTATCGTCCCCCGCTCCCCGCCTCGCAATCTGTCTTGAGCCCTTTGTGAGGTGTGGGGAACCTGTGCTGGGAACTGGGGGCGGAAAGTTACTCACTGAATTTAATATGGCGGGTTGGCCTCCTTTCCTGCAGGGGCTGGTTTGTTGGATCTTCATCACCCATCCAGTATGTTTGTAAAGGACGATTTTCCTGTTTCCTCTTCCTGAATCTTTTGCCAGGCCAGCTTTTTCCAACCCTTCTTTCTCCCTGCGTTTTACTGAGTTATTCTGGGGAATGTAAATTGTTTTGGGCAAGCTGGAAAGTCTGACACCCGTCGAGATCCTTCCCATACACAGCAGGTGAGGAGAAACCTTGGCAAGTGTCTTGCAACCTGTCCAGCCAGAGAGTTATTGCATCCCCTCTTTCATTCTTCAGTCTCTTCTCCCTCTCGGGGTTCTTCTCTTTCACACTTTCCCCTCTGGGTGGAAAGATGGCCCTGTGGTTAAAACACAAGACTCAGATAGAGGAAATCTGTGCTCGCTTCCCTCAAATCTCCCAGGCTCCCGGAGTGACCTTGGATTTATCACTTAATCGTGCCATGCCTCAATTTCTCCATCTGCAAAATGGGGATTCTACCAACCTCCCAACTCTTGTCCAGATGTTGGTGTTTGTAAAGCACTGAGCTCCTTGCACAGAAGGTGCTATAGGGAAGGCAAGTTGCTATTATGTGCCATAGTCATTGAGTGCAAGACACGGGCCTTAGGTAATTCCTGCATAGGCCAGTTTGTGGGTGACTCTGCTGTTTCTCTCCTTTCTGTATTTTAAAACTTTTTTTTAAATTTACTTTTTTAAAAATTTACTTTACTAAGCTTGAAACAAAACAACAACCCCAAACTCCATGTGCAAGAAGATGGTAAAAAAACCCCTCCAAAGTCAGAAAGCACAGGGGAAAAAAATCCTGACTTCACTGCAATTTTACTGTGTATAGCATGTTTCCTAAGCTGAATTAAACACCACAGCTGCAGGAGATGAATAATCCATAACAGTTTAGAGGGAGGGAATGTCAGAGTTAAAGACAAAGGAGCAAATGTTTATTTTCATGTGAGATTTTAAAATCAGACTGGGGGTCAGTTAGCTGGACAGATCCAGGAAGGCCATTCCTAATAGCAGGAGCTGCAGAGGAGAAGGCTCTTGCTTCCATAGTTGACTGTGGGAAGAGACCACGAAGAGATCAGTGGGGTCACCCAGTATTATGTTCATGGCCTACACACAGTTAGAAACAAAATCTAAAAACTTTTCCTGGAAGGGGGTAACACTACTTTATGTCTTAGAATCCAGAACCCTAATACACACCAGCCAAAACCAGAGAAAAAAAAAGCAGGCTGCTCCCTAAGGCAGCAAGAGGCCCAACTCCCCCCACCTTGTATCAGACTGCCTCTTTTTACAGACTGACTGCTGAGGACCCAGTTTGCAGCCTTCCCTCAGAGCCCTCTATCCTGCAAGCAGGCATAGGAAATCCCTTAGAATTTAAAGTGATAGCTTGTAATTTTAACAGAGTTTTCAGTACACTGCACCCAGGAAATGGCTGTTAGTCCTAGCTAGGCAATATTGTGTATCACAGAGGAGTGAGGAGGAGGTGTGTCTGCAACATACTCCAATACCTTCAACAGCATGATGAGCAGCAGGCAAAATGTCCTCGGCCTGACATTCCCCATGATCGGTTTACTCTGTGAAGGACGAGGTTCCAGCTCAGGATTGGCTGAGAGCAATTCAAAATTTAAAAAAAACGTAAAGGAAGAGCTCCCCCACAAAAACCCATCGAACCCCATCTCCAGTCCAACCCATCCTTCACACTCATTTCTGCCCGCAGGCCTACAAGACACTGGCAGCTGACAAGTGGTGAGCCATAACTAATGCTCACTGTGTAAGGTAGGCTTGTTTTACTATGACCTTGTCCTCCACTACTTCTTAGTATTTATTTGTATTACTGTAGTGCCTAGGAGCTCTAGTCACGGACCAGGACCCCATGGTGCTAGGGGCTGTACAAACACAGAACAAAAAGGTAGTTCTTGCCCCAAAAAGTGCTTGCAATCTACAGACAAATGACAACACATGGTGGAGTACAATGAGACAATATTGATCAGCATGATAGGCAATGGTCTCAGGACATCAGAAGTTTTCCCTCTGCCTCCCCCCACCCCAACATCATCTTGTCCTCCACCTTTCCCCTACTTCTGTTACCTTGTCCTTCAATTCTTCCCTCCCATTGGATTATTTCATCCACCTGTTGGGCACTGTTGTAATCTAGATTGTACAATCTGTGGGGCCTGGCCTGTCTTTTTAATAAGTGTCCATACAGTGCTTAGCACGGTGGAGCCCTGATTCTTGACTGGCCACCTTGGGCACTAAGTACTGGCCTAACGTGTCTTCACACGTCATTTTCATGCCAGCTCAGCTGGAGGCGTAAGCCGCTGAGTGAGGCTTGCAGAAGCTGGAGTCCTGGAGTCCCCACGCCAGCGGCTGGAGGGACCAAGCTGTAGATTGTCACAGACCCAGAAGAGGTTCTTCACTTAGAGGAGGATGGAGAGAGACCCCGAGTGTTAATCCCACCTGTTGGTGGCCTGACATCCATCTCCAAGGAGGCTGGACATACTGGATGAGATTGTCCAAAGACTCAGCATTAGTTTAACTCCCGGAATGGGAGCAGAGCTAGGCCAGAGCTTAGTGCCTTCCATTAGAGTGCACACCATTGAAATTAACGGGTTTCCTCTGCTTATCCGAGGGGGACAACCATAGAGTCCAAGGCCAGAGGGGACCTCTGGGATCATCTAGTCTGACTTTCTATTCAGCCCTATGCTTGATAAGATCACCAGTGGTGTTTGCCAAAAATAAAGAGCAGAAAGAAAGTTGAGTGCTGTCTACTGTTGGAGGGGAAAGGAGGAGTTAGCCGGGTGTTTCTCATCATACAAAGGCGGCTTCCAGTGAAATTAAGGGAGACAAATGAAGAAATCGGCCACAAAGTCAAGAGGAAAAATATATAAGCCGCTGAGCTCAGGGTGTCTGCTGGGCTTGGTGTGTCTGTTGCTGAGTGTGTGTTTTGCAACAACGTTTATCTATGTGCAAGTGTGTGTGTGTGTTGGACCATTTGTGTATTTGGAAATGAGAGCAGAGAGAAAGACAGGGCCTGGGGCACGTGACAACGTGCGTGAGCGTGCGCATGTATATATGCATGCATTCAATCACACGTCCTTGCACGAGTGTGTGCTTACGTAGGTATGAGTGTACGCATGGGAGCATGTGGGAGTGTGCAGGAGACCTATGGAGCTAACAAGCCACTGTTAAACTTTTGCTTTTCCCAGGACAGGAAATCGGAGGTTCCCATATATGGAAGAGCTGGGAGAGAGAAGCAGTGAATCATGGCAGAGAAAAAGCTGCAGGCAGCTGTTCCCAGAGACTCTGGGTACAGCAGGGAAGCTCTTCTAGGTTTGTAAGAAGTACGTGGGCTTCCATCTCTAAGTATCCACAAGGTACATCTCTGGCTTCCTCTGCCCAAAGAAGGGGAGCCAGGAGGAGTTGAATGATGAGGTGCAGGGGGGGAGGAGAGTCCCCTGCATCTTCTCTGGGCTGAGTCCCTCCCGAGCAGTGATTCATGCTGGCTGCGGGGGGAGAGGTCATCACGGGAGCCTGCATGGCTGCTGCTGCCCACATTCTCCCTGTTTCAGGTATGAATCAAAGAATCCCGGGGCTGCCACCCTGACACTGTATTTCAATGAAGAAACAGCAAAGGACAAGCCCTGAGAAGGACCAGTCCTTAGTCTTGGTATATTTGTGGTAATTGGCTGCATTTTGCACTGCCCTGCCCCTCCAGTGCCACTTACATCTGTACAAAGTAGGTGTCTGATGCTACCCGACCCGGTGACTGCTCTCAGGGTTCCCAGGACGCTAACTCATCTTATTACCCCCTGCCTTCAGTGTGAGGGAGTCTGGCTTGTGGTAACAGGATGTTAGGTCGCGAACACCACCAGTCCGTCCGCTACTCCAGCGCTCTCCTCAGGGCTCTGTCAGTCCTGTCTTCACCTTGCTGGTTAACAAGAAGTGCACCCCAATCCCCAAATCCCCTTGCACATCCCCCTGTGAGATCCAGCCGCTGACACTGGCTACTCACAGAAACCCCAGATCCTCTGCCCCCAGTTTTACCTCAGATCACTGCTCCTGGAAATCACACAGCACTTATAATAAAACAAAAGTAGGTTTATTTAGGAAAGAATGGAGAGGAAACTAGAAAGAAGAGAGAGTGGTGGAAACAATTGCTTACAATTCCAAACAATATCATCAGACTTGAACGTGGGTCTACACTTGAGAATAATTTCCTTTCCTAGCTAATAAAGTAGGTTGTACCCCCAGAGTTCAATCTGATGCAGAGCTGGCTGGCTTCGCTGGAACCAAGCTCCAATCTTGAATGAGAACATCCCTGTTTCTTAAGATGTCTCCTCAGTGAAAGTATACTGAGTGCTTTTCCTCACCCTCTGTTATTATTCTGAAATAGTCCTTTGTAATCACTCATAGGCAGGGTGATTCCTTGTCTGTTGGAATATTCCTTTTTTATCTCCAAGCTGTTTCAGTGGTTTGCAGTTGTCTCTGATGGTTTTCCATCAAAAATCTTGGGATGGTATAAGGCTAGACAATCGAACCCTGCATTTCATCACCAACTGACCAGGGCAGGATGACAACTCCCACCTGCTTGAATAGGCCATCATCGAGATATATTCCTCCTCTCCCCTGCAGCCCCATGACTAACTTTTACTCCAAATCCATAAAGCAGGGTTTCAGTAAAATACATTATTCCTTATATATTACCCATGTAATCCTTCTGCCAGGCCAAGTTGATAGCAGCAAGGGCCGGGTTCAGTACACAGGGGTTCCCTCTCATCAAAGCAAATGAAAACTGGCTTGAGCCCCCACCCAGTGACCTGGGAAAATCTTACACACACCCCTGGGTGCCTCAAAGAGGCAATACTTCCCCTCTCACAAGCACAGAGTCTCGGTGTAGCAGAGAATCTTTAATAACATGAGGTAAATGACATCAGCATTAAATTGGGAAAACACCACAATTAGGGTTCATCAACCAAACCATGAGCAAAGACCCACCCCAGCAAATTGGGCCATGTCCTTTCCCTCGGGTTCTTGAGTCCCACAACCCAAATGTCTCTTGAGTCCAGCAATCCCAAAATCACCCAAAGTCCAAAAAGTCCAACAACCCCAAAAGTCCAGCCCCAGAGTTCAAAAGTTCATCTACAGAGTGTACCTCCCCAGTCTGGGTAAAAATGTGCATGTGTGGAGGGGAAGAGGTGAGGGGCACCTTACGTGACCTGCAGCTGACTGCCCCACAGGGCTTCACTCTGATCCACTCCACAAGCCGCTCCACACCTGCAGCTAGATTCTTAATAGACCCAAAATTAGCTCTGACATTCCACAGCAGAGAGATACAGAGGTGCAATTGATGTTTCAGGCCCTCACAAGGGGGCCCACACCCCCAGGTACTAATACCTATCTCCAGCCTCTCTCAATTCACAGAGAATTGGAACCCATGTCCCTTGCCTAGCGAGAGCTACTTAGTTGATGGTGAGTCCCTCCATCATAACAAAAGGCCAAGTACAGTTCCAAGCACAGTTCCCATAATCAGGGTAATAACAATTTATTCTTCCTGCCCCAATAACAGAGACACTGGGGATCCCACAGCAGCCAAAGTGACCATTTGGGCAGCTATGGCCTCATGCTAGGTGGGGTGGGTGTGCCTATGCAAATGAGATCAGCCCCTGAAGTTCTTTTCCACAACTTGCCACACCTCACCACCAGATGTCAGGGTGGAGCTCATCCTGACTCTGCTTACACCCATACATGCCTCTCAGAATAATTATGAATCCTGACAAGTTACATGCCTTCGGTAGATACCTTATATGTTACGCTGTATAGATAAATATCCTGTAAGATGTATGTTAGGTGTAGTGAGTTTGTCAGGCCTGAGGTGAGAGTTGTTTGCAAAAGAACAGTGGACCCTTTGCCTAGGAGCCTCTGCATCATGGAGCCTTTGACACCCACTTTGCAGAAGTAAATGACTACCCAAAGTGCAAGGCAATGGAGAATCAGGCCACTGGGCTTTCTGACCCCCTTTCCCCCATAGAATTCTTTCCCCAAAGAGATCTGATTTGGCAGACTCAGCTTCTAAGTCTAAATGAAATCCTTCCCTCTCTCCTGGAGAATGCTGTTTCTCCATGTGGTCTCAGTTAAGCCCAATGGTGATTGTAGGTGGCACGCTGTACGTTCATAAATATGTATGCTAAATCTCACCTAGCACGCTGAGATGCACGGGCAGGAGAGGTTCTCGCTGTAGGAATGTAAGCCATGGCCAGGAGCGGAGGATTTTAGAAACCAGCACTTCGCAGTTCACAGCGAGTGTCAGGGAAGGTTTGTAGTGAAGCTGTGAATGAAATGCCTGATCCAAAGCCCACTGAAGTCTGTAGGCAGCTTCCCAGGGAGTTCAATGGGCTTTAGAGTAGGCTCTTCATGGATATTTGGGGGTAGACTGTGGGTGCTGCTCAGCTGGGTAAGCCCGCATGTCACTGGTGGGGTAGTTCAAATGAGCCAGCAGCCCAAGACGTGGGGTTTGCCGTGGACGCGGCTTTAGTGCTCACCTGCCCCACAGCCAGGTCTTTTTCCACCCTGTTCTTTATGCAGGAAATGCCTTCTGCACTCTGCTCTGCCAACCCCATCCTCTCGCCATTCAATCCCTCCCTAAACCAGCTATTCCAACACCTGCAAGACACGAGGCAATAATACTGCTTACGACCAACGTTAGCCGAGGCACCACGGTGTACCCATCATTCCTCAAGTGAGTGAGCACAGGGCCTGACCACTACAGCGCGTCGCTCTCGCCCCAGGCCCTCTCTACTGTTTGCTCTCCCCTCAGCGGAGCCAGGGGTGAAATCCAGGCTCTGCTGAAGTCACTGGCAAAACTCCCATTGACTTCAGTGCAGTCAGGATTTTGCCCACTTGCTCTGTAAAGCACTTTTGGAAGAATGCCATAAAGAACGCTCACCAGTTAGCGACTCTGCATATATTCACAACGACATATATCTGAACAAGAGAAACAAGACATACAAGGAAGTAAACTTAAGAATCAGATGCAAGATCAGTAAAGAGAAGAAATCCACAGTTAAATTTCCCACAGTTTACAACCCCCCCCCCTTTCTGGGCAGTAATTTCACGTGCTATTCACTTGACATTCTCACTGAAAGAGACGCTGTATATAAATTTAACCTTCAGAAACGTGGCATGAATTTGTCTCTATGGCACATATTAGCATTTCTTTCCCAAGCTTTTCTGCTCCACTGCACAGCTGTCTGGGAAGCCACATGCATTTTTGGGGGGGTGGAAAGAAACAGAGAGAAATGTGCATCAGCAGTGCCATTCGAGGGCAATGAAATGTGTGAGAGAGAACCTTTAGATGTGGAAATAGCATACGCGGCTGCACAGTGCTCTGGTCTACTTGAATGTACTGGAATCCTGAACACCAGGGTTGGAAGGACCTCAGGAGGTCATCTAGTCCAACCCCCTGCTCAAAGCAGGACCTATCCCCAACTAAATCATCCCAGCCAGGGCTTTGTCAAGTCTGACCTTAAAAACTTCTAAGTGTAACCCTTCTGCCAGGCCAAGTTGATAGCAGCAAGGGCCGGGTTCAGTGCACAGGGGTTCCCTCTCATCAAAGCAAATGCAAAAGTGGCTCGAGCCCCCACCCAGTGAGCTGGGAAAATCTTACACACCCCCTGGGCGCCTCAAAGAGGCGATACTTCCCCTCTCGCAAGCACAGAGTCTCGGTGTAGCAGAGAATCTTTAATAACATGAGGTAAACGACATCAGCATTAAATTGGGGAAACACCACAACTAGTGTTCATTAACCAAACCATGAGCAAAGACCCACCCCGGCAAACTGGGCCACGTCCTTTCCCTCGGGTTCTTGAGTCCCACAACCCAAATGTTTCTTGAGTCCAGCAATCCACAAATCACGCAAAGTCCAAAAAGTCCAGCCCCAGAATTCAAAAGTTCATCTGCAGAGTGTTACTCCCCAGTCTGGCTAAAATATGCCTGTGTGTGGGGGAAAGAGGTAAGGGGCACTTTACGTGTCCTGAAGCTGACTGCCCCACAGGGCTCTGCTCTGCCGTCTCACGAACGGCTGCGCTCTGCACAGCTCGCCTCGCCGTCTCACGAACACTCCGCTGTCTCACGAACGGCTCCGCTCTGCACAACTCGCCTCGCCGTCTCACGAACACTCCGCCAGCCTATCCACGAACAGCACCACTGCACTCTAGATCTTCCAGCTCCCCACTACTTGACACAGTGCTCAGTGATTCCAGCTCATAGTAGTGGGAGCCTGAGTGCTGGTGCACCATAAGGCCAAAGTGAATTCAGCACAGTACCTGTAGCAAGACTCTTAATAGACCCAAAATTAGCTCTGACATTCCACGGTGGAGAGAGACAGAGGTGCAATTGATGTTTCGGGCCCACACCACCAGGTACTAATACCTGTCTCAAGCCTCTCTCAATTCACAGAGTTTTGGAACCCATGTCTCTTGCCTAGCGAGTGCTACTTAGGTGATGGTGAGTCCCTCCATCATAACAAAAGGCCAAGTACAGTTCCAAGCACAGTTCCCATAATCAGGGTAACAACAATTTATTCTTCCCGCCCCAACAACAGAGACACTGGGGATCCCACAACAGCCAAAGTGACCATTTGGGCAGTTATAGCCTCATTCTAGGTGGGGTAGGTGTGCCTATGCAAATGAGATCAGCCCCTGAAGTTCTTTTCCACAACTTGCCACACCTCACCACCAGATGTCAGGGTGGAGCTCATCCTGACTCTGCTTACATAAGGAAGGAGATTCCACCACCTCCCTAGGTAATGCATTCCAGTGCTTCACCACCCTCCTAGTGAAAAAGTTTTTCCTAATACCCAACATAAACCTCCCCCACTGCAACTTGAGACCATTACTCCTGGTTCTGTAATCTGCTACCACTGAGAACAGTCTAGATCCATCCTCTTTGGAACCCCCTTTCAGGTAGTTGAAAGCAGCTATCAAATCCCCCCTCATTCTTCTCTTCTGGAGACTAAACAATCCCAGTTCCCTCAGCCTCTCCTCATAAGTCATGTGTTCCATCAGCACAGGGCCCGAGCCTGGATGCTTAGCCAACTGGAATGCCTCATGCAAAAGGTCTATAGAGTGTTCAGGATCGGTCCTGTACACTGTATATTTCCTATTGAGGTACCAGGCCTGATCTGCACCTTGTGCTGTCATGTATACATATGCAAGATGGGTTTAAAAAAAAAACCAACACCACACAACTGTTCTGATGGGGTAGAATTGTACACACACCGTGCACAAATGCCTAGGCAAGGCAGTGGAGAACCAGGTTGACAGAGAGAGAGTCTTCAGTGAAAGCGAGGGCACACTAAAACAGGACTTTGAGGAGTCATGTTAATGGACACCTCTTTGCAGCTGTGCAGATAAGGACAGGTTGAAATCAACATCAGTTCAGCTGGTCAGCATTACACCTGTGCTCGCAGTAGGGCATCCACTTTCCCAGCTGACACCACGAGAAACATTAAGATTCAGTTCTTTATTGCCACGTTAGTTATTCTGACCCCAAGATGTTCAAACAATCTCATTTTCAGTCGAGAGGGCTGTGACCATAGCAGGTGTATCTATCTCAGGTAGTTGGTGTTTGGTTTCATAGGTTCTGAAGAGGGTCAGATGATTTGCAGAAGCCGGATTCAGAGTAAATGCCCTTGGATTTAAGCCCCCTAATTATCTGTGGTTTCATAGCTCTCTTCATTGGAAGCGCGCAGAATGCTTTGCAGATACTGATGACCTAAGCCCGGGGGGCGGGAAGGGAGGTGGCTGTATTATTGTAACTGAAACACAAGGGGGGTAAGGCCCCTGCCTGCTGAGAGTCAGCATCTGTATTTAGTCTGAGTGACCTGATGTTTAGAGGCACTGAGTGCTCACAACTCATGACACTGGTGGGTGCTCAGCACCTCTAAAAGACAGGGCACTTGTGTAGATACCTAAATATGGATTTTGGTGTCCTGCTCTGCCTCCAACACAGCAGACCCCAGAGTAACTCCTCACCGGGCTTTTCCCCCACCCACACCGGGCTCAGTTCTGGGGCAGGAGAAACAGCCCTTTGAGTGTCTGTGGAGCAGGCTTTGCTGTTCCTTGGAATAGTACATCCCCAGCTTTGGATTTAAGCAGCCAATGGGTGGGACAAAGGAGAACAAGGAGCCCAATCACTCAGCAGAATCAGCCCCCTGCTCCCCACCCGTGCCCCACCTCTATTTGACCTGGCACCCACAAAATGGTGGAGAATTTATCCTGGGACCTAAACCCCCCACGCCCCCGCCCCCCCCGCACCCCACTGTGAGATGGCTGGACATAGGAAGATCTCGTCAGCCATTTTGTGGGTCATAGACCAAGAGAGGTTGAGAATCCGTGCCCTGAATCACAAGGCATTGATCATACCTGAGACCTTGAAATCTGGGGCTTGCTTAGATTGAGACAGCTGTGATTCTTCTCCCCAGGGTGTGGATGGCTCTCCGTGACTGACCTTCTCCATCGGGGAGCTGGATGGGGAGACATTTACAAAGACAGTGAAACTTCACTCGGTTCTTCCCCCACCCCTGGCTGCACTCGTGTTCATCCGGTGCCAAACTCCCATTGTCTTTCCCTGTTATCTGACCTTTCTGCTGTGATGCAAACGCCTTTGTTCCTGATGTTGAGCTGAGCCCCATAACGTATTTTCATGTTTGAATCACAAAGTAACAGACGACTCAGGCACCAGGAAGGAATTTTTTATTTTGAAATCACAAAGGCTAATCACCACATACTGTCCATCTCATACCTACCTTAGGTACTTATATGGCCCCACTGACATAGTATCTAAGCACATCACAATGTATTGTTACCTCTTATGACACAAGTTCTTAGCCAAAATTGGGGCTGTTTCTGGCAGGAGGAGACGTTAATGCTGGCGTCAGGTATTTCTTTGATGCAGTCTTGTTTATTTACAGAGACTGTACGAAGTCCTGTTTCCTTGAACGCACCAGGAATCAAACAGCAGGAGACAGTTCCTTTGCTTACAGTTTCAAGCCACTTTTCCAGCCAGACCTTTTCCCAAAAATCTCACTCTCTTCACTTTTCCTCAGGCTCCTGCTGCCAGTTCTTCTGTGGCTGTGCCTGGTGTTTCCTTCCTACTTCTCAGATGTTTCTGGCTCTGTCTTCACACACACACACACACACACAACTCCATCAGACAACACCCGGCAAAACCCCTCTGCCACATATACTCCTGGGGAAATTCTACACCACTGCATGTGTGCAGAATTCATGTCCCCTGCAGATTTCTTTGCTTCCCCGCAGAACAATGACTTTCTGACAGGGAAGCAAAGGGAAACTGCAAGAGCAGTCATGTACCACTTCCTAGATGCGCAGGTACATCGTTTCAGGGCACTCGGAGCAGGTGGCGGAGAGGGAAATCACCACAGAGCTGGGGACACCCCAGCCAGTGGCTGCTACCCAGAGCTTGGATCAGCTGCTAGTTCCAGCTGGGCTAGAGGCAGGAGAGGACGGGACTTCCTCTTCCCCTGCATGGAGTGGCTGGGTCTGGGTCAGACCCACCCTCATAAACCTCCCCCAGCAGCAGGAAGCTCAGCATCCTCCCCTGCTTCCTGCCCTCATTGCTCCTCAGCTGTGGGGGGAGGGGTCACTGTACTGGGAACTGCTCCCCCATCTGCCTAACCCCTGTACATCTGGACTTCCCATACCCAGACACCCCCACCAAGCCTCACCCTGTACACCCAGAACCCCCTAGCCCTAACCCCAACCCATTGACCCTCAACCTCTGCATCTGGAGCCTCCTGCACCCAGACTCCCTGCCTTCAGACCCCCACCCCTGCACCCAGACCACCTCCCACTGAGCTCCCTGTACTCAACCCCCCACCCTGATGAGCCCCGCCCCCCACCACCCTGAGATCGCTGAGTCCCAACCACCTTCACCTGGAAGCCCCTGCAGAATCCCATTGCCCCTGCACCTGGAACCCCCACAACAAGTCTCTCTGCACCCAGATCCCACCACACCTAGATCCCCCACTGAGCTGCCTGCACCCAGATTGTCTCACACAGAATCCTCTCACCCCACACCTGGATCCCCCCACACTGAGCCCATCCACACTTGGATCCTGCCTGGTTGAGCCTGCCTGCCCCATACCTGGTGCAGAGGGGCAGGGTCCCAGGGTGTTTCTGGGGCAGGCCCAGGCCTTGTGCTGTGTCAGGGTTGGGTGCAGCCTCACCACTGAGTCCGTGTCCCAGGGGTGGAGAGGAGGGGAGGCTGCAGGGTGATTTCTCTCCTTCGTGCAGCCAGTGGCCTGTGTTCCCTACTGCTGGAGCCTGTGCATTTATTTATTGACAAATAAAACTTGCAGAATTTTAAAATATTGTGCACAGAATTTTAATTTTTTGGCAGAGAATGCCCTCAGGAGTACACATAGCCCAGTTTCTGGCCAGCCCAGCAAGACCTGCGTTTTGGGTGGTGGCTTCTATTGTTTGAGCTATCTGGTTCCATAAAGGAGCTTGATTGTGGATTATATTTATCTTGAATGAGGGGTGACTGTTACAACCCACCAGCTTCAACCCAACCCCAACCATAAGAGTATTTATCCTCACAACACCCCTGTGAGGTAAGGAACAGCTAACGCTCCCATTTCACAGCCCAGAGACTGAGGCCCAAGGTCACACAGGGAATCTTCTCTAGAGCAGGGAATTGAACCCACGTCTCCCAGGTTAGTGCCTGTGATGGGGTGCTCCACTCGCCGCAGGGATGGCGCCTCCTTCTGGTCACTCTGGGGAATAGCTCATGAGCTCAATGCCCCTTTCTGTGGTTGCACGCTCTCTCTCCGCCTTTCTCTCTCTGGGTCTGCGGCTCCATGAGCGGCTGCTGCCTCTTGGTGACTTGGCCCTCCAGCCAGGATACCAAATGGTTTTCCCTTCTGCGGCTGGAAAGCCTCTTCCCACAAACAGGCTCAAGCAGTCTTCCCATTCATTGCCTCATAGTGCTGCTCCCTCAGCAGCTGGCAGGGGAACCCAGGACCACCTTCTGCTCCGGGTTCTGGCTCACCCTCTAGCCAGCAGTCCCTCTTAAAGCTCACTGCCTTTCCCTGAGCCCTGTCCCACCACCTGGCACTCCCTCCCTCTGGGTTTGCCACACCTGCTGCACCTCCCTTCTCCCAGGGAGTGACTGCAGACTTTCCCAGCAGCCCTTTCTGCTGCCAATTTCCTGCCTTTATAGTCCCATCCCAGCTTCTTCCTCCTCAGCTGGGCTCCCACCCTCAGTCAGGGGATTGCTTGGCCACCTGATTCCTCTCCCCTGCGGCCAGTCGGGTTAATTAGCCCCCTTAACAATCTGCACTGACCCTTTCAGGGCAAGTGTGGCACGAACACCTCGTCCCAGTGCCCTAACCACTGGACAACGCTTCCTCTCTATATCACGGAACCCCACCACATGTCTCTGCTCACAAGGGCTGGCAAAGCCGGGAGTGCTGCAGGTCAGGGTGCTGGAGCAGTGGCCCAGATGCGTGGGGAAAGTTGACGCAGTTTCTTCCTGCAATGTGGCTTGCCTCAGATTTCTGAGCAACATACTGGTTTTGGAGCAACTCCCCTGCTGACACAGCATCACCGCAGTTGCACCAGCAGAGACTTTGAGCCTTTATATCATTTCTTCCCAGGTTGTTGTGAAAGATGAGCTGCCTTTGGGGTAAGTACAGGTCGGAGCCTGATCCATGTGGCAGTCGCTCTATCTTGTACCAAAAGATACATGGGGGGGACAGGACATGTACCCATTACTACGACACCATTCTGACCCGATCCTTCTCCCACTGAAATCGACAGGCGTTATTCCACAGACATGAATGGGAGCAGGAACAGGCACTGTATTGAACGCATGTCAGATCTCAACTGCATTTCTTTTTATTACTTGCCTGCAGCCAATTACAAGGGCCCGGTTCTGACCTCCCATGTGTTTTACTCCGGTGTTACTCCATTAACGACAGCGAAGTTACTCCCACTTTACACTCGCGTCAATGAGAGCAGCGTCGGGCCCTTAGTCTGTCTTCGTGCTGGCTGAGAGGAATCTTACATCACTGCTCTGATTCTATAACGCCCTTCGGAGATCCTCTGGAAACCTTGGCGTAATTCAGGGCTCAGCACGACGGCTCTGCCACTGTAGTCAGCTTTTCTGGACCCCCGTGCCTAAATGGCAGTGTGCCCACAGTCAGGAGAGCTGACTACACAGGAGCTGGGGAGACGGGTGTCTGGCTTCCCCAAGGCCAGCCAGGAGCCAGCCCATCATGAATCAGGAGATGGGGTATGTTCGTGTATTTGTCTCTCTCTCTCTCTCTCTCACACACACACACGGGTGGTTGTAGATTCCTAGAACCCAGGACTTTGGGGTGTAAAGAGTGCTATAGACGACATCATTTGGCTCCTATCTCAGGCTCTTGGGATCATCCTCACACAAGTTTCTGTTATCCTGGATTCACCCTGCTGATTCCTGTCCACTCACCTGGCAACCTCAAGTATCTGGATCACTTTATAAATATGCCTTGTTAGTTGAGTCAGGGCCAGATTGCTGCTAAAAATCAGGGGCAGGACCCTGTTCCATGTTTTTTTGGCTCAGGGACAATCCTGGTTGTGCTGTGTTAAGATCCTGTTTGCATTAGCACCCTTCATTAATACTTTTTACTCAGCCTTTACCCCCGGGAATTGCACTACGCATTTTTCTTCAGCAGCAGCAGCTGCCAGAAGGCAAGGTGGTGCCAAGGAATAAAAGAAATCACACAGATCGTTTTCTTAGGGCGATAGCTTTTTGCCCTTTACAGGGCAGTGGTAAACGGCCACCCCAGGGCAGTGCAGGAGATCTAGGGACCCAGCAAACGCCGCCTCCTTCCCGGCTTTGGAAGAACACATGGGTTACATCTGGAAAGCTTATACCACACCCACTCCTGTCTAAACACTCCTGAGCCCCAGTCTGCGTCTTCAGCTGCTCCGGACTCACACTTCAGGCTGCGAGGGCTCGTTTGAAAGTGAATTTGTAAAGATGTTAACTTGATTTAAACAGGGTAGCCACAGAACTAGCCAGTGGTGAAATCCAGCTGCCAGAATTGGCAGTGAGGCTGTTTTCCTTTCGGCATCAGACTCAACTCAGCCAAGGTCTACATCCTTTAGGGAATGCTAGGGCCACGGGTGAGCCAGTGACATTACTAATGATTATTATTTGTGTATAATAGTGCCGAGAGGCCCCGAGTGAAACCAGAGCACCATTGCCCTAGGCATTGTGTAAACACAGCGAGAGGCAGTCTTTGCCCTGGGAAGCCTCCAATCCAAATAGACAAGACAGGAGAAAGGGATACAAACAGAAGAGAAGGGTCTGAGGCTAGGAGAGGTTGTGTCTCTTGCCCAAAGGCACAAGGGAGTTTGCAGATGAGGCCAGACAGAGCCCAGTTCTCCAGAATCCCCGTCCAGTGCCTTAATCACAATGGGGGCTACCTAACTCCCATGTCACAGCTAGAAGAAAGTATAAAAGAGGGACAGTGACATCATCTCTAGGCCTCTCTCCTCCCCCATCTAGAAGTTCGTCTGGAAGACAAAGACTTTGAACTGGGGAGCTGCGTCTCAGACTGAGAAGGAAATTCCGCCTGCGTAATAAGAACTGTAAACTGCCTGAAACATCCAGTGGGGGTGAGAAATTGCTTGATTCAAATCTTGCTTAGTCTTTAGAATTTAGACTGTGATTTTATTTTTATTTCTTATGTAACCAACTTTGATCTCTATGCCTGCCACTTAAAATCTCTCTCTCTCTGTGGTTAATAAATCTGTTTTATCGAACACAGTGTGTTTTTGGTTGAAGTGCTTGGAGAATCTCAGCTCCGGTTAACAAGAGCTATTGCATGTCCACTACCCTTTGTTGGAGTGGCGAACTAATTAATGAGCTTGCACTGTCCAAGGAAGTCTTGGGCCGTGTAAGATGGTATATTTCTGGGGTGCAAGGCTATGGGCTGGTGGGATTTGCTGGTGTGTCTCTCTGTATAATTCATGAGTGGCTTAGAGCACCTTGGTGCAATGTAGCTGGGTGTGCATTTCCACATACTGATGGCTGAGTGATCACAGCGCCTGGAGGGGTTTGCGGCTTGTCACTGGCAAAGCATTGTGAGGGACAGCCCAGGCTGGAGAGTTAAGGGGGCATAACAGTCTCACAGTTTCAGAGTGTACCCCGGGGATCCTGTCACAATTACCCACATCAGGTCTGATTTCAGTGGCAGCTTTGCTTGCATATAGGATTGGGACTTTAAAGCAATTCTGTTTTTAATTTAATCCTTCAGATCCCTTTTAAGTGCACATATGAGTCAACAGTGTAACACTGTTGCCAAAAAATGCAAACCTCATTCTGGGTTGTATTAGCAGGAGTCTTGTAAGCTGATATGGCCTCAACTCGAGTACTGTGTCCAGTTCTGCAGGCCACATTTCAGGAAAGATGTGGACAAATTGGAGAAAGTCCAGAGGAGAGCAACAATAATGATGAAAGGTCTAGAAAACGTGACCTCTGAGGAACAACTGAAAAAATTGGGTTTGTTTAGTCTGGAGAAGAGAAGACTGAGAGGGCACAAGAAGGAGGGTGAAAAATTGTTCTCGTTAACCTTTGACAATAGGACAAGAAGCAATGGGCTTAAATTGCAGCAAGGGAGGTTTAGGTTGGATATTAGGAAAAGCTTCCTGTCAGCGTGGTTAAGCGCTGGTATGAATTGCCTAGGGAGGTTGTAGAATCTCTGTCACTGGAAGGTTTTCAAGCACAGGTCAGGGGTGGTTTGTTATTATGTTGTCCTGCCTTGAGTGCAGGGGACTGGACTAGATGACCGATGGAGGTCCCTTCCCGTCCTACACTTCTATGATTCCTTCCATGAAGGCTTTAAAAACGGTTCTTGCCAGAGCCCCACAAGCCAACTCATACTGGGCCTGTTGTACGCAGGCTCCGTCTACACTACGAGCTCGAGGTGCGAGTTCCCTGCTCAAGTACACGCACTCAGGCCAGCTCTCACCCAGCTAGTGCGTGTACGAATAGTAATATCACCACAGGAGCACAGATAGCAGCAGTAACAGCATGGCCGAGCCGTGCTGAATACAAACCCGCCTGAAACCTGTTGGTACGTCCTCACCGTGGCTCAGCTACCACTCCCCAGGCTACCATGGCTACACCGCTATTTAGACCCACGCCCCATATTCATGGTATAGCTGTGGCTTTAGATAACATGGTGACGGGTAACTTGTAAAAGAACTAGCTAGATCGATCTGCATTGTTGTGTGTCCGTTTGTGCTAGACTGTGATCTAGGAAAGGCCCTAAGACCTGCATTAGGTCAGGATAAAGCACATCATCACCTCCCAAACAACTACAGATGTTGTTATACCCCTGAAGTGAATTGCCTTAATTGGTGGCTTTATTATATGCCATTGAAGCCCAAGGACACGAGCAGCAGGGATGAGCAACTGGTGATTGGGAGTGTGACACATTTAACGTGAATGTGAGACGCTGACAGATGCACAGAGACGTGTGTGCATGTTTGCTGTTGGCGGGATTCAACCTCGGAGCACCCTCTACTGACCCTCCAAAGGGGGGAATATCTCTGCCAGCTTATTTGAGCCAGGAGAAATCATCAGGCTGCCCAGGAAAGGAGCTGGCAGATACCACCCAGCAGGGCTGAATTCGGGGCTGTTTGCAAATTGATGTGATTTACACAGTTTGAAATAAAATGAGCACAGAGGTTTAACTCTGCAGCAAGTGGGGGTCAGGGGAAAGGAAGCTATTTTCATAAGTTAACTGTGTTCAGCAAAAGGCTTGAGTGCACAGAAATACAGCCATGGCCAATGGTGCTGATGTCATACGTGGTGAGCGTCCGCAGGAACACAAGCACCGAGCACGAAACTCTGCAGAGAACGAGTTAAACGCAGAGGGTGGGACCCCATGCAGTGGCTGCACCCAGCCAGCTGTTCAGGGAACTGCGTGGGTCAAAATGCTCCCCTTGGTCTGGATGGGCAGTCAGACCTTTGAGAGGGTTCCTTGAGTGGTCCAGCAGCTACACAAAGGCAAGGTTAATGTTCACCGGGCAAGACCATGCAGCCCTGGGGGAGCAGTGCTGGACTAGAGGGAGCCTGGTGAAAAGCCCGAGGGCTTGAGGCAGGAAAAGCTCCGTGTGCGTTAAGCAGACAGAGGCCGAGAACAGCTCATGCGTGGCAATCCACCTGGAGCACTCAGCTGGCTAGTTCTCGTCACCTCTGTTACTGCTTTGGGACCCAAGCGAGCTAGATTAAAGATACCTCAGTGTCGCCACAAAGCTGCAGCCAAACCCTGTGACCGCAATGGAAACGTACCCGTCACAGTTTAGGGCACCTGCATCTGTATTTACCCTCCATGGTCCAGCGACTGAACTCACTCTCCGATCCCAGCTTGGACAGAGACTTGCATTTCTCACCCTGCTGGCCCGGGTTTTTTCAAGCCTGCACCATTCCCTGCTAGTCAGATGACCAACATGGCCAGCGTCTGTGCTTTGCAGAGGCTATGAACAGCGTAATTGCCCACAGTTATAGGTTAGCGCACAGCTCTTTCTGCGCAAGCACAGAGGGGTAGCTGGGTTAGTCTGGATCTGTGAAAGCGCAAGCACATTTATTCTTAAGAGGAAAGCATTAGAGAGAAAACATTGAAAGCAATAAAAGAACCTACACACATGCTAACAAGCTTACTAGAGATCACCCCAACTCCAGCAAGGGCTCCGGTAGGTGCCAGTCCTTCAAATCCCACCATGGGGATTTTCCCTGGTTACCAGTTCATAATAGCTTTTGCTCAGAACAAGCACCCTCATGAATAGTTCAGTCTTTCCTTTGTACTGCTTGGTCCTTTGACCTTGTCCTCATGAAACAGGTAATCAGCAGACAAAGGGCCCACTCCTAAGTGTATAACTTCAAAAGGCTGGGTTTTTGCATAGCTAGACAGGGATACCTTTGTGTTCATCTTTCCCTTGAGATTCCCACTTAACTTTGTTTGTCTCCTTGTTCAATATAGTCCTTTGATGGTAAGAACAGTCCCCAAGGTTTACATTGGCCACGTCTCCCCGTAGAGACATTAATAGAATCCCACAATAATACATAACCTTTGCATTTTTAATACAATGGACTCCAAAGATACCGAAACTTAATTTAATAAAGTTTTTTCCAAGGATATTGCAGGAAATTGCCCTGTTACAATACCCTCATAGAACTTCTTGGTGACTGGGTAGTGGTGCCTTCACTGAGGTTACTGCTAAATGAAATCGCTCTCCCGTGGGCAGTTTGTGTCCACCTCTATTCCAGGTATATAGGACTTGGGCACATGTTGTAAGCAAACATCATACTAAGAAATACCTTGACGGTGCATCACCAATTTCTTCTCCAATAGGAAACTGACTGGCTACAAGGACTCAATGTCTGCTGCAGCTCAGCAAAAGGGGCAACAATATAAACCACATTAAAAAAAACAAACACATTAAAATGGCGTAGATTCATAGATAGTAAGGTCAGAAGGGACCATTATGATCATCTAGTCTGACCTCCTGCACAACGCAGGCCACACTCTCTCACCCACCCACTCCTGCGATAAACCTCTCACCTATGTCTGAGCTATTGAGGGTACCCGCTCCTTTTTGGTGAGCACAACAGGATCATCTGACTACTTGTTAACAGACTCCTGCTGGCGATTAGACAGAGTAGGAGAGGATGCATTTTACCAGGTGGAGGCAGCTTTTGCAGCCTATTGTGGACTGACACAGACTGTCCCTCTGGCCCATTTGAGACCAGTATTGTCACAGACTGAGTCATGGCAGTGAGTAGCAGAGAGCAAAAAAGGGACTGATGATAAGACCACTGACATTTCATCCCTAAGGATTTCAGGAAGGCAACATACAGTACAGTTATCAGGGGGCAGCGGTGTTAGTCTGCATCCACAGAAACAACAGGGAGTCCGGTGGCACCTTAAAGACTAACAGAGGTTACTTCGGTACAATTGCCATCTGTCTTCCAATATTAAAAATAGGCCGGCTCCTTGGCCCCGACTAAGTGCCCTTTGTGCCACTCCAATGCCAACTGATCCCATTTCCACCCCAACCCCCCCCAGGGAAGTGTTGTGGAAGGGAGAGGGCAGGCCCATTTCGACACCATTCAAGTGAATGGTGTTACACTGGGGTAAACGTGGCATGAGAGGGTAACAGGATTGTTACTAAAACACGTCCCCTTTCAGAACAGAAATCAGCATCAACGCATACGGCTCAACCTAAGTGTGGCAGGACCTGACCCTATATGGAATAATACCAAAAGAATTGCTTAGCTTATCTGCTCCTAGCGTTAGCAGGGATGCTGGCCTGAAATAAGACGTTAACACTGAGGCTAGGCTGCTCTTCAGAAACAATTTAGCCTCTGGTGGGAAAAAAATAGGGCAGTTTTCTTAACCTTTCAAACGTCTAGTTATTCAAGAGGTTTCTTGATTAATGCTAGAGATTTAACTGGGCACTGACGCTTCCGTCAACTGCCAGCAATCACAGGGGAATGGCTCTTCAAACTGATGGTGGATTTTCTGTTGGTCAGCTTCTGCTGGCCATGAATACATTGTGGCTGGAAATTAAAAGACGGTTTCTAATCATCAGAGGAGAATGGGTCTGTGACAGCCTCCCAACAGGAGTGGGGATGGGCGTGGGGGCAACAACCTAACCAGTTTGACGGTGGAGCTGGATATATTTATGAATGGGGTTATATGACGGGGTAGCCTGTGATAGCAGGGGATGGACTCGATGAGCCAGGAGGTCATTGCCCATTCTACGTCCCTAAGTTCTCCCTCTTTCAGCTCAGAAGATAATGTTTCTCCCCAGAAAGTTAAAGCACCCCAGAAAAATGGGCTTGGAACGAAAATGTCTCCTCATTGATCATAGTTGTGTGTGCCCCCATGATGGGGTGGGTGCTGCTGCTTTGTATTACAGCAACACTTAGGGAAGCAGGTAGTGTTGCCGACTTTCCATTTTTTCATAACCAAACCCTACAGGCCCTCATCACTTACTCCCCCCTCTCCTGGGACTCACCTGCCACCTGAAGACCTGGGTGGGAGGCGCTGACATGGAGCCTGCCTGCCTGTCCAACTGGGGCACGGCGAGGTGTGTCTGTCCCCTGGAGCGAGGGGCCGGAGAAAGCCAGGGCCCTGGGAGGCTGAGAAGGTGGGCAGCGCACCTGGCCCCACTCCTCAAGTGCACTGCACTGTCAGGATCCCTCCTCCTCCAGCAGCAGCTGCTCTTCCCGCCCTCCCGGTGGCAGAGGCCAATCACGGTTACTTCGGTAACGGGACGTTTGGGGTCCAGTCAGCAGTGCTGACCGGACGGTGCACAGGTCCCCTTTCAAGTGAGCTTTCCAGTTGAAAACCGGACACCTGGCAACCCTAGAACCAGCTCAGCATGTTCGGCGCGGTCTGGGTATATCGCAACAGGTCACCCCGCTTGATGGGTACGTCTACACTGCCAAAACTCCCCGAACAAAACCTGCAACAGCAAGTCTCAGATCCCAGCTCAACTGACCCGGGCTTGCTCGATGGGGCTAAAAATAGCAGTGCCAACGTTCCCACTCAGGCTGGAGCCAGGCTCTGAGACCCTCCCCGCGGCTGGGTTTGAAAGACAGGGCTCCAGCCCAAGTGCGAACACTGACATTGCTATTTTTGGCATCGTAGCGTGAGCCCGAGTCCGCTGCCATAGGCGCTGAGACTCACTGCCACAGGGCTGTTGTTTTTCTGCAGTGCACACATACCATATGTGGACAAGTCAGTTAAAGGCAGCAGTATTATCCCCATGCTGCTGATGGGAAATGCAGGGAGTAAGTGAGTTGCCCAAGTTCACAGAGGAAGTCTGTTGCAGAGCCAGGAATTAAACCCAGGGCTCTTGAGTCCCCCTGCTGTGCCTCAACCACTCAACCATCCCAGCTCCTGGGGCACTCCTGCAGTGCTGTATTACTGTGTTCCTGAAGTCCCTGCGAGCTGTGAAGTGCAGACCCACAACACACCCAGATACTCACCAGGAGCACTGCGGGGAGGTGGCAGGCCTAAGCACACTTTCCTGCTTCTGCTCCAACTCCTGAATACTTCCAATACCTCGGTTCTGAGCAAGCCACGCGCTCCCCCCGCAGCATTGCCTCAGCCCGGAGACTTCAGCACACTGGAACTCCTCCTTCTGCACAGCACGGCGATCTCGCACACCGAGCGTCTCCTCAGCATTCTCTGTGGTATGCAGGCGCTGTCCCGACCACACACAGATAGGCAGCCTGGCTGCTTGTGGGGATGGGAGAGGAGGTTAGCTCACAAAAGAGCCTGTTCAGACAGACCACCAACGAAAGAACGCAGATTTATGGAAGCCAAAAACTCGCAACCTTTATTTGCCCTTATATAAGGCTTAGCCCTGCTGCCGCTGAAATCAATGGATTTTTGGCCATTGATTTCAGTGAGAGCGCAGATCTGTCCCAAAGTGCCAGCTCTCTCAGGACATCAGCGCTCTGCAGCGTTCCCATGCGGGAGGTGTGATTCTTATCTCCATTTACAGACAGGGAAACTGAAGCATAGAGCGATTAACTGACCAGCCTAAGAGCAGGCATTAAGTGTCAAGATTCTGGACCAGAGCACAGGAGTCCTGATTCCCTGCCCCCTTGTGCTAACCAGTAGTCCCTACTAGCCTCAGGGCCCCTATTTTACCAGCTAAATTCATGTCACTTCTCCCCGTGGTAGCTGCTCACACTGGTAAGCCCCAGTCACTGAATGGATTTTGATGAAATGCAGGTTCCAGGTGGCACAACCCCTGGGCAGCCGGTCTCCATCTCTGCTTGATGAAGGGGGAGTCTTGAAGGACGTGGGTCTGCACCTTCCATTTCTCTTCACTGTACTATTGTCTCTTCTCTTTGGGCTACACTGCAACCATGAAGCCAGAGCCCCGTGGCAGCAAGGCTGCAGAGAAGCACGGCTGCACAGGAAGCTGAATTGGGTCCCATGCCTTTGGGAGCACCAGGGGAGAGCAGGCCAGAGCTACACCCTTTCCAAGGCCGAGTTGTGTGGACCATCCTCCTAGCTGGCCTAGCTCTTCTGTTGCCATTAGCCTCCAATTGTCCTTGCCCTCAGGAATGACCGTGGCTTGCTGCTGTGCCTAACCCCTGAGCAAAGGTGTCGAGGGTGGAGATGGGGATTTATAGCCCGCACACCTCTGCCTACCGGGGGTGTGTGTGAAAGCAGTTTAGCCCATTGCATCATGGGAGGACAATGCAATTCTTCACTGTGCGGCAGCTGGCAGAGAAACTAGGACTGGTTTTACACAGGAGAGCGTTTCTATAGCCTAAGCTGTCCTGCCAGTCCGATTGCTGTCTCCACAGCCCAGCGATTCCCTCCACCACCTGTGGAATAGGCACAGTAAAACTGAGACAGGGAGAAACCAAAAGCCAAATCCGAACCTTCAGGGGAAACTCCCTTCTCGAGGGCATGTAGCATGACCAGCACCTCCTTTGGGTGCTGGAGGAGGTCGTGCCTGACCAGCCAGAATTCCCATATTAGGTTCCAATCCTCTGAAGTGCTGAGTCCCTCGGTGCTGGGCTCCAGCCAGATGTATCTTGGCGGAGACGCTCAGCGCCTCTCAGGAGCAGGCCCGAGAGGGAGGATCCATGAGTACAAAAAACCCAACGGACTTGGACATGGAGGGAACACAGAAAATTATCTTTATTGCATTCCGTTTGGCCATACAACACGTCGCCGTTCACGCCCTACTGCATTCAGGCAGCCCAAAGGGGACCCACGTCACGGCAATCGCTGGTACTGGGGAGCTGGGTGCAAACAGGCTAGACCCTGCACACATCCTGGCCGTTCATGAGCAGATGGATGGGCTGCACACCTCTCTTCTCCTCATGGTGCCTGGACAATTCCCTCTCGAACAGTGCTCTGTCCATCCGCCCTTTCAAGGAGTAATAGCGGAGAGCCACGCTGTGCCAGTCTATTGCCCCCTCAATGTGCAGCGGCCTTGCTGGCAGAGTGCTTCGAATGTGCCCACCTACGGAGAGAACAAGAGATGGCTAACAAGTCAAGAGGAGAAAGTCCCCATCCATGCACCAAGGCTCCTTTTTTTGGAGTCCCTCTAACAGGCGGAGTTGGTTCAGTGTAAGTGTCAGACCCCATTGCCCTCTCCTGGATGAAATCAGACCTGCTCAAGTGTTTGTGATTATATTGCCTCCTGGTGGTTGGAGGACTAAAAAGAGTCTATCTCACAATACCGCTGTAAAGGTAATGGGAATTCCCATTTTGTTCACGTGGTGGAGGTCTGCTTTTGGAGCAAAGATGTAGAGTTCGAGCCTGGGGCTGTGCAGGTTAGTTGGCAATTGTGGTGTCTGCATGTGTTTGTTTACGGACCCTCACAAACGCAGTGTCTTAAAATATATTGTCTGATATTATTTGGAGCTGCTGAGATTACTGAGTTCTTAAACTCATAGTTTCTCCTGATTAAGGAAAGAAACTTATATAAATTACTAAATTACCCAATGAAATATGTTACTTAGGGTTAGTTGTGTGATGTGTTGTATTATAGATTTGATATTAATTTTCTGTAGTTAATGAAATGATTGCATCTGATTTAATGGGATTGCTTACGGAAAAGATTCTGCCTTCAGACGTGCACTATTGAGGGAGCAGTGGCTTGGTAAAGGGAGATAGAGCCTTTCACCACTAGTTGATGGGTTCAAATCCAGCTTGTATCAGACTGAAAGCTTCTGTATGAAAGCTGTCAGTGGCTATGCAAATTAAGTTGGTCTCAGTCCAGTCTGGTGATGCAGAGGCAGCAGCTCATAGGAAACAAATATGAATCAAGAATAAATGAGTTTCTAATCTTCCTCTGTGAAGCATGCAGAATCCGTCCCATCCCACCTCTGGCTCGGTGACTGAGCGGGCTCAGAGTGGCCCTGCAGCTGAGGTAGGAGGCACTCGTTCATACTGAACCCATTCCTGGCGAGTGCACATTGAGAGAGGCAGGAGGGAGTGATGGAACCACCCCATCCTCTACTCTTCTACTGCTAAGGCAATGAAAGAGGAGGCGGCTCCCTTTCACCAACGATGCGTCCCTTCTGCCCCCCAGAATTCATTCTGACTGTGCCAGGGAATTCCACTGCGTTTATCCGATTTGCCAGTATCTGGTTTCCTCTCTTCAAACTCACAGGGCTGGCCTAACCTACCAAAAAGGAACCTCCCTTCCAGCTGCCTCCAACAGCACCGTAAGTTCCAAGCAAGCTAGATAACAGCGGAGCGGGAGGAGGAATCTTCGTGGAGAGTCGTGTTAGTGGAATGTTGTGTTACACTGATGTACAGTTTGGCCTCTCCAGACAAAACATAACCAGCGCTGGCTGAAGCCCCCCTCCCTCCCACTGCTTTGAAAACTGACTCCTAAGTGTCTGAACCAACAGCGTTAAAGCAAAGACAGGCAGAGTAATGACTCCATCCCTCGTGCGCTCTGTTGTGCCTAGATATGGTAGCACATGCAGAAGTTCATTCTGCAGAGCACCTTTCAGCCACAATATTTCCCAAAATGGATAATACTCTTAGGAAGTGGAACAACAAAGGACAGCAAAGGGGGACAAAAAAATTCAGATGTGTAGATAAGGGAGGAAGAGAGACTCTTCCAGCTACAAGAACCAATACCGAGAATCAGTGTGGTGGAGAGATATAGGAAGGCAATTGCAGGATACCGGAAGGCAAGAGCTGCAGAGGAAAAGGCTATTTGCACCGACAGTACTGACTCTGTACAGAAATAACAGAAGTGAGACATATGGCAACAGCCCAACCACACAGTCTGAGGATCCCAGCAGTACAGAGAAAAAACAACAGCTACATTAAAGATCAACTCTTCACCTTTCCTAGGGAAAGATTTAGAATCAAGGAGATGGAAAAGACCCATTAGGGTGTCTAAATCATCCAGTGGAGGATTGTTCCCTGCATTGTACCCTCCAGCAATGGGGTCTTCGTTCCATTCCATTATCAAATAGCTCTCCTGATTAGGACTCCCCTTCCCCTAATATTCATCCTATGTTTTCCTTTGCTCAGTCTCAGAGGTGCACCCTACTGGGGCACCCTATGTAATTTGGTCCCCTTCTGGCGGTCTACTGTGGATTTCCAGCGTATGGCTCAGGAAAGGGTCAGTACCTTCTGGTGATACTTGTGTCATCCTCTTGGCAGCAACCCTAATCCAACCCATGGACGTGTGAGCCAGCATATTGATGGATCGTGTGTCGGAAGTGCTGTCCAGGTCTTCCTCTTCGTTTATCAGGTCCCTCCGTTCAGTGGAGCACAGCTTACCTTGGAGGAGCACAGAAGCTCAGATGAGTAGGACTGTGTACAAACATGACCTTAACCTCTACAATGGGGATTTATCTTCACATTTTCCCACGCTTGTCTTATTATTCTGTTTTTGACACAATTGTGCTAGCTGGTGCATGAGATACAGATAGTTTATACCAATAAACCCCCCCTCCCATCTTCACACAGGAAATTAGTGACAGACAACCCTTGGACATATCAGAGGTTCAGGTAAGAGTCCGAAAGTTTGGATATTCATTCAAGGCTTACATGAGTTTTCTGAGTGTGGACATCTCCAAAGACTAGGGTCTCCAATGAGATTTCTGTGCTGCTTGGTTTAGATGAGATTGGAAATATCTCAGCAATGGCAGGGCCTCAGGTCAATTTGTGCAGAGGATTGTTCAAGTTATCTTGAGTAATATTAATTATTGGATCCAAATAGTTATTACTGATTATTTTCAACTTATTTTTTCACTGTATGTCCCCAGCTGCGGCGTTGGCATACTGGGTCATATTGGAAAGATCGCCAACACTCAGGAGTAGAATGATTGGTTTACCCCTCTCCTTGACCCCAAAACAGAAAATCATTATGCATCTTTAATTTCTGGCCCTGAAAAACAGTCAGATAACACCTGAGGATTACCGTAATCATTGGACAACATTTTCACGCCATAGTGCCAACAGTTCAGCTCATGAATACGCATTTAGGCTCCTAAAGAGAAGCTTATATTTGGGTCTCTAAATGTGGATTTTTAGGAGGCCACCTTTAGGGACCCAAGTTTGTAAATTTCACAGAGCTTTTTGGGAAATGCCCTCTCAGAAAAAAAAATTGTTTTGGATGAAATTTAAAGGAAAAACAATTTTTGTCAGTGTTTTGAGTTGGTTGGGCTTTTTTGTTTGTTAAAACTCCTCAACATTTACAGTTTTCAAAAACTGAAAAATTTCAGGGAGGCAGGGAAAAATAGTTGGTTTTACTGAAAATTTTCATCTGACTGACTTGAAACTTTTTTTGGTTCTCAGTTACCAAATCCCTCGATTTTTTTAAATTTGGGGGATTTTGGCTTTTCATTAAAAAATCCTGTTTTGTTTTTTTTTGTCAAAAAATTTTTTTTTTTGCTTTGAGCAGGGGGTTGGACTAGATGACCTCCTGAGGTCCCTTCCAACCCTGATACTCTCGGATTCTCTGATTTGTCATAGAAATTTCCAGATTGACAAAAAAGCCATTTTTAATGAAAAAATAAAAAAATTGTCCAACATCTTTCCCAATTTAGCAAGCCCTGTGCTAACACCCCGAAGTAAGAGCTGACAAATGCATAGCAAATAATACATTCACTGATTTTAGCCTCCTTTTCCATTTGCAAGTTGCCCACTAGCAGCTTACAATTTTCTTGAATTAAATCATTATTAGATATTATTTGTCAACTAGTTTTGGTGAATAATTCTTGGCCTGCAGCAGTTTGATATCTGGTTAGCTTAGACAGGTCACACAGCAATGCTTCTGATCTCTGCCAGGATGAGTGTAACACAGAATTGTGGTTGCAAAATTCACTCTCCAAAAATATTTTCTCATATTCACTTAACATTTGTTGTCACACCACCTTTCCCGCCATGAATACACTCTCTGGGTACACTCACGCAATTTAAACATAGTGAGCGAGTGAACACAAAGAAGTTTGATTTTCATTTGAGCAGAATATTTTTTCAGATGTTTGCTCCTCTCTGTAGGACATTGTTCCTCTGCCAGCCCCGAAGTACTACGCATTGAGCCACATATCTGAATCAGACAACTGGGGAAAACATGGAAGGGAACGCAATCCATAATTCGCTGGAAAATCACAACTTCAAATGCCAAGAGGGTCTGAAATGACTCAGAACAGAGCCAATGCCAGTAAACGGCCCTGACACAAACCTATTTATAGTAGGTCTGCCTAGGGTGAAGTCTTGTCCATTGACTTCACTTCTCAGGATCAGGCCCTCAGTCTCCTGGGATTACATTTCTCATAGAACCACAGAAATTGGAGATGGGAAAGATTTATTAGCTCATTTTATTCACGTACCTCTGCAGGAGCAGTGCAGGATTGTCTCTAACTGTTCATTTTCAAGTGCCTAGTCCAGTTTAGATTTTAATGTGTCAAGCAATATAACTTCTTACTGCAAAACAAATCCACAGCCTACATGTTCTTTTTCTAAGGCGTTTTTGTTTGTATTTACTATAGCTGTTAGTTTCTTAGTTCTGCCTTCTAGTGGCATCATGAGGAAAAAAAGTGGAAGAGTCCAATGTAGCCTTAGAAATCAGTTTAATTTGTTCTATGACACTATTATGCACTAATCCTAATTGTATGGTTATTCCACCGTGTCACTACAGGGCAGAGTTAACATTGTCCGGGTGCCTTAACTGTGCATTGGCATTCCTTAACATGACTGGATTTCTTTTAAATTTAACCTTAACTGAATTTCCTGGATCGGTAATGCTTGGTTTTTCCCCCTGTAATTACCCTTAAATTACTAACACGTGCTCAACCTTAACTCCAGTTTGATATCCTTTTTATCTGGGATTACAGTTATATATCCTGTTTCCAGAGCAACTTGGGAAATAAAATACTATTATGTTTATTAGCTACTTGGTTAAATGATGCATGCTTGGTTCTGGTTTGGGGATAAGGGGGAGTTGCAGCTGTCCATGTAACATTCATGTAGGAAAGGTATATGAAAAACCCACCACTGTAATTACACCATGTTTTCTGAAACATTCCCAATGTAATGGGCGTCAGTGGAATAAAAACGTATAACCCCCCCCAACCCTTTATTTTAAAATAAATTAAAACTGATCTCTCTGGAGATGTAATATAGCAGCTTCAGGTCATGTGAGGGCACTTATACCCCATTCTCTTGTATGTCTGTGAGAAGGAATGGAGCTGTGTCTCTTTAAGAGGACATACTTCAGAAAACTCTTAGGCCCCAAGTTTCATCCTCCTTTCCTGGAAAGTAACAGTTTCCATTTGACTTGGAGACATTCTTCCTGCACTTACCCTACCACCCATCTAGCCCCGCTGATGTCCAGGGCAGGGGTGTCATTTCAGAAAAATTTGGGGGCGGAGGGCAAAGTTGTGTCAGCATACAGAACATTATCTATGATAATATGGGCTGGGCGAGTGGAGCAGATATACCCGTGAATTTGGGAGGAGAGGCGAACCAAGGTCTGAGGGACTAACTGCCCACCTTGCCACCTTGAAAATGATATGCCTGGACCAGGGGTTGCCTGGGTCTAACAGAGAGAGCCATCTGTCTTCATTGGCAAGATCTTTTTGTTGGAGGCGATCATTGCCTATGTACCCAAAACCTCTATATTGCACACTACTAGCCCACATTTAGGTGCAGATGAGTGGAAAGTGCTTTGATGCATTGCTTGGAATGTAGTACAATGGTGTAACATTACTATGCACTGTAGTAACATGCACAATCCTGTGAGCTGGATCAGAAATATCGAGGTTCTGTGGCCTCCAGCTAGATGTCCACTGTTGGTTCATATGGAGGGTATTTGGTCTGTAATAAACTGGTTGGAAATTTTCTGATGCAACCTTTTTCGGCTGGAAAATATCGATTTGTTGAAAGTGAAATATTTCGCCCTAAGCGTATCAATTTTGATGCAGTTTAGTTTTGGGGAAGAAAAAAAAAAGGATTTGGATTTAGGTTGAAATATTCCATTCTGACACTGCTTAATGGAACGTTTACATTTTTTGTTTTGAAATGACTTTTCATTTAGAAATTTATTTTATAGTGTAAGAAATGTCAAAATTGGAATGAAACGCTTTGATTCACCTGAAATGAATTTCTTTTTCCAGAATTTTGTTTTCTGGAAAATTTTGAATTATTTCGTTTTTGTTCCCATTTTGGAATGGAATTTTTTTTTCAAACTCACAGAATTTCCCACATATTGAAAAATCGAGTTCCCTCCCAACTCTAGTCTGTAATGTAAGCAACAGAGAGAACCATGGGCTCATGTTCTACTTTCTGCCTCAATAGAGTTGCTTGACTGTAAGTGAGTGCAAAATGAAGCCATGAGTGTGGTGCCTGATGCAGCACATACTGCCCCCTGGTGAGGACCTTAAATAAATCCAGGCATCTGACATGCTCCCACTTTCCAAGGTCTCCCTAAAAACTCTTACAGCTGCCGACATTCAACCATTTCATTTCATTTCTTCAATCGGCTTTGGGAACATTTCCAGGACTGCAAAATAAAAACATTCTGACACACAAATCTACATATAAATTAGCAGTTGTACCTTTGTGTTTGCAAAGTATTTTGATGTAATAGAGAAGATTTGTGAAGAGGTTAAAGGGGGAAGGTGTTCCAGACTTCCTAGTCATGTCCCTAATGAGCATGGCCCTGCCAAACTTCCACTCTGTGTCAGACTGGGCTTGTATCCTCTGGTAGGTGTCACTCATCATGGCGATCAGCAGGTTGATCAGCACAATCAAGGTCACGATCAGGTAAACCCCAAACACAAAGCGGATGATGACAAAAGTGAACTGGGGAGTTCTGGTGAGTGAGGGCAGGGACTCGGGGTCAACGAGGCCAAACACGGAGAAGAATAATGTGACCATAATGACAACGGGGTCCTGGATAACGGTGCTCACAGTCGCGTTCCCACCAGCAGCTGAGAGGTTGGTCTTTGGTTCAGGGTAGACTGGCTGGTAGACAGATGACAGCTGCATGGTGAAGGCTATGTGAAACAAGCCCAGGATGACCGCGAACCTGGTGAGATCCTTCATGAGGTTCCTGATTATGACGGCCCAAGGGCCAAAGAGGTGGTGGAAGGTGAGGAACTCCAGGAACTGCACAAAGGAGAGCGTCATGGCCACCCCTAGGAAGATGTTCCTGGCAAACAGGCAGTGCAAGCGATCGGTGCCAGCAAACATCAAGGCCAGCAAATGGCAAAGGAAAGCAATGGCAGAGAAGCCCAAGACGAACACTCTGATCCAAGCCAGGCCAGCCCTTTCTCCAGAATGGGTGAGCTCGGTGACCAGTGTCCCCAGCAGCCAAGCTAAGAGCAACCACTCGTTCCAGTATGGCACCATGTGACCTTCATAGATGGGGCTAATGGGGGGATACACTATGGTTAGGATGAACAGGATGAGCAGGAAGATATGAGATGCCAAGTGGCTCATGAACTTCATAATAGGAATTTTATTGAACCTATGTTTCAGGGGTAGGGAGAAAACCAGCCACATGGGGGGGCACGCTAGGAAGCAGACGAACAAGAGGGCAATCTTCCATGGGGCCCACTTCAGGCTGCCATACCAGACTTCTGTCAGGTATTTTTGCACTGCTGGATGCGCTACTACGTCCTTCTGTTCACACTCAATTAGCGAGTCCAGCATGGTAGTGCCTCTGTGATCCACTGCGCGGAGAAGGTGGCCAGCACTTCTACCTCCAGAAGCCAGCGTCAGGAGCTCAGTGGCCATGCTTTCAGTGTACTTGGCAGCAGTCAGCAAGTCTTTGGCACGTTCCTTCTCCTTCAGGGCAGCGATGTTGAAGGCCCGGGAAAGCTTGACAGCAGTGTCCAGGGGAGCAGAAGAGTGAAGGACAAATTCTTCAATTGCCTTGTTGTTGTTCAGCTTCCCACAGACCATAAGGTCAAAGATAAACTGGAAAAACAAACACCCTTAGTTAATATCAGAAAGAGGAAGGATAGTCTTGTGCTTAAGGCATTGGACAGTACTCAGGAGATTGGGTTCAATTCTCACTTCTGCTACAAGCTTGCTGTACAACCTTGGTCAAATCATTGAATCTCTCTGGTGTCTCAAGCCTTCTGTAAAATGGGTATAACAATACGGTCTTTCCCCCACTCTTTGTTTTGTCTATTTACAATGTAAGCTCTTCGGTGCGGGGACCATCTTTTCCTATATGTGTGTTCAGCACCTGGCATGAGGAACCTCTAGGTGCTACTGTAGTGCAAGTAACAACAACAATGCATAATGCTTTACAAACACTGACTGACCACAACACATCCATGGGTAGGGCACCACCGCTTTACATATGGTGAAACTGAGGCAGAGATCAGGTGACCTCCTAAGGTCACAAAAGGATTCATCATCTGAGCTGCGATTAGAACTCCAAATTCTGTGCTCAGAGGCCACACCTTTAAACTCTGGATTTAGTAAATAGCAACGTGGAAAAAAACAATCCAGTTTGAGAGGAATATTTCCAAAATGCCAGGGACATTCACATATCTTCACTGGGGCTGGAGAAGGCTCATCATATAAATGCTAGATGTGTAGAACTAATGTTCAGTGATGTTTTTTTCAGCTTCTGGAAACAGAGGAGAGGTGTCTCTGACCAGATCAACCCCCTGGTCAAGCTTGTTCTATTACAGCTGGGAGAATAATAGATTTTTAGGTTTGTTGGCAATTTTGACAAAGTTAAAAAAACAAATAGTTTCCGGTCAGACCAAAAAAGACAATTTTTGCACATTGAGACGTCCACAACATTTGCATTTTGGGTTGAACAAAATGTTTCATTCCAACAAAATCAAAATGTTTCATTTCAATTTTGACTGTTTTTTTTAACACTTCTGAATGTTTTAAAATAAAATGGAAGGAAATTTTGAAACAAAAAGTCATTTCCAACTGAAAAATTGAAATGTTTCATTTTGAACACGAAACATTTTGATATTTTCGGAATCCGCCCCCTCCCCCCCAAAACCAAACAATTAGGTGAGTCACCAATTCATGAAACAGTTTGGTATTGCCAAATCTGCATTTTTCACCAAAAAAAAAAAAGTTTTGGCTGAAAATTTTTTTCTAGCTCTAGTCTCCAGCAACATATGGCTCTGAGCTCCAGGAACCCCATAGCCATTGCTACCACTGATGGGACCAATAACTATAACGACCAATGACCTAAATTACTGGGATCCTAGTCATGCTATTGCACCATAAGGGCATAATGTAGGTGCTGGGGGTAGGATTTTGCAAACAAGAGTAGGACATATGGCTCAGGGCTTGCCCACGTCACCTCCCCTACCTCACCTTGGCTCAGGGTCTCCCCTACCTTCCTGTCCTCAATCAGTTTCAAGGTGGTGGAGTTCCTTTTCATCAGGAAGCTCACTACTTCTTGGTGGTTCTCAGCAGCTGCATACTGGATAGGTATCCTCCCCTCTTTGGACTCGAGAGTGGGTGTGGCACCGCTTTCCACTAGCAGCCGGACACTATCCAGGAAACCCGATTTGGCAGCAAAGTGCAATGGGCCCCAGCCTTGCTGTGGAATTAAAGGACGTACAGTGAAAACGCAGCATTCATTGACCGCAGGCATCAGGCAGCCACATAATAGGGAATGGTGCAGGAGGGGATGGAATCACCTTTAACCAGAATTGCATGAAACTTTCATAACTTTCAGGTGATGGGCAAACTGGAAATTCATGGGCAGCTGACTTGGCTGGCAGCTTTTGTCAATAGACAGCCATGCTGCTGTTCGGAACCATGGAATTCAGGACGTAGGGTTTGGAGATATTGTGTAGCACCTTCTATGGCATCCTATATTGTTCATGGCACAGGCCCACGATCAAGGCTTGGTGCGAGACTCTCCATGAAGAGGTTGCACAGAAAGTGTGACCGCCCCTCACTGTTCCAGCAGGCTAACACCAACCGTGCGAGCTGCTGCTGTACCTTGTCAGTGACGTTGATCTCCGCTCCCTGGCCCAGCAATGCCCGCACCATCTCAACGTGGCCATTGGCTGCAGCCAGGTGGAGGCATGTCCGCCCTCTCTTGTCTCGAAGATGCAGCTGGGAGGTGGATTTGCTCAGAAGAAGCCCAACGACGGCGGTGTGACCATGCTGGGCCGCCAGGTGGAGAGGGGTGGAGCCCTAAGCACAAGTGGGCTGGTTAGCATTGTACAGCATTTGGCACAGGGACGGGATGGCTCCAAGGTCACTAATGGGACCTAAAAATGTCACCTAAAGACACTGTCAGACTTGGCACGAGAGGCATCACTCTTACAGCAAGGAGAGAGGCTGAGGACCGAGGGTCAGGGAGACTGAACTACCCTCCACAGCTAGAGGTGACCCCTCCAGAAGAGGGCTGGGGTCCACTGTCCGAGGGCTACGTGGACGAAGCTTGCATTGCAGCAGCCTCTTCTGCAGAGGGAAGAGCTGTCTCTATGGTTGTCAACCCGGCACTGGTCAGTAGTAGCACTAAATTCATGCAGAAACAACCAAGGTGGGCCATGACGTGGCCGGATGGTTTGGACTGGCCTGAGCTGGAGAGCAGCCCAGTTAGGTCGTGGAATTGGCCTTGGACTGTCCCAAGAGGCTGATGCTTCATGGTGGCCTTGCTCTGTTGTCATCATACACATCAGTGCAGAGTTGTGGTACAATGCTAGCCAGAACGGCCACTCGAGGCCCCCGGAGTGCTGGCCTCAGAGAAGCTAGGCCCTGAGAGTTGCCCAAAAGGGCTTGGCTAGTGTCAGTTTTGGGGGAGGTGGAAGCTTCCCAGAGAGCCTGTTACCCCAGATATGACGCTGCAAAATCAAAGCTGCGCGCCCCCATGACAGGCTGCAGCCTTCTCCTGGGCTGAGCCAGCTCAGAGCACGGTGGCCCCCATGTGAGTAGAACACGCAGAGCATGGCTGGCCTCTTACCTGCAGGCTGGTCTGACAATCCACCTGTACGCCGGGGTAGTTGAGCAGCAGCCGGACCAGGCTCTCGTGTCCCGACTGGGCAGCCAGGTGCAGTGGCGTGAATCCTGACTGCGATAAATCACACAGACGGCAGCAGGGCCCCTCTGATGCCCCAGACTCCTGGGCATACTGCGAGGGCAATACAGTTCCCAGACACTTCCCCCCGCAGCGCGTACAAGTCAGAATCCACAGCAGCTGTTCCCCCATTTTCTGCGACTCACGCCTGCAGGCGGGCCATAATGATCTACCTTCCTCCCTCCCTGAGGCCCTGCAGAGTCAGCAACCTGGCTGAAGCCTCCCCCACATGCACCATCACGCTGGGTTACGCATTGGAACAACTCCGAAATCTTTCAAAGGTTTTCATGAGACTGTGAGTCACTCTATAGCCCGGTGGCTGGGACACTGCCGTGGGAGACCCAGGCACCACCCCGGCTGTGCCTGATTCCGAGCAGAGAATTTCATCCCAGGTAACACCAAATCAGACAGAGCGGGGTCTTGAATCTGGATCTCCCAAATTCCAGGCCCGAGATCTGGCCTCCAGCCCAAAACCCTCCTGGTGAAAATGCATGGAAACCAAAATGTTTCAGCTTCCCCGAAACAGCATATTTCGGCAAGAACGCTCCAACCAGATCTACCCGCCCCCCAGTTCTGGAACAAGTGGTGCCGTGGGACCGAGGGCTGCAGTGTCAGGGTCTCTACGCCGCGCAAGTTCCACGCACAGCCCATCCCTTTCAATCAGGGCCTTGGAGCCATTTGTCATCCAGGCCTCCCGTTTCTGACCCTTTGAAAAGCCTCCCTGTGGAGTCAAATCCTAACCAAGGAGAGCAGAGATGGGAAGAGGCAAAGGCAGATTTCCCAGGGTGAATACAGGGGTAAACCCTTCTCCCCGCTCCACAGGCTCAAGGGAGAGAAGAACCAGGGCAGCTGTGTTACACAGAGTGCAGTGACATGACGCAGGGAGTTGGGGGCAGGGAGGGGGGCTCTCGCCAGCCTGTCTGCCCCAGGGCTGGGGTCCATCCAGAGTAACATGGAAGAGAGGTGCATGGCCACCCAGGAGTGCGTGCAGGGCACAAGGATGTGCGACTAAGAAGGTTCACTGGCTAAAGCCACAGCACGGAAGGGAGTAAGAGTCCAGTTGATGTGGAAACTACTCGGGCAGTTCTGAGATACAGCAGCAGCAGCCGGGAGGGGGACTCAGTCTGCAGCAGAGCACTCCTCTGCCAAGCTTGTTTACAGAGGAGAGGACTTGGGCCTACCACACAGTGAAATCAAATGGTTCAGTAACATGAGCCCCCATGTTATTTGGTTCCATGGAAATAGACAAGTGGGTTCGGGATGCCATGTGTCGGCTTGTCCCTTATCCCTCCCTGGGGCTGGCTGCTGGTATTACCTCACTGCCTTGCTCCTTGACCTGCTGTCCTTCGGAGGTGAATTTGGGAGGCTCGCTGCGCATGGTGGCCAATCCCCTGGCGAGCATGTCTCGGACGAAGTCCAGCTGGCCGTAATGAGCTGCCACATGAAGGGCAGTAAATCCTGTCTTGGAAGGGAAAGAAAAACACATCCACAGTTCAGGGAAAACAAACGAGGTTTGCTCTTTTAAATGAACCAGAGCACTCTCATTTAGCATCCGATCAAAGCACAGTACATGCCTGACAGCTGGAAGGAAGAAGGTTAAAAGGGAGAGGTCACAGAAGACATGAGAATGACAGGAACGAAAACAAAGAAAGGGGTGAAAGAATGAGAGAGTTGGAAGAGGAGAAGGAGCTTTTGGGGATACATGTTTCAGGAAGCATCCTCTGCATTTGGCATCCACAGTTGACGCTGCAAGGCTCTGGGCAGCATCAGGAAAAGACGACTCCTGACAAAGCAATAGAAGGCAGGGTCTGTGTTAAGGGATGTGACTGGGTGCCAGGAGCATGGGGTTCTAGTCCCTTCTCTGCCATTGGCCGAGGTTTCAAAAAGGACTAACAATTTTGGGTCACTCTATTAGTGGGTGCTCAACTTGAGAGCCCTAAAACAAGCCTGATTTTGTGGAAGTGCTGAGCACCCACCCTCTGAAAATTAGGCCCCTGTAGGGCATCCAAAAATGGAGGCCCTCAAAATCACTAGTCACCTTTGGAAACCTCGACTCGCACTCGCTGGGCCTCAGTTTCCCATCTGTACAATGGGGATACTAATTCTTCCTTTCTCCCACCTTCTGTCTGCCTGGGCTCTTTGCAAGATCGTTGGGGCAGGGACTGTCTCTCACTAGGTGTACACACAGTGTCCAGCACAGTGGGGACTAACCATTACCAATAACTATGTGTCCCATGCACTTCCCTGCTTTGCTGTGTGGCCCTATCTCCGCTGGACACGCAACTAGGTCCCGACCCTCACCTCTGACCCAGTTACAACAAACACCACCTGAGTTGTGTCCAAACAGCGGCTGTTTTCACAACATAGCCACACCCACGCCATAGGCAACAAGGCCCCTGCTGTGCAAAGCCAGCAGCCACGCACTCACCTTGGTGCTGGTGATTCTCAAGGAGATGCTGCCTTTTAAGGCCTCCAGGACACTGATGTGCCCATGTTTGGCCGCCAGGTGAATTGCCGTCATTCCTTCCTAACAAGGAGCAGAGGAAAAGCATCAGAAGGCAAGGCCGGGTGAAAATCCCAGAGTGTTGTCACAGCAATGGAGGAAGTCTGGGTGAGGGACAAAGCCTTTGAAAGGCCTCTTGGGGTCTACTCGTATTCTTTGAGGTTCTGACACTCCCAGCACGGCCTAGCTCCAAGATATGATGGTATAATTTAGGGGTTCTCAAACTTCACAAGCTGCTTCTGACAACAAAAATTACTTCACGATCCCAGGAAGGGGGACCAAAACCTAAGCCTGCCCACCACCCCACTGCCCCAACGTGATCCCCGCCACCCAGGGCTGAAGCCCTCAGGCTTTGGCCTCGGACCTGGGCAGTGGGACTCAGGCTTCAGCCCGGGGCCCAAGAAAGTCTAAGCCAGCCCTGCTGACCCCATTCAAAGGGGATCGCGACCCATAGTTTGAGAACCGCTGGTATAATTCAAGGTGTCACAGGCTGGCTGGGCATTCAGGACAACGGGCCACCGAATGGAGAGCTACCTTAGCCTGGAACTGTTCGAGGAGTCATGAAGAAAGAGGAGGCTGGTTCTTTATAAATGAAACATCACTGCCCTTTTGCTGCGAGGGGCAGAGAAATTTAACCCTTCATCCCTGAATTAAACAACTCACCACACTACAATCACATCGTGGCACCATCCTGGGACTAGTCTACAAGAGACAAACTGGGGGACATGGGGGGAGATGGAAAGAACAATAGGGATGCTTTTACTTCAGCATCTCAGCGAAATGTTAGTGCCTTTCCCAAAGGGGAAAGGGCTCAGACTCCTGCCCCCATTCACAGAGGTTCACATCAAGGAGAGGCACAAGGATGTGAATGTAAATTTTGTAGATGCGCCTTTCCCTGCCAAAGAGAGATGCCCTTCTGAGCATGCAGCCTGAAATGAAGGAGGGGCATTTGCACTCGGGGGCAAGTGGGTGTTACCAGTCCCCTCTGTGCTGATTACGGAGAATGGGTTGTTACAGCCCCCAGCAGCTCATGCTTTTGACTCTAGAGGGCCGAAGCTGTCAGCCAAAGAGGGCAGCCAGCACCCGTTGCGTTCACACCATCTGCATTTTGAACTGGGAGCCGCCCAGCCGAGCCCTTGGTACGTACGCCATCCTCATCCGCTGCCGAGGCTCCCGTCTGCAGCAAGACCTTCACCACCTCATGGTGCCCCCCAGCAGCTGCCAGGTGCAGAGGAGTGGAGTAGTTTGTCTGCAACACAAAAACAGAGCGGGTGGGTAACTAACCATGTGCAGTGTCTGAGCTTCAGAGCAAGCTGGCAGTGGGCTCGCCTTGCAGGGATCACAGCATGTAAGATTGTGAGGCAAGGGCCAAGGGAGGTACCAGAGCTCCCTGCCTATAACACCACAACGGCACAGAGCATCAGGACGATGTGGGACTCTCTCACAGGCTTCTCCTCCAAATGCCTCAAGCCTGGGTCTTCTCAGAGCTAACTTGCCCTAAGGATGCAACCTACGATTCTTCGTGCAGGCCACAGGGAGAGTGTAGAGGAGCAGACAAGTGTGTTTAAACTGGGGGAGTGGGGAAGTTCTTGGGAACTGTGACTGAAATCTCAGCACTCTCCTGTTTGGCGTGACAAACAGGGCTCAAAGAGATCTGCCAGCGACCTCACTGCAAAGGACACACTGCAGATTCTCTCCCATGCAAGCAAAGCCCTACGTACATTAGCTACATACTAAATAAATACAAGGGGGCAGATGCAACTAATGCATTACTGAAAACCAGCTGACAGTTGTAGCAATGCCAGCAGACAGGGGAAGGGGAAACCGTGCTTACTAAAATCTGCAGGCACATTCCCTTTAGGATCTTGTCTAGGCCCCCGTGTCTCCTGGAGGCTGGCAGGAAGTCAGAGGGGTTCCCCTATTTATGCTTTTGGGGATGCTGGATCTGAACTTCCCAGCTGGTTCCTATCTCTATATTGGGCCAAACCAAAAAGCCAGGCCCCAGTGCTCATGAAGTTTGGGGAAGGTTAGATTTGGATCCAAAATTTATGGTTCAGGCCCGTGTTATCAAAGCAAAGTGGTGAAGTATCACGTTGTGCGTAGTGACTGGGGTTATTCACCTCCTTCGTGTCTGGGTGGTGACGCTGGAAGAGGCAACTAATGCAATGTCTGCCTCTTTGCACCTGCCCTAGGGGAGAGCTGATTCCAGAAGCTGCCAGCTATCCTCCATTTCCTTTGGCGGATACAAGCTCTCTGCGTTTCGGAGGCAGCACAGTTAGTAAGGTAATGGTGTTCTCATATTTTGCTGCCATCTCATATTTTGGGATGACTATTCCTGGGATGCCCGCTGTCCGTGGAGCAAAGACTCTGATAGCATGGCCATGCAGCAGGCGTAAGGCTAGGATTTAGTCACGGAGGTCACGGCAGACGTGGATTCCGTCACTTCAACAGACCTCCGTGACTTCTAGGACTTCAGGAGGAGGAGGAGATGGGACTGTGTGTCCCTGCCCTGCAACTGGGGCTGGCTGGAACCAGGACTCTGCAGCCCCAGCCCCAGCCCCGTGACTTCTGCCGGGGGCTGTAGCCAGGGCCGCACACCCCAGCCCCACGGTGTCCCGGGCTCGCCAGAGGCTGCAGCTGGGGCCACGCGCCCCAGGCCCGCAGCATCCCGGGCTTGGCGGATGCTGCAGTGGGGCTGCGTGCCCTAGCCCTGCAGTGTCCCAGGCTCGGCAGGAGCTACAGGTGGGTCTGTGTGCCCCCTTGCGGCTTCCCAGTCCCACAGCTGCGGCCAGCTCCAGAACGGGGGCTGTGTGCCCCCCATGGCTGTGCCCTCTCCCCCCCGCTGTGGCCACTGGAGCTGGGGCTGTTCTCCCAACCATGGCGAGCGCTCGGCTTGTCGGGCCCCTCTCCCCATAGGACTCCCTTCCTCCCCCCATCTAGCCCTGCCCCCTCCCCCCGTCACAGGCTCCGTTAATTTTTGTTTATTGCCTGTGACCTGTTCCTGACTTTTACTAAAAATAACTGTGATACAATCTTAGCCTTAAGCATGCGTAACTGGGGCACTGAGAATGATCCTCTGGGTCCCAGCTGGGCACTGCTTGAGCTCTCATACACAGAGGAGAGAGGAGGTGCAATCCTCTCTCTCTATACAGGTCCAGCACCAGCTTCACAATCACCCACAGACCGCCCGTGGAGAGTTCTCCCTTTTCCACTCTCACTCCTGCATTAACATTTAACTCCCAGTTTCCTAATCCCTCAGGGATAGCAGAACAGGCACAGATCTAGACTCTCAGGTCAGCTCTGTGTGACACTGCCCCGCTGGACAGGACCATAGAACAATAGGGATGCTTTTACTTCAGCATCTCAGCGAAATGTTAGTGCCTTTCCCAAAGGGGAAAGGGCTCAGACTTCTGCCCCCAGTCACAGAGGTGCACATCAAGGAGAGGCACAAGAATGTGAATCAAGGTGAGGCACATCAAGGTGAGGCACCGCCGCAGGGACTCACCTTGTTGCGGGCCGTGGTCGCCCCCACCTTGTTGAACTTCAGCAGCTCCTTGATCACAGCGACACTGCCTTTGGAGGCAGCTATGTGGGCACAGGTCGAACCTTCCACGTTGGCAGAGGTCACCAGTTCCGGCTTGTGCTTCAGAAAGAACTGAACCACCTCCGAATGGTCATTTTCAGCGGCCAGGTGCAATGGTGTCTGTCCTTGCTGAGGGGAAAACAGAGCCAGGCTCCGTGAGACCCCAGCCTGTCAGCGAACCGCTTCGGCAGGAGAGTGGGGTGGGAGGAGGTATTGTTTCATGGTCTCTGTGTGTATAATGTCTTCTGCAGTTTCCACAGTATGCATCCGATGAAGTGAGCTGTAGCTCACGAAAGCTCATGCTCAAATAAATTGGTTAGTCTCTAAGGTGCCACGAGTACTCCTTTTCTTTTTGCGAATACAGACTAACACGGCTGTTACTCTGAAACCTGGGGCTTAGTTGTGTCTCGATTCCTCTGGGGTGGGCCTGGTCAGAGGTTAGAGGCCAGGGCGAAAGGGGGGACATTTTTCAAATTCACAAGTTCAGATCTGAAGGGCAAAAATTTCCCCAAATTAAAGCTTCTCTAAGAAAGACTGGAAATTCAGCCCTGGGCCACCTGGACTGTACCTAAAGGGTCATGTTTTTTCGGGGGTAGAGCTGCTATTTTTTGGTCAGGCAGCTGGAGACTGAAAACAAAATCAATCACACAGCTGTGAGGGTTGAATGGAAAAGCATTTTCACCTGCCAAGACTCTTGTCCAAGATCCTGTGTACCTGCTGCATCATCTGATGGCAGCATTCATTCAGCGGCCAAAGCAGGGCATGGGGCTATGGGGCACAAAGTCCCTTCTCTGCTTTTGGCATTAGCAAAATCAAAAACACGAGGGGAATTTTACCTGTGTTCTCTGGCTCCTGACACTGCTCCCTAAGATACCTGTGAACCTGCAGCCAGGGCCAGATTAAACTTTTGTGGGCCCAGCGCCGAACATATTTGTGGGCCTCCATGGGGGCAGTGGGGCACAGCGCAGGGGGATGGGGGAGTTGGTCCCCGGAGCGAGGGACCGGCCAGGGGCAATGGGGCATGGTGCGCCGGGGGTGGCCCTGCTCCGCCCAGAGCGAGGGGACTGTTTACAAACCGGCAATTGCCAGACGCACACTGGTCCACCCAGCCCTGCGCTGCCAGTGTGCCCCTTCCCCTCAGGGGTAGGCCCACGCTGAAGCACACCACCCCTTTGTATAGTGCTCCCCTTTTATGCCCAGCGCCCCGTTGCCCAGAGACCTCTCCTACAGATCCCTATGTCCAGCGCCGCCCTGGACTCGCTATCCCCAGTGCGCCCCCCCCCCAGAGACCCCATACTGGCCTCCCACCACAACTACACAGCTCCCTGCACACCACACTGCCTGACCAGTGCCCCCCCACAGACCCCCCCCCCCCACTGCCAAGCACCCTCCTCACAGTCCCACCATCACAGTCGCACACCACTCCATATTCCTGAGGGAATTGTGCCTCAAAAATTTTGAAATTCTGTGCACAATATATTAAACATCGGCCAATGGGAGCTGCGGAGGCCGTGCCTGCAGGCGAGAGCAGCGCATAGAGCCTCATGGCCCTTCTGCCTAGGAGCCGGACCCGCTGGCTGCTTCCAGGGCGCAGTGCGGAGCCAGGACAGGCAGGGAACCTGCCTTAGCCCCCTGCCCCAGCCCACTGAAAGTGAGTGAGGGTGGGGGAGAGTGAGCCACCAAGGGAGGGGGAATGTAATGAGTGGGGGGCAGGGCCTCAGAGAAGGGGCGTGGCAGGGGGCGTGGTCTTGGGGAAGGGGCAGAGCTAGGGTGTTTGGTTTTGTGTGATTAAAAAGTTGGCAACCCTACTCAGAAGTGGCGCAATCAGCCAGGCCAGAGCAGGAGTGGGGCCTGCGTGCCAGGCTCCCGCAGGACCCACCTGCCTCCCTGGAGGGGCCCAGCCAAGCCCCCCGCATTTTCCCCTCACACCTGTCCAAGACTGGCCCGGCCCCTGTGGTGGTGGTGGGGGGCCCACAGGTGGCTCGGCTGGGGTGGTGTGCGGGGCCCCACAGGTGGCAGGAATCAGAGACTGCCCAGAGCTGGAGCTGCGCTGGGGAGTGGGGCAGACCCCTGGTGGCCCCAGAGAGTCTGCCCAGCCAAGCCCCTGACCACAGGGGCAGGGTTCAGGCAGCAGGGAGGGGGTGAAGAGGAGAGAGCGAGCAGTGGGTGGGGCCTTGGGGCAGAGCGCAGGTAGTGCAGGGAGGGGAGGCAGGGCCACCGTCCGGACACCTGGGCCCTTTCTGAGTGTGGACCTGGTACCATGGAGCCACAGGCACTATGGTAAACCCGGTACTGCCTGCAGCATAGAACTACGGTACCATAGAAGCTGCCTGGCCTGACTCCCCTGGGGGCCGTCTCTAGGCTGCTAGCCGACAGCAGGACTTGCTGGTGAAGATGGACTAGGGGCAGGGGTTTAGAAAGCAGCTAAAACACCGGCCGCTCAGTGAGAGACACGGGTGGCCTTGTGTGTGCACGAAGGCGGAGAAGGAAGCCTGCACTGCCACAGGTGTAACCCAGGCCGTGGCAATGCCCGTGTGAGTTTCTGCAATCAGTGCATCTTCACTAGACAGGCTACGCTCCAGCCTTTGTTAATTACCAAGCAGGACGGTGGCTAACAGAGTGCTAATGAGCCTTGCCAGGGCATCTATTCCCAACCTTGCATGGAATCCTACCTGACGTTCCTGGAGATGGGCCGGGTTCTGCATAGCCCAGGACATTGGGTGAGTTTAGAGCTAGATTTGAATGGGAATAACTGGGTCGGCCAGCGCTTAAAGAGGTCTGAAGAAAGTGTGTGTGGGTGTGGGTGTGTGCGGGGCGGGTCTGTCAAGATTTGGGAGCAGGAACTTTGGTAAAACAGTGCCTAATGTGCACCCTTCCGTGTTCCAGGTCGACTTGAATATATATCGTTTGCTGGTTCTGTGACCCCTTGTGACCTCCCCTCCCCCTGCCTTTAAGCAAGGGGGCTGCTGCTTCTTTAAAATGGGGTGTCCGCCTCCTCCAACTTCGCGCCAACACACAGTGACGGGGCTCAGCACGGCAATGTCATGGTGCACAGTGGTGCTGCGCTCAGTGGACTGAGGGGTTTCCTTTGGTTGCGAATGCTGGGGCTAGGATATTGGTCGTGTAAGCACTCGTCAGGGCATGTCAGGGTTCGGTGCATCTGCGCCCTGTCCCTTTAAGGACCGAAGGTCTGCTGAAGAGGCCAAAGGGGCAGCAGGAGAGTTTTTGGTGTGCTCCAGGAGGACTCAGCAGCACTGGGGATTCGTCGAAGTGTGCGTGTTTGTTTTTTGATACTAAATTTAATAAAACTCCAGTTTTAAAACGGTCCCGGATCTGGGAGGGTAACAGCTGCAGGCTGTTTTTATGGGAGGCGGGAAGCAGCTCTGAGTGGGGCCCTGAGAGGAAGTGGAGGTAGAGTTTCTTGGGCACAGAGCTTGCTGGAGAGGCAGGCTGGGGGATTTCAGAGCAAGGAAGCTGCCTGCTGTTTGTTTCCACTGCATGCAGGGAAACGGGACGTTGGTGGACGTTCCGTGTCCATGAACCTGATTATTTCTCATCCTAACAGCAGCAGTCGGGTAAGGCCCTGAATTCTGGCTAACTGCTTGGGCCAAAGGGGCAACGCATGTAATACCAACGCATCACGAGGCTGTGCTGCGAAGCTCAGTATCAGTGCAGGCCCCTCTAAGTGTCCTGCAAGCTGGGCTGCTGTTGGATAATCTCTTATATTTCTTACACACAGACTCCCAGGGCACTTCACAGTGGGGGCCCTCAGGATCTCAGCACTAGTAGTGGATCAGCTGTTACCATTCCTATATAATTAGCGCTGACTCGCCTTTTTTTGAGGAAAGAAAAGGAGTACTTGTGGCACCTTAGAGACTAACCAGTTTATTTGAGCATGAGCTTTCGTGAGCTACAGCTCACTTCATGAGCTTTCGTGAGCTACAGCTCACTTCATCGGATGCATCCGATGAAGTGAGCTGTAGCTCACGAAAGCTCATGCTCAAATAAACTGGTTAGTCTCTAAGGTGCCACAAGTACTCCTTTTCTTTTTACGAATACAGACTAACACGGCTGTTACTCTGAAACCTTTTTTTGAGGGTCTCCACAGAGGCTTCACGGACTAAATGGGCCATGGAGAGCAATGTAACCTCTCCCCAGTGGAGGAAGTTCCTCCAGGTTACAGTCAAGGCACAGTGGTATGGGGCAGTGTGCATGCTGGCTGACCCTGCTGCACCAGTTCTGCATCAATACCCAGGAGTTGAGTCTCCAGGGCTCTCCAGCCAGCCTCTTTCCATAACAGTCTCCAAATTCTGGCCAGAATTCCTCCAGCAGGAGAGAGGTCTCAGCTGGCAGAACCAGTTCCACTCCAGTATCACCCGCCCCCACCCCCAGCTAAGAGGTTATGCTGAGGAACAAAGTGGGCATGTCAGGTGAGGGCAGGGCAGAGCACTGTGCCATTCCCCCATCCTCAGCTAGCAGGTGATCCCTTAAGAACTTTGTGCCATTGGTGTAAGCCCGTGCAGCCCCCAGGCTGCTCTAATTCATGCCAGGGCAGGCACAGACCAGGCCGTTGAATCAGAGAACTGGAATCAGCTCCCAAAAATTCCCCCAATTTCCCTATGCCAAGAACATCTCTGTGAAGGACAAAACAATCTCTTTTTAAAAGATAAAGTAACAATTGAACATGCTCTTAAGCTAAGGCGCTATTAACAACAGCAGTTTATACCGATTGGTGGCCTTTGTCTTTTACGTTTTATTTTTCCCTCTTGTTTTCCACATGGTCCCCCTGGTCGTTCCTGCTCCCCAAGAGGTAAAAAAGAGCTCCTCCAGCATGCTCCTTATTGTTATTTTTAGCGGAGGAACTGATAGCGAGAATGACAAGAATCAGCAATGGAAAGAGGCCAGCAAGTGAAGTATCCGGTCGTAAAAGCCAGCACAGAATGTTTGCAATAAAATATCTGTATGCAGGGGGAAAAGCAGCATGGGACACAAAGCAGAGCAGCGAGCGATGAAAAGTGACGTCTGGAGTGGGGAGGTGTAAGCACTCCCCCCAATTCAATAACAAGCCGTGGCATCTCTAGCTCATCTTCCACTGAAGGAGCTCACACACTCCAATGAATTAAGCCCCATAGGAGCCCTTTGAATGATCCCTGACCCCAGTTTACAGATGATCCCTGACCCCAGTTTATGGAGGAGATGATATGATGGGATAACATGATTTTGGCAATTAATTGATCTTTAACTATTCATGGTAAATAGGCCCAATGGCCTGTGATGGGATGTTAGATGGGGTGGGATCTGAGTTACTACAGAGAATTCTTTCCTGGGTATCTGGCTGGTGAATCTTGCCCACATGCTCAGGGTTTAGCTGATTGCCATATTTGGGGTCGGGAAGGAATTTTCCTCCAGGGCAGATTGGAAGAGGCCCTGGAGGTTTTTCGCCTTCCTCTGTAGCATGGGGCACGGGTCACTTGCTGGAGGATTCTCTGCTCCTTGAAGTCTTTAAATCATGATTTGAGGACTTCAATAGCTCAGACATAGGTGAGAGGTTTATCGCAGGAGTGGGTGGGTGAGATTCTGTGGCCTGCATTGTGCAGGAGGTCAGACTACATGATCATAATGGTCCCTTCTGACCTTAATGTCTATGAAAACTGAGGCACAGAGCAGTCAAGTGACTTGCCCAAGGTCACAAAGCGAGTCAGTGGCAGAAACAACTCCACTCTCCCCCAGAGGAGTCAGAAGGTGGCTCTTGTGGCAGAGTGGTTCACGGGGTACTTCTGCCATCTGACAGTTGCAAGCGGCTGATCAAATTCAATTCAGCAATAGATTAGAAACAGAGCAGGGTTCCTGAAAGTTACAACCCATGGGATACCCTGCCCTTTATACACCTACGGAGAGCTAGCTGGATGGCAGTATGCAGTGCCCAGTGGTGAGGCTTCCTTTGGGGAGGAAGGACAATCTAATGACTACGGCACAGAGTGGAAATTCAGGAGACATGGGCTATAATCCCAATCCTTAGACAACTTTCATCTCATTGCTTCCAAATGGGGATAATACCACCTCAACTCAATGCCTGTAAATCCTTGGAAGGCACAAGCTATAGGAGAGCAAAGTGTAACGATCTGGGGGAGTTAAAAGATTTCTAGGCCCAGGGGCTAGGAGCTTTGGAGCTGGTGTTCTGCTGACGGACTAGCAGTAACTGGTGAAGGGGCATCAAGCACCCAGCCACCATGGCATGGGGTCCCCCTACCTTAACGGCATCAGCAAAGGAAAACAGCAATCAAACAGGGATGGGGTAATGATGAGACACTGGGTCCTATCCAGACAGAAAGAGCCTGAAGAGCTCAAGGAGAAAGGAAACTATTTTGTCTTTGACGGCAGCAGCTGCAGGATGTTTTGCTCCGAGATATGTGCTTGTTTCAACAGAGCTCGTGAAACACGATTCCCGGTGCAGGCTGCAGTGCCTCGCTGCGGGGCCAGGACAGCGCGCTGGCATCCACGCGCGAGAGACTTACCATGTCGGTGGCATTGACGTCCGCGCTCATGCTCAGCAGGCTGGTGCACACGTCCAGCTGGCCGGTCAGCGCAGCGAGGTGCAGAGGGGTTCGCTTGGTCTGCCCCAGAAGAAAAGCCAAACACACTTCAGCACGTGGCGCTGTCCCCAAGGAGGCAACACAAGACCAGGAGAGAGGGCAGGCCTGTAGGTATCCAAGTGCACGTGGATGGCTGCTCTGGGGCAGAGACTGCTTTTGGCCTTTTAAGGCCTACAAGGTGTGTCTTCACTAGGGAAAGAGGTGTTTTCGTACCACGTGTTAACTGACATGCGGTAAGGTCCTACTGAAGGCAAGGCAGTTTGTAGCTTCCACCCATTAGCAAACTGAGGTGAAGGCTCTGGAGGAGCCTAGGGTTTGTACCTCAACCAGCTAACACATGTGAAAGCTACACACTGCCTTGTCTCCACTAGGATTTACCTTGTGTCCGTTACCTCATGTTGCCTAACAATACACCTCTTTCCCCAGTGAAGACGAGGTCTAGGATTTAACAGAGGGATGTTAGCACGTGCTAACAAACACCTTTGAAGAACCTGGTGTATTCAAGGCCCCCTGCCTTTAACACGTGCTAACTCAGTCAGATTCAAGCCAGGGCTGACCTTATGGGTGGGTGACATGGGCGACCGCCTGGGGCTCCGTGGTCAGGGGTTGTCATGGTCAAGAGGCAAGGAGCAGGGCAGGCCTGGGGTGCGAGGCTGCAGAAGGGAGCTTGGGGCAAAGGTGGGAGAGGCAGCAGGACCCGGGGTCATTGGGACCTGGGGGGCTGGGTGGAGAGCCCAGGGAAGCAGTGGGGGCACTGTGTACTGTGGGCCCACCCTTGACACATCCCCCTGGCTCCCAGATCTGCCTCTTGCACACCTCCTACAGCAGGGTTTGCAAAGGGGGGGTCCTCCTCGGAAGGCAGCCTTACAACCATCTTCCACAGTGCCTGCACCAGGGGACTGCTCCCCCAGCCAGATAAGGGACTTTACCATGTATGAACTTCACACCATGTATCAGCCCTGAATAAACAGCACAGGGCAGTGGTAGAAAGGACACAGTTGGAGGTTAAGTGAAGGGTGGGATGGGGTCAGAAACCACATCTTCGCAGACTTAATTTTGGTAGCTGCGGGGAGCCTTGACGGAGGTTCACATTATTGCAGTTCTAAACTTATCCCAAGCACTCCAGTGATTGTCCTTTGGAAGGAAGCAGGCTTGGCTGGTGGTATGATCAAGGCCCTTTTTGCCGTTTTTACATAGCTCTGTGCCTCCTCACCTCTGGGCCTGGAGCCATTTATTTACTAGCTGAAAACTTGAACAAATATTCTTAATGAGATGTAAGCTCTGATTGAAGTAGGGTCGGCAATGGGCACAAGGAGAGAATTTGGGCCGTTAGTATCTAACTGAACCCCTCTGAGGATAGCTTTTACTGGACTCCCTCAGAGGCTCACAAGTGGGTTTATTTTTGTCCTTACAACGTAAGTCTTACAGAAGGGTTTCATGTCCATCCATGCATCTTTTGTAGCCAAAACCTGTTTGGGTCAGACTGAGAACGTCTGTTTCTGAATCAGCATTAGCAGCCCTTTGGGTTTCTACTGCTTAAGAATTTGTCTTTTTCTTTTAAAAGTGCCCTGACATCTGGCAGTTTTTTGTCTGGGTTCAGCCAGTCACAGAGTTTGGACCTAGAAAGCTGGTCCCTTATGACTTTCTTTGCCACTATTGTTATTTATTAATAGTATAGTATGGTGACACCTAGAGGCCTCCATTAAAGATCGGTGTCCCGTTGTGCTAGGCGCTGTACGCACATATCAAAGAGATGCTCCATGCCTCAAAGAGCTTAACAGTCTATGCACGTGGCATGACACAACAGGGAATAAACCAAATAAAGGAGCAGAGAACAGGGTGAACAGCAAGTCAGTAACAGTTAGCATAAGTAGCTACAATCTAATACAACCTATTCTGATACAGCCTAAACCCTATCTGCATACTGGTCCGACCCCTCTGACTCTGAAGGCTGCTCACTGTGCGACATTTCAATCGGCAATCACCTCCACTCAGAGAGCCACCTTAATAGCCAAGCTCCTACCCATGTGCAGGTTGGTTGCGCCTATAAGCCACTCCTTACCAGGGTCATAGCATCAATGCTGGCCAGGTGAGTCTCCACGAGGAGCTTGACTAAATGGTTGTAGCCGTTCTGAGCGCTGAGGTGAAGAGGTGTCAGGCCCAGCTTGGTCTTGGCATTGACGAAGGCCTTGTGCCACAGCAGCATGTCTGCAATCTGGTCATGGCCGTTCTCTGCGGCCAGGTGCAAAGCTGCTTTCCCGTGCTGCAAACAAAGCCACAAAGCTAGCTGCTGCGGTTACACAGGGAACCGGAAAATCAGAGAGATGGGCCACTGGAACCATGGATTTTAATAACCTCCCATTCCCAGGACCTTCCTGTGTGCTCCAGACACTTTATATACTCTGCCATGAAACCATTGCTGCGTGACCATTTTTGGCCATAGTCAAAGCAGTCAAGCAAGTGTTGTGTGTGTCTGTGTAAAGGCATGAACGATAAGAAGAATAGTCCAGTGGTTAGGGTGATAGACTAGTACTCAGGAGACCTTGGTTCAAGACCCTGCTCCACTAATAACTTCCTGTGTGATATTAGGCAAATTGCTTACCCTCTCTGGATATATCTACACAGCAATGAGTCTGAGAGCCTGGGTCAGTGGATTTGGGCTCATGCTGTGGAGCTAAAAATAGCAGTGCAGAGCTTTGAGCTCAGGCTGACACCTGGGGAGGGTCTCAAAGCCTGGGCCTGAACATCTCCATTGCTATTTTTAGCCTGAGAGTGAGCCAGTTGATCCAGACTGAGTCTTGCTCCCATGGGTTTGTTTTGCAGTGTAGACATACCCTTTGCATCTCAGTTCCCCACCTGTAAAATGGGGATAATAGCAGTGCCCCACTTCAGAGGGGGTTGTGATGTGCTCAGATACGAGTGTGATGGGAACCACATACGTATCTAAGGCCTAGTCTACGTTGGGGGCGGGGGAATCGATCTAAGTTGACGTACTTAGATCTACTTACCGTGGTGTCTTCACTGCAGTCAGTCGATGGCTGACACTCTCCCGTTGACTCCGCCTGCGCCTCTCGCCCTGGTGGAGTACCGGAGTCGATGGGAGAGTGCTCGGCAGTCGATTTATTGTGTCTAGACTAGACGCGATAAATTGACCCCCGCTGGATCGATCGCTGCCCGTCGATCCAGCGGCTAATGTAGACAAGCCCTTAGATAGATACTGCCCTCCAATGGCTGGACCCCAGAGAGCACATAGAACTTACTACCACTAGCAGCCAAAGGAACTTTCTTTTAGATCAAATGCTAGAGGCCTGTGCTTCTGGAGCTTCAGGATATGGGTTCTAGTCCCCGCTATCCAGGGTTGGGAGTTTGTGTGATCACTGTGTGGTGTTTGCAGCACATGAAATTATTGTAGTAGCTTTCCTGCACCAAGAAAGTTTTAATACCCTCTCTGGCCAGAACAGCATGAAGCCAAATATGTAACAGAGATTTGCCTGCAGAGTAACAATCCCTATATATTGTGGCAAAGTTCCTCCTCTACCTTGGTGAGTCCTGCGCTTATCGGCGGACTTTGCTCGCCTCAGAGATTCACAGTAGTCCTCAGTTTGGCCACTTTCGTGGCTGAGATCTGCCGTTCACTCAGCTAACCTCATCACTGGCCAGCATGGGGAAAAGGAAGGAGAACAATTCCCACAGTCTCTGCTGGTCCACCTAGTGGGTCGGGGGACAGGCCAGGGACCTTCCCCTCTGGTGGGACCCACAGTCCAAGTCAACTCCTCCTGTATCCAATAGGGAGTTGGGGGGATGGGTGGGAACCCGGGCCCGCCCTCTACTCCGGGTTCCAGCCCAGGGCCCTGGGGATCACAGCTGTCTATAGTGTTTTGTGTAACACCTGTGTGACAGCTACAACTCCCTGGGCTACTTCCCCGTGGCCTCCTCCCAACACCTGTATCCTCACCACAGGACCTTCCTCCTGATGCCAGATAGCGTTTTTACTCCCCAGTCCTCCAGCAGCATGCCCTCTCACTCTCAGCTCCTTGCACGCACCTCACTAACTGGAGTGAGAGCCTTTTTAAACCAGGTTTCCTGATTAGCCTTAATTAATTCTAGCAGCTTCCCAATTGGCTACAGGTGTCCTAATTAGCCTGCCTGCCTTAATTAGTTCTAGAAAGTTCCTGAGTGTTCTGGAATAGTCCTTGTTATTTTACCCAGGGAAAAGGGACCTGCTTAACCTGGAACTAATGTATCTACCTTCGACCACTCTTTTGTAGCCATCTGGCCTGATCCTGTCACAATATGTACATAGTATCATAGTATCGTAGGTATCCCGTGTGTTACAAACCATGTCCCTGCCCCAGGTTGCTTACAAACTAACTAATCTGAAAGCACAGCTAGCTGGTAAGGGGTAGAGGAGACAGTGGCCAGGAACGATGGCACACAGTTTTTCCAGGCGGAGCAAATCATCTATGGCATTTGCTTCACATGTTTCTTGTTCATTGCATTTGAATAAAGTTTATTTCATGACTGGTTTGAGATTTAGATTTCTCCCCTTGGTGGACTACTCTGGAAAGGCTTCTTGGGAGAAAGGAGTTCTAAGGCGGTGGAGGTTATGAACAAGTCAACAAGCTATGTGTATTTGACCTCAGAGATACCCCCATGCTCCTCCAGTCACTTTATGTTCGGTAAAAGGACCGGCTGGACATTAGCAAGGACAAAGAATAAAGTATCTGTATGTGAACACTGCATAACTAACAACCAAACACAACACATGGAACCTTTAACAAGAACACCCCTGCCAGGGAGACCTTGGAAGAGACTAGCTGCAGATGTATGTGAATTACCTAGTAGTTGTGGACAATTTTTCCCGGTATGTAGAAATAATGTAGTTGGAAGACATAACATGTTGCGGAGTTATTGAGAAAATGAGGTTCATTTTTGCTCATTTCGGGATTCCAGAACAACTAGTGACAGACAACGAACCACAATTCACTGCACAGAACGTAAGTCGTTCCCAATGAAATATGATTTTGATCCTATTACTGGCAGCCCACATTACTCACAGGCGAAGAAGAGGCTGAGAGAGCAGTACAGACAGCCAAGAAAATCCTACAGCAGGAAGATCCATTCCTTGCTCTTCTGACTTACAGATCAACATCAGTAGAAACTACTGGATATAGTCCAGCACAGCTCTTGGTGGGAAGACAACTCAGAACTGCTGCTCCAACTTTGGAAAAAAATCTGTCTCCAAAGTGGCAAGACATGAAGAGAGTAGCCAAATCAGATAAAAAGGCTAAAAGGAAACAGTCATGGGATAAGAGGGAAGGTCCTCTCATGGATCAGTAACTGGTTAAAAGACAGGAAACAAAAGGAGAGAGATAAATAGCTGTGTCCCCCAAGGATCTGTACTGGGACCTGTACTGTTCAATGTATTCATAAATGATCCGGAAAAAGGGGTAAACATTGAGGTGGCAAAATTTGCAGATGACAACAAAATTACTCAAAATAGTTAAGTCCAAAGCTGACTGCAAAGATTTACAAAAGGATCTCACAAAAATGGGTGACTGGGCAACAAAACAGCAGATGAAATTCAATGTTGGTAAATGCAAAATAATGCAAGTTGGAAAACATAAAATCCCAATTATACCAACACAATAATGGGGTCTGAATTAGCTGTTACCACTCAAGAAAGAGACTTTGGGGTCATTGTGGATCGTTCTCTGAAAACATCTGCTCAGCTTGCTGCAGCAGCAGTCAAAAAAGCTAACGAAGTTAGGTGCCATTAGGAAATGGATAGATAATAACAGAGAAAATATAATGGTGCCACTATATAAATCCATAGCATGCCCCCACCTTGAATACTGCATGCAGTTCTGGTGACCCCGTCTCAAAAATACATATATTAGAATTTTAAAAAGTATAGAGAAAGGCAAGAAAAATGATGAGAGGTATGAAACAGCTTCCATAGGAGTAGAAAGACTGGGACTGTTCAACTTGGAAAAGAAACAACCAAGGGCGGATATGACCGAGGTCTATAATGTCATGACGGGTGGGGAGAAAGTGAATAAGGACATGTCATTTATCCCTTTACGTACACAAGAACCAGGGGTCACCTGATGAAAATAAGTAGCAGGTTTCAAACAAAAGGAAGTATTTCTTCACACAACACACAGCCAACCTGTGGAGTTTGTTGCCAGGGGATGTTGTGAAGGCCAACAGTATAACTGGGTTCAAAAAAGAATTAGATAAGTTCATGGAGGATAGGGTCCATCTATGGCTATTAGCCAAGATGATCAAGGATGCAACCCCATGCTCCGGGTGTCTCTAAGTCTCTGACTATCAGATGCTGGGACTGGATGACAGTGGATGGATCACTCGATAATTGCCCTGTTCTGTTCATTTCCTCTCAAGCTATTTGCCACTGTTGGAAGACAGGATACTGGGCTAGATGGGCCAATGGTCTGGCTATTCATATGTTCTTATGTTCTAAGAGCTTGTGAACACTTTTACAACAGACATCATTCAGTTTACAGAACTGCTGGTCTAGAGCCTGGTGACTGTGTTCGTGTCACACTGGATGGAGAGAAAGGATGGACAACTCCAGCTGCCGTGAAGAAAAATAATTGAGCACCCAGATCGTATGTGCTTGAGACCAAGACTGAAGAGCTCAATGGAAACCACGAACAGCTACAGTTTGTTTCTCAGAAAGAACAATCAACAGAGCAAACTCTACACATGGAGGATGAAGAACAAGAAGACAACGACTCAAGGATTCTAGACTGACCACAGCCAGTCATTGCAACTACAGGGTTCGAGTTGTGTAGTTAGAAATCCAGTACATTTCAGAGAAACGTAACAGACTGATACTTCCCAAACTTCAAAGACAGCGTGATAGTGTAAATATTGTAAGGGGTAGGAATGTACAACTTAAAGGGGGAGATGTAATAGAATGCTAAACTGTATTATGCTGTGTGTAAAATACCTTATTTAAGCTCACCTCAGCCATACCTCCTTCTCCCACAGCCCCTGCACGCACTCAGACCGCCACACCCCTCTGAGAAGTAGGGTTGTGGTGACACCAAGGAGGCGCCTGTCCCCTACCTCATCGAAGACGTCGACACGAGCGTGGTGCTGGAGCAGGATCTTCACTATCGCGGTGTGCCCTCGCTCTGCTGCCATCAGCAACGGGGACCAGTCATTCTAGAGAAGGGAGGGAGCGACGGGGCCTGCTTAGCTCTTTGTCCCTTTCCCGCTATTGTCACAGCCCTCGAGAGTCAACGCTCTCTGAGGGTCAGAAATGCTGTTAATTCAGTGGTGGTGAAAGGTGCTGGACTAGCAGCCCCAGTGACGGAAGCTCCGTGTAGCCACAAGACGATGGCAGCACCAGTTTCCGCACGCGCCTTCCTTGCCAATGCGTTCTGGAGGGACCCACCTCTGGCACTCATATGGTATCTCAGTAAGTCCCCCCCTCTCTTCTGGGGTGGTTGTCAGTTAACACCTGTTGTGTCGGTGGCTCTGTGACATGGCCACCCATCTCCTCAGAAAGGGACTGAGGCCACCAGCTCACTCCATGTCGGCCAAAGAGCCGGCAGATGGCAATGACTCTTCACCACTACCCACCCAGCCTAGGGGCAAATGACCCATCACCATCCTCCTGGGACAACTGCCCCCCTAGACCTTTCCAAGCCAATACACCACCAGAGACTGCTTTATTTCAGTGGTTAAAGGTAAAACTGGTGAACTGGGGCACATGGCTCCTTTGCGTGAAGAGGATCTGGGATTTCTGAGTAGCCAGTGTTAGGAGCTGAGTCTCACAGGGGAATGCTCCAAGGGGACTCAGGGACTGGGGTTCACCTTTTGTTAACCTGCCAGGCAAAAACAGAACTGGCATAGCCTGGAGGAGAGTGCTTGGGTGGCTGACAGGGCAGTGTTGTCAGGGAGCCTACAAGCCAGACTCCTGCATGCTGCAAGCAGGGGGTAAGCAGGGGACTCAATGCTCTGGGTACCCCAAGAACCATCCCATGGAACTATAGCGTAAAGAGTTGAGTCAAGGCACCATGCGGTTATCTATGGTTAGTGGGTATTGTTCTCTCTGCTGACAACTGAATATAGCCTGCCACTTGCCTAGTTGGGAAGGATTTTTCTTCAGCATCCATGTCAGTTTAGCAGCATCAAGACATGCTGGCTATTTACCATTTCCCTGGCTATTCAAAGTCACAGGTGATGAAGGGTACAAGGTCTAGATTTTTGCACAGTTTGCTCAGTGCGGAGCAGAACTCCCTCACCTCGCTTACATTGCAATGGAACTCTCCTGAGCTAAACTTTATTCTGGTGATTGCTCCTGCTGGGGAAATGCTCCCCTCAGAGATGCAGGGGTGAGGTCCCAGCCCAGAACAGAAATACCTTGGCTTGCTTGTTAATGGACTGCTGCATTCGGCTGGTGCTAATGTGCTTAAGCATCTCCAGCAGGACATCCGCATTGCCCACACGGGCGCAGTAATGCAGAGGGGTCTCAAGGGACTGCAACACAGAAATAACCAAAGGGACTCTGAGAAACCTCTCTCCGTGCACCCAGTTAGCCTGAACAACTTTGCCACCCACCCGGGCAAGAGTGGGGGACACCTTAAAAACAAATGTCCTTCCTGTTATGCATAGACCATGAAGGGAAGGGTTTGCTCTGGGGTCCTTAACCAAAACTCTTTCCTCTCCACTATGGTGCAACATGCTTTGCACTGGTTGTTTCTCCAGGTGATGGGCTCCACCTCAGAGGGGGCTGCGCTTTGCTGGTGTGGTGCATCTAGAATGGGGGAAGTGCTTTGGGATCCATCAGGATGCATAGAAATATCAATGTGCGTCATAAACATACAGTTTTGTTTGTAATTATTTTCTAAAGTCTGTATCCAAGTGACTGCGTATCCAAGTGACTGCGTGGGGGCTTGTTTTCAAAAGAGCTAAGCACATAAGCTGCTTTAACAAGGACAATGGCACTTTTGCCAATAACTCCCTATGTGGCCCACTGAGTAAACGACCCTTCTGCCAGGAGTCTTCAGGACAAACAGGACACAGAATAAACTCCAGCTTCATAGGTCTGGGAAAACCCATGCCCCCAACTTCGCTAACTTTGAAGTTCCGTTCAGTCTGTTGGAAGGAGCTCGGCAGACGGCCCACATGCTGATAACAAAAACAGTGATGGCACACATCCACTGAGCCTTTTTCCCCCAGGGGCCCCATGCTCGTACGTACCACTCGCGTGGTACGGGAGATGTCGGCATCGTACTCCATGAGCATGGCAATGATCTTGGTCTCCTCCCCCTCAAAGTGGACCATGTCCTTCTTCACTGCGGCAGCCAGGTGGAGGGGTGTCTCCCCTGCCTGCGAAAGGGTACGAGCCAAAACACAACAAGCAAAACAGCACACGCACCCAGCACCTCTGATTGTGCTATCATGCAGCGCTGTTCTGTAACCACTTGGGGTTAGCACAGAGCCTGGGCAAGCACAGGAAACGACGCCCTGCAAACAAGGGAATCTGGCCAACTTCCTCCGATTCTTCCCTATTCATCTACAGCTCCCCTGCATGGAGGCTACTCTCAGTTTATCCTACCCTGTGTTCAGACTCTCCCATGCTCATGAGTGGTAGCCAAAAACGGCCTTTTCCCTTTCTAGGTCATTGATCTCGCCATAGAGGGGCTACAACTCAGCAGGAGTTTGCCCTTCTGCCTCAAGTCTTCCAACGAACTCAGTATGAATGTGGAGATTGAACAGCAGCCCATCCGCTGTTGTAGGGTCTGATCCAAAGCCCACGGATGTCAGTGAGAGTCTTTCCATTGACTTAGGATCAGGACCATAGAGAGGAACCCAGAGCAGAGTGAGGTGGGGAGAGGGGACAAGAAAGGGTGGGAGGATTTCTGGGCAGAAAGTGGCAGTTTGGGCAGACCCAGACCCTAGAAGGGGTTTCTAGTACCACCACTGAAAAGCAGGTTTCTGTGCCACACCTTCCAGCCTTGGAAGGGACTGGACATCCCAGTGGAGGGTAGCGGTGGGAAGGGAGCCTTCAGAGGAAGTGGAGGGTCCTACAAATAAAGCCCATCTTACAATGCCACTTGCTAATTGAGTTGATGCCCAGTGTATCGGCCTAGTCCCGTGGCCTTATCTATCATGCTGGGGGTGGGCCTGGGGTGCTTGTTGCCATTCTCACCCGGTGCCCATCAGACAAATAGGGACTCTGCCACATAGCCCTCCTCCTCGCCATAGGAGCGGGTTACTGATCGAATGTGAGCACCTCCGGCTGTCCCCATGAGAGGGTGACAAGTTTGAGAGGTGTCTCTGTGACTTGGCTAGGAGGGGTTCATCCCCCATTCCATGTCACCCCTCCCCCCCCAACATGTACATAGCATGCTCTGTTTCACATGCCCAGACATTGGGCCCGTCTCATGTACAGGCCCCTCCCTCTCCCCCTGGTCACCTTGTTTTCCTGGTTGACGCAGGCGGAGGCCTCCGCGTGGCTCTTCTCCGTGGCCAGGTAGTTGAGGATCTCCTCCACCACGGGCAGGTGGCAGTGCTGCACGGCGATGTGTAGGGGGCACTCTCCAGCCTGCCGGCAGGAAAGGCACATTCAGATGGGCGGCTGCCTCGCTTACAGGGCTGTCTCTGGTACTGCACGCGCCATCTCCCACCACGATATAAAACAATCTCCTCCCATCTCATCCTCATTCCCTCTCTCCTCCCAGAAATGAATGACCTTGCCAGGCATGGTGGCAGCTGACCCAGCCACATGCGGAGAACCATCCCTCAAGCCTAGCTCTAAACTCCTCCCTCTTCAGCCTCCGCACTTCTAGGTCTGTAACCCGAATAAGGCTAAAGGGGGGATAAACCACCCCATTCCTTTAGGCTCTCAGTTCCCTTCAGACATCCACTGACAGCGCAGAGAGTCACATGCCTCAAGTGTATATCATAGAGGTTGTTCTGTGGATGGTTTCCTGTACGCTACAGAAGTGCCAAGGGCTCTGCCTGAAATTTAAGGTCCTTTGAGTTTCAGGATCATTGTCTACGACTCTCCACCACCGGGCTGAGCAATCATTAGCATGAACACGGTTACTGAGTCTAGACAAGGGATTTCCTATTGGCTACACACCCAAGCGCTAAGCAGGATTGATCCCTGCTACATCAGTCTTTCTAGCTGTGAGACAGTAAAAGCAACCCGTAAAAACAAACAAACTCAAAATATTGGGCCAATGCCCCCTTTAAAAAACACACAGAAAACTTTGTGATGGAAAAAGGAATCCTGAATAGTCCCCCAAGTTCCCTTCTTTATTTTTAGCACAGGTTTTGTCTGCCCCTCAATACTCTGTGGTGACTGGACAGCGACAGAAATGATCCCGTCACAAGAGTCAAGAGAGTAAAGTTGAGCAATCGAGAGTGGAAGAGACCATTTCAAAGACTTTTCTGGCTTGTTTTTGACAGCAGCTCTTTCTAGTCAATAGCTAATTACTAGCCTGGAGAAAGGAAGTCTTCGTTAACTATCCACCTCCCCCAACCTGTTCAGTGGCACATGCTCTGAAACGCTGAAGAGATTTTCCAGCAAAATCAAGGAGCGGCAGCACCGACACTCATATTTCTAAGGTAAAAAACAGACACTAAAAAGCAAAAGCCCAACCCTCTCAGGCTGCCTTTCTAACCAGAGAGAAGCCAAAAGGGCACAAACCCAAGGGCTACAAGCCTTTTTAGGTCGGCTTTCTCCACGAACCAGAAGGCAGTTGTGTGCATTTGGTTTTGGGGTGAATTGTAATGCTCCTGTGAATGGGGATGCTGGCAAAAGCTGAGCCTAGCAGTGCAAGCAGCACCAAGCTTCCTGCCCACCCAGCTTTGCATTTCCATCATCCAGCCCTGGGGTCTCCCCAGATCAGACACTGCTCATCGAAACAAGGCCGACCCAGCTGCGCGGAGTGGGGCTACAGAGCTGACTGGGAGACCGGCGAGCTCATTGAAACACTTAAAACCTAATTCCTATGTGAGCCCAGCTTTCCAGAAGAGACAGGCCAATGTATTCACAGCTCACTCCATCACCTGGTTATTTTACTTGGCCTCATAACTGCTAAATAATGAGCAATCCGGGTTTGTTTGACAGATCGGTCTAACCCTTTGTGCATGTTAATGTTAAGACATATTTTAGTTCTGACATAAATCCCAATGGGATAAGACTGAGGTTGAAGAAATGATCATCACTGGCCCACCGTGGGCTGGATGGTCCCAGCTGCTGGGGGTGTGCTGGAACCAGTGCTCAGTACACACGCAGGTACTCGCTACTCCCGACGGGGCAACATATGGGACTTGGTGGGCCAATGGTCTGATCTGCTCTGGCAAGTCTTGTGTTCCTGGTCTTTCCCACAGAAGGTTCCTGGGACATGTGGCAGAGACCGAGTGGGTCTCGGCTGCCTTGGGGGCCACCTACCTTGGACTGTGAGGTGAGCTCCCCTCCTTCCTCGATCAGGGCCTTGATCATCCTCAGGTTGCCGTGGCGAGCTGCGACGTGCATGGCCGTCTCACCGTTCTGCAGCCAGAGCGCAGCACTGAAATGAGTGACATGCCAGCAGGATCCAGCCCCTCCCTCTTTGCCCCCAGGAACGTGGCTGCGTGCTTTACCTCTTGTTCCACATTGACGTCGGCGCCGCTCTTCAGCAGCATCTCTGCCACCTTCTCCCCCTCGTGGATGCAGGCTGCGATGTGCAGAGGCGTCTCCTGGGCCTGGGGGAGACACAGAAGAAGACTCAGAGCCCTGTGGAACAGCGTTGGCTTCTCTTATTACATCCACTCAACCTGAGCCTCCTTGGTGTCTGGCACCCTGCGTCATCACTTACTCCTGTGCAAGGGGGAGCAGCATGGGGGCCTTCTGATTGGGTAGGTTTCACAACCACCTAGCACAAAGGGTGCAAAGCAGGGGGGAATCAGGCCTGGTATATTTCATACACTTCTCAGAACCCATGATTGTCAATCTCAGTCTCCCCGGGACACCTGGAGTCTTCTTAGCCTCCCCGAGCTCCAGTGTCCAGAATGAGTGGCATGGATGCCTTCTGCCTGACAGCCAGTCCTGCCCCTGATCTAGGGCTGCCACCTTCAAACCTCATCCCATGGCACAAGGTCATTGAGCCATGGGCAGAAATTTTCTGAATTTTGATTTTGTTTTGAGAAAATGTTCACGTTCCGCTCCCCCCTCATTTTTTATCCAGCTCTTGTTGTGATGATGTCACTGAAGAATTAAAGCATCATCACCACACCATGGTAGGACCTCTCACATCATGACACTGTATCAGTTCGGGAGGTGTTTTGGTGCAGAGTTCACAGTCAATTGCAGGGCATGGGAGTGCCATGTTGAAATCCAAACCGGTCCACAATAATCAGTCAACCCTTTCTTACCCTCCCCTCAAGACTAGTGGGAGAGTCATCATCAAGGTAGGAGGAGGAGCTCTCCCTTTTCCCTTCTAAAACCCCAGATCTGGTGGCTTTGGTCATATTTATATGATTTCATTTATCCAGAAGTCAAAGGTGAATGTATAAAGCTATGACACCATCTGGAACCCAAGCCAGTTAGCACTTTCTTTCCAAGATAAAACCTCATAAGTATTAAATAAATTGCAATTCTATTGTATCGGACAGGCTCTCAAACCACCAGGGATTTCTGTCATTGTGAGGATCAGACTGAGGTAGGTTAGCTCCGTCTCCCTACCTACAAGATCCCCGTGGCTACCTTGCTAGCACACCATGCTGCTAGTTTCAGCCTGCTTTTTATAGCTTGGATTCTGAGAGCTGCAGGGATTAAACCAAGGAGAATCACAACAAAACAGAGGTTAGAGCTGGGCAAAATTTTTCAAAGAAATTTTTTTTTTTAAAGTGAAATAATGTAGATTTGGGTCAACTGAAACATTTTGCAAGTTTGTGTTGAATTTGCCTAATTGTTTTGGTCACAAAAAACAACAACGACAAAAATTTTCTGAAAAAGTTGAAATGTTTCATTGGGTTGTTTTTGAAATGAAACGTTCTAACTTTTCAATTCAGAACAACTTTCCCTTTTGAATTTTACTTCAATGGAATGTAAAGACATATTTTAAAAGGTAAAAAACTGGAAAACAAAACCAGATGGAATCGTTTTTGATTTTTCTGTTTGGCCACTGAACCAAAAAATCAGTCCCAGCTCTGGCAGAGATGGCAAAGCTCTGTGTGGGCCATTGCAGGATGGCTGCCTACACCACGTGTGGACTAGATGACCCAAGAGATCCTTCCATCTCAAACTTGTAGGATTTCACATTCTTCAATGCTTTGCAGAGGCTACTTCTAAATGTCTTCCATGTTGATTATTCCCAGTATCGTCAGAATGAGACACCCCGGGAGCACACGGAGGCCAGTGACACCCAGAAACTTCACAAGTAATTACATGGCTGTTATCAACAATTCTGTTATGCAGATAAACAATGGCACAAAACACTGAAATCCAGTAGCAGATAGACAGGGGGCATAAAGTTTTTAGCCTTATGACTGATCGCTCACATCTCCTGCTGAAGAAACCCGGAGTGCCAGTCATTATCTTTCCCATCATCATCATCTGTCCTCCTGGCAGTGCCGGTGCTACCCCTTTGGGGGCCCTAAGCAGGAATATTTTGCTCTGCCCCCAACACATACTAATAATTAATAGGGGGCCCCGTCGAGCTGCCTGGGGCCCTGAGCAATTGCTTAATCTGTTTATGCCTAGTGCAGGCTCTGTGTCCTGGCATCTTCTCGTGTGTCTTCCCCCATCCCCATCCCTTCCAGCACACAGGCCTGACAACACCTTTTATCCTGTGTCATGCTTACACATGCTAAGGCTCATACATATGCATAAGGGTTCCATACTTATCCGTATCCACATTCCACTGATTTAGGGGTGTCCCATTTCTCAGTGGCTACCCCTTATTGTCAGTAACATCTACATCAATGAGTTACCATAGAAACTAGAGGCTATTACAGAATTCCCCAAAATGTTAGTTTCAGGTATCCTGCGGTATTAACTGGAACATTGTGGCATATTTTCCAGTCTATTGCTGCATGGTTTCCCGAACATCGGCACTTAACACATCTTTTACTGTGATCTTACACTTTATCAGCACCAGGTTATCTTTCAGTATGGTCATGCTAACCTGTTTCAGGCCTAAGCCTTGTGTGGCTCAGCTGAATATTTTACAGGCCTCTAGGCCCTGGGTCACAATACTCATGAATACGTATATTTCACCTCTATATCCCAAATATACTTACTGTCTTTTATTCTTGGCTACAAAGCCTCTGCCACTTCCCTTGGGAGAATATTCCACAGCCTTTAGATCTCGCTCTTAGGGGCTTTGCCGTCACTGCTTGTTATAAATCCCTAACAACCTCCATCCCTCAGAAGCATTTACACCATGGCTAGTGGCTCGTGTCCCACGGAAGTGGTGCTTAACCGATCTGTACAATGTCTTTCTATTTGTTCCAGCATCATACAAATATAGAGGAATATTTCCAGCCCAGAGGAGCTGTCTGTACAGGTCCCATTAGCTTTATTGGGGGTACACACTGATAACTCCCCCACCCCAGCCAGCAACAATCCATCCCAGGGTGTCCCATTTCAGATGGGTTTCCCTGCGTGTGCTCAGGGCTCTCACACCCCAGCTGGCGAGAGACCGTGTTAGCCAGTCCCCGCAGTTCAGGCACTTGGCTAGCTGTTCTTCCCTGGTGCAGAAAACGCTGCTGGCGGGTGGTGCTGTGGCGCCACCTGATGTACGTTTGCAACATCACTACAACCGGGTTCAGAGGGAGCCTGGAGTAGCCTTCTGGCTTTTTAAAACCGACCGGGGCAAATTCGAATTGGACGCAGCAGAGCTCTGTGTCAGTGAATGAAATCCCAGCAGAGCCCACAAAGATCCTGATCACTTGGCAGTCTGTACCCCTCTGATATAGGGAGGGCATCAAAAACACAACCCACTTGGGTGCCGGGGGGATTGGGAATAACATGGTATTGTTACAGCAGAGGAAGTAAGAAAGAAGCACTGATTATGAAAGCAGGAACTAAGGTTACACCTCCTGCAAGGAAGAGTCACACCCCAAGTTTCGCCCCTACCTTGCCTCCCTTGAGTTGGACCCGGGCCCCAAAGCCCAGAAGAGTCTGTACCACCAGTGGCTTGCAGTGCTGGGCAGCAATGTGCAGGGCCGTGTAGTTTTCTTTGGTTCGAGCGTCCACCTCTGCCCCCCTTTGCAGCAGGGCCTTCACCACGGCAGCATGACCGCGCTTGGCTGCCGCGTGCAAGCAGACCGCCCCATTCTGAAAGAGAGGCAATTGGTTCCCCTGGTGCTTGGATTTTCAACACTCCCTCCCTCCATCCACTCTGACACCTTAACGTGTGCGGGGTGGATCGATTTGCCAGAGGGCTGGGGCATCACTTGTGCCGGAGGAGCTGGTACGGCCACTCTGTGTAGCTGGGGCTGTGGCAGACTCACATCCACCGTGGATCAGGCATGAGATGGGGGACACAACACGCATGGATCAGGGGGTTACACTGGCTCTTTGTGGCTAAGAAAAGCGGAAATATAGAAAGCTAGGTGGGGAAACAAGTGGAGGGGGATTATGAAAGTAATTTGGGGGTAACCGTCATCGAAATTTGGATGAAAGTTTGTGTTGAAATGAGAAAGACTTCTGCCAGTTCCATAAATCAAGTCATGGTGATACCGAAATATTGCTCCTGGCACCCTTCTTATGCATGTGAGACACCTGGCAGCTTCCAGAGCTCATCAGAAAAAGGTATGGAAAATGTACAAAGAAGTGAACATTTTTCATTGGGTTTGAAATGTTCAGTGAAATTTTCTCCCCTCCCCAAAAATATCACTTTGTTTTGGGGGGGGCGGCAGGGGGTGGACAGCCAGAGGTGAATATATTTCCCCAACATTAGTCTGTTCTATGCAAGGTTTATTGGGACTGGAAATGCAGTTTCAATAAAGCAGATGCAACTCCAGGCTAAGACGACAGCTGGGAAGGAAAGATGCAGCAGTAAAGGGCAGCAGTATGGCTAATGGAAACAGTTTAATAAACAAATTGGACTCCTATAGCATCTTAGCACTCAGGATCTCGGTGTGTTTTGGAAACAGTCTTATACCAATCGCTAGGAGAAAGGTAGAAATCCCCATTTCACAGATAGGGAAACTGAGGCAGAACGTTATTAAAATGACTTATGTGATGCCACATAATTAAATCAGTGACAGCTGAGTGGAGCCCTGCCACACAGTTCACATATCTGATATATGGTGTCTGTCCCAGGCATGCTACTGTCTGGGATGGTTTATAAGATCATAAGTTGCTAGGGTGGTGGGAAATAAACCTCTCTTGTCTCAATTTTTACTTTTCCAGTAAAAAAATAAAGGGGAGAAAGTAAGCTTCTAAAAAATCTTTTGATAAATTTCAAACAACGTGACATTTTTTCACAAGTTAATGTCTTTTATTGGACAGCTTCTGTTGGGGAGAGAGACCAGCTTTCGAGCCACACACAGCTCTTCTTCAGGACCTGTTGGTCCGAGGATATTCAAGAGACGAGGACCCGAAGAAGAGCTCTGTGTGGCTTGAAAGTGTGTCTCTTTGCCCAGCAGAAGTTGGTCCAGTAAAAGCTATGACCTCGCCCGCCTTGTCTCTCTAAGATTCTGGGACCGACATGGCTACAACACCACTCCATCTTCTTCGTGAACATTTTTGTTTTGGCTGAAAAGGCGTTTTCCGTCCCCCTGAACCCAAGTGTTGGCCGGATGTTTTGGAGCAGCTCTAACAGCTGACATTGGCCCTGCCTGACTCTCCGTGCTGGGTTACCTTATCGGGCATGTGCAGCAGGACTCCTTTCTTCAGGAAAGCCAGAGCGGTGTCAGGGTGCCCATGCTCAGAGGCAACATGCATGAGGGTGCTACCGTCCTGCAGGGAGCAAGGATGGGCAGCAAGTAAGGATGACAAGAATCTCTGGGCTAGGCAAGAAGCTGGGCAAAGGTTCCACAGGTGGAGTGGGTCAGATAAGGACCCTGCCTCCTAATGTCCCAGCCCCATCTCCCTCTGTCCCTCCAATTTCATCAGTATAGTATTCCTGTACCACAACTGTCTCCTGCTTTCACCTGTGCACCGGAAATAGGCTCTTTTTGGTGTGCGGGCCCTTCTGGGCAGCTGTCACAATGCACCGGCACTTGTGCTGCTTGTGACTGACATTACAATGAGGGCTGGGCGCCTACAGGCAACATGCTCACCACAGCTACAGTGGACACAGGCAATGTTGGGGATAGAACAGAAAATCAGCCCAAACACTGGCCTCTCCCACATGACACAACAGCGAATCCTCATCAGCTGGCACAAGGGTAGGGGTGGGCTAACTACGGTGCAGGGACCACATCCGGACCTCTAGACATTTTAATCCGGCCCTCGAGCTCCCGCCGGGGAGCGGGGACAGGGGCTTGAACCACTCCGTGCGGCTCCTGGAAGCAGCGGCATGTCCCCCCTCTGGCTCCTATGCGTAGGGGCAGCCAGGGGGGCTCCGCACCCAGGAACCGCAGCCAATGGGAGCTGCAGGGTGGCACCTGCGGACAGGGCAGTGTGCAGAGCAGCCTGGCCGTGCCTCCACATAGGAGCCGGAGAAGGGACATGCTGCTGCTTCTGGGAGCTGCTTGAGGTAAGCGCCGCCCGGAGCCTGCACCCCTGAGCCACCTCCGCACCCCAACCCCCTGCCTCAGCCCTGATCCCCCTCCCACCCTCTGAACCCCTCAGTCCCAGCCTGGAGCACTGTCCTGCACCCCCAAACCCTCATCCCCAGCCCCATCCCAGAGCCCGCACCCCCAGCCAGGACCCGCACCCCCTTCCTCACCCGAACCCCCAATTTTGTGAGCATTCATGGCCTGCAATACAATTTCCATACCCAGATGTGGCCCTCGGGCCAAAAAAGTTGCCCACCCCTGCACTAGGTCTTTTATCCTCTCAATGGGCCACCACCATATGGCAACATGCGCAGCCAGTGTATTACAGTGGAAGTGTCCCCACATCACATTTCCGTGTGGATTCCAGTTAGAGCCTTGCGACCTTTGTGCCCACAACCCAAACGTCTTTGAACAAACCAGTTCCCTGACAAAGAAAGGCACTTGCACTGCCCTGGCTGAGAAAGCTGGCTAATTCCCGCCTATTCCTTGGCTTTACACTTCATTTCCCAGCACTGTGTGTGAATAGACATGCTGAGGGTGTGGCGCCAAGCTAAGGCAACAAGGACCTAATTTCCAAGCCAGTTTTGTCTAGCTCAAGATTGTGAGCAGCAACCAAACAGTGGGTACAAGTCGTGGTCCTCTCTGGCCCGTATGCCAAGCTGCTACTCAGAGGAATGTAGACACACCCACACACACTCACCTTAGTGCGAGCTAGCACATTGGAGTGGAACTTCTCCGTCAGCAACTCCACCACATTGGTGTGGCCTCTTTCTGCAGCGATGTGCAAGGGGGACCTGTCCATCTGCAACCATCAAAGAGAGCAGCGTTTCCAGGGAAGCAACTGGAGCCGCTGGCATTTATATGCAAGTGTAATGTGTGCTTGGGAGGGAGAGAGCCTGTGTGCAAACCTAAGCGGAACATACCCTCAGCTGGAACAGATCAACACCTGCCTCTACTACACTTTGTATAGCCAGGGTAAGCCTGGATCTGAAGCTGTGGAAGTTGTGGGGAAGCTGGCATGGCTGCTGTTCTTGGGGTACTTGCTCATTGGCTAGATGACTTCAACCTGCCAAGGGTGTCAACCTATTACCAGCACTACCGCCCACCGAAACATTTGTTTAAACCACCACAACACACAGCACTGCTAAACCAAGCAACGTTCGCAGAGTCAACTGCATGAATGATCAACCAGTTCATTCAACAGCTCGGGCCTCCTTGTCTTCATTGAATTGAATCAGTTAAAAGACAGATCCTTACTGAAGAGGGGAAAGGCAGTTACCCCAGGCTGACTGGAATGGGCCCTTGAAAGACTTTTCTCCCTTACCTTGCCTAGGGCTGCTGCCTGCCTGGATGGATGGGGAAGGGGAGGAGGTCGAACCACTTTCACCAGCACCATGAAGTTTAATGAAGGGAGGGAAGTTCCTGGTTTGGACTGTCTGCCTGCTGAGGCAGATGCAGGTTTGAGGGCTTCCAGGCCATTAACACCAGAAGCCCTGTAATCAAAGGCGCCCCACAAGGAATCGTGTAGTGTCCGCCAGTTTCACAGGTATATTACTCCACTAGCTGCCCCAAAATGACTCAAACAGGACTCTCGGGATGCTCTGTAAAGAGTTAATCAGCTCTCTGGCATGTCTAAGTAACCGTGTCTCCGTCTCAGGATGAGCCAATGGCAGTTTACTCTGATGGTGCAGAGCTGCACATTGTATGCTCTGTTGGTTGAAGGTATTGACCTATCCACCCACCCATCTATTACACCTCTCCGTTTGGTACTGAAGTGCAGAAGAAAAGGACTCGAGATCCCATTAAGCACTCCCTAAGTCAGCCAGTTCCCAGTCCCCGCCCCCTTTTACACACCTTGTCTGCTACGTTAGGATTGGCCTTGCAGTGATGGAAGAACTTCAACAGGGCTTCATCGCCTTCCCACGCAGCGACATGTAGAGGAGTCTGACCTTCATCCTAAAACAAAGAGCGTTAGAATGTCCTGGCTGTAGTGTAACCGAGCTGCCCAGTGGCTCCGCCATTAGTCCAAGCAAACAACCTACTGGGCAGGAGAATTTGGGTACCTGAGATGGCCACCTTGTGTTGCACTAAAGCATCACCCCTCTGCCCTGAAAGCTTCACCTCCTGGAACGACATCACCTGGTTAACCAATGTCACTGTTCCATGCCTGGAGATAGTGAGGGTGCAGCTTCCTGTAGTGTTGGGGCTGCTGCTGTCTGGAGAGCAGGGTCTGGCCTAAACAAAGCCAGATCAGCTTTCAGAGATGCAGCACTGCTCCAGAACTGGGTAGGCCCAGCTCCTGCAGTTTGCAAACAGAGAACAGGTTTCTAGCAAATGGGAGGTATTTGCAGCTCAGGCAGGACAATCTCTCAGCCGGACATGAGTCTCTTGGGGGGGGTCTCTCACCCAAGGCCTACTGAAGCCTATGGAAAGACTCATTAGTTTCAATGAGCTTTGGATCAGGCTTTCAATGAGGGACAGATCAACTCTGAATTATTACTCATCATTTGTATTACTGGAGCACCTAGGAGCCCTAGTCATGGACCAGGACCTCACTATGCTACACACTGTACAAACACAGAACAAGAAGATGGTCCCTGAATAAACCCAACCTACCATGCACCCCAACTCCCATGACTTCCCTTGGGCAATTTCCCATGTTCTCAATGCCCCGAAAGCCAGTACACTGTGACACTGACAAGAGACCAGCTCCTATTAATTCCTTCCATTGTTTTCCTTTTATTGTATTATGTAAAGAATCTATGACCCTCTGCTGAGGACTTCCTGGGTCATAATTACAGACAGAACTTGGAGCCTTCTGGTCCAAAAGCCCAGATCCCACCACTCCAGCTAAAGCAGACTCTCCTTGGGCAGTAGGCATGCTAGAGCTTCCAGCATACACTTCCATGGACCTCTCCACTCAGTTACATCTATTCAGAAGCCACCCCAATGAAGTGTGTTTCATTAGGTCACAAGTCCTCAGCTCGGTGGGGAGGTATGTGAACAAGTCTCAGTGGGTCTTGTCCATCCTCCCTTTCTCTATGGCTAGATAAAAGGGGGTCCCCGAAACTATTCTGCTGTAACCTGGGGTCTTCTTAGTGTATGTGCCATGTGCCTCAGGTGGCACGTGGCCAGGACTCATCACCGAATTTGGTCCGCTCTCTTTCTTAGCTAACCTGGGGTGCTGGCATGGAACAGTTGAGAATCACTGAACCACGTAACTCTTGTGAAAGTTGTTAGCGCCAACTATTGGGGAAAATATAGAACTGAAAATGGTGCTTGCATTCCTGCCAAAGAGAAACATCACCAGAGAACATGATCAATGGGAGTTGTTCGCCTGGTCGTTGGAACCATTTCTGATTAGTACATTTGTAAACGTGTGATTGCACATTGGAACCTGTCCTTCGAATCAACGTGTTCCTTTTAAAACCAGCCTCCTTACTCTGCCAAACGCTGGAAGGAGAAGGCGGATTTGAACCCGCATGGGCCTTTCAATATATTTCAGCACAAAGCTGACAAGTGCTAGTGCTAAGTCTGCCCTGGTTCTGGAATGCTAGCAGACTAGATTTATCTTGGCATTTTGCCTAATTCACTTAAGGGACTTTTATAAATAACCCAGGACCTTTTGGCCTTGCAGTTCTACAAAACTGCTTTGTTTATTTGACTGTTTAAGTTGGTCCTGAAAGTTTTAATGAAAATAAACTTCTTGTCAGAGACCATTTTCTTCTGGGATCCCTGAAAGGACCTCACAAAGGATTGCGCAGCTCTTTGTAACAGGTGTTTTCCTTATTTTTTGCACCTTTGGGTTTATTAGAGAAGAAGACAAGGAAGAGAACAAATAATTTGGGGAAAGGTTATTGGCCCCCAGCTGGTTACACGCTTTCTTTACCCACAGAGCCTGCTTCAATCCCTGACTTTTATGAACCTGACTAGAGCGATGGACCTCTTTCATTTGTGCTCAGTGACTCTAAGCCCCGCTATGAGAAACTACACTGGTAACAACCATAGTTAGACCCTTTTCACAACGGTGGTGCTAGAAGGATTCAATCCATAGCGTAGCTAGAGAGAGAGACACACACAAAGATTGTACAGCGGAAGAACAACAACCCCACCTCTTCAATCATCCCCATTTGCTTACAGACCCTGGAAGCCATATGAAACAGGGGTCCCACAACTTTGAAACCAGGGTCAAAAACTCCAGAGTCCTGTCTACCTTAGTGCTGATGTAACCCCTGACCAGCTCTCCTCCTAAGGTGAGGAGAGCTGGTCAGGAATTTTTCATCTAAAAATGCTGATTTGTCAAAACCGAAACTGTTTGTGAAACAGGGTCGGGTTCAACAAATTTCCTGACTTGGAAAAATGTCAAGAAAAATGTTTCCGAGTTGTTGAAATGTTTCATTTTGACATTTTTCTAAATGGAAAATTCTGTTTCAAAATGACTTTTGGAGAGAAAACGACTTTTTGATTTCTAGTTTAAGCTAATTAGACTGGAGAAAAAGGTGAAAAAAGTCAAAATTGAAATGTTTTGAAATGAAGTGTTTTGAATAACCCAGAATGGAAATAAAAAAAGCAAGTTTTCTGGTTCATGAACATTTTTGAGATTTTGACTTTTCATCCCAATTCGAGACAGGACAAATTTTGAACTCTCGAAAATATTTGCAGGACGGGAAAACCATGTCCTACCCCTCTGTGCCCGATCCAGAGGATAAGAGTCTGTTACAGCCCCCGCTAGGGAGCCTTGCCTCTTCAGCTCAAGCTACAGCTACTCAGGCTTTTAACTCCGGAGGTCACTGGTTCAACCAACCAGTATATCTGCCAACATGGCGGGCATCACACCTACGCTGTTGGTAAGCGATGCTGCAACTGCTCTGTTGCTAATTAACTTGCACCAATGTTCCTAGTGCAGCCATAGCCAGGGAGACTTGAAAATAAGTGTGAAGAAAATTAGTTGAGTATTTAAAGCTGCAAACATTTAACGTCACTAATTTTATGTAGGCACATGATCTCTATCATTGTTATTAAATTCATTTTCAGCATGCATGCAGTTAAAGGGTGGATTTTTAAAGGCTAATGTAGTGTATCAATGAGCTGGTAAACTCGGCTAGCTGAATACTTCCATGTAGAGGAACTTTTGATTTAAGAAACCTCAAGTTTAAGCTGCAAGTCCAGGAGCCTTCACTGTTTAACAGCTCCTCAGGAGAGAAGGCCAAAAAACTGAAGAACCTTTGGCTTATGCCTTGGATTCAGGAATTTAAACTCCACTGGTGAAGCTACATAGAGCTTGTGAAACCCCCCCACCAAACACAATAGCTCTGGATTGCTTTGGGTTCAGAGAATTATATATAAACCACTGCCGTCTAGTGCTAGTGCAACATGAAGGTTGAAATATCTAGCAACCACACTGCCGAATAGTATTTTCTATTCCAGTTTTCTTTTTGGAAGGTAAATTTTAAAGTATTATTGACTGTGTTCAATCGAAAGGAAGTGCACAGTGACCAAGATGATGTTGCCGGAGCACACTTAGCCTTGGGAATGCCCTGCCTTGGAACATATTTCTACCTTAATATCAAAGAACATAATTTTGAATTGAATGTAATATTACAACTTGGACAGCATGTGGTGGGGGGAGGTATGGTGAGGACTGACTATTCAGTATATCATACTCAGCATATCGTTTTGATCTTGACCTTTCATTAGATAACTACCAATCTTTTGCCAAAGTCTTCAGTTATCCAAGGTTGTAGGCTATAGAACTGAGCAAATAATTCATAAGTAATGATTTAATCTCAGTGGTAGCTGATGACAGAACAAGGAGTAATGGTCTCAAGTTGCAGTGGGGGAGGTTTAGGTTGGATATTAGGAAAAACTTTTTCACTAGGAGGGTGGTGAAATGCTGGAATGCGTTACCTAGGGAGGTGGTGGAATCTCCTTCCTTAGATATTTTTAAGGTCAGGCTTGACAAAGCCCTGGCTGGGACGATTTAGTTGGGGATTGGTCCTGCTTTGAGCAGGGGCTTGGACTAGATGACCTCCTGAGGTCCCTTCCAACCCTGATATTCTATGATTGACTTCTTGAGCTTTCATTAGCAGATTACAACCTCGAATTTATCCTTTGACTTCCCCCATAGGAATCATTCACAATATTAAACTTTGAAATTCACACACTGTTGGTTTGTTACATAAATCACATGACATTCTTTCTGTTCTGTGATTGGATGACTTATGTAACCAATACTACACAGATTTTGGATATTACAACTAGAGCTGGGCAAACAATTTTTTTTGCCTGAAACCTCTTTTCAGTGAAAAATGTGGATTTGGCAACATTGAAACATTTTGTGAATTCGTATTGATTTTACTGAATTGTTTCGGTCAAGAATATTCTAAAAAAATTAATTTAGACATTTTCAAAATGAAACTTCCATTCTGAGGTTTGAAATTACTTTGTGTTTAAAAATTTCCTTTAATATTCTTAAAGAATCAAAAAAATGTAAAATGGTTGAACTGGAAACTAAATGTTTCCATTTTGTCCAAATGAAATGTTTTGTTTGACCTGAAACAAACTTTTTTTGTTTTGTCTTTTCCATTTGCTGAAACATTTTATTAAAATAGTTTTTGGGTTGACCCAAAACGATTTCCTCCCCCGATTTTTCGGAATGGCCTGTGAACTGAAAAATCGGTTATTCTCACAGCTGTAATTAAAACCAGTCCTAGTTTGAAATTCATTTTTAGCAAATATTCAGGAACTGAGCATAAAACTTGCTTCTTGTGAGGATTCATGCTCGTGAAACCTAATCATTCCAGTATTTGTACAAAGCAAACACGAAGGAGTCACAAAGAGAGAGAAGCAACATTTGTTTTTACAACTGATCGACTATCAGGAGACTTTTTCCAGCTGTCTGCTCAGCTCTAATGATAGCAAAGGCCAAACTTGTGCTCACAATACCAACCTTTGCGTATGTTATACTCACATTCTGGCAATCCACCCCAGCTCCATATTCCACTAGGATTTTGGCAACTTCCACATCTCTTTTCCTGCAGCTTGCATGCAGCACAGTGTCGCCATATCTCTGTAATGAACCAGCACCACTTTGCCCATCAATCAATCTTCAATCATGCAGAAAATGGCGGCTGATTTCTGTACTGTCACTATCCCCAATAACACAGATATCTCGGGAGCTGTAGAACCTATTACTCTGGCTCATTGAATACTGGCATTGTCGTTTGTATTTTCTGTTGTTAGTCACCCATTATCTGTGCCTAACATTGCTCCCGCCACCAAGGGACAGATTAAGATTTATTGGGGCCCTGGGCACAAAGAACATATGGCTTGCCACACCTCCCCTGGGGCCCTGGCCTCTGCTCCTCCAATTCCCCCCAAGGCCCCTCCTCTGGCCAGGCTGGAAGCCAGAGCTGGGCCATGGTAAGAGACGCCCAGAGAGCCTGGGCCACTGTGGGGAGCCCCCTCCACCTGCCCTGGGGGGGGCCCATGGGCTGGGGCCTGCTCTCGGGCACCCCACCCAGGGAAGTTCTGGGGATTCCAACGGCAGCCCAAGCTCCCTGGGTGGCTCTTACCACAGCCCAGCTCTGGCTTCCAGCCTGGCCAGAGAGTGGGGCCTCGTGGGGAAGAGGAGGAGCACGGTTGGGGCCACAGTCCCAGTGATGGTGGCCCTCCCCCCTTGTACACACGTTCTGGCACTCCTGGGGACCCCAAATTGGCTGGAGCCCCTGGGCACAGGCCTATTCATCTGCCACTGCTGCCACCACTGCACAGATGTTCAGGGTTTCCCTTTGGAGAATTGCTTAGTACCCGTTGCAGAATACTGAAGGGTTACCTTGTTCTGGGCGTTCGAAGGGCCCAGCTCTGACTCAGAGGACAGGCATTGTGCAAGCTTCATGTACACACAGCTCTACCAATGCATCTCATTCCTAGCTTGCAACACCCCCACCTCCAGCTACTCCAGAGGGCCCCCTCACACAGCCCTGCCTGACCGCAAGTCATCTGCTGTTCCATTTCCATCCCAGCTCTACCCAGGCGGATCAACCCCGGCCTACAATGCCAGACCTGGGGTACTCTGACACCAAGGCAGCTAATGGCGGTGCTACATTGGGAGACTTTTCCGAACGGTTTTCTTTCTGCTCTTCATTGTATTGTGTTAACGCACAGTAGCAAAGAACATTTATTTTTTTCCCTATTAACCCCCTACATTTTCTATTCGGCAAACACCAATTTCCTCCCCTCCCCTCCGCCCGCCTGAATGGGGCCTGAAATGGACACAAGCTATTTTCCCCGTCTGCTCGCCTGTCTGCCCACAGCATAGATGTTAACGGATTCTTCAGAACCAGCAGAGGAGGCCCAAGAGCAGGAAACAAACAGGCACCAAATCTGCAGAGGGGTTTAATTCCTCTGACGGAGTGTAAGCGCCAGCTGGTGTAAATCAGCGTAGCTCTATTGATGTCAATGGAGATACGTCGATTTCCACCAGCTGAGGCTCTGTGTGTCCATCGGAAGGCTGGAGGGGGGCATATGGGGAGTGAGTGGGTAGGACTCAGGCTAGCTCTTAGATAGAGTTTGGTCTCTCCAGCCCCTGGTGATGCAGCAGTGGGGAAGACACAAAACCAACAGAGGATGTGCTGCGGTGTCAGTGGTGGTGTGGGCGTGTGTCCCGTACCTTTTCCCGTGCGCTCAGCTGGGCCTCGGCGTGCGTGGAAAGCAGTTCCTTACAGACTCCCAGCTTCCCAGCTTCCACGGCAAGAAAGAGAGGAGAGTGGCCGTCCTGCGGAGAGGGCAGAAGGAAACCAAAGCCTTGGCAGGGCTGGTGACGCCTTTCATGCGGCGCCCCCGGGGAATGTGGGCCTCAGGCATGGAGATGGAGACACACGTTTCAGGCTGCCCCAGTCCAGCCCTGTAGCCCATGGCGTGCACTTGGTGCCACGTCTGGCCTCCAAGCTGGGCCCGTGTTGCAAGAATTCACTACCCCCGTCACATATAGGGAAAGGGCCCGGCTCACCTGGTCTTGGCTCAGTCTAGCATCTTTGTGAGAAGCCTTCAGCAGCATCTGCATCACACCGACAGCCCCAGTGGGACGGAGGGCTGCGTAATGAAGTGGCAGCTGCTCCTTGGGCTGCAATGGGGAAGGAAGGCAAGGGGCAGATTTAGACTAACACCCTTAGGGGGCAGAGGCTGCGGATTTCTCCTTTAATCTCTTCTTCACCTGAAAAGCCTGACGCACACCTCTGGGGCCACAGAAATCACAACGGATGCTGGTGCTGAAAGGGGCCGAGGGGCAGCTCTCTTATTGCAGAGCAAAGCTGCCTCTCCCTAGGGACGGCACTCCAGTTACGCAGTCTGCCTCGGGTGCAGCTGAGCAATTCACTCACCGAGCAAGAGACCGCACCAGGGAATGAATCATCGGGGTAACAGTGAACAGCCAGAGCCACTTTCCGGGGGAGCTGCTAAGGTGTTCTCACAAGGGGCTTCAGATCCATAGCGACTGTTGTAAAGGACGCTTGGCCGGCTACGATCCTAGCATGGCACTGGGCTATGGAGGGAGGCGAGCGCTAGATATGGAGTCGTTCCCCCTCCCCTACTGCTCTGGCTTTCTTGGGTTGTTTGAGGTGTAGAGCCACAATACGGACATGCCCCGCTCAGGGTAGCGAGGTAGCACAGTGCGTTGTAGTGAGGGGCAGTTGGATGTAAGAAAACCACTTTGCCTCCTATAGCATCCCTGGATGTCAAAGTGCTTAAGCCACACAACCACCTCGGGAGATAGGCCAGAGATCATGATTCACATGATTGGTGATTCACATGGAGCCTGATCCACAGCCAGACATCTTCCCATTGATTCCAGTGGGCTTTGGAGTAGTGCCTTCCAGACAAAGGGTCTCAAAGCACTCTAAACCCTGATCAGAGCCCGCGTATGGGTATATATGGGCTAGACAGCTGCCTATGGGATGGAACCACCCGGTATCGCCAATCTGGAGCTGTGGAGGGGAAGAGAAGATACGTGCAGAGTGGAAACTACAGGGGAGTTGTAGGCAGCATGAATACCATGCTTGAGCTGGACACGGGAGCTAACAACTCTACACAAAGCACAAGGGGACCCCTTGATGGCCAGGGGGCAGGACCTCTGTGTTAGGTCTCACCCACAAGATGCAGGTGCTTTATACGGAGAAGCACACGCTCCAGCATGCTTCCAATATGCACAGCCGCTCTGCAAGCTGCAGGCAGGGCGTCTGGCTTTCTGCAGTCGCAAAGTCGGCTAACTGCTGCAAAATCTAAGCTTTCAGTTACAACACAACCCCATTTCTAGCCCTTCGGGCTCCGAATTAACCCTTCATGTGTCAGCTGATGCAGTGCCCTCTCCCAAGCCTGCAAATGTGCATGGAGCAATAGCTCGGAGGGGTGTGAATTGCGACCCTTCATCTGACATGATTGACACTGAAGCCTACCAGTGACAATTCAAATAGCAACATGATTAAACTAGTTTTATTTACGCACCGGTATTGGATGCAGGACCAAAGGCAGGGTTGAATACTGGAGTGGGGCAGACGGCTGAGGTCGAGGTTGGAAATTCGAAATTCAAGCCCTAGTCCACAAAAATCTGAGACACCTCCAACTCTCCACACGAGGGGGAGGGAAAAAAGAGCTGTGTCATCTCCAGAGTGCCAAAGCCCTCCACTGTATCTAGGTGCCAAGTAACCTCCTAAACCACCTCCCATGCCATCCCAGCTGCCACCCCGCCAGCTAGCACCTGTGTGGTTGTCGTCTTCTTCCTTGCCACTTCCCTATTCGAGGTTGGTGACTTTTATAGCCTTCTTTCAATACTCATGATCATACACCAGGCTGCTGTGTCAATTGATCTCTTGGAGGTCCGCTGATATCTGATCCATGTACCGAGTCTTTGGTTTCCCCCCCTTGGTCACCTTCTGAACACAATCATTGCAAGAGCCATCCTACCAATACAGCTCTCTGGTCTCTGCTAGATATGCCCACAGCAGTGTAGCCTAGCCTCCCTCCACTTGTCTGCAACTGGAGCAACCCACATTAGGCCCCTTACAACCTACCAAGGAGTGTCCAACTACTTTACCACCTCAACATCTTCATTTCCATGGTGGCGACCATACTGATTTGCTTCCCTGTGGCTGGCCATCACTCTGTCCCATACATTAAGATGGGTTGAATTACAGTTTTAGACACTCTATCTTTTACCTTTATTTGCATCTTTTTGTCCCAGACAACCGGGGTCATGCTCCCGCCATTTGCACCTGGCAAGGTTAGTACAATACTGGACATCACTCAAAATGGCACCATCATCAGCAACCACTGAGCCTCGGTATTTATGTTCCTCTAAGCCCAGCCCACTCCAAACGATGTTGCCGCAGTTTAAAGTCAGCTTGCAGGGTCTCACGATCTACTGCACAGATCACTAAATCATCAGCCAACCGTGTGTTCCAAGGCAACTCCCCCCATGCACTCTCACTTATCACATCCACGACAACTGCAAACAAAAAGGGGCTCAATGCTGAACCCAGATGTAGGCTGACATCGACTGGAAATTCTCGACTGGAGCCCCAGGTAGTTTTGATGACAGTAGTCACTCCATCATACATATCCTGGAGAAGATGGACATATCCTTCTGGCACACCTCTCTGCCACAGACAGCTTGGGACGTAAGCCTGCATCTTCTCCAGGTCCACAAAGACCACGTTCAGTTGCCATCTTTTTTTCACTGAACTTCTCCATGAGGATTCATCGCATCAGTGGCATCAGTCGTGCTCCTTCCCAGCATGAATCCATACTGGCCCTGCCAAATTCCAACCCATTTAACAGAGACACTTTTCGTAATCATCTCCCTTACTTTCATAGCACGTGACTTCAGCTTAATTGGGCCATAATTAGCACTCAGTGTAACATTGCCTTTATGTTTAACTATAGGCACCACAAAGCTTTTATGCCATTCATCTGGCATTTTCCCTTTCTTCAGAATAACATTAAACAAGCCTGTAAAGATACCTGATACCTTCCCACTGATGACACTGCATCTCCCTGGTACTTTGTCTGGCCCATGTACCTTCTCCCTCTGCAATCTCTTCCTCTCGCATGAAATCTATCATGCCCCAGAGTTTAGTGGACATGTCTTAATTCCTCCACTGAGTTCTCCTCATCCATCATTCTTTCAAAATGATCACAGCAAACTTCATTGATGGAGCCACCGTTCATTTGCAATAGACCATGTTCATTTCTAACAGAATGCAGCCAGCTAGAACGCGGGCAACCCAGTGATATCATTTGATTTCGCAGCGCATAGGACAGAAGATGCCCATGCAAATGTCTTGGCCCAAGGTTTTTCACTTAACTCATTCAGTTACCACTACAGCCCTCTCTCAGGCATGGGTTGCTGGGCCCTGCTTTATGCATTAGCATTTCCCAAGGAGATATCCTAAATGGAACAAAGGTGAACACTCAAACTGAATCTTAAAGGCACCCCTGCATTCCCTGGGAATTTGAATGCTGTTTCCCCACTTCCCTATGTTGCTGCTCCAAGTGTGGGGTAAGGGCAGAGGGCCCAACAACAATGGCTCAGAAAGGCAGTGGGGGGTGACCTCCATAGAACAGGATTAGCGCTGTGTGGGTAGCTTGCCTTCCTCCTGTCATTCACAGCCACCATTCAGATATGCCAGCTGGCAGATACCAACACACAGCACAGCCCTTTATCACACTGGGCTGCTTTCCCTGCTCCCCTCGCCGGCTCTTGTCCATGGAAAGGGCCCAGAATTTAACCCCTGCGTGAGGAGAGGTCCCTACTGAAGAGCTGCCTGAACCTCTGCTGGAGTCCTGAATGGAGGCCTCTTTCCCAGCGAGCCCCTCACTCTCACACAGTGTCCTAGGCTCAGCACAAGAGCAGGTGATGCCCTCCAAAACTTTTCAGTGGATTTAACCCAATGGGACCCAGGGCACAAAAAAAACCCCTGGAAGTGCTGCACCACACCACCGGCACCTGCTTCTCACAGAGCCCTTAGTGAGCAGGCTACAGGTGCGGGAGGCAGGACCAGTGGAGCCCATTACTCCTGCCGCATCCTTTAGGCCAGATCCTCCCACCCATCCAGCTGTTGGAAAAGAAGCTAGAAAAATGAAGGAAAACCCAGAACTCAGCCAAGGATCAACATCACACTGAGATGTTGTTTAAGGTACAGTCATGCTTTGCCCCAATGATTTCTTTAAGCCAAGTTGCTAACCCTCACTCCGTTTGGTGCCCCGTAAACACACTTCGATTCAGACCTGGGATTGGGACGGGTCAGACAATGCACCCTTAGGGAGTGCTCTGTTCATTATCTTTATCTAACAAGAGCGAAGCTAGATTGCTAAGGCTTTGTCTACACACACAAGTTTTTCCAGTATAGTTCTGTTGGTTAGAGGTGTGATATCTTACTGATAGATGAATGCACTATAAGGTGGGTAGAAAGTTGGCTAGATTGTCGGGCTCAACGGGTAGTGATCAATGGCTCCATGTCTAGTTGGCAGCCGATGTCAAGTGGAGTGCCCCAGGGGTCGGTCCTGGGGCCAATTTTGTTCAATATCTTCATAAATGATCTGGAGGATGGTGTGGATTGCACTCTCAGCAAATTTGCGGATGATACTAAACTAGGAGGAGTGGTAAATACACTGGAGGACAGGGATAGGATACAGAGGGACCTAGACAAATTGGAGGATTGGGCCAAAAGAAATCTGATGAGGTTCAATGAGGATAAGTGCAGGGTCCTGCACTTAGGACGGAAGAACCCAATGCACCGCTACAGACTAGGGACCAAATGGCTAGGCAGCAGTTCTGCGGAAAAGGACCTAGGGGTGACCGTGGACGAGAAGCTGGATATGAGTCAGCAGTGTGCCCTTGTTGCCAAGAAGGCCAATGGCATTTTGGTATGTATAAGTAGGGGCATAGCCAGCAGATCGAGGGATGTGATCGTTCCCCTCTATTCGACATTGGTGAGGCCTCATCTGGAGTACTGTGTCCAGTTTTGGGCCCCACACTACAAGAAGGATGTGGATAAATTGGAGAGAGTCCAGCGAAGGGCAACAAAAATGATTAGGGGTCTGGAACACATGACTTATGAGGAGAGGCTGAGGGAACTGGGATTGTTTAGTCTGCAGAAGAGAAGAATGAGGGGGGATTTGATAGCTGCTTTCAACTACCTGAGAGGTGGTTCCAGAGAGGATGGTTCTAGACTATTCTCAGTGGTAGAAGAGGACAGGACAAGGAGTAATGGTCTCAAGTTGCAGTGGAGGAGGTTTAGGCTGGATATTAGGAAAAACTTTTTCACCAAGAGGGTGGTGAAACACTGGAATGTGTTACCTAGGGAGGTGGTAGAATCTCCTTCCTTAGAAGTTTTTAAGGTCAGGCTTGACAAAGCCCTGGCTGGGATGATTTAATTGGGGATTGGTCCTGCTTTGAGCAGGGGGTTGGACTAGATGACCTCCTGAGGTCCCTTCCAACCCTGATATTCTATGATTCTATGATTTATGCAGGTAAAAGCTGTAGTATAGACCAGGTTATACCAGTATAAAGGTGACAGTGATTTCCCTTCCTGTATGGGAACAGCTATATATCTAAGCAGTTTTATACTGATATAACTGTACACACTGGGGTATGGTGTTTGTGCATCTTTAATGGTACTGCTATAGTTAAAGCAATAGGACTTTCTAGTGTAGACAAGCCTGAAGGCACCTGTCTGGTATTTAAGCTCCTTTCCCTCACAAAGCCCTTGCCAAATCCAGCCCTCATTTCTTTTCAGTCCTTCAGGGGACAAAGAGCACGGCTGAATTCAGCTCAGCGAGGGTAGGCTGCCGGTGTGAAGTGGCTGAGCAAGGCCGGCTGCTGGCACCCTTCCAGAACCAGGGTATTGACGCAAGGACTCCCTGGGAGTGGGGAGAAGAATCCCGCCTGTTACCGCCACAACTCCTGCTCCCACTCACTGCCCAGTTCATCGGGAGCCCATTCTTCGCTTATGCCTGGCGTTAACCTCAGATGCTGGCCCTGGGACGAGGGACACAAGGTTCCAAACAGTAGCCCCTTGCTCCAGACCTGCCTGCTGTCTTTTCACAGGGCTGCCACAGGCCACCGCGCTGCCGAACATCAATGGCAATGCCCGATTAACTAGACATGGGAGAAAGCAGCTGGGGAGTTCTTTCTCCTGAGGTAGGATGGGAAATCTGCCCAACAATGGCTCCGTTATGCATAGTTGTCTACCCCTCTGAATGGGCAGCTCGGGGACAAAGGCGCTGTTAATAAGAGAAAGAGGAGTTTTGTTTCCCTAAAGACACATTTGGATATGGGGGGAAGGGTACCTGTGCGGTGGCCCATGAGAAATGAAAGTTGGTCTCAGTCCCTGAGGGGGAAAGGTCTTGGTCCCAACTGGCACTGCCAGCAGGCAGCCGGAGCCAAGCACTGAAAGGAAATGAGCCTGAACGGCTCTCCAACGCTGCCCGTGGATCAAGGCAGGACAGAGCCGGGGAAGCCGGCCTTGCTGCTGCCCCTGTCCTGTTGATAAATGATGTCAGCTGGCAGGATTACCAACCCAGCACCTACTTCATTCACAAAGATCCACACCGGGGGCTATTCAGAGACCATGTTGAAGCAGGGTTGTCCCAGGGATTACCTGGCCCTACACAAAATGGCACATGGTGTTCCACTGAGATCCCTCCTTGCCCATGACCACAACACATGCATGTGTCTGTATCCCCCACTGCAACCATTGTGGCTGCCTGGGATTCACCTTCCCCATTCTCTCCTCTGCTGACACCATCCCAGGCACCCACAGAGTAAGAACTTAGGACCTTAGGCTGAAGTGAACAGCAGCACTCAATGGAAGAGGAATTCAGTTTCTCCCATCTCACTGGCGCCGGGTTGGAGGTGACCCTGGATGGGGTCTCTCTCTTCAGAATAGGCACAACATGGGTTTGATCCTGTGCAGATTCTCTAAGCCAAGATACCTCAGCCCTGGCCTGGAGGGCAGGGTAGGTCAGCCTCCATGGTCTTTGTTAAGAGCACCAAAAAGGGAACCAGTGGTGGTAGCTTGGAAGAGGACTAAGGCCTCCATGAAGTCCACTAGGGACATGGCTATTGCTATGGATTTTACATGGAAGATGCTTGGATACTGTGGTGATGGGCAGCAGTATAAAACACTGCGACACACGAATGAATAGACAGATTGACGGACCTCCCAGGTCAATTAACACAAGTGAGAGGACAAACAGCAGCTGGTTACAACTTTTGGTCCCCACAGGCTTAGTGATTTGGATTCAGGTCTCTGAGCTCTGCAAGGCTGTTGTTTGTAAATGTAAGGGACGTAGCCCAGCACAGCAGAGTGAGGCGTGGCTCAAGGCTGGGCTGGACGCTTATCTCCCCCTCCTTCTTTCCCACTCCCTTCCCTAAAAGTAAGGGTCACAAATAAATGGAGGGAGAGGCAGAGACCCCAGTCACATTTCCTCCCTTCCCACCTCCAGTGGCAGTAACCCAATGCCACAATGGATCCTCGGCTCAGGGAAAAGCACCTCCTTCTGGATCACCAGCCCCACTTCCTGCAGTGCCTGGAAGGTCCTCCATCTGCATACTGACCAGGGCTAACAGTGCTCAGCACGAGATGGCAGGAATAAGCTAACTGTTACTCACCCGGGGGGCATAAAAGCATATTATATTGAGGTGTTCATTGACTTTTTTTATGCACCCAGCACCAAGGCACACGAATGCCTAACCGTTTGTAGACATCAATGAACTAATGCAAACTGCCTGTACCAGGTAACCCACCCAGCCTACAGCTCTCTCTGTGCTGTGAATAAATAACTCAGCAATGGTCCACCCCTGGTGTCTCTCGGGCTGCACCGCTGAAGGTCAGGAAAGTTGTTTCCTTTTCATTATTGTCATCCTCGCTGGCTGGCTAAGCTCACAAAACTGAGCAGGGGAATGCAGGTTCAGGGTAAGAACAGACTTCACGTAGGAAACCAGAGGAGCTCTCTCAGGAATGCAGGCAAGTGGCCAGCTCTGGGATCCGGGCTGCACAAAGCAGGCTGCAGCTCATTTTGTGCTTTACAGAGAAGGGAGGAACCCTCATGAAAAGGCACTAGGTATCTCTCACTCTCTCTCCAGAGTTAGGAACTGGGTCCTCCTCCCCCGTCCCGCTTGAGAGAAGCATCCTGGGACCCTCTGTGTTATTGAGTTAATCACTGTTCTAATCGCAGACAGCTGGGATGTGTAGGCTTTGAACTCACTCCCGTTCAGCAAAGGCAACAGAGCAGGGGGCCGTCGGCCATGTGTCGGCTGGAGAGCAGGAAGAAAGTCCTCTGCTCCACTGGGAGTTACAGGGGTTCAAGAAGAATAACAAATGTGGCTCTTGGCCTTCTAGCCTCAACCAGAGAGTCCCAGCTGAGCATCCTAAACAAACCAAAAGCACGGCTCCCTTCTCCCCTTATGTATCAACTCTCCCCCTCCAAGTGAGCCCAAGGAAGAGAAGAGCTCTTGTTGTTTACAATTAAAGGGAGTGATAAGAAAGAAGGATCCATGTGTGGCCAGGAAAGATGCAGAATTCAGCCCACAGGTTATGCTGTTTTATGAATTCCTTTAAGGACACATGCTCGAGGGAGGTTTGAAACCTATTCGTCTGGTGTTGCAGTGTCCAAGAGACAGCCTTTGTCCTTACCCTTTGTGGTAGACTCACTAGCAATCCAATCTATGCATTAGATATTTACAGAGAGCCAATCACTGTCATAATCTACACAGAGCTGGGATACCACAAGGTGGAAAGAGAAAGCAAAATCCATCCTAGTTTGTATATGAAGCCTTAGGGAAGGCTGGGAAAGGAAGAGCTTGCTGGAAAGCAGAATTTCTGTCCCACAAAAAATTCCAACATTAAAAAAAAAATCATCTGGAATGGGGATGAAAAGTCAAAATTCCAAATATTTTGAAGAAAAAAAAATTTCAGTTCACAAACATCAAAACATTTCATCTCAATAATGTCAAAACAATACAAAATATTATACATGTAACATTGAAATATAACGTAATATAGAAGTCTACATAAAATGTTTTGACATTATCAAAATGAAACAAAGTTCAAATGAATCATTTCCAATTTTTCAGTCATAGTGGAAATTGATACCTTCCCATGAAAAGTTGAGATTTTGACAAAATTACATTTTCTGACAGAAAATTCTTCCATCAAAAATGTTTCAACCAGCTCTAGACGAGGGTTCTGGAGGTTTCAGAAGTTCTCTTTGTTCATGTCCAGCCCACCGATGAGTCCTCAAAAGAGAGAATAGTTCTTTCCACAGTGCGTGAACCCCAGGCTACCATCGACTCGGGGATAGGCCCACTGCAGTCTGAGGTGTGATAGCAGCGTGGAGAGACACAGGGCCGGATTTAGGGGCAGACAACCCAGATGACCGCCTGGGGTGCCAGACTTGGGGGGCCTGGGCTCAGGGTGCTGTAAGATGTTCAGAAGTTTCACAAATGGAGGAGGGGCGCCGGAGACACTCCTTGCCTCAGGTGCCATTTAGTCTAGGGCCGGCCCTGGATAGACATACCCACTCTAGCAGCGTGGTGACGTGGGATCCAATGTGGGCTGTACAAGCCTTTTGGGGACCCCAGACACAGATTCGAGTGGCTAACCTGTGCTGAAGCCCAGGGCCTGTGTTTTAACTGCTATTACTAGCCCAGGGGAAGCTAATGCCAGTGCATCTATCTGTGCTGCACTCACACTTCAGTTTGCCGTGTAGACAAACCTTGGGACATATCCGCAGGGACAGCCCTAAGCACAGGACTAACATGAAAGGGAGAACACTAGGAACCATTGAACAGAGCCAACAGAAGTGTCCAGTCTCCTGGAGAAAACTGAACTAGCCAGAGCGCTGCAGGTGGATTGTAACACGGAGGAGAGAAGAGGCGGGACAGACTAGGTGGGCCAGAGAAAGAAAACTTGGAAATGAGGCAGATGGCTCAGAAATCAGCGGGCAGAAAAGAAGTGGCTGAAGTCAATGTTCACCACTGGATGAGGATCGGGATTATCAGGACTGATGGAAGAGTAAACGTCAGCAGGCAGCCACCATCTCAGTGAGTAGAAGAGCGGCTGGTGGCAGTTCCTGAAGGAGTTTCATGAAGGACGGAAGCTGATAACTGTGGGGTTGGCACAATGTTCTTCCATCTATTGGACACTGAAAACACTCACCGAGATAGCTATAGCTAGTGGCCAGCATGTGCCAAGAGTGCCTGATAAATAGCTCAGTGCTCCGGGGCTAGGACTTGTTGTCCATTGAAGAAATGGGGGAACTTCTGTCTCTTTAAGGAGAGCACAGGTGCTAGAGAGGGACTTCTGGCTGACCTCCCTCTGGGACCCTTCTGCATGCATTGGGTCTGGCTTTATGCATGTATTATGGAAACTCCCATAGGTCTCCTGGTTGCATGAATTCTAAAGCACTTCAGCTCGCTGCAGGTAGACATGGCAAATACAGAGACACAAACTGGGCCAGAGGGAGGTCTGACAGGAGATGCGGGAGTGGTGCTTGAGTTTATTTTGTCTGTAGGCCAGTTACCAAGAGACGTGGAGTCTGTCTTCCCAGTACACCTCTTGATTTCCACTTGCATTTTTTTTCTCTATGTACTCCCCATGCTTCCTGTTTCCCCATTGCCCGAACCCCTGGCATGCAGACCCCAGGCAAATCCCATTCCCCACGGCTGGAACTGCCTCCCAGCCCAGTAACTGCAATGTACTCCTGTGTCTTTTGCCTAGTCTGCAACTAGGAGGAGGGGCAGCAAGTGAAGCACCAGGAAGCCAGAGCAGACAGAAGGGTGAGATAAGCAGGCTGGGAGAAGGAGTGAATGAGTGCTGAGGAGGGAAAGGCAGTCTTCAGAGGAGGGAAGGAGGGCCGGCCAGTTCTCTTGCCTCTGCGCTCAGGGCTTAAAGAGCCATGATATCAGATTAATTCCCAGTACAGCAGTCAGTGCTAGGGCAACAAAAGTGATTAGGGGTCTGGAACACATGACTTATGAGGAGACGCTGAGGGAACTGGGATTGTTTAGTCTGCAGAAGAGAAGAATGAGGGGGGATTTGATAGCTGCTTTCAACTACCTGGGAGGTGGTTCCAAAGAGGATGGTTCTAGACTATTCTTAGTGGTAGAAGAGGACAGGACAAGGAGTAATGGTCTCAAGTTGCAGTGGGGGAGGTTTAGGTTGGATATTAGGAAAAACTTTTTCACTAGGAGGGTGGTGAAACACTGGAATGCGTTACCTAGGGAGGTGGTAGAATCTCCTTCCTTAGCAGTTTTTAAGGTCAGGCTTGACAAAGCCCTGGCTGGGATGATTTAATTGGGGATTGGTTCTGCTCTGAGCAGGGGGTTGGACTAGATGACCTCCTGAGGTCCCTTCCAACCCTGATATTCTATGATTCTATGAGAGGCCCTGGCTATTACCTAATAGGTGTATTTTTCTCTGAGTCATCCCACGCTCACCCAGAGACAGGGCAAGAGAGACCTTGTAAATCAGAGGTTGAGCAGAACATCCTTGGGCTGTTTAAGACCTGAGCCAATTTTACAGGTTTCTTTTTTAATGTATATAGTACCACAGAGCTTTACGGGGGCCAACGAAATGATTGCCTGGAAACAGCACAGTGCACAAAGGAATGGTAGAAAAGAACATCTCTGGGCCGCATCTGGAACACCTCTGACCGCGCTGCCAGAGGGAAGGTAACAGAGCAGAAAAGCGTTTCCCTCCCGTCACAGCTGACAGCAGACGCAATCGAGGAGGAAAGCACACGTCATCTGGAAGCTGGAATCCCGTCCATGCAAACAGCCGCCTGCACACAAGAGTCATTTTTCTTAGATGTGTTTCCCCCCTTGTTGGAGTGGAAAAAATTCCCCTGCATTCAGGTGGACAGATGCTCGGCCCACCAGGCCAGCCTTGAACGAAAGGAGAGCACTAATGGGTTCCAACTGAGCAACGGCTGAATGCGTGGGGACGGGAGGGGACTGAATACTGGGGGGGAAAAGGGGTGGGCAAGAAGTTCTCAATCTTGAGGTCTATTTGGCTGTGAAATGGTCCCCACTAGGGAAGCGACAGGAACCCCATTGCTTGGGACAGTTGAAACAGCCTGGAGAATACCCAGTAGGGAAGAAGCCTGGACGGAAGGGAATGTGGACTAAAGCAGGAATTCCCCATGTATTTCACAGAGTGGATCACAGCTTCTCTGGGATCCACAGTGGGAGATGCTATAGAAGGGCAAAGTGGTTCCAGTGTATTAACAGCGAGCAGCATAGTAGCAACGCAGCAGACTCGCTCCAAGTCTAACATGCCATGGGTACTTTGTTTTGCCAATATCAGCTTTAAACGAATGGTGGCAGTGGGGCAAGAGCCAGTCTCAGGCGCGGCCCTGGTCGGAATTACCATTCGGCTGAAGAAAGGGAAGAGGAGACTTCAAGGGCAATGACGCTCCCCCCTACCGTGCCCCCATATGTGCACATACCCCTCCGGGGACATTGGGATCTGCCTTTCCAGCCAGCAGCAGTCGGATGATCTCCCCCTTCGAGTGGGCAGCAGCCACATGTAAAGCATTTCGGCCATTCTGGAAGAGGTCAGAGAAAGAGCAGTTAGCAACACGCCCTCAAAACCTCAGCAGCAGCTCTAGCCAGCATAGGTTCAACTACTCAGTCCTGCAGGGATGGGTTTCCTCTCTCAACCTGATGGGCAGCCCACCAGCATGAAGAGCTCTGTTTAGCCATGGAGAAGGCCCAGGATAGAGACATCTTTCCTACCCAGCTCTGCTAACCTGCCTCAACACTGGCCCGGAAGGACCATCTGTCAGGCTGTGAATGGTCTCTTGCAACATACGTTAACTCCTTATGCTTAAGTCTGTTCCACCTTGCGTTTAGCTGTGAAACCTTCCCCAGACCTCAAGAAGAGCTCTGTGTAGCTTGAAAGTTGATCCCTCTCACCAACCGAAGTTGGTCCAATCACAGATATTCCCTCACCCACCTTGACTGTCTCTCTAGGCATTTATGCCATAGTAATCACTGTGCTATCTGAGCACCTGACATTGTACCTAAGGAAGGAAGGGTAGTTTCGTCTCCACCCCTGTGCCGGGAGGACAAGTATTGATGTCTCTACCAATTAGGGGGCCTGTGGAGGATCACAAATTGTGCGGTGGGGACACAGATCAACAGGGAATAAGACAGAGAGCTCCAAGCTCAAACCATTGGCAGATGGAAACTACTTTGGGTCAGTTCTGACCTGGGACAGATTTCAACCACCTAGAGGCTGAAGCCCTGAGCCCTGCTTACAAAACAGCAACCTGCCGTGCATGCTTACTGAGAGCCTTCCAGTTTTCATAGCCATCACTAGAACTGCATTAAAACCCTACGTTACAGGTCCGGGAACTCTCTACAGTGGTTTAGCCAGCCAAGCATCTCAGTTGTTAACACTGATATCAGACTCCCAGATATATTAGTTCCATAACTGGCAAATTCTACCAATAGAGTTGATGCCAATCAATGTCCTGAATACAATGCCCTCCCCCCGCAACAAAACAGCGAAGACCCAGTAAGTAGGCGATCCAACCCACAATCTCTCCACATGGGATGATTTAGAAATCACCAATCACAGCTATTGCTACTAAAAATAATCAGCTGGTGGCCAACCAGCTAACAGAGGGGAAAATCTCTCTGGTGGAAAACTATATCAAGAACTGAGCTGCTAGACAAAGATCATCCAGGCAAATTTCCACACTGCAATAAATAAATAATAAAAACATGTCACCCTTTTATAGCACCTGTCACCCAAGCACCTCCAAGGCCCCTGAATTTAGCAAATCACTTAACATTAAAACCCATTGAAGGCAGCGAGATTGAAGCACACGCTTGAGTGCTTTGCTGAATTGGGGCCTATGCACTCAAACATTCACTGACTTAAGCCTATGAGAACAATGAATACAAAGATTGCAAGTATAAAAGATGATTTGTTCTGTTCTAACCTACCCAAGATTCTAGGTAGTCCGATAGCCCCTCCTTGTCGTTTAGCTAAAGAAAATGGATTTGAAACCACTTTTCTAATGTATGGGCTTTATTAACTATCTCCAATAGATAATAACTAATACGATCACAAAACACATAATCAGATAACTACTGCTAAACTTACTGTAACATTCCCTGTCTAACGCACAACAGAACAATCAAAGAGAAAATAAATTCATCAGACAATCATCACATGAATATCAAATAAATCAATGCTCCTCTTCCCAAAACTACCTAACATCCTGAGATGATGGCCTTTTTTATTTATTGCCGTTGCCAACCCCTAAATTAAAATACCTTATTAAGGTCACTAAATTACTTACAAAGTAAAGGGTCTGGGCCAACAGTCTACATAAGCTCAAGGGTTTCAGATCTCATCATCCAACTGGAGCATCTCCTAGATCCTCAAACCACGGGAGCCATCCAGTCCCTGTGTGTGCCAAACATAGGGCATGTCTTCACTATGGGCTAAATCGGCGCCTCTGCGATTCATACAGCGGCATCATAGAATCATAGAATCTCAGGGTTGGAAGGGACCTCAGGAGGTCATCTAGTCCAACCCCCTGCTCAAAGCAGGACCAATCCTCCAATTTTTGCCCCAGATCCCTAAATGGCCCCCTCAAGGATTGAACTCACAACCCCGGGTTTAGCAGGCCAATGCTCAAACTACCGAGCTATCCCTTCCCCCAAAATCATAGAATATCAGGGTTGGAAGGGACCTCAGGAGGTCATCCAATCCAACACCCTGCTCAAAGCAGGACCAATCCCCAATTTTTTTGCCCCAGATCCCTAAATGGCCCCCTCAAGGATTGAGCTCACAACCCTGGGTTTAGGCCAAAGCTGAAACCACTGAGCTATAGCTTCTTCATCGATTCAACAAGTCTGGTGAAGATGCAATAAGTAGATGGGAGAGTCTCTCTCATTGACTTAATCAATCCACCTCAATGAGAGGCAGAGGCTATGTCAATGGGAAAGCGCCTCCCGTCAACAAAGCACGGTGTAGGTACCGCTTTAAGTCGACGTAAGCTACATCAACTTAAGTTATCTAGTTTACGTACCTTAACTAGCATAACTGACATCGATTTACAGGATTAGTGTAGACAAGGCCTCGGTACTAAGCGTTTTGTCCCTCCGCTGGCCATCTGGCTGCCTGGAGCTTGACTCTTCTCTCCTTAATATAGTAATGTTTTGTAATTGCAGCTGCAATACGAGAGCCAGGGATGTCAGGATCTCTCTCAGCTTGAGGGACCATGGAACCATTAGGTCTCCTCAATGGAAAGGACAACTTTGCTGCATTAGATTTGCAGGGCAAGCGCAGGCCCTTGGGATGATCTGCGCTGAATAACAACTTCATCATCTAACTCTTACACAGGGCGTTTCAGCCCTAGATCTCAAAGCGCTATACTAAAGAGGTCAGTATCATTACCCCCATTTACAGATGGGGAAACGGAGGCCCAGAAGACCAGTGGCAGAACTGGGATTAGAACCTAGGTCTGGCTCCCAGTTCAGTGCTCTGAGCAATATCCCAGGCACGAGAAGGCGTTTTCTATATACTCAAAGACAGAGTATGGCAGAAAAATGGGCTATTAACTCTCACCCTGTGCTTTTCCCCCGTGCCAGCATGCACTGGAAAAAGCCCATCTTCCCTGAGGGAGCTTCACATTTCTTCTAGCCTCCTCCTCTGCCACCAGCCCCTTTGCCTGCTCCCACCACCAAACCCATCCCTCAGGAGCTATGCCCTGCCTGCATGTTGCTGCTCCCAGACCCAGGGGAAGGTTAGGACCCGGCCCTGAGAGAGGACGTTCAATCTAGACAAATGCAAAGTACTATATGAGGCAGGAAACATCGACTTCAGAACTGCAGCACAGGGTATACCTGGCTGGGCGGTAGTACTCTTGAAAAGGCTCCGGGGGTTACAGTGGATCACAAATTGAACATGAGCCAAGAATGCGATGCAATTGCGGAAAAGGTGACTATCACTCCGGGAATGTAGCAGCGGGAGTTTCCCTTGTGTAAGACAGCGGCCGTAGCTGCCCCGCTCCACTCTGCACTGATAAGGTCTCAGCTGGAGTACGGTGCCCAGTTCTGGGTGTCACGTTTTAGGAAAGATGTGGACAAAGTGGAGAGCCCAGAGGAAAGCAACACAAAAGATAAAAAGTTTATAAAACCTGACCTCTGAGAAAAGAAGAGTGAGGGGGGACCTGATAACAGTCTTCAAATACGTTAAGGGCTGTTATAAAGAGGACGGTGATCAGTTGCTCTCCACTGAAGGTAGGACAAGAAGTAATGGGCTTAGGCTACAGCAAGGGAGATTTAGGTTAAATATGAAGAAAAACTTTCTACCTATAAAAGGAGTTCAGCTCTGGAAGAGGCTTCCAAGGGAGGCTGTGGAATCCCCGTTATTGGAGGGTTTTAAGAACATGTTGGACAGACCCCAGTTGGGGACGGTCTAGGTTTTCTTGGTCCTGCCTCAGTGCAGGAGGCTGGACTGGATGACTTATTGAGGTCCCTTCCAGCTTGACATTTCTCTGATTCTATGTCAGGAATAGGACAATGGGAAGTTGGGTGGTTCTGGGTGGGAGAGAGCAAAGGTGGTGACAGAGAGAGAGGGAGCAAATGGAGAGCAGGGAAAGCAAGGAGAAACTGAGGGAGACACTCCAAGAATAACCTCATGTAATGCCCGGTGGCCGAGGACAGCTAGGGGAAGGGTCCAGAGCAATAGTCAAGTGTGCGTGGGTGCTGGGGTAGTTGGGCTGTTGATTGGTATCAGAAGGAGTCTGGGGCAATGGTCAGAGTCCTCGCAGCGGTCAGTAGCTGGAAGACCCAGTCTGAGGGGCAGGATCAGTGGATTGGGAAGGGGAGGTCAGGCAAGTCAGCAGGGGCAACAAGGTAGGGCCAGGGGAGGCAGTTTAGTCAGCAGGCAACAGTCTGTTGCTCAGACAGCTTCCTCTTCCTGTTGGAGCCTTTATATGGTCCAGGTACCCAATGAGAGTGCTGCCCGTCCATCCAGTCATGGCTTCTGTGGTCTGTAGGCCTTCAGCACTAAGGCTGTTGGTGAGGGGTAGCAGTTCAGTGCCCCACCCTACTACAGCCGCTAAGGTTGTTGCCTAAGGACCTGGCAGAGCTGGGCTCAGTAACAAGGCCCTCAGTAGGGGGAGCCCAGATCCTCAGGCTGGCCCAGGGGAACCTTGGCTCTGAAGTGAGCCTCTGCTTCCTACTCCACAGGGCTGGCTGCATTTTGTTGTTTCCTGGTGAGTGGTCAAGGACTAGTACATCTCTGGGCTGTAAAAACATGTTGGCTGCTATTATTTATTATGTATATTATGATCGCACCTAAGGACCAGCGCCCCCTTGCGCTAGGGGCTGCACAAACACAGAACAGATAGCTATTCCCCACCCAAGAGAGCTTACAATCTAAATGTACAACTATAGAGAACAGGTGGAGACAGGTGGACAGACGAGGGACACAATGAGACCACAGTGGCTGGCATGAGGGCAGTGATCTCAGCACAGCAGCGGCCTAACTGTCAAGTGTTTTGTAGACTTCACAAGCTAAGGGGTAATATGGCCAAAGCAACAAGCCAGGAAAAGGATCTTTGCGACAGCCATTCGCATGTTCTCAGGGTCAAGGCCCTGCCTGTCCTGTCCCCACCCTACCCATCATCTGTCATGAGCTTTGTGACAGCCAGAGGGGAGGATGTTGCCGTAGGCGAGTTGTAAGATGAGGAGGGCCTAGACAATGGCTCTCGTCGTGTGGACAGAGAGGAAAAGCTGGATCCTAGAGATGTGATGCAGAAAGAAGCATCAGGAATTGGACATGGCCTGGATGCAAGCCCACAGATAGAGAAGAGCTGAAGAGGACGTCCAGGTTACAGGCCTGTATGATGACGAGGATGGGGGTGTTTCTCACAGAGACTGAGAAAGGCTTCTGACCTGGACTGTATCCAAGACGACAGCTCCTGTAGCCCGTTACCACCAGCCCTCCCTTAGACCCTGCATCCTACAAGAAATGGCTCTCGCCGCCCCCCTTCCCCATCAAGGCTGTGCAAACCTCAAGAGAAATCTCCTTCCAAGGCAGCACTTAAGGCTGGACTGCAAGATTTACTGTTGCTATAAAAGCTCCCAGCCCGTGGTGCCGATTGAAGGTCCTCGTGGCAGAAGAAATGCCTCCAATGCATCTTCCTGACCAACGACAGCTCCGACAGTAAGAAGCTCGTCATTAGGCATGAAGGACTCTCGCAGGAGCAGCTTTGAAAGATCACTCAGGCTGATACTGACAAATGTCAGCTGAGAGGGGATTTGTCTAGCTGCTCTCTGCTCAACAGGCTGTGACATTATTACACAGAGATCAAGCTTGGTAAACGCTTGCCGTTATTCTTAAACCTGGTGCTAGATCTGCCTGAGTGAGGCACAGCATGTCATTTCCCTGACATACACCTCGTCTCTCTGTCTCTGGGATAGCTCAGGGCAGGGAGCCTCCTATTTATTACGCACTCACATTTCTCTGACATTTTTATTTCTGAGCTTGTTTATTGGCGGCTGTGTAGTCCAGTGAATGGAGCACTGGTCTGGGAGTCAGGAGTTCTGATTCTCTAGTCCCCACTCTGCTACTGACCTGCTAGGCATTCCTCTGCAAGTCACTTCGGTTTCCCCTTCTCACCCTTTGTCTGTCTTGTCAACACACAAAGTTGCAGGAATTTCAGATTAAGAACACTGTATTTCGGTTTTGCTTAAACCTGTTCCTAATGGATTGTCATTGAACTCAGCTGATCCTGGTTGCACTGCTATAGGAATGCCCAGGAAACCTTTTGCACCTCACTTTAAAAATCCCACTTAAGTTAATCTGGTGTAACTGTATGTGGACAAGCTCTTTAGTTATAAGCTTCTTGGGGCAGGAACTGGCTCTGACTACATATGCTTGTACAGCCCCTAGCACACTGAGGTCCTAGTTGAGGTTGTAGTCATTAGGTAGCACCATGTTATAAAAGATAAATAATAATTTATGTTTGCCACAAGTATTCAAAAGTTACTCTGTGTTGCCAAGTTGCAATTGGTCAGATAAAGTCACATGATATTGTTTCTGCTCCATGACTGGAAGAATGCAAGAGTGCTTTTAGTGTGAATACTAGGACGTATGAACTTAAATGACTCTTTCTGGGAACACTCATAGGTGAAATCCACAGACATACACAATGCGGAGTTTAGCAGACGCAAATTCACTCAAAAGTCCCATTCAAATCTCCCCAGGTCCCCCAGCAAAGAGAGGTGAAGTGAGGACTCAAGATTCCTAATGTAAGAGACTAACACTTGGAAAACCCACTTTCAGAAAAGTTTGTCTCCAGGAAAGAGCAAAATCAAAGCCATTGGGGCTGGAATATTCTTTGAGGTCTCTCCTCCCAGACTCACTTCCATGGGCTACTAGTGCAAACCAAACCCTTCAATCTCAGATCGAGTCCCAGGACAAAGTCAAAGGTGGTGGTGGTGGGGTATAATCGTACAAGAGAGATACCACCAAAGCCACTCAGATCTACCCCAAACCATGCTCCTCATCAGTTGAGCCTGAGCTGAAGGAGATTGTCTTAAACCGTGACAAAGGAAGGGTTAAAAAAGAGATTTTAAACCTCTCATTGAAACCCACATGGGAAAATCCTTCCTCACCAGTAAATGCTTTAAAACCCTGCCTTCACATGGATCCCCAAAGGAATCTTCACACCAAAGAGGAGAGGGGCTTGGCAGGTGGAGGAATTGCACTGTTCTTACTGGGGCGTCTCTGGAGGGTGTCTCTGGGGTGACCTAGTGGTGAGAGACCAGGACTAGGAGCCAGGACCTGTTTCTAATCCTCATTCTGAAACTGAGGGCCAGATTCTGATCTCAGTTAGACTGGTGGTGTCAATCCAGCATAACTCCAGAGGAGTAACGTTAACGTCACAAGAACAGACTCGAGCCCCAACTCCTGTTGTGACCTAGGATAAGTCACTTAGCATCTCAGTTCTAGTGTGAAGATGAAGGTTAGCAATATTAGCCTCGCACACCCAGAGGGCTGGTCATTCCCGCAATGGCATTTCACCCGCTCCCAACATTGCTTTAGAGCTCAGACGACTTGTGTACGTGTTGCAGCTTCAGAATGCTCCCACTGCAGCAGCCTGCCCACCTCAAAGGGCTCTTCGTTTTTGGCCAGGTCTACAAGCACATGAGACAACCTATGCCAGGGATTAATTAGCTCTTTCCACCTCCCAGTGACAGCTGAGGAGCAGCAATCTTCATGAAAACCACCTCCTGGAGGGCAGCAGAGATGCTCACCAGCGACTTGTTTTTAACGCATGGAATTTCTGCAGTCCCTGCTCCATCTGCACTGACTCTGAGCTTCCCCACGGGTCCTTTCCACAGCTGCTAACTGTACGGGGCACTGAAGCACTAAGCAGGTCTATAGGACTCCATTTGAATCAGAAGAGGCTCCTGGCTTTGCCTGGTGTCTGCAGGGCAGGGCAGACGAGCGTAGCTCCATCACGTGCAAGGTATGAACGTGCATTGCTGGAGGCAGCTCCCCTCTCCCCCGGCCACTGCAGAGAGGGACTGGCACTGAAAGCCGTGCCCTGGAGGATGCTGCTCTTTGGAAGTCCTTGGAGTCCTTGCCAAGCAGCAGGAGGCATCTCAGTGGGGTGGCTTGGAAGGTCAGCAGCTGATGCAGGTGGCTGGCTTTGCCCGCCTCGCTTCTGGGGCCCCTTTCAGGGCTGAGGAGAGCCGCCGGGTTTGCATTCCCTGCATGGGTCCAGATTAGCTCCTCAAGGCATTTCAAGAGCACTTCCAGGAAAGCTCTCTCCTGGCCCGGGGTAGGGAAGGATGGGAAAGGGTGGCCTTGCAGTTACCTCACATGCAGACTGGTCCCCTGGCCAGTGGCTGTTGGGAGTGTGTGCTGACAAGGCCGTTTACAGGGGATCAGACCCCGTGTCCAGCAGGACACATACTAGGGCAAAATCTGCCATGACAATGGGCCTGGGCCAGAGTGGTAAAGCTATTTGGGTGCCTACAGATGCCTAGCGGGAGATGCCTAGGCACTTTTGAAAATCTGTGACAATCAGGGTCCAGACACGCCAGGGGGAGAGCAGGGGGGCTGAACCCCAAAGAATATGCAATTGAATCAACTGACTGTACACACTATTCCTGTACTATGAAAGTGTATCGGGTAAGGTCTTTTAGGAAAGCTGGTGATGCAGGGGTGATTAATGTAATTGGGAAGTGAGTGTATTTACGTTATATGAGGAACTCTGGACACTCACTGATATTATGCTTTAAAGTCTGGGACCAAATGATGGGAGGAACGGGTTTTCACCCAGAGACGAGGGAAGGCAGCTATCTGCCGGCCCCCAATGGAAATTAAGCATTACGGAATCAAAACAATGGAAGCCCAATTAACATACAAGTCAGCAGTGGGATGGGAAGGGAAGAACAGCAGATCAGCCTGACTCTAGGGACTAAACAATGAGTTTGGGGAAACATGAGCAGAAGCAAAAAGCCATTTCGGCCTCCATCACTGAGGGGACAATAGGCTACAGCATGCTTCGAGCCTGGGACAGTCGGGTGCCCCGGTTTGGGGACTAGGGATTGTGATCGATAAGGAAACTGCTTAGGCAATGGTTGCAACTTGCTAGAATTCAAGTTTGAGTCACAAGAAAGCACATTTTGTTGTTTTTATTTGTAACCTTTCCTCTCTGTTTCCCTCTTCTGTGGGAGCCCTTCAACCTATGTTCTGTGCTAATAAACGTAGGGTGGCTTTCTTACAAGCCCATCTCAGTGCTATGTATGAAAGTGAAGGGTAACATCCACAGCCGAACTATCAGGCTGGTGTGAGCTCTGGCTCTTTGGAGGCAGCGAACTGGGTAGCCTCTGTGAGGGCCCAGTGAGAGGGGCTGGACAATACAGAGGGGATGGCTTGACAGAGGCTCCAGACTGGAAGGGCTGTAGGCGTCACCCTACAAGGAGCCACCAGGCTGGTGGAAGACAGGGTGAGGTCACTGTGCTAGTAGCAGGCTTCTGGTTGCAGGGCCCTGAGCCGAAACTTCCCAGCACAGAAGCACCCAGGGTCACAGGGCAGACGGAGACACAACCCCCTACTGGTCTGGGTGAACCCCCAAAGCGTCACACCACCCATCCGCATCTTTAGGTGCCTAAATACCTTTGAAAGTCTGGCCCTTTGTTTCTCTGTCCACCAGCCTTCCAGACCATAGCGCCCTCTCCCGCTGAGCAGGTGAACTGCGGCCCTTTCGCAAAAACATTTGAAAAACTAAATACCCAAAACATTACCAGACATGATCTGGGCTTAAAAAAGACACAGACACCCCACCGCTGTGGAGGGGAGTCCCAAGTAACAAATTGCAGAGCCACACAATATTTATCATGGACCCTTACCTCCTCTCCTCCCCAGCATGTCTATAGATGTACACAGATGTTTATTTCTGTGCACAAATACATAACAAATAAAGGCCAGTGCCTTGGACCAGATGACTTCCAGCTGGCACAAGCTGCCAGACTCCTTTAACCATAGGCTTTAGAGATGAAAATGACCTACGGCTTACTCACATCTCTGCTACTACAGGATTATTCCCATCATAAACACTCCTCCCTGCTCAATTCAGTCCAGTCCCAGATGATTCATACCATGGAGTTTTCCTTAGGAGGCTCTTTCAATGTCTAATAGACCGTAACGCTAGGAACCATTTCCTGATATTCCTCATACGCTTTCCTAAGCTCAGGTTCAGTCCCTTGCTCTTTGCCATAAACAATTCCTCTCCCTCCTCCATGTCTATTTCATTCACATGCTGTCAGATGAAAGGCTGGGCTTGTTGTTAAGGCACTGGGGAGGTTCTCAGAGAACATGGGTTCAAATCCCAACTCCGCCACAAGCTCGCTGTGTGCCCTTGGGCAAGTCACTTCATCTCTCCATGTCTCAGTTCCTCACCTCTAAAATGGGGATCGCAATTCTTCCTTTGTCATGCCTATGTAGCTGTTCAGCTCACTGAGCAGGGACTGTCTCTCACTAGGTGTTTGTACAGCGCCCAGCACGATGGAATCTTGACCTCACTTTGGTGCTACCGTAATACAAACAATGAATGAGAATACTATCAGCAAACAGTTCTCAGATCCCCTCCAAGTGGTCACGTAGCCCATAACTCCATACTGTACGGAGTCCTTTAACATGAGTCTCTCTCTCCTTGCTCCACTTATTCCCATCAGCGCTACAGACAGCGAGATAGAGTGGTCTCTTACCTTAGTTTGGTCTGAAAGATTCACTCCCAGCTCCAGCAACCTCTCGACAATGGACAGCCTGTTCTCTCTCACCGCGATCATGAAGGGGGTCAGGCCTGACTCCTGGAGGACACAAGACAGGCATTGCTGACTGAGTACCTAGATGTCTGAGTCATCACGGACTATTGCTGCTCATTTCTTCCTAGAAAGGTCACCTTTCAGGCAACCACCACTTCAGCACCTGACCCCAGCTGCCATGCTGGTGCATAGGGAGGAAGGCTAAGATCTCGGGTAGCAAGGGTCCCAGCCCACACTGTGCTGTCTAAACATGATCAATTACCCTCAAAACCCACCTTCCGAGATCTTTCCAAGAGGTGAAAATGGAACTACTCAAGCACGATTCTATTCGGCCCAGTTTGAGATTAGAGCCGAGTCAATCAGGACTGTAAGAACTGCTGGGTTTGTCCTTACCCAGGCCTGGAGTTTCATTAGATTGCAGCTGTTTTAGGGCTGGAACAGCTTGGCCATCCTGTCCCCTCCTGAGGGAGCACTCTGCCTCAGGCATGCCTCAGGCGTGTCTCTGGGGGCTTTTCTTTTCTTAAGCCAGGTCTGTAAACCCTGTGCAACCCAGTGTGACCCAAAGCACCCCTCTATTCACACGCTGCACACTACTGTAATAATCTTTGTACAAAATATGCCTTGTGAGACGTCAGCTGAAAACTAACAACGCGCTAGGGAATAATATAGTGGTGAAAAGTAGGGAGCAACATTATACGTAAAGTTATGAATTCCCCCTGTATGACGATGTTAGAACATGTTCAAAACCAGACAGCCCTGCCGAGGCAAAAGATTTTAAAGCAGGTTTAGAATAAACAAAGGGATGCGTGTTTACCCCAATTTACATATAAGTAGCAAACGGGATCATCAAGGCAGCAGGGGGAGGAGATGGCAGAAACAGAATAATTTGCATTTCAGCAAATATAAATGGGGGAAGAAAGGGTGCAGAGCCTCCTTCATCACCAGACTCCATGTTGCTTTCCTCACTGCTTGAATAAACTTTACTTTGAGGCGTAACCTTCAGAAGACTCCAAGGTTCACCAGACCGTCAAAGAAAGGGCCAGAGAACCCCATGTTTTCTCTTTCACCTAAAACGACAAAGGCACCTGTGCTGTTATGCCTCTGGAAGAGGAGGAGAGTCCATCACCCTCTTGATGGCAGATTACAGGTGTCGAAGGCCATCTTGCCAAACCCTTGAACCAAAACTTGCTAGATTAAGTTTGAGACTTTTAGAGGCGTGCTTTCACTTTCAGTTGCTGGTGACCATTTCTAATTTTCTCTCTCATACTTGAATTCACTTAAAACCCTATCTTCTTTTGTTCATAAACTTGTTTTTGCTGTTCATCTAAACCAACAGCATTGGGTTTGTACTCCAGTGGGTGTCAACTCCAGTTAACGTGGCCAACTGGGGTGTTGTGTCTGGTTAGAGGAGCAAATGAATCAAATTATTTCTCTGAACTGTCCTGTAGAAGGGTGGAAATTACAGAGCACAAGGTTTGGGGACAATTCGGGACTGGGATTGCTTTGGGGTCACCCTGCAAGTAGCATCCAAGGCTGCTGGAAGCTGCAGACAGGCTGCTGGGGTCAGAACTGCTGTACCAGGGCCGTCGAGCACACAGGCCCTCCGGGTGTGACCTGCATGCTTGTAGGCTGGTTGTGAATGGCCCAGGTTGGGAGCTACAAGAGCAAAGCATTGTGAGGCACCCAGGGTTACAGGGCCCGCAGTGACACACAAAAAATCAGGGCCTGCTTTGGTTGATGAAGGTTAAATCCAAGCCCAGAGCTCTCGACCCTGAACGGCTAAATGCCCTATACAGCTAGCGGCACCAGTTAGCAGCAGGGACTCAAGACTCCAGGACTGCTCCATGCTGGGTGGCTCAGACAGCGCCGCTCAGCACACGTGGAGCAGTCCAACAGACAGCCCCCTTCGGACGGGATGGTTCACAAACGCTATCCAATTAAATGATTCCTACTCCTCTGTCCGTACTGAAGGCTGGTTTTGTGGCTGAGGCTCTGGGTTAGGGCTCAGTAAATCCAGGTTCAATCCCTGGCTCTCCCTCAGACATTGTGTGCGACTTAGGGCAAGTCACCTAACCTCTCTTCACCTGCGCTCTCCATTTCTAAAACGGGGGCGGTAATGCTTCCTTTATCTGCCATGTCTATTGAGACGGGAAACTCTCCAAGGCAGGGACCGCCTCACTATGCGTTTGCACAGCGCCTAGCACAATGGGGCCGGGATCTCAGTGGTGGTCCTGCATGCACACAATAATCATGAAACCACTGGCTAAAATATCCCTGTTCTTAACAAGGAGAAGCCATTCAGCGTGAACCACAACTAGGAAGGAGAATGGGAGCAGAGTCGTCAGTTCGTGCAGGTAAGAGAGGATTTACACGCCTATTCCAGCTAGTGGAGTACTCTGCCTCCAGCGGGGGTGAATACTAGATGACGCAGACAGAGCCAAACCCCTGGCTCCCAAGGCACTTGACCATTTACGCACTGGAAAGAACCATGATTAGCTCCGGTGACTCCAGCCCTTCCCCTTCCTCCCTGCCTCCCACCGCCGCCCAAAATCATCATAGCATCATTTATTCTTTTGTATCTGTCATACCACAAGCCAACGCCGAAATAGCTTCTTGGCTGTTGGCTACTTACTTGGTCAGTTTGGGAGATGGCCGGGTCCCCCTTGTCCATGCCTCTCAGGGTCTGCTCCAGGGTGATCCACTCCCCTTTGGTGGCCAGTTGCAGCACCCTGCTGCCAGAGGCGAACGATCCTGGGGGGCTGAGAGACGAACTGTTCTCGGACATTTTCCTTCTCTTCCCCCAACTCAGATTCTTTTCAAGGTCAGTCCTTGCACGGCTCCTTGTAGGGAATCATATTTCTGCTCTCCTCGGCTGTGCTGGGAGAAGGCGTCTTAGGCAGCGACTGATGTCAATCTCTCTTTCTTTTGCTCTCTCTTGGTAGGAGGTAATTGCCCCCCCCTTTCCCCCCTATTCTCTATTGATTCAGACTCTTCCAATCAGAGGGACCTTTCAGCTCAGGCTCTGGTTAAACTTTTCTAACTCCTCCTTTGTGTCCCGGTTACCTTGACATCAGCCTCCTGCAGGGGGGTGAGGTGGGGGCTGGGTTTTCTGCCGGTTAAAAAGCTGCCTTTATCAATTTTCCTACAGGAGCTTAATTCAGTCAAGTTCACCGGCCTGGGATAGGAAAAACGCAACTCATTCTCATGAGGATTGCGTCTCATCACCATCCTACAGTGAGCCGGATTTGAAGAGTTACTGCTGCGGCTTGGCCTTTCTTGCTCAAGATAGGCCCAAGATGTCACCCTCCAAGAGCTGAATTTACCCACATGCACTTGGGTTCAGAGTCAAGGGTTTTAAGCCATTTCCTGCCAACCATTTTCTTGGGCATTTTTTGTTGAAAAAGCCGCCAGGATCCCAAGTGATCTAACAGCAGCAGTCTCCCAGGGCTTATAATTTCAATGGGGAGGAAAGGGTGGGAGGCAGGAATTCAGGCCATAGGACTGGAAAGGACATCCTGTGTCAGGCAATCCCATCATACAAACTTCTTAATGACTGTATCAAGCTCCATTGTAAAACGAGTTAGAAAAGCGTATCCATGTTCACAGCCGTTGCGGGCAGAAAGAGCCAAGTGCGGTTTGCATTCGATCAATATCTTTTTCACACCTCCCTTCCTTGCTTATGGCAAGTAGACCCGCTTCACCTCCCTCCAAAGGAGCAGACAGAGAGCCCTGCCGAGCGAGACGGGAGCTGCGGTCTGACCTGCCATGATGAGCAGCAGGGTTCTGGGCAGTTAGCCCAGGACACTCTGCATGTATCTATTAGTAGTTATCTGTCTGGCCACAATGTGCCAGGTGCTTTCCAGACATACGAGGGATGGTCCCTGCCTGGAGGAGCTTATGGTCTAAGGACGTGGAGATCTGGGAAGGGGAAGAACAAAAAGAATTTTTCAGTACGAGTCAAGAGGCACCACGAGCTCTCTGGCCACGTTACAGATAAACCAGGCATGGCAGCACAGTGAGCTTTAACAAATAAATCAATCTTGAGCTTCACGAGACATATCCAGCTCCCACCTTAATTTAAACTAGAGATGGGCCCAGCCCCAAACCCTAGAACCAACCCACCTTGAACTGCGGGAGGGTGTCAGGCGCTGAACCTCCATCCCCAATCCAATTTCACAGCTCACCCAAATTTCTGAGCAAACCCCTGGGCTCCCCACATCCTGAACTTTCGAGTCATTGGCGGGAAGGGAGGGGGTTGAACATTAGACCCAGATTCCAAATGGGCCTTAGCACATTCTATAGCTACACACCTTTAGGGGGGCTTTGCAGACAAGCTGCACCCCCACAGTGATAGGTGCTGCCCACACAGACAAGATCCTGCCCCAAAGAGCTCAGTGTAAGATGAGAAGCCACACAGAAAGGCGGGAAGAGAGAGAGAGAAAAAAACCCAATCCAAATAGATACATAACAAATTAATATCAGGGATCCCCAAGTGAGCCTCAACCCAGAGGAAGGCTGGCCCAATGGTTAGGGCACAGGCTGGAGACTCGGGAGACTGGGGTTCATGCCCCTGCTTTGCAACAGACTTCCTGTGTGACCCGAGGCAAGTCACTTGCTTCTTTGTGCCTCAGTTCCCGGTCTATAAAATGAGGATAATGGCACGGCCCTGCCTCACAGGGCCATTGTGAGGACAAATACAGCAGTGACTGGGAGGGGCTCAGACACTAATGTGACAAGGGCTAAGTACCTAAGTCAGATAGATAGAACCCAGACCAAATGAGCTGGCTGGGCTTCTTGTACGTGTCACAGCAAAGGTGGGGCTTGAGGAGGAGAGGAGTGTGGCCTTACAGGTCAGTTCAGGGAGGATGCTTTATGTAGGAGGAGGATGAACACAGCTGCAAGAAATGGGAAAACTAGGGATCAAGGCTGGCGTCTTGGGCAGAGGGCACCATGAGAAGAGCAGAGCTGTGGCAGTCTTTGAAATTGAGGGCAAGCAACCTGGCCTTCATGGGCTGGGAAAGGGATTTGGGGAGGGATGGGTTAAACCCACGAGAACATTTGGCAAGGCAGGCAGATGGCATCCGGCCTGTGGCAGGGAGGATGCCAATAGTAACAGACAGAGTTGGTCAGAAATTTTCAGATGCAACATTTTTCCATCAGAGGGCATCCAGGAAGCACGTCTGATTTTGGAAACACCAAACTATAGCTGGGGGACAGTTTTGATGTTTCTGAAATGAAATGAGGCAGGATTTCACTTCCAAGAAAGATGCTGGGGCATCGGCTTTGCATCCTGACTGGGGAGGAAAATATTTCCAAAACATCGAAACAGTTTGCAGAAGTGAAACTTAGTTCCCCGGCCAGCTCTAGTCACAGACAGTGGCAGGAGCCAGGAGAGGGCTTCTGATACACCATGAGTTCAGTTTGAAGGCAAGTGATCAAGCAGAAGAGGTCAGAGAGACTGGCCCAAAAGGCGGGACTGATGGGAGGGGGGCTGATCAGGAGTGGAGCGCTAGCTTTACGTACATTCACCCCAATAATGGCACTCGCACCGAATGCGGAGGTGTCTCGCCCCTCGCTTGCAGGGGAGGCCAGGTTAAATTTCCTGTAAACAGAGAGCCAGTGCAGGAACTAGGTTAGTGGGGTCTTACGTCTGGTGCACATATTTCTACGCCATCAGTCTATATCCTGATCCTACTTCTCTCCTAGCAGTGAGCCAAATTGCTGATTTTCTATACATCACACCTATCCAAAGGGTTTTTACTATCTTCTTTCCTGACCAGGCCCCAGGAGAGCTTAGTCACACACTGATTTCCCAAGTCGGTTCTCCTCCGCTGAAAACAATGATTTACAATAATTGCCTTAAAAAAGAAAATGTTCCAGTGACCTCTGGTGGCATCCCTGGGAACTAGTGGACAATACCATTGATTATTGAACTGTGCCGGCCAGGCCTCAGGCCCAGACTTGGACAGAGCAGAAGACTGGGCCAAGAGGACGTTCTGTTTAATTTCTTTGTTTGAAGGGATGTTCAGAACAGGTGACTGTGATTATAGAGGAGGATTTTAAGGCTGATCCTTTTGTTGTTTTGGGTCCATGACACACAGCCTACGTCTACACGGGCACTTTTGTTGCTAAAACTTTTGTCACTCAGGGGTGTGACACCCCCCCCCCCCCCCCCGCTTAACGACAAAAGTGCTGGCGTGGACAGAGCTTCATCGGCAGGAGTCGTATTCTCTCGGTGACGAAGCTCCTGCCCCTCGTTTGAGGTGGTTTTAGTTTGTCACTGGGAGAGCTCTCTCCCGGCGATAAAGAGCGGCCACACAGTGCACCTTACATGATATGGGGGCGATCGTATCAAAAGCTTTGCTACAGTCAAGGTATATCATGTCCACCGTTTTCCCCATATCCACAGAGCCAGTTATCTCATCATAGAAGGCAATCAAGTTGGTCAGGCATGACTTGCCCTTGGTGAATCCATGTTGACTGTTCCTGATCACCTTCCTCTCCTCCAAGTGCTTCAAAATGGATTCCTTAAGGACCTGCTCCATGATTTTTCCAGGGCCTGAGGTGAGGCTGACAGGTCTGTAGTTCCCCAGGTTCTCTTTCTTCCCTTTTTTAAATACGGGCACTATAGGCACCACAGGTCACCGTCCCATAATTGTGACTATGTAAATAGCAACTTTGTTAACTGTTTCAGTGCTGGGCCTTTTAGGAGAAACCTCCAGCTATAATGAGATGGCGGGCAGAACTTGAGCAGAGAACTGGAATAAGCATCTGATACACAGCTGTGTTTGCAGGAAACAGACTTTACTCCATGGTCACATGGCAGCGATCCGTGCACTAGCACCAATGGAGCCCATTACAAGGGCCACCCCTTCCTTCACATGCCCAACTCCTGCTCCGGAGTTTTCCAAAGGGATGAAAGCACGGAGATTGCAAAACCCAATAGAACAGCAAAGTTACGATGATATTGCAAAAATTCAGCGAGACTCTTATTAGAGCTGGTCAGCAAACAGGAAACAATTTTATCAACATTTCCCCACCCGTTTTTCCATCAAAACATCAAAATAGTTCACCCAGCTCCAATCAGTATTTTAATGCTTCCCTGCAACTTTGGAGACCCAACAGGTGGGGGTGTGGGGTCTGGGAGGGAGTTTGGGTGTGGGAGGGGGTTCTGACCTGGGGCAGGAGTGCGGGGTCTGGGAGGGAGTTTGGGTGCGGGAAGGGATTCTGACCTTGGGCAGGAGGTTCGGGGCACGGGCTCTGGACGGGCAGTGCTTACCGCAGGTGGCTCCCGGTCGGTGGTGCGGCGGGGCTAAGGCAGGCCCCTTGCCTGCTCTGGCTCCTTGCTGCTCCCGGAAGTGGATAGCATGTCTGGACCCTAGGGGGAGGCACAGCCAGGTGGCTCTGCACGGTGCCCGCACCCGCAGGCACCGCCCCAGCAGCTCCCATTGGCCGCAGTTTCCAGCCAATGGGAGCTGCAGAGCCAGCACTGGGGGCGGGGGCAGCATGCGGAGCTTCCCTGATTGCCCCTGCACCTAGGGGCCGGACATTTCGGCCGCTTCCAGGGAGCTGCACAAAGCCAGGGCAGGCAGGGAGCCTGCCTTAGCCCTGCTGCACCACCGACCAGACTTTTAGCAGCCCACAGTGCTGACTGGAGACGCCAGGGTCCCTTTGCGACCAGGTGTTCCGGTCGAAAACCGGACACCTGGCATCCCTAATTGGAGGTTTACAGAAGGTGCTTAGGGTCTTCAGAAGGAAAACTCAAAGAGCAGATTCCATTTCCCACTCACGCTACACTTAAAACATGAGGCAAAACAGAACCCTCTGTTCTGTCAGAAGTGCCAGCTGAATTGCTTTTTCAATTGCAGTCAACAAAGCAGATTGCCATGAGCTGAACTTTAAGAACCTCATGTACACTGGACAAACTGGAGAAAAAGCATAGAAAAATCTTGATTATGTTTTTTTTTTTTAGTCCCCAACCCAGTGCCTTCAGTCCATGTGGCCTGCCAAGTTGTGACACCATCGCAGCTGAGAAAAGCTGAGCTTTTCATAAGCCCCACACGCAATTTTCTTGCTTAGGAGAAGTGGAATGGAAGCTCATTTGAGAAACACTCTGCACATTTCTGATGCTTTGTAGTCTAAGACTAGGCAAGGATTGCTGTATAGTTATGAGAGCATGGGGCTAAAACAAGCATTTATTGGGCTCTATTCCCAATTGCCACCAACTTGTGGCGGGATCTTGGGCAAATCCGTTAGCTTCTTTCTACCTCCGTTGATCCTTCTGTAGAAATTGGCACAGCACCGGGGCAAATTCCCGGCCACTGAGGACTTCATGACCATCCCCATGCTGCACACCATGGCCACTAGGAACTTCACAGTGCAGGGTAGAACTCAGATTGTTTTCTGCTCCCAAAGCGAGGCCCCTAACACGTTAGATATGGGGAGACTCATTGTTAGCTGTTAGCAGCATATGGCCCATGTCACACTGTTGAGCACTCCTGATGTCATCCGTTAAAAGGCAGTGACACATACTGTCCAATATGTATGTGTCTAGAGGGGAAGGATGGTCCAGTGGTTAGAGCACTAGTCTAGGATGAGAGACACCCTGGTTCAATTCCCTTCTGTGTCACAGACTTCCTGTGTTATGTTGTATCAACTTAGAATAGATGGGGTCAAAGGTTTAAGATAACCCAGTTACTGTCCAACATTAAAGAGTGTTAACAGGCTTTGGGGTTTTGCATACAGAGACCTCAGCCTGCTTAGCTCCATGGCAAACCCACCACTGAAAATCCTTTTCACCTTTTTGTAAAGATGCAGAAAAGAAGGAAAAACTGTTGAGGCATTCAAAATGTTTTCATTTTAACATCCCTTGCTCCCTTTCCTTTTAGCTGAAGGAAGTTTTTAGAAAGCAACTCCCTTGTTTTCCAGTCTTTTAGATATAAATAATAGTCCTTGTGTGTGTGTAGTGAAGGGACAGGAGGGAGGGGACTGATAGTTGAGATGGGATGGAGCTGCTGTTGTTATAGTCTGATCCTGTTCCTTAAAAGACAAAACAAGTTGGACATACACAAAAGGGGGAGAGAAAAGAAGAACAAAGATAAAAAAAATTAACCTGTGGAACTCCTTGCCAGAGGATGTTGTGAAGGCCAAGACTATAACAGGGTTCAAAAAATAACTAGATAAGTTCATGGAGGAAAGGTTCATCAATGGCTATTAGCCAGGATGGGCAGGGATACAACACCATGCTCTGAGCATCCTTAGCCTGTGTTTGCCAGAAGCTGGGAATGGGTGACAGGGTGGATCTCTTGATGATTGCCGGTTCTGTTCATTGCCTCTGGGGTGCCTGGCATTGGCCACTGTCATCAGACAGGACACTGGGCTAGAGGGACCCTTGGTCTCACCCAGTGTGGCCGTTCTTATGTTTTAAAATGCAGCTTCTGTCTCGGATGTTGACATTCATTTTCAGCCTCACGGCTGGAGAAACACAGGCTGAGCTCAAAGCGTCCTAGCTCAGCACAAGGAAAACTGCCAGAAAATTTGTGCTGGTTCCCATTTGGGGTGCAGGCTTTAGGGACTGACCCACTGAGTTCCCACTCCTGCCATGGGTATCTTTGTGGTGACTGGTTTCAGAGTAGCAGCCGTGTTAGTCTGTATTCGCAAAAAGAAAAGGAGTACTTGTGGCACCTTAGAGACTAACCAATTTATTTGAGCATAAGCTTTCATGACCTACAGCATCTGATGAAGTGAGCTGTAGCTCATGAAAGCTTATGCTCAAATAAATTGGTTAGTCTCTAAGGTGCCACAAGTCCTCCTTAATATCCATGTAATTCCCATGCAGTTCCTGAAGGTGGCATCCATGCACCATAATGCTCAGCATCACAGAGAAGGAAGGTAGGGTGAATGAGTGTGAGTGAGAGAGAGAGAGAGAGAGAGAGGCCTTGAACTTTTTCTTAACTTGCAAAAAGAAAAGGATGTGCCAGCAATGCCCCTCTGCCATGTACACTGGTCAAACTGGACAGTCTCTATGTAAAAGAATAAATGGACACAAATCAGATGTCAAGAATTATAACATTCATAAACCAGTCGGAGAACACTTCAATCTCTCTGGTCACTCGATTTCTGATCTAAAAGTGACTATTCTTCAATAAAAAAACTTCAAAAACAGACTCCAACAAGAGACTGCTGAATTGGAATTAATTTGCAAATTGGATACAATTAACTTAGGCTTGAATAGAGACTGGGAGGGGTTGAGTCATTATACAAAGTAAAACTATTTCCCCTTGTTTATCCTCCCCCCCACTGTTCCTCACACGTTCTTGTTAACTCCTGGAAATGTGCTGGAAATGGCCCACCTTGATTATCACTTCAAAAGGTTTTCTCTCCCCCCACCCCACTCTCCTGCTCCTAATAGCTCATCTTAAGTGATCACTCTCCTTACAATGTGTATGATAAACACCGATTTTTTCATGGTCTATGTGTATATAAATCTCCTCACTGTATTTTCCACTTTATGCATCCGATGAAGTGAGCTGTAGCTCACGAAAGCTTATGCTCAAATAAATTGGTTAGTCTCTAAGGTGCCACAAGTCCTCCTTTTCTTTTTGCGAATACAGACTAACACGGCTGCTACTCTGAAACCTTTCTTAACTTGGTTTTACATTCACTATTTAATTAGAGGGCAGTGATACAACCGTGGTGATGGGACTGTAACATCAGAAACACGACAAGGAGCTTGCAGCTCTGGAAGAGAAGATCACTTTGTAGGGCTAGCCATGTATACAACAAACTTTCAGTTCCCCACACACCTTCCCATCCAGACTCAAGCATGTACCTGTCCGCTCCCTGCTGGATGCATCTGAGTCCCTCTCCCTTCCCTAAACTCCTTCCGCTTGTCTTGAAATCAGAGACCTCTCGCACCAGTCACTTGTCTTGTCCCACAGGGAAAATGGCCAGTGGCCAATGCCACACCATTACGCAGTGGTATGTGTTTGGATGAAATTCACCATTAGCAAACAGTAAGCTTCACTAGCCAAGCTGCAATACAACAGAACCCCTGTTGTCATTTGGACACTGCACACAAGAGGGCAGAGCTGGGGTCCCTCTGAGAGCACTTAACAGGCCCCCCTTTTTGGGTGTTAAATCTCAGGTTCGCCATTCGGTTAACGTGGGTTTAACGCACTGGACAGGAATGGGGCAGGGTGTTTAGAGGCTCAATCACAAAGAGAAGCAGACTGAGGGGACCCCACATTTTCCTTCAGCCTCATCTTGGTGGGGTAACCCCAACAGCATTCTGCCCCGGTAGTGACGGTCTCGTCCCAGGAGAGGGGTCTCGGGAAGCCGGGCGGCTGATGGGTCAAAGCGGTTGTGGTTGCAGCCTGGATTGAAGACTCGCAGTAATTACTGAGCAGATAATTGATAACTGAGCCGATACGGGGCAAGCAGTGGTTTAGAAAACTCATCTGGTGGAAATAGCCACATGCAGTTTTCCTGGATGGAAGCCGTGCTGCAAGGAAAGTTCACCGTGCCTTTACTTGCAACGCTACACGACTTTAACCTTACAGCGGTAAGCTGATGGCCCAAAGCCAACCTGTCAGGACCTGTAACATAAGCAGGCTCAAGGCAGAATAGGACTTGGATGGGAGACCCCGCAGGAAAGCCCAGGAGCTGCTGATACAGCAGGTGACGTTCTCCCCTGTGCGTCTGCATCTACCGGGCGATTGCTCCGTGTCCCAGGGCAGATGAAAGGGGTTGTATAACACATACATGTCCCTGGAAGACATGAGCTCAGCACTTGGGCCCAGATGAAGGTGTTTGCAATGGCTGGAGGTGGAGCCTTGCCTCCGTTACCAACTCGGCAGTGCAAGAAGCGGCAGGCCAAGCGTTCCCGGCCCCGCCCGGTCTGCGCTCCTCCTGGCTGGCTGAGTCAAGAGCTTTCCCTGCTGCCCGCTCTCGCTCTGCCCAACGCGGCCTTGTAACGCCAACCACAACGAGCCAGCCGCGCGGGGCTGCCCTTTGGCCTGGCCTGGGCTGGGGAGAGCAGTGTGGGTGCCAGCCGGTGGCAATGGCTTGGCGGCGGAGGAAAGCAGCAGCGGCCATCTGACAGCACAGCTGCTCCCTGTCTGCTCCTGCAGTGACTTGGCGTCTCCCGCTCCCCTGGGGGGTGCAAGGGCGTTCAGGCAGTTTGTGGCTGCCCCCGGAGAGCAAACGTGCCCAGAGCAGACAGCGGGCCTGCTGCCCCTCCCGTGGGACCAGAACCATGAACGTGACACACGGGCTAGGGAGGAGAGAACAGCACTGGGTCCAGCCTGGGGATTGCGGCTGGGAGCCTTGATGCTGTGGTGCAAGAGGGAGGGTATTTCAGGTGAAGCCAGGCAGCTGGCACAAGCCTGGTTCATAGGCACAGTCGAAGGGTGGCACGTAGCTGTGATCCTGCCCACAGACCCACCGGCAGCGGTGAGCGTCCCTGCATGAGCCGACCCCAGCACGATCAGCTGTCGCTCTGAATTCTTCACCTGCCCACCCCCTCTCCTTCGCACGGGCCGTCGGGTAGCTCAGCCTGGCCCCCGTTATGCTAGCTTTCCAGAGTAACCGGGCCTGTTCAGCTCAGAACGATCAGACACGGCAGAGGGGGAATGAGAGAGAGAGATCCTGGCTTGGGGGCAGAGTAGAAGTCTCACGCGGTCCTGCTTCTGTTACTAATGCTGTAACGCACCCACAGGAGGACTGCGCGGCTCCTTGCGCCATCACGACGACGGCAGGGACCGAACTGATTCTCCTGCTCTGGGAGCACAGACCTCCAGCACTGGAGCTAGATTGTCAGCTCTTTGGGCAGGAGCTGGCTTTTTGTTCTGTGTTTGTACAACGCCTAGCGCGATGAGGGCTGGTTCCTGACGGAGGCTCCCAGGTGCTTCAGTAGTAGGATGACCAGAGACCAAATATAAAAAATTGGGACAGGAGGTGGGGGGTAATCAGCGCCTGCATAAGACAAAACCCCGAATATTGGGACTGTCCCTATAAAATCAGGACATCTGGTCACCCTATTCAGTAGAACAAGCAGCGACTAATAAAGGAGAAGCCCTGTTAGCAATGTGGGGCCTCTGATACACAGCTGAGCAGTTCTGATTCCATCCAGCAGAGGGCAGCGGCACTCAGGCACACCGGCCATCATATTGTAATGCTTTGCACTTATGTAGCACAGGTGAGCAGGACAAGCCTCTTCGCAAACCTTGGGTTATGGGGTGACCCTGAACTCAGGCATAAGGGACTGAGCAGAATCAAAGGGGAAGCGCAGAAGGTGAGGCGGAGCGGGGGGGGGGGGGGGGGAGGACACAGACAGCACGGTTAGCTCTCCTACTGCAAGAATGATCGCAGCGAGTTTGGGCTCAGTTATTTATCATCTCCATCCATCTGTTGAAAGAAAAGGAGGACTTGTGGCACCTTAGAGACTAACCAATTTATTTGAGCATAAGCTTTCGTGAGCTACATTTCCACTGAATGCATCCGATGAAGTGAGCTGTAGCTCACAAAAGCTTATGCTCTAACAAATTTGTTAGTCTCTGCGGTGCCACAAGTCCTCCTTTTCTTTTTGCGAATACAGACTAACACGGCTGCTATTCTGAAACATCCATCTGTTGAGCATCCAGAGCCAAACAAAAGCCAGCTCAGCTTCATCTGGTGCGGAGATCTCCTGGCTGTGTCCTTGAAGACAGGAAGGGTACAGCCCGTGTTCTGTGCACAGCCATCCAGGAAAAGGGCTCTGGGGAATTCAAGTGCAGTTCCCATTCTCCTTTGCTGCTGGGTGTTAGAAGGGGGAAGGAGAAAACCCGACAGCAACAGGAGCGAGGCAGACAACAAAAACCGTAAACACAGCGCGGAGCCGAGCTTTCCATGTGGAAACAGACGACGGCACGCCAGACACTCTCCATTTTAAAGTGGCCCAACTGGCCTTGGGACAGGAATGACGAACCGGCCGTTTGCCCTCCTGACCTTTCCACGTGCGAGCTGGTATTAAAGCATTGCTCCTCATTTGATTGCCCGGAGCTGACAATTCCCACCCTGTTTGATCGGGTGGATGGACCCCACTCAGGATGGGAGTAACACACCTCTGCTATTGTTTCTGGCTGCCAGGAGCAGTGCTGAGTGTCACCGCATTGCCCCTTTCACGGCCAGGGAGAGCTAATGACACAGACGGAGCCGTAGCTGAATGAGATTCACCAGGGTCGGGAGCTCTCTGACTAAGCCAGAAAAGAATCTCTGATGAGCCACCCCTGATGTAATGAGTGGGAAGGAGCAGAGCCCGGAGTGCAATTTAGTTTGGCAGCTCTTTCTGGACAATCAAAGGTCAGACTGCGGTGTAATTTTTTTTGTTTTTTGGTCTGTTCCGTGGCTCTTGTTCAAGGCTGTGTCCTTGAGGACACAGATCCTCTGCCCCGGCGGAGAACGAGCAGCATGGGTGGGCAAGCAGCTCTTTGTTACAGCAGGACTTAGCATGCAAATCGCTTTGCTTTAACACAAGCTGCGGGGGGGGGGGGGGGGGGGGGGGGGTCCAGGATGGACCCGGGGTGGAAACGGACAAAAGATGGAAGAGCTCTGATCCCAGCTCTGGTGCTGTGTGTGATGCCCCTTTGGAGCTTCATAGTTTTATTATTTATTGTATTTGCAGTGTTGTAGTTTGTAGATGCCCCAGTCACAGACCAGGGCCTCACCGTGGGAGGCTCTGTACAAACACAGAACAAAAAGACAGTCCCTGCCCAAATGGCTTCCAAGCTAATGTAAAAGACAGCTGATGGATATAGCCAGACCGATGGGGGAATACAAGGAAACACAGAGACAATATTCCTCAGCATGATAGGCAGCGGCCTCCGCACACCGGCAGCCTGTCATCACGTTTTTTGAGGTATTTAATATGTTAATAACTCAGTCATTTTAGCTGGTAGGGGCAGGGAGAGTTTCCTATGTTTATCGGGCCTAGCACAATGGGCCCCAGTCCTGGTTGCTGTCCTACCTGCTACTGTCTACATTTCCAGCTGTAATGCTGTGTGTATAAGAGAAGCAGCACCTGGCATGGCTGTCTAAGCCAGCCAGTGGTTAGTGGAATGGAGGCTGGGGGAAGATCCTCACCACAGAGGTAGACCAGCCTTAAGTTTGTAAATTTGAAACCAAAGCGGCCATAAAATTGATCATCCCCCATGCTCGTCGCACACAGAGTCGCACGCACAGCGTCCCGGGGCTTTGCTGAGTTAACTAGAGCTAAACATGAAGTGAAGGAGGCAGGGATATTAAATGGCAAAAGGGCTGCACATTTACAGAGGAGATCTGAAAGGAGATGGAAAGCCAGGGTGGCGGAGGGACAGGGAGGCTGCTCCAGGTGGCAGGAGCCAACCAGTGGATGAGAGAGTGTGAATGGATGGAAAGGAACCCAGAGCTACATAAGGGGAGTGGAGGGAGATGAGGGCCTGGGGAGAGGCTGGAACAAGTTTACGGACCAGCGCAGAGAGGGCAGCTTGGAGAACTGGATGTCAAGATGAATGGGGAGCCAGGGAGCACTGGCTGAGGATGGGAACAGTGACGTCTGTGCTTCAGGACACACATTGTATCCTGACTTAACCCCTGGGCCACGCCACTAATGGTGATGAGGTTGCCCGATCAGTCAGCACGGCAGCTTCCCCCTTCCCTGCCTCTGACCACCCACCTGTGACTACTCCCTCTCTCTGTCTGGTCTCCCGGTTCCCCTTCCTCAGAGGGGCCCCTCCTCTTGTTTCCACATGCCCTGCTCCCACGATAGCATCTCTGGTCACTTTCATGGCAGCTGTTCACAGTCCTGAGACAACCCTTTCACACAGTGTCAGCACTTCCAGGTGGGGCGAATCCCAGACACTGAAGGGCTCTTGGATCTAGCAAAGAAAAGCACAACAAGAACCAATGGCTGGATGTTACCACCAGAGGAATTCAAAATTAGAAACTTTAATGGAGGGCATTTGGTTACCAAGCTCTAGCCACATGGGACGTCAGCCAGCAGCCTGGATGTCTCGCCGTTCAGGCCAGGGCGCAACACAGAGATGGCTCTAGCAGCACTAAAAGACAGCGTCCTTATAGTCATGGACACAGGTAAGATCCCCACGCTGGTGCTGCTGGGCGTCTCTCCAGCCTTTGGCACAGTGGACCACAAGACACTAAATTACATGTCGGGAGTAGATGGTCCAGCGCTACAACAGCTCCCATCATTCTTCTCCAGCAGGTGATGGGTAACTGCGCCTCCACTCTGAAGGCTCTCAGCTGCATGGGACCATCCTATCCCCGCTTCTCTGCAGTATCCACAAGAGACCACCGAGAGAGAGTATCAGGGGGTAGCCATGTTAGTCTGTATCCACAAAAACAATAAGGAGTCCGGTGACACTTTAAAGACTAACCGATTTATTTGGGTCTATTTATTTATTAGATGCATCTGAAGAAGTGGTTTTTTTATCCATGAAAGCTTATGCCCAAATAAATCAGTTAGTCTTTAAGGTGCCACTGGACTCCTTGTTGTTTTGACCGAGAGAGAGAGAGAGAGATGCGGTGGGGCGGTGGCGCTCAGGTACTCATCTCCTTCTCAGCGGATGCAACCATCACCATGACTGTAACATCAGAATGCCTATAGGAAATCAGCTCTTGGATGAAGAGCTGCTGAATCCAGGCAGGACCGAAGTGATGCTGGTTGGAAAGGGGAAAGGCTTTGAGGGGCTGGCCAAGACACCGTCTCCACTTTCCGCTGAAGGCTCAGATCCCCCATTCGCCAAAGTGCTGCTCTGCCTTGGGGTCCCTCTTCGCTCCTGGCTCGCTACAGGCAAAATAATGAAAAAAGCTGGTAGGGGATTCAACTGATAAAGATTAAAGGCCTGGATACAATTAATGCCAGTCAACATGGTTTTATGAAACTAGGGGATCCAACAAACCAGATTGCGTTCTTGGATGAGATTAAAAGTTCGGCTGATAAAGGGAACTATGTAGACGTTTGACTTGGGTTAGGCGTTTGATTTAGCACCGCACAACATTCTGGTTACAAAATTAGCACTGCATAGTATCAACAGAGCTTGTGTTAAATGGCTTAAGAACCGGCTAATGAACAGTTCTGAAAACGTAGTTGGCAATGGGGACCCATCACCGAATGGGGGGGGAGGCTTCCTAGAGGGGCTCTGCAGCGACTGATACAAGGCCTGATGCCATTTAGCATTTTCATCGAGGATCCAGAAGTGAATATATAATCCCGGCTGCTGACACAAAGACTGGCAGAGCGGGCTCGGCAGAGAACAGCACAGGGCGGAGCTGGGCGGAGAACGGCACAGGGCGGTACAGGGTGGAGAATGGCACAGGGTGGTACAGGGCCGTACAGAACAGAGCTGGGCGGAGAACGGCACAAGGCGGAGCTGGGCGGAGAATGGTAAGGGGCGGAGAACGGTACAGGGCGGAGCTGGGCGGAGAACGGCACAGGGCGGTACAGGGTGGAGAATGGCACAGGGTGGTACAGGGCCGTACAGAACAGAGCTGGGCGGAGAACGGCACAAGGCGAGCTGGGAGAACGCACAAGGCGGAGCTGGGCGGAGAATGGTAAGGGGCAGAGAACGGTACAGGGCGGAGCTGGGCGGAGAACGGTACAGGGCGGTACAGGGTGGAGAATGGCACAGGGTGGTACAGGGCCGTACAGAACAGAGCTGGGCGGAGAACGGCACAAGGCGGAGCTGGGCGGAGAACGGTACAGGGCGGTACAGGGTGGAGAATGGCACAGGGTGGTACAGGGCCGTACAGAACAGAGCTGGGCGGAGAACGGCACAAGGCGGAGCTGGGCGGAGAATGGTAAGGGGCGGAGAACGGTACAGGGCGGTACAGAGCGGAGCTGGGCAGAGAACAGTACTGAGCGGAGCTGGGTGGAGAATGGTCATGCTGGTTTGTGGTGGGCTTTGAGATTTTGAAATGTGATTTTGCTCCAATTTGGAACAACCACTCCAAATGTTGATGTTCTCTGTGAACCAGAACTACTGTTCCCCACCCAGTTCCTCTGGGAGCCCTGGCTCCGGTCAGTCTGCCTGGTGGGCTGCCCCAGAGCTGGTGACCCTGGAAGCCCGGGCTGCTTAGGAGCTGTTGGTCTGGAAGCTTGGGAATGGGACTCCCAGGCTTCCTGCTCCCTGATGGCTAAAGCCCTGCAAATCCACGCAGCGGATGCAGATACAACCACACAGGGCTCTACTCACCGGCGGTGCCTGGCCCACAGTGTCCGGCTCGGGTACCCGGGGGGCACGTCGTGCTCGAGGCCGGCGCCTACCAGCCAGTGGCTGGGGCTGGGTGGCAGGTTGGAGTCGGGGCTGTCCAGTACCTGCTCTCTGTGCCGCTTCCTGTCCAGCAGCTCAGGCCCCTCGGGCAGCACCAGTGTCCCCACCATGGCCTGGCCCAGCAGCACTGGCCACTCTCCCAGTCCCGGGCCTGGCCCGCCGACTCCTGGGCAGCAGGGCCCACCCCCAGCCACAGAGATTGGAGCGAGTGGGGCCCCGACCCCCACTGCTGCTGCCATGTGCCATCGCTTGCCAGGCCCCGGGAGCAGCAAGCGATGTGATGCCCCTACCCCCAGGCCCCCTCTCCATGCCACCCCTTCTCCTCAAAACCCCACCCCTGCACTGCCTCTTACCCCCAGTCCCCACCCTTGTGCTGCTTCTTCCCTGCAAGATGCCGCCCCCCATTTGCTCCTTCCCCCTCTTCCCCTGTCACTAGCCCTTGTGAGACGGTTCGCTGCTGAGGGTGCGGATGCAGGTGAAAGATGGCTAGCGGATCATGGGTCAGATCGGGGGTTGATCCTGGTGGATGTGGATCAGATGCTGTGACATTATCTGATTAAAACATGACCATCTAGATCATTGTTGCAACCACTGTTATATATTTGCAACAAATCTTGTACAAAGGTTGTCAAGTGAGGGGTCTGTGGAAAAGTTATGCCTCGCTGAATATAATTCTGCTATTTGTATGCGTGTATCATTGTTGTATTTGAAGTTATGAGTATGGGCTCTATACCTGGATTTCAAATGTTTGCTCCAGGTTAAGGACACTTAACTCACAATGGACCATGGGAGACGCCCATCTACACTGAGTAGACTGTCATGTAAACGTGCTGTCTGGAGTGTAGGTAATGGCTTCCTGCAATGACTGGGCGAAATTGGGCATGAACATGTGACTCCAAACTCCATCTCGTTACTGTAATTTTCCACTGTAAGAACAATGGGATTCCCTCCACATGGCAAAAGCTATAAAAGGCCCTGGAAACTCCTCCATTTTGCCTCTTTCCTGCCCAAACCTCTGGACTATACTAATGAGAGCATTCTAATCAATGGACTGAGGTCCTTCCAATGATTTGGAAGCAGCCAGAGACTTGATTTAAGCCAGCAGTTTATTCCATCACTGCAACAAGCCTGAACCAAGAACTTCGCATTTACTGTGTGTATTGGATTCCTTTAACCAATTGTAACTCTCACCTTTCTTTCTTTCTTTCTTTTTATGAATAAACCTTTAGATTTTAGATACTAAATGATTGGCACCAGCACGATTTTTGGGTAAGATCTAAGTTATATATTGACTTGGGTGTGTGGCTGGTCCTTTCAGATCAGAAGAATCTTTTATTTGATGAGACTGATTGTAAAGAACCAATCATCTCTGAATCCAGTGTTTTTGGTGGTGATATAAGAACTGGAATTCCCAAGGAAACGACTTTTATGACTTCTTGTTAGCCAGTGTGGTGAAACAGGAGTTTACTTTTGTGGCTGGTTTGGTATATCTTATAAAGGAATAACCACCAGTTTTGGGTTGTGTTTGCCCTACCTCTCAGCAGTTCGTCCTGAATTTGGCATCCTCAGTTGCGAACCACTGAGGCACGGATGCGGATCCACATTTTTGTGTCCGCACAGGGCTCTATTGCCAGGCAGCAAAGGAGCCGGGTGGGTGAGCTGGCAAGAAATCAGGCTGGATTCGAAAGATGCCTGGCAAGCCACATTCTGCTGGAGAATTTTGTCAAAATCAAACCACCTCTGCACAACGTTTAGATTTTGATGAATCAGCAGATTCCAACAAAAATGTTTAGTCAACCTATTTCTGGGAATAAATAACTCTGAGGGCAGGGCAGTCATCTAAAACGATCTCGGTCACATGGTAAGCTGGGACCATTCAAACAATGCATTTTAATACAGCTAAATGCAACATTATTCAACTAGGAACAAGGTCTGCTGGCTGTACCTACAGGTGGGGGCTGTTTCCTGGAGAGCCGTGACTCTGAAAAGGATCTAGGCATAAAAGTAACTCTGGTGCAAGGTTTTCTACTGTTAAGCAGAATGTTCTGGACAGCTGTGCTCTTTCTTGACGCTTAGATACTGATGAGCTACGCTGTGAGGTGCAGCACTGGAAGATTTGTGGGGCAGCACTCATCCATGGGTCTGTGGCAGGAGGTCTTTGGTCCCTGTCAATGGTAAGGGGTCCTGAAAGGACAGAAATGTGGAGGTCTGAACACCATGTCTGTCTCAGCCAGGTGGGAGCAATCAGGAGCATTCTGCCACAGTTTTGCTGGAGTTTGATGGTGATTCTGGGAATCAAGGACACTGGTGGGAAAGCATAAAGGAGGTCCTTGCCCCACGGAAACACAAAAGCATCCATTATCGATCCAAGGCTGTGACTTGCTCTGGAGCAGAAATGGGGACACTTCCTGTTCTGCCATGTCACAAGTAGGTCCATGGGCACAAAACCCCTTGTGCAAAACGTTCATGCCAAAACATTCATGTGGAGACACCACTGGTGACCTAAGTTGAAGGATCTTCTCAGATGATCTGTTAATCCATTTTGAACTCAGGGCAGGCAAGATGCTTTTTGAGGGACCAGGTTCTGGTGTAAGCTCCGTAACTTGACTACCTTCTGGCAAAGGCTGTTGGATATGGCAGCACTTTGCTTGTTCACATGAAACGCTGCTGGGGTGTTGTTGGTGAGAACCTGGACTGTCAAATCCAGAAGTGTCCCAATGAATTCTATTCTTTGGACAGGCGATGAGACTGACTTCTCTCCGGTTAGTTGCAGGCCCAGTACGTTGAAGACACACAATGAACAATGGCCTGAACCTGGTGTCTGGAGCAGCCCCAAACCAGCCACGCAAGGATACACATGTATGTCTCTTGCAGAGGTAAGTCGCTAGCACTGCCATGCACATGGTAGAATCATAGAACTGGAAGGGACCTCGAGAGGTCATCTAGTCCAGTCCCCTGCGCTCATGACAGGACTAAGTATTATCTAGACCATCCCTGACAGGTGTTTGTCTAACCTGCTCTTAAAAATCCCCAATGATGGAGATTCCACAACTACCCTAGGCAATTTATTCCAGTGCTTAACCACCCTGACAGTTAGGAAGCTTTTCCTAATGTCCAAACTAAACTTCCCTTGCTGCAATTTAAGCTCATTGCTTCTTGTCCTATCCTCAGAGGTTAAGAACAACAATTTTTCTCCCTCCTCCTTGTAACAATCTCTTATGTACTTGAAAACTGTTACCATGTCCCCTCTCAGTCTTCTCTTCTCCAGAGTAAACAAACCCAATGTTTTCAATCTTCCCTCATAGGTCATGTTTTCTAGACCTTGAATCATTTTTGTTGCTCTTCTCTGGACTTTCTCCAATTTGTCCACATCTATCCTGAATTGTGGTGCCCAGAAGTGGACACAATATTCCAGCTGAGGCCTAATGAGCGCAGAGTAGAGTGGAAGAATTACTTCTCGTGTCCCACTTACAATACTCCTACTAATACAGCCCAGAATGATGTTTGCTTTTTTTTTTTTTTTTTGGTGCAACAGCGTTACATTGTTGACTCATATTTGTCTTGTGATGCACTATGACCCCCAGATCCCTTTCCACAGTTCTCCTTCTGAGGCAGTCATTTCCCATTTTGTATGTGTGCAGCTGACTGTTCCTTCCTATGTGGAGTACTTTGCATTTGTCCTTATTGAATTTCATCCTATTTACTTCAGACCATTTCTCCAGTTTGTGCAGATCATTTTGAATTTTAATCCTATCCTCCAAAGCACTTGCAACCCCTCCCAATTTGGTATTGTTGGCAAACTTTATAACTGTACTCTCTATGCCATTATCTAAATCTTTGATGAAGATATTGAACAGAACTGGACCCAGAACCAATCCCTGTGGGACCCCACTTGTTATGCCCTTCCAGCATGACTGTGAACCACTGATAACTACTCTCTGGGAATGATTTTCCAATCAGTTAGGCACCCACCTTGTAGTAGCTCCATCTAGGTTGTATTTCCCTAGTTTGTTTATGAGAAGGTCATGCGAGACAGTATCAAAAGCCTTACTAAAGTCAAGATCTACCATATCTACCGCTTCCCTCCTATCCACAAGGCTTGTTAACCTGTCAAAGAAAGCTATCAGGTTGGTTTGACACCATTTGTTCTTGACAAATCCATGCTGACTGTTACTTACCACCTCATTATCTTCTAGGTGTTTTGCAAATTGATTTCTTAATTATTTGCTCCATTATCTTTCCGAGTACAGAAGTTAAGCTAACTGGTCTGTAATTCCCTGGCTTGTCCTTATCTCCCTTTTTATAGATGGGCACTATATTTGCCCTTTTCCAGTTTTCTGGAATGTCTCCCGTCTTCCATGACTTTTCAAAGATAATTGCTAATGGCTCAGCTATCTCCTCAGCCAGCTCCTTGAATTTTCTAGGATGCATTTCATCAGGCCCTGGTGATTTGAAGACATCTAACTTGTCTAAGTAATTTTTGACTTGTTCTTTCCCTATTTTAGACTCTGATCCTACCTCATTTTCACTGGCATTTTCACTGGCAAAACCCCCCAGGGCTTATGACAGCCAGAATGGCATTACTGTGAATTTTGGTTGTGTCCTACTATGACCTTCCTGTGGCCAGGTTGGATTACCATGCAGAAGTAGGCATTCTTTAAGTCGAGGGCAGCAGACCAGCCTCTCAGATCTAGGGAAGGGATAATCATGGCCAGAGAAGCCATCTGGAACTTTTTCTTCCTGATGTATCTGTTCAGGTTCTTAAGGTCTAGGGTTGGTCTGAGACCTCCTGTGTCCTTGCGAATTAGACAGTATTGGGAATAGAACCTTCTACCCTGATGGAGAGGAGGCACTTCTACTATCCCTCCCAAGGAATGTAGAGTCTACACTTCCCTCTCATGAGTCTGTGCTAAGCCGAGGTCCCTGAAGAGGTGTGTGGAGAGGGAATGGGATAAGGAAGAGGGGATAGTAGGGAAGTGGAAAGTATATCCTGGTTCCACCGTGCTTAGCACCCACTTGTCTAAGGAGATGAACTGCTGGGCATATAGGAAATGGGACAATTCTATCCCAAAGGCAGGGAAAGGCCAGATAGCTCCGGGTCAGGTGGCATGCTGTCCTTAACGCAGAAGTCAGATCTGCTGTTTTAAGGCCTGGGGATGGCTCAGACCAGAGGAAGTGGAATGCATCTGCCTCCTCCTCTGTGATCGTTGCCTCTTCTTATGTTGGTCAGCCTGGCAGACGGGGTAATATCGCTGTCTAGGCTGGTATGGAGCACCATAATTTCTCCCTCTTTGTTATGGTGGGGGAGAGGCACAAGGACTTCAGAACTGCTCTCAAGTCCTTTAGGATGTGCAAAGCCTCATCTGTTTTGGATGAGAACCCTTCAAAAGAGAGGCCCTCAGCTGTGTGCTGCATTACTGTAGGAATGCCCAAGGATTGCAAGCCAGGAGGAACGGTGCATCATTACAGCTGTCACCACGGCCCTGGCTGCAGAGTCCACTACATCCAGGGAAACCTGCACAGCAACTGGAATTGCGCCCCTTGAATCTTCAGGCAACCTGGTGACAAAGCAGGATAGGGCCTACCCACTGGAGAAGTCCTATTGCAATAACAGGGTGCGATGGTTGGCAATCTGGAATTGTAGATTTGCCATGGAATAAATTTGCCTGCCAAAAAAAGTCAAGCTTCTTAGCGTCTTTGTTATGGGGGGGTAGTCTAAGCACCACCCTGATGACTTCTCTCATTCACTGCGGCCGCAGCTAATGAGCATGGGTAGAATGTAAATGGAACCATGCAAACCCCTGTGATGGAACCTGGTGTTTCCAGCCCATTTGTTTGGCCACTGGAGGAGTGCAGAAAGGGGTCTGCCAGATGATTTTGACTGGCTGAATGATAGTCTCATTCTTAGGTAGGGCCACCTTCCCGGCCACAGTGGGATGGAGAACGGCGATGAACTTGTGTGTAGTCTCTTCTCCAGGCTCCACTTGAATCCCTAGAGAGGACGCCATTTTCCTGAGTAGCTCCTGATATTTACTTTAAAGTCATCCAATCCTGGAGAGAATGCCTCCAATACCAGGGCCTGATCCAGAGAGGAGGAAAAGGCTGGAAGCAGAGGCCAGGGAGATGGCTCCCTGGATGGTCTTCATAGATTCATAGATATTTAGGTCAGAAGGGACCATTATGACCATCTAGTCTGACCTCCTGCACAATGCAGGCCACAGAATTTCCACTACTCCTGCGAAAAACCTCTCACCTATGTCTGAGCTATTGAAGTCCTCAAATCGTGGTTTAAAGACTTCAAGGAGCAGAGAATCCTCCAGCAAGTGACACGTGCCCCATTCTACAGAGGAAGGTGAAAAACCTCCAGGGCCTCTTCCAATCTGCCCTGGAGGAAAATTCCTTCCTGACCCCAAATATGGCGATCAGCTAAACCCTGAGCATATGGGCAAGATTCACCAGCCAGATACTACAGAAAATTCTTTCCTGGGTAACTCAGATCCCACCCCATCTAATATCCCATCACAGGCTATTGGGCCTATTTACCATGAATATTTAATTACCAAAACCATGTTATCCCATCATACCATCTCCTCCATAAACTTATCAAGTTTAATCTTAAAGCCAGATAGATCTTTTGCCCCCACTGCTTCCCTTGGAAGGCTATTCCAAAACTTCACTCCTCTGATGGTTAGAAACCTTCATCTAATTTCAAGTCTAAACTTCCTGGTAGCCAGTTTATATCCATTTGTTCTTGTGTCCACATTGGTACTGAGCTTAAATAATTCCTCTCCCTCTCCGGTATTTATCCCTCTGATATATTTATAGAGAGCAATCATATCTCCCCTCAACTGTAGCCTATAAGTATTTGCTAGGTAAGGCACAGCCATAAGTTAAGGCAGTAATGCAATGAGCCAACAAGCCTCAAGGCCTGTAAGACAATAGCTTAGCTGAACTCATCAAGGCATAAAGCCCAAAAACCTTAGCATAAGTAGTCAGCCAGCAGTAACCCTAGATCTTAAGATATCACAAGATAGAATGCTGCAATCACTAAACTGCTGACAGGTAACCACAAGATGCTCGTTTAAACCTGCTTGGAATATTTTAATTTAGGAACATCAGCAGGTGTCTGAACACAAGAGTGCCACAGTAACTAATTGACATATATGCTAATAAGCTTGAAAGAAAGGACTAGACCTATGGGAAAAGAACAGACAGATATTAGTAGGGTGAGGAACTGCAAATTAGGAAAAGGAGAGAATCCCCTACTGAATATGCATTAGGCATAGTGGCATCAGCATAATACACTATAAAAGTTCTGTCCTGGCCTGTGTGCCCTGGGAGATGCCAGGACGACAACCACTGGTGATGGTGAGGGGGAAGATGTTAACACTTCAGGTTGTTCTGCGAGGGATAGTGGGAGTATATGGATGCTCAGCTCATTCTGTATTATCTCTGCCTGGCTGGGTTGGAGTGTTTGTAACTTTACTAATTGTGTTAATAACACTATTACAAATACAGAAGGCTTTTCCGACACGTGTGTTGCAACTGTGCATGTCGGGGTTCCCGATTAAACAGGAATTCTAACACTCCTGAGCCTGATCTTGGGACAAGAACCTACGAAGCGTCAGATCATTAAGTGGGAATTTTAAAGTAATCAATATAATTCATATGTAATCAATAGATTAGGAAACTGTACGTGTATGGGCTGCAGTGCCGGTGGTTGTTACAGAGCCGGCAATGGTCAATCAAATGCACAGGAGTTGGGCGGTTGTCCCATACCAACCAGCCTCTCAGAGCTGTTGGGGAAATGTGCCTCCTGGGGGATTTACTCAGACAAGGTGCTGTAGATCTGGAAGCCAGAGGCATTTCACAAGGGGGGAATGGCACAGTATTGGGCCCCAAGCCTGGCTGGCCCAAGTGGCCCAATCCCTGGATGGACCCTTCTCTGAGCCATGGCAACAAGAACAAGGACAAGAGTGAGCTCTAAACTATCGATACCAGGAAACCTGAGAGTCGACTTCAGAGTCCAATGACAACCTGGAGTCCCTGGAGGACCAGGGAGAAGTGGTGCCAGGAGGAGTCCTCAGGGACCTCAGTCAAGACCTATGTCTCGATGCATTACTGCGGGCAGCATGGATGCCTTCCTAGCTGCTGGAAATACTCAGTGTGGGGGATCCTGAGCCGGCCCCATGGAAGGTGGCAGGATCTACCCGAAGGCAGGTGGTGCCATGGATGAGCAGATGCTGACAATCTAGAAGGCTGCACCATGCTGAGCAACGGTCTTCACGCCGAAGCAAAGGTAATGGTGATACTAACGGGGATAATAAGTGTCTAGCCATGGCCTAAGCCTCCTGCGTGGTAGGTACCAACAAGGGCTGCTAACTGCAGTGGTCAGGGTAGACTGTTCTGCCTGCCACGATGGGAGAAGTAGCTGGACCCCACAGTCTCTGAGGTGGAACTGGAGTCGACAGCTCAGGTCTCTCTGAGCAAGTCGTCACCAGGGAGGAGTGAGCCTAAGGAGGTGCTCTATTTTGGTACCTGAAGGACCCTCTGTAGAAGAGGCCTGCAGCCTAAACTTTGAGGAGCCAGATGCAGACTTTTGTGCTTGTGCTTCTGAGGCTAGGGGCTCGGATTCCCTGGGCCTCAAAGAAGATGGTCCTGGAGACAGGGATCTTCCGAGGCCTTTTTCAGCTGATTTAGCCAGGGGAGCGCTTCAGGAAGGAGTCTTTGAAGAGCTTCCGTTTAGTTGATGGAGGGGGCTCCGATACCGGTCGAATGGCATCCCTACACAATGATATATCGGAGGTGCTCCTTGCCCAGCTTCTTCGTCCCAGTCTTGATGCCACAACAGATAGAGCACCTAGGTCTGACGTGGCCTTCTACCAAACAGGCAAGGGTGGGGGGAGGGTCACTGACAGAAACAGCTTCCTGCAGCCTGCACCAGTTTGAAGCCCAGGGTCCCTGGCATAGATTCTGCCAGTGTCGGTAGGGTCCCGAGAGCTGTTGGACTGGAAAAGCCCTTAAAGAAGGGCTAAATCAAAAGAAACAAACTTAAAATTATACAACAGTAAAAGAAAAGAAATATCCGAAGAGCTTTTTGAGTACCACTAGGTAGTTGGAGTAGCTATTCACCAGGAACACCAATGCTTCCACCACTAACCACAGACAGTACGAAGGAACAGGCGGAGGGGCCAGTCTCTGCCCTTTATACCAGCACAAACTCGGCAGTGGGAAACTCTCTGGCACCTGTGCACATGTACACACACCTACAGTGTAATGGACACATGCAAGCGCTCCAAGAAGAACGGTCCCTTCTGGCCTGAAGACGAACCGCTCCAAGCTGTGGGCCTGACACAGCCCCTCAAACTAAGCAGATTTGAGCTTGCTAGGGCAAAATCCAAGAACAGCTAGGCTCAGTGGGACGATCTGTTGGGTGATCCAATGGGTTTCTTTCTTCCAGCCCAGTCAGTAGTGAACCAATGTCGCAGCCTATCGTTTTGTATCCACCGTGCTGGCAGGTGGATCATCTTCAGATGAGCTGTAAGGACACCCTAAGCAGTCGTGGCCCTTAAACAACCTACAACACTTCAGTGGCAGGCACCAAACGTGGTGTCTTAGCCTAGCTCCAGCTAAGGTAGTCACATTGCCTTGCCAGATTTCCCCGCTGTGGTTTCACTTGGATACTATGTACATCCCTCCCTGTTCTAAGCCATTGTGTCGCGCGCCAGCTGTCCAGCGGCACTCCGGCCCAAATGCAGCACCTGTGATCTTTGGCCGTGATTTGCCAAAAAGCATTCTTGCCATTTTTGGTGTCCTACTTGAAACTCCTTAAAGGGGCCTAATGTACAAAAGGGCTGAGAAGCTGCCTTCTGAGAGCCAGGCCCCTTCAATTGTCTCTATTTGGGCACCCAAAAGTCACTAGATACTGCTGAAAAATCTCACAGTCCCGACCTGTTACCAGCAACATCTCAGAAGCGCAGAGAGATTTTTCACTCACAAGCAGGATCCTCCTCTCTATTCATTTTCCAGATCACTGCCCACATAAAACTCACTGCTCTTCATTCCACGCCCAGAGCCTCCACAGACTTGAGATTCATTCACACCAATGACTCAACGGTGCCATTGACTCAAACCCGTCGAGAACGACTGGATTATCGTTGTAGGTTGGAGGCAGCTTTTACATTCAGCTCATCAAAGGATAGAGATGCCAGGTCCCCGAGCATCTTCCACCCCCAATCATTTCCCCAAGCTCTGGCTGGGCCACTGTCAAGGTTCCTTCCCCACTCTGAACTCTAGGATACAGAGGTGGGGACCTGCATGAAAGACCCCCTAAGCTTATTCTTACCAGCTTAGGTTAAAAACTTCCCCAAGGAACAGTATGCTGCCACCACCAAGCGTTTTAAACAAAGAACAGGGAAAGAGACCACTTGGAGACGTCTTCCCCCAAAATATCCCCCCAAGCCCTACACCCCCTTTCCTGGGGAAGGCTTGATAAGAATCCTCACCAATTTGTACAGGTGAACACAGACCCAAACCCTTGGATCTTAAGAACAATGAAAAAGCAATCAGGTTCTTAAAAGAAGAATTTTAATTAAAGAAAAGGTAAAAGAATCACCTCTGTAAAATCAGGATGGTAAATACCTTACAGGGTAATCAGATTCAAAACATAGAGAATCCCTCGAGGCAAAACCTTAAGTTACAAAAAGACACAAAAGCAGGAATATACATTCCATCCAGCACAGCTTATTTTACCAGCCATTAAACAAAAGGAAATCTAACTCATTTCTAGCTAGATTACTTACTAACTTAACAGGAGTTGTAAGGCTGCATTCCTGATCAGTTCCCGGCAAAAGCATCCCACAAACTGATCCTTTGTCCCCACCCCCGCCTCCAGATTTGAAAGTATCTTGTCTCCTCATTGGTTATTTTGGGTCAGGTGCCAACGAGGTTACCTTAGCTTCTTAACCCTTTACAGGTGAAAGGGTTTTGCCTCTGGCCAGGAGGGATTTTATAGCACTGTATACAGAAAGGTGGTTACCCTTCCCTTTATATTTATGACAGCCACTAAGCCATGACTTGACCCTGACACAAGGCTGAAGGCTGCATGCTCTCTGTGGAGGTGTTGCACAGGCCCCCACACCCAGCAATCCCACAGGGAGATGTTGCAACAGAAGACAACTGCAGTCAGGGAGGGACGAGAGGAAGTGTTTAACTGCTGCTACCATTTGCAGGGAACTCCCTCACTCTGAGAGCCACCCGTACCTCTCAGCGATGGGATGTCACTGACGGCACCAAGCAGTTTGCGGCAGAACCTGGCACTAGTACTTTGTCAGCTTCATTACAGAGCAATCACAGAACTTTTCACAGATAGTTGGATGGCCAGGGTCCGACGCTGACACCTCACCCAGTTCTGGTAGAGAGAGGAGCCAGTGTGGCAGCAGGAAACTGTCCTGGAGAAAGAAGAATTTTCTCTTTGTTCTGTGCACTTAGGAATGCCAGGAAGACAATTCAGAGGGCGCAGCTCAGTGCGAGCACCTTCTCCCTTGGAGCTCGCGCTAGCCAGAATAATGACTCATCTCTTCAGGTCTCCACTGAAGCGTTTTCCACCCTTACTGCTGAAAGGTTTTCCTCTCCTTCAGCAATTAAAAAAAGTTAATTGCCATCACCAACTTTCGAGTGCCCTGGGATATAGGCTGAGAGACGCTATACAAATCCACTTCAGATGGCACCAGCACAAGCTCTGCATGACATATTTATGGTTTGTGTGGGCGAGCTCTGGTCTGGGAGTCAGGAGAACTGTGTTGCAACCACTGACATGGTGGTGTGACCTTGGGCGAGTCATTTCTCTAGGCCTCTATTTCTCCACCCGCCCTTTGCCTGGTTAGACTGCAAACTCTTTGAGGCAAGGGCTAATTTCTTACATACGGGGGGACTCTCAACTGGGGCCTCCAGATGCTACCTTGTTGCTAACAGTAATATACCCCACCACTGCTTTGACATTTTATCTATGGTATAAAAGTACATATGATGATTTCATTCTAAGTAGATCTTCATGCCCCAAGATGCCTGTCTTGGGCTCTGGCTGCCACTGGCATACATTGAAAAGACGAGTTACCACACGTAAGTCAACCAAAGCCACAGCACTGCTCTTCTTCCCATCCTATCAAGAACCAGCTAATCGCCAGTCATGTGACCCATTGCACTTTCCGAAAGGGGAAGCTCACGCTGAGCTGGCCCAACACCTGCTCAAACAGATGGGCTGTGCAGCATGCCAAGGTCAACAGATTGCGGGGGTTTCACTTGCCTCCAAGGGTGGAATTCCAAAGGAAGGGATGGGGAAACAGCACCAGCAGTCCCCTCCCATAGATCACGAGGAGGCTCCGGACAGAAGGTCTTGACTGTTTTAACGTTGCTGTTCCATGTGTGAAAAACGTGTAGTGCCTGGATGCGTGCGTTGCCAGAGACCGGGGCTACGTCGCCCTGCCAACGTGAACCAATGCAATGCCTTCCGGTGTGATTGCAGGCGGGCAGCTGTGAGCAACGTGGAGGGAGTGCAGATTACGTTTGTTTTGGATCCAGCGCGAAACCCGGAGTCTCAGCTTGTATGGGGAGAACACCCAGGAGAAAAAGGGAACCATGTTGAATAGCAACCAAGTCAGCGCCAAATGATGATGATGATGATGATGAAGCTTAGTGCTTATTCCCAGATCTCCAAGTGCCTTGCAAAGGATGGGTTAACTACAGATTGGAAGCTCTTTGGTCCAGGGCCTGACTTTTTGTTCTGTGTTTGTACTCTGCCCAGCACAATGGGGTCCTGGCCCATGACTGGGGCTCCTAGGCGCTACCAGAACACAAACAAATAATAACTTCTTTCACAGATGGGGAAACCAAGGCACGGACAAGGAACGGGATTTCCCAGAGGTCACCCAGCAAAGCAGTGGCCAAGATGGGAACAGAACTGAGATCTCCTGATTCCCAGTGCTGGACCACACTGAAAACAGGAGGAAGTTATCAAGCATCAACTTTTTCTAGGCCGCGCTTTCGAGGGGTAGCTGCCTACAATAGCGTTTTGGGGCTACACACCGTCGTGTGGCATGAGAGTGGGGCTGTTCTGCAAGGTGGTGAAAGCAGAGGTGCATCTTTATAGCCTAAAATCTATGGTGGAGGGCGGCTGCTACAGAATTGAAATGCTCCTTCAGAAGCAGCCCTAGGCCTTCTGGTTGGAAGCTCGTCTCCGACAGCAGTAATTAGGCTGACTGAAGGAACAGCTTGTTATTGCCCAAACCTGCAGGCAGCGTACTGTGCAGATGTAACATAAAATGCACGGATCAAAGCCAACGGCTAGATAACAATCTCAATTGCAGAACGTTTAGGGGTGGTACGGGCAAGCCAAGGAGGATTCCTTCACTTGTGCTGCCCCAGCGCTCTGCTATCTGGAACTCTCCCTTCCTCCGAGCCAGTGAGTCACTTTGCTTCATCATCGCACCTTAAAAGCTTTCCTGAGCCTGCTGCTGGCCAATTCCCGCTTCCCTTTCCCTGCCCTGCTTACCCTACCTGGCCCTCACTGCAATTACCGGGGAGCTCACCATCTTGGCCGGGTTTCCGTTTCAGCCTTTTCATTTCACTGCATCGGAGCCCCCTGCTGACCTTCCCGGGAGAACAGGGCACAGCCACCAGTCTTTGCCCTTCCGCCCCAGCCGACAGGTGCTGGATAAAGTCATTTCCCTGTTTAATTCACAAGAACGGATCTGAAACATGACCAGTCATGTGGCGTCAGTGAGGCCATTAGCCTCCCGAGGACTGCGCAACGGCAGGAATTGGATTGAAACAGGAACCCACAGAATCTCTATCAGGAATGGGGGCCTGCAGCTAGGCCCAGGAGCCACTAGCCAACCGCGGCTAAAACCCCTAATCAGCCAGATGGTCTGACTGGCTCAGCGGCATTGCCAGGCCTGCGCTTAAGCCCAGCAGTAGTGTGATGGCGACAGACCCAGTCGTCGGCAGGCAGGATCAAACCTGGGATCTCTGGAGCTTAGTGCATGAGCCTCTATTGCATGAGCTAAAAGCCATCTGACTTTGCTAAGGCTGTAGAGCAGACTCGATCTCTCTCTAAGTGGTCTCGGTGCCACTAGATGGGACAGAACATCACACCAGGAGGTGTGTGGGTTACAGTAGCACTTGGTCAGCAGCTGCTCGATGCTGACCCCGGCAGCTGCGATCATTCCTGAGCCTGCCTTGCTCCCGCTCTGCTCCGGCCCTGGGGCCCTGCTGAGTTGCTGACTCCAGCTCTGAGCCCTGGTTCCTGACTCTGGCCACCACTGCTCTGACCACTAGACCCTGGTCCATGACAGTTTGAGCAGCCCCCACAAAAAAGGAGGAGGTATAGAAGGGGCGTGGGAACAGGTCAGTTGCTGAAAGGGTCCCCCTAAGCCCCGTGTCTCTGCCGGAGATAGACTGCCTGTAGGCACATCCCTTCGTTTCTTCTCATTGGGCCTTACAGCAAGTTTCAGGAAGTTTCCAACATGCAGACAATAACTTACCAGTTCTTTGCTGTCTGCCAAAGGACATAGTAAGCCAGGCTCGATTGCCATAAAGGAGGGGTCGGTGGTAAGAAATGAGAGAGGAGGTGGGGTGGAGTGGGGCCTTGTAGGACAGGCCAAAAAGCACTGAACTGGGAGACCTGGATTCGATTCCTTCTGCCACTGACCTGCAGCGTGATCCGGGCAAGTCGCTTCTCCTCTCTGATCCTCTTTGTCCCTCCTCCCTTCTCTATTTGGGGTAGGGACTAATTTTTAATAAGTGTCTCTCTAGTGCCTAGTAGGATGGGGCCCTGATCTCACCTGGGGCTTCTGAGGGTATGTCTACACAATGAGAAGTAGCGAGTCTCAGAGCCCAAGTCAACAGACTTGGGTTACTGTGCTAAAAACAGCCATGTAGACCTACGTTCCCCCTAAGCACAGCAGCCCATGAAGCGCCGCACAGGCACTAAATTTGATTTAATTGGGGATTGGTCCTGCGTTGAGCAGGGGGTTGGTCTAGATGACCTCCTGAGGTCCCTTCCAACCCTGATATTCTATGATTCTATGCCTCTCCCACAGCCCCAGACCTGCACAGCCGTAGGAGAAGCGCCCCTTCTGCGGCCCCAACCCAGTCCCGGACCTGCCGCAGCTGGGAGAGAGGCGGCTCTCCTGTTGCCCCAACCCCGGAGCTGCTGCAATAGGGAGAGGCAGCTCTCCCCCCAACCAGGCCAGGTGCTGCTGTGGGGAGAGCGAGCTGGGAGGAGTCCTCTCTCCCTGCCATAGCCCTGGGGCAGCCTGCACCCCAAACCCCAGATCCCTGGCCCCACCCCAGAGCCCCCACCCCCAGCCGGAGCCCTCACCCCCCCACACCCCAGCCCCGAGCCCCTCATCCCCAGCCCCACCCGAGCCTGCACCTCCACACCCCAACTCCCTGCCCCAGCCCTGAGCCCGCCCCACACTCCAAACCCCTCGGCCCCACCCCCACCACATGAATTTTGTTTTGCACCCCAATATGGAGGCGATGTGCCACATATCACCTCCATATTGGTGCACATAACAAAAATTCATTCTGCAGATGCGTGGGAAAAATTAGAGGGAACACTGATGTAGACTTCAGGGTCTGAAGCTCCGGAGGCTTCAGAGCCAAAGCTCCAGCCCAAGCCAGGACTACAGGGCGATTTTCAATGCAGTAGCCTGAGCCCTGTGAGCCTGAGTCTGTCGAGCCACGTTCTGAGACTTGCTGCCGCGTAGACGTCCCCTAAGCACCCCCCTAACACAAGCCGTGCCTAACGTAAGCTTGAACGCAGAGCACGTGATCTGCAAAAGCTCGAAGGTGAACACTGAAGAAAAGTCCACAACACAATGTACAAAACAGTGAACCCTTTTATTTTTATTTTGCTGTTGTTGCTGGAGGCAAAACCCCCTTAATCCACTTTAGGAATTTCATAAAACTCAAAAAAGTGATTACTAAAAGGCATACAATTTTACACAAGACATAAGTAAACAGACTTTTCTTTTAAAAAAGGTTATAAAGTGTCAAGATCCTATACCTCATCTGCATAACCCGAGTGATGCTGTCTGGTATAAAAGCACTGGATATAATAATTTAGCTATGGCTCAGACCAAAAAAGTCGTTGGGCTTAATCTACATACTACTAAGATTGCCCATGGAGATTAAAAGGAAAAGTATATACAGTTCTTTGTTGCCGAGAAAGAAACAGCTGGGAAATCAAGACTTCTTTCGGGAGAATATTATCTAAAGTAAAGCAGAAGACTTAAAAAAACCCCTAAGAATGTTGGTTATATGCTTGAAAATGTGATGCCCAATGTCCCATGGCCCCACACTGAGCAAAGACACCGGGCGAATTCTTGCCTCACCAGACAGTATCCATAAGAAGACCAAAAGCTGAAGCTGCCTATGTAGCCAAGTGGTTAGACGCAAACGGGATAGAAGAACTTGTAAACTGCAGTTTAAAAAAGGATCTTCCTTTTGCTTCCTTGTGTCAGTTTTGAAAAATAAAGCAACTTCACCCTCATTTTGTTTCGACAGACGAGACCCTGCCTCTTCCCAAATTGACTAACGGTAATAACCCTGTTGCTGAAAGCTCCTTCAGCCCAAGCATGGAGGTGGTGGCTTTATCTCAAAACCCATAACATAATTTACCAATAACACAATCTTTAAATAGGTAGAAACAAACCTCAGGTGAAAAAGTGGCCATTTACGCGGGTATTTCACACTCCTCACCACTGTCACCTTTCAGTATTTTCTATTTTTTTTTTTTTAATCACAAAGCATTGAGAACAGAAGGGAAAACATGATCATTTTAAGCCAAAACATTGTAAAACACACACAGGAAATGCGCCCCCCCCCCCGGGTTAATATTTCCCACCCCCACTCAAGCTCAGTGAGACAATTCCTCTCCTTCATGAATAGCACAAAGGTTCTTCAGATGCTGGCCACAGTGTGCCTGTTTATAGCGATCACGCTGAGTGTCCGAAATACATGCTAGGGTTTGGAGCAGTGTCAGTGGTAGGAATTTAAATATTTAAGAGAATTCATTTTACAGGGAAGGGAAGAAGGATATGGTCTATGCTGCCTACAGCTCAGTTTGTGTCTTTTTTTTTTTTTCTTCCTTATGATAGACAAAGGAGACATGAAATATTTATCTCTCCTGTTGTTTGTTTTTTATTTGAAACTTCAGGAATGTCAATCAGGTTTTGCCCTAGTTTTGCTGGGATGATCCAGAGAAGCGGTTCGGGGACGGTCTTGATGCCCTGGCCACTTCAATTAAGGACAATTCTTTAACTACGAAATCTCTTCTTCCAAGAGTTTGTTGGGCATTTGATAGAAACAAGGGTTAGCAAAACCAAACACGAATATAAATCACTTCCACCATCCAGCAAGCCTCATTTCATGGTTATGATGCCTCCAGTATCTGAAACCTGCTTGCTTTCCAATTGTCTGGGGAACCTCCCAGGAAGAAAGGGTGGACACAGCAGGAAAAATCCCAACATGTCAGGCCTTTTCTACTGCCTTTGAAAACACTTCGCGGCCAAGCTGTTCAGAAGTTGGAACCTCAAGTCAGGCTCCTCCGTCCAGAGGGAAAGTGCTCAGCACCCACCGAACACAGCGAGAGGATGGCTGCTCAGCCCTTCTGAAAAAACCAGGCCCCTTTCATTTTAGCTGCCTAAAAATGAGTTTAGGAGCCTCCCTTTCGACACCCACATTTGGAAATCTTGGACCACGAAGCACAAAAAGGCACAAAGCTGTTTTTTCCCCCCTTTTTTGCGGGTCATCATGAGGAATGACTCAGCCAAGGAGCTGGTGGGGGGAAGTCACAAGCAAACAAGCTCTATCCAGACCCGTGCAACTGCTGAAATGCCGCACGCGCGAGGGGCAAGGCAAAGACAGTCCAGCTTTGAATCAAGCCACTGAAATGATGCAGCAATGTCAGGGGTGAGAAGGAGAAACGGCAGATCCTCTCATCCGTTCCGTGTGTGTGTGGGGGGAGATATTGCTCTGGTTGGCCGTCATAAACTGTCGCTACTAGCCAGAAATGGTGGCAAATGTTAGAGATAAACAGGAAAATCTGGTTTCAGAGTAGCAGCCATGTTAGTCTGTATGTGCAAAAAGAACAGGAGGACTTGTGGCACCTTAGAGACTAACAAATGTATTTGAGCATAAGCTTTCGTGAGCTACAGCTCACTTCATCGGATGCATGTAGCTCACGAAAGCTTATGCTCAAATAAATTTGTTAGTCTCTAAGGTGCCACAAGTCCTCCGGTTCTTTTTGAGGAAAATCTGAGCACTTTTTCTGCTTGATTTTGTTAGCCCCATCTAGACAATCCTAACCCCAGGCTTTAAAACTGCATCTTTAAGACTCCATCCCTTTTCTGTACAGGTATTCCCCACCCTCCCTCCCACCCCCAGCTGTGCTCCACTCAAGCGCTTTAACTTGCAAGTAATGACTGTGCAGCCACAAAGATTTCCTCAGAGAACTTCTGCTGGACTGACCCTTCTTAATCAGCTGAGAGCCTGAGACATGAGAACCCTCCCCGCTCCCTGACCAAAACCATCGGGGTCTCGTACACAGAACAACACTCAGCAAAAGGAGGTAACAAGTTCCGTCCCAGGAGAGAGGTGTCCATCAAAAACCAATGACAGCAGCTAAGGGGGGCGTGGTTTTGCAGTGACCTGGAAAACTGGGCACCATTTTAACACACAGAGGCCTTCAGAGGGAGTTCACAATACCAATCTTCAAAGCAAGGCGGAGACAGCGGTCTCCTGTCACATCAGTTCTACACGCTCCATGATGCCAATGGAATTGATTCTGATTTATCCTGTGACTTGTCCCCATCCAGCCCCCTCCAAAGAGAACGCCCCCCGAGTTCAGATCCCACCCCACAGTACAGACAAGAGCCACTTGTTTCAATCTCTGAACTCTTCATGGGGGTGGGGGCGGCACAAAGGGGCTCCCACAACCGAACCAGGCGGAGCTCTCTCACTCCCCCCCGAGGAGCGTACCAGACCCGAACCCATTGCCACTCTGCACTATGCCGTGCCACCGATCCACACTGAATGCCCTAAGCGCTCGTGCCGATGCACATCCCTGCTCATCCTGGGCTGCAGTGCCGTTACCCTGAGGATTAGGGTCAGGAGGGGAGGGCGAGAAAGCTACAGGGTGCAGTATTCTCGCAGGCCCGTCGTGATGGAAAAGAGGATTTATCAGCAGGGTACATGGATTGTACTAGGGCAGCAACATGGCTGCAGCCTGCTGTGATCTGGGGGTGTATGGAGACACTCCAGGCATTTTGGCCAAGAGCACCCTCCCACCACCCCTGGACCAAAGCAGCACTGACGGGGGTTAACTTTGCAGCCCTCTAAAGGAACTCATGATACATCCACCAAGATCCCTGTTCCTGTCCCAACCTGCCAAGGGCTCCTTGGGCACAATCCTGCTGCCACGGACTGCAACAGCAGTTCACGATTGACACCCTTCTCCTCCATGCTTCCCCCCCACCCCCGCCCAGTCCCCTATTGTGCTGGCTTCTTGCCCAGGTGAAACGTGCTAGTGAAGTGGACTGGAGCAGAAACGCCAAGGGAGTTCATGGGAGCTGGGTGGGTGTCCCACAGAGAGCAGGGGATGGGCTGGGTGGAGATGTATGTACTCCTAGGACATGGGGCAGAAGTTAGGAGAACCTACAATCACAGTGCAAATCCCCAGTGGCGACAGCATCTTTTGTGAACGCCTGCAAATAAATGCTACAGGAGTAAACCAGAGAGAAACGGAGCATCCAATCTGGATCAGTTAAACACCAAACTTAATCCCCTCCGGGCTACTGCTGCAGCAGGTCTGTCCCATCTCTAACCTCTCTGATACTCAGCAACACACTACTCTCTCCTACCCTGCGCGGATTTGTAGAGCACCCGCTAATGTCAGGTTAAACCAAGATGGGGATTTCTGGGCCCTGGATTCTGACAGTGGAGAACCACCGTGGATGTCGCCATGCGAATTTAAGGAGCTCCTTTGTGTGGAGAAGTGTATCCCCTAGCATGGAGGATCCTGGTAGCAAATCAAAGACAGGGCTGGCGAGAGCGCTCTTACTCTATACTATCTAGACAGACAGTACCTCAGTGTCGTCTCACTTCCATCTAACGGCAGAGACCTTGTGGGAGATTCCTGCCAAGATCCGGAGGCAGATGAGAGACGAGCTGCTGGCACAGAAACACAGCCCTGCTCAGGGGCACTGTGAAAGTGGCTGATTGCTCAGTGTGGTGCAGACCCGAGGTCACCACAGTCTCCCAGCAGCGCACGGCACCAGCTGGGGGAATAACGCGACTAACCAACCCCTTGGGCTTGGCCTCAGCGTGAGCATCCTGTGAAGCGCCGGCTGTGACTCAGGAGGTGGCGTTTGGGGTAGAGGAGAGGCAGCACCGGAGACGGTTTGCGAATAAGTTATGCAGCATGGAGTCATTAAACCTACACGGGTTCCTTGGCAGATGCCGGAAGAATCTATAAAGCCTTCTTCACGAGATCAGACGGGAAGCTGCAGGGCACAGATTTGCAGGAGTGGCTGGTGACTGTCTAGTTTTAGGGGCCCAGAATTTGAGACTTTCAATGGTGCCTGATCGTCAGCACTTTTTGGAGGTCAAGGCCCCTCTAAGGCAGCTCAGGCTGGGCACCTCAAAAGCAGAGCCACTCAAGATCACTGTTGATCATCTGGGTCCATCCATGTGAATAGGTTCTGTCCTACGTTTCTATTACTGACAAGGCGCAGATGAAATCAGCATTTCTAATCCCCATTTATGATCCCCACAGGATAGTCATGGAAGATTCTACAATGATGAGTTACACTCACGAATTACGCAGGAGGGCCGAGTCCTTTCCATTCATGGCTTTGTGCTTGGCCAGCACGGCAGGTGAGTGGGCCCGCACACATGGGCTACATTTCCAATTCGGGACGCAATAAGCATGAACAACTTAGGTTGGCTTCCCCGGAAGGAAGGTTTTGCACTGTGGATCTTTTCTCACCATTTCTTTGTGTTCTGCTCAGGAGGGGGGAAGTTTATATTCTTCTCTCCCTTGGCGGGGACTTCCAGCCCCTGTTCCTCGATACACGAGCTGCAGTGCCCTGCAGTGCTTGGAAATGGAGCTGATGAGAGAAGAAAGGCCAGAGGATTCATGGAAGGCAAATATGTTCCATTTTTCATCCGTTAATTCCTGCCCTTGCAAGAAGAAAACATTTTAAAAAGCATGTTGTGATGGGTGTTTAAATACGTCAGTTCTGCCACTGGACAGCCGCCCCATAAGCACACCCAGCGGTGTTTATGATGTAATTGTCGCCATGTGTTTACACACACCCATGCTCCAGCGTGCCTGCGTTAAGGATTTCACTTGGGGGAGGGTGTGTGCAGGGTCAATGGGTTGCGCTGCCGTGGAGCACGTCAAGGCAGATTCCAAAGCCAAGCCAGGCGCCGACTCCGAGGAGGAGTTTGAAGCACGCCCAGGGCACGGGTGACCTTGCAGGCTGTTTTGCTTGGAGTACTTCTGGCATCAGTGCCTCTTTCTAGACTGGAGGGCACCATCTTTACTGCTGGCTGCAGGGCAGCAGTAGAGGTTTTGGGCTGGGCTGGGGAAGATGAATTGCTGAGCCCATCCACGCTTCGAATGCCCGACAAGGAGGCGCCTGCTTACAGAGATCCTGAGCTGGAACCCAGGCGAGGTCAAAGCCGATAGCACTGACAAACTGGGAAGCATACAGCAGTGTACGGGGCGGAGGGAGGGCAATTTGCGCCCGTACCCCCAAGCTTGCCCCCAAAGTTAGAGGGGACAGCGGAAGAGGCATGACCTCTCCTCTCGGACTGACCCATGCAGAGGGCTTGAGCTAGTGCAGCACCGCTGAAGCCGCGCTCACACCGGGCCAGCACGTTCCATTCTCCACCGCACAGCGGGGAGGGTGGAAATCGGCCATCTTCCATGTCACATGGCCTTAAACAGCAGGGAGCATCCGCGGGCCGTGCAAAGCGTCCTCGGCAGCGCCTGGGCATGCTCAGAGAGCGACTCAGGACAGCTGCTGGGTGGAGAACTCCCTACCGCTAGGTTCACCGGACCCCGCAACAAAACATGTGCAGTGGCAACCCAGAGATCCCGTGGATGGTGTTCCCGCATCTCCCTCCCCCACAAACACTCCTTGCATTGCAGATTCGTCTGCCACAAGGGAAGGTGGCTGCTTCCCGCGCCCCAGTTTTAAACAATCGCTAGTTCCTGCATATTGGGGGCAGGGGAGATAATGTAGGGTAGGCCAGCTCATGGCAGAACCTGGAACAGCCACGGGGCTGGGAAGGAGGGAAAAACCCTTCCCTGGGGCTGCATCTCTGAGAAGTGTCACTGAAATCCCTTTAGAGACCCCCTTCCCCAATTGGCTGGTGGTTAGGGAAAAGCAAACCGGCAGTGGGTGATTTCTGAGCCTGGCTCCTTTAAAGGAGCCTTGTTCTGGGCTCGGAGAAATGCACAGCCACAGGGAAAAGCAATGGCACGGGCCATGCCAGTCCTCACCACCAGTGAAGAAACACGGGGCCCTATTCTTCCCAATACAGAAGGGAGCCATATAGAGAAGGGAAGACTCCAGGGGTTTCCAAGCTGTTCTCCCTCCCCATGCCCAAGGGGGAGCACTGCACTCCCCAAGCCCAGGGGCACTGGGTCAGAAGCAAGTGGCACCTGTTTGGATGTGCCCATCTCGCCTGCCCCTTCCAATCAGAGCAGGCTGCCCACATGGAATCTCCCCTTTCTTCAGGCACAGGCTCCCCTCCACACACGGTGTAGCAGAGAGCCCTTAGAAATGGATGCAGGATTTGGAGGAAGAATTTCTTAATTCTTCCCCCCCACAGGACCTGCATGCAAGAGATTGGCCTTTCCTAGCCCCTCTCCAAACCTAGAACCCCAGCGACTTTCATGCAGACTAGCGGGGCAGCTTCCTGGAGGATACCACCACATAGCACTCCCCTAACACTCAATGGCTGCTTGGCGCTTTGCATCCATCCTCCCAGCCCCTCTCATCTCCTCTTTCGGGACACGGACACACACACACGTGACGTGATGGGCACAAGCCACAGGGGAAGTGTATGATGGAGCTGTGATTGTGGGCACTTGCTGTGTGCTCTGCCTGCTAGCCCTCAGCAGCGGCATCCGAGCCAAACGCTGCCCACGGCAGCACCCGTTCCTATCATCACACAAGCAGCACATTAAACATCTTCCCATTTTGTAAAGCTTGTGCATTTAATAAAGAGGTCAGAGGTGACAGGACACACGTGGGCAGTGCTATAGGGAAACTGACACCTGCAGTCCAGGAGAAGACCGGCCATTTGCTCTCCCCTGGATTCCTTAGAATGGAGGAAGGGGTAAGACAGAATAGTAGTGCCTTTCTGCGGAGGCCCAATCCCCGGTCCCCCTACAAATCTGGGCATCTCTGCCAAAGCAGAGTTCTGGAGTCACCGCTTCGCTGGACTGGCCTCCTTCTGTAACCGAGGTGCTCCCCTTTCCTGGGTAATGCACTTATGCAGGCCATGTGTGTCAAAGGAGAGGATCTCAGCTCATTTCCCCAAGCCGCTGGGGGAGCCTGGGGTTACACTGCAGCAATCTGGAGAGAACCCAACATCTCTTAGCCCCTTGCATGTTGTTTCCCCGAAGGCAGTGGTATCTAACCCCAGCCACGGGTCATGGCCAAAGGTGGATGTCACCGTGGAGGGCTGGCTACCCGAACGGGAAGCTGCTGCAGCAGACGCTGTGCCAAGGGGAAGATCAGACCCAGACAGAAGGGAAAAGATGACAAATTTCAAGAGCAATATCACCACCCGCCCCCTTGTGCTCTCCTGGGGTTCGCTTGATGTAGGAAGCTGCTCAGTCTTCCAGCCAGGCGGTGGCTTTCAAGGTGAAACAAGCAGATCCTGGCTAGTTACACTAACGCTGAGCCAGACGGGAAACTCCTACGATCCAAGAATGAGACCGAAACTTCACATACTCCCAATTCCCTCGCATGCTTCGCCTCTGTGACATCAAATTGTCCGGCTGCCCCTTCTCCCTCCCTGTCAGCCCCGGCACCAACCCAGTCCCGGAGTCTGTATTTGGAGGGTGTGAATATGCTCTGGGATGCACCTGTCCAACAGCGGGCTAGCATCCACACCTAAGCCCCTCTCCTCCCAGCTAGAAGACCCTTTACTGGCCCCAGCAACGCGTTCCCCTTCCATTCCCACACCCCGTCACCCCCGTGTACAACCCACTCCCCCAAAAGAAGACCATTTGATTTCAGAAGGAGAAAAGGAACTCTTGGGCCAGGTTCTTTTCAGGCAAAGGAGGGAGGTAGCTGCGGGGGGGGAAGAGAGCCCTTGAGATCTGAATGAACCGAGTTCTCTGCTGGGGAGTTAAGGTCCCACGAGACACACGGGGGATGTTCAGCGCAGGGCTGGAATTCAGCCAGGGAGCGGCGTTTGTACAGTGCCGTCTCCTCCCTCAACAACACCCTGCCCCAGGTGACTGACTGGAGCCAGCTCTACTGAAGCCCTTTAGGGAAATAAAACAACCCACTTGCTCTGGATCCTACGTGCCCCACTGGGACACGTAACAGTGCTGCCCTAATGAAGAGCAGCACAGAGAGAAGAGAGAGGGAAGAATGTCTGTCACCAGAGAGGAAACCCAACCTCAGAGCATGTCCTAACCCCCGATCCAGCAAACCCAGTGGAAGGGGCTGGCCCGACACAGCGTATTTGACACAGCGCCAGACTGCGGCTGTCACACGCCAGGCAGCAGGCGAATTCTCTGCAGCTTTCCCTCCCGCAACCCTTCCCCAGGGCAGCACAGCATAGACAGATCTCTTCCTGCAGGTGGGTTCAGATGGTTTTCACTCTCAGTGCAAAGAATTCAGATCAACTCAAGCTCCGCCTGCAGGTGGGGAAGGGGTGAGGAGGGGGAAGGGAGATTTTTTGGGGTGGGAGGAATGATGGGCTAATTCTCTGTCCATTAAAACCAGGAGCGAGATGCCTAACCATCTTCCCTCCTCGACCTTAGCTGGCCAGGGGTGCAGCGATTTTTTAAAGAGAAAGCGCCCCATTTACAAAGAAAGGTCAGTGCCACTTTGTCCAAGCTCCCCGCAACTCCACCGTCCGACCCTGCGTGCCCGCATGTGTGTGTCTGTGCGTGTGTTTTGGCAAGAGGTTGCTGAGGTTACATGATGCAGCATTTGTTCTTGTGGTTGTGAGGGTCCTTGAATCGGAGTCTCTGCTTTGGCCGGTATTTTTCCAAGTACATTAGCTGCTTGCTGTTGATGGCTCCTCTGCGCTTCCTGGAACACAAAGAGAAAGCCATTAGTGCTCCAAGGCTGGGGAGCGTCCGAGAACCAGCCCTGCACCCCGGCACTCTCTGCCTCCTGCTCATCTCTCGGTGTCCAGGCAACAGAACCCTGGAAGACTAACAGGCCCAATGGCCAGCAAGTGGCCATAGAGGCCTTGGGGGACACATCCCGCACCTCCCAGGCTGGGAGCTCGAAGCCAGAGAGGTCGCTGCTCAATTAGTGAAGCCAGAGGGCAAGTTCCTAAAAGCTGCATTTCTCCCCTGTCCTCCCTCTTGCACTCAGCTGTGCAGCAAATCCAACTTTGACTGCAGGAGGCCTGCGTGTCTGCAGCTGCACTAACCCTGTTACCTGGGGAGTCAAGAAATATGGGATGGAGCGAACTCCCGCAGGCTGAAGTTAAGCAGAGGGAAATTTAGGCTGAACAGTGCCCTAGCAGGGAGATCTAATAGACTGTGGATTAGCCTCTCCCAAGGAAACGGTGGGAACCTCTTGGCTCTGGGGCATTTAAAACTGGGCTAATACCGATAACAGACTATGGAGAACACGAGGCTGGCTCTGCTAATTGGCTCTTCTATTGCTAGTCCCCGATTTACCCCTCCATTTTGAATTGCTCTGTTCTACATACACAACGAAACCTTTCCAATGAAAATGGAGTGCGCCTGAAGGAGGAGCCTGAGCAGAAATAGCTGAGTGGGACTCATCCTCTGGGGCAGGAACTGGGGATCAGACCACAGACAGAGACTGACATACTTGGTGTTCATGGAAAACCTCTCTCCCTCCTGCAGTCATAGCTGGCGTCAGAGAAAGGGGAAAGAGAATAATCCCCATATTTGCAGTCCTAAATGGGAGCTGCAGGGCATGGACCAGAATATATTACGAAGACTAGAGTGGGATCGTAGACAAATATAGAAACAGTGGCTAACAGCAAGTATCAGCTATGAGAAAGGTCTACGATAGCCTACGCTGACTTATGACCAACAGAATGGTCAAGAGTGGAGTTCCCAGGAGCGAAGAACGCCAGAGATCCATACAGCCCGACCCACTGCCCCTGCCCTGCAGACTGGCTAAATAGAAACGACTGTCATGAAAAAAAAACCAACCAGTCACAGCACGTGCGAGTTTGGTCAACTTCTTACACACACACACACACACACACACAGTGCATGATCCTCGCTGCTTTCCGCGCCTGCCTTCTGATTAAGATGATTGTTGGTCTAGAAATCAACTTATCCATTCGTCTCCTTCCTTCCTTCTCTTTAGCATTTAGTTATTTCACTGCCCAGGACCTCTGCAATCTTTGTTACATTTACCGAGTACCTGTCAATGCAGCAGAGCTGAAGGCGCAGCCCTTTGCCTGGGGGATCCGAGCTCTGCTAATGAACTGCTCAGAACTCCAGAATGAAGTCTGCATTAATAGGTCACTAGGAGTTTAGCCGACTAATTATTCCCTGATCCCTCTGGCCCACAACCACCAACATAGCTGGGGAAACAGCAACTGATGATGAGCAGCAAAAAAAGTGGGCTGGATCTGCTCAGCTCTGGCTACCGATTTACACACACAGACTCCCGACAGACAGCTCGACCCATGGAGCACAGGCCAGCCGCGGGGGGGAAGCAAACAAAAATATAGCACCAGGTTTGTTTTTATATGAAGATGGGGTCTAATTTAGAGCTAGGAGGATGACAGGCTTCATTCCCTCTCTATGCAGCTACCAGGCGTGTGAGACTCATTTTCTCCATCTCCTGCCAGTTCAGGGGAAGATAAAGCAAGTCTCTGAAGGTTATTTCACCCTGCTTCCACCCAGCCGCTCAGAGGAGTTCACAAGTTCATGCTCTCCCGGCCCCCCGGTGCGGCTCTGAAACAGGACTTGCCCCTCTCATGAGCACCGGCGATGTATTCCCTGGGGCACGCCAGCACGGAGCAGCAAGAGCGCCATGTCACTCTGGATATTTTACACTGTCAATTTGCTGCTTGGCACACAGTGGAGGGGTTTATTCCAGGCCACTTACTGTCTGATGAACTGAATGGCATCTTCATACTTCATCCCGCTCTCAATCAGAGCCAGGGCTACGAGAACAGGAGCTCTGGAAAGTAATTACAAGAGGAGTCACTTCCTGCTTTAATTAAAGAAATGCCAACAGTGATAAGAGCCTTGAACAAAAAACACCGAAAAACTCATGGACTCTTCCCAAACCTACTGTCATCACATCAACAATCCCCCCCACGCTAAACCCACAGCACCATGAGTGCACACACAAAATCAACGGGTTATACAGCACGCAGAGATCACACAGAAACAGACACACTTGCATCCAGCTTCTCCTACAATAGGTTCCCAGAGCAAACCCCAGCAGCATAGTTACAGTGGCGTGTTCACTGCCATTTCCCACCACATAAATTCTGGGTTTCAGGCTTTGTCGTTTGGCCACAAAAATTAACTCAAGGTTGGAGCTCTGAGGCGCAGCGTATCCATGCCTAGAGAAACGATGCTCCTTTTAAAGCAAGGAGGATAAAATAAAGAGAGGACAGAGCTTTCACCTGTCTACTGCTCTCCCTATAAAACACAGCTTTGATTTCAGAGGAATTTGGCAAATGATTTGCAAGTAGATTAATAAAGGAAAAAAACCAAACAAACCATAAAACAAACAAAAACCAAACCAGACCGAAGTGGACTAGATACGAAGTGTCTGAAAAGGGGCTTCTAGTTTTAACAGGGGGGAGATTTTACAAGCCACGTTTACATGACAGACCTTAATACAACCTAGGTCGTTGTGACACTCCAGTATGTGAATGATACACGATTCCAAGAGCATATTAAAAGCTGTTGCAGACGACTGTGTGACAATCTGCACTTGGAATCCTGCTTTGTTTCTGGGGCGGGTTTTAAACCTAAAGAGAGATTCGTTCCCAGGCAGGGACCAGGATCGAGAAGCCCTGCAAGGGAATGACAGATCACATCTCTAAATACAGGGAAGAGGTATAAAGTCACCACTCTCTTTAGCCTGCCCAGTTTTGGCCAGGTCACTGATTTATGTAGTGCCTGCCTTTCCTTCCCCAGGTACCTTAAAGGGATTTAATAAGCAATGGAGTGAGCAAAATGAACAGCTGTTATGCACGCCACCCAGCCAGACCATGGGGTGTTGGGCTGTGATCTTCAAAGCTACCTCATGGATTCAAATGCCCAATTCCCATTAAAGCCAAGTGGGTGGCATCTGGGAGCTGCCACCATTGTATTTATTTAGCCACCCAAACTGAGAAGCCAGGGAGAGCCCATGGGTACGGTCAACTCCCGTGGAGGGGAAGCCAAGCTCAAAGAGCCCAGCATAGTTCCTATTTTGCACACCTGCGGTGAGCGATCTCTCATCATGGGGACTCGTAGGCAGAGCTCAGAAGAGTCCCAGCCCCTTCCCCACTATCCAATCTGGCCCCTCCGTGCTTCAGCACAAGTTTAAATCCCATGGACTTCAATGGGATGTACTTCAGTGGTTTGCTGAATCAGGATCCTTCTCTGATTCTATCCTAATCTGCTTCAGCTGAGGACTGGAGACTGCTCATTGACACACACACACACCCCCTGCTCGGCCTGGCCACAGCTGCTTTAGGTAACTTGCACTGAGGACACGTGTGAGGCCCAGCTGCTCCCCAGGGACGCTCTCTAGATCACACCTCCCCCCTTAGAGAGCGAGGCTGTCGAGCTGAAATCCAGGGTGTTTATAAAAACCCCTAAGGAGTTAAGCTCTCTTCCGTTGTTGTGTGCAGTGCTGTTGTAACTGTGTCAGTCCCAGGATACTAGTGAGACAGGACGGGGGAGGTCAGATCTTTTATTGGACCAACTTCTGTTGGGGAAAGAGACAAACTTTCAAGCTTGAGTCGTTCGAAGGTTTGTCTCTTTCCCCAACAGAAGTTGGTCCAATAAAAGATTTGACCTCCCCCATCTCATCTCTCTAGCCTGGCCTGGCTTCTCCTGCCAGCATTGGAACTTTTACAATCCCATTTTCTTGTTAAAAGAGTTTTGTCCCCATCCTGTGTGGCTGCATGGAAGACCCTCCCCAAACAAGAAGGGGCCCGACAATACAGAGGCCAAGATGAGTCCCATCAAGCATGGCCTGATGATACAAACAGCCCTGCCAACTGCACAAAGGAAGAGCTGGGAAAAAGAGGGAGAATTTACCTTCTCTGCAGCTCAGTAAGCTCCAAGGGACTTAGCAGTTAGTTGTAACAGGAGACATCTCCCTTTAACAAGATATTTAAATCTAGCTGTCCTTCCTAAGGGCAGCTCCTAGCTCCTTTCGAGCCCTCACTTACCGGCCCAGGCCAGCCACACAGTGAACTGCCACGCAGCAGCCAGGGTCTTCGCAGAACTTGGTTTTCAGCAAGTTGAGCCAGTCTTCCACTATTTTGCTGGGGGGAGGAGCGCCGTCGTCAAAGGGCCAGTCCTAATGGAAGGGCAGGTGGGGGAAGGGGAGGGAGAGCAGTTAGCAATAGATACATAAAGTCAGAATCTTACAAACCAACACAGTGGAGAGGAAGGCACTTGAAGCTTCCGCCAATCTCCCATCTCCCCAGGGCTGTATTTCTAAAGCACAGCATCCTCCCTACAACAGAAGGAGAACTGGGCTGTTCCCGTCTGAGATGCTTTACCTCTCTCTGTGACTCGGTTTGCTCAGCTGTAGGACAGACACATTGCTATGGATTACTACCAGACAGTGTGACCTCGTGGACAGAGAACTGGACTGGGACTCAGACGAATTGGGTTCTATTCCTAGCTCTGCCCCTGACCTGCTGGGTGACCTTGGGAGAGGCACCTCTGTGACTCAGTTTCCCCATCTGTAAAAAAGGGATAATGATACTGAGCTCCTTTGTAAAGCACATGGAGATCTACTCAAGAGAAGGACTGGGTCAGAGTAGCTATGATTATTTCTAGCCTCGCAGGGGTGGGGCTGCGAGGCTCGTATTTACATGCTCTGAGATCCTTGGGTGAGCTGCTGTAAATGTTCAGCAGTAAAAGCCACACACAGCTAACAAGGGGCAACCCGAGTTTCTTAGCAAGTTAAACCGTAAGGGAGCCTTTCCTGCAGGGGTAACTTTACAGCACTGACCGAAGAAGGTAACAGACGTGGCTTTCAAAGGTTCATTTCTAGGGTATGGCTCCATCTCCATGTCTTATTGCTTTAGCTAGTGAGAGCGGCCAAGCTCCTGCCTCCATAAACTCGAAACACATGCGGGGTTTGGCAGATGTTGCAGTTCACATGTTTGAGCTGAGTGTGGGTGGGAACAGTAACTGCTGGCTCAGCCGCTGCCAGCTACAGCCACAGGGAGTGGGAACTCGGAGGAAAACAGACTTCCTTCCTGAGCCAAAAAGTTACAACTTCCGAAAGGCCCCCGCCAACCCGACCACCGAAAGAGAGCCTATGAGCTGGCCTGTGTCCCGGAGACTGACACCCATCAAAGCGCAATTAAGCCACCAGTGAAAGGCCAGCCCTGCCCTCTTTGGGAAAAGGGCGTGTAAGGTAAAAAGGACAGTAAAGCTAAGAGGCTTCTAACCACAAGGCAGATGGATACAGATAGTGAAACCGCAATATTGCCTCGTTTAACTTGAAACAAGCACTCCCTGTCCCTACCCCCCACTGCCTGTTCCTGGCTAAACAAAGGAGTTGGCAGATTCAATCTGCTTTGCAACACTCCACGGCTCGGACGCTGAAATAAAGAAGCCCAGCAGACAACACATATGCCACGAAGCAGAGGAAGCAACGAACCCACAGCCTCCCCATCCCACCACGCCCCAAGCAGCCACTGAGTGTAGCTGAAAAGTCATTTATTGACATGTCAATAGTCTGTGGACTTTGGGAGATCAGGTTACAGCCAGGGGCCAATGGCTACTGATTTCAGACACCCAGCTTGACACATTTGAAAGAGGCTTGATTTTTAAGGGCAGAGGGAGCTCAACCCTCCCTGGAAGACAGGGCCCTCTAAAATGCCTAAAGTTTGGCAACAAACATTGGGGCCAGCCAAAATCACGACTCCCTTTTGGAAATCTCATTCGCGAGACATGGACTGGGCTATCCACGTTGCCCAATAAGACATCAGACTAGACATAAGGTGTACACTGCTAACAGTGAGACCATCGACCATAGGGACAGCTTATCTAGGGACGTGATCTCAGTCTCTTGAAGTCTTTCTAAGGCCATGTCTACACTACCACTTTTGTAGGTATAACTTAGGTGGCTCAGGGGTGTGAAACAAACACGCATGTGACATTAGTTACCCTGACAGAGGCACCGGTGTCTGCACAGTGCTACGTCAGCAGGAAAGCTCTCCCCCTTCGGCACAGAGCAGCGACACGAGCCATCTTACAGTGGTGCAGCTGCGTCAGTACAGCGGTCCCGCTGTAAGTGCTCTAGTGTAGACACGGCCTAAAAGATCTGCTCTGGCTCAATCACGAGTTGTGGGCGTGGTGCAGGATGCACTGGGTGGAGCGCTCTGGCCTTTCTTATGCCAGAGGTCAGACTCGGTCAGCAGAACGCTCGCTTTCCGGCTTTAACCTCTAGGAATCCAGAAAGAGGCTCTGGCCCTGGGCACATGCCTGCAACAGGCAGGATCTGGTGAGAGCCAAGACCGAGGGCTTTTCACACCGCTCAGTTCAGGGTGACAGAGAGTCAGGTGAAGAGCTGGCGAGGGTGGCAGGGCAGACACGTGCCAGGGATGACCCTGACCCATACGAGGGTGGCTGTGGTGTGTCGGGAAGGTGCTGCGTCCCTGCCGGGCTGCACGTGAAGTAACCCTTGTGTTACGCTCAAGCTAACTTGCTGCCTTCCCCACGCTGACCTCAACCCCGATAAGGGCTAGACACACAGGTTACCCTCCCAAGCGTTTGTATCACCCACAGAGAAACGAGTAGGCATGGGCTGTGAGCTGGGATAACTGCTTCTGATTGGCTACAAGCGGCCTAGACTACAACATCCTCCCATCCTGCCTCACCCGTCCCCACCCCACTGCTCGTTTGCCTCAGCCGCCTGTTATCCTGCAGGCTCCAGCCACACAACTGACGTTGCATGGGTGGACTGTTAGAGTCGGCGGTGCTCTGCATGGACACAGCAGCACAGGGTCAGAGCCCTGGACCACAAAGCTCTTTGGGCACTGCCCAGGCCTGGCTGAGGCCTCTATAGTCAATATCAGCAATAAGGCAAAGCATGGCCCAGGTTTTCCCTTTCATTACTGGGTTTAATGCATAATCATTAGCAAGCTACAGAGGTGAGAATTAGCATTACGATTATTTCCCCAGCTTTAGCCACTCAGGACACGTGCCATTAAGCAGGGAGCGAGACCGGTGGAGCAGCGTGTCGGGCAGCAACGTAAGCTTACCATGCAATACCCCAGGATCTGTATCCAATGGGTTCTGGGGAGAGTGCTTAGACAAACAGCTACTTATTAGATGTGCGTGGCATTGGAACGGGCGAATTCCCACTCTGAGTGGGCACCGCGGACAGGGATTGCTGTGCCAGGAAGTAGGGGGAGCTCCCGGCTGCTGAAATGTGAGACCCACTTTTCCCACCTCACCCCTGTTGGGGCCCCCCCAAGAATCCTGACATGAGCTGCTAGGGTCTAGCTGGCCCGGCAGGGTCCAATTGCACAGAATGAGCAGTGCAGGGGGAGGAGGGTTTGGAGGCCACAGGGCTGTTCTTTGGGGAAGGGAGTTGTGGAGCTTTAAGAGTGGGCTCTTCTGGTGACGGAGAAAGGCCTCCCTCCTTGGGGGTGGGTGGGGAGGGTCTGATGATTGACGCGACTCAGTGCCTTCCAAGCATTAACAGATCAAACTGCAATGTGCTGCCCCCATCCCTCCACCTCATCCACACCCCTCTAACTATCCCCATCTGCACAGCAGTCTCAACCCAGGCTCCTCCCGTCTGTCTTTACACTAGGGAATCACACACCTTGTTGCTAGTTTCAGAGTAGCAGCCGTGTTAGTCTGTGTTTGCAAAAAGAAAAGGAGGACTTGTGGCACCTTAGAGACTAACCAATTTATTTGAGCATAAGCTTTCGTGAGCTACAGCTCACACCTTGTTGCTGCTATTGGCAAAGATCACTGTGCACCGGGCTCCTTGGCTCCCTCCATCCTCCCCCACCAGCTCCCTGAGCGTTTCCCTCCTGTCCCCCTCTATTTCAGGGCCTCCCTCCAACCCCCACTTCCCATACCAGGACTCCGAGTGCCTCTCCCAATTCTCCCCACATCAGGAGCTCCTTTCAGTTCTTCTGCTTTCACCCAGATCAATAGGGTTCTGCCCACTGGTGCCTACAACCTTCCCTGACATTTTGGAATTGACAAGTTGAAAGGTTACCCCATTGCAGACAGACGGAGAGAGAAACGCTATCCACTTGTGAGCCAGGCGCCCGCAGTACAGAATTACCGACCATGCTCAGTGATGACTATTTCATCTCAAGGAAGATTAGGGGGCTAATCCCAGATGCTTCAGACGGCCCCCCCTCCCTGGCATGAGCCCTTCTGATCTGTTGCGTGGGCGGTGGCGGACCACAGAGCTAGACACTGGTATGTATGCCTCTCTGTTAAAGCCCGTCAGCTCCTTCACACTGACCCAAAATACCTCTCCCCCCACTGCTATGTGCATCCCACACACTGGACCATGGATCTGAGGCTACAGGCAACAATGTATGTAAAATACACAACTCCTGTGTCATTTCCAGCTTTCCGCTCCTCATTCTGCCTCAATTTCAGGGCATGGCAGGTCCTCCTATATTCATTTGGATAGGATAAAGGCTCTGATTGATCTGAGTCACATGAGCAGGGTTGACGCCCCTAGCAAAGTGGGCTGTGCTAGGTCATTCGCGCGCGCGCATGTGTGTCTGTGTGTGTGTGTAGACTGCTCACCACATCATTTACAACTCTCCCTCCCCCACTGGGGCAGACTGTTTTCACTGCACACCCAAGTGTAACTCAATTAAAGCTTTAGGCGACTCTAAACCCCACCATCAGCAGGAAGGTTTAGAAGCACACTTCCCAAGAGATTTACAGTGCAGTCCGACTCTCCAAAGAGACAAGGTGGCTGAGAATTGCAGAAATGACTCGTGATTTTGGGGCGCCCAACTTCAGGCAACTTGTTTCTTACTGACAAGCTAAACTGAAATAAACCTAGCTTATCTCAGAGTGTCCACACAATCTTTTGCATTGATTTAAGTTAAATAGGTTTAAAAGGGATCATACCTTTAGGTGAACTGATGAAACCCTGGCTATAGACAAGCGCTCAGAGTCCTGAATATGTCTGCAAGGCTGCTGGGTGTTCTGCTTGTCAATTATTCCCACACAATACATGGGGAAACTCCAGAATGCTATTTCACCGAGCCGTATTTCAAAGCAGAGTGGCGCTGAATCCATCAGGCCAAAAGCACAACAGGCTGGGGGCACTTTAGGAACACAGCACAGTCTTCAACATAGTCTTCAAATAAAACAATGTGTGGCAGATTTTCTTAAAGCATTTTGACTCTTAAAAGGAGCATCTCTTTTAATTTAATGGGCCTCCAACAGTTAAAAACCCAGGCGGTGCTTCCAAACAAAAACTTGCCCACAAATGTTCAGACAGACTTCGTAACAGCTTTGACTGCAGACCAAACATTGGCGGAAGTCTGTTCTGCAGCGAACTTGACTCACATAAGCCCTGACCCTGAAAAGACTTACAACCAGGCATCTAACTTTGAACTCAATGCAGCTGCGCACATGTTCAACTCAAAAGCACGTGCACTGATGGAGTTTAGCCCAGCTTTGTTCACTCTGCTATTTGCCACATCCCCTGTGTCATTTTCTCCCCTCTTTCTGAGGTATTTATTTCCTTCACTCTTTTACCAACCCTAGTTTCACTCGTCCTAAACTATTTTACACACTCTCCACAGTTTGACATTTCTCTTTTCATTTGTTCATTCTATTTTGCTTTCATACCACTGCTTATTTTTCCCTTTAGTCTTTGTATTCTTTCAATCTGATGGGGTTTTTCCCCCTTTACTAAAAGTTTCCAAATAAACTTTTACTAAATTGTTTTGTTTTGGTTTTTTGGAGACTGGGGGAACCCACACACACACCAACAATTTTTCATGATAAGTTCTGTTTTCAACAACAGGACAAGTCTCTTCAATATGTTCCAACCAGATCTGTCACTAGAGAGCTCCAGTATATAGTCAAAGCCTATGGGAAGACGATGTGTTGACCTATATGAAATACACATGCCTCAGAGGGTCTATGTATAGTGTAATAACTTCATTCTGGTGGACTGGTCTATACGGAGGGGGACTGGTGACCAGTCTAGGGAGGCAACGCAGTCCAGTGGTTAGTAAAATGGGCTGGAGTCAGGAGATTTGGAGTCTATTTCCAGCTCTGCCAGTGACCTGCTGCATGACCCTGGGCAAGTCACTTCACCTCTTTCCCCTCCAGCCCTTGTCTACTGAGACTGACAGCTCTCTGGGGAAGGGGATGTATCTCGCACAATGGGGCCTTGATCTTGGGTGGCACCTCTAGGCGCGAGTATAATACAAAGAGAATGTAATATATCTACTTCTGGCGTTATGGCACACTACGGGCTGTAATGTATGAAGAGCACCTACCCCGAGGAGCAGAGTACAGAAACATTACTCTGTGCCAACGCAACATTGCAAATGCAAACAACATATGGTGCAGCGCAGAAAGAATGCATGTGGGCATTAACGCCTTGTACTGAAGTCATCACTGGTATAAGATGATAAAAAACCCTTGAGGCTTTTTTTTGGTTTGTTTAAATCAATGATGAAATTTCAACTCCCCACTGGCCATCGCTGGAGAATCGGTGCTCTGTGCATTAGGGAATCCTGCTGCCTGAGTCATCCCATCTTTTGTGGAGGGTTGCTGTGCACTTTGAAAGCACTTTGCCTCCTCACCATGCCGAGGAAGCTGAAGTTCAGGGATGGATAGTGACCACGGTGCATAAAGTAAGGCTGTTAAGCCTAGAGTGATTTGGGGTTAGAACTGGTAAGTGTCAATCATACTCATTTAGGCGTTAGAAAACTGGGAATAGTGGACTGAAAAGCACTTATCCTCTTGCAGAAATTCTGAACACGTCTTTGATCTGTACAGCACATGTACAACTCCGAATGTCCCTGACTCCCTGGGAATGAGCGTGATGTGATTAGAATGGTGTGTACGGAGCTCACAGGGGGCCCCAAAAGGCCTGGGCTGTACTGGCACCTTCTATCTCGCTGGGGAAAGGTTCCCAACATTCCCGGCCACGTCTCTCCTCCAAAAGAGAATCAAAAGCCTCTTAAACTCCTGCTTGCATGTCGTGCAGAGCGTCACACGCGGGCGAGCTTGCAGAACAAAGATTTCTGCTCCTTCAGAGACACACCCAGTGATCTCAGCACGCTAACAGGTTTGCACTGTGCAGCGCAGGGCCTGGGTCTGACCGGCGCAATACCCTGATTGCAGGGCCTGGTGGTCACCGCATCCGAATCCGACCCAGAACCAAAGCCCCCTGCAATTAAGCAGCTACAGATCAAGCCCATTTGTGCTTACTGCAGTCGCATCGCTTTCGTCAGTTTTCTGAGACTGCTAAGACCATGGGACGCCCTCAGGCTCTACAGATTCAAACATGGGGCATTCTATCTCCATTTGAATGGCCAGTATCAATGAAACCCTCAGCCAAGCCACAATCGGACACCCATGTCCAGGGACGTTAATATTTACATATTGCTCCGAACAGTGACTGCATATGGAGGGGCTCCGAAGAGAAGAGGTTCACTTAACAGTGTGTGCGCACAAGGGCTGTGTGCACAGTGGCATGTGCATGTGCACTCAACACGCCCCATCCCTTGAGCACCCCCAGCCGCAGGCACTGGGAGAGCACTGCAGTAGCAGAACCCAGACATGGGTTCCCCAGGGTCATTACATTCAACGTTGTCCTCTGCATTGTATAGGTCAGCTCTGCCTTCCACACCCAGTGGAAACTCTCTGTGGTGCAGACCAGTACTAGACAGGCTCTCTCGCCAAAAATGAAGCAGAAATGGACTGAGTTGGAGCGTATACAGTGGGGAACAGGGACCGAATGCTGTACAACATCCTCACTTAACACAGTTTGGATGGGGGAAAAGATCACTGCCAGCCCCAGTGAAAGTGGGCAGCTGCCTCTTTCCCTAAGCCAGGCAGGCTGGGAGAGCTGTCAGCTCTGTGATAGCTGCTCCAGTGTTTAAAAGGGAAAGCTGCTGGAAGCTTTAAGCCTGGTGGGGGTACTGAAACCAAAAGGGTTTGGGACCTCCCACTCCAGCCCCCTTGCTATTTATTCTGCCTTTTTATGGGCCGCTGATGGTGACATCCTAACCAGCTGGTTCTGCTCCCAGCTCCGTTGTAGGAATGCTCCCCAAGCAGAGCAGGGGCACCTGCATTCAGCTGGCCTATGTTACATAGGTTAATGTGTAAAACGCACAATTAAAAACGCTGCTGCTGTTGTGAACTTTGTCTGTTACACCAACGGGACCCAAGGAAGCCCAGGGTACAGATCTGCCTTTTCTAATTCACGACTTGGGGAAACTATATAACTATATAACCATATAGAAAGAAAAGAAAGAAAGAAAGAAAGAAAGAAAGAGATAAATGATACCCAAAGATACCCCTTTCTCAGTCTCCCTCAGCTCCTCCTGGTTTTACTTCCAAATCCCTCTTTTGCCCTCATTGGCCAGCCCTCAATTCTGATTTAGAAGTGGACTGAGTGGCAGCTTCCAAGCTCCAAGTCATACAGCTCACTGCTTATCGCCTCTGGACAACACACGGTAGTCCTGAGACACACACTACCCCTGTCCCGGTCTCCACAGGCCTGCCAACGGGTCACCCACGGAGTTCTCATGCAGCCTTGATCGCCTCAGACATGCAAGTGCAACCTGTGAGGATCAGGAGTCCTGGCATGAGACGCTCCAGTCACCTTGGATGAAGATGGAGTAGGACGTGCCAGGACCTGTCGTCTCTCCAGTCACATCTGTGTGCTATCAATAAGGGCTTCTTGCCATCTGCTTTGTTTTAAGTAAGTCAGGCGTGCAGCCTTCATGCTAGCTGCTAATACGGCTCTTGGATGTCAGTGTCACAGGTGGGGAACAACATTCCCTCTAATTTTTTCCATCCACGTGTGGAATGAATTTTGTTATGTGCACCATATCAAGGTATGTGTGGGATATGCACCACCAGTAGAAACAAAAACCCTAGATATCATATATATTTTTTAAAAGTTACTATAGGAATGATTACTCCAGCCAGGACAGGTTAGGAATTTTAGAATTCACTACTCCAAGAATTAAATTTAAGGGTAGGAGAGAAATAAAAATTATGAAATGCATAGACCAGTCAAACAACTCAAATAACAGCACTCTGAAAGAATAAAATTACAGAGAATATATGTGCATTGCAGGAAGTACCAAGAAGTAACAACAACCACCATAATAAAACAAGTATGTGTTGGGAGGTGAGTGTGAAAGGCAGAGACACAGAGTGTGTGTGTGTGTTTGTGCGCGCGCGCGTGTAAGAGAGAGAGACGTGCTGCCCCTTTAAGTAGATCGGCACTCACCGGTCTGAAGCCTGCTTGTTTGGACACAGCGGCAGCCGCCAGCAAGCTCATCTCTGCCCTGAGCCCTGTCATGACCCCTGCACCGCGGAGATGGAGTACAGGGGGGAGGGGGACACCCTGACATCAGCACCCCCCCCCCCCCCACTCTGCACAGCAAGCGGGAGGCTCCCGGGAGCAGCTGGCCAGGGGCTCCAAGGCAGAGGGCAGGAGCAGCACGGCAGTGGCGGGGAGAGACCCCTGAAGTGCGCAGCACTTGATAGACTGCTGGGCGGCCACACAGCTTAGAGAACACACACACACACACACACACACACACACACACACACTCTCTCTCTCTCTCTCTGCACCCAATGTGCGTACATAACTCAGTGAGAGCTACCGTTTGTTCTGGAGAGAAAGGAGGTCCTATGGCTCTTATTGTTTCAAGCACACTACTGAGACAGAGAATTTAATAGATTACCTGGCAAAGAGACCTGTTAAAACTCTGGCGTGTTACTCTCATGCCTGACCTCATCTGCAATTATTTATGATTAAAGACACAGCCTAGGCAGTTAGAAGATCTATGCCTGTTTTTTTGCTGACTGACTGTCTTGACTACTCTCTAGCTGCATCATGCCACTGCTGAGAGAGCAAAAAAATAAAGCATAATTTTCATACCCTCTGGATGAGATAATACTAGTGGGTAACATAAGCAGCTTCGCTTGTGTCATGCCCTGAGGAATGGAACCTTTAAAACCCTGGATGCTTTATGGCTCCCCCTGGGGGTCATATTAATACCATCCCCACTCAACTTGATTCTGCCTTCTTCCCTTTCCCAATTTTGAGCATGGGGATCCCTGGGAGCAATCTGAAGTCTGAATTGTGTTTATTTCAGTAGGACATGGGGCGTTACCAATGATGAGCTACAGGAGAAGCCAGATCTGCTAGGCATATCATCAGTTCACAGTACAGAGGTGAACGTCCACATTTTAAGAAGTGGCCTCTAAAACGGGATACTCAGTTTCTGAGTGCTCAACGTGAGACTGTGGCTTGGATTCTCAGAGTGGCTGTTGATTGCTAAGGTCAAATGAAACCAATTGAAGTAGTGGGTGCTCAGCTCCTTTAACCAACCCTACTTGCCAGAGTTTCCAGTTGGATTCCAAAACTACCAGGACTGAGCGTGGCCAACTCTCAATAACTTTGGGAATCCTTGCACATTGTCTGTGGGCATTGGGCCTGCCTTGAAGGCCCCTGGATCTAAGCAGGTACCAAACCGAATAGCTTGAACCATAATGACCTCAACTAGAAAACAGGCTTGTAATAAGAACCACAGATGGGGTTGATCCAAGCTCCCGCCACCTTGCATAACAAGGCTGTTTCCCAAAATCCCAGCTCTGAACACCCACAACGTTTGGGGATTAAGAAGGGCATGCAAACTTTGCATCTCAAGTCCATATCTGGAGGGGAAAAGAAATAAATAAGCCATTATTTCATATGGCAGCCTCCGAATGCTGCAACTGACACAAACCCCAGAAAGTCAATAGGTCCTGAAGCCTCCCCTTTTAGAGGGTTTTTCTTTCCCCTGTAATTAAGAGCAGTTAGATTTACTTCCAAGAAAAATTCAGGGCTTTGCTTTTTCTGGAATTGCCCTCTTGTTAAAAACACCCCTTTCTTCTCATGCTGGTTTGGAAGCTCTCCTTACAATGCTCTAACTAAGGAGATGGAATTTTAGCTTTATTGGGTGAGAAAGGCTCAGCTGCCATTCCAACAGCTCAGACAGCTGCCAAAGCCACACAACCGAGACATTACAGCTAAATTAAAAGCCGGGCCGGCTTTAAATGGCTCCATGATGCCCTAAAAAAAGAGCTAAATACACAAAGCCTAAATAAACTGTCCTCACTGTTACCTTGCTCTCTTTGCACATAAAGAATGCACACATCCTCAAGGATGTCTTTTAAAGGGGAAGCTTGCTGATCCTTAAAGCTGTCTCTGATCAGTGCCTGGTGAGGTCTGGATACAAAGCAGCAGTGCTCAGCTGCTCAAGAATCGCACCTCGCTTCCGTGCGGCTGGAGACAGGGAGATTAAAGGTTTCTCTCCACTTCCTGCTAGCACATTCACATTCACTCCTTCTAGCAGGTTCCAGGGAGAGAGGGAGCGAAGCCCCCATTTTTAGAAAGATGCAACAGGCGTCAGGATCTCAAGGTGGTTATTTGACACTGAAAAAGAGGAGCTGAGGTTGATGCGAAGCAAGTTAGAGCTCACAGGGAAAGCCAGGCTGGCATGTGAAAGCACAGCTCTGGCTGCGCCTCCCAACACTAGCATGTACCATCTCTGCAGCCTGTCTGCACAAGTCCCCCTCTCCGAGCGTTAAAGCCAGGGACTTTACAAATGTAAAAGTGCACAAACAGCCCCTGAAGGCTTCCAGAGCTTCCGTTTCCTTCCCTTGCACCTAGCATTAGACAGCCGAGAGAAAAGGCCTGCACTAACTTGTCCCCCGTTACACAGATTTTAGAATTGTACATTTCGTGGTCTCAAGGAAAGTGGACTCTGGAGGTTCATAGCAGCATCCATACAGGGATTCAACTATTACATAGGAATGTGCATTTAGTGGCATGCGAAGTGTATAAAATCCTGTAACCTAGAGCTGGTAAAGACTTGGGCAGTCTCCCTGTCAGGGCAGGATTGGTCCCTACTACACCTCACATACATTTGGGCCTGTCTAGTTTTCAATGTGCATTCCAAAGTATACATGAGGTTAGAAACCTAACCAGAGCGCTACACTCATGCATGCAAAGAGTTAAGCATTCAAGCAAGCTGGAGTCAGGCAATCTGAGCTCTCTTCCCCTCTTCAAGTACTGGCAGGGAGCTTTATTCCTCATTTCCCTCTGATGCACTGCGAGAGGATCACCGAGTCAGGTTCTACTGCATCAGTGTTGTTCAACTGATGACAGGGACCATCCGGCAGAGGAGAACTTTGGTCCCTCCTGTCTCCTGTGTTGCTATGACTAAGGCCTGGTCGACACACAGAATTTGAACTGCTAAACAGGCACATCTTTGTGTTTAGACAAGCACTGAGTACTAAGAGGGGCTTGTCTGACTGGAGCCTGGCATAATTAGCACTGATGTAGCACTTTTCAACTTCAAAAAGCTTTACCAACACTTAACTAATTAATCCTCAGAACACCCATCCCTGGGAAGTAGATAAGTATCCTGCCTTACAGATGGGAACGCACACAGAGGCGAAGTGTCTTGCCTGAAGCCACAGAAAGCATCAAGAGTCTGGGTTAGAACTCAGAGGGCCAATTCTGCACAAACAAACCTGTGTGAAAATGGACTAACACCATCAGAGTCTAGAAGATTACTCCATAAGAACATCCATACTGGGTCAGACCAGTGGTCCATCTAGCCCAGTATCCTGTCTTCTGACAGAGGCCAGTGCCAGATGCTTCAGAAGGAATGAAGAGAACAGGGCAATTTAACGAGTGATCCATCCCCCGTCGTCCAGTGCCAGCTTCTGACACTCAGAGGTTTAGGGACACCCAGAGCATGGGATTGCGTTCCTGACCATCTTGAGTAATATTAATTGATGGATCTATCCTCCATGAATTTAACTAATTGTCTTTTGAACCTAGTTATACTTTTGGCCTGCACAACATCCCCTGGCAATGAGTCCCACAGGTTAATTGTGCTTTATGTGAAGAAGTACTTCCTTATGCTTGTTTTAAACCTGATTCCCATTAATTTCATTAGTTTACCCCTGATTCTCGTGTTATGTGAAAGGATAAACAACACTTCTTCACCATTCATGGTTTTATAGACTTCTATGATATGCCCCCCAATTAGTTGTCTCTTTTTTAAGCTGAACAGTGCCAGTCTTTTTTAATCTCTCATATGGAAGCTGTACCGTACTCCTAATAATTTTTGTTGCCCTTCTCTGTAATTTTTTTTCGAGTCCAATTATATCTTTTTTGAGATGGGGCGAGCAAAACTGCACACAGTATTCAGAGTGTGGGTTTACCGTGGATTTAAATAGTGGCATGATGATCACAGAATCATAGAATATTAGGGTTGGAAGAGACCTCAGGAGGTCATCTCGTTCAATGCCCTGCTCAAAACAGGACCAACCCCAACTAAATCATCCCAGCCAGGGCTTTGTCAGGCTGGGCCTTAAAAACCTCCAAGGATAGAGATTGCACCACCTCCCTAGGTAACCCATTCCAGTGCTTCACCACCCTTCTAGTGAAATAGTTTTTTCTAATATCCAACCTAGACCTCCCCCACTGCAACTTGAGATCATTGCTCCTTGTTCTGATATTTTCTGTCTTTTATTATCTATCCCTTTCCTAATGGTTCCTAAAATCCTGTTAGCTTTTTTGACTGTTTGTTGTCCAGTCACCTAGTGTTGTGAGATCCCTTCGTAACTCTTCACTGTCTGCTTTGGACTTAACTATCTTGAGTAGTTTTGTATCATCTGCAAATTTTGCCACTTCACTGATTACCCCTTTTTCCAGATCATTTATGAATATGTTGAAGACCACTGGTCCCAGTATAGATCCTTGGGGGACCCCGCTATTTATCACGCTCCATTCTGAAAATGGACCATTTACTCCTACCCATTATTTCCTATCTTTTAATCCATTACTGATCCATGAGAGGACCTTCTCTCTTACCCAATGAGGACTTAATTTGCTTAAGAGCCTTTGGTGAGGGATTTTGTCAAAGGCTTTCTGAAGTTCCAAGTACAGTGTATCCACTGGACCACCTTGTCCACATATTTGCTGACTCCCTCAATGAATTCTAATAGATTAGTTAGACGTGATTTCCCTTTACAAAAGCCATGTTGACTTTCCCCAACATATCATGTTCATCTATGTATGATAATTCTGTTCTTTACTATAGTTTCAACCAACTTGCCTGGTAATGAAGTTAGGCTTCCCAGCCTGTAACTGGTCTCTTTTAAAAAAATCTGCATTACATTTGCTATCCACCAATCATCTGGTACAAAGTCTGTTTCAAGTGATACGTTAGGTACCACAGTCAGTGGTTCTGCAATTTCATATTTGAGTTCCTTCAGAACTCTTCAGGAAATACCATCTGGTCCTGGTGACTTATTTATCAATTTGTTCCAAACCCACCTCTATTGACACCTCAATCTGGGACAGTTCCTCAGATTTGTCACCTAAAAAGAACGGCTCAGGTGTGAGACTCAACCTCACATCCTCTGCAACAAAGACAGATGCAAAGAATTCACTGAGCTTCTCTGCAGTGGCCTTGTGTTCCCTGAGTGCTCCTTTAGCACTTCGATTGTCCAGTGGCCCCGCTGATTGATTGGCAGGTTTCTGCCTTCTGATGTGCTTTAAAAAATTTGCTGTTAGTTTTGTGTCTTTTGCTAGTTACTCTTCAAATTCTTTTTTGGCCTGCCTAATTATAACTTTCCATCTGACTGGCCAGAGTCTATGCGCCTTTCTATTTTCCTCAGTAGGATATGGCTTCCAATTTTTAAAAGATGTCTTTTTGTCTCCAGCTGCCTCTTTTGCTATGTTAAAAACATAAGAACGGCTATACTGGGTCATATCAATGGTCCATCTAGCCCAGTACGCTGACTTCCAACAGCGGCCAATGCCAGGTGCTTCAGAGGGAATGAACAGAACAGGTAATCATCAAGTGATCCATCCCCTGTCGCCCATTCTGAGCTTCTGGCAACGTTGTTTAGCTATGGTGGCATTTTTTGGTCCTCTTACTGTTTTTTTTTTTTTCTTTCCTAATTTGGAGTATACATGGAGCTTGAGCCTCTATTATTGTGTTTTTCAGACGCTGCTATGCAGCTTGCAGGCATTTCACTCTTGGGACTGTTCCTTTTAATTTCTGTTAAACTAGACTGTTCATTTTTGTGTGGTTCCCCTTTTTGAAGTTAAGTGCTACTGTGGTAGGTTTCTTTGCTATTTTCCCCCGCACAAGGATGTTAAATTTAATTACATTATGGTCGCTATTACCGAGCGGTTCAGCTATGATAACCTCTGGGCCAGGTTCCGTTAGCCACCTAGGACTAAATCAAGAATTGCCTCTCTGTTTGTGGGTTTTAGGACTACCAGCCTCAAGCAGTCATTAACGGTGTCTCAAAATTTTCTCTGCATCCCATCCTGAAGTGACATGTATCCAGTCAATATGGGATAGTTGAAATCACCCATTACGGAGTTTTCTGTTTTTGTAGCTCCTCTAATTTCCCTTAGTATTTCACAATTACAGTCACCATCCTGGTGAAGTGGTCGTTAGTGTATTCCTACTGCTATACTCTTATTATTCAAGCACTGAATTTCTATCCGTAGAGACTCTATGGCACTGTTTGATTCATTTAAGACTTTTATTGTATTTGACTCTGTGCTTTCTTTCACATATAGTGCTTCCCCTCCCTCCAGCACAACCTACCTTGTCATTTCTATGTATTTTGTACACTGGTATTACGGTGTACCATTGATTATCCTTGTTCCACCAAGTTTCTGTGATGCCTATTACACCACCATCCTCATTTAATACCAGGTATTTAATACCCCTCCCCTCAGAGAGGTATCCTCAGTGCAAGGGGATATCATGACATCATCTGGAAGGAGAATCCCAACCATGGGCTCATTTCCCTCCGCTCCAGCTTCATGTTCTTCCTCGAGACTTCCATCCTCCTCAACAGCACAGAGGCTGTCAGACTGAGGACAGGACCCCTTGGAAAGTCTCCTCTATGTACCTCCCTATCTCCCTTACTTCCTCCAGTTCAGCCACTTTGGTCTCAAGAGCCAGTACTCCCTCTCTGAGGGCCAGGAGCTGCTTGCACTGAATGCACACATATGCCACCTGTGCTGAAGGCAGGTAACCATACATGCTGCATTAGTGCAATCAATTGGACAGCCCCCACTCTGCTGCTGGACTTCCGCCTGCATTATTTTTACTCTTGCAGGGATGTGCATGCGTACACATTTTGGATCCATACTACCATAACAGGGTAGAGATTTCGGCTCCAGATTTCCTGGCTTCCAGTCCTGTGCTCACTGCATCCTTCTCTCAGAAGTGGTAATGACGTATCTATTACAGTGGTATGTTCTCCCAGAGACACATGCGCACATTAGGAGATACAAGGCAGCAGCAGCTGATGATGAGACACTGGGTTTATTCCAGGGACAGTTAATAGATGGACCGTGAGCCTGGACCGCCAGATGCGTTTGAACTGACCATGATCTTTTTATTTACTTATTATCGTCATGATTGTTGTTATTTTTGTATTATTTTCTCTGGAGTCTGGACCTTGACTATATCTTGACCAAGAAATTTGGACCTTAACAAAAAATAATTGGTTACCCCTGGTTTATTCCTTTCCCCTTTAAAGCGATCAGCATCTTTATAGCCTTTAGTCACAAAGCAACTGAACCCTCCTATCACTTTACCACTTCAAGGAAGCTATAATAGCTGCCGAACGGAAGCATGAGCTCCAAAGGCAGCTGCTAGCTGAGAAGTTATTGGAAGGGTCTGTGACGGCAACAAAGCAAATATTTACAAAACTGAAACATATGGGAGAGATGGGGACCAACAGGTACTGCCTAAGCTTGGGCATCAATGTCTTGGGTAGAGAAGGGGCTCCCAGCGAAGGGATCTGATCCAATCATTCCCAGCACAGGGTACATACGTCAGCACTGTTACTTCAAGCTGTGACTAGCAGTCTAGGCCCAATGCCTGGGTGTGGCCTGCCTCCTTCGGCCCCAAATGGAAGCTGGGCTGCTCTGAACCCCAGCAGGGTCTGGCGTGGCCTTGGCTCTGCTGTGGTTTGTTGCGGGCACATGTCGGAAAGGGAGGCTGCGGGCACTGTCTAGTAAAGTGGAGGTCGCGCTCGAGGAGAGAGGGGGTACTCCAGAGAAGTAAGGAGAACTGATCTAGCCCATCTCCCCTGCACTGTAACAGGCTGGCTGTGCCCAGACTCAAAAGCCTCCCGCAGCAGCTGGTTGCTCATCCCTGAGCTCTGGGAGAGAGACCGAAAGGGGCTACTAGAAAGGGGACGCTCTGGTCAGGACCTGAAGAGGCTACATACCATTACTGTGATGCCATCCTTCTCCAGGGGAGTCTTGTCGTAGGTCACTTCGCAGACCCGCACGACTGTCGTCGCGCCGTACTTCTTCAGATCCTGGAAAGGGAAGGGGAGACTCTTTACTTACAGACACATCTTCTCTATAGCAATCCTACCAGAGGGCAGACAGGCACGTGGCCTCTCTTCTCACCCGTGCTATTTGCGTGGCTCTCCTTCCAGATGTAGACTCAGCCCGGCACGGAAACATGTGCAAGCACAAATCACATGCTGAGTGAGCTGGGAGCACGTGTAAGCGCCTGGCTGAGTCAGGACCAGGATGGGTATGGTGAGGTGCTCAGGGAGCGGTTTAGGGCTGCAAGAAGTATTTACCCTCTGCTTTCTCCACATTTACATTCATGATCCCCTTAATCCTCCCACCAGCCCCTCCAACATGGCTCCCCCGACTCCTTTCCAGTGTTAGACCTGAAAACAAAATCCTCCAACACACACAATTCACCCGTTATGGCATAGCCGGTATGTGGTCGGAACACAAGCCCATAAATCAAAATGCCCCAACAATTCTGGCAGAAACCAACTCACTGGGACCTTGGGCAAGTCAGCACCAGTGTGATGCTTTGGGGGTCCACCCAGACCAGTAAGGTGGTCTGTTAACACCTGCCCGGTAACCTCAGGTGCCCATACGCTGTGCAGCTTTGGCGGAGCCCTGACACCAGCACCATGTCCACAGCATAAAGGTCTCCCCCTGCACTTTCATCCTCCAGTTACTCCTTTGCAGGGTGACCCCAAAAGCCCTTCCAATTTGGAGTCTCCCCAAAACTGTCTTCCCTGAAGTATCCGGTCCCTCTCGCTGAACGCTGTCAGAGGTAACACCTACTTCAATGCCTCCAAAGAGCCAGTCCATACAACAGCTTGATAGCTCAGCTGGGGTTAGACATGGCCCTTTAATACCCAGCACTGAGCTGGTCTGCGGTAAAACTTAAGTTTATTAACAAAGAACACAGATTCAAGTGATTTCAAGCTAGCGTGGAAGAGATTCGAAAGGGTGACAAACAAAACCACACCAGCACGCGTTCTAGTGTCTAATCTTTAACTCTCGCCCGATATAGCTTCTTCCTCACACCACGCTGTTAGCATTCTCCAGCATGACTGGCTGTTCCAGCCAGGATCCACCCTCCCCTGCTATGAAATGGGGATTGTGCCACATGTCTGGCACAGGTGTTGTGAAGATTAATTTGTATTTGTACAATAAGGCAGAAGAGCTATGAAAAGGGGCTGCGTCCTGGGATGGAGAAGCCTCCTTTTCCCTACGCAGGAAAATATCTTTCAGAGAATCATAGAATATCAGGGTTGGAAGGGACCTCAGGAGGTCATCTAGTCCAAGCCCCTGCTCAAAGCAGGACCAATCCCCAACTAAATCATCCCAGACTCATATCCAGCTTCTCATTCACTGTAGTCCCTAGGTCCTTTTCTGTAGAACTGCTGCCGAGCCACTTGGTCCCCAGCCTGTAGCAGTGCATGGGATTCTTCTGTCCTAAGTGCAGGACTCTGCACTTGTCCTTGTTGAACCTCATCAGATTTCTTTTGGCCCAATCCTCTAATTTGTCTAGGGCCCTCTGTATCCTATCCCTACCTTCCAGCGTATCTACCACTCCTCCCAGTTTAGTGTCATCTGCAAGCTTGCTGAGGGTCCAATCCACGCCATCCTCCAGATCATGAATGAAGATATTGAACAAAACCGACCCTAGGACCGAACCTTGGGGCGCTCCGCTTGATACTGGCTGCCAACTAGACATGGAGCCATTGATCACTACCCGTTGAGCCCGACAATCTAGCCAACTTTCTATCCACCTTATAGTCCATTCATCCAGCCCATACTTCTTTAACTTGCTGGCAAGAATACTGTGGGAGACCATACCAAAAGCTTTGCTAAAGTCAAGGAATAACATGTCCACTGCTTTCCCCTCATCCACAGAGCCAGTTATCTCGTCATAGAAGGCAATTAGATTAGTCAGGCATGACTTGCCCTTGGTGAAACCATGCTGACTGTTCCTGATCACTTTCCTCTCTTCTAAGTGCTTCAGAATTGATTCCTTGAGGACCTGTTCCATGATTTTTCCAGGGACGGAGGTGAGGCTGACTGGCCTGTAGTTCCCTGGATCCTTCTTCTTCCCTTTTTTAAAGATGGGCACTACATTAGCCTTTTCCAGTCGTCCGGGACCTCCCCCGATCGCCATGAGTTTTCAAAGATAATGGCCAATGGCTCTGCAATTACATCCGCCAACTCCTTTAGCACTCTTGGATGCAGTGCATCCAGCCCCATGGACTTGTGCTCTTCCAGCTTTTCTAAACAGTCCCGAACCACTTCTTTCTCCACAGAGGGCTGGTCACCTCCTCCCCATGCTGTGTTGGCCAGGGCAGTAGTTTGGGAGCTGATCTTGTTAGTGAAGACAGAGGCAAAAAAAGCATTGAGCTTTTTCCACATCCTCTGTCACCAGCTTACCCCCTCACTCAGTAAGGGGCCCACTCTTTCCTTGGCTTTCTTCTTGTTGTTAACATACCTGAAGAAACCCTTCTTGTTACTCTCAATATCTCTTGCTAGCTGCAACTCCAAGTGTGATTTGGCCTTCCTGATTTCACTCCTGCATGCCCGAGCAATATTTTTATACTCTTCCCTGGTCATTTGTCCAATCTTCCACTTCTTATCAGCTTCTTTTTTGTGTTTAAGATCAGCAAGGATTTCACTGTTAAAAGACAAGCTGGTCACCTGCCATATTTAGTATTCTTTCTACACATCGGGATGGTTTGTCCCTGTAACCTCAATAAGGATTCTTTAAAATACAGCCAGTTCTCCTGGACTCCTTTCCCCCTCATGTTATTCTCCCAGGGCATCCTGCCCATCAGTTCCCTGAGAGAGTCAAAGTCTGCTTTTCTGAAGTCCAGGGTCCGTATTCTGCTGCTTTCCTTTCTTCCTTGTGTCAGGATCCTGAACTCGACCATCTCATGGTCACTGCCTCCCAGGTTCCCATCCACTTTTGCTTCCCCTACTAATTCTCCCCGGTTTGTGAGCAGCAGGTCAAGAAGAGCTCTGCCCCTAGTTGGTTCCTCCAGCACTTGCACCAGGAAATTGTCCCCTACACTTTCCAAAAACTTCCTGGATTGTCTGTGCACCGCTGTATTGCTCTCCCAGCAGATACCAGGGTGATTGAAGTCTCCCAGGAGAACCAGGGCCTGTGATCTAGTAACTTCCGTTAGTTGCCGGAAGAAAGCGTCGTCCACCTCATCCCCCTGGTCTGGTGGTCTATAGCAGACTCCCACCACGATATCACCCTTGTTGCTCACACTTCTAAACTTAATCCAGACACACTCAGGTTTTCTGCAGTTTCATACCAGAGCTCTGAGCAGTCGTACTGCTCCCTTACATACAATGCAACTCCCCCACCTTTTCTGCCCTGCCTGTCCTTCCTGAACAGTTTATATCCATCCGTGACAGTGCTCCAGTCATGTGAGTTATCCCACCATGTCTCGGTTATTCCAATCACATCATAATTCCTTGACTTTGCCAGGACTTCCAGTTCTCCCTGCTTGTTTCCCAGACTTCTTGCATTTGTGTATAGGCACTTGAGATAACTTGCTGATCATCCCTCTTTCTCAGTATGAGGCAGGAGCCCTCCCCTCTCGCGCTCTCCTGTTCATGCTTCCTCCCGGTATCCCAATTCCCCACTTACCTCAGGGCTTTGGTCTCCTTCCCCTGATGAACCTAGTTTAAAGCCCTCCTCACTAGGTTAGCCAGCTTGCTTGCGAAGATGCTCTTCCCTCTCTTCGTTAGGCAGAGCCCGTCTCTGCCTGGCACTCCTCCTTCTTGGAGCACCATCCCATGGTAAAAGAATCCAAAGCCTTCTCTCTGACACCACCTGCATAGCCATTCGTTGACTTCCACGATTCGACGGTCTCTACCCAGGCCTTTTCCTTCCACGTTGAGGATTGACGAGAATACCACTTGCGCCTCAAACTCCTTTTTCCTTTTTCCCAGAGCTATGTAGTCCGCAGTGATCTGCTCAAGGTCATTCTTTGCAGTATCACTGGTGCCCACGTTGAGAAGCAGGAAGGGTTAGCGATCCGAGGGCTTGATGAGTCTCGACAGTCTCTCCGTCACATCGTGAATCCTAGCTCCTGGCAAGCAGTAGACTTCTCGGTTTTCCCGGTCGGGGCGGCAGATAGATGACTCAGTCCCCCTGAGGAGAGAGTCCCCGACCACCACCACCCATCTCCTTCTTTTGGGAGCGGTGGCCATGGAACCCCCATCCCTAGGACAGTGCATCTCATGCCTTCCAATCGGCAGCGTCTCCTTCTGTTCCCTTCCCTCAGATGTATCATCTAGTCCCCTCTCCACATTAGTACCTGTGGAGAGAACATGAAAACGGTTGCTTACCTGTATCTGCGCTGCTGGTACATGGACACTCCCCTTTCTTCTGGAGGTCACATGCTGCCAAATTTCTTCACCGTCCTCCTGTCCCCGCAGTGCAGCCTGCTCTGAATCTTCAGAATGTTGTGTCCGTAGAAGCACATCCTGACCTCTGTCCAGGAAATCTTCAGTCTTTGGACACCTTTCTGGACATCGCTCCAGCAGGGACTTTGCAATGCGAGACCTTCCCGCAACTTCACTACAAGCTACGTTTTCCCACACAAAGGTGCGTGTCGGCATTAGAAACGTTTGTCAGATCTGCCAACAATTAGTCTAGCACTGATGCAGCTCAGCTGATTAAGCTCTCTGGGGCAAGGTGGGTTGTTTTGTTCTGACAGCCTCTAGCAGAGTGGGGCTTTGGCATACTTGGGGTGACTGTAATGAGTAGCAGTGTAGTTCAGCGGTTAGAGCAGTGGACTGGGATTCAGGAAGCCTGGGTTCTATTTCCAGCTCTGCTACTGACCTGTCTCATGACCCTGGGCAAGTCACGTCACTGCTCTGTGCCCATTTCAGCTCTTCTGGGCAGAGTGTGTCCTTCACTCTGTGTTTATACAGCCCCTCGCACAATGGGGCCCTGATTTTACTGGGGATCTTTAGGCACTGCCGTAACGCAAATCAATAATAGTTACTGGCATCTAACCCTGCTCAGAGCACGGCTACATGACACTGTGGTCAAAGGGCCTGGGTGCTGCCTAGAGAAACTTGGACAAAAACCTTCACGTAAACAAGTTTTAAGAGGCAGACAGATGTTAAATCACAGGGCACGAAGACAGAAAATCTGGTGTAGGCAAGAGTGGGATATTTTTAAGCTACAGCAAAAAAGACTGGACACCTTCACTGCTCCTTCGAGTCGTAAACACAAGCAGGGGCATTTATTCTGAACCCAAGGAGGTTTGCAAAAGCTCATCTTGTTGCCCACGAAACCAAACAACATCCATGGACAACATAACCAATTCCAGGAAAATGAATGGCTCAAAAGAGCACATTGGCTACGGTCCCAAGAGCTCAACAGAGCGACACCAGAGAGAATGTTTTAGCTCCACGCACAGATAAAGGGAGCACTCTCTCATCTGTCCTCGGCTATGGTGTGTTTCCGTCTGGCTCTGCATCACGCGCGCCTTGGCCCCAAGAATTCCGGTAAGACTGCGCACTGCAAACACTTCACCAGGTTCCCTCCAGGAATGTTTGCAGCAGACAGGAGACAACTGGTCCAATTAACAGGGCCCTGGATAGGAAGCTGGACCCGGAATCTATTCTTGGCTCTGCCACTGACCTGCTGAGTGACGTTGGGCAAGTCCCTGTTTCCTCTCGCACTCTCTGTCTTGTCTATTTAGATGAGAGACTCCCTGGAGCAAGGAATGTCTCTTGCTCTAGGTTTGTACAGTGGGGCCCTAATCTCAGGTGGGGCACTGTGTGTTTTACAGCAAAGCCTAGTTAACAATAACATAGTGAAGTATAAAATCCTGCAAGTTTCCTCCTTCCCCAATAAAACGCTTGTGGTGCACAAGAGCAGGGATCCAGACACACTGTAGAAGGGAGAGATGGAAGAGAACATCTAGAGTATTAACTGGAGTGATGTATATCAGACACGGGAGGTAACTGTCCCGTTGTACTTGGTTCCAGTGTGGCCTCAGCTGGAGTGCTGCGTCCAGTTCTGGGCACCACACTTGAGGAAAGATGTGGACAAACCGGAGAGAGTCCAGAGGATAACAACAAAAATGATAAAAGGTTTAGAAACCCGACCTATGAGAAAAGGTTACAAAAATTGGGCATGATTAGTCTAGCGAAAAGCCGACAGAGTGAGGCCCCAATAACAGTCTTCAAATACATTAAGAGCTGTTACAAAGAGGACGGCGACCAATTGCTCTTCATGTTCACTGAAGGTAGCACGAGAAATAATGGACGTCATCTGCAACAAGGGAGATTTAGGTTAGATAGTAGGAAAAACTTTCTAAGTATACGGGTAGTTCAGCTCTGGAAGAGGCTTCCAAGGGAGACTGTAGAATTCCCATCACTGGAGGTTTCAAAGAACAGGCTGGACAAATGCCTGTCAGCGATGGTCTAGATTGATTTGGTCCTGCCTCAGCGCGGGGGACTGGACTGGACGACTTTGAGGTCCCTTCCAGCCCTATATTTCTATGATTCGACGATCCATCTTGTCTTCTGCCAGTGCAGTTATTACTTGTAGTATATTCCTCCAGTGCTCTGTCCAGTCCACGTTTTTCGTTGCTCAAGCAGTGGGGCTTCCGCCGCGCCCCTTGAGAAACATGCAGGGATATTTCGGTATAGACAGATGTATCACTGGGGGCGGGGGAAATCAGCCTCACTAGCATCTCAGAACACAAAAATGACCACCCAATAAGCACTATTCAGTGCGTTCGGCTTACTATCTATTATGCTTCTATGGTCTCCGTCACCCCAGGATTGGAGCATCTCACAACTGGGGAAGTATTTATCCTCACAGTGTCCTTGTGAGGTAGGGCAGTGCTACTATCTCCCACTTTACAACTGAGGAACAGAGCGACTAAGTGACTTTCCCATGGTTACAGAGGATGTCTGTGGCAGCGTAAAAGTGTGTGACCACACTGTGAACATGTAATTCCCCAATGTTAGGTGCTCAGAGGACTGAGCAATTTTCTTCCCCAGATGGGAGCCAAAGTCAAAGGTGTTGGTCCTGCTTTGAGCAGGGGGTTGGACTAGATGACCTCCTGAGGTCCCTTCCAACCCTGATATTCCATGATTCTATGTACTGTTCCTATTTATGTCAGGGCTGACTTTAGCCATTAATGCTTTGCAGGTTCCTTACGATTACTGTGAACATTTTCACACCATCGCTACGTTTTCTAACAAGCACAGGTGACATCTCCTGTCATGTTTTATTGCACATCCTGAGCAGCTCATTAAAAAAAATAAACCTGACAAACAAAGCTAGTCACAGTGCAGGAGCGATGACAGCTGCATCAGATTTCAGTGCAGTAAGCAGTTAGCCAGTACGCGCTCACACACTTTAGTGACACACACAATCCCATGGAGCCAGATGTGGAACCACTGATTCTTATGAACTGTAGTGGAATACACTTTTTAAACCACTGCCAGCTTGAAATTAATTTTTTTAACCTACTATTGGTGCAAGTAACACTGAAGAGGACTATAAATAATGATTTCTTTATCCTTTTGTGCATCTGACAACATTTTGTGTGGTTAGTTTTACTGCTTTCCTTGTATTTCCAGTCAGCTGGTCTGTTTCCTGTGCTGTTTGATGCTTGTCTTTCACACAGCAAGAGAGGAGAGAAAACCCTTTTAATAAAATAGAGAAAGATAATTGTAAAACCACAAAATCTGGTAGGGGGACTCTGTGTGCAAGTAAAATTTGAAGCTACTTTAAACTCTTTTTCAAATGGACCAGACGTTAAAAGTTGACTTTGTCCCTTTAAGCAACACATGCATAACAGGAGCGCTCAGTATTGTAAAAGAGGCTATTAATACTCAATTGTAGGCATGAGAGTCTATGCCTAACACAGTAATAAAGAAGAAAAGCGACTTGATCACAGTCTAAGCGTCTACATTGGGAACAAATATTTGACAATGGGCTCTTCAATCTAGCAGTCAAAGGGATAACACAATCCAATGGCTGGAAGTTGAAGCCAAACACATTCAGACTGGAAACAAGACGTATTGTGTTTTGTTTTTTTTAAAAGGGTGAGGGTAATTAGCCACTGGAATAACAAGTGTCATGGTGGATTCTCCCTCACTGATAATTTTTGCATCAAAGTTGGATGTTTTTCTAAAAGACCTGCTCTAGGAACTATTTTGGAGATGTTCTAGGGCCTGTGCTATACAGGACATCAGACTAGATGTTCACAATGGTCCCTTCTGGCCTCAGACTCTACAAATCTATGAAAGTTGGGAGCCAGACTGCACGCAACAAGAAGTGGAGGCTAAACTGCACACAATCCAACTGAACCCGAAGTCCAACTGCATTTCAGTTTGTTGCTCTATGCCTACAATAAACGGTGTCTAACCACCAGTGCCCTTCTCAGTTATGCAGGTGCAAGTCTTCAAAAGAAAGAATTTAGATTTGCTTTTACAACGCTGTGCAAAAACCCCCACTTCTGATGTGAGAGATTAGTATCTTTAGGTTCCGGGTCCACCACTTGTTTCAGTTTCACTCACCAATGCAGTAAGGATTTTGAAAGTTACATAGGTCACCTTCTTGATCAACCGGAGAGCTTTGTTGCTACATCCCTCAAGCAATTTAGTTGGATGCTACAGGCAGTCAAAGACTTGGTCCACTTCCAGCATGGCTTATCACCTGGACCATGGACTGGCCTTGAACTTCGATCTGACAAAATCAGCTACCTTACACTTTATGGAAAATCATCTGAATTGCTTCTTGCCTGAATGTGGCAAATCTACTTTCATACCAGATGCTTCAAAAAGTTATGAGCAAACAGCAAACCCTAGGGAAAGGTTTATGGTGCTCTCCCTCCTCCCACCATGTCTAAAATGTTCCCCTTCCTTCTCCCTCTCACACACAGCATATGTACCTGCCTCCCTTCAAAATCTGTACGGCTCAGACCTGCTTTGGTGGGTCCTTTGCACGTGTGAAAAGGAAGTCTCTGGTGTCAGCAGGTGTTTGCTTCTCAGGCTCTGAAGGGATTATTTTTTCTATCTTGGACAGTTTCTTCTTTGGCTCAGAAGGCCGCACCAGCCATCTTCTGAGCAGAGCATCCTCAGAATATGTCTGACCGTTTCAGAGTGCTTGGCATACTGAACGGCAAGCCATTACAGCTGAGCAAGCCAGCTCCAACTCATGCCTTTACCCAGATGGTGCCAGGAAGCCTGAGATGATGGTGAGAAGAGCGCATATAACAAGGTTTTATTTTATGCCACAAACATGGCTTGTGATTAGCCTCCTTACTTCCAACCTGTCGCAAATCAGTTGTTCAACACCCCCAGCTTCAAGTCAGCTCTGCACGGGAAGAGTCCTGCGTACATGTCCCTTCCCGCTGTGCTGAATTCTCAAGATTCTGTTTGTGCTGCGTCCCAGCTAGCAGTGACTTTGAGAGCTCATGGACAGTTGACACTAACTCACAACGAACCAGTAAATAAAATGCTCCGTGGATGGTGCAAAAGAAAGAACAGTAATCTAGATCTGACAACATGTTTCATCTGCTGCACATGAATGCTCCACAGGTGGGCTGGTTTCGAATGGCAGATGAAGTCAGTTTGCATTTTAAATACCTTGGGATCTTCTGGAATGGAAGATGCTGTATACATTTAAGGGGGGATATCATGTGTTCAATCAACAGAAGAACATGTGCATGTGAGCGAAGTAAACTAGACTAGGCTCAGGTCTCCTTAGGAGAACTTAGCCTTTTCCATTTTGATGACCACAGAACTAAAACTCTCTCGTTGGTGGAAGAACAGGGTCGAAGCCACACCCTTCTTTCCCCACACACGTGCGAAGTGGCAGATAATGCCAGACACATCGCTTCTAATTTTACCACCCTGCAATTACTTGCTTTGCCAGTGGGATCCAGAGCCCAGACAGTGAGCTCATGAAGATTGTTATCTGTGCAGCATCACCAAAGCATCTCTGTCGCCTTTAGTCTGCTAAGCCTAATGAGGAACAGGAGCTGCTGGGCTGTGGCTGTGAGAATGTAACTTATAAAATTCCACAACTGGTGGGGGCAGATGGGAGGGGAGGGTGTGCACGTGAGGACAGAGATGAGAGTTTACTCTGAATGCCGGGGTGATCAAGTGCTATAAGGAAGCAGTTTTTCACTCTGACTCAAACAGCGATACAGCTTGAGCTCCAGAACGTTTCAGTTCTGCGTCCGATAGAAGGTGAGGTACAAGCCCAATGAACAAAGGGAGAACGCGGCAGTTGAGATGTATCTTCAATTCTTCTGAGAGGCCAGGAGGCTAAGCATGAACAGAGTGGCTCACAGTGATCTGGAGATGATAAACATCATGGATACCCTGCCACAACTCTGAGATTTTGGCATGACAAGGGTGATTACAGTCAGGTAACCGACTACCTCCCAACGCCTCCCCCTTGTCCTCCTGCAGACACAGCCACAGAAATATTTATAGAACAATGCAGTCAGCTAACTGCAGTCACAGAGAATACAAAGAGAAGCTTGGAAGTGGGAGCCCGGGGACACTAGACTGAGACAGGCTTTCTCTAATGTGATCCTTGGATGTATAAAAAGGAGCTGTACTGATGCGACTGCTGTGGGAATACTGTGTCCAGTTCTGGTGCCTACAATTCAACAACGATGTGGATAAATTGAAGAGGGTTCAAAGAAGAGCCACAAGAACGATTAAAGGACAGAAAACCTGTCTTATAGGACAGAGTCAAGGAGCTCAATCTATTTACCTTAATGGAGAGAAGGATAAGGGGTGACTTAATCAGAGTCTGTAAGTATCTACATGGGGAACATATATTTGATAAGAGAGCTCTTCAATCTAGCAGACAAAGGAATAACACTATCCCGTGGCTGGAAACTGAAGATAAAGTCAGACTAGAAATAAGGCACACTTTTGTTTTTTTTAAACAATGAGGGCAATTAATTATTGGAACTAGATTCAGGATGGTGATCGATCCTCCATCACTGGCAATTTTAAAATCAAGGTTGAATGCCTTTCTAAAGCAGGGGTGGGCAAAGTTTTTGGCCCGAGGGCCACATCTGGGTATCGAAATTGTAGGGCAGGCCATGAACGCTCACGAAATTGGGGATTTGGGTGCAGGAGGGGATGAGGGCTCTGGCTGGGGGTGCGGGCTCTGGGGTGGGGCTGGGACTGGGACTGAGGGGTTGTGGGTGCAGGAGGGTGCTCCAGGCTGGGACGGAGGGATTTGGAGGACGGGACGGGGATCAGGGCTGGGGCAGGGTGTTGGGGGTGCAGGCCCCGGGCGGTGCTTACCTCAAGCAGCTCCCAGAAGCAGTAGCATGTCCCCTCTCCGGCTCCTAAGTGAAGATGCAGGCAGGCAGCTCTGTTCACTGCCGTGTCCGCAGGCATCGCCCCGCAGCTCCCATTGGTCGCGGTTCCTGGGTGCCAAGCCCCCGGCTGCCCCTACGCGTAGGAGCCAGAGGGGGGACAGGCCGCTGCTTTCCGGAGCCGTGCGGAGTGGGGCAAGCCCCTGACCCCACTCCGTGGCTGGAGCGCCAGAACAGGGCAAGCCCCAGACCCCTCTCCCCAATGGGAGCTCGAGGGCCGGAATAAAAAGTCTGGAGGGCTGGATGTGGGCCCTGGGCTGTAGTTGGCCCACCCCTGTTCTCAAGGATCAGCTCTAGTTTATGCAGTAAGTATTGCAGGGAGGTCCTATGGCCTGCGTTATGCATGCGGTCCAAGCAGATGACCACACTGACCCCTTCTGGCTTTATAATCTATGAATCTGGTCAAAGGCAACCCACTGTACCGATCTATGGCTAAGTGCCTTTGTCTGGCGAATGGGTCTCGGAGGATCAGAGACTCTCCAAATTGCTGTGTATTATGAATGCTGAGCAGCCTAGTGGTGAGTACTCGCAACGGGGAAAGCAGTATCCATTTTCAGATCCAGATATTACGAGATATTTTTCTCCTCGGCACGGTTGCTGTGTGAACAAGGAGCTGGGTGACAGGGTGCCCTGCGCTCAGAACTGTTCCGTCACTCCAAATGAGTCCCCAGGTACTGGTGGTGAGAGGCTCTGGACTGACACGCCTGCAAAGGAGGAGTGTTATGGCCTGTATTACAGCACCACCTCTAGGCCCCAAATGACCAGGGACCATTTGTGCTGGGAGCTGCACGTACACGTAGGGTGAGGCTGGTAAAGCTGCTTAGAGGGCTGAATGCCCAATTTCCTTTCATTTTAAATCTCAGTCGTAGATCTGAGTTGTAGTATAGGGAGTCCCTGCCCCAAAGACACTACAATCCTAGCAGATAAGGCAGACCAAGGGTGAGAGGAGAAGGGACAGTATTACTGGCCCCATTTTACAGATAGGGAGTTAAGGGACAGAGAGATTAAATGACTTGCCATGGGGCACTTATGTAGTTTGTTGCAGGACCAGGAACTGAACCGAGATCTCCTGAGTCCCAGTCAAGAGACGGGCTAGATTTGAACTGGTGTCCCTGAGAGTTCAAACCTCTATATCCTACTACCAACTCCCTAAGCCACCCCCCCATCTTTCCTGCATTTCCTCCTTACCTCTATGAAGGTGCTGAGTGTGGCATTGGTGGGGTTGTGGGTAATCAGGAACCGCATGTTTTTGTAGCAGACCTCCACAGGTGCAGGCCGATTCATACGGGCCATGGTGAAGTGAGGGTGGCAGGGGGAAATAAAGAAAGAAGGACGAGAGGTAAAAAAAAAAAACAAAAAACACCTGGTGTTTTGGGGGGGAGAGGAAGTAATTTAAAAAAACCCCAACACAAATGTTGTGCAAATATTCCCAGCTCTTGGGAGTGTGTTAGATCCCCCAACACACACAAAAAGCCATGTGCTTGAAGCCAAATAATAATAATAAAAAATAATAATCTCCCTTTGTAGTGTCAGTTTCCTTTGGGCGTGCAATCCAGAGCCGCCGCCCTCCCTGCCTTCCGCGCCGTCCGGTTTCCTTGCTTTCCTCTCTAGAAAGGCCTTTGCATCAGGGAACCTCCTTGCGTGCCGTTGCGCGCCGTCACGTTACCCCATCTGGATAGGTGGAGTACTTGGGAGCAGCGATGGGGGCCCGAAGCGGATCAGGCTGTGGCAGCAGCCAGCAGAAGTCCCTTGGCTGCGAGAGCCATGCACGGGAGATTTGAATGGTTAAACCCGAGGGCACGGACCCAGGGGCAGGAGAGCCGGCAGAGACCCTTCTTCAGTGGGCACAATGTTGTGCGTGGCAATACTCAAAGCTGCTCCCCGGCACCTCCATAAATCCACAGCCAGTCACCGGCAGAGAGAGCCTGGAAGGGAGAAACAGACAGGATGAAATCAATGTGGGGTTGGGATCGAGTAAAGAGAAAGCTACACCGGGCCACGAAGTGCCAAAATTAGTAGGGGACGCAGCTGCTGTGTCTGATGCCAAAGCCCTTTTTCCACCCTAGCCCTGAGCAAAACACTTCAGGAATTGTCACACTAAGGGCCAGCTAAGGTGGATGTAATGAGATCAGATCACCTAACAGCAAATGCTCTCAACAGAAACCAGGCAGGCAAGTGGCCGGGCAGAGGGCTCGTCGCCAGGACGCCTGGGCTCTATTACCAGGTCTGCCCTTAGCGAAGCAGGTAACCTTGGGGAAACCACTCTGTCTCGTCTCTGCCTCTGGTTAGCAATAGGTGTGCCATCTGCCCAGGTCAGGCGGTGCTTTGAGGCTGAGCGACTGCGACATGTATTTGTCAGGTGAAAGGTGTGAGAGGAACACACAATAGGCACTAGTCACCCTGTACGTCCTCTGCAAACCCCACTCTCTCGCGATTCTGCCACGCAGAGAAATTCGTGAATGACTCGTCTTCTGGGAAGGCCCATTTTCATATCTTGCTGGCCAGCTCCCCCGCGGGTACTACAACTCAGTGTGAGCCTCCAGCTGCCTGCCCCGGGTCATGGATGGCTGAGCTCTAGCACGGCTCGTTGGGATACCCCGCGGGACGGACAAGCACCGATGGAGCATCCACAGCATTCAGCCAAGTAATTATCTGCTTTGAAAACATTCACCTGCTACTTGACCCCTGAGCGTAGGGAGCAGCTCGACAATGAAGACAGCCGTCCCTTCAGACAAAGGCTGCTTCCCCTCCCGAAGCCTGACGGCGGGGGCTCGGAGTCCAAGGCCTGGCACTGGAGATGCTCTCCCGCTCCTGCCCAGCGCTGCTATACAGAGAGACACGCCCAGCGCCCAACACATGGATCTGGGAAGCCAGAGCTCAGCTCTTTGAACCGTGCTAGAAGCCTGACCGTGCTCTGGGGAAGACGCAGGCGACATTCTCTCCAGGGTTCACAGCCCCACACAGGTGGGCAACTGCCTCTACACCACCTGGGGCTTCCCTACGACCGGCAGACAGCTCTTTGCGACAACACACTACAATTGCCTTTAACAGATGCAGCTGGAACCACACTGTACCCTGCTGCCAACGGCGCATGGGAATCTAGCAGCAAGCTCTCCTAACAAGCTGGGATCTGGTCCGATGATGATCACAGCAAATCCTTACCCTGGTTGGATTGGCAGGGCCATGGGGGGGCGTGTCCACTGAGGGGCGGAGCAGCTCACGGGAAAGGGGGCTTGCGTTCATCAGCTTAGCCTAGGACGGGAAGGGTGGTCAGCAGGTCACAGGTGGAAGTTAAACTGCTCGGCTTAGCTCTGAGAAACTTACAGCAAGGCATTTCTAGCTGTTTCTAACTATTAAAAAACCTGGGACAGCTGCAGAGAAACCCAGCTGTCTGCTCTGCGGGGGGGAAAGACAGAGTGGATCCATCTCACGAGCCTTGCAAACGTGCAAGAATGACTAGCTACACCCAAGAATCAGTTACTGCATCCTCGGGGCTGGGAGGGCAGAGGCGGCACTGGGGCCTTCAGGAAAGGTTGGGGGTTTGAAGCCATCAGAGCACGGACTCAGGATTTCTTCAGCAGCTTTGCTCACCAGAACAGTCCCTGAGAAGGTAAGAGTCTGAGCTGCTGTGTAGCTTCCCCCTGCAGGAGCAGCCGCGCAGGAAGGCAGCTGTTAGGAAATGTGTCCCCCGCCCTGGGCCAATACAATTTCTCATTTGTATGATTTAAAGAGGGCCACATCGGGGTTGCGAAATTGTACAGAGGGCTGGGTAGGGAAGGCTTTGCCTCCCTGAACAGCCAGGCCCCCTCCCCCTATCTGGCCCCCTCCCACTTTCCACGCCCCTGACTGCCCCCCTCAGAAAACCCCCAACCCATCCAACCCCCCTGCTCCTTGTCCCCTGACCGCCCCGGCCCCTAGCCGCCGCCCCCCCCCGCCCCCTGACAGCCCCTCCCCAACCCTCCCTGTCCCCTCCCCCCCCCCCCGAACTTCCACCCCATCCAACTGTCCCCTGCTCCCTGACTGCCCCCCTGGAATCCCCGCCCCCTTGGGCCAGAGCGCTGGCAGCGTGGCTGCGGGGGAGGGGGAACAGCAGGGGAGGGGCCGGGGATTAGCCTCCCTGGCCGGGAAGTCAGGGGCCGGACAGGATGGTCCCGCGGCCGTAGTTTGCCCACCTCTGATTTAAAGGGACAGCAACAAGGGTTATACATTTCATCTGCGCTGCTAGTTCCCCATTAAATCCCCCCGCCACATTTGAACACTTCCATGCTCCAGCAGATCTCTGTCCCCACATGCTATGCCAGGAGCCACGTACTTCTGATCCACCCCGTAACAGTCCACTCGTTACAGAGTCAATACTGGAGCAGGATCTAAACACGGGCTTGGGCATGCCAGGACAGTAACACACGGGTCCTTTTAAAAAGGCATTTAGAAGCAGCTGCTGCTTAGTTCTTTTCATAGATCCCAAAGCACTTTACGAAGCGGGGTAAGGACTATCTGACAAACACACCAAGGTGTGGAAAGAGTTGTCCCAGGGCCCAATATGTCGGGCTGGGAATGAAATTTAGGTCTCCTGGGTACCAGTCCAGGGCCCCCTGCAGCATGCTGTGATTAGCCTCGCCTAGAGAAGGATGCAAAAGGTGTGATGTTCACACACATTATCTAACCTGCGCTAAGTACACCAGACACTTCAAACATATTAGCTAGCATGTGCTAGCCAGGATGTGCTAACAGCACACCCTTCCCTCCTAGCCCAGACAGCCACAGGAAAAATCCAGTCTCAGGATTCAGGGGTCCCTTGGTCACAGCGAAGGACAGCAGAAGAACTCACCCCACTCCCTCTGAAGACACGCTTCGTGCCCCACCACCATGGTATCTAGGCTCTGCTGCCGCCACGTCCCCACAGACACAGGGCTGCACAACTGGCCAAGGCCATTACGCCACAGGTCATGGTGAACGCTCTGCATCCTCCGGTCTGACCCACCACAGCAAGTTCTAATGTTGAGGCAGCCTGTGTGTCCAGGGGAGAAAACCAACCTAGCAAGGAAAGATGTCCAGGGTTACAGCACAGGGAAGGTTTTGAGTCGGGGGCGGGGGGGAGGAGGGGGAGGGAGAGATCTCACAGGGCAGATAATTTTAAGTCCCAAGAAAAGATCAGATTCTTTAGCCCAGCAGACTCCAGCTGCATCACAAAAGGCCAGTGCTCCCCACTACAAGAGAAGGAGACTCATTCACTCCTAAATTATACCTGCCTACCGATGGGTATTTCAAGCCTGAAGTTTTCTTCTAACTAGGTACATATATGGCCCTAACACCCTAGTATCTGAGGCTGCAATCGCTGAGGGATTTTATCTTCACAACACGCCTGGGAGGGAGGAAGTAGCTCAACTTTACAGGGGAAGGAAGGCAGAGAGGGTATGTCTACACAGCAAAACAAACACACCAAAAAAACCCCACCTCACGGCAGCAAGTCTCAGAGCCCAGGTCAACTGACAGGCTTGTGCAACGGGGCTAAAAACCAGCAGTGTTGACATTCCCGCTCGGGCTGGAGCTGGGCTCTGAAACCCGGTGAGGGGCTGGATCTCAGAGCCTGGCCTCCAGACTGAGTGGGAACATCTACGTTGCTATTTTTAGCCCAATAGCTACAGCCCCATGAGCCCGAGTCAGTTGACCGGGGTTCTGAGACTCACTGCTGTGAGGTTTGGGGGTTTTCTCATACCCAGAGAGAGACTCAGTAACTGACTTACCCTAGGTCACACAGGAAATATCTGTGCAGGGCCGGGAACTGAACCCAGCTTGCACACTGAGTCCCCTTCAAGCTCTTTGTTATTGCCCTTGTCCCCGCAATCGGGGTTTCCCCGCCCTTTGAGTAACTCAAACTAACAACCAACGTGCTCTGCGTGAACGAGCGGGCTGGGGGCGATTCGCGACAGGTTCTGCCTGAGCCCTAGCCCTGTTTTTAGGCAGCTCGACAGCATTTTCACAATTGCAGCCTCTGCAACTCCACTGGAAGCCACGACAACCCCCAAAACAACAAGGCGTCCGGTGGCATCTTAAAGACTAACAGATTTATTTGGGCATAAGCTTTTGTGGGTAAAACACCACTTCTTCAGATGCATGGAGTGAAAATTACAAGAACCCCAGATATCCTGAAAAGCGGAAGCGTCCATTCTAACAAGCAAGATACCAAGGTGACCATCATAGAAAGAGAGGAAGGCTGGGGGACCCTGGGTTCAAGTCCTGCTTCTGCCACGTTCCTAGTGTGACTTTAGGTAAGTCAGTCTCTTAAACTCACTTCCCCATCTGTACACTGAGGATATCGGCACTGGGCCGTTAGAAAAACACGTTAGCAACTGTGAGGCACTAATATGAGTAATCGAGATAGAATGACAAATGGGCTGGTTGGTCCAGGTGAAATGTCTCCTTTCACAGCCCCAAAGCCTCATCAATTACAAGCAGCCAGCCGGGACTCCCGGGTATGAAAAACGGCAGCATTTCAGAAAGGAGCCTGACTGGTTACTGAGGCCAGCGCAGAAGTGGCTGGGACCAAAAGGTCAACAAAGGTAGATCTCTCATCCCAGCCTTGCTGTCTCCAGGCTCCAGCAGCTGACAGCACCTCACTCCTGTCACTCAGCCAGGAAGGGGAGATTTGATAGGATCTGCAGGTCCCCCTGCAGGAGAGTCCTCTGCCAGATGGAGGGCGGCCTTACCATGGAAGGGTTGGGAGCAGACAGAACTGAGGACAAGGAAAAAGGGGAGAAATTAAGGATTTAACTGCAACACACTGGATGCCCATCTCTGCCCAAATTAAAGCAAAGTAGAGGAAGGCCCTTTGCGACAGTGCTCGTTCCCCTATGGATTCTCTCCTATTTGGGTCTGAGGAGGAGTGTCATTAATAAATACTACTTAATAAAAATAAGGGTCTTCCCTCCCTTCTACATTGTTCTGCGTTTGCACTTAGCACAATGGGATCCTGGCTCTTGACAAGGGCTCCTACATAATGCAGCAACACAAATAAATAACAACACACGCGCCTCCCAGCTGGACACACCATCTCCTAGTGGAAAGAGCACTGGGATGTAGCTGGATATAAGTAGCACACTCCCTGGTTTCCTTTCCATCAGAAATACTGTATTCCACTCCAAAACCAAACAAAACTAAGGCCAACTTAGTTGACTCTATGGAGGAAGGATGGCCCAGTGATTAGGGTGCTAGCGTGGGACTTGGGAGACTTGGGTTTAATTCCCTGCTCTGCCACAGACTCTGTGGGTGACCGTGGGCAAGTCACTAAGTCCCTCTGTGCCTCAGTTTCCTCATATGTACAATGGGGGGTAACAGCACTGCCCCACCTCACACAGGGGCACGGTGAAGATCAATACATTAAAGATTGTGAGGTGCTCAGATAGTATGATAATGGAGGTCAGATAGATAACTTCGCCTCACCCCATCCCGCAGCTCTGGTTGATTGACACCAGCTAGATAGAGCACTTTGGGCTGTAAAGAGCCACTTTTGTGTGTTTCCAGGGGATACTATAAAGCACAGAAGATCAAAATTGCACAGTGTGCCTGCTGAGTGCCATGTATTTCTGCTTCAAGATCATCTGGGCACGTTTAGCCTGTGGTTCAGGGGGCAGTTTGCAATTGGACAGCTCAGCAGCGGAGGGAGGGAAAGCAGTGGGGGAAAGAAAATAAACATAACCAAGGAGGAGGATTCGTTTCAGCTGGCAGCTGATTTAGTGGGGCAAGTTTGCTGGGAAGCTGGTCTGCTAACAAAAAGCTGGGGAGGAAGGAAGGCGAGAGTAATCTCTGTCTGGATTTACAGGATGGGCAGGAGATTACAAACAACCAACATGCGATTTAAAGAGAGATGTCATTACGAAACATCAGCAGTGCTAGCAATGCGAGGCATGGCAGGAAAGCAGCTCACACTCACCCCTTATTTATGGCTTGGAAAGCTGGAAGTGACCACTTTCAAAAAGTGCAGTCAGCAGCTGGTGCAGCGCTGTGTCCCTGCAAGGCTCATGGGCTAGAAAACTAATCACTGCTCAGTGCAGTCACCTACTGCCCGAGACAGAAGGGAAATGGTTAAAAGCCATTTTACCCATGTTATAAGGAGAACTCTGTGCTTATCTTCCCCCTTCTGTTGGGCAAATACAACAAACACACTGACACACTGCCAAGACAGAGAAGCTGCTTTAAGTGCCACCTTAGGAATACAAATGTGGTACTTGTTCCTCCGAATGCAAGTACCATCTGCCACAATTAAAGCTGATCTGAGCCAGCAGTCGCTGAGAAAAACCCTTCAGCATCAAGATATTTTGCTGTTAACGCTCTGTAACGAAACATCTGAGATTAGGGACTTTATAGCCATGTCTGTCTATGTTTCCAAGCAACAGCATGCAATTTATTACACACACGCAGGGATCAAGAGAGAATCTGAAATGTCTATCTGTATCTTACCTTTAAGTTGCTAGTATCCAAGCAAACACAACACAGTAGGGTAGGAGAAACCACACATGATTTCTGACCTGAATAACTCACTCTGCTTGTAACCAGTCAGCCTGCCCTAAGCAGCCACATGACACTGACACTGCTCAATGGTTAATGTCAAGTAAATGCACTTCTAATACTCTTAGGTCAGCTAAGCTTTTCCTCGCTCTCTTTTTTTGGTTCTTCAGTCAGTGCCTGTTCCTGAGGCATGAAATCAGAGGCGCATTCCTCTTAGAAGCCTCCTGAGGAGCTGGAAACCTATTAATAAAGCTATTAGTACACGAGGGTAGATGGAGAGCAGAGAGTGTCCCTGTGTGTGCACATAAGTAACTGACAGCAGCAACGTGAAACATGCAGGCTGTAAGAAGGGGCGTGAGGAATATGCCAGAGACAAACGTCAGCAATAGCCATCCTGGGGAAGGGAGAAGTGCAAAGCAACTATAAGAAGCCTTTTCCTATTGAAGTTTAGCTGGCTTTGGTGCATGCACAAACATTCGTGACGGATGCAGGAGGTTTAGGGAACAGGGGCTAATGAAAACTCCGTAATCACTGCTGACGTACATAGAAGCTCCAAACACCCAGGTCTTGGGGTACATGATAAGAGGCAGCACACAACAGCTTCCCACCGAAAGCTGTAAAATCAACGGGGAGGGCGGTCCGTGGGGCTATATCAAACAGTAATGGGAGAAGATTAAGGAAAAGAAAAATAGAGCTAAAATCCCCTCCCACGGGGAAATGTCTGGCTGTGGAACAGTCTCCCAAGAGAATTGGTAAAAGCCCCAGTGCTTCAGTGACCTCTTGAATCTGACTCATTTCAGAGGGAGAGAATCTGGAGCATTTTTCAGGCAGCCTTTAGAGCCGCTCACTCCTGTGAGGAAGGATTTTCTTGTGCATTTCACAGGGAAACACATTGTTAAAGAACAGCCAGGTTCAATGGCCCCTCATTTAAGCCTCTGCCGCTCAACAGCCCTGAAACTAGACAGAGCCCTTGTGTATATTCCGCATGGAACAACTGTGGCCCGTCAGGAGATTCGCAAAAAGAAAAGGAGGACTTGTGGCACCTTAGAGACTAACCAATTTATTCGAGCATAAGCTTTCGTGAGCTACAGCTCATTTCAAATTGGTTAGTCTCTAAGGTGCCACAAGTACTCCTTTTCTTTTTGCAAATACAGACTAACACGGCTGCTGCTCTGAAACCCGTCAGGAGATTGTGAATGTGGGAGAAATGGAGGAGCTCCCTAATTTCTATGACTCGAGGATATCCAGCATGTGGTCTGCAACCTGCCTGGCTGAAGGAGATGCACCCCACCATCCCGGCTGGAGGCAGCCTCCCCATTTGATCACCCCACTCAGCCACTCGCAGACTCTTGTTTTGAAAAACTCACACCTTCCCCAGGTCACAGGCTGCTTAGCCCTGCGTGGCCAGAGACTCAAAATAGAACATAAGCACATAAGGAAACTGAAACGGGAGGTGGCTGAGCAGAGCAACATCTTTGGTTGGTTCTTTCTTGTTGTAGACGCAGCACAAAAAAGCAACTGGAACTGTCACAGCGCTTCACAGCACACCTGAGGGAAGAGGCTGCTAGCAGAGACTTAACCCACTGTGTGCCATCCTCTACCGTTTACACTACACGAGGGACCATGCTAATGCTGCATTATCCAGCGTCCCCCCCTTATTCGTTCAATTCAGCAGATGCCTCTGAAGACTGCTGACATACATCCAGGAAGGGGTTAAAGATGGAGGGAGAGGGTGATGGGCTGTCCAACCCTGACATGACACGTTAGGAAAAGAGCTAAAAGCAATTCCTGCTGTCACTGGGAGCTACGTACCGTTATTATTAGAATTATGCAGCACCTGAAGACCCCAAGCAAGACCAGGGCCCCACTGCACTCAGCGCAGCGTAAACACACATTAACAGCCCATCTCCGCCCACAGAGAGAGACAAGACGAAGGAGGGAGGGGGGAAGAAAAGAAGTACAATCACCCCCATTATACAGAGAGGGAACCCAAGCACGCAAAGATGAAGGGCCAGACAGTCAAGACAGCTCCGCACGCTGGGCGATGAACAGTTCTGGAAATCTGCGCTCTCTTGAAAAAAATCGGATAGTCGGATCTCTCGAGTCCTAATCCCGTGGCTGAAGCACAAGCCTGTCCCTCCTCTCCTCCCTAGGCTCTGTGGCGACTCAGTCAAGGCCAAGTTTTCCCATTAACGGGCCTGACCCCAGACCCCCAAAGCCACACGTAGGCCCCTAGTTTCAGCAACAGCCCTCTGAAAATTGCTGTGGCTCTCCACAGCAGGAAGTATCTTAGCGGTTCTCCCCAACACCCCGCCCACGCACTGGCCTAGCCAGTCTCAAGTGGACAGAAAAATACATTGACACGGAGAGAAAGCAGATTTTCCTAAGAATGCCACCACCCGTGAGTCCTCCTGCGACGTTTACATAGCCACCTTCAGCAGGAGAGTCAAACCATCCACTTGTCACATGGCAGCAACACTGAAATGGGCAGCAAGTATAAATGAGAGGGGGGGGGCGGAAAACCAAACGGTCATTGCGAGAGGCAGTCCCTACCTGAGCTAGAGTTCTCACAGATGGAGACATAATGGCAAAGCATCTTTACTGATGAATAGTAATTGGACAGATCCCCTTCCAAGGAGGGGAACCTCAGGGCAAGCGACCTCTGGGGTTTGGGGGTGTGCCCCACAGCTCGTCCAGTGTAATGACACAACAGGAGGAGATCCTTGCCCTGCCCTGAAAACCTTCTGACAGGCTTTACATCTTGACTTGGGGCAACGTGGACCTATGAAACGACGTCATGTTTATGCAGCACTTGGCACATTCAAGTCACTGCACAAATAACAACTGATAACTCAGGGCACTGCTCTTATGAGATGGGGAAAGGATTTACCTATCTGTGAAATGGGGATAACAGGCTGAGGTTAACTGATTAGCCAATTTCCACACAGCGAGTCATAGGCAGTGCAGAGATTAGAACCCCCCACCCTCAACTCCTGCCCCAGTCCAAAGGGCCACATTTCTTCTCACCCCCACTCTCCACAGAACCTCAGTGGAAATTTGGTTCCCTGCCTGGGAAACTTAGTTTGTGTGAATTCCTTTGCGCTAATGTAAGGCTGTTGGGGTTTTACCCTCCAAGGGCAACATGTGGAAACCGGACAAGGCCAATGGATACCACGGTCTGTGAGAACTGTCAGCCGCCTGAAGCATTCCAGCACAATCAGTGATCCCATGTCTGAACTTATCACTGTACAGCGTAAAGTTAGACTATATGTGCAGGCTATCCTTTTGCTCCCTGGAGATACCAGCCTGGGAGGAGCAGGAGGAGGTCTCTCCTTTGTCCAGCTAGTTTTCCAAATCCTAAGAGGGAAGGCTCCTAAACTGGCACAGAGGAACTGCATGTCTGCAGAGGAACTGCGTTCCTCTTTCATTGCTGATGCCTACACCAATCTGGGATGGGGAGGAACGAGAATGTGTAAGAGAGCAATGTAAAAGGGGAGCTAAGAACATACTCCATTTGTACTGGTCACCCCTGAAAGGGCACCCAGTGACTTACATTAAAAAACAAACAAACCCATAACAAATCAGTGCTCCATGCGTCTTAACGCGAATTCTATCCCCTCTTACAACAAAGGATAGACTGGAAAGAGACGCTCTGCCTTCAAGTTACAGACTCGGCAATCTTCCCTGTAAAACATCTAGGCCCCCGACACGTTTCAGAATGACAATCTATCCCAGGCACCTCCAACAGATACCAGGGGAGCGATGCTGCTGCAGAAACACCGAGAACCCCTCAATAAATGAAGATGACTCAAGTCAGTCAGCTTGTCTGTCTGAAAGTCCTCACCCTGAGTAAATCAGCAGAGTTTTCCAGTGGACCTCTAAGAGATTCGCAGGTAGCTACTGCTTCCCATGTTACGGCCTGAGTCAGGAAGAGACGAAGCTCACCTCACGTTTTCCCCAAAGAACAGTCACTATTGCAAGGTGTGGTTCCCTACAGCATCCGCGGGGCTCAGCGAAGTTGAATTTCTAAGGAGGGGGTCCCCCACTGCCTGAAGCCCTGAGCTTTGAGAGACGTCTTTTCCCAGTCTTGCTGCAGCGAGCTCAGCGCCTGGAAATGTTTCTGAAATCTTACCCAAAGCGAGGACGTGAGCGTGCCAGCCCTGGGTGTCAGGATGACAAACTCCTTCCTTGTGTGCTGGAAGTGAGTAGATGGACACAGTGCCCTGCAGCCAAAGTGCTAAGTTATTCAATTCTCTTCCTTTTAAAACCTTCCCGGAGGAAGTGACCTGATGAGGAGCAGATCCCCACTGTCCTCCTGGGAAGTGAAGTAGCTGAGTATCACGTTTCTGAGGGCTATTAATAACCCGTCACATCACACAGGCTTGCCCAAATCGCCCCAGTCAGGATGCAGCAGCTCTGACGGGGTTGTTTTGAAAGGAGTATCCGGTGAAAGCCCCTCTGCACTTCAGATAAGCACTGAGGAACTTCTCTTTCACTGCAGACACCTGCTTTCTATATTTAAAATCCTGCATCTGTTGAATATGTTCGGCTTGGCCGAAAACAAAGTTGTAAAAGGGTACAAAGGGGTGGGTTTGTTTTTTTTTGGGCGGTGGGGGGTTCACATAGTGAGACAAAGCTGGACATTTCCACTAGCTCCCTGCTCCTAGGACAAGGAGAGAAACATATAGGGCCTTTTAGTGGTCTCTGCATCGGGGAAAACAAAAAGCTAGCAGCTGGCCACCATGGAAAAGAATATTGACTATTAACGGGCAAGCAACTGTTATTAATGACTCTTAAAATCACAAGTCTTCTTCCTATTAATAGATCGATGATTATTTGCTTCATACTAGTGCCCAGACACCACAACTTTGTCAGGGCCACATCGTGCCAGGTGCTGTACATATGCATAGTCGGAGTTGGGCCCCTGCACCAGAGAGTTTCCAGCTCGGATTTTTCAAAAGGAGCCGCAAGGGAGTTAAATGGCGAAATTCCCGGGAAATCCAAGGGGATTTGGATCGTGACTCCCTCAGGCCCCGATGAAAACCCAGCCTAGTATTTTATGTATGACAAAACAAGCGCGTGAAACAAGCAGGAAGAGAGGACAGGCCGGCAGAAATCGAGGCATGCTTTTGCAGAGCTCAGGTGCATTTGCAAAGTTTGTAGGGGGTGTGCATGTACGCAGGTGTTAGCAGAAGCCGTAATTGCAGCTGACCACCTGCCTATCTATGATCAGCTGGCAGGATTCTGTAGGCAGCACTGCAGAAATGAGTCTTAAGGAGGGATCTGAAGGAGGATCAGTGCGTAATCAAACTATTAACTGAGTCAAACCCAGATTTCAGTCACATTGAAAGCGACGGTGACAGCGTGAGCAGAACCATTTCCCCCACGCCACACAGGTTCACTACAGAACTGCTCGTTGTACAACGGGAGCATTTGGTGCTTTTACCCTGCTTGACTATAAATAGTTTCTCGAAATCTGAGCTCACTACAACCAGGTCCAGCTGCTCTTTTTTTTTTTTTTTTTTTTTAAACTAGGAGCTACAGGACAGCACATGCTTGGCACACATTCTCTCTGTGCTGGAACAGCTCTAGCGCACAACTAGAATGCAACTACGTTTCAAAATAGGTGAAGGACGGTCTCATAGCTAAAGCACAGGATTGGGACTCAGTTCTGCCTGGGAACTGCCAGACCGGATCCATGGTCCAGCTAGTCCAGTATCTGTCTCGGACCCTGGCCAGCATCAGATGCTGCAGAGGAAGGTGCAAGTAACCTCACATTAAGGCAGATGTGGGATAACCTGACCTTTACATTAGGTGGTCTCCTAATCTCTAATAGACAGAGATTGGTTTAAACCCTGAAGCATAAGGTTTAATATCCCTTCCAAAATGGATGTTAGCATCAACTAGAACACCTCTGGCTTCTGGTATCCATGTCAATATCCGGGCCCTTTTTTAATCTTACTAAGCTTTTGGAATGAACAACATTCCGTGGCAGTGAGCTCCACCGTGTATTTCTTTTTATTGGTTTTCAGTCTCCCACATTTTAATTTCACTGACCACCCCTTGTCCTTGGTGTTCCAAGACAGAGAATGAAAGTTCCCAATTTACCTTCCCTATACTGCTCACTCTGTATAATTATGCTTCTTCTTACTCATCCTCTTGCTAAGGTAAGCAATACCAATCTTTTCCATCTCTTTTCATATGAGAGCTTTTCCTTCCCCTCTGTCCTTTATACCACCAATTCTCCATTCATGCTTCTGCCACAAACTTTCTGGTCAAGTCACTTCACTTCTGAGTTTTCTCATCTGTAAAATGGGGATAACATGGTCCTACTTCACAGGGAGGTGTCAAGGCTAAATTCACATCTGGAATGCACTTTGAGGCCATGGAATACAAGAACTCTGGATTCTTAAAATGCATAGGTTGGCAAGCAAAAGTGGAGTAAATTACCAATAAGTGCTGACTTCTATGATTCACCAATATTAACTGTTACAAACTGGTTACGTGCCACACCGGTCTAGCATCAACACCCTGCGGGAGCATAGACATAATGGTATTCTATGAGTCCTTCACGGTTTCCACTCCACTTCTCTTCACGTTGTGATAATCAATTTCTAAAACTCTGGAGTCTATCCGTTGCAAAATCCAAAGTCAGAAAGCGATAGAATTATAAGAGATACCTGCATAGTGACAGTCTGTGATTGGAAAGGTTCACTTCAGAGGATACTGCAGCATTAAAAACTATGTAGGACTTTCCACTGGGGATTTTACATCACTATAAATGGAGCCTCTCTATACATAGAAGCCAAGACTTGTGTCTGACCAAGGTTATAAAAAGATTCTGAGTTACACTAGTAAAGTGTAAATGAATACATACACCTGACAAGAATGAAAGCCATTACCACTAGCACAAACTAAAATGAGACGAGAATATTTCTCCCAGTTTCCACTGGTCTCTATGTCATGGTTTCATAACTGGGATGGGAAACAGACATTTGCAAATGTAGCTGAATTTTTCTTCATGCTATACAATCCCAGGTGATGAGATTTATATTGGCTTGAAGTTTGAGACTTGGTACTGTCAGGGTTGACTCTACTGATGTTTAAAATGATGTTCACCCATTTTAAAAGCGTCTTTAATTTTTGCATATGCTCCCAGAAACAGAAACGCTTCAAAAAATTTAAAAATACTCAGTCATGAACTACTAGGATTCCCACCAGTATTTACACTAGCAATTCTTCCCAACTTTGGCAGGATGCACACGAACACACCATAAAAATCACGTCACTTGATTACAACCTTCCTTACAACCCACAACAATTTATTCACTGAGGGCCACAGGTTTATTCAGCACTTTAAAGACACACGAAAGACAAGGAGAAGCTCACAATCGAAACACCCCAATCTCATTTCTGATTGTTTCAGAGGCTACCACCACAACAACTTCTCGAGCTAGAAACAGTGTTAAATGTTTCACCTTTTGAAATGCTCAGTACCCAGCTCTCAAATGGCAAGCAGTATTATAACACTAGTGCCTCAAGAGATTTCAGCTTCTAAAGTTACACCAGAATTGTAACAGGGGAAGAAGGAAGTAAGCCGAAAAAGAATGACACGAGTTATATCAACTGATACATCCTGACCTATCCATGGTCAAAGCACTTTGGCACATCCACCTTAATGTTTTCAGGACCACTAGTGTCTTCTAAAGAAAGGTCCTAAATGAGCAATCAGTAAGAAAAGGCAGAAATCCTTGGCAGCTCTCTTCAAGCATTCCACTCCCAGCTCAATACGGCCAAGACACAACTTGAACACCTAAATAATCAGAAGATATTTTGGATTTTTATCCCAGGCATTAAGACCAGCACACAGATTGAGAGAACAGAAACCTGTATTCCACAGATGAAACAATTTCTTCTTTTTAAGTATCCACAGGGTCCAGCCCTTGCTCCAACAGAGCTGCCAGTTCCCAGTCTTTATTTACTCCCTCCAAGGAGTGCTTTGCTGCAAAAAGATGATCTGTTTGTTGACAATGTGTTAAGTAGCACGCTTCACATAAATCTCCCTATTTATTATCAAGGCTGCATGCACATTCTTCAACTATTGCCGAACACTTAGCAGGTGCTGCATTCCCCTGCAGTGTCACCACACTACTGGTGTTTATCCTTGGGCTTCACAAAGTGCTTTGACAAGCTTTTACATATGATCCACTAGAGCTACTGTATATAAAACCAAGGCTCTTCAGAGCAGTGTGGCCTGGTGGATGGAGCACTGACCTGGGACTCAAGAGATCTGGGCTCTATTCCCAGCTCTGCCGTTGGCCTGCTGGATGACCTTGGGTTCATCATGTTACTTCATGGTCTCTGTGTGTATATAATGTCTTCTGCAGTTTCCACGATATGCTATGCATCCGATGAAGTGAGCTGTAGCTCACGAAAGCTCATGCTCAAATAAACTGGTTAGTCTCTAAGGTGCCACAAGTACTCCTTTTCCTGTGCCTCAGTTTCTCTATCCATAAAATGGGGATATGATACTGATTTCCTTTGTAGCACACTCTGAGATCTACTGCTGAAACATCCTATATAAAGAGCGAAGTATTATTATTAGTTCTACTTCCAGGTTCGCCAATCACCATAGAAACTCAGCGTTGCTATGCTATAGATGCATCTTGACTTGTATCTGAAGGAACACTTGGCAATTGCAGAGCACCGTCCCGTTAAGTACTGTGCGAGCATTAGGACAGCATCTCTGAGAGGCAGATAAACACATTTTGCATGGAGGGGGGAGGTTAAGGCCTTGCTGTTGCCTTGCTGCCTTTGAGCCCTGGGACCACTGTGGGTGCTCTAACTTTAAAAATCAAGCCAGTAGTTCAGACACCAACTTCAACAACCCCCGACTGATATGTCTGGCCCAAGGCCATGCCTGAAGTTACATTTTGTCAGTGGGAATGGCCAGGGATAGAAGGTAGGAATACTTCGTGTTCTAGCCATGCTAAGAGTGCACTGCACTTTCTTGTGCCAACTATAACTCCTGGCAACTTTTATTTTTTCTTTCATCTAAGCAGACAAATTCAGGGTTGGCCAACAGGAGCATGCGCTGGACATAGAGCGGTGGTGGGCAACCTGCGACCCGTCAGGGTAATCCGCCGGCGGGCCGCGAGACAGTTTGTTCATGCTGACTGTCCGCAGGCACGGCCGCCCGCAGCTCCCAGTGGCCGCGGTTCAACGTTCCCGGCCAATGGGAGCTGTGGGCAGCAGCAGCCAGCATGTCCCTGCGGATGGTCAATGTAAACCCACTGCCTTGCGGCCCACCAGCGGATTACCCTGCCCTGACACAGAGGCTTCTCACTCACCCACAGGGTCAAGAGATTTCTTGGGCTCCCAAGTAGCTAGCCCGTGGCCCTCTTGCACTCCTTACACAGGCACTGCAATAATGACAAGACACCCACCTATTACCTTCTCCATCGGAGAAGCCCACATCCGCCCCTGCGCTTCTGTCCTGGGCATTAGTTAAAAACAGGGTGAGAAACAGCAAGTGGCTGACCGAGTTGGAAGCTAATTCAGGGTGTTTCACTCCGAAGTGGGTGCCTGGGGTAAGAATCCTTACAGGCTTGCAAAGAGATCCAGAGACCATCTCAGGCAGTACAAGAGTCCTGGGAAAAGCTGAGCCTCCGAGTGCAATGACTGCCAAATGCCAAAACTGGCACACCAACCCCCTTCCATCCTGAAAATAGAGTCACCCAGAAGGTTTTCTCCAGGGAAAAGAGAATCTTCTCTTCCCAGTCACTGGCAGCGAGATTGTGAAGGAAATACAATTTCTTGTCAATCAGACCGGCTCCATTCCCAGAATCTCACACCTGCATGGGAACATTCACTACTTAAGGAGGTATTTCTATAAGCCGGCCCAAAAAGCCTGGCAAATTACTCATGACCTATTCCCTTAAAATAGCCCTGCTGGAGAGAGGTACAACACGACCAACTGGAGAGCTCAGTGCGTTATTGACATTTACGCTGGTGGATCTCAGACTTGCCAGCTTCAGCAGTCCCGTTCCACGGGGTAGCCAAGAATTCGATACGTAGACCATCTCATTTATCCCCATCTCATTCCTGCATGAGCGGACGGTCAGCACACACAGTTAAGCCTGGTGGTGCCAAGCTTGCCACTTCTCAGCCGAGCAGCATTTCTGACAGCTAATATTTCAGATATTGGACAGCGTCTCTGCTCCTTCCCCTCCTCCCCTGCCCACTATGAGCCCCCACGGGCCTGCCTGCAGCCAGAGAAGCCACATAAGAGATTTTTGTTTTATTTATTTATTTTTTTCCACAGAAACAGATTTTAGGGTGACCAGATGTCGCTCAGCTTTTCGTTCATGCCAAGAACACAGGGCTCCAGATACGCATGGTCAAAAAGAAGAGAGCCAAGAACACGAAGAGCAAATGTTTCCCAAGAGAAACTCACTGGCATTCTCTCCGGCAAACTGTTTTCTTTGTTTTGTTTGCTTAAAGAAAGGAGGCTAAAGCTGAGGTCCTTTAAAGAGACAGGAAAACAAACCCTACCCAGCAGTTGAAATACTGGGTATTATCAAGATAGCAGTAAGAGCCCCATTCAAAACAGAGGAGCTGCCATAATTACTATTTCCACCGATTAACTCGTAATTGATTTGAAAATGGAACCAGTCTGTTCCAGCACCTCCTTCTGACACAGCCCATCTTTATTGCCTGAAAAGAGTAGCTCACTCCTCAGCACCTTCTGATGCAAAGAAATATTTAGATTCTCATGGTTTTTAATTTCTCCTTTAACGCCATGCCGCTGTGCCTCCTGATTATTTTGCAGGCTTCCAGCTTCTGATAGACTTAGAGGATTTCTGGTTCTTTATTTGTAATGCCTTTGGCTATTTGCTCTTCACACTCCTTAATTTTGATCTTACACGGCATCTATCACAGCTTACGTTCCTTTCTATTGACTTCACATGGGTTGGATTTCCTCTTCTGAAGGATAGCCGTCTGGCTCAAACAACCTCTGAAATCTTGTCCTCTAACCCTACTCTATTTTTCCCTCTTTATTTTGCTTCCTTTTCTGCTAGGGGCACGCATGCCCTGTGTGACTATCAGTGTGGTTAAGAGATCATACTATACTAAACCCAAGGATTTTAATTTCCTCAAGTGTGGATTTTGGGGTTCTTTATGACTAGCTTCCCATTTTAAAATCCTCCTTTTAAAGTTTCATGTTCAGGAACCAGTTTCTAGGACGATCCTTCCTCAGAGGATGCTGGACTTCATTGGGTTGTGGTCCACATTAGTTACTTGGTGCTTCAAGAACTTCTTGATCCAAGTGAGGTGTGTTTGTGAATTAGGACCCAGTTGAGAACTGGATGGTTTCGTATTTAAGGCACCACACAAAGACTCGAGATCTGGGTTGATTCCTGGCTCTGCCACATACTTCCTGACTGCCTCTGGGCAAATCACTCACTCTCTCTGCCTCAGCTCCCAACTGTACAACGCAATGATCTTTCCTTTCTTCCCCCTGAACCCCCACCCCCCTGCCTCTGTCTTGTCTATTTACAATGCAAGCTCTTTGGGGCAGGGTCTGTCTCTTACTATGCATATGCACCGGTTGCTGTGATATAGGCTCTGATCTCACTTGGGGGCCTCTGGCTGCTGCAGTACCGAACAGAACACTTGTATACTGCACTCTTCTAAGATGAAGTCATTTAAGGTAGCAATGAGAAATCGCTTCTCTCAACCATGGCCTAGCATGACCTACAACCAGCTTATATGCTGGCAACTGACACTCACTCATTACTGCTTTAGGAGATGGAGTTGTTCTGATCTCCCTCAACAGTGCATACTCTCTATCCTCTTTCCTGATCTTGAGGTGGGTAGTATAACTCCAGGAGCACATCCACCTTCCTAAGACTTGGGTTTTAAATCCCCCTCTCTGCTCAGAAGTGTCTTCTCATTAGATTTGAGATTGACAGAGCCGGACGGAGGCAGCAAAAACCACAATAGAGCAGGGCGCCTACACTCCTGTGAGAGCATTGGGAATTGTTTATTCCCCCCAATCCCGTCCTTCCCTTGGCAGATGCTGCATCTTTCTGGCCAAGGACCCGAACAGAACAGCTTACCCAGCCTCTGAGCAGTGCCCAGCGATCAGCTGGAGAGCTGTCTGCTGAGCAAGGAAAGAGCAGCCACTCCCTCTCCCCACACCTTAAGGAGGAAGAGATTCTTACCAACCCCTTTAAATCACAAGAATGGGTTACAGAGTAGCAGCCGTGTTAGTCTGTATCTGCAAAAAGAACAGGAGGACTTGTGGCACCTCAGAGACTAACCAATTTATTTGAGCATAAGCTTTCGTGAGCTACAGCTCACTTCATCGGACGCATTCAGTGGATGCTTTTCCACTGGATGCATCCGATGAAGTGAGCTGTAGCTCACAAAAGCCTATGCTCAAATAAATTTGTTAGTCTCTAAGGTGCCACAAGTCCTCCTGTTCTTTTTAAGAATGGGTTAGTAGCGACACAGAGACACCCTGTTTGGCTGCCAAGTTGTGTCTGGTTAGACACAACGCAGAGGCTTAGCTCTGCTGGAGCACTAACAGCTGCTTTTGGGAGCCTTGCTCCAGACACGACTTAGCAACCGCTCCCAGTAGAGCTTTCCGCACTGCAGGCCACCTCCCGTTCTCAATGCTTTGCAGACTAGCTGGTGTCCCAGCAGTGTTCCCCCTGCCACAGTCCAGAGCTGGGGGAAGGTCACAGCTTGGGTCAGTGAGCTGCCCTTTTCCTGGGCCCCTCAGCCTGGTGCTGGCTTCCCTGAGTCACCTAATTCACTCTCAAACGGCACTGCAGCCTTTTGCTTTGTCAACGGCGCCCGCGCCGCACACCTTATCAAGGGGCTGTATGAATATCTCAGACCCAGGGAGAAGGTTTAGCCCCATTTTACAGTCAGGAAGACGTTCACGCCCACATTTCCAGAAGGAACCACTCATTCTGGGTATTCGACTTGAGAAACCATGGGCCTGGCTTTCAGACACGCTGGCACCTACCACTCCCACTGGAGTCCATGGAAGCTGGAGTTGCCTAACCCCTCCGAATGTCAGGCCTTAAGATCAGTGGTCCCCAAACTGTGGGGCATGCCTGCCTAGGGGGCCATGGAGAAACGTTTGGGGAGCGGGCAGCAGGGCCCGGGCCACCCCCACGGTGGGTGGGGAGGGAGCGCCATGCATCCAGCCCTTCTCTGCCCCAAACCCCGTTCAGCCCCCAGTCCTTCTCCGCCTTCCGGCCCAGCTCTGACTCCTACCCCAGCTCCATTCCACCCCCTGCTTCACCCCCAGCCTCGCTCTGTCCTCATTCCCTCTCCGCCTCCAGACCAGCTCTGCCTCTCGCCCCAGCCCCTCTCCCATCCCCAGCCCTGCTGCTGAGGAAGCCTAGGCTGTGCAGTAATGGGGGTGGAAGGGGGGGCATTGACAGATTCCGTTACTGGTACGGGGGGAGGACGGGACTGGAAAAGTTTGCGCACCACTGCCTTAGATGCTTGAAGCTGGGCACCACTCAGCTTTTACAAACCTGGGCCTCACGGAAGGCCACACACGCTGAACCAGTAGCAGAGCCAGCCTCAGAACCAGGTGGGCCTGGCATCCAGCCCTGCGCTCAAGGCGTTCGATTTGCCAGTGTGGCTTCTCACCACTATTTCCACGTGCTAGGAGCGTTATGACATCTGTTCCCTGTAGCACTCGCAGCACCTTGCGGCAGGAGATCGAGAGGGGAAGGGTAGAGTGAACAGCGACCCCATGTTTTGCAACATAAATCCTGGACACATTTGCTCCGGCGGATCTTGGTATATTTGCACTTTGAGACAAGTCAATCCCATTCAGATTAAAAGAATGATGTTTCTATGGGCAGAGCAGGGACACACTGTTCCCTTCACAGTACCGATACGTTATATTACTACACTGCCTTGCATCCTGAAGGATGGCAGGCTGCTTGACAAAATACACTGATGATGGACCTCCGGGGAGAGCAGTCTTTGGGAACAGCGAGAAGGCGTAAACCTCTTTCGGGGCAGTGCTGTCATGTAAGGCGACACCAAGGGATGCATTGTTGGAGCTGGGACCAGTGCCGGTGGAGTCTGCTCTGTTTCAGGCTGCTCCTTCTCCCCAGCCCATGTGGGACTTGGTGGACTTCTCACGGGAGGCTTTGTGGTATTTATTCTTATGGGAGCTCCTTCTTGGGCTTCTGCTTCAGTGTTTGGTGCAGCTCCTCCGGGTTTCTCACAGACACTGGGAGTGTTGATGCCAGATGCAATGCTGATGTTGAGATCAGCTTTAGTGCCGTGGGAATCTGGGATGATGCTGGTGCTGGATCTCCTTTGCGCTGTCTTCTTTGTGCCAGTCTCAGGCGTTGCCTGTCTGCTCGATGACGCTGGCTTGTCCACTAGTAGGATTCAGGAATTTGACTCCTCGAGGTCTGATGAGACTTTCATGGACTGTTCCGGAAGACAGAATTTCAGCTTCCTGCCTCGTGAGGTGCAAGGTCCGGCAGAGAAGGACAAGCATTCCAAGCCTCTGCTCAGAACGTGTGATTCCCCCAGGGAGAAGAAATATCTGCTATGTCCAGCCTTCAGGGGACTTAGTCCATTGCAGGGGGGCCACAGCTTGCAGCCTGCAGGTTTAAAGTCTGCCACGTTAAGGAGCCCTGAACTGCGTGCATGTCTGGAGGGTGGGGTCTGACTAGTGAAGACTCCATCCTGAGGACTTCGGCAGGGTTTGAAGAAGTTTAGCCTGAGCTAAGAGCTAGCTGACTGGACATTTTCCAGGCTCCATGTCACTGCCAGGGGTGACAAGAGGGAACTGAGGGAGGGTGGCAGCCGCCTCCTCCCTGCCTTTATACCCTTGCACAGGAGCACGAGGCAGCACCAAACTCATATGCTTCCCCAAAGGCCACTGCGACTCAAAAACCCTCCGGGCTCCCATACAAGAGGTGCAGGGACACCTCCAGTGGACTCCACACTGGTGCTTACTGAAAGAAAGCCAGGGGGCCAGCTTGACTCTACCTCCACCATGCAACAGACTGCGCCTTGCAGGGAAAAGGAAGCGGATAACACACATGTCCATTTTGCAACTGAAGGAGCTGGAAGTAATTCTTGCCTCACTGAGCCCATCTCTAGCTGTTGAACAGTAAGGTGACAGAACTCATGAGCCATTGTCATTTGTGATAAGGCAGCTCTAATCTGTGCAAAAAAGAAATCCTGTCCACCCAGCATGCTCGGCAAAGAATCAACAGCCTACAGCTACCGGTCGGCTCACAGCCGTGTCTGTACATCCATCCATCCTGCTGCCTGGTCCCATGCCATTTGCGGTTATCTTTAGCTTGCCACAGAGCAGCACCTGGCCCCATCATTATGTGACATTCTTGTTATCCCACAGGAAAAATAAAAAAAACAACACAGCAGGAACTAAAAATGATACATCCCGTCACACCCCCAGGGCGGTCATTAGGAGCCAACAGTGCGCTGCAGTGTCTGAAAGCATCAGATTTTAAAAGAAAGCAAAAATATAAAGAAGCAAAGAGGGAAAAGAAAATTAAGAACAGAGAGTGGGGTTTTTGAGGGGGGAATATTGGTGATCGGCTGAGTCAGAATTCATGTCCACGCGCAGTTGGTTGTATGCAAGAGCCTAAACCAGCATGGATTCAACAAGCAGATATGCTTAAGCATGAACTTTATGCTGTTAACGTTGAGACCGGCTGATTGCCTTGTCCCACTTTAAATACTGTCTGAATAATTATTTGCAACTCACCAACCCTGGGCTGCAAAGATTGACAGTGTCATAAACGACGCTTCAGCCAGAACAGCTGCTGCCAGCAGGAGTTCTAAGAAATGTCGCTTTTAATTAAAAACATTGTTTTGAAGTACACTGCACAACTTCTACATGTGGAGAGAGGTTTTACCCACCACAGGCGTGAGATGTCATGCAGAGTCGAATGGGCACAGCTTTCCTTCCAGCCTGGAAGGTCAGACACAGGATCCTGCGTGCACAAGAGGTGCCAGGTATCTAATACCATGGCAGAGGTTTTCAAGAGCGACTAGTGATTTTGGGTATCAGTTTTTGGATGCTCGATTACAGACACTTCAAAGGGGTCCCATTTTCAGAGGGTAAAGTGTTCAGCACTTGCTGAAAATCAGGTTCCTTTCAAGGCATTTCAAACGGGGCACTTGAAAGTCACTAGTCACCTCCTGAATTCCAGTCCTGTGTTCTAACCCCTACCACACTGCCACCCCCCAAAAAAGGAATGTCCAGCCAATATGTTGTTATTAGAAGGCAGAGCTGGAGCAGTGTAATGTTTGGGACACTAAAACAGGAGTGATGCAAAAGGACTTCTCTCCAATAAAACCTGAAGCCTCTGCCCCTGTTTTAGCTGGTCCCAACTGAACTGAAGCCAAAGCAGCACGGAGGTTCAACAACGTGCTCCAAGTGTTCACGAAAGGCTCAAATACAGCTCTGCACAGCCTTTTGAAAATCTACAGTGCAGCATTTACAGGAGTTGCATCATATCAGTTGCATCAAAATTCTGTTAAAGGAATGAACATGGTCTGGCAAACTGCTGAGAACGAATACTCTGCAATGTGTTTCGGGAGCGGAGGTTCACTAGGAACCTTCTACCACCGTCATCGGGTAGCAAATGTCAGACATGTGATCCCTATTCTATACGCATTCAATATTTTTTATTGGCTTTGATCCACTCCTGCCAGTAATCAGGATTCAGTGGGAACGGATTGCATATGAGAAAAACATACTAATTTCCCACAAGGTCTAATTTTCTGTGTAAGCATTTAAACTATTTTGGCAAATCCATGTTCTGGCAATTCAGCTCTAGTCCATAAATTCTTAATGGGTTTTCAATCACAATTCATCCCGGCAATACAAGCTGCAATACCGATTACCATATTCAGCATGACAGAACAATGTAAGGAGGATTTTTCAAGCAATATTAATAACCTGTCAAGTGAATACATATCCTTCCCACTCAAGAGCTATAGGGGATCTGGATGCTGCAAAGGAACATGCAGTAAATAACCTTTTGGAAGAGGATAGCTTATCCCCAGTACACAGCCCTAGGTGTCCCTTGGCTTTCAGACTCTTGCACTGCACAGACCCAACCAATTACTCAATCTGACAAGGCCCAAACAAGGGAATCTGAAGGGAGGGCTCTACAGGGAGTTTTGTGTGGCCTAGCAGATAGAGAACCGGACAGGGAGTCAGGAGACCTGGTTCTAGTCCCAGCTCTACCTTGTCTATTTAAATAATAAGATGTTGGAGGAAGGGACAGTCACTCACTATATACACATGCATAGTCTCTAGCATAATGGGGCCCGGGCCTCGGGTGCCAACTCTAAACACTGCTCTAACATAAACTACAAAAGGAGAGCAATTGCTTTACGGCATAAGCAACCCTTCCTACTGCCTCAGTTTCACAGAATCATAGAACTGGAAGGGTCCTCGAGAGGTCAGTCCCGGGCACTCATGGCAGGACTAGGTATTATCTAGACCATCCCTGACAGGTGTTTGTCCAACCTGCTCTTAAAAATCCCCCAATGATGGAGATTCCACAACCTGCCTAGGCAATTTATTCCGCTTAACCACTCTGACAGTTAGGGAGTTTTTCCTAATGTCCAACCTAAACCGCCCTTGTTGCAATTTAAGCCCATTGCTTCTGTCCTATCCTCAGAGGTTAACAAGAACCATTTTTCTCCCTCCTCCTTGTAACAACCTTCATGATTCACCATTATCCATAATAAAGACAAAACAGCAACAGGTAGAGATCAGTGCCAGGCGATTGTCAGGGGAGCAGGTATCACTGCGGAGCGAGCTATGGTCTGGGGCTGAGAGCCATGACTCTGTTCTTAAGCCACTTCATTCCTGGGTGCTTCAGTTTCCTCATTCGTCAAATCGGGATAATGCTTACCCCACCTTTCTAACACAGTTGGAGATTTTAAGGATACGAAATGCCAAGTGCAAAGCACTATTAGCAATAATAATAATCCTGATTTAACCAGCCTTCTAGGCTAGTGTCAACTCAAGTGCCAGTGGAGAGTAATTGCTCCAGAAAGAGACACTACAATGGGATCCAAAAAGAATGTACCACAGATTAACTGATTACAGGTTGAAACATACACCTTTTTCCTAGTGAAGACACAATCCAAGACTTCATGCCTATCAATATTATGCAATGATGTGACCTTTTGGAACTTCACAGCAGCAGAGGTGATAGAAAACAGGGCCTTCCTGGTCCACAGCTGTAGTTCTTTAATGGCTGAGATAAAGGAGAATCCCTTTTAGCTGCAAGCTGTACAGGATCTTGGACGCTGCTGAGCAATTCTGATTTAATCCAACAGAGGGCAGCGTACACACTACCAGACCTAGTATACGTCTGTGAGTAATGCTTCAACGTACTAGCCTTTCACCTCCTGGGTTCCGAAGAGGAAGAGCGGAGTCACAGCACAGTACTGTGTAAATGGGAATGGGAAGTACAGTTGTAAGTGTGCAGCGGTGTTACATTTAGCTAGGCCGGACATGAAACACACATGGGTCGGTGTTTGTGGACCTACCACATCCCCAGATGACACAGTAAGGCATGCTTTGCTGCCTGGCTTAGGCAGAAACACCTAGCAAAGGACACTGGCAGACCGGTGCCGAGGCAGCGCGTGAGTATCAGAAGCGGACGGCTCTTGTCCTTTTAGTCACATAGCTAGGGCCAAGAGGTCCATACAGAGCACCGAATTCAGCCTGATCTCAACGTGAGTACAGAGACCGAAAGGGGGTTTTAATCACAAAGAACTGCCTACCGTAATACCCCTCCAAATATAACCTGGGTATGTGTTATAAATACCACCCTGCACATACTGTGGACACATACAGCATATGAATTAGCTCACGGCTAGTTGCAACCTTCCTACCTTAGAATCATAGAATCTCAGGGTTGGAAGGAACCTCAGGAGGTCATCTAGTCCAACCTCCTGCTCAAAGCAGGATCAATCCCCCAATTTTTGCTCCAGATTCCTAAATGGCCCCCTCAAGGATTGAACTCACAACCCTGGGGGTTAGCAGGCCAATGCTCAAACCACTGAGCTATCCCTCCCGCCCTTGCCGTGGCTTGTACGCTCACAACCCTCAGCTTAGAGCACACTGAGGCAGTTCTATTAGGCTACCTGCGGTTCTCAAACTGGGTTGCAACCCTGTTTTAATGGGGTCGCCAGGGCTGGCATTAGACTTGCTGGGGCTTGGGGTTGAAGCCACAGCCAGGGCGGTGGGGCTCCGGTTACAGTCCTTTCCTGCCCCTCCCACCCACAGCGGCAAGGCTCAGGCTTCAGTCCCCCTTCCTGGGGTTGTGTAGTAATTTTTGTTGTCAGGACGGGGTCATGGTGCAATGAAGTTTGAGAACCGCTGGAGAAAGCCCCCAGCTGTTGTAACGAGCAACATTCCTGGGCTGTCCCAGCAGCCCAGTAGCGTTATACTAAAGAGCTTCAACCTGCAGCATAGAGGACAGCTAAGAATAGAGGAGCAATCCAACACCTTGGGCCGTGGGACACTGTGGACTCCCCCACCACTGGAGCTATTCCATGATTGGACCACAGACATCAGTAGGTATACGACTGACATCCATCTAGCAGCGAGGGTTCAGGGACGATACTGCCAAGAGTCTGGAGGATGGGCTAGCTGACCAGCTAGAGCGCTCTTCTGATCCACCCGATTTATATGAATCGCATTAATTCCTCTTACCTTAGACTCAGCCTTTAATCCATAACACTGTTTCAGAGCTGGGTAAAAGGTTCAGTGAGCAACAGCAGGGGGAAAAGGGGGTGCGGGTGGGGGGTGTCAAACCAAAGACAAGTTCAAGCCCAATATCACTTTGAACAACTGGCCAGGAATAATCAGCACAAGACTCACCTCGGCTGCGTCTGTACCTTTCAGAAATCCAGCTAGCAGTTTTGGAGTCTCAAGCAAGGCAGGCAGCCACAAAAACCCCGGTCTGTCAGGCTGCTTCCAGCTCACTGGGTATTTAACATTCTGCACAGAGCGATGGCTTAAGCCTCCTGCGATCTGGTTTCAACACTGGGTTTTGCTTTTAATTTACATAGGCAGAAGCATTAATTTTCAGGTCTGTGCTGTCTGAAGCTCCGGAACACAAATGGCGTTTTTCAAAAGACCCCCCGAAAGCAACATGTACCAAGCAAATTGCAATTTACATTTTGCCACAAGCATCTTTTGCTGAAACCTCAACTGTCAGTAACTGTAGGATACATGAGTGAGTGATAAGTGGGCGTTATCAAGCGCGTTTATGAGTAAGTCTCATTAACCCTTTGCTTGTCTCCTGAAGGAGGCTGTTTAAGGACTCAGAGTGGTAGCCATGTTAGTCTGTAACAGCAAAAATAAAGAGGAGTCCTTGTGGCACCTTAGAGACTAACACATTTCTTTGGGCATAAGCTGACCTCACACTTGGTAAAGCAACCCCCATCCTTTCTTGTATTTAGACCTGCTCCTGTATTTTCACTCCATGCATCTGATGAAGTGGGTTCTAACCCACGAAAGCTTATGCCCAAATAAATTTGTTAATCTCTAAGGTGCCACAAGGACTCCTCATTATTTTTGTTTAAGGACTGCATTACTTAAAACAAAAAGCTGCGTTCATCCCAGTTCTGCTACTTGCAGCTTGACCTTGAAGAAGCCAATTAACTGCTCTATATCTCAATTGACCCATCTGTAAAAGGGGTATAAATGATATTTTTCCAAGAGGGATGGTGCAGGTAGAGCTAATAGATTTTTATGACAATTTAGCCATCAAGTTTACCCTTATTTTTGTGCTGGTAATTCACCTACAAACAGAGCATGATTTATTAATTTATTCTCCATTCAAAACTGATCAATGGTTTATTCAAAGAAATATCAGCCTATAGATTGTTCACAAACTGTTTGCACGGATAGGCAAGTTGTGTGACTGGTCACTTAAGTCACATGGCATTAAGGTTGCCAACACGGTCTTTCAAAAATACAGGACATGCATGATGGTGGGGTGGCCAGGCCAAATCTGAGTGGTGTTGCGACCCTGTGCACTAGGTTACACCACAACTCAAATTTGGCCCACCTGCCCCTCTGTCAGCCTTCTAAAGCAATACGAGACTCCTTTTATTCTGTATTTTAACCAGACGTGTAGTGCTGCTGGAAACCTGATTTAAATAGAGGACATCCCTTATAATATGGGACGGTTGGCAACCTTACATGGCATCTGTTCCCCAATGGGATGACCTAACCTTTATGTACTAATTTTGTTTCTGCCCCAAATGAATTTTTGGTTAAATAACTTTCTTTTCTGAATTAAACCCGGGCCTGAAATTTGACCTTCAAACATGCTTGTGTAAGAACAAGAGCTTCCTCAAATGTCCGTGAAAAAGGTGGATGCAACAAAGCTAACTCTGAGAAAAGTTTCTGAAAAGAGTTAGCAAATACTCCTCTGCACTCTTTGCCCAGATCTAGCTACAAGGCTCAGTTTGAGTGAAACACTTTAAGACCCTTGGTTTCAAGGCCTTATTACTGAACATTTTTATTACTATACTAAAACCAGAGCCTACACAAACTCAGATCTGCCTCTTGTTATGAGCAAGAGAGAAACTGACAGCCCAGCCCAGTTCCCTGAAGGAACATAGCAGGAGGATGTAGTAACACAGACGCAGAGCTGTTTCGGCAGAAGCTCAGTAACCTTTGTGTGTTTGTAGACACACACACACATTGTGAAACCTGGGGGCACACACAGGACAGAGACTGAAAACACAAAGCGCATCAGTGGGGCAAGCTGCTTCTGACCGATGGAGACTAACCATATTCCCAGCCAGACTCGGGCTGGTGAGGAAAAGACCACCTGTAGTGAATGCTTCTGTAAACAGATGGGACTGGATTGTACCCTTGGATGTCAACAGATTCTGGCGGACAGACAAGGGGAAATAAAGGACTCTTGGCCAATAAAAAGATTCCTTAGTTCTTGACCCTGGGTGTTCAAATCTGAAGTTACCAGGAAAGCCCAGGATGGGGGAGCAGCTTGCTAAGGAACCAGGATCCATACGATATAAGGGTTTGCAGATTCAGTCAACTACATTGAAGCAGCATTCAGAGCGCTAGAAATGTGCTCGAGATCCCCTGCACCACTAACGAGGCAGGATTTTGCTGTGGACACTAGGTAAAGATTTGGAGCAGTAATGCTGGAAAAAGCCCATTGCAGTAATCAAACCATGAATCACCATAAGAGGGGCGGGCGGGTTGGGAGACTGCCAAAGGGAAACTGAGAAGATGTGCCTGGCTCCTGCCCCGACCTGGGAATCCTGGTAGGGTCGTCCTGCTCATTAAGAACTCCTAATCTGCATGCCTCTGACAGCTATCTGCCACGCAAGTCACTCATTACACGTGAGCCAACTCATTTAGCAAAGACACAATATTTACTATATGGCTTGTGGAAAATGAGAAGCCTTGAAGAAAGCACATAGCCAGAGATTTTCCTGCATCTCTGACTTAACCGTTTTAAACCCTCCGCACACAAGCAGCTAGCTCACAGCCGAGCAACCCTCATCTCCCGGGAGCTGCCGTTCCGCACTGACATGGTAATACGTTCATAAGACTGGCTGTGGAACTGTCAAAGGAAGTATTACCACCATTTTACAGCTTCAGAGCCAAGGCTCAAGGTTAAGTGTTAAAGAAGTGCCTCGGTCCCGTTTTGAAAAGTGACTCAAGAGACCAGGCCAGAGTAAAAGACACAGCCTGTCCCGGCTCCCACATCACTCGCCCAAGGTCACAATGGCAGCCAGGGGTTGAATTCCCAGCCCAAACCTCACCCCAGGGCCCCATCCACGAGACCACCCCCTCAGACCTAGACTTGGGAATGTGCTTCCTCCGACCCTGTGGTCTGGCAGAGCTTGGATTCATAAGCCTTCCGAACAGCCTGCAAGACCCACCTTGGCGCCCCAGTATTTGGGAAAGAGGTTGTCACACGTGGAGAGGCTGGCACTGGTTAACTGGGGGGCTCAGCACCGATGGCGGGAAGAGGCGAGTGCTTTGTTATAAGATTGGATGGCAAGAGTGCCCAGAGAGGGGGATGGGAGCCTCTGGGCTAGACAGACATCTGCACTGTATGAACCGAAAGGCAAATTTAAGTTCCCCGCAGCACCGACTGGAGAAAGGCACAGCATGGACAGGTCCTCTGCATTCTCAGCGCTGGTCTCTTGGGACCCTGGCTCCCATGGTGTCCTGTTCCTCCTGGACAGAGGCTGCCAGTCAAGCCCAGTTATGGGACTTCCAAGCAGCCAAGCAGGATGAGACAACAAGACTCACTTTCACTTGTAAAATGACACCGACACCGCAGCCCAGGTGTAGAGAGAGGAGAGGCCAGCTCACAAACAAACCCATTACACACCACACCTAGCCTTGCCCAGTCGATATTTTCGGGAATGCCTGCCATTATAGGCTGTTCACCGCTGAGGAATGCATGTCAAATCATTATAACTTGCTCAGTGCTCCGTGTATTCTCTGTCCCCGAGCCGCACTGCAAGCTGCCTCCCGTCTGCCCGAGGGCGCGGGAATGCCAATCATGCCATTCCCACGCTGCCAGATCCCCTTACAGTCAGCGCTCCACTTCCTGCTCTGCCCACGTGCTGCCGGGGTCGGCGATGCCAATCCGAAAGAGAAGAGCGGGTGTGGGAGCAGCGTTATTCACCCAGAGAAAGGAGGAATGGATGGGACCGGGGACAAGCAGCAGTGAGGTTCCCTATCCCCGGAGTCAGGCCCTCCTTGCTCATTGAGGGTCTGTGCCATGACATACAGAGGTCAGCTCACAAGGTGCTGCTGACCCCTAGTTAGCGCCATGCAAAGCGATCAGCCGGGAGTCAAATTCAGCCCTGGTTTAAGCTGGCATCATTTGGCCCTGCATTATTGCTCAACAGCATGAAATGAAATCTGAACCTTAACCAGAGTCATTCCCCCGCCCCGGCTCACCCCCCATGCTGGCAAGCCAACAGCTCCACTCTCACCGGTCCCCAGCACTCTAGGGCTGCCCCAATCCTGCTCCAGGTGCAAGGCCCAGTTGTCACTCCAGCAGCTGAATCCCAACACCAGCCATCCGGGGAGGCTCTAAATCAACGTTTCAGGGGTGGCCTGAATTCACTTCGGCAGCATGCTGGCTCATCCACCGAGGGCCCTTGTGGCAGCGCTCCTGGGCCTGGCATGATGAATGCCAGGCTAATTTTCTGGAGCATGCTGCTTTGGCCCCACTTCCGGAACAAGCACCGGAGGTGATTCCTCACATGGAACCCTCATTCTTCCAACAGCCATGAACGGCACAGAGTCTGGATGGTGTTTTCCCATTTCTCCAAGTGGGGCAGTGCCTGCTGACCCCAGTGCGGGGCTGGACCTGGTCACCATCCTGCCTCCCCCCCCACACACACACGCTCAGGAAGTCTCTGGAGCCAGGGAGGCAGCAATCTCTCTAATCTAACCCCAGGGCAAGAGAGACACTGCGACTCTCGTTCCGGGTCCTGGCCTTTCGCACAGCTCAGGAGGACCCATTGACAGACGACAGCCCAGAGGACATGTACAGCATGGAGCAGATCCAGGCATGCTTCCTCACACCCGCTGCTACCCCAGCCACGCCAGCACGAAAGGGCAGTTAGGCTTTGCTGGGCTGGACCATTTGAGCTTCCGTCACCCTGCTGGGATTGTGCACACCTACACACAGGAGAGACACTGAGACAGCCAGGCAATGGGTACAGCACTGCACTGAGACCTGGGTTCAATTCCTGGCTCTGTCACTGATCTGTTGGGTGGCCTTGGGCAAGCCACATCCTGCCTCATGCCTCAGTTTCCGCACCTGTAGAATGGGGATAAAGATACTGACCTCCTCTGTAAGTCGCTTTGAGATCTACTGATGAAAAGAGCTATATAAGATAGAGGTACTATTATACACAAGCCACCAAATAGCCATCAGCCTGTAACAGCTTCCAGCCACTACTACTCCAAACCAGTCAAACCTCGGTCTCTGGTCTGATCTCTATGGATCCCCCAGATAAACAGGGAAGAGGGAGAGATATACCCACAGCTATCTAAAACTTATTACTAATGAGTTCGCACACTCCCACCTGTACGACCATCGTTCGATACATGCTTCTAGCAAAGCGTCAAAAGAGCCATTTAATCCAAAACTCTTGTGTAGTCTGGCTTGCGTTACTTACTGACAGTCTGGAGAACAGTCCCAGAAAAGCCTGCCGCAGCTCTGTACAGAGTAGGTGAGGTTTTGTTTGATGCCGTAGATGCAAATGCAGGGTCTTTTGATAACAGAACTGCTGTACCGAACTCTCTGAATAGGAAGCTCTCCTCAATTTGGATGGGGATCTGAATTTCTGTCTTTTCTTTTATAAAATGAATAAAGAATTATGCGAGACAGGTTCTCGCCCCATCTGGGGAACCAGCTGAAGGGTCTAATTTACATCTTAAAGCTCCCATTTCTCTAAGTTGCCAAGTTGCCCTTGGTTACCAGAGGTTTTTCAGTAGCTGAAGGATCTGCTACTTTTCTGTCATCTCTAAACAAACTGAACGGAGAGCAGTTCTCTTTCACGCCAACAGCCCTGAAATGCCACCACTATCTTGGTGTGACAAGAAGTCTGGTCTACTTCCACAGAGCTTTGCAACACTAACACACGACATACCACCATGCACAGCCTCTTCTCTTCAAAAATGGGTATGTAAAACAGGACAGAGGCGAGATTGGAAAGAAATCGACACAGATTTCCTTTGATAAATGAATCTGTATTACGCTACAGCTCCTAAAAAGGGGAGAGATCATCCCCTCATGCCCCCTCCACTTTATGTACGGCACAAAATTCTCACACTTCACCTTTGGGCACGTTCTAGTACAGGAGAGAATAGGTGGGGGTTTTGTTTTTTTCTTTTCAGCCATCTCAGTGAAGATGGCTGAAGCTGAACATTACCCAGCGAAACAGAAGGTGGAGAATTGATAAAGCCTATTCAGGTTTTGGTTTATAACCAAAAAAAAAAAAAAAAAGTCATGAAAAAGAAGAAAAGTGCACTTTATAAGCCAGATTTATTTTTAAATGGCTCTTTGGAGGGAATTTCTACATGTGCTAATTCCACAAAAATTAATTACATTGTCAAGACTTTTAAACTCTACCTTTTTTAGTTATCTCCTTTAAAAAGCCACAGATTTTAACTGAATTTTCACTGTGCCATTTGCTTGTTTTCCACTCCTGGTTCAGTTTATATAGCAGAACAAGACTGGTCAGTTTCACCTTGTTTCCAGTCCATTTCGCTTGCTGGTTCACAGACACTAGCATTATGTATTCCTTCTGTCCCCCCACCCTCCCAAGAACATTTTGATCTTCAAACTCTCAAAACTTAGCTGAAGCGTGTCATAAAAACTTTTCTATTCCTATGGAGTTTTATAAAACGCTTTTCCTTTAAACAAACTTTACACTTTATCCTTAAAAAAATCTTACTAGAAATAAAACAATCAGTGGTAGAGGATCAAAGGGACGGGGGAAGGAACAGGATTCTTTCCTTGGTTGTGCCTGAGGGTTCACCTAAACTGCAACAACAACAAAAATCTCCCGAGGCAGCGAGTTTCAGAGCACGGGTCAACTGGCTCGGGCTCGCGCTACAGAGCTAAAAACAACAGTGTAGACATTCTCGCTCTGGATGGAGCCCAGGTTCAAACTTAGTGATGGTGGTGGGTCTCAGAAGCCAGGCTCCAGCCTGAGCGGGAATGTCTACACTGCTATTTTTAGCCCTATAGCACAAGCCCGACTCAGGTGACCTGGAATCTGATTCCCTCTGCCGCAGGATTTATTTGCCGCATAGATGTGCCCTGAGTTGCAAAGGTGGGGGAGGACATTGTTGAAAGTTGGAGTGTGGTCAAGATTTTAAAGAACGCTTAGTGATTTTTGGTATTCAGCTGGTGACACCGTGAATGGGGCCTGTTGTGCCCAAAGTATCCAGCACCCATGTCTCAAACTGGGCAGCCAAAGGACTGAGGCATCCATAATTGCTAATCCCTTTTGAAAATCCTGACCATGCATTCTTACTGATCATGCAAGGCAGCAGATTAAAGGAACGGCAAAAGGTCAGCTACAGTAGAACTTAAAGCAACAGCAGCACATGACAAACTACTGTAACTGGAACAGAAGGTGAGGGGATGTATACACACAAGTTTGTGATAGACCTGGTATGCAGAAAGAAGTCCTGTGTAAAGACCTTACAGAAGACATCACAGTCCTCCTGCCCAGCCAGGACTTCAACGCCACTGAGAAAAACTGAATCTGACAACGGGAGAGAGATTGTATCGGTTACAACCAATAACCACAGCAAGGGGCTTGCCAAAGGAAAGAAAAGTTCAGAAATTCCCAGTGGGAGTAAGGGTGTGGAAGGAAGCAGGAACTAAAGATGAAAGGCCTGGAGGAAAAAAACAACCCAACATCTGCACACAGATCTCTAAGTGATGACTGGGAGGAGACTGGCCCAGGTGCAGTGCTGCCAAGCGGCCGGAAAAAGCAGATCAGTGTCACCAATTCGGGCCTCGCTCTCTTTTAACAAAAGCCACGAGCCACCAGGCAATCAGACAGTCAGGCAGGACAAATGCATCAGTCAGTAGAGGGAAGGAAGAGGCACACAGTGTAGGTACGTCTGCCTCCAAGAAGCTGCTTGAGAAATAAGTAGAGCTGGTTGGAAAATGCTGTTGTTACTTGCCATGAACATTTTTGAAAGAAATGTAAATTTGTGGGGTTTCCTAGAGAGTTTTTGGAAACTGGAGGATTTTTTGGAGGGGTGGCGGGGGGGTGGATGGCAGAGAAAACTGGACATTTTTAAGACAAATGAAACTTTCTATTTAGAATACAAGAGGCCATTTTTCACTGAAACTGTTAGAAAGACATTGACCAGCTCTAGCAATAAGCATGCAAGAGAGCGGCAAACCCAGCTATGTTGCTGGAGGAAGAGGAGAAGGGCTAGGGAGTGTCATTCAGGAACACATACAGAGATCTAGCGTGCACATGAAGAATTCACCACAGAATGTCTCCCTTTGCAAGACGTGGCCACATCTCTGTCACCAGCCTGAGACGCAGGAAGGGGTGGAGGCAGAACGTACAGGATGGTAGTGGATGGACCTCCCAGGATAAATGCAAAGCCTATTCCTGGTTGAGAGTTTCGATCAAGGTGACCAGTCCCAATAGGCAATAAGAAAGGGAGGTGTGTCCTTTGAAGAAGAGTGCTGCTGAAGGCCTGTGATCCTGCAGGGATGGTAGGGGAGTCATGCAACCAAACAGTTTTCCAAATGAGAGAAAGGATGGCCCAGTGGTTAGGGCACCAGCCTTAAGAGACCTGGGCTCAAGTCCCGGCTCGGTCACAGGTGACGTTGGGCAACTCACTGACTCTGTCTGCATGTCAGTTGCCCATCTGTAAAATGGGGCTAACGGCACTTGCAAATCTCACCTGGGGTTGTGAGGATTGAGGGGTTTGGACACCACAGTGATTGGGATGGAGGCATATGAGTACTTAAGACAGACACCTGTTTCACAGAGTTTCCACAGTACCACACTTACCAACTGACCTGTTATTTGTTAAAAACTACAGACCCCAGACTGGACACAGTCACGTGATCCTGTTTTAGCCAGCTACCTTGACCACATTTCCCAACAGCCACAGGCACCATATCCCACCGACGGCCAGTTTTCCTCCAATGGACAGAGCAATACATTTTGCACTATAAACTCAACTCCACTTAGTGTGTAAGGAGATGCAGACACTGTTGTTAGTGCAAGTTGTTAATGGTTTCGATCTAAACCTACGGCCCAGCTTGACTTGCAATGATGCGAAGACTTGTTTCCATGCACGCCCCTTTCATTTAACCCTTCCTTCCTCACACATCGCACGGGGTGTAACAGGAGAATCTTGCAATTAACTCCTATGCTCTGCAGGGCAGACGAAGCATTAAAAAACAACTATCAGATGTAAAGACGGACTTCATGCAGCGTTTAGGTCTGGTGCTAGTGCAGAGGTCTTTGAATCGACGGGAATGAGTAGGCTATTAGGTAAGGTGTGCAAGAAGGAGCAGGGGAGGAGAACAGAAGAGCACTGTTCAAGGCACCTCAAGGTAGTTGCTATGGAATACATCTGAAGCCCAGAGAAGTTGAAAATTCTGTCAACTGCCATTTAGTTCTTTACTTCTTATTGAACTACAGGCGTTCCTGCCCTTAGCGGAAAGCAGAGAGTTTACGTACACAGCCTCAGGGCTTGTCTACACTTGGAAATCTACTGAAGTAGCTACTCCTGTGTGGACATTCTTATCCCAGAATAAGAACACATCCACCTGGAAACACCCAAAAATCTGTATTGGGAGAGATTATTCTGGTAAGTTACCAAAGTTACACAAGCCCTTCGTCTATGGCAGGGGTTCTCAAACTGGGGGTCAGGACCCTTCAGGGGGTCGCGAAGTTATTACATGGGGGGGGTCGCAAGCTGTCAGCCTCCACCCTAAACCCCGCTTTGCCTCCAGCATTTATAATGGTGTCAAATATATTTAAAAGTGTTTTTAATTTATAAAGGGGGTCGCACTCAGAGGCTTGCTATGTGAAAGGGGTCACCAGTACAAAAGTTTGAGAACCGCTGATCTATGGCATCATCTAGCCAGTCTGTCTCTGCACACTCTAGCTATTGCAACAAAGCGATGATGAAAGCTACGCAGTCCGGAAGCCCTGACATTACTGTTGTGTGAATCAAGAATGAACACACAGAACAAGCCACCCTTGACTGTGCTGACGCAGATGACCACTCCAAGTGCTGCTCTCTAGCAACAGTTTGTCTAACCAAGCAAGGACAGCTAATAAAAATGGCCTTGACAGTACATGGAATTCTAACACATGGCTTGCCACGGCCCAGAGACACGGGAAAATGAAAAAATCCAGACTTGTCTATCTGCTCTGAAGAACACACATCATTAACACCCGTTTTATTACCTGTTATGTACCTAACAGGCCCCCAGGGAGAACAATGACCTATTATGCTAGATGCTGTACAAACACTGAGAGTCAGTCCCTGTCCCAAAGAGCATATCATCTACATAGACAAGACAGGTAGAAGGCAGTAGGGGAGAGAGGAAGTAACTTGCTTAATGTCACCCAGCAGGTCAATGGCAGAGCTGGGAACAGATCCCTGATCTCCTGACTCTCTGCCCAGTGCCTACCCACTAGACCATATTTCCTTCCTTAAGAACTGGGTGGCCAACAGATTAAATCCTTTATTTTCTTGGAGTTCGGCAAGGAGCCCGTGAATCTAGATTAGAATGTGTCTACAAACTTGCACTGAGAGTTCCACGGTTGCGAGGCACATGCCGGCTTCATAGCACTTGTCTGATTGTTAAACCGTGCGCACGGCATGTTGAGCGACACTGTTCCCAAGGACGGTCTGTTGGCATTAAGGAACACAGGAGAGTTTTATGCCCCCGACTCCAGAGCGGGACACATTCGCCTTTCCTCCTTGCTACTCACCCCTGGTCCTCCTATGCACCCCAGAACCCCTGGCACCACTTCCCATCACCTGGTCGGACATCCTGTGTGAATCAGCACATTACTTCTAGGCTGCTAGTGGCCCCAGCGCAGAAGTGGAGGTGGAGAAAGTCAGCAGGCATGGAACACGGCACGCAGGGCGCATTAAAGGAGCTCAGCTACAAAGCAAACTAAGGGCAAAGCACCAGAGAGCTGTGCTTCCCAACAGGCCTTGTCCGTGCATTTCGAAAACTCCACACCACTGAATTCAAATATTCGCCATTACACAGAACTGCCAAGGGGAAGGAGTTTCTTGGTAGGAAGGAGCAAGAGAAATGTCAACCCGCAAAAGGTGATTAAAAACCGAGAGAGACCAAGGCCCTGATTCAGCAAGGTACCTAAACACGTACCTAGCTTCAGGGTGAATGCTGGGATCCTGGTTAGGCTCACATTTAAATACTCTGCTGAGCTTTCGTAGATTCTAAGGTCAGACAGGACCACTGCGATTGCCTTGACTGACCTCCTGCATAACCCAGGCCAGAGAATTTCACATACAGATCGCACCAAGCCCATCACGTCCGTCTGAAACTGGGGAACGTGGGCTCCCTCTAAGGGTATGTCTGCACAGCCAGCTTCCACGTCTGGGTGGACAGACACAGTGCTAGGCCTCTCTCTAGGCTTCAGAGCCCAGGCCACAATGTCTACAGGGCCTTATTTAGCACTGTGGCGCGTGCCCCGTGAGCCCAAGTCTGTGGATCCAGGCTTGGAGGCTCATGGCAGCAGGCTGCACACGTATACCCTCACAGGGTCGTCCATGTGTTCATTTTTGCATTTATCCATTGCTTTTCATCAGAGGATCTTACCAACGTTAACCCGCACAATATCCCCAGCAGGGAAGGCGATCATTCATACTCCTCTGAGAGGGATCAACAGAGTTTGCCGAGAGCCAGCAAGAGAGCCTCAAAGTGAACGATTCGCTCCAGACCCCCAGTCCTTCTGCAATATCATCCACTAAACCTCAGCGACGCCTCTGCCCAAAGCCACTCTGAGCAGCCTCAGCTGCTAAGCCCACGGCTGGCCATGCGGAATGCCAGACTTCTGGATGTCCAGCAGTAATCCAATCACAGTCACTGCTTGCCTGTCCACATCCTTTATCGTATCCTGGCTGGATTCCTGGGAACAGCCCAAAAACTAACAAATGCTCAACCTACAAGGCAACTGGGTCGGATTATCCATCTCCTCTAGGGGGAGAGGTAACCCTGCATCTCTTGGCATGAAAGCAGAGCTCTTGTCTGCACACAGCTTCCTCATTAACAAAGGAGGCTGAGAATATTCCCCTCCACAGATGTTGAGAGCATGACTCTTTAAACAAAAAAAACAGAAACCCAGCATCAGGCATGAAATCCATACAAAACAACCAACACAAGAAGCTCTCATGACCCTGACTAATTTAGTTTTATGAAGACTGTACTCCCAGTACCAACCATCTGAGTTTGCACCAAACGCTATCTGGGAGGCTTAATAAAGGAAACCTTTACATAGACACAAAAAAGCATAGCATTTCTGGATCGGTATTTAAAATACACTTGTCAGGAAGACAGATCAATCAACTGTCAGGCGAGAATGCAACAGAAACGCTCTACTTCTCCTAGAAAAGTTGGTAAGACAAGGTCAAACTACTTGACTTCTCAAGACATCATCAGGAAAAAAGGTTACCCCAAGGACAGCCAGCATGTATGGCTAGCAGTCCCCTTTCCCTGCATTGCTGTACATCTGGATACTTGAGAGAATTTGCTAAAGATTTATTTACTTTTCACAACCACCGCATGCATCACATCAGCCTCTCCCACGTGGCACTAAACGACTCCAGCTTGAAAGAATTAGCCCCGTACGGCAGCGCAAGGAGCCACAAAGCTTTCAATATTTCAGCCTTTGAATGCGAAGAGAGACATGACAGTGAGTACAAGCTAACAATCAGCTGCAGATAACTCACTTGCACTGGAGGCTGTGACTCCTCCTCTGTGCGCACAGGGTGGGGAAGGCCAGAACGAATTACCCCCCGGCCTCGCTCAGAGTGAGAGCCGGGGTTGACTTTCTGCGATATCCCCCACCAGCAGCTTGGAGCACTCAAAGGCTGTGCCAACATCCGAGGTTTCCCTGACTTGGATTCCAAGCACGGCTGATAAATCTTACGGAACAGGGGGGTGGGGGGGAACCCACAGAGAAAAAGGCAGCTCTGAGAAAGCTAATGCACACGCTGAGCTAGAAACACCAGCCGCGCTCGCTGGCAGTGGTTAGTTACCCCTTCGGCCTGTAGCCCAAGCTGCTTCCAGACCCACCGTCCGCCTCCAGACAACCACGGCAGCCCCTTGCCCCTGTTTCAATGAACGAGAAAGAAAGCAAACCCAGGGCTCGGGGAAGAAGAGGATGAATCAGCGTGCTCCCTGCTGCTGAGTGCTGCGATGTCTGGGTTCAATTAGTGATCTCAAATGCCAGTTCGGAGCAGGAGGGGTGGTGGGGGAGGGAAGAGAGGCCAACTCCACAGGGAATCGTAATATAATCATTTAAGCTGGCTGCCTTGCAAATCGCAGAGCTCCAGTTCTGCCCTGGCGTGGGGCCAAAGCCTGAGGCACTGCGAAAAGAGGCTTGACTGGAAAGCTCGCTAGTGTGGCTTGGATTTCATCGTAGGTACCAGCCCTGCAGGAAGCTGATCCAGATCAAACAAGCGGATTACACATCAGGCTTTCAGCAGGAGAAGAAGAAGAGGGAGAATCTGAGATGGTTTCCCATTCCCCTCAGCCCACCCCAACTATTCCCCTTTGGAACGTTGCAGGGGGCACCCAAGATCACTCCATTTTCTCTCCCCTTTGTCAGGAAGCGAGCCATTCCCCCAGTCTGCGGTGTCAAACCCAAAGGGAAGGCTGGTTTGGTAGCTGAGGTGCGGGACTGGCCCTCAGAGATCTGGACTCAGGTCCCTGCCCCGCCACAGGCTCCCTGCACCATCTTGGCTGCATCACTGAAGCACACAAAGGTTAAGCTTTTGTGTTTCTAAACTGGGGATCACGATACTTGCCCATCTCACAGGGCTGCAGGGAAGGCTCATCCCTTCATTCAATTCTGTAATGTGCTCTAAGATCATCTGAAGGAAGGTACTATATGAAGCACAAAGGATTATCAGGACCTGGAAAACTTTCCCACTGGCTACAAGGCAGAATGAAAAATACTTTGGGGGCTGGAGCCATGATTCTTCCTGTAAGACTATAGCCTGCCACAATCTACGGACTGATGGGAACCTAATGGCCGAGATGGGTGCTCTCTTGTTCCAGGTGGACCTAGAAGGGGAACAAGCTATGAGGAGCAGACATTCCACGGGGCCTGTTTCCTGGCACTGGGAGAAGCTGGTGGCTCCAGTCGAAGCTGGAGACATCAGCACTTCCTGTTGGCCCTATAACCGGAGCTCATATGACCTATTTCCCATCTTCCTCCAGTCAATTCAATGCTTCAGTGTCTTTCTGGGTTGCTGCCATATCTGGAATGCTGGGATCATTACCAGCCAGGTTAACGCCAGACACTGACACTGGAGGGGACTTCAGAGAGGTGCAACAACAACAAGGAGATTGGAGGGAACGTTTCTATTTTAAGAGCTTCCTCCTGCTTAGCAACCTGAATCTGGTACCCACCGTCTCTAGCATGGGGTGCCAGGTGCTACCAATGGCTGATGCACGAACAAAGAAACCACAATGACAGCAACATGTGGAGGTGGCAGAAGTGGAGGGATGTTTGCTGGACAGTAAAACGCAAACAGGTAGCGAAATAAACTATTTCATTGTAGGCGTGAATAAGTAACTAGTTTGCACAGTCCCTGACATCCAAGGGCAGATTGTTCCGTAGGGGGTTCTGTAGCAAAACCAATCCAGGGCAGAAAAGTTTCAGCGCACGCTGGAGTTTTCAGGCCACCGCTGTTCTTTCTCCTCACCCCGCACCCATTCCCCGCTCCCCGATGATATAAACTGTGGAAGGGATGTTAAACCTTGTGCTTCAGGGTTAAAGCTAATCTGACTATTAGACCTAATGTGGGGGTCAGATTATCCTATACCTTCTTGCACCTTCCTCTGAAGCACCTGATGCTGGCCACTATCAGAGACAGGACACGAGGCTAGTTGAACCTCAGGTCTGAACCAGTCTGGCAGTCCCTAGGTTCTCTCCCTATTATTCTCTTCTTACTGCCAACCTCTCCGCTCCAGAAGACAGCGCCGTACTCTCTGTGTCCCCACATAATCAGCTAGTCTCCCCCACCCCAGAGTTTTCGTACTTCCAAAGGGCATCTATGAAAGAAAACAAACTTAGCCCTCGTCTCCCCCGCCGTACCCCACACCAATAAAACCCAAATAAGGAGGCTAATTACCTGGTGAGAGCAAGAATATGCTTTGTGATTCCTCCCACCTTTCGTTAAGCTTGTCGCCCAATTAATCCGTGCACCATGTTGCCTAGCTAATATTGTCTCTGCTTCTCTATGGCAAGATGGTCTTCTTTGTTACTTGCTTGTACAGCACCTACCACAATGGGTCCTCAATCCTTGATTTGGGCTCCCAGATGCTACCATAATAACTACCACCCACTTCTTGTTTTCTCTCCATTCACAGATTTGAAGGGCAAAAGGGACCACTGTGATCATCCACTCTGACCTTCTGCATAATTCAGGCCAGAGGACTTCACCCAGTGGTTCCTGCATCCAGCCTAGCAGCCTGTGGCTGAATTCGAGCATCTTGTTTAGAAAGCTGGTCAGAGATGGAAAGTCACCACAATCCCTGGTACTAGCTCTTATTCCCATTGTTCCTGCTACTATTGTTAATTATCCTCCCTGTTAGTTGGCATCTTATTTCCATTCTGAATTTTGCTGACTTCAGCTTCCAGCTACTGGCTTCTGTTATAGCTTTGTCAGCTGGAGCCGGCTAGTATCCTAACTTCTCACTATGTCGGTAATTAGACTCCATAGGAAACCCTGTGTGAAGACAGGTCCCTGCCCTGAGGGAATTACAGTTCCATAGCACCCACATGGCCCGAATCAACCAACATGTCTCAACCCTGACCAGTGGGTACAAGCAGCTGTGTTTGGGCTCATTCAAATTCCTTGGCCTTTCTGCCAAGACGACCAACCAATCTAGCCAGTCGCAGTAGTAATTGTGGACATTTGTTCCCTAGGAACTGGACTGAGACCATGATACCATTTTATCTACTGTATGTGTCCATCAGAGGGACAACGTCAGCCGTTGCTGGAATCTGAACCTCGGCCTCAAGATAAAAGGGATGTGTAACTATTCATGCCCTGCCCACCTTTTAATAAGGGTTTCCCACAAAAATGTCCCAATTAGACTGCAGACAGGCGCATGCCCTCCCAGGGTGAGGATGCTACAGAGGCAGGAATCACCCCCCCGTCCCTCCCCCCCCCCCCCCAAAAAAAAAAACAACCAAAACCAAAAATTCCCCTCATACCAGTTCCAGAGGCACAATAAATAAAAACTGCTCTTCAAAAGTATTTTTATGAGCCCCAGGGACATGTCATCTCTGACAGCGCTTAACAGAAGCGGAGAAGAACGGTGAGCTCCAGCAATAGGGGAACCATTCCAGTTTAGTGGCAGAATTTTGACAAGGAGCTCACATGATACTCTACCCCTTCCGGCGCCATATCCCTGTCTACAACCTACCGTAACTTCCCTCAGTCATCAAGTCCCTTGCTCCCATCTGGTATTCTTGTTAATCTTTCCACACCTTGTAGGCAAGGGTCTCCCCAGTGCCCCCAGGACAGATCAGTTTCTCACAGGGCTCCAGCCAATGCCAGGCGTGAGTTTTGCTCTGGAGGCTTTGCATGCCACAGCTGTGAATGGGCCTGTGGGTTTCTGTAATGCCCTTGATAATGGAGGCAACAATGGCTTTTTATAGCTCTCCTGACACCATTGTCTCTTACTCATCCCAGGCACCAAGCAGCTTTTGGAACCACCCAAAGTCTCCTCGGGATGTTGCTTTACACAGAATCCCAGCTCACTAGCAGACTGTTTCCTCTGTAGAGGCGGGAGGGTATTTACAAGAGAAGGGAGAGAGGAACGGCAGAGTGTGTGTTGAGTGGTTTCAGCATCAGATTAGGAATCTGAAGCTCCTGAGGTATAGCCCCATCTTCTGCCTCAGTTTCCCTATCTATAAAATGGGGATAACACTGTGTAAGTCCTCATTAGCTGAGGTCTGTACAACACTATGAATGTGGAAAGCATCCTGTAAGTGCTAATGGTCACTGTACTACTTGGTCAAATAGGCTACTTTTCATGGAGGAAAATTCAAATGGTTCACCAGCCACAATTAACCCACCTTTTCCAGCACTGCCGGTTTACTCTCTGGCTATGCTCATTGGACTCTGGGCTACGTCTACACTTAAACCGCTACAATGGTTCACTCACTACAGCGACAGGAGGGGCTCTCCCCCCTGAGAAGTGGTAGCTAAGTTGACGGAAGAATGGTTCCATCGACCAAGGGCTGTCTAAACCAGGGGCTAGGTCGGCTTAACTATGTCACTCAGGGGAGTGGATTTTTCACACCCCTCAGGGACAAAGCTGGGTCAACCTAACATTTTAGTGCAGGCCTGGCCTGAGGGCAATAATTATGCTCATTGCTCACCAACCTTCAGGAACATACACAGGTATGATCTTTACCCATCACTGAAAGTCAACCCCCCCTGAGAGGGAACATAGCAGCTGTTTAAATTGTTCACAGGAGCTCTTCATTCTTTAATGCAAGATATGAAGAATCCTATATGTAGGTAATCTAAGATACTCCTCTGGGGTACAAACAGTATATTGGTGTATTCAGCAGGGGGAGAAAAGCACCATGCTTAAAGAACTTTATGGTTAGTGCTGGCCAGCAAGTCAAAAAACTTTGACCAACCCCTGTCCCCCAGGAAATCTCTCTCCAGTTTCCCTACCCATGCTAGCTCTGCTGCTTAAGACAACGCAGGGTCTACCACACTAGTAAATAACAGCTAACGTGCACCACACAGTACAAGGCTATCAGCTACAGCTGAGCAGCAATACATCACAGAATAACTCAAAAGACTCTACAAGCATGGCTCTTCCCCTGGTGGAAAAATGCCAGAAGCTCTTTAAATGAACATGGCCAGTCAAGAGCAAAATTACTGCATCTCATCCAGAAGCTGCAATGATGATGTCAAAGAGAAAGCACCTTCTCTTCCCAAGCCAGGCATGGGCCGTATCTTGCATGGAGGGAGGTCCCTGGGGGTCTGGAGGGCAGAAAGACATCGAGCCAGCGAGCACTCTTTTCCACAAGCCCTGCTGCCCACTGAATGATTAAGCACCGAATAGCAGCACTGAGAGTCACAGCCACTCTGCACGGGGCTGCGTCCAGACCAGTTTGCTAATCAACAGCGTCCCCCAGAACCCTTCCAACTCTGTACGTCCACCTTAGAGTTTACAGCTTGCCCACAATGAAAACTCTCCAACCTGCTCACCCTGCCGGGCTTCCCAGCGAGTCCCGCCCTTCCGTCCCAACCGTTTACACTGTAAGTTCTTTGGGTCAGGGATTGCGTCTCTCTGGGTTCTTAGGTGGCCCCTACCACCATGGTACTGGACATCTTCACTTTGCGCCCTGCAGACTTTACGCTTGGGGGCTGCACGTTTACAACAACAATTCCACTGCAGAACAGAAAAGAACATTGTGATTGCTTTAGCATGGTGTCAGCAAATTCCCTTCTGGGGATACAAGAGGAATACAGCTGCAAAGATTCCATATCTCTTGTAACGCTTAATGCTTTATCCCTGCCGCCACCCCTCCCCCGCACCACACACACACCCCTTGACTCAGATTAAACATAAATAATTACACCACCAATATCTACAGACTGGAATTCAGGGTATTATTTCAACCCTTTGATGCCAGCCTCTCTATACACAACTTGATTAGCTTGATACAGGCTTGCCTCTAATCCAAGCAAACTTTTCTGGCCTATCTTGTTCAGCTCTCCTGCTATCAGCTGGTGCCAACGGCTTCTCTCTCAGCTCTCTCTTGTTCCAAGGCATTTCAGATCGCCCCACACAGCCATTTTCACAGCATCTATTATCTCCTGTATGACTCAGTCCTGAAGAGCAACAGTACCCTTTCCACAGCTGCTGCAGCCACACATTCTGTCCACCGGTGGAAGGCTCATCACTGTCAAACATAAAACCAGTCTTCAGCCTCGGACTCTGCTCTGGACACTGCCAGACAGAGCTAGAGCCATAATGCACCAGCGAGCATTATTTACAGTGGTGACAGCCGCAGCAGACGGTGCCAGGGAAGTAACTTTTTTCAATGCATTGCGTACTCTGGATTGGCATAATTTTGAAACCAGCCTTACTACAGGATCTGTTCAGTCTTGATAGGATCCAAAATGCAAATTAGAATTTTATTACCAAATTGAGTTGACTCAGGAGAACACCCTTCTGCCAGCAGTACTTTGCATGTACTTGTAATCTAGTCTCCACAAATGCACAGCATGCAAACGAGGCCTGCACGCAACACTTGGAGCAGACTTCTGCTACATCTGCTACCCCCCCGCAGAGCACCTTCTAGCTTGATGAGTAAGAAACAATCAGGTGGTTAGTAAAGTGCTCCCTCAAGATCAGAGCGCTGTACAAACTCATTACTCAGCCGTCCTTATTTACCGGTCCTTGAGCTCCTGTGTTTACCAACTTTGTTTCTTATACGTCAGGCCAGAAGGTGGTCTGCTAAGGAAGTCAAGGCTCCACTGTGCTAGGTGACGTACGAACACGTGGTAAGAGATCGGTCCTGCCCTAGGAAGACTTACGATCTAAGGGGATGTCTACACTGGAGCTGTCGTTTCCAGCTCAGGTAGATGTATGTGTGCAAGCTCTGAATGACCTAGTGCACTAAAAACAGCAGCATGGTCACAGCGACACAGGTGACATGACGGCTACCTGCCCCAAATACATATCGAAGGTCTCTGACATGCCTGTATTCGGGGTGGCTAACCTGTCCCATAGCTATTGGCTACACTGCTATTTTTAGTGCACTTGCTTAATCAAAGCTAGTACGTGTACATCTGCCTGAGCTTGAAACTGAGCTTCAACACACCCTAGCCAGACATGGAAAGACAGGAGATGGGAGGGGAAATAGACACATGGAGGTGACGTGACTTGCCCAAGGTCACAGCACATCAGTGGCAGGACCGGGAATAGAACCTACATCTCTTGACTTCCAGTCCCGTGCACTCTATCCGCTAGACCATATTAACCTGCTGATCAGCCTAGAATATACACCCATAAAGACTGCAACGTAAAGCACAGCTTCCCCTCCTCAACCAGCCATGTGTGGTGTGGTGAGACCCAATCTGGAACACTAAGTTCTGGGCATCTCTCCACCATAAAGAAAGGATAAGGACAAGGACAGGCAATTGGCAAGGACAACAACAAAAACTACAAAAATCAAGAGGCTGAGGATTTGGTTTAAGAGGAAGAGTTTAAAGAGTTGACTGTTTATAGCTTGGTTAAAGGGGGTCCTGCCAGCTGCCTACATCTGCATGTACGATGCATACTTAGGAGTGGTGAATCAAAAAAGAGAGAAAACTAACATTTAAGGTGAACATCAGGGGCAGACGTCCTGTAACACTGTGGCATAGTTTCCCAGAATTGTATGGGACATGCAAAACTGGACTGGACAACAATACACTGAGTACCTGTGTATATTCTCACGCACAATCTTGCACCACGTACCTGAGTGTTAGTACAGTTAAAACCTTAGTGTTTTACACACGTTTAGCTACGTATAAATGTCTATCAACTTACTTATAGTTTGGACAGGACAATACACTGGGGAACACACTACTGCAGTGGTTCTCAGACTAAGACCTAGCGAGCTGCATATAAAATGCAGAAATATTGGGTTGTACCACCTGCGTAATCATAATCAGTGCAGCAGTAAAGGATTCTGAAACCGACACAACACATTAAAGCCATTTGCAAATTGCCTGATCACAGTCTACAAACTACAGTTCAACGACCAACTGTGCTACAGAGTCTGGTGCTGGCTGCTGAGGAACGGTCTAGAGTGTCTCAACAAATCTTTTCTTTTACTATATATAGAGGGATCCCATTTATTCAGTCTCCTGAGCTCTGAACGGGTGGTTATGAGAGACTCAGCCTTTGGGCAGGTCTACACTACTGCTTAAGTTGATGTAACTTATGTCACTCAGTGGTGTGAAAAAGCCACTTCCCTGAGTGATGCAAGTTACAGCGACCTAAGCACTGTCCACACTGGTGCTATGTCGATCGGAGACACTCTCATGCCGACACAGCTTCAGCCTCTCGCGGAGGTGGAGTAATTATGCTGACGGGAGAGCGCTCTCCAGTCAGCCTAGAGTGTCTTCACCAGACACGCTACAGCGGAACAGCTGAGCCGACGTAGCGCTTCTAGTGTAGACTTGCCCTAAGGCTCTCTTCAGCAGCCTATCCAACCCATCTAGATGTGGCGCTGGAATAATGCAGAAGTCGTCAAAAATCAAGCCTGCCTCACCTGAAGGATGGGTCACATGGATGAGAGTCTGTGAAAGGACAATAATGGGGAGGGAAGGAGAGGGCAGGACAGACAAATCAGAAAAGACTTATCCCTCGCAAAACACAGGAGAAATCCCAGTCAACCTCTTAACTGTACACAGGGATTTCCATGTGGACAGAAGGGAATGCTGGAACTCAGCAACCCAGAACAGGGCCTTGAGCTGGAAAGAAATGAAACGCCTGCCTTATTCCATATCTATCGCTTAAGAAATGGAAACAGTTTGTCTATTGAGAGAGTAAAAGAGAGCATGTGGAGGGGAGGGAGGGAAGAGGTTTGGAGACAAGTATTATTCACAAGGCCAGTCTCCGCTTCCGCCAGCCAATCAGTGTATCCCAGCTATCGGCACAACAAAACGGGAACAGCTTTGGCTCCCTCCCATACCGCTGGCAACATGCAGGTTTTCTGGTTTCTATCTGGGCTGTGAACCAGAAGCAGAAAGTAGGTTACTGTCTCAGCAGCTGCCACCGCTGCTGCAAACGAGTGTTTTAAACACAATCAGTGCATCACCACACTGGGACTCAGCAGTCCCAACGCAGAAACCCAGCGGCTGAGACTGGCTTTCAACATTGCTACGAACATCACTGGGAAATTGTTCAATGCTCCTAAAGAGGATTTTTTTTTTAAAACAGCTTTTTTCTCTCCCATGAGCTGACAGGATAATCTCTAAGAACATAAGAATGGCCATACTAGGTCAGACCAATGGTCCATTTAGCCCAGTATCCTGCCTTCTGACAGCGGCCAATGCCAGATGCTTCAGAGGGAATGAACAGAACAGGGCAATTATCAAATGACCCATCCCCTGTCGTCCAGTCCCAGCTTCTGGCAGTCAGAAGTTTAGGGACACCCAGATCATGGGGTTGCGTCCCTGACCATCTTGGCTAAGAGCCATTGATACACCTATCCTCCATGAAATTATTCAATTCTTTTTTGAACCCAGTTATACTTTTGGCCTTCACAACTTCCCCTGGCAATGAATTCCACAGGTGGACGGTACACTGTCTGAAGAAGTACTTCCTTTAATTTCTTTTAAACCTTGTGCCTCAATTTCATTGGGTGACCCCTGATTCGTGTTACGTGAAGGGATAAATAACACTTCCTGATTCAGTTTCTCCACACCCGTCATGATTTTATAGTCTTCTATCCTCATCTCTTTTCCAGGCTGTACAATCCCAGTCCTTTTTCACTCTCTCCCCATATAGAATCTGCTCCATACCCCGAATCGTTTTTGTTGACCTTCTCTTTTTTCAGTTCTAATATATCTTTTTTGAAATGGGGTGACCAGAACTGCACATAGCGTTCAAGGTGTGGGTGTACCATGGATTTATACAGTGGCATTATGATATTGTCTAGCTTTTATTATCTATCCCTTTCCTAATGGTTCCTAACATTCCATTAGCTTTTTTTTTCCGACTGCTGCTGAAGACTTAGCGGATGGTTTCAGAGAACTATCCATGAGGACTCCAAGATCGCTTTTTGAGTTGTAACAGCTACAGTAGAACCTTAGAGCGAAGAACATCTCAGGTAGGGAGGTTGTTCGTAAATCAGATGTCAAGAATTATAACATTCAAAAACCAGTCGGAGAACACTTCAATTTCTTTGGTCACTCGATTACAGACCTAAAAGTTGCAATTTTTCAACAAAAAAAACATCAAAAACAGACTCCAATGAGAGACTGCTGAATTGGAATTAATTTGCAAACTGGATACAATTAACCTAGGCTTGAATAAAGACTGGGAGTGGATGGGTCATTACACAAAGTAAAACTATTTCCCCAAGTTTATTCCCCTCCTCCTTGCCCCCCACTGTTCGTCAGACGTTCTTGTCAACTGCTGGAAATTGCCCACCTTGATTATCGCTACAAAAGGTTTTTCCACCCCTGCTCTCCTGCTGGTAATAGCTCACCTTAAGTGATCACTCTGGTTACAGTGTGTATGGTAACACCCATTGTTTCATGTTCTCTATGTATATAAATCTCCCCACTGTATTTTCCACTGAATGCATCTGATGAAGTGAGCTGTAGCTCACGAAAGCTTATGCTCAAATAAATTTGTTAGTCTCTCAGGTGCCACAAGGACTCCTTTTCTTTTTGTGGATACAGACTAACACGGCTGCTACTCTGAAATCTGAAACGTTTGTCACTCTGAACACGTTATGCTTGTTCTTTCAAAAGTTTACAACTGAACATTGACTTCATACAGCTTTGAAACTTTATTATGAAGAAGAAAAATGCGGCTTTTAACCATCTTAATTTAAATGAAACAAGCACAGAAACTTTCCCTTTATTTTCTTTAGTAGTTTGCGCTTAACATAATACTGTGCTGTATTTGCTTTTTTCCTTTTGTCTCTGCTGCTGCCTGATTGTGTAATTCTGGTTCCAAATGAAGCGTGTGGTTGACTGGTCTGTTCGTAACTCTGGTGTTTGTAACTCTGAGGTTCTACTGTAATTTAGACCCCATCATTTTGTACATATATTTGGGATTATGTTTTCCAATGTGCATTACTTTGCATCTATCAACACTGAATTCATCTGCCATTTTGTTGCCCAGTCTTCTGGTTTTGTGAGCTCTCTCTGTAGCTCTTCACTATCTGCTTCGGACTTAACTACCTTGCATAGTTTTGTATTGTCTGCACACTTTGCCACCTCATTGCTTTCCCCTTTTTCCAGATCGTTTTATGAATATGTCGCACAGCACTGGTGCCAATACAGACCCTTGGGGGACCCCGCTATGTATCTCTCTCCACTGTGAAAACTGACCTTTTGTTCCTGATCCGTAACAGGACTTTCCCACTTAATCCATGACTGCCTACTTTGCTTAAGAGCCTTTGGTGAGCGACCCTTCTGAAAGTCCAAGTACACTATAGCCACTGGATCCCCCTTGTCCATACGCTTATTGGAAACCCGCAAAGTACATTGGTGAGACATGATCTCGCTTTACAAAAGCAGAGTTGACTCTTCCCTCACATATGGTCTTCATTTGTATGTCTGATAATTCTGTTCTTTACTGTAGTTGCAACCAACTGGTACTGAAGTTAGGCTTATGGCCTGCAACTCTGGGCACTTACAAGCTGGCTTTTTAAGCCCTTGTTCTCCCTGAGTTTACCCCTCTTCAAGGGATCCTAGGGGATTAGGGATCAAAACACAGCAAGCTAGAGCCTCGCTAGAAAGCTCTCAGTTTTGCCTAGCAGGCCACTAGGCTCAGCACTCAGCCCCCCAAGCAGACCACACTACCAACTTCAATCAAGCAGGCACATGGCAAGCAAGCAGGCACACAACAAACTAACAGAGAAAAAGAGCAAACAAGTGCGGTGTCAACAGGGCCCTGTGCAGCAAAGAGTGAGTTGCGATTCCCTAGCACATGAACAGAAACAGAAGTTGACTTCTGAGAGGAGGCAAACAGAGGAGGAATCCAGCTCTCACCCCTCCTGCTACGGCACACAGAGGTCCATAGTCCTGTAGTTACCTTTGGGACGGGACTCACTTGCCATTATAAGCTCAATAGTCACATATATGGCCTCCTACTTGGAAAAAGAAAATAAAGACTCCTTTCTGCCTAGAAATGTGTGTCTTCCTGGGGGAAATATTGAGGCTAATCAGACAAGAGACATAACACAGCAGAGGGACATGAAGCAGTAGATGAGAGAGGGAAAAAAGCAACTCTCCCCTAGCTGCTTCTGTGGAAGATGGAACAGGTTGGACCTCATGTGGGCCTTTGTTTTGCAATAACTGTTGTAAGGTAGTCTGATGCTAGGAGAATGGCAAAGCGTGCAGACGATACAAAACTATGCAAGGTAGTTAAGTCCGAAGCAGACAGTGAAGAGCTACAAAGAGAGCTCACAAGATTAGATAGATATTCACCTTGCATGTTGATAAACACAAGGAATTCCAAACAAGAATATTGCTAACCCCTTCTGGAGATGGTTTAATCACTTCAGACAGGGAAGGAACTGGGAGACCAAGGAAGGGACTGCTGGCTGGAACAACTCAAAAACAATCTGATTACTGCCAAGAAAAGGACCTACTCATTCACTCTGCATTGGCAGCATCGGTGTTGGGGGAGAGCTTCCAACTTCAGACGTTGCAACGCTGCTTTAGAGGCAGGCATTAGGACAAATCTGGCCAAGATGCAGGTTCTGCAATACGGTTATACATCACCTAAAACTATTAGAAATGCTGCCGTTATGCTATATTTAAAGATATAGCTTTTCATAAAAAAGCTGTTTCCATTATAGATATTCCCTTGCAATGTCTGCAACCCTCTGGAGTATCTGCAATGTGGCAATGCCCGATAGTGACATGGACTAGCCCATGGTCATTGCTCGAGCTGAGAGAAATGCAAGAGTAAACCAAATACATAAATAATGAGACATCAGGCTGATGACTTTCACTTTAATAGCCGATCGCATTTCTGGTAACTGATTTAAAAAAAAAACTTGACAGTGTCCCTCAATTATAATATGAAATAGAAACATTCATATGGTTGATGAATACATTTAAGATTCATTGCTGTCATGGCAACCAACTATTACTAAAAACCTGAAACTGAAGCTGAAATGATCCAGTGAAAAACAGAGTTAAAGCAGGAGTTCTGTCCTGCAAGCTACAGGACACTATAATTCAGAAATAATTGAAATTAGAAAACTTCTGAGAGACAAGACCTTCAGAGATAATTAACCTTAACTCTGCCCTCCAATATGCTTGACTAATCTCAATTTATATTCTCAGAACATCCTCATACTCCAATACAGCCCCTCTTCTACATTTCCAATATAAGTAATATAGCGAAACTACAGGTACACAAGGCATGTGTGTGGCCTATTATCCATTACCCTCTATCTCCAATAGTAGCTAGTTCTCGATGCCTCAGAGGAAGGTATAAGAAACCCCATAATTGTCCATTGGGGACCATTAACCCACACTGCTGCATGTGGGCACCTACATAAATATACAGGGTCACCCGCAGCCATTTTCACATGGTATGACCTCCCCTCCCCACCAACCTGACCCCCCTGCTTAATGAGTCCCTATCCCCCCTGGCCCCCCCCGCAGGAGTCTCAACCCAGGGAGTCGGCCTCCCTTCCCCTCAAAGGAGCCCCTACCTCCCCACCGCAGCCCCCAGGTTGGAGTCCTTAGGCACTACTGCAATACAAGTTAAATGCGTACATTAAATTTAGTATACGACGTGTCACACTACAGAATGGCACCGGGACTCAGAGAGCCCTGCTGCCCCCAAGTTATGGGAAGGGACTTCTCTTGCTCTGTGAAAGGAAAAAAAATTCCTGGCCATTGTTCTGAGCACAGGGACTGTGTCTGAGTTGGTAAACTTCTGGATCATCCCCCCGGGTGAAAGCACATGTGCTGCTATTTGTGAGGGCATCAGCTCTTTGCAGCAATCCCAGGCATTTGGGGGGATACATTTTCCTGGAGTTCTTGTCAATGACAGGCAGCAGACTAGTGAGAACCTTGCTCCAGACTGGTGGGAGAGCAGAACTGGGCAACCATTCTGCAATTTTATGGGCTATTTTCCTCCTCCACCCTCTTTCAGCATGAAACAAAAATATTAAAGGACACAAGGCCTAGAACCTGGGAGAAATCGAGTCCCTAATTCCTCACCAGAAGGAGGATTCCCCTCTACCTGCCAACTCTCCATTCGACAATGTGGCCAGCAGGCTTACTTCCACTGACACCACACTGCACAGGCAGATAGATTAAAGCATGGGGCATGTCAAAGTTTTTCTGGAGAGCCCAGCTTTCCAGACAAGAAGAGTCAGTGATTCTCCTGCTTCTGCTCCTCATGGGAGGGCATTGGAAGGAAATGCCTCAAAGTAGTGGCACCACGATCATGATGCTCCAATTCTTCCTTCCACCCTGGCCCATTTGGGACTAGCTTTAAGTGTACCTCTCGCTCTCTCAGACAGCTGTCCAGTCTAGGCCCCACCTTCAGATGCCCATGCCACATACCGCTCTGGGCTGACCTCAAGCTCAGGCCTGTTCAGTATACATATGTATACACCACCGGTTCTCAACCCACAGGCTGCATGCAGCCCAATTAGCACACAGCTGCAGCCCAGCTCAGCTGTGTGCTAAAGGCCACGGGCTCCAGGCTGCCACCCGTCCCCGCGGCACGGCGGGGCTCCGGAGTCGGGGTCCCTGCCCCCTGCCCAGCTCTCCACTCCTGGCCCCATTCTATGGAGGGCTGTCTGGGCAGAGAGCGCTGAGCATAGGGGTTTGTGTGTGTGTGGGGGGGGATAGTTGGGGGTCACTGTAGTACTCAACCTGTGGCCCAGGTAAAACTTTGTGGGCCATATACATGCACAGGAGGCACTGTAGGAAATGCTGGTAATTCAGTAGGGGGCGCTCTTCCCTCTGAACAAGTACTGAACCAATGCCCCAGCATGATGCCAGGAGGTTCTGTGTGAGGTGCCGTCTTTTACTTGAGGCAAATACCAGCAACGGTCACTCGTGTTCATTAAAGGTGCCACAGGACTTTTCACAGGAGATGGGGTATTAACCCGGATGGCTTGGCTCAGACTGGGTAGTTGTATTCAGTCCACCTAAACTCACCATGGGTACAATGACAGGTTTCAGAGTAGCAACAATTCCTGCTCTTGCGGACGGCTTGTAGCACGACTGTCATACAGCTGAGCTGGTAGGATAGGCCGACCAGTGGGGGAAGGTCATTCACAGCAGCGTGACGGGGGGGAGCGGGGAGAGGCTGAAATGAAGCCTAGCACCAGAGTAGTTTCTCATCCCACCCCAGGCCAGGCCAGGCCAGCTCTACTGATTTCATGGTACAGTTCCACTGCTCACCGAACAGGGTTCTCCCCTTTCTAGAGGCCCAGTCTTGGGAGTCTATCCCCATGCCAGGGACTTCAATCGGATTTCTGGTGAGCTGAGCGAGACCAGCTCAGGTCCCTATGCTCATCATGCTGTGAGTACAACCATGTTCCGTACAGTTATCCTGATTTGCATGAACAGGTGTTTACTGTCGGAGAAGTGTGCCTGCAAAGCCATGCTCCGAACGTGCTCATGGGGTACTCGTTAGCAGGATGGCTCAGGTGTTTAAACAATCAGTTAGCAGGATTCTGCATCTTCCATATGCCAGCACGTGGCCGGGTAATCGGAGGTTTCTATTGCAAGTGCACGCTTCTAAGAGGCACCTGCTGCAGAATGTCCTCTGGGCGCGTGAACAGACATAACTGGAAGAGACTGGATTTTTAAAATCATGACTGGAAAAGAAATTTGGAATAATTTAATAAGAGATGACTGCGTAGTTACCCTGCTTTAAGCATCTCGTGCATTAAGCTAAGATTTCTTAGTGAGTTACATCAGGCTAATACTAAATGAAAGCACAAGTAAACGTCAAAGAGGAGTGAAAGGGTATAGAATGCCATTCGCCATTCCCTCACAGAGCAGAAGTTATCTGTGTATCACATCGGACAATCCTCTGCCTATGGACGGTTCACTGATTACTGCAACCAGCGTAACAGGTGAGGAACACAACGGTCTCATATGACTATGAGAGTGTAGAGGAATGGACTGGGGAGAAACCAAAACAACATTTACCTTTATGCAACATCTTTCATCCAGAGAGCCCAAAGAACTTTACAGACAAACTAGACCCCTACCCCACAACGGACATGCAGTCACTTCTGGGGTGGCATACACAGGCTCTCTAACAATGCATAGGAACACTACTGTACAGCTTAAGGCTGGAATGGAAGAATACAACATCCAACAGAAACTGTACACCCTGTTAATCCCACAGCCACCACATACACATTACCAGCTTTACAGACAGCACGGATAGTTACCAGCATTCAAAAGCAAATCAAAGTTAGTGAACTAGTTTTCATGCTAAAATGGTTCAAAACCAAAAAACTGTAGGGGCAGGGGTTTAAAAGTTAAAAAAAAAAAAAAAAAAAAAAAGAAAGAAAGAAAAGAAACATGGGAGAAGAGAGCAAGATTTACCCCAATATTTACCCAAGAAAGCTGCAAAGTCATTTTTTTTGCACAGACTTTCACCAGTTATTACATTTTTGTAATAAACAGTGATTAAAATTTCCTGGGATTTTTTTAAACAAAATAAAGACCAAAAAGAAGGGGCCTTTCCAATGACAAACTATTTTTTTAAACCAGACAGAGGGTGTGCAATTACTGACACTCAAAAGGTGGTTTTGTAAGAAAACACAAATATGGAAATGCATTTCCCTTGGGTCACAAGCAGTTCTGAAATGGAGAACTCTTTAACAAGAGCTGCTGGCTCCCCAAAGAATACCTAGAAACGTTCCCAGTTTAGCACAGTTCTGCTTCGACTCTTCTTCCTTAAGGTTATTTGCATGAAAACAGCGTCTTTGGTGAAATGCAAATATTTTACACAAATGGCAGTGTTTTACATACTAAATTCCCCTGGAGCATGCAAGAGAGGGGGAGGTAGTGTTCTTTACATTTCAGACCCTGCAAGTCATACAATCAAGGTCCAAATGGCTAATTCCCTCAAAATGCAGCATTCTGAACATCACAGGGCCAGGAACTGCAAGATTTTAGGGTACTACACAGTTTCTCGTTTTTACTGCATCCCCTTTGGGTTACAGCATAAAAGGTTCATTCTGAAGTCTCAAAGTCACACAATACACTTAAACCACCACCTAGTCTGAGCCACAGCGGGATGGGTCCAAAAAATTCCTGGAGCCTGCGTGGAATCCAGTGGAATTCCTGATAGCTGGGACACCACAGAATCAGGCATTTTGCTGCACCAGAGTAATCTGATTCCTGCTGGTGACTTTGCTCATCTCAAATGAATTGTGCGCTGCATGCCCCTCACTTCCTTACCGCTGGGGGGCTCATCGGGCTTGGGGACACACATTTCATGTTAACTTGTCCGATGGCAACCTGGATCTTGCCTACGGCTCTCCCAGAAAACAGGAGTGTCCTTTTTTCTTGGTGCAACGCTGGAGTTAGCTAGTATGTTAAGCTGTGTTGGATGCAAGCTGTACGTGCCTCTTCCTTTGGGGACAAGCTACTCTGACCTGATGTCCACGGATGCCTCCTCAGAGCATCGAATAACCTACATATCTGACCAGAAGAAAATACGGCTTCCAAGCTGGAGGTTCATTTTCTTTTCCCTCATGTTGAATGAACTCATCTATTACACGGTCTGAGACGCCAAGCCACTCAGCAACACATCTCTGAGGGACACAACACATCCCATCCAAGCCACCACTGCCAAAATCATCTCCAACGTCACCCGTCTCCTCAACCACATCCCTCCCTTCTCACTCACCTCGCTGGCTCCCAACCGTACTGAAGAACAAGCTCAAGCTTCTTCTCTTTGCTTTTCAGGCCCAACACACCTCCGCCCTGCTCTCTCCTTCCTCACTCTTTCTACCCCAGTGACACCAGCCTTTTTACCCTGTACGTTTGTCCCTTACAGCACCTCTTTCTCTGAGGCCTCTTATGCTCTAAACGCTCTTCTGTTTGCCAATCTCCACCCTCTCTCACCCCCTCAAATCACTCCAGAAACGTAGTGGTGGATGTTTACAATTTACAGATGTGGCCCCAAATCAGCTTATTGGACCATTTCATTTCTGTCACCTGTCGCCTCACCTCCCAAACTACCTTTTCACAGATTCAAAGGACAGAAGCAATCACTGGAACCATCTAGTCCAGTGGTCATCAACTGGTAGATCGCGATCGACTGGTCAATCCAGGAGCCTCTGCCAGTCAATTGCCATCTCCGGCTGCTAAAAGTCCAGTGGCACAGCGGGGCTAAGGCAGGCTCCTTGCTTGCCCTGGCCCCACGCTGCTCCCAGAAGCGGCTGGCACGTCTCTGCGGCCCGGGGAGGTGGGGAAAGCGGGTCTCAGTGTGCTGCCCGTGCCCGAAAGCACCGCCCCCGCAGCTTCCATTGGCCACAGTTCCTGGCCAATGGGAGCGGCGGAGTCCGCACGGGGGGAGGGGGAGGCAGGGACAGCAGCAGCACATGGAGCTCCCTGCCCCCCGCACCACCCCAGGGACCGCAGAGACATGCCAGCCACTTCCGGGAGCAGCATAGGGCCAGGGTGGGAAAGGAGCCTGGCTTAGTCCCACTGCACCAGCAACTGGGAGCTGCCTGTGGTAAGCTCCTCCTGGCCAAAACCTGCACTTCACACCCCTTCCTGCACCCCAACCCCCTGCCCCAGCCCAGAGCCCCCTCCTGCACCCAAAACTTCCTCCCAGACCCTGTACCCCCTTCTTCACCCCAACCCCCTGCCCCAGCCCTGAGGCCACACCCTGCACCCAATCTCCCTCCCACAGCTTGCACCCCTCACCCCCTTCCTACAGACTAGGGACCGAATGGCTAGGCAGCAGTTCTGCGGAAAAGGACCTAGGGGTGACAGTGGACGAGAAGCTGGATATGAGTCAGCAGTGTGCCCTTGTTGCCAAGAAGGCCAATGGCATTTTGGGATGTATAAGTAGGGGCACAGCGAGCAGATCGAGGGACGTGATCGTTCCCCTCTATTCGACACTGGTGAGGCCTCATATGGAGTACTGTGTCCAGTTTTGGGCCCCACACTACAAGAAGGATGTGGATAAATTGGAGAGAGTCCAGCGAAGGGCAACAAAAATGATTAGGGGTCTAGAGCACATGACTTATGAGGAGAGGCTGAGGGAGCTGGGATTGTTTAGTCTGCAGAAGAGAAGAATGAGGGGGGATTTGATAGCTGCTTTCAACTACCTGAAAGGGGGTTCCAAAGAGGATGGCTCTAGACTGTTCTCAATGGTAGCAGATGACAGAACGAGGAGTAATGGTCTCAAGTTGCAGTGGGGGAGGTTTAGATTGGATATTAGGAAAAACTTTTTCACTAAGAGGGTGGTGAAACACTGGAATGCGTTACCTAGGGAGGTGGTAGAATCTCCTTCCTTAGAGGTTTTTAAGGTCAGGCTTGACAAAGCCCTGGCTGGGATGATTTAACTGGGAATTGGTCCTGCTTCAAGCAGGGGGTTGGACTAGATGACCTTCTGGGGTCCCTTCCAACCCTGATATTCTATGATTCCTGCACCCCAACCCCCTGCCCCAGCCAGGAGACCCTTCCCGCATCCAAACTCCCTCCCAGATCCTGCACCCCTTACCCCCTACTGCACCCCAATCCTGTCCCAGTCCGGAGCCCTCTCCTGCACCCCAAATCCCTGCCCCAGGCTCAGCCCAGAGCCTGCTCCCACACTCCGAACCCCTCGGCCCCAGCCCAGAGCCTGTACCCCCTCCTGCACCCCAACCCCTTGCCCCAGCCTGGTTAAAGTGAGTGAGGTTGGGCAAGAGCGAGTGACGGAGGGAGGGGGGAATGGAGTAAGCAGGGCAGATCCTGGGTTGATCTTAAATTCAAAAAGTTATCTTGCGCGTAAAAAGACTGGAGACCACTGATCTAGTCTGACCTTCTGCAAAACGTCGTGTGTCCTCATGTGCCTATCACATTCATAGTTCAGTGTTTATGCTCTTGAGGGCCGTGGTGGGCAGGGTGTATGGTTAAGCATCTACAACATTAGTAGGCCCTAGAAATTAGGTTTTATTTAAATAGCTCAATTTTAGATCACAGTTTGGCAGACAGCCAAATCAGAGATCCAGGTTGTCCTTGAACCAGGCAGCTCACAATATTGTTACCGCGCCACCACTGAAGCATCTCCAAACAAAGAGTTTCTCAGAGTTCTCGCGAGCCCCCAGCCCATCTTTAGAATGGCGTTTCTGCCTACGGAGGGAATCCAGATGCAGGTTTATGAACCAAGCCCAGGATGGAAAGGAACGAACTGGGCAAGCATGCATCAGTTCCATTCCTCGCTATGCTCCAAAGATTCTCCCATGCATATTGCTTAGCAAGGCCCTTCGCTTCTGCTGAATGCAGACTTGGCGATGTCCCAAATCCAGATCAGGTTCACTGTTTGGAAAGAAAGTTCACAGGGGAGGGAAGAGAAAGCTGTCCCCCTCTGAAGAAAAATATTCTTCCACCAACAATAAGCTTCTGCGAGGGATAACTGAAGCTTATGCACCTGTAGCAAGAGTACAGTTTACCTTGACCTGCATTAAGTAATGCTAGCCCAGCCCCCCCCTACTTTGAGTAAATTAAGGATGAAATTGAAGCCTATAAATCATTATCTTTACATATATTTGGATAATGGACATCCCGACACAGAAAAGTTGTTAGGAATGAGCCCAAAGTGCGGTGTGAGGAGTCATATCAGTATGAAATGCAGCCACTTCGGAGGTGGGATCCAACAGAGTCCCAGAGTGAGGGGATTGAACATTTCTGGCCCAGGAGAGCTCACCACGGCAAACGTTTCCTCATGTATAAAGTCAGGGGGAAATCTAATCTCCCAGCTGAGCAAAAGATCCCTGTGTCCATTAGCTCACGTGTAAGTACATTCCTCATCCAGCAAACCCCACAGCATTTCCCTCATGAGCAGTCACACAGTGCTCACTGCACAGTATCGGAGGACACAGATTCATTATAGCAAGAGAACCTTGGGGGGGGAAAAATCATGCCCCCCACACACGGCAGCAGCCCTGCCCAGCCTGCTGGGGACTTCAGGTCCACTCCAATCACTTTCAGTACAAACCTGCCTCAGCCAATTAAGTGGTATCATGCAGCGATCTTCAAGCTCCCGGCTGCCCGTCCAGCAGATTTGCTCGGGAGAGAAGATAGCTTTTCCAAGCTTTAATGCTTACAGAGTGTCAAGTTATTTATAACCAATGCTGTGCTGTAACTTCTCCTTGGATCGATACCCGGCTTTGTACGTCAAACAATGACGGGCAGCCAGATTGGTTTGTCTGAAACAACGCACATCTTTCAATAGCAGAGAAACTGCCAGGTCTCCTCTCTGCTACCCATTTGCTATACCTGTGGGCAAGGTGCTCTGGGAGTGACATCATTGGATGCTACCCAGCAATGTTATGTTATGGCACTGCCATAGGTGTGTATGGTGATTTACAGGTTTAAGGCAGCACCCCTGTCACGAGGAACTTAGAGGCAAAGTGACTTCTGCTCCCATTTAAGTCCGAGTGGTCCAGCAGATAGACCACCGGACTGGGACTCAGGAGAGCTGGGTTCTATCCAAGCATCCACTTCACCTGCAGGTCCCTCAGTTTCCACATCTGTGAAAAGGGTTAATATTGCCAATCCCCTTTGTAAAGAGCCTTGAGCTCAATGGGGTGAGAGGTGCTCCAAAAGAATGAGGCATTATTGCTATTGACGACTTATGGAGCAGAATTAGCCCACAGTTTAGACACAATTCAGATCATGATATTTGCCCTTCTCTTCACAAGTGCCAGGAAAATATACAGTGGGGAATCATCCTGTGCTGGCTCCAGGGCAATGGACTAGCTGTGACACAACAGACCTTCTTTCAGTTCTAACTCCTATGGCACAGTCACCTAGAGGAAGCTCACCATGGCTTTTCATCACGTATGGAACACGTAATTTGATGTAGACAATTTCAGGAACAACCTCTGTTGCTGTATCTTCTCCCAGCGACAGGGCAATCCTAGCTGCCACTGCCAGAAAGCCAGTTTTCTGTGCACAGACCATCGGACAGGACTTGTCCCACTTACAACAAACTAATTCCTTCAGAGCAGGACTTTAAAGGCTGCCTGACGTGAACACAAAACCCAACTCTCTTGCAGTCAAGGTAAGCAACAACAGCATGCAGCTAGTTATCAGGGTGGCCCTGCTTGGCAAGTGTTTGAGGACAGCTATAGTTCCTTAAATTAATCTGATCAACCACCACCCACATCTCAGCTCCTTTGGGGCAGGGGAGAAAGTTTCAGGGCTACTAAACTCCCCAAACGACCACCGTAAAGCAGTCACTGATGAAAGGCATTACTGACAATCACATCATCTCACAGACTAAGCAGGGTCTGGCTGGGTCAGAATTTGGATATTCCTTGCAGGTGCTGTCTTCAGATACTGAGATTAGCAAGGGGCGGATAAAATTCCACGCACCAGGACAGCATTAAGCAGCAATGGGCTGCTAGAGGTGCTCACCAAATCACAGCCATGCCAGCACTGATGTCCTGGACAAACAGCAGCCCAGTGACGTGCTGCCTACCTTTACTCACCTGGCACTGACAGTGGCATTGTGTTTCTTCACTTTGCTTCCCAGAGTGTTGTGCAGCATTGCTGTGCCTGGCTACTCCACTCCCGCAGTCTCTGCACTGTAGCGACTGGCCAAGCAGGCTGTTTTTATACCTCCACTGCTATCACCCAAGAAGACCCACAGGCCATGGAGAGCTAAGGGAAGCACTTAAGGAAGCCAACTTTATGCAATGCTATGGAAGTGAAAGTCGATGCATAATGAAACAGCCCTTGGAACAAGGCACAAAGCAACGCCTGGTCCCACCTTCTGATTTGCGGTTGTGTGTTCAGCCTCTTTCTCCTAGTTCTGTGAAAAGCAAACGTGTCACGAAGTACTGTTTCCACCGCTCGTCTCTTGAAGGGTCCAACTTTCACGTGGCGCTGGGCCCTGTAATTGAGGGAGGACGGCAAAGAGAAGCAGAAACCAAACTGATCTGGTGAGGAGGAGGCGGGAATCTTGTCCTGCACTATTATTGTATTAGACTGGTCACTCCCAAAAGGCAGAGTCAGGAGGAATGTAATTCTCAAAGTCAATTGCAATAAGCAGCACCTATCAGCGTGCCAGTGATGTGGAGATCAGCCTCAGGCTGGCCCTGTGATGCAGCTGGGCAAGCTCAGAAGCAAGCGGACTGAGACAGAAGCTGAGCAGGTGACCCAAGGAGACACAGCGAGTGGAGTCAGGAACAGAATCCATCCTCTAGCCGCTCGACCACAATCCCCTGCCAAGCCAGTCTGAACTCTGATCATCATGACACACACGCTTCCAAGAGTCAATACACACAAACTCATCTAGATAAGTCTGCCCACCTGAATGCTCTACGTTAGCTACCCCAAAAAACAAGTTCAGAACACACAGGGAAGAGCATGCCTGGAAGCTAGAAATGAATGAACATTTCCTGCGCCCTCTCCACCACATTCTCCCGAAGCGAGAATTATAAATTAGCCTCCTGGAATAAGGCACTCAGCATTGTCCACTAGCTTTCAAGGCTCCTCTCACTGGAAGGCAGCCGAGAAACAAGTCGCTTAAAAAAAAAAAAAAAAAGAAGTGGGGAAAAAAATCCCATCTAAGAATCCTTATGGAGCAAAGATAAAGTTCTATAAGGCAGTGGTTCTCAGCCAGGGGCCAGTCAAGCATGGCTGGTGTTAAACTTGTTAGGGCCCAGAGCAGAAAGCCAAAACCCCACTCTACAGGACTGCAGCCTGGGGCCCCAAGCCTCACCACCCGGGACTAAAGCAGAAACCTGAGCAACTTAGCTTCGTGATGCCCTCTGTGGCATAGGGCCCTGGGCAGCTGCCCTGCTTGCTACCCCCTAACGCCACCGCTGGCTTTTTTATCCAGAAAAACAGTTGTGGCACAGCTGGGCCATGGAGTTTCTATAGCATGTTGGGGGCCTCAAAAAAAAAAAAGGGTTGAGAACCCATGCTATAAGGGAATACAACAGACTATGCACCAAATACGAGCTAGGTATTACTACCACCACCTGGTACTCCTGGCGGAATTCTGTGCCACTGCGTGTGCATAATTAATGAGCCGCGCATATTTTTAATTATTTGCGCAGAAAAAAGCTTCTGCTGGAAAGTTTCTGCAGTTCCTCCTTTTGCCCACCAGAAAGCTAGTGGACAGTGGCACCAGAACAGAGCAGCCTCCTCCGTCAGCCCCAGGGAGAGACAGACAGAGTGGGGCTGCTGGGGGTTGGGGGGGGGGGGAGGGTCGCAGACAGGGGCTCATAAAGGCTAGTGGGGGAGGACAGACTGGGGCAGGGGCTGAATAGGAGTGGAGGTGCAGGACCACAAGGCAGAGGGAGATGCAGGGCCACATGGGGATGGGGGGAGTGGGTGTCTGAGTGGGGGTGGAGGGACATGTGGTGCAAGGACACACGACGGTGCAGGGACACATGGGAACAGGGGCAGTGTGCCTGACAATGGGACAGGCTAGGGGTCAGCCACGGTCTGCATGGGGGACACTCTCTAACAATCCCTCCCCATCCCCCATAAAAACCTTTCCCACCCATAGCCAACCCCCCTCCAAGTTCACGCCTAAGCTCCTTCCCAGCAACCCCTCACCTCCTCCATTACCCCTGACTTCCTCAAGCCTTTGCACTGTTTCTGAGGGGTGTGGGAAATACGGTTCTGTATTGTAGTTTAAATGAATTATTACTCATAGTTCTGTATTAATATGCCTAGTAAGGAATCTATTTCTCAAAAAACATTTCCTGAATCTTTTTTATTGTTATTTTGACAAATAAAATATGCAGAATTTTACAGAATTTGAAAATATTGTGTGCCAAAAATTAAAAATTCTGCACAGAATTCCCACAGAAGTAACCTGGGAGCACCTGGAGATAATTTCTTGGCTAATTTCTGGCACGCAAGCTTTAAATAGCGGAAAGGCCTCTTCACTGCTGCAGCTCTACCAACCCCATCGCTAGTCAGCCCCCTGCCCCCCAAATCATTATGTTTAAAAATCCATTATTTTTCAACAAGCCGGGGGGAGGAAGGGAGATTATTTACCCTCTGGCTTCAGCTTTTGGGGTGCACTTGGGTCCCGCTGTCAAGCTTTTTTTCTCAAAACATGCAGGTGAGAAGCTTACTTTTTTGGTAAAGGAAAGCTAAGGATCTCACCTAGTCACCTCCCTCCAGGAGCTGGGCTTTAAACCCACATTAAAACTCATGAGAGTTAGGAGCACTGAGCTTCCAATGAAGTTGCACAGAGCTACCGAGAGACCTTTTTAAGGTAAGCATGGTAGGTATAATCACCTTTATTAGAAAAAAGCAGGCTTCAACCTGAACAATGAGACTTACCAGTTAGTCCGTTGCAGATCGTGAGAAAGTGGTACCAGAGACGTCTCCGCTACCTGCCACTGTCCACGTCCCTGCCCCCACTGCGGATGTTAATGGTATGCTCTTGCATTGTTTCTTGCAACACAGGAAGAAAATTGCTACACACGTGTATCTACAATTACACAACAAAGCGCGGTCTCTGTTCACAGCACACAGCATTGAAATGTGCTCTCACCACATTCAGAAATTTATATCTGCACCTATCACCAAGGAACTTAGTTGCCTTGCATCAGTAAAATCATTCAAATCAAATACCCACTTCCTATTATGAAGTTCAAACAAAACCCTGGGCCAACAGACAGGTCTTCTGTCTTGAGGGCTGTCGAACTCTGGGTTTGACAAGCCCCTGGAGAGGGCAGGTCACCAACACACAAGAACCAACAGGGAGTGTGACCCAACTGGGATTAGCACTCAGGGTCTGCTGTGCTGCAAACACAGCACTTAAATTTAAGGAAAAATCTCTGTTAGTGCCTGTAGAATTGTGACGGACAGTAATGATGTAGACTTAAGCAGGTCAGCCACTAGAGCAGTGGTCCTCAACTTATTTACCATTGTGGGCCACATATGCCGCTCTCTATGTGTTATGGGGGCCGCAGCCACACAATATATATACTACCTGTATGGCCCAGAGAATGTCACATGGGCCGCAGCTGTGTGCTGATTGGGCCACAAGTAGCCCGCGGGCCCCGGATTGAGAACCACTGCACTAGAGGGAGATATAACCACACACGCAAGTGCAACTACGAGCCAGCAGAGGGCAATATATCACACACCTGCACACATTTCCCCCCAGCCTGGCCAACACGTCCCCTAGGCTGCCATTTGCCTTGGAAGTGCCTCATCCAACACTGATCAAGCCTTCTTTATTTATTGGCCTTTCTTTGGCGCTCATCTCCATGGTATCTAAACACCTCGAAAACCAAGGAATGTATCCTCACAGGGATAAAGAAATATCACCCCCGTTTTACAGACGGGGACTGCAGCACAGATATCGAGTGCCTTGGCCAAGGCCACACAGGGAGTCCGTAGCCGAGCCAGAGACTGAACCGAGGTCTCTCAAATCCCAGTACAGCGACTTAACGCAAAGTCATCCTGCTCTTGCTCAGCTTCCAAGTTCACCCCACTCCCCAGCCTGCCCCAAGAGAGAAACACCAGCTGCTCAACACAACCACTGCTGGCCGCTTTCTTGTAGGCTCCACTGAAGTGTGAATGACACACACGAATCTAACTAGCCTTAAAGCTGGGCACCTACTTGCTTTCAAGCTCTCCCCCTGTCACCACTTCACTTTCCCTTTTGCATTTCCAGCCTCTGCCCTACATGTCTTGGTAACACCCCATCTGCACCCAGATTCCCCGGCCAGCGCCTCCCTCCCGCCTCCACACGACCTGCCAGGGGGCAGAGCCTGATGCAGGGGGGCTGTTGATGGAGCCACGAAAGGACCGGAGCAGCCTGTGCTGGTACTCATGCCCCTGCTCGGTGGTGCCGTCAGAGGAGCAGAGCCTCAGAGGGGGCTGCTGCTGCAGTTAGAGGGGGAGGCAGGCAGTCGGGCAGGAGCGGCGGAGGACTCCTGCAGAGCAGATCCCTATGGGGGTCATTCCCTTGTTGCTTGCAAACGGAGCAGAGGAGCTGTGGGAATAGCACTGCCCATATCGCCCCTATGGGCATGAGGCCAGCAGTGCCCATCCACCCTACTTCTGCTGCTGGTTCAAGCCCCTCTCCCTACCCAGCCAGGCGTTACCATGCTAAGCCTTGCAGGGCAGACGAGATCGGGCGTCTGATCCTGGGAAAGCCATTTGCTCTCAAGTAGCCAAATGTGGCCCCTTCAGTGGCAATTCAGGGAGACTCGGTTTGAATTGTAGAACAAACTCTGGGAGCAAACAAACAGCTGTGCAGGTGGCAACCTAAAGAGGGCAGCTGCCACCAGCAGAGGGCAATGAGGAAAGCAGACAGCCAGTTCCCAGGGGAAGTAAGCTCACTATATAGAAAAGAAAAGGAGTACTTGTGGCACCTTAGAGACTAACCAATTTATTTGAGCATAAGCTTTCGTGACCTACAGCATCTGATGAAGTGAACTGTAGCTCACGAAAGCTTATGCTCAAATAAATTGGTTAGTCTCTAAGGTGCCACAAGTACTCCTTTTCTTTTTGCGAATACAGACTAACACAGCCGCTACTCTGAAACCTGTCATTATATAGAAAAGGGCAGAGATAACCCGTAACCCGCTGGCAGTGGGGGCAGAGTGAGAGCAGCAGCTTCAGCAAATGTGACTGAAAATGCTCAGCCCGCGTGAGCATGCTCAGTACAAGTCAAGCAGCAACTCTGAGGGAGCAGGTGACCCCGTTCCCCTGCTCCCAGACTCTTTTCTTAAAGCGTTTATTGTTTCTGTTACTGTAGCGCCTCGGAGCCCTAGTCATGGACCAGGACCCCCTGTGCTAGGGGCTGTACAAGCACAGAACAAAAAGGCAGTCCCTGTCCTAAGGGGCGTACAATCTGAGTGTAAGACCGGAGATGACAGATGGATCCAGGCAGATGGTGGAGTACTTGTCATCATTACAGCTATCACATAGGGGGATATTCCCCACAGCGGCTGTCTTTTCAAAAATACCCGCCCCCGAAGTGTATGGGACACCACAGTGTGGTGGGGGCGTTCCTGGAGTGACAAGAAACTTTACATTGCACCCTCAGACCCTGTTCTGAGCGGGCCATCCTCGGAGAGCCACCTACATTCCCGAAACAGCAAAGTCTGCATTCCTCAGGCAGAGCTACAGCCTTGCCAAGTGTTTAACAGTGTCAGGGTGCTTCTCTCATCTGGGGAAACGTCACGTCAGACAGAACAGATGCTTGTGAAACTCTTTTTTCCTCCCCCAAAAAGGGAGCTCACGACCAAGTACCAGGGAGCAACACCACACTACATTCTGGGATAAGTGAACTATGAGAAGGTTATACCGGAAACAGCACCACAGAACAAACGCCCAGAGGGCCACTTTGCCACAGTGGGGAGGTGCAGGAGGAGCGACATAGCTGATGTGAGCAGTCGCAGGGCCCTGGCATGAAAAGAGCAAGACATCTGCGAGCAAAACTCCCCTGCAAGGGCCAACCCCATTTAGCACACCGCACATCCGGCTCAGCAGCCATTACCTTTCACCTGCCGTGAGGACAGGCTTCTTTACCTTCCCCCAAAAGAGGCCAGGACAGCAGTGGGAGTTGGACCACATTCTGCTTACAGCTTTGACCTCTCATTCTTCGAGGGAAATTGCCCCCCAACTCCACCCCACCCCAAAAAAGTGGTGAATTCCTCTCATTTTGTGAAGGATGGTCTTCACAAGTGGTTTGATGTGGTGGGCCGGGGGTGGGGGAGAGGGGGGAAGAAGGCCAATACTGTTCCAAGCTCTATCCCCTGCCCAAGTTCTGCCCACTCATGCCAAAATTAGGAGCTCGTCAGAACACTTCTTAATAGGAGAGTCCATCTTTTTTGCATACCGTGCCCCAGAATGAAATAGTTAGTAAAGCTGACATTGAAAGAGACATTAGAATTTAGAGTCAACCTCCCACGACAATGAAGAGGGGACAACCGAGGCCTGGCAGCTATTGTTACAGGCTGTTTGGAGACTCAAGCAGACCTTGTTGCGTTGGTTTGCACAGGATTTTGTCAGTCCTCTTCACAACCACAAATGGCTTAAAGGCTCAATACTGGCTTAAAAATTAAGGTTTAGATACTGGAGATTCCAGCTTGCCAAGCCACTCCAACTCAAGCCACTCCACCCCAGTCTCTCTCACTCTCCACGGCTGTCCTCTTATTCCCCTTTCCAGCTATCTTTAGATGACAAAACTGTCTGAGCAGGAAAGCACATCAAAGGTGATGCACACACTGGGGTAAGTTACAGGCTGAAGGGCAGGATGGCAGCAGGACAGTGACCAGAACAGAGGTGTGATGTGGTGCAACATACAGTAATTCCCTATACAGCCTCTTTGCAAATACTTCTGCCCTCCTATTGGTTGTTTTTCCTGCTGCCATCCTGCCCTTCTGCCTCCTTTTCACGGTGCTAGCATTCTACATGACGACTGTACATTGCATTCGCTTGCCTTCATATCTGCATGTAAAAACCACAACACTCACTTAACAGGCAATACAAACACTAAATGCGCACACACACGCCCCCTTAAATGATAATTAAGGTTGCAAAACCAAGCATGCTGAAGTTAGGAAATGCCAGAATTAAGGTTGCCTGGCTCTTCTCGTCTGTGGGCCCAGCAGGAGGCTCTTCTCTTTTCACAGCAAAAAAAGAGAATTCTGGGGTTTGGTCCTACACTCAGGCTGGAGCAGCCAGAAACCACAACTGCAAGGGAAGTCCTGCTCAACCCAAGACTGGAGCATGCTCACTGCAGATGGAATCTTCAGGGAATTTAGCTGCAAAGCTCCAGCAAGTCTCTACGTGCGGTTTTTCAAAGGCTTAGGAAACTTGGCCAGATTTGCGCGGATTTTCATGGGGATGACAAAAGGTCCATCCCTGGACACAGGGATCACCCCCCACCAAATTTCAAGTCCCTGAGCCAAACCATGGGAGCACTAGAGCTTCTAAAAAAAGAAATCTGGTGACCTCTCTTTTTTTAAAACATCGCAAAACGTATTTTTCCTTAGCCTCATTCTCTGAAATGGCTGAACTGGTTTGCCCCGGTGGGGGAGGGGCGGGTGGAAATCAGCATGAGGCAGACACCTGGCATGAAAAGTTTCAGCCCAAACAGTTAAAGTTTGGCCAAGTTATAAGCAACTGAAAACAGAGTGGCCGAACAACCTTAACAGATGGCGGCATTCTCTCTGCCTACATTATATACTGTAAGGATTGAATATGCTATCGTGCTGGAAAGGGTTAATTATTTTCAGTAAGCAGAGCTTCCAGTTCACATCTGCACACGTCAATAATTCCTTTTAAAATAGCTTAAGAAACCTACTCTTTTTTTTTTTTAAATACACACACATACATATGCGCAAAGCAAGGGTTATGAACCAATGCAAGACTTTCTCAGACTGTAGCCAAGCATCTGAAGAGCTCTGGAAAGGAGCCCTAAACCACAGAGTTTCCTATCTCCAACATATCTGAAATCCCATCAGATCCAAGAAGCCACTTTTTGACCCTGGACAAAAAGGGGTAGGGGGCAGGGGGAAGGGGAGGAAGCCCAGTGAAAACAGGAGACCTTCTTAAATATCACTGAATGGAAAGGGAACTACCCTGGGTGTTCTGAATCTGCCAGCGACTGAGGTCATGTGGACGGTTTAAGATTTAAGTCCCCCTAAGGGACTCATTTCAACATTCCTATCTTTCCTGAGAATGCCCCTTCTTTTAGGGTTAGAGCTCCCCTCCCCCTTCCCCATAAGAGCTGTTTTACTGATGTGATTTAATTACTTGCTTTGAAATTCAAATTCTCAGCAGAGTCCAGGGTGGTCTCTCCATGTCAGCTCCCATTACAATTTATGTGGACATATGTGCATCTGAAATGGCACACAGCATTCCAGTCTCTGGGGTAGGACAGAGTCTCCCCTCTACCTGACAATGTCTGCACCCAAACGAGACACTTAAAACTCTCTTAAAAAAAAAAATGTTTAATTCATATGGGATCTTCAGGAATGGATTAATGGAGAATATTCCTCCCAGCCAACATGAGCCTGTCATGCTGCCAATGTGATTTAGAAGGGAAAACAAAAAACAGCTGAAGATTTTATTTATTTATTAACCTTGAGCGATTTCCTTTAACCCTCTGCAGAAACGCAGAGGAATAAGAACGGCCATAGAGGGTCAGACCAATGGTCCATTTAGACCAGTAGCCTCTGATGTGATCAGCCACACTATCAGAGGCTCGTTCACCTGCACATCAACCCAATGTGATATGTGCCATCATGTGCCAGCAATGCCCCTCTGCCATGTACATTGGCCAAACTGGACAGTCTCTATGTAAAAGAATTAATGGACACAAATCAGACGTCAAGAATTATAACATTCAAAAACCAGTCGGAGAACACTTCAATCTCCCGGGTCACTCGATTACAGACCTAAAAGTTGCAATATTACAACAAAAAAACTTCAAAAACAGACTCCATCAAGAGACTGCTGAATTGGAATTAATTTGCAAACTGGACACCATTAAATTAGGCTTGAATAAAGACTGGGAGTGGATGGGTCATTACACAAAGTAAAACTATTTCCCCTTGCTTATTCCCCCGCCCCGTTGTTCACACCTTGTTGTCAACGGGCCATCCTGATTATCACTACAAAAGGTTTTTTTCTCCTGCTGATAATAGCTCACCTTGATTGATCACTCTCATTATAATTGGTATGGCAACACACATTTTTTCATGTTCTCTGTGTGTGTGTAGATCTATCTATATCTCTTCCGACTGTATTTTCCACTGCATGCATCCGATGAAGTGGGTTTTAGCCCACAAAAGCTTATGCTCAAATAAATTTGTTAGTCTCTAAGGTGCCACAAGTACTCCTCGTTCTTTTTGCTGATACAGACTAACACGGCTACCACTCTGAAACCAGATCATGGGGTTGCATCCCTGACCATCTTGGCCAATAGCCATTGACAGACTTATCCTCCTTGAACTTATCTAATTCTTTTTTGAACTCAGTTATACTTTTGGCCTTCGCAATATCCCCAGCAACGAGTTCTACGGGTTGCCTATGCACTGTGTGAAGAAGTACTTCCTTTTGTTTTAAGCCTGCTGCCTATTAATTCAATTGGGTGACCCGCAGTTCTTGTGTTTCTTGAAGAGGTACATAACACTTCCCTGTTCACTTTCTGCACACCAGTCATGATTTTATAGATCTCTATCATATCCCCCTTCAGCCATCTCTTTTCTAAGATGCACAGTTCCAGTCTCTCATATCTCTCTTTGTATGGAAGCTCTTTCATACCCCTAATCATTTTTGTTGCCCTTCTCTGTACATCTTCCAATCCTAATATATCAGTTTTGAGACGGGATGACCAGAACTGCATGCATTATTCAAGGTGTGGGGTACCATGGATTTATATAGTGGCATTATGATATTTTCTGTCTTATTATCTATTCCTTTCCTAATGGTTCCTAAAATGGTTAGCTATTTTGACTGCTACTGCACATTGAGCGGATGTTTCCAGAGAACCATTCATGACTCCTAGATCTCTTTCTTAAGTGGTAACAGCTCATTTAGACGCAACCATTTTGGAAAACATAATCTTAACTATACATACAATGTGCATTACTTTACATTTATCAATACAGAATTTCATCTGCCATTTTGTTGCCCAGTCACCCAGTTTAATGAAATCCCTTTGCAACTCTTCGTAGTCAGATTTGGATTTAACTATCTTGAGTAATTTTGTATTGTCTGTTTATCCCTTTTTCCAACTCATTTATGAATATGTTGAACAGAACTGGTCCCAGTACAGATCCGTGGGGGGCACCACTATTTACCTCTCTTCCTAAAACTGACCATTTATTTCTATCCTTTGTTTCCTACCTTTTAATCAGTTACTGATCCATTAGAGGACCCTCCCTCTTTATCCCATGACTTCTTAGTCTGCTTAAACGCTTCTGGTGAGGGACCTTGTCAAAGGCTTTCTGAAAGCCCAAGTACACTGTATCCACCCTTATCCAGATGCCTGTTGACTCACTCAAAGAATTCGGATAGATTGAGGCATGTACTTCCCTTAACAGCTGTGCTGACCCATCCCAAACACATCATGCTTATCTATGTGTCTGATAATTCCGTTCTTTACTACAGTTTCAACCAATTTGCCTGGTACTGAAGCTGGGCTTACTTGGCAGAATCACCTCTGAAGCCTTTTTAAAAAAAATCTGGTGTCATAGTAGTTACCCGCCAGTCATCTGGTAGAGGCTGATTTAAGTGATAGCTTACATACCAGATTTTCAAGAAGAGCTCAGGACCCCAGCACTCCCAGCTGGGTGCTCAATGTGGCTGAGAGCCTAGCCATTTCATTTAGGTGTCTAAATGGGAGCGGTGTTCTTTCCAAAAATCTGGCCTTATACTCACTAATGCAGGCTGAGTTTGGAAAGGGCAAGGCTCTCAAAGGTAGCAGTCAGCAGTCTGGGTCTAGAGCGGTTTAGGGTGGCAATTTATGACATCAGAGCTTGTCATAATGAAGTGGCTAAAACATATGTGCTTCACCAGCCACTGCTAGATAGGACCAGAAATGCTCAACTGGGCATGATAACCTGAGCGCTCCTTTTAGGGATGGGATCACATGAGTCTTAGACGATAACCCTGTTTGGGCAGGTCTTCATTGCACAGTTAGCCTGGGTGGCTGGCACTCGGGTTGAAGCCTAGCGCGAGTGTGAGCAGCCATGCTGCAAAGCCCTACCCAAGTTACTGCTCCCTCTTGGGTGGTGCGCTCCCTGGGTTCGTCACTACGGCTTCTGGGGGCATATCCCACGGTTCTTTGCGCTGCACTAACCGGAGCTTCTCTAAGACCCAGGGAATTGTGGGAGAACTCATCTCTCCTTCTGGGCGCATGGGGCAATTGTGGGACAGCACTGGTGCCCTAGCAGCAGTGGAGAGATTTACCCTGCGTCCCCACTGCAAAGCAGACGGGTTACCGCCCTGAATGACAGCAGAACCTGGACTCTCGCCCACCTCCCCAGCCAGGCCAGCTAGCCTGGGTTAAAAGCGCCAAACTCAGGTGAGAGGGTTGTGTGTGTGTGGATGGGAGAGGGGATTAGGGCAACACCTGGGCTAACTGCAATGAAGAAATACCCTTTATGCCTTCATCAGCACCGTGAGCAGAGGAGCAGGGCGATGGAAGTCAGGCTTTACTCAGGTAAAATGCAAGCTAGAAGGGCGTAACGTTTTCATCGGTGAGAGCAATTAACCTTGGTGAATTGTTCCAGTGGGTCGTGGTAGATTCTCCATCACTCACAATTTTTCAATTAAGCCTGGACGTTTTAAAAAGATGTGATCTAGGAATTATTGGGGGGAAGCTTTCTGGCCTGTGTTACACAGGAGGTCAGACTAGGTGATCTCACAATCATAGAATATCAGGGTTGGAAGGGACCTCAGGAGGTCATCTAGTCCAACCCCCTGCTCAAAGCAGGACCCATCCCCAACTAAATCATCCCAACCAGGGCTATGTCAAGCCTGATCTTAAAAACTTCAAAGGAAGGAGATTCTACCTCCTCCCTAGGTAACCCATTCCAGTGCTTCACCACCCTCCTAGTGAAAAAGTTTTTCCTAATATCCAACGTAAACCTCCCCTACTGCAACTTGAGACCATTACTCCTCGTTCTGTCATCTGCTACCACTGAGAACAGTCTAGATCTATCCTCTTTGGAACCCCCTTTCAGGTAGTTCAAAGCAGCTATCAAATCCCCCCTCATTCTTCTCTTCTGCATACTAAACAATCCCAGTTCCCTCAGCCTCTCCTCGTAAGTCATGTGTTCCAGTCCCCTAATCATTTTTGTTGCCCTCCGCTGGACACGTTCTAATTTTTCCACATCCTTCTTGTAGTGCGAGGCCTCATCAATGTCGAATAGAGGGGACCGATCACGTCCCTCAACAATGGTCCCTTCTGGCCTGGAAATCTATGAATCAAGTTACTACGTGAGGAACCTAATGTTGCTCTGTTCCTTTGGGAAAGACTATTATGTGTCAATGAACACAGTGGCAGTCACCAAACCACCTGAAACACATCCAAGGGAGACTGTTAAAGTCACCAAGGATTTGTCTGTGCAAGAACTGTACTGTTTTAACTCTCCTAGTATATAGTTAAAGCACCTCAGTGCCCTAGCATGGACTCTGTCATATTGGTATGTATACCAGTAGTATAACTGGTCCCATTTGGGAAGGTGAATAAAACTGCACGAGTATACGGCACCTTTATATAGGTACAACTGCCTCCATTCTAAGCATTGTACCAGCCTAACTATTTTGGAAGGGGAAAAAAAAAAAAAATCACACCCCTAATTATATCAGTACAAGAAGTGTGTTTTGACCAGACCTTAGAGTAACAGAAAGGTTACCTGTGGCAGTGGGAAGTGTGTTATTTTTGTTAACTAACTAAGCATAAGTTGCCCAGCAGTGTTTACAACTCAAATATTGAGGAACCGCACTAGTGCCTGAGAACCTAAAGGTGAAATCACCAAGAAGGTGATGGTCTTCCTATAGACCTAGTCCAATCTGAGAGAATTGCAGGAAGTTAACAATATAACTAGAGAACAATGAACTAGATCAAAGTGTTTCATAGTTATTAAAAACAAAGAAGGCCACAGTACAAATAAGGATATTCTTTAACCTGAAAATCCCCTTTTAAACAATCTTTCCATGTAAGGAAAAGCAACAAGGAGAGCCACGCCCTACCTAATTCAATATGAATGTCCTCGTAAACCCAGACAGATCCACTGGCTGTTCTCAGCAATTTCATCTCCATTTAATGGCTTCTATTCTGGACCAGTTCTTCTCAGGCACTACCCACGATTCATATCTGCGAAGAGTAGAAAACAGATCTCTCATTTACAGGGTCCCAGATTACACTATAAACATTGCAACCAACAGAAGCAGAGTAGTAAACATATCTTTTACTCATGAAAAACCTCATCAGAAAGTTTTGTGGGTTTTTTTTAAATGTTAAGCATGGAAATTCCTACTTCCAGGGACACCACCTTCTTAGGAGAACACTACTGTAAACATCTTTTAAAATCCACTGTTGTGGCAATTAACACCCAAGATCATTATCACTGGAAAAGATTAGAGAAACTGGGGATACCTTGACCAGACAACGTGTTAAAACTACAGTTTGCCTTGTCTTCACTAGGATTCAAACAGGTTTTAAAAATACACTTTCTTCCTAGTGTACACATGACCTACATGTACGCACAGGACCCAACACAATAGGGACTGATCTCCACTGGGGCTTTTAGGTACTACTATAATATAAAGTCCCCTGCCTTCCCACTTCTCTGGCACTTCTAGCACAAACCAAGAAAATAATTGTTCCACCCCTGCTCCAGAGAGCTACTCTCCTTAGTATCCACCTATTAGAGCTATTACATCCCATCTGTATTCATTACCATATCTTCCTCATTTACTAGACATGCAGCAGAGTACCACTGAAGCTTTAGTTACATACACATTCAATTCCTTCGAGATTATCGCTGTAACTGGCAGAGTTAATGCAGCCGGCCAGGAAGCCCAAGAGCCCTCAGCGATACACCCCCTCCTCCTGCCACGGTGAACAGTTGAACTATTTGCCACCCAATCTTGCTTAAAGAGGGAGAACCCCACATGAGGCAGATGCAAATCACAGGGGGTTAAAGTAAAGGAGAAAGTCTCTGCTCCATTCCCCTTACAGTTCAGTCTACTTTAACCGCTGCTAGTCACAGTGCTTCAGCCATGATCCACCAAGCACTTAACCACGGGAGTGTCCTGGTGAATCTACCCAACGTATGGCCCCAGGTACCAGAGTATCTCAGCACCGCACAATGCATTTACCCACCAACGCCCCCACTGGGCAAGGAAATACGATTATACCCCCATTTCACAGCGGCACAGAGACGCCAAATAAAAGACCCGCTGGAGCCTGGGCACCAAGACCCAACAAGGGGGAGCCCTCAGAACGCCTACCCTGTTATTTTTAACCCTACAGCCTGAGCCCTGTGAGTCAGGTCAGCTGACCTAGGCTGGGCTCTGAGACTCAGTGCTGCAGGTTTCTTTGCAGCATAGAGATACCCTTGCCCAAGCGAAACCTATGCCAGAGCGGGGAACTGAATCCAGGTTACCCGAGTCCCAGATTAGCACCCTAGCCACTGGGCAATCTTTTCTTCTTCTAATCAACAGGACTGCTTCCATGTTTTGTTGAGTCGGGGCCTGTATGCACTGAGATGCCACAGTGATGGGTGAACCACAACCACCTTATGCGAACAGAGCCCTTGTGGAGGGCAAGGGAATGAAGCGGATTTGGAGTTTACAGGCCAAGCCCTCGGAGGTTGGCTCCAAAACACAAAATCAGACAATGTAACAGAGGTGACCTCCTGGTGGGTTTCTCAAACGGGCCCCTCATAGATGCCTTGTCCAGTTACTCCCTGAAAATTCTCCTCTAGCAGAGACACATGGCGAGACTGTTGCCATTCTGTCCATGCCTGGAAGAAGGGGGGTGTCAGAATTGGACACAAAAGGGAAAGGTGAGACTCCTGCCTGCCCTAACTGCAGTATTACTGGGAGACAGGAGTCGAGCACTTCTTCCTCTCAGGTTCCAAGATAGAACTCATTTATTCGTAGGCCTTGTCTATACCAGAGACATTGCACCAGTTTCTCTGAAGTGATTTTAAAACTGGTGTAGTTAAACCAATGCAAACCCCTAATGCAGACAAAACTCAACCTGCATTAACTCTAGCTCTAAGTCAGGTCAGCAGGCATCGACACAACTCTTCCTCTACGGAAGTGGGGTGCCAAACGTATGGCTTTCAGGCCACATCTGGTCTGCCCGAAGCATCTGAGTGTCTTGCATGACATTTACATTGTACAAACTCTCAGCTTCCATTTAAAAAAGGGTTTCTAACTTTCACGGCTATGCAGAAAGCCTTCCAAAGCGAACACTGGGCACATGGATGCAGTATTGCCTTCCTGAGCCTACAGACAGAAACAACAACTTGGAGAGGCGGAACCACCTCAATCCCCACTGGAGCACATGGGAGCATCAATTTAAATGACCCTGCTGTCAACATTGACAATTGCACTGCCTATCATTTTGGTGGATGGAGAAAAGCCCAGGGGGTTGGGTAGTGGGAAAGTATACAGGAAAAGAAATGCAGTTGGAATAATAACAGAAGAGGGAGACAAAAGAAAAGATGATGGGCAAGTGTAACACTTTGGGGGTTACCCCAGGGGTGCAGGATGAATCACTCCCACCTGTTTACAGCGTGAGAGAGCTTTGCCTATGTCCACTGCGGGAAACTCACCCAAAATTACCGTCTGCTGACAACAAAACTGCCCCACTCCAGACTCCGCAAGCCCTGTGCTTCCCTCTGCAGGCTAACAATTTGCACACCCCAGCCCTTAGGCTCCCTAAGGGAGTATCTGGGGCAAAGCAGAGAATGTGGGGCAAAAATCTATGGAAATAACCCCCAGAGTTCTGCTCTGACCCAGGGCTCAGGTTCCTCCAACCAGCCTGTACAACCCACTTTATTATACTCGGATGCCCACTCCCTCGACTTCTGGGCACCGCAATGCACACACATTCGCGGCCTCCATGGAAGCAGTGCCCCCACTTCGCTAGCTTCCACTCAGTGCAATACGCTCCTTAGCGCACAGAACTTGTCGTGTCTATAGTAAAACCAAACAGACCTGACAAAGCTTAAGATAAAGATTCAAATAGAAGCCAGGATGAGGATTGGAAACATACGGTTATAGATCAAAGAAAAACACAAAATGCCATCGAGAGCCTGTACTAATTAAGGAGTTCCTTTCCTGCCTAACAAGGTATTTCTCACGCAGTGGTCAGTCCGTCCAGTGCCTGTCCAGCCAAAACAGCTGGGATCTACTTTTCACGAGACACTCCCACTGGCAGCGTCACCTCCATAATGGAGCCCATCATGCATCCTTGTTTCTCCTATTATACAGTTCCAGATGTTTTGTCTCGTTTCATAACCAGGGCATTCCGGTAACTTCACTTGCCCATCATGGTCCCCCTATTCAAAATCCTTTTCTTGGGCTTGTTCGCACTTTGGAAAGGCCCAAGCCCACACCTTGTCTAGGCTGTCAACACTTGGCTGGGCTGGGCAGAAAGATGTCAACTGTTCTCAGTCTGGACCAAGTTAGCTCGGAGAACCACCCTGCCCCCGGTGGCCAGTTTCACCCCCAGCAGGTTTGGAAAGCGCCATTCTACATGTTACACAACTCTTCAAATATTTTCCGTACGTACATCTTGCAGTAACCATGGCAACCAGCGAGTTCTTCGTTTTTGGCAGATACCACATGGGCCCCTTCGGGGAAATACCATGAAAATGGCCATTGCAGGGGAAACGTGCCCAGCTGGGCATCTCTAGGCAAGTCCCTCGATATAGACTTGTAACCGTGTACCCCTGTCTGTTGCCAACATGGGGCACTTGATTCACAGAAAGGAAGAAGGAAAAAAAGGGGGGGCATGCATGTTTACCCACCAAGTGATATTAAAGTAAAAAAACTTGAAGAACAGTAACTATAAAGTTTAACTACCTACAAAAGCCAGATTCTACCCTGGCTCGTTGTGCAACCCTCCCATTGACATTGGGGGCATGTGGTGTGGGGAGGGAGGGGGGCCTGAATTTCTGCCCCGGCCTACAGACCAAGGACTGGAAGTGGAATTTTGCCTTTTCTACTGAATGAGCGCAATGCCCTCCCCTGGTGGCACACTGAGGAAGGGCAGTCGTCAGTGTGTTGATGGAGCTTTGATGGTCGACCCAGGATCTGACAGCTCAACCTTGCAATCCCACCCAGCAGCTGTCAGACATGACAGGGACCAGGATTGCTGGCTTGGTGGGAGACGTGTGAACCAACCAACTCTCATTTCCCCCATCCTCTGAACATAGACCTGGTTGAGGCTCTAGCTGGGACATCCCCCCTCTATCCTTTGTTTTCAGCATGGCCACAGCTCTCACTACCTATAGACCTTGGTTCACTTCTAACTTGTGGGCCTGTGATAGCCCCTCTCTCTTCCCTAAACCACCACTGCCTTTGAAGATTCCTGTGCAGGGCTCAGTGGCTCTGACACGCTGCATTTCAGCTATGGCAGGACACTAGCAGAGTCCCCAAAGGCAATTCAGGCTGCTCCAGGCAAAGAGCTGAAGCCAACCAGAGGGCAACCCGTAAAGAGAGTTTGGACAGCCTGAAAATCCATGAAGGTTTATTCTGACTGTTGCAACTCTCGTTCTGTGGCTCACTCACTGCAGATCAGCAACGTCCAATGCTGACAGCGTATAGCACTTTGCATCTGTAAGTCACAGAGCACTCTGCAAGTGCAAGTGACTGAGTATTATCCCCATTTTACAGACACGGAAGATGGGGGCACAGGAAGATAAAGTGACTTTCCTATGGGCAGAGAGGGAGTCCATGCCTGTGTGACGCTGACAGACCAGGTGCTAGCTCATGCCAGGGCCCCTAGGCCTCACTGAACACTGACAAATGCATAGCTGGAAACCATCTGGCTCACCGGTGTGTTAGCATTGTTCAAATAGGTGTTAGATTTATAAAAACTGTGTTTAGTCTCTGTGAAATGCCTGTAAACTGCTGCGTGCATTAATCCACTAACAATATCTATATTCCATGTGATATGGTAATATTTAAGCATTTGCTCTGTGACTATGAAAGTGTTTGCTCTGAAACTATAAACCCACAGTCAGGAGAAAAGCATTACCAAGTGTGAAATACTAGTTAACCACAAGAAGTGTCATCTCCTGCCCAACAAAAGAAGGCCCACAGACATCAGACAAGACTCTGTGGAACATCAGTGGACAAAAGACTTTGTTGATTGCTTCCCTCCACACCCATGAAGAGGAGATGTGCACAAACGCTTGTCCCATCCGCTTGAGCTCTGGGGGAAGGGAATAACAATCCCTGTCAAGACAAAACGGTTCCCTCTCTGCTGCTTGAACTCTGAGGCAAAGCCTTCTAAGCATAAGCAAGGGATCCCCAGCTGTTTAGCTGCCAAGTGCTGTACATGTGACTGACACATAAAGCCAACTGCAAACCCCTCATTCCCAGAACTTCTTCTCCTTACCCTTCAGAGTTCTCTTTGCCCCAGGCTATTCCTACAGACTTGTACCCATAAAGACAAGAACCAGGAATTGTGCCAACTGCTGGTAACCCAGGCAGATTCCTTTGATGTCAGAATGCCTATAAAACACTGGTCTTTGGCCTGTACACTCCATTAAAATAAACATAACTTAACAAAATTATCACAGCCTATTTCAGTTACTGCTCTTTCTTCTGCCCTTGGAGCTTTACCACTAACCTTATCCAATGCCAATTTTAGCAGCTAGCAGAAGGAATTTTTGCCCAGCTGTATGGTATGCTGATGCCAAGTTCCAACTACAATGCAGCTATAATACAAGTTTGAACAACACAAGGTGAACCCACTGGACGGTGCAAAGAAAAGTTTTAATTTATAAATTCAGCCTAATGGCCCAAGCTCACACCTCAAACATCTGTGGCAAAGACGTACTTTACCTTTGTGGTGACTACAAAGTTAGATGTGTAACCACCCATAAGATGCACTGTATCCGATTCCTCCCTCTGCGTATTTGTTTTCTAATTCTTCTTTTTATCAGATTACCTTACTTGTATACGCCAATAGATATTTCTTTAAACTGCAATCAGAATAGATGGCAAAGAAATTATGAACACCAAAGCAAAAATCCATTAAAAACATCAGAGGAACACATTAATAAAAACAGGCAAGATACACAGCTTTTGAGAGGAAATCTCAGAAATTGTTTCATTTTTCTGAGGTAGTGGGAAAAGGAAATTCGAATTGTCAATATTTTAAAGATACCTTTACCCAAGCAAAAGTCTAATCAGGGTTGCCCTTCCCCGCAAAAGGAATGACAATCACATTGGAAAACTAGTGTTTAAAAAGGATCTAACATGTTGCTTTGATTTTCAAGGCAAAAACTTTTCAAATCTTGGGTAAAACTTTCAAAATTGCCTAAGTTAGAGAGCCCAAGTCCCATTTCCAAAAGTAACTTAAGCACTTAGGAGATGAATGAGACTCAGGTACTTGTGAAGACCATAACTCTAGTCTCTAGAAATCAGGCTGTTAAATTCATATTTAGGCACCTAAAATGGAAGTGGCCCATTTTTCGAGAGTGCTGGATTTAAGCAGACTAACTTTTAGACACGCAGGTGTGATTCTTTTGAATGAGGCAACTTTCAAATCCCTGTTCAGCATAAGCCCCTGAAACGTTCCTCTTCGGCTCCCAGCCATCAAATCAGGTAGTTTTGAGTTAAGTATGTTTTCAAGGTAAGAACATATAAAGTCAGCAAGCTGAAATCTTCATTCCTTTTTAAAAAGCAATTCAAAGCTAGTGTGGGTTTAGAACATGGGCTTCTTTCCAGTTCTGAACTTTAAAAAAGCTACTCAACCAAATTACTTCAGACTTGGTTTTAGGCTTTAAGTCTCAGTGAGATCTACAAAATAAACCAGGTCTAAAGACCAATCTGTACAAAGAAGTTCCAATTTGTATCATAGTAACTGGCATATTTGTAACGAGAGAGAGAGAGACGCATTTTAAAAAAGAGACAAGGTGGGTAAAGTAACATCTTTTATTGGACCAACTGCTGTTGGTGAAAGAGACCAGCTTTCGAGCTCCACAGAGGTCTTCTTCAGGACCTGAAAAAGAGCTCCGTAGAGCTTGAAAGCTTGTCTCTTTCACCAACAGAAGATATTACCTCACTCACCGTGTCTCTATCATATGCTGGAACCAACATGGCTATAACAACACTGCTAACCATATTTTAAAGACAGACTCTAAGTACAAAAGAGACAGAGCTAAGGCAGAGGTTTCCATTTTAATTCTGCATTTCCTGATTTCTCAGTGTTTGATTTCTCAGCCCTAATGTTGCATTAATATGAGGGGACAGTAAAATGCATAGTCAAGCTTTTCCACAGTTTGCATACTCTGCTACATCAGTATGAGAGCTCCTGCTTCCTTATTTCACTGTTCTGAATTATATTTTTGGCCTGCAAAGTAAATAAAACAAAAAACTTTTTGGCACTGGTTGAAACTTTGCAATCCAAAAGTTCCAAGAAAACCAAAGCTTTTAATACACTAGTTTGTTCGTCAATAGTCTGATTTTTGAGGGACCTGACCCTGCATTTAGAGAGAGGAGCATTGCATTGACAACAATATTTTTGGTTCCTATGTGAAAACCCCTGTAATGCTCAGCTGCCAAGTCTTGAAAAAGTTCCCAGGAAACTAGCTACAGTTTGCAGAAAGTCTGTTCCTCAGCAGATCTCAAATAGAGCATTCCCTTGCTGACTTACCGCCACCTTGAAAGGAAGGGCACATCAATCGTAGTGTTTGAGAAGTTGCAGAAACATTTCAGTGGCCAGCAAAGGGCCAAATGATCCATCAAAGCCTCCCTCCATACCGAAACATGCCAGACTGAACTTCCAGATATTTTGCAGCTATCTGTCCAAGTACTCTACCTTTAATGTACTTATATAGGAAAATTTACCAGCACTTAACCAAAAACTTCCTTTCTTCTTGTGGGAAAATCCACAAAACCAACCTACCCGGCACAAGGATTATGATTAGAGGAGCTAGAACAGTCGTGCACTCTTCCACTTTCCTTGTAAGCGTGTTTTCTATTACCTCTCTCCTCCAGTAGCTGGGGTCAAAATCTGAAGTTGCTCTGCAGTAGGAAGCGTTTATATGAATTTATTGTTTTAAATAATCTATGAATTAAAGTTTAAATGACTTAGCTCTACAAAGTAGCTTTGGCAGTATCTCATATTGGCTAGGTCTCTACAGGTGTGGCCACTCCCAGCCTGCCTTGATAGACAGGTTTGGTTCTGCCTCCATTGAGCTCCAAGCACAATGGGTAAGTTCCATTGTAACACACCTGCATGCTTTCCCGCTAGAAAAGGAAATTTCCAGTAAGTTACAATTTTCTGATTTTTTGCAGGGAAATTTTGCAGATCCAGTACAATGGGATCCATTACAATAGCAGTGTGTCACCAAGGGGGAAACAAAGGATGAACAATGAGATTTATATTACAGAAACAATGGAGACCTGGGAGTTCCACTGGTAGGGTGTCCCTTGCAATGATCGTGGCTGGAAGATGACCATGGGGAAGACCAAAGACTCGGTACGTGGACCAGATCTCAGTAGACTTTAGAGAGACCAATTTGCACAACAAGCCAAGTGTACAATCATGAGTTTTGGAAGAAGGCTATAAAAGCGCTGACCCAGAAAAGGGAAGTGACAACAAAGACAACGAAAAGATCAGTGACTGGCTGGGCACAGTAAAGATAAAGAAGAGATCAGTTATCCAGCGAACACAGTAAGCAGAGCCCTTTCTCCAATGGCAAGGACCAATAAGGCCTGCACATTTAATTTATTTTAAAAACAAAACAAAAAAACACAACCTCAGTGAAGGTGTAGAAACATTATAAGGAGGCCATGCAACATTTCTTTATATGTTTCATACTAGTAGCTGAAAACTCGTGCTGTCACACAGGTGTAAATTGTAAAGGCATGTAAAAAAATATAACAATGGCTGAAAACTTAAAACTTGGATGGTAACAGACTGCAAACCCCAGAGATGACTGAACCTGGTGATATTCTGAACAAGAAGAACTCTCAGTCATGCTTGTAGCTACTCGTATTACTCCACATGGACTCAGACATTTCAGGTTTCAGAGATAGAGTGACAATGCTGGAATCTGATGATACATATTCCTCCTATCCCCCCAATTTCTTGTAACCAGCTTCATTTGAGGAATAAAGGCTGTGTTAACTCTTACCCATGACTTAGCCCTCATGAGACATGTGGTACTACCATTCCCCAACCAGACGTTAACTTTCAGAACTGCTCCTTTCTATTGTGACTGCAAACAGGATGACAACCTTTAAAGATAGAAAATCTATGGGCACTTCTGACAAGGGATCAAAAGATGCTTTGACAGGGTGTTTAGTACAAGATTTAGGTCTCAAGAGCAAGTTCTAATTGGTGTAGACTTAAGAACCATGGCATCTTTAAGAAAGCTACTTACATCTGGATGAGAGGACAGTCGCTCACTTACTGTCTCTAGTGAGCTGGAAATGGTTACCACTTGGACATTAGAGTCTGAGGTTTTAGGCCCATATCAAGACTTTAAGAACTCCAAGAAAGATAGGCTTTGGTCTTCTCTTGACCGGATCCATCCATTCCAATGGCTTACCCCAATGTCTTACCCCTAGACCGGGCCCTTGAAGATGCTCTTCTTGTGGAACATTTTCTCAAAGATAAAAGTCATGATAAATACCTCTCCTATTTTAACTGGAACCTCTCAAATGTCCTGCAGCTAGACTAACTACTCTGTGCTTGGATGTGGAATCCAGTCCTTGAGAGCAGATCCTCCTTGGACAGGAGGCATAAATGAACGGTGGTTTTGTTGTGCGAGTCAGATACAAAAACCAGGATGGGGCCACCCAACTCATTGCATTTTATTGTCCTGGAGAACACAGTAAATAGAAAGACAGTCGTGCTTCTGGCCATGGGAGAAAGTGCCCAATCATAGCTGTGGCCTATTAATCTCTTCGTATGGAATATGACTTCAGCATCTTTGCAAGATCCTGGAGGCAAATAGGTCTACTGGGGGTTTGGGGAGGAATGACAACTCAGGGCCTGAGTTTCCACCAGAACACTTTGGGAAGGAAGAAAGACAAATTAGCCTCACACTGAGCGTACCCTGATCGTACAGAATCCCCAGCCCCCTGCTATGTAGGGCAGAGGGAGAGTGGCCTCCCTGTTCTGAGATAAGGTATCAATGAGGGGGAATCTGAAAGGAGAACCACACCTGCTGCTGTATTATAGAAATAAGTCTAACACTTGAAAGGGTCACTCTTGAGATGATCCCCAGACAGGCTCCTTGAACTTTGTTGATACACCCGAAGCTCCCTCCGCCCTGCCCCGTTTCCAGGAGAGGAATGAGACACCTTCCCAGGCAGCACTCTAACCCAACTAGTGCTTTTTATGTAGCCTGTTGTAAAACTAGGCAAACGTTTAGATGAGTTGATGTCCCCCCGGAAGACCTCTACATACCCCTGGTTGAGAACCACTGCTCCAGACCCTACTGTCCAAAGTCAAACGTAAGGGAAGATTGAGAAGTACAGGTTCTACTCTGGAACTGTAAAAGTACAGGATTAAGAGTTAGGGGTATAAAAGCAATTGTCCATGAGTTCTGGAGATTACAAACCACACTCGAAACAACTCAGGAAAGCCACCATCAGATCATTGTAGCTATGTGGGAAATATAAGTCAGAGTCTGCAGAACTTCTGGGATTCTCATTACAACAGAAGCAACAATAACTGCTCGAGTCAAGGTTGCAGACCTCTGTTCATCCTAACCTGGTGTCTGGTATCCAGGTCACTCAACTTTCTGGAACTTTTGCCTTTAGAGCTGAAGCTTTCCAGGCTTAGTTACTGCCCAAAAGTGAAGCTCTCTGTTAAGTCTGAGCAAAAAAGTTCAGTCATTTTTGTGGTAGAAGGAAAGATGAACGTTCTCTTGCTAAGTGGCGGAAGGCAATCATGCCAAAATATGCATTCCCAAATGACCTGCCACACACCCACCCACCCACACTTGGGGAGCTTGGCCTCATTCACTGTGCATCACATAAGGTACAGGTAGATGGAGAACAGCTCTTCTCCTGCACAACTTAGCAGCTCCACTACCAGGCAACTGTTAAGAGGGAGTGGATGTTGTTCTCAAAGAAGAGACACGTAACATATGCTGCTGATCGGATCAGCCCTAAAAAGCTCTGGTTGCCTTACCTGACCATTATGCCCACCCCCAGATGCTGAAAATAGAATTTGGGCTCCTGCCTCTAGAGTTCTTTCTAAGCGACACCAATTGGTAGAAGCATTAGATTCTCTGACCAACCAGCCTGCTACTTTAACTAATGACTTCTGTCCTGTAATGTGTGCCACAAGAAAGTGTATAGCTAATAGGTTCTACTTCTACTAACCTGCTTCTACCTCTGAGTAAGAGAGTTTTCTCATTTTTTAAAATGATAATCTTCATTGCAGATGGTTATGACCCAATCCCCCAGCTTTTAGTAGATCTGGACATAATACCAGGATTTTTCCCACAACAGTTTTCCATGGGAAAAGTCCCCTTTCCAAAATTTTCCCCCATAAGGAAATTCCAGATCTTCTGCAAGAAATTAAAAAAGAAGTAGGCCTTTTGGCCCACTTTCAGGCCATTCCCCTCTGCCTTGCAACTTTCACTAGTTGGGAAAACTGCCAGAAAGTAGGAACAACCCCAACATGAAAAGTTTCAAAAAAGCTGTTTACCCAAAAAATTGCTTGGAAACTGACGTTTTTCATGAACAATTTTGTTCTCAACTAAACCTTTTTCCAAAGGAAAAAACAGTTTCCGCTGAGAAGTTTCTAGCCAGCTCTAGCCTAGTGATGCAAGCTTCACAGCATCTTGGGAGTCAGACGTGATTTTTTTCACTTCTATTAATTTTATTAATGGATTACATTAAGTGAAGTAAAGCAAAAGGAAGCCCATTAAATGAGCACAGGAGCTTTGAGCGACAGAAAAGCGAGACCTTGACCTGAACTCACCTCTTTGTGGGCAGATTCACCCGAATGAGTTACTTCAGAGACTGGTATTTAAAACCATTTCATTTTCAGCAAGATTGTAAATAAAATAAGCTCCTACCTTCAATACATTACGACTTAAATTTTAAGTCAGGTAAGGACAAGGTGGCCTTTTACACATGATAAATAAGTCAGCTTTTATACACACACACTTTAAAATAAGCCTGCAAATATTAAAACACAGGCTTTTAAAATAAATAAATAAAATAAGATTCACCCCCACTGGAACAATCATTCTCTGTTGAAACACATTTCCCTCCCCACTTCAGACATCTGGTCACCATATCGCAAACTTCAAGGCTATTAAAAGGTATCCTCCCCACCAGCCAGTTTTATTGGACATATTTTAAAAACCCACCACCTTTGTGATGGATTTGAAAAAACCCAATAAAAGATGTGTGTACACATCTAAGTGGCATCACCATTCTGAAAAGTCATATTTCTATCTCAGTTTTTCTTTAACCTACTGTTATAAGCACATCGAAGGTTTAGACATATCTTTTCCCCCCAAGGTGCTTACTCTGTGCATTTGACTCACTGTGTTCAGACGGTTCTCCATTGTAGAGTCGGGCCCTTCTCTATCTGTGTGGGTCTTTCACACACTAGTAAAGGGAGGTGGCAGTTGAAATTATGTATGAAAATTTGATTGTAAAATAAATCAAAATTAGGGCTCAGGTGCAATGACAAAAACTACTTGTAACTCCTGTTTCAAAAGGGACTCAATTTCAAGCTGATCACGTCCCTTTAAACTCTGCAAACTTCATTAAGAGATGTAGGATAGTCTTGTGCCAATTAATCTTGGTGTCTGGTACCAAATGGGATACAATGGACATCAAAGCATTCCTAAGATTTGCTGGTGAAGATGGATAGGCAGCAGTCTGCACTCCCTCCCACCTTCCCCCAACACACACACACACACACTCACTCACTCACTCTGCTGGTTCTCAGAGGACTGGTGGCCAGAAGAATACTATTGCTACTTTCCAGAGATTTTTCTTTCGCTCTAGAGGTTTGTTTCAATTGAAATTTGAGGGCTTGGATCTTCCCGCTAATCTTCTTCTAATCAGTTTAACTGGTCACAAATGATCAGTGCGCCCAGATTTCTCAGACTTTCATCCCAACATTGGCACAAGTCAGATCAAATGTTTAGAAGTGATGAGGGGGCAGGGAAGAGGAGAAAGAATTGTTCTCTTAATGGAGCTCTACAGCTACCTCCATCTGGGGTGGCCAGGTGCCAGGTTTTCAACCAGACTTTGGGGACCTGACAGTGTCCAGTCAGATCTACACCCAAAGTCCAATTACTGCAGGCAGGGGAGGTGGGGAAGTGCCGGGTCATGACCCACGCCAAACTCTACTCAGCCGGCGCTGCCTCCTACCTGCATCAAGTAGCTGCAAGTCCCAGCCCCTGCTTCCCAGGTGAGTTCCTCCCAACCCAGGAGGTGCGGGGAGGGGAGACGGGAAAAGCAGTGAGCAACGGAGGAAGGGGGGGAAAGAGGAGCAAATGGGGGCACGGCCTTGGAGGGAAGGGGCAGGGGCGGGGAGATTCCAGCACTTGTGCTGGAGTGTCCGTTTTTTAAATATTACAAAGTTGGGAAACCTATCTCATAAAAGGACAGTTCATTGCAATCAAGATAAGCCAAACTTTTTCATCCAGTAATGAGAGAATCGTCTTCTCTGCCCCTTAACAGCAAAGAGTATTTTCTCTTGCACATTCCTCTGCCTCCAGTAATCTTGTGAGAACCTAGAGAGACTGCAATTCTGAAACCTGAATCTTCCCTGCTGGCAATTCTGCAGGCTTGCTGGAAGCAATGGCCAAGAACATTTGGTCAGCATCCCCGAGCAGTGTTCCACAGGACACCAGAATAGAGTTTTCTATAGCAGCATCTTGCCTCAGCAAGGTATGTTGCTCAGCAAGGGCTGAGACACATCAGTGACTTGGGAGTGGCAAATGCTGCAGCAAAGATGTACTCAGCACCAGCATGTGTGCAAGCCTTGTCCTAGTTGCTGGAACTGGAGTAGAGTTCCAGCCACCGATGCAGCTGCCCCAGTGCAGACAAGGGGAGCAGTGATTTGCACGAGCGGAACTTAGTCATGGAGTAGTTGCAGCTTTCTATATCTATCCCTGGGGTTTGCATAGGGGCAGCCACCCCAGCGGCTGGCCATTGGTTGCTCGAAATTGATTTCATTCTTAGTGTAGACAACACCACATCCCTGGATGTCAGAACTGGTCTGAGGTGCGGAAGTACTGGCAGGTTCCTGATGGAATTCACTACCTTTTTCCCAAAGGACCATGGGACTGATACTGGCCCATGAGATGCTCACAAACAGGCAAGAAGAAGGCTTAGGAGACTGGTCTCATCCAGGTTAGGTTCAGATGTGGGGTTGCAGATTGAGCTAAAGGACAAAGCAGAGCTAGGGATGATGGTGCTGAAATACCATGAGCTGTTCTCAGAGGTCAGGGGCCAAGTCTTCCATTTCCACTGCCTCAGGCTATATTTGCCAAATCTGGAAAATGGATCCCTTTGGGCTTTGGTTCCAATCCAGACTCAAAACCATACAGGTAGGGGCCAGATCAGAGGCACAGAAGTTAGGTGGTTCAGAGTTGGGGTTCCAGTTTAAGCCAGAGATGAGCCTCAAGTCCCAGCTGATGAACAGCACCTCAAACAAGTCAGCTTCCCTGGTGCTATCCTGTGGCATCAGCACTAGGCAGTAGGCCAAGTCTTGACAGGTGGGACTTAACCCATGTCCTTCTGGCCTAGTGGAGGAAACACTACATGTTAAACCACACAGACAACAACACCCTCAGCAAGTTCGCAGATGACACTAAACTGGGGGAAGAGGTAGATATGCTGGAGGGTAGGGAAATCATGGAGCAGATCTTCAAGGAATCAATTTTGAAGCACTAAGAGGAAAGTTATCAGGAATAGTCTGCATGGATTCACCAAGGGCAAGTCATGCCTGACTAACCTAAGTGCCTTCTATGATGACATAACTGGCTCTGTGGATGAGGGGAAAGCAGTGGACGTGTTATTCCTTGACTTTAGCAAAGCTTTTGATACGATCTCCCACAGTATTCTTGCCCTCAAGTTAAAGAAGTATGGGCTGGATGAATGGACTATAAGGTGGATAGAAAGCTGGCTAGATCGTCGGGCTCAACGGGTAGCGATCAATGGCTCCATGCCTAGTTGGCAGTCGGTATCTAGCAGAGTGTTCCAAGGTTCGGTCCTAGGGATGGTTTTGTTCAATATCTTCATTAATGATCTGGAGGATGGCATGGATTGCACCCTCAGCAAGTTTGCAGATGACTCTAAACTGGGAGGACAGGTAGATACGCTGGAGGGTAGGGATAGGATACAGAGGGACCTAGACAAATTAGAGTATTGGGCCAAAAGAAATCTGATGAGGTTCAACAAGGAAAAGTGCAGAGTCTTGCACTTAGGACGGAAGAATCCCATGCACTACTACAGGCTGGGGACCAAATGGCTCGGCACCAGTTCTGCAGAAAAGGACCTGGGGATTAGTGTGGATGAGAAGCTGGATATGAGTCAGCAGTGTGCCCTTGTTGCCAAGAAGGCTAACAGCATATTGGGCTGTATTAGTAAGAGCATTGCCAGCAGACTGAGGGAAGTGATTATTCCCCTCTGTTAGGCACTGGTGAGGCCACACCTGGAGTACTGTGTCCAGTTTTGGTCCCCCCACTACAGAAGGGATGTGGACAAATTGGAGAGAGTCCAGTGGAGGGCAAGGAAAATTATTAGGGGGCTGGGGCACATGACTTACGAGGAGAGGCTGAGGGAACTGCGATTGTTTAGCCTGCAGAAGACAAGAGTGAGGGGGGATTTGATACAGCCTTCAACTACCTGAAGAGGGGTTCCAAAGAGGATGGAACTTGGCTGTTCTTAGTGGTGGCAGATGACAGAACAAGAAGGTCTCAAGTTGGAGTTGGGGAGGTCTAGGTTCGATATTAGGAAACACTATTTCACTAGGAGGGTGGTGAAGCACTGGAATGGGTTACCTAGGGAGGCGGTGGAATCTCCATCCTTAGAGGTTTTTAAGGCCCAGCTTGACAAAGCCCTGACTGGGACGATTTAGCTGGTGTTGGTCCTGCTTTGAGCAGGGGGTTGGACTAGATGACCTCCTGAGGTCCCTTCCAACCCTAACCTTCTATGATTCTATGTCCATGTTGGCTGGAGGGCAGGGGGTTAAATACTTTGCTTATCTCCGGCTGCAGTTAGAGTCATACCTAATTTCAGCAATGAAACCCAACCAAGCCATTTGCAAGCCCACAACATGAGCCTACACTAGGCAAGCCTCGCTGTCCCCAGGAAACACAATGACAGGTGTGCCATTGTAGAGAAGGTTACACCACCGTGATGTCTAACAACACTCAGAGTGGATGAATCTTTGCTAGCACGAATGCACCCTTCCAGACAGACAGCAAACTCAATGTGAAACCAAGCAGGCACTGGGCCCTTTGCAGACTATTAGGAATCAGTCTTAGTGAAGTCCTAGGAAACGTAATTGTTTTATTTTGGGCATCCAAGACCCTTTGGTTTCTATTGTACGTGCAAGTTTGCCAGAAAACAGTTGGTAATGACATGCCAATGCTGCCTCTGTAACTAGGGAAGAAAGCTACGTGCATGTTTCTGCTGGGCTTGTTATGCAAAAGATCATTTCTTCCCTTCCTAGAATCAAAGGGGGAAGTTCCCTTCCCAACATACTGCTGCCTAACCCCCACAATGTTCCTTATCGTACGCAGGGTATTCGCTAGCTACATGTAAGCAATTGGCACCATCTTCCTTATTCGCTTGTGAACATGAAATACCCCTCCCTGTTCAGAAATGCTTCAGATATTTACAACCAGAGCTTCAGGGTAAAACAAGCTGTGCCTTCCCACCTAACCAGTATGGACATCAGGGGAAAGCAGCAAGCGTGAGATTCCACATTATTAACATGTACAGGATTGGGTCTCTTACGAAGCCATGCCCAGAATTATCACACATTTTCAGTTGCTCCGCCGGCTGGTCACCTCAAGAAAGTTGCCTCCATTTGTTCGCCTGTCCAGGCTCAAGAAAATTGCACCACGTAGCTTACACTGTTTTTTCAATTAATATTGCTAAACTGGTACAAACCCCTCTGTGGGCAGGTATTCTGGTTTCAGAGTGGCTTATTTTGGATTATCTTATAATCATAAGACATACAATGATCTAAGAGAAGCAGAAATCCAATGCACTTTTTGCATTAAAATTAAAAAAAAAAACTTAAGGATGTGTTTAAACAAGCCACAGAAATCAGACATGGAAAATGTTTAATAGGGCATCTAGTCTATAACCTAGAGACTAGCTCTGCTCCCTAGAGGATACTGTCAAATGCTTTGTCCTGTCCAGTTACAACACAAAACCAGGGGGCTTTTGCCATTTCCCCTGCACTGTGAAAGACTATTCCAGAGCTTAAACGGACAACAGAAAAGGTTAGCCTGAATATCCGGAAACATTTCCTAAGCATCCAATAACTCCTAGCTCTCCCTGGGAGCATTCAAACTAAGTCTCAGCCCTCTATACATATATTTTCTTTAAGACTTTCCTCTTCAACCATTTTCCTTCAGTCCTTCAATTATTTTTGATTTTCCTTCTCTGTTTTCATTCCAATTTGGAAAAATCTTTCAGGTATTAAGTTTCCCACAACTGCACAAAGTATTGCAGGTGTGCTCACCCCAGGGACACAGATAAATGCACACTCTGGCTACTTGACCACAGCCTTTATGTTTCTACATTTGCAGCTCAAAATTGCTTTCTCTTTTTACTCAATTATTGGATTGCAAGCGCCTACCTAATCTGTAGTTCTGTCACACCCCTGGCCTCTTCCAGCATTATGGCTGCCTCAATTTCTCCTTCCTATTGAATAGATGCATTTGGGATTTATATATATTTCCTTACAGCGAACTCATTTTTATGTTTTACTTATGATCCTCAGTTCTTCAGCGCCATTTGTATTGCTTCCCCCCTCCTCACTGGTCTTTGCACCACCTCCCAATTCAGTGTCTGGATTTTGTTATACTGCGTCTTATTCCCTCTTCTAGACCATTAAAGATGATAAATGAGATAGAATTGAACCACTGGCCCTACTAGACTCTTCCAACTTAAAATATATGGCTAGCTATTCTCATTCACTTTGTTCCTTCTCATATTTTGAATCATATGAACAAGCTCATACTCAAGCCAATTTAATTAATTCAGGTAAGATTTCATGAGACACCATTAAACGTTTTCACAAAGTCCCAATATTTTATTCCTTTTTTATCCATTGACTGTCTGTCTATCTCGGTTTAACTAGCTGTTGTAAGTCTGACATAACTTCTTCAAAACGCAGGCTTTTTACTGCTCCTGGTTCCTTCCTGCTGCTATTTTAAATACCATCCAGTATTTTAAAACTCTGCTCCAGCCCGATCCTTACACTGAGTCCATTAATGGGGTATCTATACGCTTTCCAGGGGAACACGAAGTGACGTGACATACATCTGTTGTGTGGGGGGTCTTTCCCATTTCCTCTCATGAGAGGGACAAATTGCCTGGGGATTTTGAAAGAACTATACCTATGTTTTGCCAGCTGTCGTAGCTCACCGAAGTACATGGGCAAAATGTGAAGACTGGGCTAGGTTTCGGGCTCAAGGCCCTCCATGAAATTGGACTAGGCTCCTCTTAAGACATAAATTCAGTTCCCCAAGCACCCTACAAATATTTCAGAAATAGCTGGGGAAGCACAGAACTACTTGCAGAGTGGGTTGCTGTTTGTGCAAATGTGCTGTCCTGGAAGGAAACTTGAAGAACAAGTCCCCTTTTATAATGTATTCTATGCTGGCAAGATGCCTATAAATTAGGAGGAATTCGGGGAAGAGCAACATAAAAAGCCTAAGGGTCTGAGGGATTAGTTTAGGAGGAATGGATTGAGAGCTAAATGTGTGATCCAGTGCATGGAGCACTGGACTGGGAGTTGGATCTGGGTCCTCTTTGTGGTTCTGCCCCTTGCTCGTCATGTATCCTGGGCAAGTTACGTGCCTTCTGTGTCTCCATTCCCCACCCTTGCAAATGGGGAATCTATTTCCCCACCTTGGTGCAGCAGTTTGACTTTTACAGACTAAAAGTACTAAGCGCTAACAAACACTTCTGGACCACATGACAACCCCACTGTGTGATAGAGGAACAGAAGTCTACACGTAATTGAATAGAGAAGAGATGCTAGCTGGAGTGATGGGGTGACAGGAAGGGGGACAAATTTAAGACACAGTGGGGGGAGGGGGGGGAGAGAAAGTGTCCTGATTCTGGTGTATTCTCCAAAAGGACGTGACAGAAATCTCATTGTCAAAGATATTCTCAACTGAACAAATCACTGAAGGCCCCACCGCAGTCATTGCTGCACAAGGCAGAGTTGCAATGGACTAGCTGACCCAATTAGTCTTTTCTTTCTGATATATTTCTGTGTTTGTGACTCTGAAGACGTGTGATATTACGCCCTTCGTGCTTCACTTGTCTGCAGCCACCCTGTTCAAATAAAAATGGCAACAAAGCAAGACGGCAACAAAGTGTGCATATGAGACTGTACCATTCATTGAAGTACTGGATTAGGAAAGGCTTGCTCTGTTACCACTGGCTGTTTGGTCTCATCCTACCACCCTCCATCACTGCTATCGTTCAGCAGCTCGGGCTCCTTTCTGTTTTGCGTCTCATCACCCTTTTCCCACCTGTGTTTCCTCTATCCTACATTTCCCTTGCACCCCGATGAGTATCTATAACATATTAACAAGTGTGTGTGGTATAAAATGAAAATTGAAACAAGGCATCTTGTGATGTTCCCTTCTGGTGTTATCCGGACCGGTGATCTGCTAGGTCACTCCAATCCTTGACTCTGGGAGCCAGCCTTACCCTGCTCTGCTGTGAGAGCCCCCACTCCTGTGCTGTTCACGCACAGCCTCTGGCATGTAAGCTGCTCCTTAGATTGTGAAACCGAATGACCCTAGCCAATATCTCCGGTCCCAGACACTACCCTAGAAACCTCCATCTTGCAGTGCCCAGTTATGCCTGCTGGAGGTGCAAGCCTATATGAGTTCATCAATTTAACAAAGAAATTGTTATGTACCAGGCTTGTTATCCCAAGGGGAAACTCTGACACACTTCAAACCAAACACACTGCTTCAGGTAGCATAAACAGATTTATTAACTACAAAGATAAATTTTAAGTGATTATAAGTAAGTCAGATTTCGTCAAATGAAATAAAAGCAACACACATTCTAAAATGATTTTAACACTTTCAATGTCCTTACAAACTTCGGGCATGGCTACACTTGCAGATGTAAAGCGCTTTGAGTTAAACCAGCCTTTGGAGAGCGCAGTAGGGAAAGCACTGCAGTCTGTCCACACTGACAGCTTCAAGCGCACTGGCATGGCCACATTTGCGGCACCTGCAGCAATGTTGGGAGCGGTGCATTATGGGCAGCTAACCCAGCATGCAAGTGACTGCAACGTGATTTTCTAATGGGGGGGGGGGTGAGGGTGGAGTGTGACAGGGAGTGTGTTGTGTGCATGTGGGGGGAGAGAGAGTGGGTTTTTGGGGGGCTGAGAGCATGTCAGCATACTGTCTTGAAAGTTCAGACAGCAGCAGACCCCCCCTCCTCCTCCCGCCTCTCTCTCTCTCTCTCACACACACACACAGCATTCCACACTAATGGTTGCTTTGTCTCGGAGCAGATAAGCAGCCGGCTGTCAGAAACGGAGCTTTGGAAGGGCATATCTGCATTCCTGCAGTGATTCAAAAACAATGACAAGAGTGGCCACTTGACTTAAGGGGATTATGGGACATTTCCGGAGGCTGATCAGAGCACAGTAAAGCAACACCTCGTTCACACTGACACCCGGGCATTTTAGCCAAGGTGCAGCAAATGTTATTCCATTCGCCGAGGTGCAGTACCAGAAGCACTCTACCTGCGGAGTCAGAGCACTCTACGTGCCTTGCCATTGTGGATGGGTAGTGAGCTAAGCTGCCCACGGCTGCTTTAATACACTCTAACTCACAAGTGTAGCCAAGCCCTTAGATGCTTCTCACCATAGGCTGGCTGGTTGCTCTTCAGCCAGGCTCTCCCCTTTGATCAGCGCTTCAGTCACTTGGTGTGGTGTCTGTAGATGTAGGTGGGGGAGAGAGAGAGAGAGAGCGCGAGCATGGCAAATGTCTCTCCCATTTATCACGTCCTTTCTTCCCTCTTGGCTTTGCCCCCCCTTCAGAGTCAGGTGAGCGATACCTCATCACAGTCCCATACGGACCAAAGGAAGGGGGGGTGACTCACTGGAGAGTCTAACAGATCCTTTTGTTGTTGCCTAGGCCAGTGTCCTTTGTTCCTGTGAGGCTGGGCTGGGTTTGTCCCATACATACCCTGATGACGTGTGAACTGCCCCTCTGTTCTTGGAGAGTTTTTACCTGGGCTTGCTTTAAGCCATGAGGACATATTTTCAACCTCATAACTATATACATGAAATTATAACCTATAACATGACTGTAACAATCACTATAACAACCCTGCTCAGTGCATCATGAGCCTTCCGAAGACACCCAACATGACAAACTTTGCATTGGATACCACACAATCATTTTATAAAGATGAACATGGGGGTGCAGGGGGTTCCCCCGAGGTATACAGCGTCACAGCATCTGTCTGCCATCACACCGGACCCTTGCCTTGTATGTGGTTATCCCTTCCCCACATCTTTTACCCGCTCTTGCGACTTTTCGGAGCGCTCGGTCCTTGGGGCAAGCACTGTTGTCCTGTAGGACTGTGCCATGAGTAGCGCTTTTTGGGCACATCTGCAGTTCACTGTTACAAGCACGGAAAAGTCGTGTAAAAGTTGTTGCCTTTCTGAACCCACCGTCAGACACCTCCATTGTCTCTGCTGCCACTTGGCAAAGCTAAGTTCCAGAGATTCCACTCAGTGCCACTGATGTTACTCAGAACGCTATGGACAGCAGTGAGATGGGCCAGAATCACGTCCAACCAAGGCTGCAGTGGCCAGGGAAAGTTACGAGAAGCAGCAGCAGCAAGATGAGTAGCTGTTATACATGGGGAAGATGATGCAAAAGCAGAAGCTGTGGACAAATAGTAGAAATCTTTCTTCCTCTCTTCACACAGCAGCTGGGAAAAACACAGTGCAGCAGAGACCCAGCCTGTCTGCGGTGGCAGGAGACACTGGAGCGGAAGATGCAGACACCTCCCTCTTCCTTCCAGAGAGAAGCTTCATGATTATCAGACCTTTAACTAGCCAGAAATCAACACAACACACACCATTCCCCGGCAGGATCAAGACAGCACCTTGGTAGGAACCCTAGCACCTGTCACTCCAGATCCTAGAATAAGAGGGGGCTCTAGGTTTCTCTGGCCCACACTAACAAGCCCCCCATCTGTGCCTTTTACAACTTCTCCTGGCTAGCGGGTGTTTGGCAAGTTCTTCAAAACTCCCAAGATGCGCCTTTAGCCTCAGCAGCATGGCAATTCCACATTTCCAATACTTTGCTGAGTCTTACCCTTGCTTACAAGTGGGGTAAGCATCAACAAAGCCAGCTGTGAGTTTCTTTGGGGTTTGCACACATGGAACAATCTTGGTTATTGAAATCAGTACAAACTAATCCTCCTGAGAGACCAGGCCTCAGATAAATTGCACATGAGCACATCCTGTTCTTTGTGCTTAATGCTGAAGTGACTGAAGACCTGCTCGTGTAGCTTTCTGCTTCAAAATTCCAAATCAGAAGCATATTGCTACCAGGAGAATTTCCACTTTTTCAAACCTAACTTGTAAGCTTTTGGAGGGCAGGGCTGTATTTTTCTATGTTTGTACAGCACCTATCACAATGGGGCTCTGACCTCATCGGTCTGTAAGTGCTACCACAATACAAGTGTTAAATAAATAATAATTCTTCATTGCCAAGGAGTGGACAATCAGATAGGTTATTATCCTGTATCTACCTTCTGAGAGTCTACGCTAGGTTTTTCTCTCGCTGAAATACTCTCTAGCCTAAAGCCACTTTTAAAAATTTTCAGTGGAGATCACTCAGTTGGTCTGACAATTTTCAGGAGTATGAGAAAAGGCCTACATCGATCCAAAATAGTTTTGAATAAAACGCTTTTCAAGGAGTTCTGAGAGAGCGAGAGTAGCTGCAAAGTTTGTTTGTTTTTGGTTATATCACGTTACCAGGCAAACATGAACAAAGACAGAAAGGAAAATGTTTCACTGTTAAAGGAAAATCAGTTTTAATATTAAAGATTTCAAGCCCCACAAATAAACGCCATCCAGGCACAGCCGCAAAGAAACGGTTCACGGAAACTTTAACACTAAACGAGTCTGATATAATCTATAGCCCACCACCATATATTCAAAACTTCAGCTAAAATAATGTATCTTCACAAAAGCTCTTCCTAGTTTAGTAGAAAGCTTGTTTCAATAACGCTAGACTTCAGAGTGTCACCGCTATATAAAACCTGCCTGTTTTAATTTTTTAGTTCATCAGAACATTTCCTAGTTTCCAGGATAATTAAACCCATTCCCTCATCCCCTTCTCTACAATGCCAAGGCCCAGTGTGGAAGAGGACAGAACTCCCAAAGCCCACTCTGGAATGTTCAAACCCTTAAATGCTTGGCATCTCTCTTTAAAAGAGAGAGTTTATTTTAAAAGCCGCTTTAATAGCAGCTGGGAATTACCACGGAGGCACTTTGTTATGCGATTTCCCAGCTGCTGACCCTATTCACAAGAACAAGGCCTGATGCATACTCCCAGCTCCAGAACGTGTGCTGCAGGCCGATCTTACAAGGCCGTCTATAATGAGCAACATAAGCTGTTGAAAGAGCTAGTTCTGCACTCCGGCTGCCCCTTTTACCACATTCAGGATCCCTTTTAAAGTCCTGTTCATCTTTTTGCATCCCTGCTAGCTAGTTCAATTGCAAGATTACCGTAACACTTGCTCAATTGTCTTTCAGACATTCACTGGAAAAAGTTGTCGTCCTGCACTTCGCCCAGGCACAGTGGAGAAGGGTTGATTTTAAACGGCAAATGTCAGCATTTTATGTTTTATTGCAAGAAGCTCGTTTTATATATACAAGAGCACCTACGCATACCAAGTACGCAGATGGCATTCACGGCTATGTAAGGGCATTTATTTCCTTGCCCAGGAGCGGTCCTACATATTAATAACTGCTCCTGATGGCAGACTCTCCTATTAGGACGGCACTGCACGACCCGTATGGAAGAGACCAAAAGAGGCTGCAAGTAGACGCTGAATGGCTCGTGACACTCACCCCAAGAACAGGACAATGCCAACCGGAAAACAGAGGTCACTGAGGGCTGTTTTCCCTGTGCTGACACCTCCCTCCCCCACCCCACATCTCAAACTTTTTCTTAACATAAAGCATCTTAGCAGAGATCAGCTCGTGGGAAGCCTCCCACTCATCAGTCCCATTTGCAATCATGCAACACCTCCTTCCGTGAAAAGGTATTCACGGTTAGCTTTAAACAGAAAACAAACAAACAGTGTAATGCAGGCAGTGTTCTGCCACTGTTAAGAAATATTAATCACCATCCCCTTTTGGCTCATCTTTTCATTCACTGCCTCCTCCCCATCTGTTCTGTTCCTGCCATCCCTCCTCCACCACACACTCCACCCTGCTGCCTGAGCCTCCACATCTTTCTGGCATATACCGTACCACTTTCGCCTTCCCCCTCGCACATGCTGCCCTTTATCCCTTCACGCGCCCCTCCTACTGGATAACTTCAGACTCAGAGGCTCCTTTTCCTTTCCAAGGCAGCAGCAGGCACGGGAGGAGTATCAGGCTGGCTCCTTGTTAGCTGCCGAGCTGATAGGAAGCCCGCTGGGCTGCAGAAGCGGCTGGCAGTGTTGCCATGTTACCTGCCAACTCCCCATGGACCCCCCAACAAGCGCACCATACCTGGGGACTAAACTGGCTTTCCTTATCTTCACAGCCCTTCGTGGCATCCCCACCGGCCCAAACGAGCCCGGGTCTCGTCTCCTTCTATTGCCCCTTCCACGCTACCATTTCCCACATCCTCTCCCTCCCCCACCCGCTCCTGGGTCAGAGGTATATTGCCCCACTCCTTCTGCACAGGGCAACTGCCTCCACTCAGAGGAGAATGGGTGCTTTGGATCCTCAGGGCCTAGAGCCACAAAGCAGCAGATTGGCGAGCCTGCCAGGCAGCTCCCCGCCCCAATAAGTCAGAGTGAAGAACCCCACAGACCCCGAGCTTTCCAAGTTCCCGCGGATTAAATGCACTTGAGTAGCTAGAAGGGAGGAGCAGACACGTATCACTCATGCAACCAGGGAGAGAGAGCTCACGGCTTAAAGGAAGGCATCCTGGTGAACTCGAGGCCCAAACCTTTACCCCCACCATGATGTCTATGGGAGAGTGGGAAAGTTTGGCTAGTTTTCCCTCTCGGTTCTTCTTTAAAAAGTCACCCTAAGGAAAGAGATTCTAGGAACAGCTAGAGACCCCATTCTGATCCACCGCCCTCCCCACCCCCCTTTCTGTAAGTCAGACTCTGATCTTCTACTGCAGGTTTCTTTCTAAAGGTTAATCCACTAGTAATTGCACTTGTTTCTAACCCATACTTGCCTGCCTTGACTACAGCCATCAATTATTTTCTAAGTTCTGTGCAAGGCTGCAATGGTAAATAGCAAACGCCTGCCTAGGGAGATCAGCATCACAGCAAGAAAGAGACGTAAACAGCACAGCATTAGCTTAGTTAGTTTGCAAACAAAAGCCTGAAACACTAGCTCAGGGGGATGCAAACTTCTCCCATCCCAGTCAATGTGGTGTTAACTCTGAAGCTGAACGATGACTGTTTACCTCAATGCTTCCTCTTATTTCACTAATATTTTAGTAGTAACATTTAGATAATGGGGGTTTACCCTTTGTTGCTTGATGCAGCAGCAGCTATTCTAATAGCGAATGTAACAAAGGTAGGGCTGCTCTTTAATAATCTTGTATCTGCATCTGTCGCATATAATGGAATGGTTACTTCACCCTGTGGGTCTGTCTGGGTTGCATCTTGGGGGAGAGAGGGGAGATTGAGCAAGAAGCCTTACTGGCTCCAGCCTGCTCTCTTTGGGGAGCACTCAACCCAGTGTGAACAGGGTGGGTCAGAGAGAGAGAGAGAGGCCAGACCGAGTACCCCAGACACACAGGACAATCAGAGCTCCGCTAGGAGAACGTCAATAGGTTCCGTTCAGTTACAGGAAGAGAAGAGGAAAACCTGTTTAGCTCAGTTTGTAGTGAAGGGCAAGATTAGAAGAGACTACGTTCCCACTGCTAAATAAAAACCCTTAGTTTTAAGAAGGCTGTTAGTCGCTATCCATGCTCACAGGTTCCTGACAGGAGGGCAGGCAGGTGCCTGGAACCCAGTCAGGCCTGCAGTTTGATCAGCGGCTGGTGATGTACCCAGGTCCTGGTCTGAGTGTGGTAAAATTATGAGATTTCCCCCCCAAGACAGGAAAAGGCAGGGGGCTGACCACCTGAAAGGGTGCACTCAGAGACCAGAAGGGAGGAAAAGACGGAGCTAGCCCTGTAACCATGATGGGAGTCTGGCTGTTTCTGGGGGGGTCTCTCCTCTCAAAGCACCAGAGAACCTGCCCCTACTTCAGAAAACCACCACAGATGCCCCCTGAGTGCAGAGGCCTTTCCTGCCCCTCACTTTCCATGGATCCGCCATCTTGGCCGCCAGTAAATGACAGCTATCCAGAGGGGAGGAAAGATCACGGTGTGCTGCTGGGGAAACGAGAAGAGGCCGGGGGAGGTGACAGCACAGATGAAGAATCCGAGCAGGAAGGGTGGGTTTGGAATACAGACACGGCCGCTCTCTGCCGCGCAGGGAGCTCCCAGGCCCCGTGCCTGCTCAAAGGCAGTAGGGCGTGGGCAGGAAGCGAACAAACAGGTGCTTTCACTCTGCTCCCGCTTGCCTGGCAGCTCTTGCTGCCTCCACTGAACACACTAAACCCACCTGCACCAGACGGCCTCCCAAGAGAGCAGCTCCTGACTCATCTGTAACAGGGCCATCAGCAAGTCACCTAGTCCTAGAGGAAGACTGACAGATACACGGCTGATATTTAGCTGACTTTTGAGGGCTGGATTTCTCTCTCTCTCTCTCTCATACACACACTCACTCACTCTCTCCCCCCTTCCGTGGCATGATCTAACAGGAAAAAAAGTTACGGAAAAATGGTGAGAACAAGAGGAGAAACCTTGACTGACAGGCTTAAAAAAAACTGCGGGGGGGGGAGGAGGGACGGGACACAACCACCATGGCTCCAAGGAAAGGTTGCTTGGCACCGAAAGACACAGGCATTCCCGTTTAGTACCAAACTCCCCAGGGCACCCTCCAAGTGTTTATTCAGCAACTTCTACATTTTCTTCTCAACGAGCTGGCCTGGTAAACTGTTGCCATGAGGGACAATCTGCGTTGGGAGCCACAGCCGCTGAGACCGTTAACTCTGTGGTGGAACGCCACACAGCAATACACAAGGCACTCAAGGAACAAACTCAGCTCGGACCATTTTAGAGCGCCCAGTTCTATTGCTATGACAGCAGCTTCTCCCTGCTGCTATTACAACCGTTTGCCTATGCACAGCAAGACAAGCAATATGTTAATTATCTGCTAAACAGCAAAGCCTAGAGCCCAAATATAGTCAGGCCCCCATTGTGCTATGCACTATACAGACACACACAAACTGAACAGCTTATAATGTTAACAGAACAAACAAAAGGTGGAATGGGAAACTGAGGCACAGAGAAAGGAAGTGACTTTCCCAAGGTCACCCAGCAGGTCCGTGGCAGAGATGAGAACAGAACCCAGGTCTCCTGACTTCCAGTCAAGTGCCCTCCCCAGGGGGTCATGCTACCTCTCAGCAAGCAGAGAGTACCCCACAACCTGGTCAAGAATACTTGTCCCCTATATTTGCCCCCAGTTCTTCAAACCCCCATATGTCTTGCCTCTGAACAGGGAGAGGAGGAAACCCCTTTCCCCTGATGCAGTAAGTGTTGACTCCTTGCACATGTGCAGATTTCCACGACAGAAGCAGAGAACAGCTACTCATGGTAAGAAATACAGATATAATCACCTCCTTGCCAATAAAAGCAAGCCATCACCTGCACTCGGAAGTCCCTTGCCACGGCTGCTTCAGGTCTGTAACATACAGAACATTTATAGGGTATGAAAAATACTGGACTGGTTACACAGTGTAAGCTGGAGGGATCTGGTCTCATGACTCAGCTCAGTGCGGGAAGCAGCTCTTGGCTCCCGTAGTCCGGCCCTCCGGAGTGGTGATCCCAGCTCTGCCAAGGACTTGCTGTGTGACCTCGGGCCAGACGCGTGACCTCATCTGAAAGACGGGCAGTAAGAGTGACTTGCGTCTCGGGTGGGGTTGGGAGGATGAAGTGTCTGTGGTGCACTTTGAATAATAAGTGAAGCTGTGTGAGGGATCTGGCTCCCGATTTGGGTTTTTAGTTTCATTCACACACACACACCTCTCTCTCTCATTACAGAGGGGGGAAAAAGACTGTTAGCTGAAGGTTTCTGCAGCTGGCTTACCAGCCCCAGACAGGGCTAGCCGTCCTATGAACTAAGAATGTGGCTTTTGATCGCAAGTGCTCAGCTCACGGAAATCACACAAGCAGGCTGTAGGAAGACAAAAAAAAAAAAAGAGCTCTCTTATAATTCAAAGTTGGTTCCTGTACGCACATAACACAACCTGTATCTGCCGCTGTTTTGCCCACGAAGACTTGTCAGAACAGTCATTCTATCCCGATGTGGGGGAGTGGCAGGCAGGCACTACGCAACGATGCCAAATGATCCAACTCCAGCCAGCTATTTAGGATTTCCATTTTGGTTCAGCCACCCCGATCTTCCTCGAAGGCTGGTTCTATTTTGAAAGCACTGGCAGGAGCGACTCAATACAAGGGTAATTCTGGTGGGCTGGCAGGGCTACAAATCCCCTTTTTCACACCGTAATGACTGAATCGTGTCTTTGTATCTGACAACACTTCAGAAGACAAAATGAGTTTTCTATCTCCACTAGCTTTTGCAAAAGAAACATTTTCCGATGCTCCCTTTTGGAGAGTTCCCCCACTCCTCTTCATGTTCCTTTCATTCCTCTACCCTACGGGTTCTCAACAGGGCAGGAAGTTACCAAAGGTCTGAGGAGGGGAGAGGCTGCAACCACAACCCGTTTCTTCATGGCTAATCCAGCTTTCTCCATCACCCCTTCAACGTCAATTGCTTCCCCACAAACACACATGCTCTGTGAATACTACCCAAATCTGTATGCCAAGTCAGAACTTGGGATCGGGTGTTTCTCCCCCTCATCCTTTCTGATCACTGGTCCAGGAGCCCGAAGAGTTTTCTGGATCAGAAAAATGCATCTAGCCTCAACAGTCTGTAATATCAGATGACCCCAGGACAATGGATGCCCACGTGCTTACAGGGAGCCTCAAAAGTGAAGCAGAAAAAAGAAGAGGAAGATAAAACACAGAATTTGCCATACCACCAGATCAAATCATTTACCCATCGAGTCTGATATTCTACCTCCAGCAGTCACCAACACCTGACAGTTCAGAGAAAGGAAATAAAACCAGTTAGCCAGGTGCTTTATGATTATATATCAACGTATAGAGAGGGAATCCCCTTCCTGGTCTCTGCAATCAGCTCATGTCCTGATGCATGAGACTGATTTACCTGTATCTTAGATCTGGGGGGCGGGGCGGGGGACAGAGCACATCATGCAGGTTTCTCAATGTTAAAGATCAAGTCCGATTTCCAACCTGACAATTGCGGCAAAATATGCAGGCAAGTTCAACTGGAAAGACTCCGAGTCAATCCACCATCGTGCACAGAACTGTGCGTGGGAACTGCTATTGCCCTGTTTCCCCCCACCCTCACTTGCAACAGGACCACACACAAAACTGCTTTCAGCTCCCAAGTTAAGCACCGGTGATCTTCAGTGACGTAGAGAGGAAATTATTGGGCAATATTAAAAAGATGAGATGCAGCAAATTTACCATTGATCGGATGCAATACCATAGCACAAAGACCTACATAGAAAATGGATCCCTCCCACCCCATGCCTTTCTAATCACCCAGTGTCATGGGAAACTAAACCTGACAGCCAAACAGTCAAGATACAAGAGACTAAGAGTAAAAATATTTCTAAGATAAAAACTTGCCTTCCAGGAAACCAGCTGCCTACAAACACGGCACCAGCTGCAGACACCCCCTATAAACTCCACGCAGCCTGCATAGACTTTGAGTTCGAGGGGAGGGGAAGGAGATATTACAGCTGATCAGCTGTAAGAGGCTCTTAGCAAAGTGGTCCAGCAATCTCATCTGAAATTCATACAGTTGCGATGCGCTTGTCTGCAGATCCCACACAGCTGAGAATCAGCACTTACGTGAACTGCACACACAGCAATTCATTACATCAGCATCCCTTTTCCAATTTCTTTTCCCCACCCCCCCAACCCACATACTCTCCAAACACTTTCTATGGGAGTGGAGCAAAACCCTATACTATTTGACCAGCAAATCCTGCTTGACCTCAGAATACCATCACCACCCCCTTTGGTGGCGTTAATCAAGATCCCAATGCCCTTTATGGTCATTGATCAAAGCTCAGCACATCTATGAGAGGTGGATGAACAGGTAGAGAGAGATTTCTTTGACAGGGTAACAAGCCTTGTGGATGGGGGGAAGCAGTAGACGTGGTATATCTTGATTTTAGTAAAGCATCTGATACTGTGTTGCATGACCTTCTCCTAAACAAATTAGGGAAATACAACCTAGATGGATCTGCTAGAAGGTGGGTGCATAACTGGTTGGAAAACCGTTCCCAGAGAGTAGTTATCAGTGTTTCGCAGTCACACTGGAAGGCCACATTGAGTGGGTTACCGCAGGTATCAGTTCTGTTCAATATCTTTATCAGTGATTTAGATAATGGCATAGAGAGTACACTGATAAAGTTTGTGGATGATACAAATCTGGGAGGGGTTGCAAGTGCTTTGAAGGATAGGATTAAAATTCAAAATGATGTGGACAAACTGGAGAAATGGTCTGAAGTAAACTAGGATGAAATTCAATAAGGACATATGCAAAGTACTCCACTCAGGAAGGAACAATCAGTTGAACACATACAAAATGGGAAATGACTGCCTAAGAAGGAGTACTGTGGAAACAGATCTAAGGAGCATAGTGGATCACAAGCTAAATATGAGTCAACAGCGTAACACTGTTGGAAAGAAAAAGAAAGCAAACATTCTGGGATGTATTAGCAGGAGCATTGTAAACAAGGCACAAGAAGTAATTCTGCCGCCCTATGCCAAGCTGGTTAGGCCTCAGCTGGAGTATTGTGTCCAGTTCTGGGCGCCACATTTCAGGAAAGATGTGGACCAATTGGAGAAAGTCCAGAGAAGAGCAACAAAAATGATTCAAGGTCTAAAAAACATGACCTATGAGGGAAGATTTTAAAAATTGGGTTTGTTTAGTCTGGAGAAGAGAAGACTGAGAGTGGACATGATAGCAGTTTTCAAGTACATAAAAGATAATTACAAGGAGGAGGGAGAAAAATTGTTCTCTTTAACCTCTGAGAAAATGACAAGAAGCAATGGGCTTAAACTGCAGAAAGGGCGGTTTAAGTTGGCCATTAGGAAAAACTAACTAGCTGGACACTTAGGAAAACACTGGAATAAATCGTCTTCAGAGGTTCTGGAATCTCCATCAATGGAGATTTTTAAGAGCAGGTTAGAGAAACACCTTTCAGGGATGGTCTCGAGAGAACACTTATTCCTTCCTTGAGTGCAGGGGACTGGCTTAGAAGACCTCTTGAAGTCCCTTCCAGTCCTACAATTCTTTGATTAAGTGACTTGGCCAAGGTCAAACAGCAAGCTGGTGTTAGAGCTGGAAGAGAACCCAGACCTGATGTACTCCCTTGCTCTAACACCTAGGATAGACTTCTGTTCAGTACCTGGTGTATGGGATTACATGTTTATGGGAGTCCTATCTTTCCAGGTCACAATAATACATTTCCTAGTGAAAATTTTCAGTGTGACAGACATGAACCCCTCTTTAGCAGCGCAATGAGAAATTCAGACAGATATGGGTAATATACAAAAGAACTGGAACCAAACTACAGCAAGGAAATACTCCCTCCAGTTGTCAGAAGCCTGCAGGTTCCATTTACATTCGTATTTCTTCCCTTTACACCTACTTTTTATACTCTACAAAAGGGATTTTCCAGCGCGGGTCTTTGGAAAATTCCAATCACTGAGAGCTGCCCATCCACTACCCCTCTCAATTACTGTCACCCATGGCTATATCTAGGGCCCTACCAAATTTATGGTCCATTTTGATCAATTTCACAGCCAGAGGTTTTTAAAACTGGTCAATTTCACGCTTTCAGGTGTTTATATTTGAATTTTCACCATGTTGTAACCGTGGGGGTCCCATCCCCAAAAAAGGTCGGGGGGGTGGTGGTCACAAAAATGTTGTAGGGGGGTTGCGGGATTGCCACCCTCACTTTGCAGAGATTCCTGCAGCTGGGGAAGTTCTGAGAAGCGGGTCTGATCTCCCCGCCAAGAACAGCCAGGCAGAGGAAGAGGAAGTCCTGTCCCTCCCCAGCCTGGAGGACTAGCAGCTGGAGCCCAGCAAATGCCCCCAGCCCTGTCCCTCTTTCTCCCCTCCAACAGCTAGATTTCACAGGGCAGGTCTGATTTCATGGTCCATGACGTGGTTTTCACTGCCGTGGATTTGGATATCCATAAGCAGGATCAAAACTGCAGCAACTGCTCCTGATGAAGGGCTACCATGAGTGACGCTAGCGTTATCAACAGCTAAATGTGCAGCAGTTACAGCTACTACAGAATTTGCTTTGGTTTTTTAATCTACGAAGAAGTGTGACCACAAATAACCCCTCCTTTCCAGGACAGTTCAAAACTACGTTTAGATCACTCATTGTCGTATTCCAACTTGTTCCCCACAACCATCTAACACCGGCTTCCTTTGTCCCTTCCTATCATCTGGTCATGCTTGGCATAAGCAGGCTTTTCTGTCGCTCCCACCATCCTGAACAGCCTTCTTGTATCCATCGTCTTTCCATTTTATTTCAAATCTCTTTCAAACACATAATTTAACCTTCACCTGGACCACTTAACGTTGCCTGAGCCACATATGACCCAAGATTTAGGATCTCTACAATGCTTTTGCAGAAATCAGAGACCAGCAGAAAAGTTTCAATTAAAAACAAAATTTTAGAAGAAGCAGTTAGAAAACCATTCCCTTGCAGTGTCTGCGACTCATACTGTAGCACTCAGCTAGAACTTGCGAGGCATTAACACCAACTATCAACTCCTGTCCAATCTGAGAGAAATACAAAAGAACCAGCAGACACAGCAATGATTCTTTTAAAAGTACTTTCGGTTTTAAGCTCATGTGCAATATATTAGTAACAGGTAAGGTTATTTAAAAAAACACAGGCTCTGATTTTTAAACTGAGAGCCTCTTTAATTTATAAACCCAACAAAGGCTGGGGGGGAGGGATAGCTCAGTGGTTTGAGCATTGGCCTGCTAAACCCAGGGGTTGTGAGTTCAATCCTTGAGGGGGCCATTTAGGGATCTGGGGCAAAAATTGGGGATTGGCCCTGCTTTGAGCAGGGGGTTGGACTAGATGACCTCCTGAGGTCCCTTCCAACCCTGATATTCAACTCAATTCATGGGGGAAACAAAGCAACATACTGACTGATGCTGCAATTCTGATGACCGTGCCAGGTTCTGCAGGGAGTTCTAACTATACCACAAGGATTGGCTGGCCTGAAAGGAAATCACCTCTGCAGGGCAAGCACCATCAGAAAGAAGAAATAAAAGGGGAATGTGAGGAGGTGAAACTCAAACAACCCATCTTAAAGGGGGGAAATGCCAAAGATATCCCCTGCTCCACCGACCGGCAAGGTCATGTCTTCACTACAGAACCCACTCAAGTTATCTGCACTCAAGTTACTCCTCTCACATTAGCCTAGCTTGAGCGAACGCAACCATACTATGAAATAACACTCAGCATGATCACTCTGAGCAGCTTAACTGCCGATGAGTTGTGCTAAGCTGATCTGTAGCCCACACCTAGGCTTAGCAGAATTCGTGGGTGGGAGGGTGGTTACTCATTTCAACAGATAATACTTCTGCTTATTTTAAGCTTTTTATTTTTATTTTTATCTATTTCAGTTTTCATAGTTGTGGGAAATTGGGGGGGCAGACAAGGGAAAGAGGTCAGAAATTATTTAATGACAGTAGACATTGAGACTGTAAATTAAAGGCTTGTAACAGTTAAAACACACAATCAGCATCATGTGTCAAAATACACAAAGTAAATATCCTTAAATCAAACTCTGACAGGTTCTCAAGCAGCATTCTTCTTACTTTGCCTACCCATACATTTCAATGACTGTCGTCGGAAATATTTTTTCATCTGTGCGCGTGTAAGGTAAAACTGACATTTACTGATAAAAATCTAAGGCGTCCAAGCCTATCTACACCAGAGGGGCCAGCCAACTCGAGTAAAAGCACCACCACCACTCAAGGTAAGTGTTTGTGTGTGCACAGGACTAGACTTAACTCTGCAGTGAAGACAAGCCTTAAGAGATATAAACTTAAAAAAACCCTCACAATCCCACCCCTGTGATTAGCCACTTGGTACTTCTCTACACAGACTGCCCTACTGACTGATTAGTTAGCTGGTTGTGTGCAAGTGGATATACAGAAGCTCTCCCAGCACTACTCGCTTGAGAATGAAGCCTATTAGTCAGGTTGAGAGATTCCTTTGCTGCCACTACCCCCAATCAAATCCCTGAAACCTACAATTTAAAGGAATATGAAACTGTGTCTTGTTTACTGAGCCCCCGTATTTAACAATAATCTACAATCAGTTTTCTATTCGATAATCACTCTAAACGCATGCACAGATTTTTCCCTTGTTCCTGTAAAACCCCTGCTGGCTTTGCTTCAGTTTTACTCTCTTCTTTTCAGTAGGCGAACATGGCATCTCTTCTTTTGCACTGACCTCAGTCAAAGTTTCTGTAACACCTTGGCCCAGTGCCCCTCTGCACAGTCCCCAGTCTTCTTGTGAGCAGACCCAACTGCTGGGTCCCACATGCTTCCACGACAAGTGGGTCTGAGTTGAGCTCTCTCTCTGTTTCTAGCTCTGGGTCTACAGGGCCATGGTCCCAGGCTCAGACTGACACTCCCTTCCTTGTGGCATGGGACTCCACATTCCAGCTGCCCTTGACCCTGAAACCACTGCCTCAGACCTCCCAACCCCTCGTCCCCTTCCCGACGAGTTTTCTGCCCCAACCGTGGGAGCTCTAGGCTTCTGGGTTAACTCCTTCTGGACAATACGGCAAGAAGCAAGAAACAGGCTTGGGAAAAGACCTCATTTGCCACCGTCACTTTAGTCTTGAAAGCACTTGAGAATAATAAATCTTTGCAAGATTAAAGTCTCATGACACACCTTCGCCTGCTCTCACCCAATCTGTGAGCCTGGGGTTTGTCAGCATTTCAAGTTGGGCAGAGTCCCCCCTGCATAGCTCGCTTCCAAGCGGCAATGGTCAGCTTCCCGACCCTCTCCCCCTCCCCCATCAACTCAGAGCAGCATCCCACTCAAAAAGTCTGTTCCTTTTTGCCATGCGTTCCATTGGAAAGCCCCAGCCCTGCCCGCAGTCAGGCTCACCACATAAATGGAAGAACACAAGAAACAGCCATATAGGGTCAGACCAATGGTCCACCTAGCCCAGTATCCTGTCTTCTGACAGGGACCAGCACCAGATGCTTCACAGGGAATGAACAGAACACGGCAACTTTCGAGAGATCCATCCCGTCATCCAGCTCCAGCTTCTGGCGGTCAGAGATTTTAGAAGCCCCAGAGCATGGGGTTGCATCCCTGACCATCTTGGATAATAGCCACTGATGGACCTATCCCCCATGAATTTGTCTAATTATATTTTTAATCCAGTTACGCTTTTGGCCTTCACAACATCCCCTGGCAACGAGCATGTTGTGTGAAGAAGTGCTTCCTTTTGTTTATTCTAAACCTGCTGACTATTAAATTCATTGGATGACCCCTGCTTCTTGCATTACGTGAGGGGGTAAATAACACGTCCCTATTCAGATTCTCCATACCATTCGTGGTTTTACAGAAAATCTGTTGTTCCATAGGCACGAGTAAGTGGTTGAGAGACAATCAGAATCAACAGATGGCTTCTCAGTGATTGTCATTTAACAGATGTGTCAAAAACCTCTTCTGGGCAGGCACTGCCTTCAGTGCGATACAATAAGCTGGCCAGAGAAAGTTCAGAAGTGTTCAGCACTAAATACAAAAACGAAGGTCCCAACACAAAATGGAGTTCACAATTTGATACACACATGCCAGTCATGGTTTGTTCCCTCTAATCCCACATTGTATTCTAGCCCTCCTTCTCCATATTCTCCTCTTGATTTCTCCAAAATACTTCACTTCCCTAAGGGCTTGTCTACACATAGTCGCTCCCAATTAACATCGTTTGTGGACACTTGCTCTGGAATAAGAGTCCGCACATGGAGTCGTCCAGGAACAGCCATTGTGCTTTAAATTCACACCCTACCTTAATCAACATTTTCAAGTGTAAACAAGTCCTAATCTACCCTATCGAGCTTTCTTCATACACACACACAACCTATTCACACAATTCAATGAGGGTTAGCACGGTAAGCAACGCAACTGCTTCCAGAATGTGAACTCAGACAGAGCCCTCTGGATTCTGCCCAACCAGCAAGATCTGCCCAGGCCAAGGGTATGCACTGGACTTGGTATTTGATTCCAAGTGTCTATTTTTCAGCAGTGTCCAGGCCTGATCCCGTGTCAGGTTGATATACAGCTCAATGCCATTACTTGAGCATTTTAACCAGATAATTAACAGCTAGACAAAACTTACACTCTCCAGGATTAACGCCCAACACAGAATCCCGCCGCTCCCCCTCCTTCAGCTGAGGCAGGTGCCGAGATTCCTATATGGAAACTGTTCAGCAGCTCATCCTTTCTAGCAACCTCTGGCTAGCTGGTATCTGAAAAGTTTGAGGCCTTTCTTGCCACCCCTCTCTAGATACTGGAAGGGATTAAAAACCACTCTGTATTTGCCACCCACTCCAGAGCCACTAGGGTGCTGTAGAGAAGTTCTCTGCATCCCAAAGTCTCTCTTGGATTGTGATCCTTTGCGAAAAGCTCCACTCCCTGCTCTGGAATTTCCCAGACACCAGCAACATGAAATTGACCCCACTTTCAGTTCCACAGGTGCTGGCAGGAGTCTCAGAAGGGGCAGTGACCTCTGAAAAGACTGCCAGGTTGCAGAAGAAACTGGCCAGAGCTATGAGCAGCAGCAGAGGCACTGAAGCCATCTCCTGGCAGATTCAGGAAGCACTGCATTGGTTTACACGCTGATCATGTTTTAAAATCTATCATCACAGTCATTAGAGCTGAAAATTATACACGTTCTTAGTGAGTTCCTAGATTCCCAGGAGAGAGCCGTCAAGTTCAGCTGAAAGTTTCTCACCACCGGGAAGTGGATTTTTTCTCAAGACTCAATGATTCATTACCAAGAAGTTTGCTCACCTGCTTGACACAGTTAGTTGCCAGTTAAATGCTCTCATCTAGTCTAGTAAAGGCTGGCTCCAAACAGATGTGATTAAGATTTTACATTTTTCATCGTGGGGCCATTTTATAAACATGCATGAGCTGCAGAAAGCTCTAACAGCACCCTACGGAAGATCTTGGAAGAACTGCTATTCTTGGCTGCAAGATCACTTCTTCCCAGGAAGTGGAAATGACTACAACCACCACCCCAGACTGAAGGGTTGAAAAACAATCTGCAAAAGCACTCAAAACTCCATCCACTTGAGAAGTAACTCCTAGATGCACACAACAGCCATGCTGAGAGCAGCATTCAGCAAGTTACATAAGATGGCTACACTGGGCCAAACCAATAGCCCATCTAGCCCAGTATCATGTCTTGAGATAGTGGCTAGATGCTTCAGAGGGAATGAACAGAACAGAGCAATTATCAAGTGATCCATCCCCTGTTGTCCAATCCCAGTTTCTGGCAGTCAGAGGTTTATGGACACCCAGATCATGGGGTTGTGTCCCTGACCATCTTGGCTAATAGTCACTGATGGACCTATCCTCCATGAAATTATCTAATTCTTTTTTGAAAGCAATTATACTTTTTGGCCTTAACAACATCTCCTGGCAATGAGTTCCACAGGTTGACTGTGCGTGGTATGAAATACTTCATTTTGTTTGTTTTAAATTTGCCCCCTAGTAATTTAATTGGATGACCCCTCGTTCTTGTGTTATGAGAAGGGATAAATGACACTTCCTTAGTCCCTTTCTCCACACCATTCATGATTTTATAGACCCCTATCATACCCTTCGTCATCTCTTTCCTAAGATGAACAGTCCGAGGGCAGTTCTACACTTAAAGCGCTGCACTGGCACAGCTGTGCCATTGTAGCGCTTTAATGAGGACGCGCTAAGCTGATGGAAGAGCGCGTCTCCCGTCAGTTTAGTTAAAAAGCCGTCCTGCTGGCATAGCGCTGTCTACGCCAGCACATAGGTCAGTACCACTCTGGTCACTCACAGGTGCGGATTATTCACATCCCTGTGCAATGCAGTTATACCGAAGTAATTGTGCACTGTAAACAAAAGCTCAGCCTTTTAAACCACTCCTTGTATGGAAGCAATTCCTACCTCTAATAATTTTTGTCACCCTTCTCTGTACCTTTTCCAATTCCAAGGTATCTTTTTTGAGATGGGGTGACCAGATCTGCACGCAGGACTCAAGGTATGTGCTTACCATGAATTTATATAGAGGCATTATGCTATTTTCTGTCTTATTCTTGATCCCTTTCTTAGCGGCTCTTGATGTTCTATTCGGGTTTTTTTTGACTGCCGCTGCACACTGAGCGGACGTTTTCAGAGAAGTATCCACAGTGACTCCAAGATCTCTTTCTTGAGTGGTAACAGCTAATTTAACCCAATTCAGTGAGATCCCTTTGTAATTCTTTGCAATTTGTAGGATTTAACTATTTTGAGTCATTTTGTATCATCTGCAAACCTTGCCTCTTAGCTGTTTACCCCTTTTTCCAGATCACCTATGGATATGTTGAACCACACAGGTCCCAAAACAAATCCTTGGGGGACCCAGCTATTTACCACTTTCCATTGTGAAAACTGCCCATTTATTCCTACCCTTTGTTTTCTAACTTTTAAGCAGTTAGTGATCCAAGAGAGGACCTCAGACTCATACATGTTAAGGCCAGAAGGGACCATCATGACCTCCTGCACATTGCAGGCCACAGAAACTCACCCAGCCTCCTCATGTAATAAACCCCAACCTCTGGCTGAGTTACTGACGTCCTCAAATCATGATTTAAAGACTTCAAGTTACAGAGAATCCACCATTTATTCTAGTTTAAATCTGCAAGTGAGCAGTGCCCCATGCTGCAGAGGAAGGCAAAAACCTCCCCAGGGTCTCTGCCAATCTGACCTGGGGGGAAATTCCTTCACAACTCCAAATATGGCAATCATCTGAACCCGGACCGTGCCAGCAAGACCTGCCAGCCAGACACCTAGGAAAGAATTCTCTGTAGTAACTCAGAGCCCTCCCCATCTATTGCCCCATCTCCGGCTGTTCCAGATTTTTGCTACTAGCATCGCAGATCGGCTACGTGCCATTGTAGGCAATTAGGTCATACCTCGCCCTTCATAAACTTATCAAGCTCAGTCTTGAAGCCAGTAAGGTTTTTTGCCCCCACTGCTCCACTTTGAAGGATGTTCCAGAACTTCACTCTTCCAATGGTTACAAACCTTTGCCTAACTTCAAGCCTAAACTTGTTGATGGCCAGGTTATATCCATTTGTTCTTGTGTCTACATTGCCACTTTACTTAAATACCTCCTCTCCTGCCCTGGTATTTATCCCTGTGATGTACTTAGAGAGAGCAATCATATCGCCCCTCAGCCTTCTTTTGGTTAGGGTAAACAAGCCAAGCTGATTGAGTCTCCTCTTGTAAGGTAGGTTTTCCATTCCTTGAATCATCCTAGTAAACCTTCTCTGCACCTGTTCCAGTTTGATTTCATCTTTCTTAAACATGGGAGACCAGAATTGCACAGTGTTCCAGATAAGGTCTCACCAGTGCCTTGTATAATGGCAATAACATTCCCTATCTCAACAGGAAATACCTCGCCTGATGCATTCTAGGATTGTATTAGCCTTTTTCATGGCCACATCACATTGGCAGCTCATAGTCATCCTGTAATTGACCAATACACCCAAGTTTTTCTCCTCCTTTGTCACTTCCAACTGATACATCCCCAGTTTATGGCAAAAAAAATTGTTGATAGTCTTTAAGTGCATGGCCTTGCAATTTGCATTACTAAATTTCATCCCATTTCTATTACTCCAGTTTTCAAGGTCCTCCAGATCTCCTTGTATGATATTCCAGTCCTCTTTCATATTGGTAATACCTTCCAACTTTGTGTCATCCACAAATTTTATTAGCACACTCCCACTTGTTATGCCCCCTTTGGTGTGAGATCTTCTCAAAGGCTTTCTGAAAGCCCAAGTACATTATACCCAGTAGATCATCCTTGTCCACATATTTGACGACACCTTCAGTGAATTCTAATAGATTGGTGAGGCATGATTTCTCTTGGCAAAAGCTGTGTTGACTCCTCCCCAGTATACTGTGTACATCTATGTGTCTGGTAATTCTGTTCTTTACTATAGTTTCAACCAATTTGCCTGATACTAAAGTTAGGTTTACCAGCCTGTAATTGCCAGGAGCACCTCTGGAGCCTTTTTTAAAAATCTACATTACATTAGCTATCCTCCTGTCATCTGGTACAGAGGTTGATTTAAGTGACAGGTTACATACTACAGTTAGTAGTTCTGTAAATTCATATCCGAGTTCCTTCAGAACTCTTATTACAGTTTAATAATTTATCAGTTTCTTTCAAAACCTCCTCTTATTGACAGCTCACTCTGGGACAATTCTTCAGATTTGCCACCTAAAAAGAATGGCTCCGGTGTGGGAATCTCCCTCACACCCTCTGTAATGAAGACTGATGCAAAGAATTCATTTAGATTCTCCACAATGGCCTTGTCTTCCTTGAAGGCTCCTTTAGCACCTCGATCGTCCAGTGGCCCTACTCATTGTTTGTCAGGCTTCCTGCTTCTGATGTACTTAATTTTTTTGCCATTGGTTTTTGTGTCTTTTGCTAGTTGCTCTTCAGATTCTTTTTTTCACATGCCTTATTACACTTGACTTTGCCAGAGTTTATGTTCCTTTCTATTGTTGTCAGGAGGATCTGACTTCCAATTTTTAAAACATGCCTTTTTGCCTCCAGTTGCCTCTTTTACTCTGCTGTTTAGCCATGGGGGCATTTTTTTTTAATCCTCTTTATTTTTTTATTCGGAGTGTACATTTAGTCTAGCCTCTATTATGGTGTTTTTAAATAGTCTCCATGCAGTTTGCAGGCATTTCACTCTTGTGACTGTTCCTTTTAATTTCCGTTTAGCCAGCCTCCCCATTTTTGTGTAGTTCCCCTTTTTGAAGTTAAGTGCTACTGTGGTGGGTTTCTTTGGTATTTCCCTCACTACAAGGATGTTAAATTTAATTACATTATGGTCACTATTACTGAGCAGTTCAGCTATAGTCAGCTCTTGGACAAGATCCTATGCTACACTTAGGACTAAATCAAGAACTGCCTCTCCCCATGCGGGTTCCAAAAATAGCTGCTCCAAGAAACAGCCCTTAATGGTGTCCAGAAACGTTATCTCTGCATGTACCCAGTCAATATGGGGATAGCTGAAATCCCCCTTTGTTATTGGGTTTTCTGTTTTTGTAGCCTCTCTAATCTCCCTGAGCATTTCATAATCATTATCCTGGTCAGGTGGTGCTTAACACTCCTCCTCTTCTGGCTCCTGATTTCACAACAGTTTTTGCACAAATTTTTTTTTTAAACCTGCAAGGGTTTGCATTTTTTGTTAAAAGAACCTTGAATCGCTTTCCAATGGCTTTTCCTTTCAGTGCACAGCCATAGGGATCACGTATTTTTAAAGCCACCTCCCGTAGTATGATGGCAGGAGAAGACTACAATTCAAGTAATTCATGCTGAGCAAGGGCCTATTGTTCCAGAACTTCATCTTCCTAGGCCCTGCAGTTCCAGGGAATAACAGCTTTAGACTCTGCCAGACTCTGGGACTGAGTGCAGCAGGGTTCCCGTGTTCCAGTGTGGGGCAGAAGATGAGCACGTTCACAAGGCGAGGAAGGACAATGTGCTCTGACAATACTCAGCTCCTTGAGCTCGTTAAGGTCACCACTTTGTTTCGGAGGACAGTAAGAGCCCACTGGCCCTCTCCCCCTGAGGTCTGCAAACTGCTGCTGTTGCATCTGTTTTTAGGGAAAGAGGTAAGAAGGAGATTTCAACAAGGGAAGTGGAACAGAGGACAGAAGGAGCAACAGCAAAAGGAAGGGGAAGAAAAAAAAAAGATGCCACCCACTTTGTCCCCCACAGAGCTGGCTGGGAAAGAAAGTGACAAAAGAAAGAACAGGGCTTGTCCACAGGGACCACAGTAAGCTGGGGTGTGAATTTACCCTACACTAGCCTGCTGTGGTGTAACTGCGTGTACCCTGCTAATGCGTGTTAACAGTTAGTTAATGCACTTTGAGCTAGTCCCCTTTCAAAAAGAGGATCAAAGCAAAGCGTTCTAACAAGCTGTTAATGCATGTCAGCAAGGTGCACAGGGACAATTAGACAGCAGAAGGCTAGCCCGGGGTTGCCGCGGTCTAATTGTTGGTGCAGGCAAGCCCTTAGAAAGAGAGGCGCACTTTAAACTCTAGTGAAGCCAAAGCAGTTTGCCGTTTTCACACAAGTTAGCAAGTCCAAGGTAAACCCTAGGGTCTTCATAGTCTAACTCGATCTGGTAACTACAAAACTGCCTTGTTTTCACTCAGATTTGACTTAAGAACACACAACCTTCCCGTGTTAGAACAAGGAGGAATCTTACTTAAAGCCCACTTTCTAACCATGGCTCCCCTGTACTCAATTTTTAAAAAAAAAAAAAAAAAAAAAAAACACTTCTTCACTTATCATGAGCTCTGTAGTCAAACCTCATTGCTGCTGCTATTGATTACTTTTTTTCTGGAAGCAACGTAGCAATTTTTAAACTTCTAGGACATACACCAATACAAAAGAATGTTTTGCTTATACTGTGTAAGAATTACTTAAAAATCAATGAGCGTTTCTTGGGAGCCGTTACATTACCTAATTAACGGCCATGTGCCAGTGACATTTTTAAACGCTGTGAAAGTAACAGAAATATCACCAAGTAAGTAAATTGAATGTATTGTGTTTCCTAGGCTGCAGCAGGGAGAACCTCCTTTAGCAGCCCTTGCTCAGGTATGGGCTCAATTATCTTCTCGGTAGATGGCCGATTAATCAGAGGGCTGTTACCTTTTCTCAAAGTACCAGCTGGTTCATAGATCTGCATTTACTCATGCTTCCTCTCGGGTGTAATTAATTCTATAGCAGAAGATAACATAGGGCATCACCAATAGGTGGCACTGCCTAGAATAAAAAGAAGAAATAAGCACATGTAACTGAGAACAGTTGCTCGGAGCTGTGTATACACTGCCCTAAAAGCGACTGGTTAGATAGTAAAGATTTTTTTTTTTGCACTGTCTTCAGGAGAGTAAGATGGCTTACTCCCATTTCAGAGAGCTGTCTCCTGTTGCGTGACTTGTATTTAAATATAGAACCGTAACTCTGTGTGCAGATGAGTACTCTACACATGGGACCCAAACCACCTCCCACTGAAGTAAATGGAGGCCTTTCCTTTGGCTTCACTTAGCACTGAATCTGACCCCCTAATGTCCTCCTCCTGTTTGAGGGTACATCTTCACAGAGTTCACTTGAGTAATCTACATTTAAATTTAATCCTCTCGCGTTAGGCTAACCTGAGTGAGAGCAGCCCCATTGTGAAAAAGCTTTCAAGTTGCTTTGTCCACATGGCTCTGTACTCACTCATGTGTGCCACTAAGATTTCTGAGGGTACACATCATGGTTCCTTGTAATGCAATAAGCTGAGCTGCTCTAGGAATTCTCTCTCCCCGAGTGAATTGTGGGAGAACTTTGTCCTTTCTGGGCACACAGGAGGAATTATGGAAAGGCACTGGAGGACTAGCAGCACATGAGATGAGCTGAGCTGGCCTGCGTCCACCACAGCAGTCACGTCAGCAGCTGGTTGCGCTTACTCTAGTTTTAGACTTTACCCCGGACTTGCCAGCCAACTCAAGTTAAAAGGAAAAGGAGTACTTGTGGCACCTTAGAGACTAATCAATTTATTTGATCATAAGCTTTCGTGAGCTACAGCTCACTTCATCGGATGCATACTGTATGCATCCGATGAAGTGAGCTGTAGCTCACGAAAGCTTATGCGCAAATAAATTGGTTAGTCTCTAAGGTGCCACAAGTACTCCTTTTCTTTTTGCGAATACAGACTAACACAGCTGTTACTCTGAAACCTGTCAAGTTAAAAGAACTACCACGCTCAAGATAAGTCCACTGCGAGTAACAGGACTTGAGTCAGGGCAGTGGTCCCCAAACTGTGAGGTGCACCCCCCTAGAGGGACAGAGAGGAACGTTTGGGGGGGGGGGGAAGGGGGCGTGGCAGGCCCAACAGGGGACAGGGAGGGAGCGTCACCCAGCTCTGCTCTGCCCCCAGCCCAGTTGTCTAGAATTGCTAAAGCGGAGAACAGGCAAATACACCTGCATTAAGCATTTGTGAAAAACAGGATACAGTCCCAAATCAGTAAAATCTACCAGTTCTGAATTAAATTCCAACTGTTATAGAATACAGCACTAATGTGACACAAATCAGGGTGTCTTTAAATCCAGTCTGCTGCAAAGTAAGGGATCTTATTAAATGAGTTGGTTATACACACAAGGTATCAACTTCCGTTGATTTGTGGTTTGCATCTTTTCAAGGCCATCAGTAACTGCATGTGCATCCCTATAGGGCTATACTAGCTGCTACATCAGGGGTTCTGCTGGCACAGCTACATCAGTCAGGGACCGCCTCTCTTCAAGTTCACACCCTGACCATCATAGCTGTGCTGGCAGAAGTCTGTAGCGTGGACCGAGCCCAAGGCTTGTATTCTTGCTGAACAAGTTTACCAAGAAGGATGCACCGAAAAAAAAAAAAAATCCATCCATTCGGCTTAAATCTCAGTTCCTCTCAGTGGGCAGATAAAGTTACAATTGAATTAGTTAGAAGCTGGCAGTAACATAAAACCCAAGATTTAGACTAACTGCTGGGATTAGTAATTCTGGTTGTACAAGATGTACACCACACGCATTTTGGAATAAGACACCAGCATCCAGAGCTAGCGTCTCAAAAGGGTCTGTCCAGCTGAAACTCCAAAATGACAGTCACATGAAGAAGGGGTTGTTTTTTTATTAACGATATCACACTAGTGCCTGGACTAGGGGCGGCCAACCTGGGGCTCCGGAGCCACGTGTGGCTCTTCAGAAGTTAATATGCGGCTCCTTGTCTAGGCACCGACTCTGGGAATGGAGCTACAGGCACCAACTTTCCTGTGTGCTGGGGGGGTGCTCACTGCTCAACCCCTTCTTGCCCCCTCCCCTGAGCCTGCCGTGCCCTTGCTCCTCCCCCTCCCACCCCAGAGCCTCCTGCATGCCACGAAACAGCTGATCAGGAGGTGCAGGGAGGGAGGGGAAGGTGCTGATCAGCGGGGCTGCTGGTGGGCGGGAGGAGCTGAGAGCGGGCGGGGAGGGGGCGAGAGAGAGCTGCTGACATATTACTGTGGCTCTTTGGCAATGTACACTGGTAAATTCTGGCTCCTTCTCAGGCTCAGGTTGGCCACCCCTAGCCTAGAGGGCTCAAATTAGATCACTGCCCCATGAGCCCTATTGTGCAAAACACTGTACACATGTGTGCATGCACACTCCACAAGACACAGTCACTGCCCCAAAGAGCTGAGAACAGAACTCAGGATTCCTGACTTCAGCCCAGAATCCATCCACTAGACCATACCCCTCTGCCATTTTCCAGATTCAGCTCATCCAATACAAATAGTCTGCAATAATCTGAGTTAAATACATAACCTGAGAGGGAAACTGAAAACCCGTCTACACATACAGCGAAGCAGCCATGCCACTGTAGCACTTTAGTGAAGACGCTACTACACCGACAGGAGAGCTTCTCCTGCTGGTGTAGTTAATCCACCTCTGCGAGAGGCAGTAGCTATGTCAATGGCAGAAGCTCTCATGGATTTTTCACACCCTCAGCGATGTAGTTACACCAATCTAAGTTTGTAGTGTAGACCGGGCCAAAGAAATATTATGAGTCTAACCATTTAAACACACATTTTCATAACTGTAATTGAGAGGCTGCTGAGAGATGCTGGGAACTTTCACCAACCTAGTTTTTATTTACTTAAAGCTGAAACTCATGTCAAGGAAAAAGGCAATCAAATATACTCAAGTATCGAGAACCATGCCAGTTGTGTGTGGCCATTACCACTACTGCCATTCAGCACCTATTACTTCTGCTGCTTCAGATCTCAGAGTCCTCATGCGCATTGCAACAATGTATACCACCACATATACACTCATAAGAACATGAGAGCCGACATATTAGGTCAGACCATCTAGCCCAGTATCCTGCCTTCCGACAGTGGCCAATTTCAGATGTTTCAAAGGGAAATGAACAGAACAGGGCAATTATCGAGTGATCCATCCGCTGTCGTCCAGTCCCACCATCTGGCAATCAGGGGCTTAGGGACAATCCAGAGCATGGAATTGCAACCCTGACCATCTTGGCTAACAGCCACTGATGGGCCTTTCCTCGCTGAACTTGATTCTTTTTTTTAAACTCAGTTATACTTTTGGCCTTCACAACATCCCCTGGCAATGAGTTCCACAGGTTGACTGTGCCTTGTGTGAAGAAGTACTTCCTTTTGTTTGTTTTAGACCTGCTGCCTTTTAATTTCATCAGGGGACTGCTGGTTCTTGTGTTACACGAACGGGTAAATAACGCTTCCTTAGTCACTTTCTCCAGTTCCTTAGTGATTTTACAGACCTCGACAACCCCCTTAGTCGTCTCTTTTCTAAGAGGCTTGGTCCCAACCTTTTTAATCTCTCCTCATACGGAAGCTGTTCCAAACCCCTAATCATTTTTGTTGCCCTTTTCTGTACCTTTTTCGATTCTTTTTTGAGATGGGGCGACCAGAATTGCACAGTGTTCAAGGTGTGGGCATACCATGGATTTATACAGTGGCATGATGATATTTTCTGTCTTTTTATCTCTCTCTTTCCTAATGATTCCTAATGTTCTGTTAGTTTTTTTTGCCTGCCGCTGCGCACTGAGTGGATGTGTTTAGAGAACTATCTAGGACGACTTCAAGACCTTTTTCTTGAGTGCAGCAGCTAATTTAGACCCCCATCATTTTGTATGTATAGTTGGGATTATGTTTTCCAATGTGCATTAATTTGCACTTATCAGCACTGAATATCATCTGCCATTTTGTTGCCCAGTTACCCAGTTTTGGGAGATCCTTTTGTAACTTTTTGCAGTCAGTTTTGGACTTAACTATCTTGAGTAATTTCATATGGTCTGCCAACTTTGTCACCTCACCGTTTACTCCTTTTTCCAGATCACCTGTGAATATGCTGAACAGCAGTAGCCCCGGTACAGATCCCTGGGGTGCTCGTGCTCTGCTATTTACCTCTCTCCATTCTGCACACTGACCATTTATATCTGTGCTTTGTTTGTTGAAAGCGTAGCTAGGCATCACAGTTAGTATGGCTGTACCGCCACTGACGGTCTCCAAGCGCAAAAATGTTCAGCGTGACACTGCCTCATGCACGATGCTCTTCTCCCAACCGCACTTTTGGGACATGCTACCCAGGGGACACAACCCCATCAGCACCCTCCTCCAGACTGCAAGGCACAATCTCCACCACCTCAGGCTGCACTAAGAAGGGGGCGCATCCGGCCAGCTCCAGGACATCATACACAGGGGGCACCCCCATCTGCAGGAGATGCACCCAGCTACAGAGTACCCTATGCACGGGAGCGCGGTCTCCCCAACTCCGGAGCGTCCTGTGCATGGGGCACGTGCCACCGTCCAGGCAAGGGGCGCGCTGCATGGGGGAGTGTGTGGGAGGGGGCAGGCTCATCCCCAGCGCCCCCCACCCGGGGCGCCCACCCCCCAGTGCCCCGCACGCACGGGGGCGGGCTCCTCCCCAGCGTGCTCTGAACGCACCGGCGCTAGGGGGATGACGCCCCCCAACTCCCAGCGTGCCCCACACACACGGGGTCCTCCCCAGCCCCGAGCCGGGGGAGGTCACGGTCACACTCCCCCCGCCCCCCGCCCATTGTTGCAGCTGGAGCTGGCGCCGCCCTTCACCCCCCCCCGGGCTGCCCCCGCCGCGCCGCGCCCCGCACACTCACCTGCCTCCCCCGCACCGACCCCCGCAAGGGCGCAGCAGTAGCAGTAGCAGCAGCTCGCGCCCGCCCGCCCGCCCGCCGTCGCGCGCCGCACGCCGCACGCGCTGCCTCTGAGCTCCCCCGGGGGCCGGCGCGCACCCGCGCACGAGACACCACCCCTCCCCTGCTCCGGCGCGCGCCCCTCGGCTCGCACGCACGCAGCCACGCTCGTCGCCCCGCCCCCTTCCCGGCCGTTCGGAGGCGCTTGGTCCAGGGCTGCCCCCACCCCTTACACAGGGTGTCACGTGGGTGCCGGGGGAGCCAATGGGAGGCGGCCGGAGGGCTGCGATGCTCTAACGGGGCTGAGGGGGTGAAGGAGGGGGGAGGCGACTGGAGAAGTTAGAGAGGAGAAAGGGGAGGGGTCACGGGGGAGGCGGGGAGACAGAGAGTGGGGGAGGGGGAAGAGATGGGGGGGAAAGGGGAGGGACAAGAGGAGGGGCCGGGGAAAGGGGAAGGGGCCAGAGGGGGAGGAAAAGGGGTTGGGGGGGTAAGAGGAGATGGGGAGAGGAGATGGGGGAGGGGTAAGAGACGGGGAGCAGAGAGGGGGGTGAGAGGAGATGGGGAGAGGCAAGAGGGGAGAGAAGGGGGAGGGGTAAGAGAAGGAGACAGGGAGCAGAGAGAGGGGGTGAGAGGAGAGGAGATGGGGAGGGGTAAGAGAAGGAGACGGGGAGCAGAGAGAGGGGGTGAGAGGAGAGGAGATGGGGAGGGGTAAGAGACGGAGACGGGGAGCAGAGAGGGGGGTGAGAGGAGATGGGGAGTGGCAAAAGGGGAGAGAAGAGGGAGGGGTAAGAGAAGGAGACAGGGAGCAGAGAAGGGGTAAGAGGAGAGGAGATGGGGAAGGGGGAGGGGTAAGAGAAGGAGACAGGGAGCAGAGAGGGGGTAAGAGGAGAGGAGATGGGGGAAGGGGGAGGGGTAAGAGAAGGAGACAGGGAGCAGAGAGGGAGTAAGAGGAGAGGAGATGGGGGAAGGGGGAGGGGTAAGAGAAGGAGACAGGGAGCAGAGAGCGGGGATAAGAGGAGAGGAGATGGGGAAGGGGGAGGGGTAAGAGACGGGGAGCAGAGAGAGGGGTAAGAGGAGAGGAGATGGGGGAGGGGTAAGAGAAGGAGACGGGGAGCAGAGAGGGGGTAAGAGGAGAGGAGATGGGGGAAGGGGGAGGGGTAAGAGAAGGAGACGGGGAGCAGAGAGAGGGGATAAGAGGAGAGGAGATGGGGGAAGGGGGAGGGGTAAGAGAAGGAGATGGGGAGCAGAGAGAGGGGATAAGAGGAGAGGAGATGGGGAAGGGGGAGGGGTAAGAGAAGGAGACGGGGAGCAGAGAGAGGGGGGTAAGAGGAGAGGCGATGGAGAGGAGTAAGAGACGGGGAGCAGAGAGAGGGGGTAAGAGGAGAGGAGACGGGGAGGGGTAAGAGACGGAGATGGGGAGCAGAGAGAGGGTGGTAAGAGGAGAGGAGATGGGGAGGGATAAGAGACGGAGACGGGGAGCAGAGAGGGGGTAAGAGGAGAGGAGATGGGGAAGGGGGAGGGGTAAGAGACGGAGACGGGGAGCAGAGAGAGGGGTAAGAGGAGAGGAGATGGGGGAGGGGTAAGAGAAGGAGACGGGGAGCAGAGAGAGGGGGGTAAGAGGAGAGGCGATGGAGAGGAGTAAGAGACGGGGAGCAGAGAGAGGGGGTAAGAGGAGAGGAGACGGGGAGGGGTAAGAGACGGAGACGGGGAGCAGAGAGAGGGGGTGAGAGGAGATGGGGAGAGGCAAGGGGGGAGAGAAGGGGGAGGGGTAAGAGAAGGAGACAGGGAGCAGAGAGGGGGTAAGAGGAGAGGAGATGGGGAAGGGGGAGGGGTAAGAGAAGGAGACAGGGAGCAGAGAGGGGGTAAGAGGAGAGGAGATGGGGGAAGGGGGAGGGGTAAGAGAAGGAGACGGGGAGCAGAGAGGGGGGTAAGAGGAGAGGAGATGGGGGGGTAAGAGACGGGGAGCAGAGAGAGGGGGTAAGAGGAGAGGAGATGGGGGGGTAAGAGACGGGGAGCAGAGAGAGGGGGGTAAGAGGAGAGGAGATGGGGAGGGGTAAGAGACGGGGAGCAGAGAGAGGGGGTGAGAGGAGAGGAGATGGGGAGGGGTAAGAGACGGAGACGGGGAGCAGAGAGGGGGGTGAGAGGAGATGGGGAGTGGCAAAAGGGGAGAGAAGAGGGAGGGGTAAGAGAAGGAGACAGGGAGCAGAGAGGGGGTAAGAGGAGAGGAGATGGGGGAAGGGGGAGGGGTAAGAGAAGGAGACGGGGAGCAGAGAGAGGGGATAAGAGGAGAGGAGATGGGGAAGGGGGAGGGGTAAGAGAAGGAGACGGGGAGCAGAGAGCGGGGATAAGAGGAGAGGAGATGGGGAAGGGGGAGGGGTAAGAGAAGGAGACGGGGAACAGAGAGGGGGGTAAGAGGAGAGGAGATGGGGAGGGATAAGAGACGGAGACGGGGAGCAGAGAGAGGGGGGTAAGAGGAGAGGAGATGGAGAGGGGTAAGAGACGGAGACGGGGAGGAGAGAGAGGGGGTGAGAGGAGATGGGGAGAGGCAAGGGGGGAGAGAAGGGGGAGGGGTAAGAGAAGGAGACAGGGAGCAGAGAGGGGGTAAGAGGAGAGGAGATGGGGGAAGGGGGAGGGGTAAGAGAAGGAGACGGGGAGCAGAGAGAGGGTGGTAAGAGGAGAGGAGATTGGGAGGGATAAGAGACGGAGACGGGGAGCAGCGAGGGGGGAAGAGGAGAGATGGGGAGAGGCAAGAGGGGAAGGAAGGGGGAGGGGGAAGGGAACAGAGAGAGGGGGTAAAAGGAGAGGGGGGGGCAAAGAAGGAGTGGGGATGGGCTAGTATAACTGCAACATGGCCTCAACTTCCAATGGCTAGTCCTGCTGTTGCTGACATTCACGATTTTTATCACAAGTGTCGCCTATGCCCCCACCCCACCCCCCATTCAAGGAGCATTTCCTTTAGCTGTTAGCGCTATAGGGCTAGTGACACAGACAATGAGTAATGTTGATTCTCTGCACTATAGGACAATGGTTAACTCGCCTACTAACCTGCTAATTCAGTGACTTTGGAGGAAGAAGCTAGTGAAGCTGTGAGAAATCCCAGATGGAGTTAAACAGCACAGCACGTTGGAAAATGAAGTGTAACTTGTACAGTGTAACGCACACACATATTTCCCAAAAAAGGCAAACTTCTCTACAAATACACCAAGAGCTTGGAACTTGCAGGATCCATTGAGGAAGATGGCTCAGGAATCTCAACCAAGTTACTTGCCCAATGTGAAACAGCAGTTAAAAAAGCAACCACCATACTAAGGAGCATTGAACAAAGGTGCAGAAAAATAATATTGAAAGGAACTAAGTAACTAAGCACCACTACCCTCTACTGGAGGGAATCGGGACTGTCCAACTGTGTGTCACAGGCTCTATACAAAAAGCACCTGAAGGTTACTCTCACTTAGCTCAAGTGGGAAAGGCCTCATCTAAAGCCCACTGACTTCAGAAAGATTTGAGTTCTAGCCCTGCTAGACTGTTCCAAATTGGCATGCTGGCAGCCTGTTGACAACCATGAAGTCCTAGGTAGTTGAGGGTTTGTACAATGTTATAATAACCTGACATCAAACAATGATCTATCTTTCCTCTGGAGTACAGTGGTCAACTCACTTTAAACTGAAAGGTTCAGAGAAGTACAACAAAGATGATTAGAGGTACTTGCATATTGCGAGAGATTCCAAAACCTAGGATCAATTAGCATGGGAAGGAAAAGAATTAAAATATGAAGCAGAGTCACTTGAGTGATGTGTTTAAGATTAGAAAAGATAGCATAAAAACAGAAAAATCCTTTCCTGCTTATACCATCCCCATAATTCTACAATAACGAGTTACTTGAAATTAACAGAAGATTAATTTGGGACAAGCATATGGAAATATTTCTTCACACAGTGCATAAGCAACTTGTGGAATCGAGTGCTGCAGTCGATACAAAGCAAAATGCTGTCGCTGAACTTAATAGAAGACTGGAGAATTTCCTAAGCAATATAAATAATAAATTTAATATGGTGCAACTCGCAGTAGCAAAGCTAGATAAACTCTAGATGTAATGACATTACATCAGTGGTCACTACCCTGGAAACGTGGGTGATTTAAAAGCTGCAAATACTTAGCTGTTCAGGGCAGGGGTCTTGTCTTAGGCTGTCAATATGTTACTTTATTATTATAAATCACCATCTATACCTAGGGTGCTATATAAATATCATAAAGTTGAAGGAATGAGAACAGAGCAACAGTCTTCAGCACGAGCTGCCTCTCTTAATTTATTTTTGATTGATAGGTTTTTTTATGGCACTCATCACTATAGCATCTGAGTGCCTCACAGACATTAAAGAAGTATTATGGTCTTCTTGTTACAGAGATGAAATGAGGCACCAAGAGGGATTAAGCGCCTTGCCTAAAGTCACACAGAAAATCTGTAGTAAATCTACGAATAGACTCATAGAAAAGTAGGGTTGTAAGGGACCTAAAGAGGTCATCTAGTCTAGCCCCTCACGCTAAGGCAGGACCAAATATACCTAGACCATCCTTGACAGATGTTTGTTCTGAAAAACCTCCAATGACAGGGATTCCACAACCTCCCTTGAATGTCTATTCTAGTACTTAACTAACCTTATAGTTAGGAAGTTTTTTTCTATTATCTAATGTAAACAGATTAAACTAGTTCTCAGGAGTCCCAGAGATATGCTTTAATCTCAAGACCGTCTTTCTTCTGTGGTGAAAGACACTGAAACTTCGTCTTCTAAATCAGAAATTCCTGAGAATACTTTTAACCTCTGAAAGCATTAAACAACTAAGCCTCACAAGACCTTGTTGGTATTGGGATTTACAGATGAGGAAACTGAGGGTATGTCCACACAGCAAATGAAGGTGTGATTGTAGTTGTGATGTTGCACTCTACAATGTTTTATGGAAATATGCTTACGAGTGTGACAATGATGTAACTGGAATATGCTTCATGCAAAAGGTCTCGTGTAAGGTATCATTACAAAGCTTATGACCTACTGAGTGTGGTCATCCTATTTGTCTGCATGTATTATTTCTATGTCTAGAGTTAGGAGAATAAGCTATAAACTTGTATTACTGATGTAAACATATTAAGCAGAAGCCATTAAGGGTGCTTCAGAATCAATGACCTGTAAATGGCTCTGTTACTTGCAAACCTTCCTGGGTACCTATGGGCCAGCCCTGGAATAATGGAGGCTGGGGTCTCACAGGACATGTGAACATATCACCTGACACTGGAATCCATCTTAAACCTGGTGCTTTTCCATTTAGAAGGAGGGGTGGGGACCCAGAGAGACAAAGGAGTCCCGCCTTGGGCCAAGGCTATAAAAGGGGGTGGAGCAGGACAAGGGGAAGTCCCAGCCATGAGAAAGCCCCTGCCTGCCACCTAAGATATCTGCTGGAACTAACAAGGACTGTACCGGGGGAAAGGATTGGGCCCAGACTAGGAAGGAGTCTAGTCTGTGAAAGAAGCTTATTGGAACATCTCTGAGGGTGAGATATTACCTGTAATCAGTTTCTTAATGTATTAGGCTTAGACTTGCGTGTTTGGTTTCATTTTGCTTTGTGACTTACTTTGTTCTGTCTGTCATTACTTTAAACCATTTAAATCCTACTTTTTATACTTAATAAAATCATTTTTGTTTATTAATAAACACAGAGTAAGTGATTAATAGCTGGGGGAGCAAACAGCTGTGCATATCTCTCTATCAGTGTTATAGAGGGCAGACAATTTATGAGTTTACCCTGTATAAGCTTTATACAGAGTAAAATGGATTTATTTGGTGTTTGGATCCCATTGGGGTCTAGGTGCTGGACTCAGGTAACCTGAAGAGACATTTTCACTTAAAGCCTGCAGTTTTGGGGGCATGGCCCGGACCCTGGGTCTGTGTTGTGGCAGGCTAGCATGTCTGGCTCAACAAGACAGGGTTCTGGAAGTCCCAAGCTGGCAGGGAAAATGGGCTCAGAGGTAATTTCAGCACATCAGGTGACAGTCCTAAGGGGTTCTCTGTGACCAAACCTGTCACAGTATTGCAAGCATACCCGCATTAGCTTTAGCTAGTAATGAAGACATGACAGCACGGACTTCAGCATAGGCTAGCAACCCGAGCATGTATCCAGGTGCTTGGCAGGATTGTACAGGGACAGCTAGCCCATGCCAAAGCGTATGCTGCCACATCTGCACTACTATTGTTACGTGCACTAGCTAGATTAAAACTAGCGTAGGTATGCCTACTTGTGATTACACCTTTGTATACTGTGTCGCTGTTTCCTGAGAATCACAGAAATCTGTCCAAGGTTACATCACACATCTGTGTCATTTTGAGATAAAACTATCTTCTGGATATCTTCTGTTATATGATCCCTATCACCGTGATATTTCAACACTTTTATTGTCTCTCTGTTTAAATACTGAACTCTTTGGAGCAGAGATCATGTCTTTTGTTCTGTTTTGTGCAGCACCAAGCATGTGTAATTCCATTTCCTTTATTTTATTGGCTCTCAGCATGTAACAATGTCTGTGGCCAAATCAGGAATAAAATCCAGTGTGCTTGGCACTGTACAATATGTAGAGGAGGATGCAATTCCTGCTCTATGGAGCTTGCAATCTAAACATACGGTACAGACATAAAATGCCTTGGATGATCTGAGGAAGGTTCTCTATCACAGTGTTGCGAGATTGGGACTTTTCAGCTTGGAAAAGAGATGAGTAAGGGGATATGATAGAGGTCTATAAAGTCAAGACTGGTGTGGTGAAAGTAAATAAGAAGTGTTATTTACTCCTTCTCATAACACAAGAACTAGGAGTCACCAAATAAAATTAATAGGCAGCTGGTTTAAAACAAACAAAAGGAAGTATTTCTTCACACAATGCACAGTCAACCTGTGGAACTCTTTGCCAGAGGATGTTATGAAGGCCAAGACTATGGGAAGGTCTACACTACAGGGCTAAGTCAACCTAAGTTATGCAACTCCAGCTACATTATTCATGTAGCTGGAGTTGACGTACCTTAGGTCAACTTATTGCGATGTCCACACTGTGCTGGGTCAATGGGAGAAACTCTCCCATCAACTTACCTTATGCTTCTCATTCCGGTGGAGTACCAAAGTCGATGGGAGAGTGATCGGTGGTCCATTTAGCGGGTCTTCACTAGACCCACTAAATCGACCCCTAGTGGATCGATCGCCGTGCGTCACTTGCGCAGTAAGTGGAGACAAGCCCTATAACAGGGTTCAAAAAAGAACTAAATAAGTTCATGGAGGATGGAGATGTGGGCAGATGAAGTGGGGAATGGGTGGAAATGAGAGCAGAGGTGCAGCGAAGAGTAGCATTGGATACAGAGTTGTAAGGATGAGAGCTTGAACCTGCTGCAGAAGAGGAAGCCAGCTGGATGAAGGTGCGGCACTAAGAAGGCCTGGAAATGGATCCAGATGCATCTAAGGCAGGAATTCCACACAGTCATTACAAGTGTCCCCAGGGATGATGTTATGTGTGGTCCAGCAAAATGCCTGGTCTACAGGTCAGCCTAGACCTTAGCTCTAGGAATTTTAATGTTACTGAAGAGATGTTGTGATTGGTTTGTTGCCTAAAATACAGAACAGGAAAATATGGTTCTGAGCTACTGGCAGCCAGATCATGATAGATGCTAAGTGCCTTCCCCATTGTTTCGAGTTCATACCTTACCGAAGGCGCTCGGAACCTCATGGCCTTGCGCCAGAACATTCTAATTCATGAGCATGTGTAATTCCACTTCCTTTATTTTATGTGAGTTACTTGACTGACGTATCGTGGCTACACACGCATTACAGTTTTGCTATTTACTCTGTGCCTTGCAGGTGACCTGCAAAGTAAAAACAATAAAGATTAGTGCTCTTTTTGGCTTTATTATGTGTCACTAAATCCTGAAAGGTTGGGGAGTGTTGTGGGTTTTTTTCACATTGGAAGTTCAGCCCTGGTGTGTCCTGGAGGACCCTATTGATGATGGGAGAACTGGTAGGTTTATAATAACAGGGGTACCGTGCAAGTGAAACCAGATTAATTGAGAAAGGAAATTATTTTTATTCTAACTGTATAGAACCCTTTGGGGGCTGTGATGGAGCTTACTCCCATCACCTGTCAGACAAGGGGTTAAAAGCCAGTTAGTGCACTTGTGATTGATTGATTGATTGATTGCCTTCTGGCCAGAGGGGGTGGAGGTACCGTAAGGATCATGACACCCCCCCTCCCTACTGTCCCACCCCCCGGGCCTTGTAAGGAACCAGGGAGAATTGAGGAGAAAGAGAGAGAGCCTGCCTGTGACTAAAGAGGAGACAGGATTTTCTGTGGACAGAAACCCACAGGGAGCAGGTCAGGTTCCTGTAGGGGTGACCCTGAGGTAGGGCCAGTAAAAGCACTTGAGTGGAGCCCATGAGGGGTGGAAGACTTATTAGTTCAGCAGAAAATGGAGGCTGTGTTAAGCACAAGCGGTGGGAAACAGCACAAGGGGGCTTAGAGGTAGGAAGCAGCCCACGAAAATAGCAGCACATCTGAAGAAGCAGACCTAGCTGCTTAGTACAGGGGTCCAGGCCAGAACCTAGAGGAGATGGTGGGCCTGGGTTCCTGAGGAAAGAGAATGCAAGTCAAACATAAGGCATAGTGAGTCCAGGATGGGGCTGAATGCTGACCCCAAAGGCTGGGGTGAGGAATAGCCCAAACAATTTCTCAGGCAAAACCAGACTTGACAAGCCTAATATTTCCATGGTAAAAAAAACAAAAAACCAAAAAACAAGCAGAAACAAACCTTTGAAAATAACTTTCTGGACCTCTTTATGCATCATACAAAAACAATAAAGAGTATACTTCCATATTTTCTCCTTGAGCCTTTCCTTTCCTTTCACCTTTAAGATAGCAGGTTTCGCTGTGTAACTCCCTCCTACCTCTTCAAAGTGAGGACAAACTCTAAGTGAAAGAGGAATGGAGGCTGTGGGTGGAATGACTGTTGTTTTCATTAAATAGTAAGTAAATTGCTTTTGGTGTTCACAGGCTTGATTCTGCCAGTCTTACTCAGATCAAACTTCTGTTGACTTAACTCTCTTTTGACATCATTGGATGCACAAGGATTGGCTGCTAAAACCATATACAAATCAACTATTTCCTTTAAAAAAGAGAGAAGGAAACAGGAACAACAACAAAGGGAACAAAAACAAACACAAAGGAAAAAGCTTGCCAGCCACTACAGTTGGTAAAATATTTTGGCCAAATTCTACCACTGTTACACTAGTTTAAGTCAACTACCTTCAATGGAACTGAGGGCAGAATTTAATTTTCAATATACATTTATTAATTTGTTCCATTTTTTCTTTAACACAATGTAGTGGTTTGCAGCATTGTTGTAGCCATGTCAGTCCCAGGATGTTAGAGAGACAAGGTGGATGGACTTTTATTGGACTAACTTCTGTTGGAGCAAGATTTACCATACTTCCCCAATAAGTGTTACAAACCTGACCTGGTTCTCTCTTCATGGATTAGATGGTATTCACTTTCCGTGTCTCAGTGTCCTTTATGGACTAGACAGAGGGTGCAGATAAACCTGACACTGGTACAAAACCCCCTCTGGTAACATCTTCAGGTCTCTTTACCAGTCTGGGTGGGGCGACTATATTTCCCTTTGTTGAATATGGGAAACCTGGTAAAATTACTCGTATTCAAGCGAGTTCAATGGCAATCAGTTAGAACTATGAAGTACAAACATGCAAATGAACATAAAGTTGACTGAGCCCCCACTAAAAAGAAATACTGCGTAGTTGGATTCTTTGTATTTACCTTCTTATCTTTAAGGCTTTAGGGTTCATATGGGAGGGGTCGCATGTTCCCCCCCCCAGATTTCTGCCAGGGTTCACACCAGAATGTGGCCAGCAGCAGCCTCCTTGCAGCACTGTGCAGGAGGGAAGAGACGGGAACTGCTTCCAGCCACAGATGTGGCGGACACGGATGACCTGGCCCCCGTCTTTGCAGAGCTAATCTCTTCTTTCCTTCCCCCACCCCACCCCTGTGTGGCTGGAAGCAACTTCTCCCTTCCTGCCCGCACCATGTCAAAAGGCAGCTAAAACCTCCAGGCTGCTGCTGATCACTGACATAACCCAGCCACCTCCAGTTCCTCCGGCCACAGCGTGGGCAGCAAGAGGTTAAGCCCTAAGGCTGCACTGTGCACCGGGGCGCAGGGAACCTGACTGCAGGGGCTTCTGTGAACCCAGCCAGAGAGGTGGGTCAGCAGGTGAAGGTGTCTAGGGGACAGAGAGCCCCGCGCTCACTGCCAGGACCCAGGGCAGGGGTGTGAAGAAGGTGCTGAGCCCCTGCCCCAGGGGCTGCTGTGGAGCCTGCAGGCTCAGGGCATGAACAGGCTGGAAATTGCTTCCCACCCACCCGCCACTCCAGAGCTTAGCTGAGGGGCAGAGAGGCTTCCCCATGCCAGCGCTGTGCGGGGCTTTGACACATGCAGGGCTCAGCTCCTCCTGGCTAGCGGCCCAGGCCGGAGGGTCTTGGGCTTTCCCGGGGCGCCCGCTCAGCCAGAGGCCGTGGGGGAAGGAAGGAGCCTGCTGGCCAGGCTGTTGGTGAGCTGAGCAGTGCTGCGGGAGATATGGAAGAGCAGCGGGGCTGGGGGCGAACAGGCAAAGCAGGGAGAGGACAGGGAGAGTAGGAGGACGTGAAGGGCCAGTGGATGGGCAGCAGAGGCGACATGTAACTGGCCACCGCCTGGCGCCTGCCTGCACTCATGAGCCGTCGTGGCTTGCAGCACACAGCCAGTGCCAGCCAGAAACGGGATGTGGGGGCGGGGCCCTGCTGGCCAAGAGCCAGCACGTAGTGGGGGGCTGTGCTGACGGACCAGCCGGGGGAGCGGCTGGCCCCACACTCTGCATCTTTGCCCCACCACCAGCCTGGCACACCCACTCCCATCGTCAGTCACTGGACCCCTCCCCATCCCACCCCCCCCATACTCACTGCTGGCGGGAGGGCGGCTGGCGAGCAGGGATCTGGCCAGCTGCAGGACCCACCTGTACTGATGGGGGGAGACAGAAAATACGGGACAATTTGTCTGTTTTTAAGAAAAAGTCAGGACACCTGCAGGAGCGCTTAAATACGGGACTGTCCCTTTTAAAACAAGACATCTGGTCACCCTAAATCTGGGTCCATATCCCATAGCCATGCTAGACCTGCCAGACTTTTATCTAGTTTAGAAAACCCACATTAGTTTAGAGGAATGTTTCCACATTTGGGCCACTGCCTTAAGAGGATCAAATGGGATCTACGCTAACTGTAATTTCCTGGATTTGAAAGGATTATTCAGCACAAATATTGACAATCTCCTTGCATTTCAGCATCACGTAATGTCCTTTTCAGCATAATGCCCTGAAAAGCAATTTGGGATCATTGTAACCGTGCTGAAATTACTAACCTTATAGGGCTCTGTCCCTCTAGTCAATGGGCCTACTCACATTCTTAAAGATAAGCACATGCCTCAATCCTTCAGTGGATTGGGACGGGACTACTGCATTCAGCACTGTGCTAGTTCAAATCCATACACGGAAGAAGAGGCTCTTTCTGCAGTAGCTAAGTTTAGAGGGAGGGTTTCAGACTCTTGAAATGATTCTCATACACCTGCTTTGTCACAATTTCTGATCCCTAATCTTTCCTTTTTTTTAATCCTTCCCTGCTCTGTCATAATGATTTTCATTTCAGCAAAATTCAAGCTCTTTCACCTAGGATGACGCCGCACTGAACCAATGGAAATAATGATCCTATTTTGTGTCACAGCTGACAACACCTCTCACTGCTTCTGCAGAAAAGTGGTGATGCATTTTTTCACTGCTAACTTACAAAACGTTGCTACAAAAGCCACTTCTCCAGGACCGGAAAGAACAGAGATTGCTTCTTAATGTGCTTTAGTGTCACTGCTCCAGCACTGATGCCTCCTTCTCACCCTCCAGTTAAGGACCAGATTCTCTCCTGATCTCCCCATACTATTAGAGAGCCAAGACAGATGCTCCACTTTTAGTACTTTCCTTTGGGTTATCATGAGAGTCAGGTGACATTTTTGTGACCAGGCAGTAGGTTTAACTACAAATCCCAAATTTAAGCCGAATTCATTAAGATTTGTGAACCTTTAGGGAACCTTCCCTGAGTTCCAAGTGATCCTGCAGTTACGTTTTGGTCAGTTGTGGGCTCAAAGAGATAAGGAGACGACGATTTATGGTTGCAGGTGGAAACGAGATAAAACTTGGCAGTTTCTCATAGTCTTGAAGTTGTAACCAGGGAAAACTGGTGGTTTCAGCAGGGTTTCACTTTAGATTTGAGGGTTGTTCAAACCCAGAAACTCAAAATGAGCCTCGGTGGGTAAGAAGTTAGAACCCCATGAGACCTGAAACAAAAAAGTCTCCTTTGGATCGAAACTGCTAAACACCATATAGAGCTGGTCAACACCACTAATGTCCTTCTCACAACCAGCTAGAGACTTCAGTCTTGTACTGCATGTTTCACACCAGGGTCCAAGGCTTCACCATTTTGTTTCACATCAGTGTCTTGGTTAATAAGCAACACCATTGATGAAGCATCCGTTACTGTAGCATCTTTCCCTGCATTGCCTCACCTGCAATCTGAACAGTATCAAAAAGTCCATTGATATAAATGAGTAGGGATCAGTTTAGGTGGTGCAACTCCTGAAATGGACACTAATGAGTAGAAGATAACAATCGCACAGCCGATGAAGTGAGCTGTAGCTCACGAAAGCTTACGCTCAAATAAATTGGTTAGTCTCTAAGGTGCCACAAGTCCTCCTGTTCTTTTTGTGGATACAGACTAACACAGCTGCTGCTCTGAAAATTGCACAGGTGACTCACTTGATTCCTCCAGAATTACAAAAAGCAGATTGTTTTTACTTGTCTTTCCCAGCACAGAGGTCCATCCGGCCACAAACCCACCTGGTCTCATGGAGATGCTGGATTTCTTGAACTTGCAGAAAAGCCTTCAATAGCGTCTGTAACACTGTGAGTGCTTGTGGGTGCTCTTTCTTTCTGGGTGACCTGGAGAGGAAACAAGACCATCCAAAAACTCAGATTCAGATGGTTTCTTTATTAGTCTTTCCTTCTCACAAAAGGTAATAACTGCAGCCTGCGCAAGAGTCACAGGATATATAGGTTTCAGAGTAGCAGCCGGGTTAGTCTGTATTCTATATATATAGATATATATAGGATCAATGTCTGGAATTCACTTAAAGATTGACTAATTGGACTGCATTCTGCACACAAATGAAACTGAAATTCACTGCCTTGTGGTACCACCTTTCTTCTTCCCACACATGTCAAAACCATAGTTGTATGCTTCACTTATTACCCAAGTATTGGTAGCCAGGGGCAAATTCAAGCCATCAGGAACTGGGAGCCCTGAACAGAGACTCCGTCCAGATCTGCAAGGTTATACGTGCATGTGGCCCTGGGAGAGAAGTACTGTATAAAGCAGGGGTTCTCAAACTGAGGGTCAGGACCCCGCAGGGGGTCGCAAGGTTATTACATGGGGGGTCGTGAGCTGTCAGCCTCCACCACAAACCCTGCTTTGCCTCCAGCATATATAATGGTGGTAGATATATAAAAAAGTGTTTTTAATTTATAGGGGGTGTCGTACTCAGAGGCTTGCTATGTGAAAGGGGTCACCAGTACAAAAGTTTGAGAACCACTGGTATAAAGGTCTGACTACACAACAGCTGCATCAGATGACCTGTTTCCATTGCAGCTGTCCTCTAACGCAGTTAAAGTTCAATCCCATTTTGCCATGTAAACGGGCCAATCCAAGGCTTTAGCCTTGTCTGACAACATGGTTAAATTCTTGCATGCGCCACAGTGTGGAATGGTGGCTTAACCAGGTCAGAAAAGGGCCCTGTTGTAACTGGGTCCACCAACATGGCTGTAGTTGTGTAAACAGACCCTGTGGGTGTAGGATGTGCATGTGTAAAGGGTTAAAGGGAGTGCCTTGGGATGCTCTTCAATAGCCCTGACCCTGGCAAATGCAAGGCTACCGAGGAGAAAAGAAAGAAAGAAAGAAAGAAAGAAAGAAAGAAAGAAAGAAAGAAAGAAAGGAAGGTGGTGGGAGGGCTAAGGAATTGTGGAGAATCCTTTGTGGCTCTGAAGTGTTCAGTCTTATGCTTCAGCCTTAACAACATTTTCAGTGTAATTGTGCTTATTGTTAATACTGGGTGGGATTTTCAAAAATACCTAAGTGAGTTGGGAGCACCAGCCTCATTGAAAATCAGTGGGGTGGGATTTTCAAAAGTACCTGAGTTAGGTGTCTAATATGCTTAGTGATTGCAGATAATCAGGAGTTGGTAGATAGGGAGTCAGTAGATCCTCAGGTGGTGTAAACTAGCATTGTTCTATTTAAGTTAGTGGAGCTACATTGATTTACATTAGCTGGTGATCTGACCCATGCTGCTGATCAGATTTTCTGAGAACAACAGGAGCTACACACTCAGGGGTTGTCTACACATGGAGTTATCCGTAATTAACGATCCCTGATTCACTCCATGTGTGGACACTAATTCTGGAGTCAGAGTTTTTTGTTCCTGTTTAGTTTAACTCACTTTGAAAGTGAGTAAATGTAAACACAAACAAGCACATTCAGGGCTAATTCCTCAAACCCTCATAACTGGGCAGATGTTTTTCATCCTCAAAGCCCTTCACAAATGTTAACTAACCCTCACACAACACTGGGGTGGGACGGTGGATAACTCATCTTTAGGCTGGGCAGAATTCGGTTTTGATATTTTGATGTTTATTTTTAACCATTTTTTCCAGTTTTTATTGATGTACATTTTCATAGTTGGAGGAAATTATGGGGGGAGGGGAGTCTGCCAATAATTATTTAATGACAGTAGATGTTGCGAATCAAAAAGTTAACTCGTATAACCATTAAAACACAAATTGTCAACCTCATGTCAAAATATACAAAGTAAATATCCTTAAATCAACCTCTAAGTTCTCAAGCAGGATTTTTCTTACTTTTGCCTCTGTACATTTCGATGATCATCAATGGAAATATGTTTTGTGGGTATGGGGAAAGTGACGTTTACTGACACTTACCAATAAAAAGCTAATCCTTCCAAGCCTGCTCATTTTACAGCTGGGGAAACTGAGTCAGAGAGGTTCCAGCGACTTGACTAAAGTCCCGCCATGACTCACTGCTTGAACAAGGATTAGGACCAAATAATGCATGGGCTGCAGGTCTGTTCTCTCTCACCTCTCTATCTTAGGTATTTATCTGGCCCCCATTATCATGGTATCTGAGCGCCTCAAATGATAATGTATTTATCCACACAACACTCCCGTGAGGCAGGGACATGCTATTATTCCCATCATACAGAGAGACTAAGGCCTTGATCCTCAAAGTTGTTTAGGCCCCATTGATTTCATAGGGATCCTTTGAGGTCTGGGCCTAAATGACTTGACCAGGGTCACTCAGAACAACTCTAGTGGAGCAGGGAATTAAGCCCAGGCTAACCACTGGACCATCCTTCTTCCCAAAACATCTGGCGGGAGTAGGTGGAACACCGGGAAAAAAGTGACTTGCCCAAACTCCCACGGCAGGTGAGTGGCAGAGCCAGGTTTAGAATACAGGTCTCCTGACTCTCAGTCATTTAGCCTGTCTGTAAGACCACAATGAACTTCCCATCTCTCTGGTGTTTAAAAGTCTAGAGGCGAATTAGAAAAATACCAGTTGACATTAATTCCAGCTGAACTTGATTGGACATGCAGAAGCAAGCTGGAGAGGGAGATAATTCTGGTTCTGTCTGGTTCAGCAGCAACTCCACCCCCTGAAGCTTCCCAGCAGGAAATTGAGTTGCAAACATTACATGATCAGAATACATTTTCATACACTGATCCTACCCTGGGGACAGGACACTTTTGCTCACCACATGTTGAGGGAATAGCTTTATACATATTAACCCTTTTGTGAATATTGCATGTAATGCATCACAGTTCCAGTCTTAATCCAAGCTTTGAAGGTGACAACCAAAGAAAAAAATTGGGTTTAGGATTTTCTGGGCTACTTCATAATACATAAAGAAGTCCCAAAAGGTTGTGTCTTTTGAGGATTTTATTTTTCTGCTTGCTTTTCACATTCAGAAATGTAAGTCTCATCCATATATTTCTTGAAATACTCTATAGCTAAGTGGAGAACGGGTGGTTTATGACAGTGGAGAAACCATGTAAAACTGTTTAAAACTCATTGGTTTTTGTTAAGATCTAATTAACTCAGATGTTTGAGAAGCTGTTGGGAGAAACACTCTCATGTTGAAAATTCCAAAACCTGCCTCTTCAGTTAAGGACTAAGAAAAATCGCAATTCACATGTCTAAACTCTATAATGCACCTCAGGGAAAATAAGACTTGACATTGCTAATATCTCTCAAAGACTCTCAAAGAGTCTTAGGATGGAAGAATCCCATGCACTACTACAGGCTGGGGACCGACTGGCTAGGCAGCAGTTCTGCAGAAAAGGGCCTGGGGATTACAGTGGATGAGAAGTTGGATATGAGTCTGTTAGCCCGGGGCAGTTGGAACTAGGTTTTACTTTACAGAAGATGGGCTACCTGCAGTGTTCTACCCTTTCCACATCTATCATCGGTAATTGTGTAGTTAAGACATAGGCAGACTGAGGTTGCAAACAGGTGGTATATATTAAGAGTAATAATAACAGGCTAGGACTCCCTGCAAACTAAGATAACACAATAACAGTTGGGTTGTTAACCCTTTGATGTAAATGGGGGTGAACCCCAGAGCCCCAAACCCTATACACATTGGGGTACCCAGGACTAAACAAGAAGGACTATACCATGTCTTGCAGACGCTGGACAGGAGAACAGGAACAGGAACACAGACGGGAACCAGGAGCTCAGGGACAGGTGCCAGGAACAGGAACACAACAGGAACCAGACCTCAGGAACTTTGGTGACAGGTAAGTAGATCTTCAGTATGGTGTCTTCTGTCTTCAATTCTTGATCTCTTCATCCGGCGTGCTGAATGCGAACGCTAGCTCACATGATGATGGAACAGGTGAGTGGAGGTAAGTTAAGGGGACGCTGGTAGATGTTACTGGTTCACCTCAAGTCCTAATCCCTCATGCCTCTAGCTAATAGCAGGACTGGTACACTGTAGAAGGGCTTCTATGCCTCACTGGGATGACCTGCTTCCACAGCATCCAGAGACACAGAGTGCCCCTCAGAGGGTGACACTTTCTTATATGCGTTCTCTGTTGCTAGGCAGATTCTACTGCCACGAGACACTACCTTTCCCGCCTTTTGCTTGCTTTGGTGCCAAACTCAAAAAGAGCACCAAAAGCTGCAGGAGAAGGGATGACAAGATGGAGGACAGGTTGTCCTTTTACCAATCCAACATGGCGACTATGTACACTTAATAAATTGAACGTTTTCTACCCAACAAGTCAACATTGTGCCCTTGGTGCCAAGAAGGCTAACGGCATATTGGGCTGCATTAGTAGGAGCATTGCCAGCAGATTGAGGGAAGTGATTATTCCCCTCTATTTGGCACTGGTGAGGCCACATCTGGAGTATTGCATCCAGTTTTGGGGCCCTCACTACAGAAAGGATGTGGACAAATTGGAGAGAGTCCAGTAGAGGGCAACGAAAATGATTAGAGGGCTAGGGCACATGACTTATGAAGAGAGGCTGAGGTAACTGGGCTTATTTAGTCTGCAGAAAAGAAGAGTGAGGGGGGATTTGATAGCAGCTTTCAACTACCTGAAGGGGGGTTCCAAAGAGGATGGAGCTTGTCTGTTCTCAGTGGTGGCAGATGACCGAACAAAGAGCAATGGTCTCAAGCTGCAGTGGGGGAGGTGTAGGTTGGATATTAGGAAAAACTATTTCACTAGGTGGGTGGTGAAGCGCTGAAATGGGTTACCTAGGGAGGTGGTGGAATCTCCATCCTTAGAGGTTTTTAAGGCCCGGCTTGATAAAGCCCTGGCTGGGATGATTTAGGTGGGGTTGGTCCTGATTTGAGCAGGGGTTGGACTAGATGACTTCCTGAGGTCTCTTCCAACCATAGTCTTCTATGATTCTATAAAAAGTAGAAAAAATTGTATAGCCTTCTTTATCCATCATAAATCAGCAAAAAGGGCACAACTCATTTTTCCTCTTCAGGTTATCATAAAACAGATGAACATCTGAAGTGCAGATAGAAAGGTGGTAGCCATATGTGGATGGGTGGCCTGATGACCGTAGTACTATCTCCTGTCTAATGACAAGGGCTGTTGGGTCCATTATTTGGTGAACTGGACTGAGAGAGAGTGAGAGAGAGAGAGAGAGTCTGTGTGAGCCTGTCTCCCTTTAGTGGTGGGAATAGCGTATGTGTGTTTTGATGTTTCCTTCTAGGAGTGGGTCCCGCTGAGTATGCAGCCTACCCTTGTCTCCATGCTGAAGGAGCTCTTTGTTAATTCAAGTGGTGGGCTTGCCATTTTGGTGCTGAAGGTCACAGGCTTGATCCCCATGGATGTCTGTTGGGTCTGTACATGGCTACAATTTGTAGCATGTGGTTGTGTTGCTATAGCCACTAGACTACCTCTGCTCCTGCCAAGTGAGAGGGAAGAGGGGCAGAGCAACAAAAGGGAAATATAAATAGATTTCCTCTACAAGGTCTACTAAAAAGAAATGGGGACGAGGCCGGGGGGGGGGGGGGGTGTAGAAAAAGAGAGAGCTGTGTTTCCATGGTAACTGCCAATGGTTTATTTAAGAAAGACAACGAAACAAAAAAAATAAAAAAGGCAAAGTCAAGTGGGAATGAAGATCCTTGCAAAACCCCATGAATATATTGATGCCCATATATTTAAAGTGAAGTTCCATGTACGAACAACTCTCTGTTACAAATGGTGTGCTTAAAAAATTCATACCACTCTACCTATTTATGAATTGATCCTTGAAATGTTATTTTTAAATATTCATTTCTGGTAAGGGAATAAAGAAGAAATGGGGGAATGCACTATAACAAATGTCAGGATGATGAAATCATCCTGAGTGGAGCAACAGATTCTGTCTGCCCTGTCAGAACCCAAATGAACATTGGTTTAGCTCAAGTCCTTATTCATATGGACTTCAAAAAGAAGCAGCCAAGGACATTCCGTTGGAGTGAGTGGGGGAGTGACGCTCCATTGGGAGACACGCAGCTCTATTGGCCTTACTGCGTCTACTTTGCATGGACCACATTCAGCCTTGGCAAAAGTGGGTGCAGCCCTTATTGACCTCAATGATTTTAGTTGCATTAGGATCAGGGAATTGGGAGATTTTGCGGCTCTGAGTGGCTCTCCCATCCTGATGGCCTATGTCAGGACTTCTCAACCACTGATCTGAATCAGCACTATTGGGAGTCAGACTTCTGTCACTGTTTGCCCTAGGCTCCTACTCCCTTCCTCCATGCTAAGCCGCTGTACTAAATCTTAATCTGCAATCATTTCCTGCCTTCCATTCAACACTGCACACCCTCCTCCACCACACTGACTCCAGACCACAAACTCAGCCACGAGAACAGCCCAATCTTACTAAGGTGCAGAATGAAGTCATTAGTCGAGTAATATACACATTATTTTTTCCAGTGTATAAAGGGATAGGGTCATGGTCATAGGAGAGTTCACCTTCCTCTGTGCCTGTGAACTCAGATACTCTGCTGGCGTCAGGTGGGGATAATAAACTTGTGGCTAGAGCGTATATGGCACCACAGCCTTCCACTGGATGTAACGTATGAACTGTTCAGCTACATATGAACATTTTGCGATCTGGAGGCTGCAGCCCTCGGATCTAAGATCTAACACCACGACAGCCAACTGAAATTCCCCGTTAGCCCACTTGTGTTACTGGAACAAGAGGTCCTGAGTTACATCCCCAACAAGGACAATCAAGTTCATGAGGCTGTGGGGTATGGAATACTTGCCAGGAATGAAGTTTCTGTGGCCATGGGATTATTACAGCATCACAGCCTATCGCACCATTTCTCAAATGTGGGGGAGTGAGGAGGCGAGCGGGGGGGGGTAAGGCAAGCAGCGGGTGGGGGTGGCTGAGGAGGCAAGCGGTGTGGGGGTGAGGAGGCGAGCGGCGGGCGCATGGGCAGCGGGTGGACTCCCTCTTTGGGGAGGCTAGCCTCTGACTCCACCCCATCTGCCTGCGCTCCCCCCGCCCCCGGCACCTGCATCCCTGAGACCCCCTGTGCCTGGAGCTACCACCTCCCCGCCCGGAGAAGCCCTGACTGCCCCCACCCCCGCGGCCGGAGGAGCCCCGGGCTGGTCAAAGCCTCCCCCCACCCCACCTGCCCGGATAAGCCCCAGCGGGGCTGGCTGAAGCCCAGAGCACCTCCCCCCTTGTTCAGAGGTGCTCTGGGCTGGCCGAAGCCCCGAGCCCCACACCTGCCTGGACGAGCCCCGGGCCAGCCGCAGCCGTGCCTCCCCTCCCCTCCTCTCCCTCCCCTCACCAGACCCAAGCCACCCTGATATGTTTTTCATTATTATTTGGACTTCTATTATGTCAAAGCATTTTTAAATTTACTTCAGAATTGTGATACAGACAACCACTTTTACCAAAAAAAAGCAAAAGAAACAATAATAAAAAAGACAAGAATGTGCAAAGCACCTTATTTGTGTTTCTATTCTGTGAGGTCCAGTAAAGAATAGAGATACCTGTGCATGATTTTTATTACTGAGTCTGCAAAAAAAAAAAAAAAAAACCCAAACCTTACATAAATAAATTACAAGGATTTGGATGTATATATGTGCATATTACTTTATTAACTTTAGGAAAAATAAATAATTTTAGGGAACAGTGTCAGTGTGGCCACCAGCAAGAGTTGGTGGCCGCACTCTGAGGCCACCAAAACATTTTTTGGGAGAACTCCTGGTATCGATTCTCTGCGAGTGCTTAGGGGGAGTCCCTGGACCCCATTCCTAACCTTTTGCTAAATTTCTGTCAGTGGTTGACTTGCAATATGTCCTGTGATGGCCTGGCAGACGTGGTGGGTATACACACTTGGTTCAGATGGCTGAAGAATTGTGGCCTCTACTTCATCATCATAATACAGAACAAGAAATTGTTTTTACATCTGGTTAATTTGAAAGTGCTCGCAGCCCCACCAGCATCCTCCACAGAAAACATATGAGTGAGTCTGGACTGTGCACATCAGTGGCTCTCAACCTTTCCAGACTACTGTACCCCTTTCAGGAGTCTGATTTGTCTTGTGTATCCCCCACGTTTCACCTCACTTAAAAACTACTTGCATACAAAACCAGACATAAGAATACAAAAGTGTCATAGCACACTATTACTGAAAAAATGGCTGACTTTCTCATTTTTAGCATATAATTCTAAAATAAATCAATTGGAACATAAATATTGTACTTACATTTCAGTGTACGGGATATAGAGCAGTATAAACAAGTCACTGTCTGTATGAAATTTTAGTTTGTACTGACTTGGCTAGTGCTTTTTATGCAGCCTGTTGTAAAACTAGGCAAATATCTAGATGAGTTGATGTCTCCCGTGGAAGACCTCTTCATACCCCCAAGAGTACACGGACCCCTGTTTGAGGACCACTGGTGTACACAACTATTACTCCATCAGACAATGCTATCAAGAGGTCATCTATCCGCAGTGAGCATCTCTACGCAATACAGACACTGCCCATTGTCTGTGGGTTTCTCAGTCTCTGCCACATCTCTACCCTGAGCAACAAGTTGGGGTTTTAGCCATCTTGTTAGAAGAGGCGCTCCAGTCACATGTATTGTGTGGTAGCACCCAGGATCCCCCCTCATGGACTGGGACCCATTGTGCTAGGTGCTGTACAAACCCAGAAGAAAAAGACAGTCCCTGCCCCGAAGAGATTACCATCTACATGTTGTTCTGACAGGCTGCATTCAGAGAACTGTAGACGCAGCTACGCCAGTCAGATCCTGTGTTCCAGCTTTCAAGATGGGCTACAGCAGATTGCTTTATCCCTCTTGGGGGATATGTTCTTCTGGACACATGGGGTGCACAGTACAGGCACCATGGCATTTAGAGATGGGGAAAGACCCAGTAGGACACCTAGGCCAGTGGAGGGTGGTTCCTTTTGGTAGATTTGCTGGTGCCAGATCACAGTGTGTTACAGGTGAAATGCATGATGGTGCGTACAAACATTTCTCTAAACACTGAATGGAAACAAGTGAGGCCCCGGGAGAGGCTAAGCAAGATGAAATGGGTGCAGCGACAGGCACACTCAGATCTCATAGCAGCGATATGGTGGAAGTTAATTGCGCAGAGCCCGTAAAGATGCTAAAGCTGTTTGGCATATCTCTTGTGGAATCTGAAACGATGCTGTTACTATAGCAGGAAATGGCCGCCTCAGAGGGGTTAAAAAAAACAGCAGTTACCCGTCTGATCACACAATAGGTCTGTACTAGTTATGGCAGCTGTTTGGAACTGTGATACTATCATCTAGTTACAAAAAGTCATTCACACAGTCTGATGCGAGGAAGGTCTTGGGGTTGAGGCATTGGTCAGTGAAGATCTGAGTTCAATTCCTGCCCCCAATATGCTGTGTGATCTTGGGTCTTTCACTTCACCCCTCTGTACCTCAGTTCCCCATCAGTGGGGACAGTAGTATTTTTCTCTTTCCCGCTCTCTGCGCAAATATTTGGGCTGCATGCTCTTTGGGGCAGGGTTGATCTCCTACTACTTGTTTGTACAGTGCCTAGCACAACGGGGCCCTGGTCTCCGTTGAGGCCTCTATGTGCTACCACAATACAAATAAATAATAACAGTACTGCATAGGAATGGGTCAAATACAGCCTCGTATTGCCCTTTGTGAGAGCTCTATTTGGACACACGCAATCCTGCAACGTAACTTTTTGCTGACCACTGAGGAGCTCTGTTGGCATACGTGCCTACATCAATTCAGGAGCAAACTTCAAAGCCTTTGAAAACGCTGGCAGCTCTGGACACCACTGAGGACTCTGAACGTCGCCTGAGTTTGGCACTCAGGTGTTTTTGGTCAGGTCTTTTACATCGTCTAACCTTTCCCCTCATCTCTGCAGGGGATGAAGAAAATCTCAGTAATGGTGTTACCAAGTTACCAGCTGCCCCAATTCTGCTGTCTGCACATAGCTAAGAGCAGACTGAGTCCTTTGGGGGTAAGGACTCTGATTTAACCTTGGTCTACACTTAAAATTTAGATCGCTCTAGCTAACGTCGATCAGGGGTGTTAAAAATTAAGCTGACCTAACCCCTGGTGTAGACGCAGCTAGGTCTACGGAAGAATTCTTCCTTTGAATTCTACCACCACTTGGGGAGGCGGATTACCTAGATCGACCAAAAAACCCCTTCCGTCGATGCAGGAAGCATCTATGCCACTTCAGCATGCCCCTGCTGTGTGTCCGTATGGTGCCTAGCTCAAAGGGGCTCTGCTCCTGATTGCAGGCTCCCACTATAGAAAAATTAAATAACAACAACAATAGTAGACAGCTTTGACAATACACACTGCAGGCCAAACTCAACCCTGGTGTACAAGGGGGCCGCTCCATTGAAGGAAATGGTTTAGAATTAACTAATGCCAGGGATAATTTTAATGGAATATCTCTCAGCAGATAAAGGTCGGAGTATTAATTTGGACCAATGGATCAAACCACAGAATCCCTTAGAGTAATGTAAGCTGGTGTAAATTGATTTCAATACAGCAATGTGGATTTAAACCACCTCAGGTCCCTAATATTTATTATGCACAGCTATACACAAATAGCTGGTTGAAAGATGTTAGGGAGAAACTGAGAACAATTACAGATATAAAGCTAGTAAATGGGAAGGCTATTGTTTCCTCTAGATTTGTCCAATATGGGCATCTAAACATTGCAACTTAAAGCTTTACAGAAGCCATACCTCCCCATAAATCCTCCTAAGCGTGCTCGTAGAGATCAGAAATTAGAGCTTGGGATCTGAGCAGCTGGCCCTACGGGCATCATGCAAGAGACACGAAAGGGTTAAAATAACTGAACAAGTAAAGACACACATTGTGGCCAACTCACCTGATTTAATCACAAATCTTGTGCCATTCGGAGTTTGTCTTAAAGCCCCAGCACCTGGAGTGCTGTGAATATGAGAGGATCTCATTTTGTTTAAGTTTTTCTAGCCTTTGCGATTGCAGAGAAAAGCTGGAAAATATGAACTCTACAGCCTTACAGAGCAGAGGGCAAATGAGACCCCACTTTTATTATTCTGAACAATCTCTTGTGTTTTTAAACCAATCTCATCATTTTGGGGGACCTGACTCATAATTTGTGAGTGCTTGGGATGGCAAAGCCGGAATAGAAATGGTTAAAAACAAATGGAAATGCCCATTGAAAAGGAGGCGAGAGCAAAGACTCACAGGAAGGGTCACTTTCTTCTAACACTGAACCAGGAACCTTATTAGAACAGGGAAGCTGCTCTGTTGCTTTGCTTGATTTACTGCAAGGCATCTGCCTAGAGCCTTCCCTGTCCTGCCTGGCTTCCTGCTACAAATGTAAAGGAAACAGTGCACATATTCATGCAACGGGAAGGGAAAAAATAATGTCCGTGGACAACCCTTTTCATTTTCCCTTCGTTTGGCTCTTCTCCATTTCGACTGCAAGCTGTTTGAGGCAGAGCACTCTCTCCTTCCATGCCCACTCGCTCGTTAATTAAATTCTGAGGTGTCATCTGACCACCCCATTTCTACCAACAGGAATAATCCTTGGGTTTCGTCCCACTGGGGCACCTTTTCAAATGCCTCCCAGTTCTGCCGGTGCAGATAGTTTGGGTAAAACAACCAGTCTTGATTGTCCATCCCTATTCCAGCTGACATTTGATGCAAAACAAATTGAGGCTCAGCGCTCCCTGCATAAATGAGCATGGGAAACGTGGCTGAAACATGTATATTATTCCAGGGCCCCCTTTCAGTTAAAATGGGGGCCAGCTTCTGTGAAAAAATGTGGAAAAAGTCCACATTTGAGTAGATATATGCTCAGTTTTTGAGTCTTTTTTTCCCCTCTGAAAAAGGAGACAAATTGGAGCTTGAGTCGCCTCTCACTTCCACCAGTTCTGTCCTATTGTAATTTCATTGACCTCCATGGCATGTTCTCCAGGCTTACACCAGCCTAGATGAGGGCAGAATCAGGCCCTCGGTGGTTTTGCAAGCAAAAATAGGCATTTAATTCAAAGCACAAATACAATGAAACTGGAGGGGTGTGTGAAATTACACCCAACTGGCAGCTCATACCATGGGATTCTTAGGGCAACCTTTCCAGGGAGATTTCACACAGCTCTGGTCATGCGTTTGATGTCTGCTTGCCTGGGAAAGCTGTCCTTCCTGGTGTGGAAGCCTCATTGTTAATATCTTAAAGAGAGAACATTCCCTTTCGCTTAGGACCGTGTGGGCCATTCGTGATATTTGCCTCCTCAGTGCTGGATCGCAGAAGAGATTTCCTTGCCATCAGGAATATCTTCCCCCAGTTATGCATTCAGGCACCCCCTTGGTGATGCTAGGGTGACCAGACAGCAAGTGCGAAAAATGCGGAGGAGGATGGGGGGTAATAGGACCCTGTATAAGAAAAAAAACCCAAAATCGGGACTGTCCCTATAAAATCAGGACATCTGGTCACCCTAGGTGATGCCACCCAGTGCACAGTTGCTCCCTGGCAATCAGAGCAGCTACCCTCACAGAGATTGGGTTATGTCAAGCTTTGACCTAAGCAAAACCGCTGACCGTCATAGGGATTTGGCTGATTTTCTTAGTTCCCTGTGAAATCTGCGACTCCTCACAGGGAGTAGAATTTTATTTCAAGCTAACGCACAATATACAAATAAACCCAGCGCATGATGGGCGATGAATGCCCGGCTAATTCCAAAGGGCGAGTCAGTCAATACAAGCTACCCCTTGGTCCAGCCCAAGAGAACGCTGCCACCGGCGCCTGCTTTTTGACTTTTTCCAGCACTTGGTTCCCACTCCCCATAGCCTCTCTCTCACACACACAGCCTGGCTGTCTGATTCCAGCCCTTAGGCACATCCCACGCTATTAGTCCTGCCACCTTTCCGCTGGTGTTGATTTCTAAACGCTTTGCAGATATTAATGAAACCTCCCATCAGGCCTCCAGATACCAGGCAGTAAATGGTTAAGTGACCAGGGAAAAGTCACTAACAGGGCTGGGCATGGAATCCAGGCATACCCTGCTCTACACACGACTAGACATACTTTACTCCTCCAAATCCTAACAATGGGAAAACCCTTGTACCACAGCTCATCATCCTCTGTGTATCCAGGCAGACTCCACCAGTGCTGAATTGCACTCGTTGCTAATTAGCATGGCCTCAATTCCGCAAGCTATTCTGTGCGGGGCATCAGGAGCTTTTTGCAGCATCTGACTGCACTGCATTGAATTTGTGCTACTCTTCTTCACACACACATGCCCCAACCCCCTTGCCTTGATGCTTCCTCCCTGCTTTGTTCATTTCCTTTCTGTGTGAAAACCAGAAAGAATTTTACTGCAAACTTCTTTCCCCTTTTCTCTCTGTCTGCACTATCTGATCTCCTCACGTCCTGAGCACTGAGAGGCTGCAAGACCTTGGCCTTTATGCAGCTTGCTATTTTCAGCTGCTTTTTATTATACCATAATGCCAAGCTCACTAGCTGTTCCCAGCAAGAATGACATTTATTACGCTATTCCCTGGGCCTCATAACCTACCCTGTACATTTTATAACACACACACACAAAAGGAAAGGGCAGTTCCGCATTTTTATTTTGGTAACTGAATTATTCAGTTCTGATACTGCACAGCGATGCTAGTCCCCCTTTGTATACCTATGTTTGTATACTGATCTTCACGAAGCACAAATGTCTATAAATGTCCTGGCTCACATTGTTATGCAGGTCAAAGGGTAACAAACTAATTCCTAGCATTTTCACTGGATCATATTATTAGATATCCTTGGGAATGCCCGAGAGTGCTGGGTGTGGGCAAAAATGCTTGTGAATCTCAAAAGTTGAATGAATTTTAGCATGGAAATCCATACCACCAATTCAGTAGTAATTATTGTCCTGTCTTAAAAGTTCCAGTCCTCCGATTAGCGAGCATGTGATTTAGGTGACCAATCACACAACACAAATAACAGACCCTTCGAACCGTGCCCATTGCTAGCCCATGTAAACGCATTCTCATTACTGTTACCCTCTGTGATGAGCTGGCGCTCTCTCTGTACGACTTATGAATCCTGACTGATATTGTCAAGTTGTATTCGGGAAAACCTGCGGTATCATCTGTACCGATAAGTATGTGGTTCCATCACTGTTGATACACACCAGGCAGGGACAATGGGAAACACTTGAGGGTAATGATGATACTTAAACCTCACAAAAAGATACGCTAAAAGCAGCTGCAGCCTTAGGCTATGTCTACACTACAGACCTTCCAGCTGTGCCGCTGTAAGGTCTCCCATGTAGCTGCTCTTTGCCAGCGGGAGAGAACTCTCCCGCCGGCATAGTTAAACCTCTCCCAATGAGCATAAGCGGGAGAGCCGCTCCTGCTGACATAGCGCTGTCCACACCGGCACTTTTGTCGGTGAAACTTATGTTTTTTCACACCCCTGACTGACAAAAGTTTTACTGACAAAAGTGCTAGTGTAGCCAAAGCCTTTGACAAACCAATTTAGCTGATTCCTCTGAGGTGGGGTGGGGTGGGGAGGTAGCAGCTATGGAAAGCTACCAGGAGGAACAAAAGAGGCCAGGAGGTGTCCAGGGGGAGTTTAAAATAAAGAAACACAGAGGAACAAGGGCCAGACAGGAAGAGGAACGGTGGGGTTGGAGACTGCAAGGTCACAGAAGCTGGGTAAGGGACTCCATGAAGGAGAGAGACCAGCTAGCCTGCGACAGGCTGCACAAGGAGGGGACACCCTGCCCGGACACCAATGGTCCCTAAAGACTCCCAAGAAGGAGTGAGATAGGAAGGGACATGTGTTTAGTCTTTATTAATCTGTATGATCAGTCTTCTCCTGGGCATTACATGATTAACTGTAAAAGAGCATGAAGGTGTTAGACTGTGCAAAATGTGTGTGTGTGTGTGTGTGCGCGCACGCGCACGCTGACTGCTTTATAACTGCTGTGCCCCACCGAGGGAGTTAAACTGTAACCAGATGCTTCACACCTTTGGGGTGGAGTTCTGGGACAGGGTATATTTAAGTAACTGGTGTATCCCAGGGGTCAGCACTGGGATGAGCTTGAGGAGCCCCATTTCCAAGAAGGTGTAAGAGTCTGAGAGTTGGCACCCAGGGAATGTGTCCAAGATGCCAAGGGAGGGACCAGTGCCGCAGCCTGCTGCGGATCCAGGAGCTTGATGCATCCGGGGATCCAGAGCAGCAGATATTTGGATTCCCCCGCTGCCGTCCTAGGGGGTGGCCAGCAGGGAGCACTTGGTAGAATCTGTGGTGCCCTCATCCTTCCTTTCCCCTCCCATGCACATAAATGTGCCCGGCCCATATATTCAAGCATCATTGTCTTGTTAAAGCTCAGGGTAGGGAGCCAGAGGTTTTATTCCTGGCCTCCCCATACGTAGTGGTACAGTGTGGTGGAGAGGTGAGGTGCTACTGGCATGAGTTTGGGATGGCTGAGTTAGTCACAAGCGGCAAAATCTGGAATAGAACCCAGCCCCGGTCTGTGCTTTAACCCAATACCACCCCTTCTCCCTTGTGACCTGGGCACATATGACTGAACAGCAATGGGCATGTTGTAATAAGAGCAATGTTCACGGACATAGTAGTGGATGTATCTAAAGTGCACAGACCTAGAAGCCAGGAGACCGGTGCTGATCTTAGCTCTCTTACTGACTTGGGCAAACTCTTGCCCTATGTGTAAAACGGACAAAAGGAAATTTCTTTCTTTATCTACCCTGTTGGGGTGTAGTGAGGATTATCTAGCTAGTGCTTGTCCTTTTAAAGATGGAAAGTTGCAAGCACCATTGCTAACAACGCATGGTCACACAGTTAGATAAATGAGGGAAACAGGTAATTGCCTCAGGAGGAAGTTTGGCTCAGTCTGTCGGTGATGAAGGGGAGACTGTTTCGTTAGGGTTGGGATCAAGCACAGCCGTTCAAGGGGTTTATTGTGCAGGGAATGTCATTCGGCTCTTTGCAAACTCCCAAGGACAAGGGTTTTATTCTCGCAGTGTATGTTACTAGAGGTTTATTTAAAGTTCTCCCCAGAATTCCCTGGGTGGGTTATCCCTAGAAATCACTGGATGAGAAGCAGGATTAACCAGCAGCTGGATCTTCCTTATCTGAGCCCCAGGGGCAGCTCTCTGACGTCACTCAGTTTCATGAACTGCGTTTACCACCAGCTTTCGGGGGAGGAGGGTCATTATTTCCCCTGTGAGTATCTATTTATTGCTCCATATGGTATGCGGCAAACCTCGGAATCAGGGGCCTAAAATAGATGTGACAGACTGTAATTGGCATAGGCGCCTTGGAGAGGGGCACAGAAGAGGGGCCTAGCAAAGGCTAAGGCTCACCGATAGCTCTGCTGTGCTCCAGCGGCATCTCTCGTGCCTCCCAACTGAAAGACCCTGTTTCGAGAGAAGAAAAGGAGTACTTGTGGCACCTTAGAGACTAACCAATTTATTTGAGCATAAGCTTTCGTGAGCTACAGCTCACTTCATCGGATGCATCCGATGAAGTGAGCTGTAGCTCACGAAAGCTTATGCTCAAATAAATTGGTTAGTCTCTAAGGTGTCACAAGTACTCCTTTTCTTTTTGCGAATACAGACTAACACGGCTGTTACTCTGAAACCTGTTTCGAGAGAGTAATCTGGTTTGTGGGGAGCGCTGTCAGCCAAAGCAGCCCTAGGAGCTCGAGGGATGCAGTTTATTTGCAACCTCGCAACTGATTCCAGTGTGCAAAATATGCAGACAAGGGCACTAGATGAGACAAGAGAGACTGGCCGTATGGGTCAGATGATCATGCGTTGCCCAGTACTGGAAGGTGAGATGATTTTGAAGTCAAATGTCAGTATTAGCCCTGATTGACACATCAGGCAAAATTCAGCTCCCTGACTTCCGGAGGCGTTACACTCCAACAAGAATTTGGCTCAATCTTAATTCTTAGTATTTTTGTTTTGGGGTAGCACTCATAGTCCCCAGTCAGCGGCTGGGCCCCATTGTGCTGGGTGCTGTACAGAGATAGCCCATGCCCCCAGACAGCTATTCTCTCTGAGGGCAATGAAGCTAGCCATTGTAAGCATGAGTTAGAACCTTGCATATTTATTCATTTGGACTATCATAATGGCATCCTTTGAACTTGTAAAGTGCTTTTCATTGCAGCTATATTGATGAGGGCAGTGCATATGCTTAGAGAGAGAAAATAAAGCTCAAAACATTGGTGATGGGGTGTACAAACCCCGCACTGGGCAACAAGGGGTTAAGGAACTGCTCTGGGCCCAGCCAGCCCCTCCTGGCCACACCTGTAGCAAATGCACCAACTGGAGGGGGAGTTAAAAGTCAGGGGAGCGGAACATTTGGTAGCAGCCCAGGGAAGAGAGCAGACCTGCAACCTCAGGAGAGAAGAACTGAGGGAAGGCAGAATGTCTCCCTAAACAGCTGTCCAAAGGTCCCTCCCTGAGGGAAGGGAAGGTCTGCTGCACAGACAGCCTGAGAGGGCAGCAGTCCCCTCTCATACAAACTCCAGATTTGGTTAATCACCCTTTATTTTTGTCTGAACTACCCTAGCAGGGGAAAGCCCTTGGACTGAGCTGGCCCCAGGAGGATGGGCCATATTGCTGGAGCAGGCAGTTACTGCCCGAGAGAGAAAAGAAAGTGACCTCCCCCACACCGCCTAAACTCAGACAGCGACTTTGGGACAACTGCAGAGCACTGACAGCCCTCAAAGTGCCCTGGGTCAGAGCTCGGTGGAGTGGGAGGGGCCCGGGTTCCTCTACCAACAAATCCCGCTGCATGTCATGAGCCTAAGCCCTGACCACTAGGCGATGCTCCCTTACTAACCACCTTGAGCGAGGGCCATCACAGCACTATAAAAACTTTACCAAAATAACCTTCACAGCCATCCCTTATGTCCCCATATTAATATATAATAAAACTAGGAAGCAGAAAAGATAAGTGAAATTCTCGAGAAGATATAGCTAGCAGTGTCAGCCGTTTGGGAAGAAAAAAGGGGTGGGAATTTCTTCAAGTTCCTCCCATGATCCCAGAGTACATGGGAGTTTATGCTAAAGGATTAACAGTGAACAGGAAACAGAGTTGACACCATTGTTATCATCATTAGGTTTCAGAGTCGACACTTCATTGATCTGAATAGGGAGAGTTCATGCTGGCCTGAGGGTATGTCTACACTGCAAAAAAACCTCTGTGTCTCAGAGCCTCAGCTCCAGGGAACGTCTGCACTACTATTTTTAGCCCCATAGTGCCTGCAAACCTGAGTCAATTGACTTGGGCTCTGAGAGTTGCTGTCTCAGAGGTTTTTTCTCCAAGGGCACCCTAAGAGACTCTTCTGTTCTCATGGCTTACAGGCTCACAAAGATGTCACAACATTGGTTCATATTTGGAAGGCTTTTTCTTCACAGATTTATGGGCTAGAAAGTTAATATTCAGACTAAGCACTCAGCTCCCTTTTGGATGTCGCATAAAAAATAATTAGTCCTTTCTTAAGGCTTGCTTCTTTGATGAAGCCCGAGAGAGCTTGAATCATTTTTACTTTAATCACTTTAATAATTATTATCACACTAATTCAATAATAAAACTTTAACAGTACCAGCAAGACGTGCTCATGCCTACATTGATTAACAGCGTGCTCTTCTTGCTTCCTCTTTGTAACCCGGACTTGTCACCAATTAGGCCTTGATCCTGTGAACGGATCCAAATGGTCCTGTGCGGAACCCCATAGAAATCAATAGGGTTGTACCTACTCGGAGCCATTCACAGGATTCAGCCTTAAATTTCAAGCCCTTTGTGGGAGGGGGACCATATCTTCCTATTTCTAGCCCTTGTCTCTAAGGTAGCACCTCTCTCGTTTCTAGAAAGGCCAGCTCTAAACATTCATTGTATTGTGTGTAGTTAGCCTCTGGCTGTGCATAAGTGCTTAAATTATACTTGGAAATAAATTCAGTAATAGGGAATCATTAATTATTATACAGCCATATTCTGCTCCACTGACGTGCTGAATTGTACCTCACTCTGCATGCAAGGTACTTTCCAGTGTGAGTAATGGTGGCAGAGCCTTGTTCATATAGAACAAGGCCAAGCTTTTCAAAAATGATCAAAGATTTTGGGTGCCTCAACTTTTGGAAGCCCAACTTGAGACCCTGGTTTTCAGAGGTTGGTGCTCTGCCCTTTCTGGAATCAAGCCCCTTTCAAGCTGCCTCAAGTTGGGCACTCAAAAAACAGAGACACCCCAAATCACTCGGCGATTTTGAAAAATTTGGCTTAGAGACATAGTGCTCTGTATTATGATACTAGAGGGCTTAGGCCTTAAAAGACGTCAAGAAAGCAGAGATCCTGGTCTAGTTTCTCCCTGTTACACCAGTGCAACCCCATTGGCAACATTGTCCTTCATGGAAGTCAATGGGTTGTACTGATGTAACTGAGAATTCCTAAAAGATATAATACTAAGGCTCAACATCAAGCTATTCTGATGCAGAGGAAAGATAAGAGGAGCCACAGGAGGCCAAAGTGGCTGCACAAGCGATCTAAAACCCACAAGCGATATATACAGGAAATGGAAGGAGGGGCATGTCGCCAAAGAAGCATACATGGGAATAGCGCAAGTGTGGAGGGACAAAATCACAAAAGCCACGGCAAAGAATGAGTTACAGCTGGCAAGAATTGTTAGAGACAGAAGGAAGGGGTTCTTCAAATATGTCAGACAAAAAAGAAAGATCAGGGATGGTGGGGGTCTGCTGCTCAGTGGAGAAGGTGAGCTGGTAATGGAAGATGATAGGAATGGAGAAGGTGAGCTGGTAATGGAAGATGACAGGAAGGCAGAGCTGCTCAATGCCTACTTTGCTTCAGTCTTCTCACAAAAAATAACGTGACCAGATGACTAGTGAAGTTGCCATAGACAATAAAGGGGAAGGGTTGCAGATCAGGATAAGTAAAGAAAACATCAGAGATCTTCTGACCAATTTGAATGAATTCAAGTCAGAGTGGCCTGATGCTATTCACCCCAGGCTGCTGAAGGAATTATCTGAAGAAATCTCAGAGCCATTGGCAATAATATTTGCAAATTCATGGATGACAGGAGAAGTCCCAGAAGACAGAAGAAGGGCTAACTAGTGCCCATCCTTAAAAAAGGGAAGGAGGAGGAGCCAGGAAACTGTAGACCAGTCAGTCTGACTTCAATAGCTGGGAAGCTTCTAGAGCAATGTATAAAACATTCAATTTGCAAATACGTGGAGGATGAAGGGGTGATCACTAGCAGCCAGCATGGATTTACTAAGACCAAATCATGCTAAACCAGCTTGATTTCCTTCTTTGACAGGGTAACTGGTTTAGAGGATGGGGGAATGTGGTGGACCTAATATACCTGGACTTCAGCAAGGCTTTTGACACAGTCTCACATGACATTCTGATACAGAAGCTGGAGAAATGCGGGCTCGGCAGAACTACCAGTAAGTGGATACATAATTGGCTAATCGCAAACAAAGAATAACTAAAATGGCATGATGTCAGATTGGAGGGAGGTCTCAAGTGGGTTTCCACAGGGATCTGTTCTGGGTCCAGTGTTGTTTAACATCTTTATTAATGACCTGGATGTAGGACTAGAGAGCACACTGATGAAACGTGCAATGACACAAAGCTAGAGAGGGTTGCAAACACTGTGGAGGATAGAGCTAAAATCCAGCGGGATCTTGATAAATTAAAGAATGGGGCTATAAACAACAAAAAGAAATTCAACAAAGACAAATGTAAGGTGCTACACTTAGGGGAAAAAACCCAAATGCAGAAATACAGAATGGGGGAAAACTGGCTTGGCAGTAGCACTGCTGAGAAGGAGCTGGGAGTTGTGGTGGATCACAGCCTCAACACGAGTCAACAATGTGATGCTGTTGCAAAAAAAGCAAATTCAATTTTGGGTTGCATTAACAGAGGCATAGCATGCAAGGCTCGGGAAGTGATAGTACCACTCTTCTTGGCGCTGGTTAGGCCTCAGCTGGAGGACTGTGTCCACTTTTGGTCACCAATGTATAGAAAGGATGGAGAGAAACTGGAAAGTATCCAGAGGTGAGTGATGAAGATGCTCAAAGGGTGCAATGCAAGACATATGAGCAAAGATTGAAGGAACTGGCTGTGTTTAGTTTGGAAAAGAGGAGTTTAAGGGGGGAATTGATAGCGGTCTTCAAATACTTGAGAGGCTGCCATAAAAAAGATGGAGGAAAGTTGTTCTCTCTTGCCACAGAGGGCAGGACAAGAGGCCATGCGTTCAAACTACAGCATAGCAGATTTAGATTAAATCTTAGGAAAAACTTCCTAACTGTAAGAACAGTAGGACAATGGCACAGATGCCTAGGGAGGTTGTGGAAGCTCCTTCACTGGAAATTTTCCAAAGGAGGCTGGAGCCATCTGTCTTGGACAGTTTAGACACAACAAATCCTGCATCTTGGCAGGGGGTTAGACGAGATGATCATTGTGGTCCCTTCTAACCCTGTGGTTCTATGGGGGCAGTGAGTTTGCCTAATCAGGTTCACAGAGGGAGTCTGTATCAAATGGTGTAAATACCCCTAGGAGGCAAGGCAATTAGGCTAACATAAGAATCACTCCAAACAAGGCAGAACCCTGTGTTGAGGTTTCAGAGCAGTTTAGTTAACGTTCTCATGTGTATGTCTCTCCTGTTGGTTCCCACGCCCCCGCACTTCCTTGTTCAGCCCAGGCCCGGAAGCAGAAATACAGAAATATCAGGAGGAGAGCTGTTCTCATGGCGTTTCCAGCCCAAACAGAACCAGGACGTGCTGGAAATCTCAGGAGAGAGCCTGTTCTTGAGAGGCTTCCAGCCTGGCTTCCCACTCAGAGGCATCAGGAGAAGCAGGCGAGTTCTAGGACACTCATCTGTACCTTTAAGGGCCATGGGTGCCTCCTGTGCATGGCCTGGAGAGCCCGGCATGCAGCAGGATCATAGAGGTTCTGCTGGGAGGGCTGGCAGCAGGATTCTGGCATTCATGCAAGAGGACCAGACCCTGTATTGTTCCAGGGCTCAGCTCCACCCTGCCCCAGGGTGGGTAGGCGTGAGACCAGGGGCTCTGCCACTAGACTGACTGACTGACATGGCCATTCCCTCCACCATTGAGGGCACACTAGAGCCATGGGTGGGACCACAGGCCAGAGATGGCAGTAGAGGCCATAGAGCAGGTGGGGGAGGTGGGATTTCTTCTCCCGGAGAGCATATAAGCTTGCGACACAGGACAGGATGTGAGACGTTGAAAGCACTCAATCACTAATCCCCAAGCTGACAAGTTGGCCCTGAGCCTAAAACCTGAGGCTAACAGGCCGGCCCATAAACTGCCGCTGCAATGAGAAGGTCTCCAGCTGTTTGGCTTTGTTATACATTTAAAGAAGCCACACGGACCTCACAGCCTTTGAGAACATAGGAGGTGGCACTGTGGAACATACCACTGGTCAACGTGGTTCCTTATGCAGCCTATGACGGTGATCCTTGCAGGATGCATCAGAGGACAGCATCACCCAGTCCTTGCTCTCTGCTCTGAGTGGTGCAGCAGAACCCCCGGCAGGGGTGGCAAGGAGAGGGCCGAGTCCAGCCTACCCTCCATGAGTGCTCAGTTGACGGATTAGTCCTTGTCATCTCTATCCCAGTGAGTGTAACTGTCGATGTTAAACTTGCTCATGCACTGGGAATGTCTCGTCCCATTTACCTTGATAACAGCCCATGGCAGCAATCTTCACGGGTTAAATGTGGGGTTTGAGGTGTTAAAAAAAAATCCCTTTGTATCTGGTTTACATTTGTTGCCTTTTGCTCCCATGGAGCAACCATGGTAATTAAGAGTCTGCAGTTTTAACTTCTGCAGCAGCAATTAATCCCCTGTGCAAACACAGCCAGAGTGCAGAGCAGATGAACAAAACAATGCTGCAGACAGATAATCTGGGATAATTTATTATCCCAAAGCCATGCTCAGAGCGGCAGAGACCACTGGGGTTTGCTTTGCCTTTCATTTCAGGGATGGGGCAGGTTACTGATTTATAACACACTGGGTGCTGGCTGGCTTATTTGGCCTGTCATCTGTATGGTTCCTCCCCAATTTTATGGTGCTGATTAACTGTTTCCAGATAGATTTTATCTTGTGTAAAAGCTCTAAACTGTGCCCAGTTGCTCCAGAAATGCTGGGTCTGGAGCCTGGCCCCTGCGTCATCATTGACCCCAGCCAACAGGGAGAGCTAAAGGGGTGAAAAATGCTACCAGGTCGGAATGGTAACACACGTACACCAGTAACCCTTCTGCCAGGTGATGTCAGCAGCACCAGAGGCCAGGTTCAATAACTAGGGGGTTCCTCTTTACATTACAAACAGAATTGGCTCAAGCCCCCACCCAGAAACCGGGAAAACTAAACACCCCCCATAGTGCCTCTAAGAGGTAATACTTCCCCGCTCGCAAACACTGAGTCTGTGCATCACAAAATAAATCTTTGATTAAAAGGAGAAGGAAACACGGTGTTAATTTAGGAAACTACTGCAACAATGACTCAGAAGCACTGGAACCCTAAGGAACACATCCGCCCCGCAGTATCTTGGGCAGTGGCCTTTCTCCCAGGTCCCTACCTTGCAGTGTGAAAATCCAGTGGATGAATATCTCTTTAACACACCACTCCCCTTTCCCTCCACCGTACCCCACTCATGGATGGAGATCAGCAAACTCCCAGAACCCAGGGGTGTGGTCAGGTGGGTTCAGCTCCCACCGGCTCTGCGGCTGATCGCCCTGGCACATCTGCTGCTGCTCACCGCTGCCTTTGCTGCTGATCGCCAGCACCTCTGCCCCTGCCTCCTTCAGCTGCAACGTTGTGTCCTGAGTTTCCTCTACCTCACCCAGCCCTTCGTGATTTCCCTGGCTGGTGGGGAAATCTCATGGCTGCTGCTCTCTCTGCATTGTCTTTCACCACAACACTGTCCACACCACCAGGTCTAAGGCCCCCCCTTCAATGGGTGTAGGCTGCGTCTACACAATGGGGTTATGCCTGCATAGCTATGCCAGTGTAGTCTCCAGTAGTTTAGATACAGCCTAAGGTTTAAGTCCCACATCAGTTTATCAGTGTTACCAGTTCTAATGATCTCTGAAAAGAAGCCAGGACACTCTATTGTGTCTGGTCAGTCTGTTTTTAAACACTGGAGGGAAAGGGCCAAATGACTTTTAGAATGCTTTAAACAATTCGTCACCACTAAGTAGGAACACCCGTCCTGGAACATCACTCTGAATTTTACTTGGATCTGGCATCCGTACTCCACATTTAGCAAGTGAAGTTAACATTAGGGTGATCTGCTCAGTTAAGACATGCTAAGCACAGTTCTGCTGCCCTTTGTCATACAATAAGGAAAGCATCATTTCATTACCCCTGCAAACAAAACAGAAGTGAAGTATGACCGAAAACAGCCAAAATTGATCACTTTGACAAAGTAGGTCCGTCTGCTGATCACCTAGGCAAAGTAGGTGTGTCTATGCAAATAAGGTCGGTTCCTGAGGAATTTCCCCCCCGTTCTTCAGTAGATGGCAGGGAGAGCTCCTCCAGACCCTGGCAACACACCCACTTTGCACAGGTGGCAGTAAGTGTAGCTGGTGCCAGGCAACACACAACCAGGCCATAATCCACTAGGAGGTCACCTCTTTATTGTCTATGGTCATTCGGGGGCGTATTAACAGGAGTGTCATATGCAAGCCATGAGAGGTGGTTGTCCTGCTGTATTCATGACTGGTGAGGCTTCACCTGGAATACGGTGTCCAAATCTGGGTGCCACATTTTAAGAAAGATGTGGGCAAGCTGGAGAGAGTCCAGAGGCGGGCAACAAAACTGATCAAAGGTTTGGAAAACCTGACCTGTGAATAAAGGTTTTAAAAAAACCCAACCCTCCACCCCCTCCCAAAAGCCGGTCATGTTTAACCTAGAGGAAAGATGACTGAGGTGGAACCTGGTGATAGTCTTCAAACATGTAAAAGTTGTTACAGAGAAGATGCTGATCAGTTGTTCTCCATGTCCACAGAAGTTAGAAAACAAAGTTTACAGCAAGAGAGATTTTGTTCAGACATTAGGAAAAACTTTCTAATTATAAGGCTAGCTAAGCACCGGACCAGGTTACCAAGGGAGCTTATGGAATCCCCACCATTGGCTGTTTTGAAGAACAGGTTAGCCAAATGCCTGTCAGGGATGGTCTATCTAGGCATACTTGGTCCTGCCTCAGTATGCGTCTGTGTGTGTGTGTGGGCAGGGGGGATGGACGAGATGACCTCTTCAGGTCCCTTCCAGCCTGGCATTTCTAGGATTCTATTGCTGGGCCCTGGTGCCATGGGGGTGCTCTTTTAAGTGCCAATATTTCTTTGGGACGTCGCAGAAGGTCCACCAAGTTTCAGGGCAAAACCATAGGGGTGTTTTACCTCTCGGACTGTGCTTGGGACAAGGACTGGTAATAATAACATGTTACACTTAAGGGGTCAGGTTCTGATCTCCCCTCAGTGTAGGCCTGGAGTAACTCTGGTGTCTTAACACCATTAGTCTGTATTTGCATTAGTGTCCATGACATCAGAATCTACTCCTGGATCTTTCATCTGAGGCTCTCAAGAAGCTTAATAAACATTAATTAATCCTTGCAAATGGCCAATGATTATTGTCCCCTTTTTACAGATGGGATAACGGAACCACCGAGCTGGTAGTGACTTGTCTGAGGTCACCCAGCCCTGAGTGAATTCAATGGGACTATACCTGTGCTTAAAGTTCAGCGCGTGTTTAGGTGGATCGGGGCCCCAGTGAGGGCCTGATCCAAAGCCCATTGGAGTTAATAGGTGCCTTATCGGAGATGGAAATAAAACTCTTGAGCTTTTTCCTCCCAGCCCTCAGTTCTAACCCTCAGAGAACACTGCTGGCCAGGGGAGTTTCTCCCCATTTATCCAGTACATTGGGCAGCCCCGAAAAGGTTAATTGGTGGTTGATTCGTGGTTTTTTTCCAACTTTAAACAGTTTGGGATAAAATTTTCAAAGCATGGGGCAGCATCTGAGCCATGAAACTAACACTAATGATAACAACCGAACTCTTTGGAAACATGCTGTGGCTTGATAGTGCTGTTACTTAAAAGGAGACTGATTACAATATAGTTTATTTAATCAGGGAGGCCACTCACTGGGAACCAAATTAGCCTAAAGATAATGGCTGTTAATGAACATTAGTGCAGGGGTGAAGAGCCAGGGACAACTCCCATTGACTACAATGTACAGAGGTGAGTCTTTACTAGGTGTGAAAGTCCAAGGTTTGATCTTTTAATAAATAACAGATTAAAAGAAAACAAAGTTCTTTTTTTTTTAAATAAAAGATGAAACACAGCATTGCTTCGTCTAATTTCCAGCCTGAATTTGTTCATGGTCAGTTTATACCCATTTGTTCTTGTGCCAACATTGTCCTTAAACAGCTCTTCACTTTCCCTGCTGTTTACCCTGTGATATATTGACAAAGAACATATTGTATCCCCTCTTAGCCTTCATTTTTCAAGCTCTTTTAGTCTCCTCTTGTAAGATAGGCCCTCCACCCCCCGGAACATCCTAGTAGCTTTTCTTGTCACCTGTCGCAGTTTGAATTCATCTTTGTTGAACATGGGTCACCAGAATTGTATACAGCATTCCAGATGAGGTTTTACCAGTGCCTTGTATAATGGTAGTATTACTTCCCTGTCTCTACTGGAAATACCTCACCTGATACATCACCTGCTCTTAATGGGCACTGCTGCTTAATGGGTACCACACAACAGGGCTAGTATTGTTCATTGCAAATAATTTATCCCAGCACATGTGGTTCATTTTCCACCCCTTTGGGCTAATTATTTAACAACAGACTTTAGATTTTATGAATTCATTCACAAGTCCTAATTATTTGAACAGTTTGTACAAACACGTCAAGCCGATGGGTTGTTCACTAGCTGTTTGCTGCCCCATGTTCATTTTTCATGCTGTATGATTTGACACCTCAGTCATATGGTATAGTTTCTGCCCCCTCACTGCATGTCTGAAATGTTATTTCCCAGGAATGAATAATGGACATGGGTATTTCACAGGTGAATTAAAACTAGCCATTCCCCAAACATATGTCTGAGTGGGTCGGCCACTACTTTGGTCATGACCAAGGATTAAACCAGGGACTCCCAGAGCTAAAAAGCATGAGTCATTACAGTTTGAGCTAAAGGATAACATCCAGCTAGGGGGAGCTGTAACAGACTCACATCCCTCTTGGATCAAGCAGTGGGTTAAATGTGCAAAATCCCATTCACGAAAACGCAACACAAAAGGGCCCCAGACTGATTAGATTGACCGGAAATTTGCAATGCCAACAAATGATCACAAGCACAGTGCTGCTATAGGTACCCCCTGCACGCCTACAGGTACCCTGCTGTGATCCTGCAGGGCATGTTCTAAAAGCTACTCAAACGCGTTAACTAAGCACAGGAGTGCACTGCCCAGGGGATAAAGCCTTGAACACATGCAGTTGTTGTGATGCCAATGGGTGCCACAGAGATGCTGGGCTTGATTTTCCTCGTATTGTCAAGTGCCAACCTCAGCAATCAAAATTTATGAGTCAGGCCCCCAAAAGTCATGAGATTTTGTTTAAAAAAGAGTTGAGTTCCTTCCATTTGCCTTCTGGTTCTAAGACTATAGGTTACACTCAGGTCAGATTTTCAAGCTTTCCTTTGCAAGCACTAGGGCTAGTTCCTTAGATGTTTTTTTCATTAAAGCCAAGATTCTCAAGCCATCTCTTGCACTGAGCAGCTGGGGCTGGAAGAAACACCAAACGCTGCCAGGCTTGTGGTAAAATCCCAAGAGCTGCCAACACTGTCCTCTCCCTTCCACGGGTGTAAATCAGAAGTAGCTGCCCTGAAGGTGACACAAGGATAAACCTCATGTGGGAGGAGAATCCGGCTCTTTTGAAGGCACAGCCTGAGGTGTGACCCAAAATAATAACAGCATGATCCTCTAGTCTTGCCTTTGCCACCACCAGCGAATCACCACTGGGAATGGCTAACAAAACCCTCATTTTCTCCCCTGCCTCCTCAGCACCATGAGCTGGGACTTCCTGTGGTTTGGCAGAGTCTATGTAAACATGTTCCTTTAAGTGCCGCCAACCGCCGGTCACAATCGCACGCTTTTCCAAGCGAGGAAACACTACGGGCTGGAATGTGGAAGCCTTGTTCGTCCTTCTGCAGCACTGGGCCTGGGATGGGTTGCAGCGCTGGGATTCATTCACCTGGCATATAGACAGCTGCCTCTTGCCTGTCCGAGAAAGTCCAGCCGCCCTGGTTGCGTGCCTGGGAAAATCTACAGGAGATTGTCAAGTTGCTCACGTGCAGGATTGCAGCACCAGTGAGAGAGACGGTTTCCACCTGGCATCCACATCTGGATCCATCATGGCAACCCCCGCCAGCCTCTTCAAGCCTATGGACTTAACCCGTGATTTCAGAGGGTCACAGCCAATACTTGGCTACTCCCTCGCCTAATGCACAGCCCGCTGAACTCCTGTCTCCCTCTTCCCGGGGCTCCCGCCATGTGGTCGCAAAGCAAGCCCCTGGGAAGCTAAAGCTCCTCACTCCTCCTTCCCCTGCAGGGCAGCAGGCAGCCAGCGGGGCAGCTCTTGGGCAGCTGGGAGGAAGAAGGCCCGGCAGCTGCTCGGCGCACTGTTGGCTCACCCCAGACTGCAGGGTGGTGGCGGGAGTTGGTGGGGAGGCAGTGCCCCCTACCACCTCCTGGTGATTCAAGCCCTTCAGTTTAGAAGTTGCAGGGACACGTTTTCTGTTCATAACCAGACCCACGTGTTCTCAGGGGCCCCCAGTTGAATACTCCTGTGTTAGGCCAGCATGATCTGTTTTCAGATTGCCCCGGCAGAGTGACAAAATCCCAGTCCTCTCTTGGCCTTAGGTCTAGTGTCTTTTCTGACTGATATGCATCAGGGTGTCGAATGGGCATCTTGCCCTTTCCTGCAGAAGGGCCCGTTTGTCGGCACAATCCAGGCACTGACCCTGAATGGAGCCTTCTGGGCTTTCCGCTTGAAATCTGGGGAGCTGGAGAGGGCCAGGAATTGGAAAGAATGATGTCTTGGCGACACCCAGTGGCAAATCGGAGTAATACAGGTCTGATTTGTAATCAGGAGTAACGCGCCTGAACTCCATGGAGGTACATCAGTATCAAACTGGTGTAAGGCTTAAGTGAGGGGAGAGTCAGGACCTATGGCTCTAAAGGGGCATCATTTGCTGTAGGAGAAGGAAAGGTCCCAGGGAAGAAGAGAGCAGGAGGACAGAGACAAAAGGAGGAAGTTTTGCTTGCATGAAATCAGTGAATCATGGGCCAGATCCTCAGCTGGTGTTCATGGCTAATGGACACCAGCTGTGGACCCAATTCCTGTAGCTTTCTGTAGCACTTTTATTTCAAGACAGGCCCAACTGATCCACGAGCATGCATTGGAGGGGCCTGATTCTCACACTTGTGTTTACACCGATGTGGTGGCCTGGGCTTGATTCTGCATTACCTTACACCATGTGCACTCATTTCCATCTGCGCACCAGTGGCTCTGCCGAGCTCCCATTCCAACATGGTAATAGTGTATACCCACCCTGCAGAAGGGGCAAATGACTACACCAGGTGTAAAGCAGGGGACAATCAAACTCACTGACTTCTGCAGCATTACACCTGATCTACACCACCGGAAGGTGAGAATCAAGCTGCCCCCTTGTTTATTTTTTTAGTTACACTAATGATCTATCCATCCAAGCATGCCAAATAACTACAATTATCTAATTAAAGGCCTCCAAGATAACCCCTCTCCTGTGGAACTCTAGGGCACCTCTTCTTATCTGTCAATCTCTAGGTCTTCAGGGCAGAGCTTGTCCCTACTTCTGTGTCTCGTGCATCACTGAGTACATTATTGGCACTTCACAAATAACCAATAATCATAAAATATTTAACACTTTCCAACTCCAGCCCTCCAGGAGCCTGGCTAATTCTCACAGCACTCTCTGAAGGCAGGTGTAATGGGGTGCACTCACCTCTCGCGAGCACCCCCTGGTCGAGCGTGTGCATGCCTGCAGTGTTTCTCAATTTCCTTGGCTTATGGTGCCCCGATCAGCCGCTGCGCTTGTCAGGCAGGTCTTCAGTGACTCAGCCTTCCGACCAAGCCATACTCTGTCCACATGCAAAACAAACAAACCCCGTCCAGGGCACACAATCCAAAACACCCTGCAGCTCTCCCTGAGCTCAGTCTCTTACCAGTCCAACAGGGCCCGTTGCAGTACGCTTGCTTGGTCCGGCTAGGTTGCAAGGCTCCTACTCTGGAATTGAGCAGCGCCCCAACGGCTTCTTCCTTGGGGACTCCTTGCCTCTACTTGAGCCCTCAGTGACACCAGTCTTTCTTCTGAGCACCCCTCTTGGACTCAGTTCACTGACCACAGCTTCCTGCTGAGTCACTCCCAGTAACTACCTGCTTAATCCCTTGCAGCACCTGCTGCTAGCCCTGCTAGCCACTGCTCTGTCCAGACTTTCAGCTCCTGCAGCCAGCCAGGAGTACCAGCAGCACCTCTGGCTTCCCCGGTCCCTGCTAGCAGACCGATCTCACAATGGCCTTGCAGTTCCTTTTCTATGGCCTGCTGGGCCCTGATTGGCTGCTCCCTGCAGCCCCCTCATTGATTGTGTCCCGCACAGCTGCTCTAGGCAGCGTGGAGGACCTCTTTATTGCTCTTTTCTGGGACAGGATGAGACAGGGCCACGAGGCCTCCAGCAGAGGGCCTCCGGACCTAGTCCACCCTGTCACAGCAGGTCAACGTGATTATCACTCACCCGCCCCCAGCTTTTTGCAGGCAAGGAAACAGGCTAAGGCCCCAATCTTGTAATGAGTTTGATGTGGGCGTGCTCCTGTATCCAGGGGCCCATTGCAGACCCAGGGTCTACATGACTTGCTCAAGGGCACAGCAGAGCCAAGGGCTGGGCTTAGAGCCAAGAAACTCCCAGAAGGTGTGTAGACCAGGCCCTCTCAAAGGTCCAGAGAGGCCCGGGCCACTTCCAGCTTTTGAGGTCCCTAGCCATAATAAAAATAAAAAATGACTACACCTGAAAACAAAATAAGGCACCAAAAAAAAAGTGAGACATAATTGGAATATTTTTTATTTAACAAATGCTTTTCTAGCCTTTTTCTGTGCAAATGCACTAATTATTGAGGAAAAATCTAGCTTTCATGCAATGTCACAGTTGATATTAAGCATGGCGAGTCCATTCAAATGCTCTTGTCCCATAGTTGAATGGTGATAGCTCTTTACCTGCTTCAACACATTGAAGGCGCATTCACCTGAAGCCACTGATGCAGACAAACTGACAAAAATATGCAATGTAATTGTGATATTAGGAAACACCCCAGAGTACCAAGTTCAAGTATTTCTTGAAGCAATTCCTTTGGCTTGCAATCCAATTTAAAGTTTGTGGAATGTATTCGTTTGAGGAAGATGACCTTGTCACTGAGATCTTTTGAGATTTCTTTGTTGTACCGTTGCTGAAATTGTTCAGCTGCAGAAAGTAGATCTTCGTTACTCAGTCTGTTGAACTGCCAAAGAAACCCAGAAAGGGTACAAATTAGTCACAGTGACTCAAATAGAGGTGTAAGACCTGATTGAATAGAATCAATGATGACAAGGAAGACATTGACTCTACAGTGCTGCTCAGCATCGGATTCAGTAGGTAAGTTGCGATTGGTGGAGAGCTCAGATGAAATGCCAATATTTTGTGCTACTAATTTGGACTCAGTCAGGATCGCGTCCCATTGTTCATGAATCTGTTGAATGTCATTGATAAGACTTTCAGTGTTATCCCTCTCAACATCAAGTGTAGCATTGCATGCTTCAGTTACCAGATTAGTTTGGTGGATCACTGTAAGAAGCTTCATCCACAAAGATGACATCAGAGTGCATGCAAATTTGGACATGTGCTTCTGAATAGACTGAAGTTCAGTTCGAGTCTGTGCAGTGAGATTGAGAGAGTCAAGCTCATTTAAAGCCTTTCTCACTGAATTCAAATGCTGCGCAACTGGTTGAATTTCAGAATTTCCCAACTTTGTGGACTGTTACTGAAGAGATTGTACATTTGCTGAACAGATCCAAAGTAAGTAATTGCCTCCTTGCATGATTCAGCACAGTCAGCACCTGCAAGGTTTAGTGTGTGGTTTCCACAGCTGGAGAAAATAGTTTGAAGTATGCTCAAGCAGAACTGCTTGTATACCTTTGTACTTCCCAGCCATATTAGATCCATTGTCATAGGCTTGACCAATGCAGACTTGAAAATCTAACTTAAAACCTTCTAGAATTGCTAGTACTCGAGCAGCAATTTCTTTTCCAGTTTTTCTCGTGAAATTATCAAACAAAATAAACCTTTCTTCAATTGAAAATTTTGAGCTGTCTACAATCTTATATTGAATAACCATAGTAGTCTGTTCCTTGTGAGAACAATCTGGAGTGGCATCAACAATGATTGCAAAATACTTGGCATTTCGAATCTCATCAAGAAGTGTTGTTTGTACGAATGACCCGCATAGCTCAATAAAACTCGCTTTGTATGCGTGTGGAGAGATAATGGACTTGCATGTGTTTTTGACTCTTGCGATTCTCGAACACGTTTACAATGCTTGGATAAAAGTGGGTCATATTTGCTGAGGAGCTCAACTATGCCTAGAAAGTTTCCATTTGCATGATCACCAATACGTTGACTGGAACCAAAGAAAGCCAATCCCTGCTCAGAAAGAAAAAGGATGACATTCAGGATGCGCTCAAGAAGTTTTTTCCAGTTATTAGTTTCTGTAGAGAGTTCAGTCAAGAGTAAATTCTCAACTGAACTGTCAGCTAATGCAGCCCTACTGGCTGATTTCCATGCAACATAGTTTTCTTTGGGTGACATTGAACTCTCTTGGGACAGTATTCGGTCTTTCAACTGCTTCCAACCTGTGTTGATGCTCCATCCTGACTGATCAGAGAGAACCGATGCATTTGCAGCAACTTTTGTTCAAAATGAAGCAGCGTTCACAGTACAGAGACTGTTTTCCCGTACTCCAGCATAACCTGTCTCTTGTGCAGGTCTCACCATTTGGAAGAGATTTTGTCAACAGACGAGTAGGGAAAGCATGATTATCAGCATCTCGTGGAATGTTACTTGGAATTTCAGAACAACTAATTGGAAGAAAAGATTGCATTTGAGCAGCATTGTTCTCGTCAATGTTTCCAGAGTCAGTCACAGTCAAATCTGTAGTACTCATGAATTTCTCTTCTGCTGCATTTGTTACTGCTGGCACATCTCCTTCTTGATGACTGTCCTCATGTTCAGGTATTGGCATTGAAATATCACCTGTTGCAGGTGCGGAGTTTTCATTATCTGTAGCACTGTTTATTGGGCAAGGTACGGTTTGAGAAATGAAGTTATTGGCTTTGAGCTCTTAGCTGCTGCTTCACTCAGTTGTTTTCGCCATCTCTTGCTTGCACCACTTTCAAATCTCCTCTTCATAGTAATCTATCTGGTCAATATGTAGCCTACCCACACTTGAAATATTCTGCTCTAAATAAGTAGCTTATCTACACTTGAAATCTTCTACTGTAAACATGTACATAAATGCTGAATGGTACACAAATGTTGAACAGACTTAAAATGAAGGAATACTAATTAAGAACACAAAATGAAAGAGTCAGACAGGTTGTCAAGGTTCTTCCCCCACTCTGAACTCTAGGGTACAGATGTGGGGACCTGCATGAAAACCTCCTAAGCTTATTTTTACCAGCTTAGGTTAAAACTTCCCCAAGGTACAAATTAATTTTATCCTTTGTCCCTGGATCTCCACTGCCACCACCAAACTCTAACTGGGTTTACTGGGAAACGTAGTTTGGACACGTCTCCCCCAAAATCCTCCCAACCCTTGCACCCCACTTCCTGGGGAAGGTTTGGTAAAAATCCTCACCAATTTGCATAGGTGACCACAGACCCAAACCCTTGGATCTGAGAACAATGAAAAAGCATTCAGTTTTCTTATAAGAAGACTTTTAATAGAAGTAAAGGAATCACCTCTGTAAAATCAGGATGGTAGACACCTTACAAGGTAATTAGATTCAAAATATAGAGAATCCCTCTAGGCAAAACCTTAAGTTACAAAAAAGACACACAGACAGGAATAGTCATTCTATTCAGCACAGTTCTTTTCTCAGCCATTTAAAGAAATCATAATCTAACACATACCTAGCTAGATTACTTACTAAAGTTCTAAGACTCCATTCCTGTTCTATCCCCGGCAAAAAGCAGCATACAGACAGACACAGACCCTTTGTTTCTCTCCCTCATCCCAGCTTTTGAAAGTATCTTGTCTCCTCATTGGTCATTTTGGTCAGATGCCAGCGAGGTTACCTTTAGCTTTTTAACCCTTTACAGGTGAGAGGATTTTTCCTCTGGCCAGGAGGGATTTTAAAGGGGTTTACCCTTCCCTTTATATTTATGGCACAGGTTATTATCCTTATAACTGAATCAAAACTCAAGCACACAAGGTATAATATAACAGGCTGATCTGAAGACAAAAGGATGACATATATATAGTAAACTCAGACACGGATACAGACAGAGGGACAATGTCCAAAAATTTCAAACGTGTGTCCTCACGAAACTCACTGTACAAGATTGTCCTCACAAATATTCACCTTGAATCTGGGCCTATAGACTACAAAAGCCTATGATGATGGCCAAGCTACCAAGCTAGGGCTCAACCAACCAACCAGTCACCTCTTTTAGCTACCATATGACAATAATAATGAGGAATTCTCACACATAAATAATTCCTTAGTCAACTAGACAGAAAGCTATAAAGACACTAAAATGTAACAATTCTCTACCTTTCAACACGCACTTGATCCAGCACCAGCCACTAGTAGTGGTTTGTTTATATAATCAGCCGATCTGAGAGGATATTTTCATCACGGTCTAATCTTGTGCCATCAGAAGCAATATATATTTATTAATTTAATATTTTATTAATATTTACCTAGGGAGGTGGTGGAATATCCATCCTTAGAAGTTTTTAAGGCCCAGCTTGACAGAGCCCTGGCTGGGATGATTTAGTTGGGGTTGGTCCTGCTTTGAGCAGGGGGTTGGACTAGATGACCTCCTGAGGTCTCTTCCAACCCTGATATTCTATGATTCTATGAACATTTTTAGCTCTTTAATATGACAAAATCTATATCAGTTAACAAAAAAATTATGTCTTTTACCAAATCACATCTCTTAATTGCTTAAATGTGCAGCTCTAAGCTGAGAGATTGTGTCAATTTTGGTCCGATAGGGATGCACATCAAAACAAGTTGTGAAACTTATCAAATGCCAAAAAATTAACAAGTGTCTAAATCTGAGGCCCCCCCTTGAGCTTGAGGCTCAAGCCAAATGGCCCTCCTGGCCCCCCTCTGATTGGCCCTGGTGCAGACCACACCCATCTTCCATTGATAGGGGCTGATTTTGCAGCTGCTGAGCCCACAGCAGCCTCCCTCGCCCCGCCCCATTGACTTCAGCGGACAGGTCAGCAGCAGGATCAGGCCTGAAGCTGAAGAGCCAGGGCTGGTTTGCTGGGGCGATGTGCCAAGTTTCAGGGCTGCCTGAGAACAGTGGCAGGAATTGCGGTATTGTGTGTGAGCCAGGTGGGCTGCTCCTGGCCAGCATACCAGCCTGCAGCCCCATCCCTGACAAACAGACACAGCAAGTTCCCAGGCTAGTCTGACTCAGGCCTGGCCTTGTTTTCGGGGATAATGCGATCAGGTAACAGCAATTACGCTGCACAGTCCACGTAATTGGGACACGCTTAATCAGGAAACCTGCTTAATCGGGATGTCTCCCTGGGAACTAATCGAAACCTAATGATGCCTAATGACAGTGACTGCTGCTTAATGGGGACAGTAATTCCCTTAAATTGAAGAGCTCTCTGGGGTTTTAATGGAGCATGTGTGTCAGAGTCTCTCCTCCTTGTACTGCTTCTGGCTCTCTGCTCCCAGCAGCGACTGCCAGCCCCACTTGCAGGCATGAATGTGGGGTGAAGTGCCTGCTGTCATCTGCCAAAGACGCCGTCCTCTTGTGGCAATGCCAGTGCCAGGCAGCCCCCAGCCTGGCGCCCCCTCCTGAGCATCGTGTTAGCACTAAGTGGTGTGATGAGCAGGCAGAGGTGTCGATAAGGGATCGACACTGCGCAAGCCGAGTGGCCCATGGTTGCCTGGTAGCAGCCTTCCACCTGGCTTGTGTTCCTGAGCTTCAAGTGCCATAGAATCAGAGGATTGGAAGGGACCTTGAGAGGTCATCTAGGCCAGTCCCCTGCACGCACCAGTGCCCCCTCCCATCAAGTTAGGTCCCTCTTGAAACTTGATCTTCTTTCTCCAGTCACACTCATATCGTATGACACCGACATCAAGGAACGGTCCGCTGCCCTGTCGGACTAGAGGCAATGCTGTACCTCCCTTCTGTTAATAGAGGATCCCACTGATGTGGGGCAAAAGGCTTTCTCCCGGTGCAGGGAGGCAGGTTCTGTTGTAGCTACTCCCTAAGTCTAGGCTTAACTGTATGCTAAGTGGCGCTCTGGCCCATCTGCTTTTCCCGACGCAGAATGGCCTCTTCATAGAATCATGGGACAGGAAGGGACCTCGAGATGTCATCTAGGCCAGTCCCCTGCACTCACAGCGGACTAAATATTATCCCTGTCAGGAGTTTGTCCAACCTGCTCTTAAAAATCCCCAATGATGGAGATTCCACAACCTCCCCAGGCAATTTATTCCGGTGCTTAACCACCCTGACAGTTAGGAAGTTTTTCCTAATGTCCAACCTAAACCGCCCTTGCTGCAATTTAAGCCCATTGCTTCTTGTCCTATCCTCAGAGGTTAAGGAGAACAATTTTTCTCCCTCGTCCTTGTAACAACTTTTCACATACTTGAAAACGGTTATCATGTCTCCTCTCAGTCTTCTCTTTTGCAGACTAAACACACCCAATTTTTTCAATCTTCCTTCATAGGTCATGTTTTCTAGACCTTGAATCATTCTTGTTGCTCTTCTCTGGACTTTCTCCAATTTGTCCACATCTATCCTGAAATGTGGCGCCCAGAACTGGACACAATACTCCAGCTGAGGTTTAATCAGCGTGGAGTAGAGTGAAGAATTACTTCTCGTCTTGCTTACAACACTCCTGCTAACACAGCCCAGAATGATGTTTGCTTTTTTAGCAACAGTGTTACACTGTTGACTCCTATCTAGCGTGTGATCCACTATGACCTCCACCTCCTTTTCTGCAGTAAAGGAACTTGCACCATTCCTGAGCTCCCTATAAAAACATCAATGGAAAGAAGTAAGGAGGACGAGGCTTCTCCATCCAGACTCTCAGGAGATGCACACACAGCTCCCCAGTGCCTTCAGCATTACTGAAGGGATGGCTTTCCTCTGAGCAGTTCTGGTATACCAAGGGCTCCCTCTTCCTCAGCTCCCTGTGTGTGTCCACAGCCAGGTCTGTCCACATGGGTCACACAAATCAGGGGTTTCTGCGCTTTACTGCCCTGAGCCCTGCAGAGCCGGCACAGCTCTGGGGCTAGATTCTAGGCCTCCTACTTCAGTGGCAGAATTGTGTCTCAGCGGGTTTTCACAGGGATTTAGGGGCCTTAAGAGGCAGTTGGGCATCTAGTGGGATTTTCTAAAGGTGCCTAAATCCCTTTGAAAGTCTGGCTGTAAATTCCAGCTGGTACCACCCACTGACAGATTACACAGGCATAACTGAGGGCACAATCTGAAGGCAGTGGGGTGACATTGTGGGTCTAATTTGGCCAGAAGAATCTTTATTCCCAGTGACAGGGAATAAGAAGGAAAGAACTGAGCTGGACAGGGTTTTATTACTCTTTCAAAATACTTTTGCACAACACTTGACACATGTAATAAACGTCCCCTCCTGAATATTCCCTTCCCCTCTGCTCCCACTTGCTGCCCTGTGCCTTGGTTATGTTTGCTTGCCTTGCCTTATTGAGAGTGTGAGATCTTCAGGGCAGAGAACATGTAGATGTATTTGACATGTTCCCAGCCCTGGAGATCTCACAGTTTAAAAAAGAGAAGGCACGCCAACCCAAGACAGGACAGCCGTTTTGGAGGGTAAAGGTTCAGCAGGGTCTGCTAATGTTCAGAAGAAGGGATGAGGGTTGATTCCAGGATGTGGATTTTGAAGGATGACTGAATGCACCTGTAGCCGATTGTGACGGGTTGTGCTCGCGCCAGACTAGGCAGGAAGGAGTTAACCCCACGCTAGGGGCAGAGGAAGCCACGTCCCCTCGCCGTTGGTGGGCATGCTCCAGCTGGAGCACTGGTATAAAAGAGAGCAGCTCAGCTCACTCTGAGCTGACTACTGAGGAAGGAGGATATGTGTTGTGGGCTCCAGCCTGGGAACTGCTGAAGCCCCAGACCGTGGAAGCCAGGGGCACCAAGACCCAGGCGGATACTCAGGTACCAGCGGACACCCAAGAGAGGTCGGAGCTGCTGGGAGCAGCACAGACTGAGGAACCTGGAGGTGCCTAGATCACTGTGTTGGGAGGTATGGTAGGGAGTGGCCCAAGGGAACTAGATGTTGGACTGGTTATAGAGCTGGGCATTACGTCAGATCCCTGTTGACTCTGTGGCAAACACACTTGCCACTAACAGGGCCCTGGACTGGGACCTGGTGGAGTAGGGAGATCCTGGGTCCCTTTACCCTGGCTACCACCCACTCCTGAGTGGTGGCCCCCCTTCCCAACAGTCCACTAGTTAGCACAGTCCTGAGAGAAGGGCAACATATTGACTCCAACTGCTAAGCCACACTGCCCTGCAAGGAGAGGGCAGCCATACTGACTCTGGCCCTTAGGCCACACTGCCCTGAAGGACGGGGCTAACTCATAGACTTTGGCCCCTAGGCCCTACTGCCCTGAGACTGAGGGTAGTCAGGGGAAACTTAACTGTGGGGCTACAGTGCCCTTATGCTGCCCCAGAGAGGGACAGGGTATGCTTGCCCTGTGACACAGATTAAGAGGAGCCCTCTCCAGTTTTAGGGCAGCCGGGTTTCCATATGAACAGGTCCTTTAAAATGTCAGAGGAATGAGCATGGCCAGAATCCCATAGTACTTTTCCATAAGGGCTGTAACAGAACCAAGCAACAGAGGGGCGCAGCTTGGGCTCCAGGACAGCTTATTTTGATGAATAGGCCAGAAGGGACCATTACAATCACCTAGTCTGAACTCCTGCACAGCACAGGCCTTAAAATTTCCCCCAGTGGTTACTGTCTGAAGCCCGTAACTCCTGTCTGAGCTAGAGCCTCTCTGCTGTAGAAACAGCCCAGCTTGATTTAAAGACTGCAAATGAGGGGGACACCACCACAGCCCTAGGGAAGTTGGTCCAATGCTTAATTACGCTCGCTTGTTTCTAGTCTGAATTTGTCTAGCTTCAGCTTCTCACCGCCGGACCTCGTCTGCCTGTTTCTGATAGAGTAAAGAGCCGCCCATGACCAGGAATCTATTCCCCAGGGAGGTACTTCTAGACCAGGATCAAGTCTTAACCGCTTGGATAAACCACAACGGCTGAGTGTCTCCAGCCTCTCACTCTGCAGCATCTTTTCCAGCCCTTGAATTGTGCTTATCGCACTTTTCTGGACCCCCTGGCAGTTATTCAACCTCCTCCCTGAAGGATGGGCACCAGACCTTTTACAATGCGAGGCTGTTCCTCCTTAAAGGCTCCCTTGCCCTTCTGCCTGCCATGGAGTTGCTGGTTCAAGGATCTCTGGTTCCCTCAGCAGAGCTAAGATGAGCTTCAAGCACTGCCCACTTACTACCCACTCCACCTGCAGGAAGGTTATTTGGGCAGTTAACCCTCTGTCTCCCAGCCCCCTCCTCCCCCCACAGGCAGGGCTGCTGCGCCTTTGGATACACAGATATCTGTCCTCATTTCAGGGAGTGCCAGGGAACACGGAAGGGGGGGAAAGGTGGTTAAGTTTAGCTGGCAGGGAGTGCTCACTGAACCCTGGCTGTGGGGGTGTTTTCCCTTGACCTGGCTTGGCCTTGACTTTGTCCATCTAGCTACATAGCTGACACCTTTGTATAGATTGGGCCAAACTCATCCCCACAGTGTTTAATGGAGTTAGACTAGCAAGGTATCAGGCCCATTGCTTTTAAAGCAGCGGTTCTCAAACTGTGGGTCGGGACCATGTTTTAATGGGGTTGCCAGGGTTGTTAAATTTCCTGGGATCTGGGGCTGAAGCCAAAGTCCAAGCTCCACCACCCAGGGCTGAAGCCCTGAAGCTTCATCCCCCCGCAGGGCGGCGGGCTCAGGCTTCAGTCCCTCTTCCTGGGGTCTTGTAGTAATTTTTGTTGTCAGAAGGGGGTCGTGGTGCAATGAAGTTTGAGAACCCCTGTTTTGAAGAAAGCCCAGCTACAGAGCATGAGAGAGGAGTTACTAAGGGCTTGTCTACACTACAAATGCTTTGCTGGTGTAGAGTCACTGACCACCCCTCCCCCCTCCGTTACCTCTAAGGAGTAGTAGCTACAATCCTCCCAGCCTTGGGGGTCGTGGCTGCTTCTCCTCCACCTATGGGGGGAGATTCCTCCTCCCCTGTTGCCAGGGCAGCACACCTGTTTATGTCTGTGTGGTGGGTTGGGAGCAGGGCTGGAGCAATGCCTGCTGCCAGAAGTAACCTGCAGCCGGGTCCCTCCCTGTGAAGGAACCATTTCCTCCTCCACTGGGGGTGCTGCAAGTTTTCAACAAGTTCCTTGTGTGCACGGTGTCACGCTGTCTGGAGTCGCCCCCATCTGAGAGCATCAATCTCAGGTCAGACTGGGGTCAGACACCCCAAACTGGTGGTATATTCTATACTTAGATTTCACTAAGCCAGTAACAACTGTGCACTTCTGGATTATTATATTAGTCCTACCAGAGAGTCACAGACAGTCCCCCTTAGGCTCTCCAGTGCATCCTGCCACCCAGATAAAGTGGACTAAGTGATTAAAGGTTATTAACACCAAAATTTGCCACACATTAGGTGACTCCCAACCCCAAAGGGCCAGATACTTGCCCCAGGTCAATGGATGCTCTTGATCTCACACCAAAGACAACGCTGCAGCCAATTTCTCTAGTAAACTAACTAAAGATTCTTTAGCTAAGAAAAGAAATGAGTTATGGAGAGGCTAAAGCAGGTAAAACAGATTACAGGTGAATCAGAATTTGTGAGTCCAAAGAGTAGCAAAGGTATAGTAATCCGCTAGGTCTCTCAGGGTTATCCAAAATGGCTTTGGGGATTTCTGTCCAATTGCTCAGAATTCCCTCTGTCAGAATCCATCAGTCCAGAGATACAGGATCACTCCCGGGTTCATTCGTATAGCTGTCTCCTCCGGAAAGCTGTCTGGCACACGGTCCCATCACAGCCTGGGTCTGTAGAGTTCCCATTGTTGAACACAATGACCCATGCTTTGAAGTTAGCATGCTTCTCATTTATAGTTCTCAGGCTTCAATCCTGGTTAATGGACAATTCCATTACAGAGACGTACACAATATATTAGTTACAGCCATCCAGACAATCTTTCATTCGTTTTCATGAACAATATGATAACTAATGACAGATTGTTTCAGGCTTTCATGCAGTTGTACATATGGTGTAAATTCTCTTCTAATAGCTAATACATTCTTTGATCAAGGGCTAATTAAGTACCGGGCGATACATAGATACATTACAATTTACATTTTATATATAATAACATTCAATGGGTTACAGATAAATGAAGACAATACCATTGCATTTCCTTTGAATTGTGCCAACACACAGGTGAATTGGCCTGATCACATCACAATGCCTTTTGACACCCCTTTGATTTCTATTAGCCTGCGAGTGAATTAGCCTGCTGCTTCAGTTTGAGCTGGCGACTTACTGGACAGCATCACACATGGATGTTCCTCAGCCTACCTCCTCCTGTAGCTCTCCAACCTGCTTCCTGAGAGATTCTACCACACCTCTCACATCGGATGGTCTCCTAGCCTGGCTTTCTGTGTCAGGGAAATGTAGGACACAGTCTCTGCAAAGCCATACCGAGACCTGAGTAGAGGCATCCATGGTCAGGTTCTCTGTCTGGACACAGGTAGAAATGCCATGAGCAGTGTTGCCACTGGCCATGTGGCCTGTCCAAACCATCCAATTTTACTTTAACTCCCTTGTTTGCTGCTCCCTGTTTGCTAGCCTGGGCTATTTTGGGGCTTTCTGAGCTATTTTTGTCTACTCACCTCATTTCCAGGAGCAGGGAACTCAGCTGTTAACAGTGGCAGACTCAGTGTCAAGTCTCTGCTCTATTTGGATTTGTTGCAGGTGTTTGCTTTCATGTTTTCCTGGGCTCTTTTAGCACCACCGGGAGCCACTAACAGCCCCATAAATGGCTTGCTTACTCATTAACAGAGCCTGGGAAAACAAGCATAATCAGAACTAAAGCAATTGTGTGACTGATCCTTTCCCACTTAATGATGATCATTAGCAACATTTAGCACTTTGCAAACTTGAACTAATTAATTTTCACAGCACCACCCACAAGGGAGGCATGTAACTTTTGTTTCCATTTTAGAGATATGGAAACCAAGGCAGAGAATTGAAGAGATTTGCCCAAGGCTATAACAGAAGTCAGTGTCAGAGAAGGGATTAGAAATATGTTCAAGCTACATATTTTCAGACATGGCTGATGGTTTTTGATTGGAAAATGATCTTTATTCAAAATGGGATTTCCTCAAATTGTTTTTTCCCCTCCAAATTTACAGATTTTTGAAAAATGAAATTGGGAAATGGAAAATGTAAATTTTTTTGCCTTTATTATTTTTTCCTTTCCTCCTCATCTCTCCCCTTTTAATGGCAAAATGGAAAAAGTGCAAATAAGGGGGAAAACAAAACATTTCAAAAGCAAAAATTTCCCAAGAAGAAAAAAGTCAAATATGTGAAATATTGTTCCTCATCAGAAACTGAAATAAATGACTTTGAAATGTTTCATGTCCCCCCCACCCCGTGTTTCAAATCACCTGCAATAAATTGGTAAATTATTTTTTAAAAAATAGCCAATAATTAATTGCTTTCAGTCTATTTGTATGCATTGTGCTTTTTAATGGTTTACAAAGATCCCCAGATCCTATAATGGATTTCTTATTATATTTGCTAAAGCCAGAGAAGTAAATGGGAATATACGGGCCTGATTCTCCAATGAGCCAGGCTCCCACAGTGTTACCAATTCTTGTGATGTTATCAGGACTCTGGCAATATTTGGTGTTTTCCTGGTTTCTTGGCTCCTGGATTCATCTGAATACGTTGGATTCTCAGCCTTCATGAATAAAAAGTAAGATGTTAGACCTCATAGCTGGAAAAGATGAACTCTAAAGGCTGAAACACCAGAAGGCAAATAGAAAGATCCAAATATTATTTTTTAAAAATCTCATGATTAAGACAATCTCATGAGTTTTGGAGATGTGACTCATGATTTATTTCAGTCCATGGGATTGGCAATACTGTCTACAACTCCAGTCCAAAGCAGGGGGAGCTTCAAGCACCCCTAGACACCAAGCCTGATATAGGCCCCTGTTTCCATCAGCCCATTTGGAGCATAAGTCTACAGTTTATGGTCTTCAGTGAAATGCCTAGGTCCTAGTGTCAGTGTCAGAATTTCCACTGATGTCAGTGGGCCCAGGGCTTGAGCTGTTATTTACTGAAATGGGGTTCACACATCGCTGGGGCGCCCCCTTATGACTGCGTCTGGGGATCAGCTCTTATCTGGTCTAGTGCCCACTTCAGTTGCTTGCTTGCCCCTCTTGCTCTCCCAGATGCGGGGTGTTCTTTCTCCAGGACTCAGCCCTTTGGCCAGCTCACTATAGTTTTCCCCTGCTGGAGTATTGACACATTGCTGGACCAAGGTCCATACACCATCCTAGGCAGGCCTCCGTGGCACTTCCCCAGTGGCTGGTAGGGGACAGGGGCAGATGAGGCTTCCTAACAGTGCCGGGGGGGGGGGGGGGGCACCAGCACCTGAACTGTGGCCCCTTCCCCCCATGCCCACACCACTGCTTCCCCTGAGGCCCCACTTCCACAATGCCTCTTTCCTCCCAAGACCCCATCCCTGCCCCCCAGTTGCTTGTCCTTGCAGTCAGTAAGAAGTGGGGGGCCCTGCAACTCCTCTGGGGAAACCCCTTTCCTCAGGGACAGGATCCCAGGGCTTTTGCTCCTCCGGGGTTTATTCCTACCCCCTCTGTATGCACAAAGCAGACTGCAGACTCTCTCGCTCCTGCTCTCAACTTCCTTGCTTTATGCAAGCTCAGCCTGCCCCAGGCCTGCTGGGCTCCATCACCAGTGAACCGCATCAATCAAGCCTGAATCTTCCTCCCCTCCCCGCATGGCCTATAAGGTTAATTGGTCCTTTCTGAGCCACTTTAACCCTGTCAGGGCTGGTGAGCACTGAACACCCCACCTCATTTACCTATAGAAAGAAAATATCTCACCAAGGCATTTAATAATCGTACCTCGTTAATAACGATTTTGGTTATGAGGCCCCCAGCCCAAAGGGGCTTAGGGTTCTGTGCGGACATGTTTGTACCTGGCCCTCATCACGGCAGTATGTGAGTACAAGCCAAAACCCCAGATCCAAACACCCGCACCATTTGAGGGGTGCTAGAATTGCAACACCAGATCTAAAGTGTGCACATGGCCCCTCTCTTTCCAACAGGCTGAACCAAACCCCCAGATCTCAATGCCTCTACACTTTGCAGGGTTCAGAATGTAGATCTGGATCCAAATTCAGATTTTCTAGCCTGGGCTCATCGATAACCCCAACATTTTGCCAAATCAGAACTCATCGGTCTGGGCCTATCTCAGGCCTTGTGACAGTCTGTTCTGGGGCAGCTCTGGGTTGCTCTGGTATGCATTGTTGTCTGGGTCCTGTTCGCAGACACAATGTAACAAACCCATTCTGCTCATTGCCCACTTGATGGCACTTGTGGACTATCTCAGGTACAGGCGTCCGTGGGTGATGGGAGCAGGTTTATCATATTAACTCGCTTTCCAGGCTGCCAGGCTTATTAACTGCAAGCTCGTGTGGCAAGTAAAACAAAACCTCTCCCGACCCCACCCCTGCCCCTTGGTAACTTCTATTATTACGGGGATTGGAGGGTGCACGGACAAGGGTTAATTAGAAGCCGAGAGGAAGGAAAACAAGGGTGTGGTGATCTCCCACTGGTGGAGTGAAAAATACAACTCGGCTCACTTCCGGAACTAAGAAACCCGTTCGGCTCCTCAAGAAACTAGGCCGAGCCACCCCGACTGCAAAGTTAAGGGGGCGTTGGGTGGAGGTTAAGCCTGACATTCAGGATTTGTAAGAAAGGGCGTCAGTTATTGATGTTTATTGTGGTAGCACCTGGAGGCTGCAGCCAGGAACTATCCGAGAGAATTGTTTGGCTCCCAGTACCACAGCATCTGAGCACCTCAATCACTGATGCCTTTGCCCTCACAACAGGTAAGGAAGTGCTAGTATCCCCACTTTACGGAAGGGGAATAGGGACACAGAGGCCCAAATTCACAAAGGGACTTAGGCACCTAAACCCCAGATTTAGGCACCTCAGTCCCACTGTGATCCACAAAACCCCTGCTCGGCTGCCGCTTAACCCTTTAGGAGCCTCCATTGCATTGTAAAAGTTCCCTCAGTGCGTAAGTTGCTGTCTCTGGGCACATGCACTGCTTCTGCCCTCAGGCATCCAGAAGGCTGTCTCATGTCTAAACCCCAGAGTGATCCACGAAGCAGGGGCAGATAGGCAGCGGAGCACCCATCTTGCCTGCAGAGCCTCACGGCTCTCCTACTCAATTGGGCCCCGTTCAAAACCCAGCCACGCAGCCTCCCTTATAAGTTCTAGCCCTGCAGTTAGAGCACTCACCTGGAAGACCTGGGTTCAAATCCTGTCTCTGTCTGGGAGGTGGGCAGAGGATTTGAACAGGGATCTCCCTTGACAAAAATACATCATGGGTGGGAACATGGCGCAGGGCGTGTGTCTGCCCTCCTGCAGACCTCCTCTGCCTCAGACTGTGCTGTAGTAAACTCACACGTGTGCTTTGCACTACTGCCCTGTGTTCTACTGTGTGTCATAAGACCCCGGGGCGCTAACCACTAGAGGAGGCTTAGAGACACGGGTGAGGAGGGACATATACGTACCTAGATAGAGCAGCAGCTAGGTTCCACCCCTACTGCTGTAGTGAAGTTCAGAGAACTGTGAAACCACCACGCAGTACAAGGTGATTCTGTTTGGTTAGAGACACCCACAGTATTTTACCTTGGGCAGAAAAAAGGGGAACTGAAAAGAGGCATGTGTACATTAGCCTGCCTCATTATTATCCCAGAATCAAAGACCCACAGGGTTGCAAGGGTCAGCTAGTCTAACGGGCTGCCAGAATGCAGGATTTGTTGTGTCTAAACCAGTGGTGCCCAACCTTATTACACAGGAGGGCCACATAAATCTAAGCACAACCTTGTGGGGGCCCCAAAATACTGTTATGTATGTATTTAGATAGGTTGTTTCTATGTATAGTGTTTATTAAAAAAATCAGTGTATAAAACATGCATCAGAATGATAGAAAACAAGAAAAGAATAGTAAAGAACACATGACTAATGTAAAATGATGTAAACAGGACGACACAATGCTAAGAATCGTCCGTTAGTATACTGTGTGCTGAAGCCGGCAGTGGGCTGAATGAAATGCTCCAGTGGGCCGTGTATGACCCACGGGCTGTAGGTTGGGAACCCCTGGTTTAAACCATCCAAGACAGATGGCTATCCAGCCTTTTTGAAAACCTCCTGTGAAGGAGCTTCCATGACTTCCGTAGGTAGTTTGTCCGTTGTCCTACTGTTCTTACAGTTAGGAAGTTTTTTCTGAGATTTAATCTATATCCGCAAAAAGAAAAGGAGGTCTTGCGGCACCTTAGAGACGAACAAATTTATTTGAGCATAAGCTTTCGTGAGCTACAGCTCATCTACATCTGCTATGCTGTAGTTTGAACCCTTTGCCTCTTGTCCTGACCTTTGTGGCAGGAGAGAATAATATTTCTCTATCTTTTTTATGGCAGCCTTTCAAGTATTTGAAGACTACTGTCATGTCCCTGCCCTTATCCTCTTTTCCAAACTAAACATGCCGAGTTCCTTCAGCCTTTGCTCATATGGCTTTGCATTCCATACCTTTGATCATCTTCGTTGCTCATCTCTGGATCTTTTCCAGTTTCTTTACATCACTGTTGTAACCCTCATTCTGCCGATTCCCCAGGCCCTGCCATCCCAAACCAGGCCATGCCTCTCTTAGAAAATAGTGTATGAGAAGATACCTGTCTGCAAAGTGCCATGCACACCTATGGCCCTGTAAAGTAGCAAATAGGAATGAGGTGGGGTTAAAGCACACAACTGGGAGTTAGGAGATTTTTCGTCCCTGGCGTGGTCACTTATCTCCTTTGTCGCATCAGCAAGTCACTTTGACCACAATTTGAAAACACAGAAGCCTAAAGACATTAAGGACTGTGAAGCACTTTGAGATCTACTGATGAAAAGTGCCAGAAAATCCATACCCAAATCCACACTTCGGCACCCAAATATGTGGCCTGATTTTCAGAGGTGATGAGCTCCTTTAACTCCCATTGGAAAAACTGGACACTTAAATAGATGCCTGAACATAGATTTAGGTGCTTAGTTTGGGGCACACAAACTTGAAGATTTGGGCTGTAACCTCTCTATTCCTCAGTTTCCCCATCTATGAAACAGAGATGGTGGTGCTTATCCACTTCATAAAGCGCTGCAGAAAGGTACTACTTTATTACTAATACACTGAAGCTCATGCCAGCACATGGAGATCCAAGTGAAGAAAACTTTGTTCGTGTCCATGCAGAGCACCAAACAGCTGGACTGTGCATCATACTCGACTGTATCACAGGTTGGTTTGCTCCAAAAGAACTGGGAAGCTAACCAGAATGTGGCAAATGCATCTGAGCAGGAAATGCCTGTTATCGTGTGTCTCTAGTGATCAAGGAAAGATGGGGCCTAAAGGCAAGACCATCTGCAATGAGATTTATACTATCCGTGAAAGCTTTTACTGGACCCTCCATAAACCCAGCCTTCAACTGGAACCTGGCTAAGAAAGCTTCAGAAAAGATGGACTGTCTTCCTTTCCGATTCTGAGAGGAGCCTTTGGCGTCCCGGTGGGATCTAAAAGTAGCAGAGCGACACAAGGACGAGAAAAGCAATCAATTGGCGACAGCCGTTTTGCACAAGACCCTCTTAGCTTTTGGCGTCTGGCAGCCCAGCTTCTGCACTCACCCTGGGTTCAAAGAAAGGCAGAGGAAAGGGTTGCTGATGGTATAAACAGGAACAATGTTAGCAGCGTCTATTTCCCTCCCCCCCCCCGCAATTGGTTTTCAATACACAGATGATAGAACAAGAGAGACGTTCAAGATGCCCAGCATCAGACACTGAGTGCTTAGGCCATTCCTTCACCTCCTGGCCTGGGCTGATTCCCAAGCTTCACTTGGAATCTCCAGAGCATTTCTGACTGTCAAGAGAGGATGGCTGCCGGGTGGAGAACTCTGTGCAGGATGTCATCACGGCGCCGGCCGGGGCACTCTGCTCTGTATTGCTGTGAGCACTTCTGACATTGCCCCACGAGCATGTTCCCACCATGGCTTGTGGTTGTAGTTACACAAGTCCAGACCCTGGGCCAGTTCTAGGGGTGGACAAGCAGGGCACCAGCTTCCAGCAACAGTGCTGCGTGGCTTGGTGTTTGTTTTCTTTTGCTTCGCTTATTGGCTGGCCCTGGGTTTTTTGGGAGTGGGTTGGAGTGTGGGGGAGAGGGCAGGGGAAAGAGGGGGCTGTTTGCCAAAAATGGATTCTACCCTGGGTGGCAAAACAGCTGGTTCTTGTCCAGAGCAAGGCAAGCCCTGCCTGCCTGGGTGGAGAGGTTCATGTCCACAGATAAAATCCTGGAGCTGTGGAGGGCAGGGGGCCCTGGAGCACAGCTTTGCATTGACTCTCATCACACTCTCCTGGGACATGGAAGGTGGGGTTGAGGACAAAGAGGGAGTGAGTTGGGGAAGGAAAACCACTGGCGAGTCTGTGATTAGACTGATCAACCGTCTGGACCTCCTTCCCCTTAGAGCAGTGGTTCCCAAACTTTAACAACCGGTGAACCCCTTTCACTAAAATGTCAAGTCTCATGAACCCCCTCCTAAAAATGAATATTTCCAGGGATTTTCTCCTTTACCTGAGTATAAATTATAAAAGTAGTGATCTTGGAAATATAAAATTTGTTTTTATGACAGGCTTATTACACACTATTTATTATTAATTATTATTTATCATTACAGTATTTTTATTACATTATGAAAACGGCACCACTCTTCCAAGATCTCACTTTCGTAACTTGTATCACTTTGAATAAGCCTGTTATAAGACAAGGCTCCTAGGTTTCATCAAGGAGTATCAGATATGAAACAACATGAAGGGATTTAAGAAGCCAACTCAAAGAGTTCCTCCTACACAAGCATTTAGGCCTTGAGCAGTCCAGGCAAACAACGCACGTTACAACAAAGCTTAAACTTGTTCTTCATAATAATTTTAAAAACAACACTAGCTGCCTCTTTAATTTTAAAAACAGCAAAAAATATCCACCTCCCTTTTCATTTCTTATAAGGAGTCTTGAAGTTTAAATCTCCTCAGTGTGATAGATATGCTTGCTTTGATCTGCTTAGCTCTTGGAAGTCCAGGGTCTCTGGGCTGCTGGCCCCATGCTGCCCAGGGCCCCTAGGGACAGCTCTGTCCTCCATTAGGGAATTTTTTCCCGAAAACCTCCTGTAACATTTTGCGAACTCCCATGGATTCACGAACCCCAGTTTGGGAACCACTGCCTTAGAGGGACTGGGGGTGCACAGGGGCTGCATTAGTATCCACAGAGTGGTGCTCAGAGACCAAGATGATGGGCATCTCAGAAATACCATTGATAGGTAGATCTGCTCCATGTGTGTGACCTGGGGAATTTCCCAGGATCCCCTGAGTGCTGGTCCTGTTTACTCGGGGCAGGGGCAGGGAATTTAGCCCAGTCTCACCAGGCAATGTTAGATTTGCTAGGGAATCAATTTACCAGCCATTAGGGGAATCCCACTGGAATCCTGCAGGAAATAAAGGACAGTTCTCTCCTGCAGAGCATGAAGATATTGAAGCCGCATGGCCTGTTAAACCCTGTTGGCAGCACACAACACTTTCCTGGGTCACAAACTTAGCAGGGGGATCATACAACCACGAGGAAGGATGGAGCAGTGGCAGTAGGCCAACAAGGCATGCTACTTCAGCCCCTTTCTGCTGCGCCAGACCCCCTAGAGCTGCCCCGAGATTAGATGACCTCTGTTGCTGAGAGGTAAAATGTAATAGGAAATGGACCTGATAAGAGGTCAGCATCCCGTAAATGAAGACATGCTGCCTGTGTGTCAAAGCCCAGAATATTTCACAAAACCCTACAGACCCCTCTCACGTGAACCGGGGAGCTCTTAAAGGAGCAGTGCAGGTAAAGGGAGGAACATTCTGGTGTAATAGGGTTATCTGCTTAACACGTTTCTATAGGATTATTTTCTATGGGCTGATTTCCTTCCAGTCTCTGTTTGCTATGAACAGGCTGGAAGGAAACTAAATTGCTATTTGAAATGTTACTCTGTGATTCAACATTCAATTCCCCCTCCTCCCTTTGCAACCCTAATTATCCTTTCATCTGGCTTCTGCTTGTTTTATAGTCTCTTTGAATCGTGTTGACCTGTTTCTTCATGGGTGGGAGGGTTTATTTATTTAAAAACCCTTTTTACTTATTGCAGAAGTAGCCTGTCTCTCTATCGCTGCTTAACTGGAATGGTCTTTATTACTGTTATTTATTTTTCACACCTATTTGGGTTTAGAGGTAATCCTCAGACACCATCTCACCAATTCTTCCTTCAATGTTTCCTAACTTTCCTCAGTAGATTTCTCACTGACTGCTGACTGTAAATCAAAATCCCTCAGGCATTTTTTTTGTTAACTCTTATTTCCTAGAGTCAGAACCTTGATATGGAAATCCAGGCATCTTGTTAGGGATAAGGAAGCTCTCTCTCTCTCTCTCTCTCTCCAATCATTTCCTTACTTATTTCATACGCGAGATGAACCCATCAGAAAAATGTCTTCCTACAGAAATATGTCCTGCTTAGCAGAGACCTGGTCTTTATTTCATTTCTGAAGGTAGGGGAGGTGAGGATGAGAGGAGGACATGCAGGTGTTCCGTTGCCGCAGTGATAAGCTGAGTAGCTAGGGGTGGAAGGAAGGTCTAGTGGCTAGTGCAGTGGGCTGGGACTCAGGTGATCTGGATGCGATTCCCAGCTCAGCTGCAGGCTCCCTCTCTGAACTTGAACAAGCCACTTTATCGCTCTGGGCCTCAGTTCCCCAGGTATAGAACATGGGGGATTGTTGGGCGTTAATCCATTTATTATTTGAGTCCCCCCGATGAAGGCCATGTAAGTATCTAGATAGAGTTCAGTCCAGAGTTAGTCTGGATTGACTCCAGGCTAACAGAGAGCAGAATCTAGCCCTCGAAGTAGATTCTTGGAACCGACAGTTTCAGTGGGATGTTTTGGATATGGGCCAAATTTTCAAAAGCAGGCACTTGCCTTGGGCCAGTAAGCAGAGCTGTGCAGCCATCACGAGCAGGGATGCGTGAAATGTTGCTTTAGATCCAGCTGGGATGGCACTCACTGACATTCTGCATTAAACCAGAAACCAGAGGCGAAGAGCCGTTCCCCTGTGCAATTCTGTCTGATTGACGCATGTCGCTAGAGTGCTGTTTCTCAGGCACTGCTCCGTCTTCCTGTGGGAGCTGCAGGTTCCCTTTGGCGTGTGCCTCCCGTGTGCACTTTTGGGTCAAAGTGGCTGGTTTTGAATATTTGCCCCTTGGACATTTCCTGATTTTGTGAATTTTCCAAGGACTCTTTTCTCCACCGAAGTGCTTTGCTTTGTTGGACCAGGATGCCACAAACAGCATTTCTTGGCTGTAACGGGAAGAGCAGTTGCCATAACTTTGGGTTTTTAAGGGGAGGATAAAAGTGTAGGATCTTGAATGACTGGATCAAGAGGAATAAATGGTCCATTTTCAGAATGGAGAGAGGTAAATAGTGGTGTTCCCCAGGGGCCCAGTGCTGTTCAACATGTTCATAAATGATCTGGAAAAAAGGGATAAACAGTGGGGTGGCAAGGTCTGCAGATGATATAAAATTGCTCAAGATAGTTAAGTCCAAAGTGACTGTGAAGAGTTACAAAGGGATCTCACAAAACTGGGTGACTGGGCAACAAAATGGCAGGTGAAATTCAACGTTGATACATGGAAAGTAATGAGCATTGGAAAACAATCCCAACTATACATACAAATGACACAGATAATTGGGTCTAAATTAGCTGTGACCACTCAAGAAAGTTCTTGGAGTCATTGTGGATCGTTCTCTGAAAACATCAGCTCAGCGTGCTGTGGCAGTCAAAACAGCTACTAGGAAAAGGATAGATAATTAGGATAGATAAGAAGACAGAAAATATCACAATGCCTCTCCATGGTACCCCACACCTTGAATACTGCCTGCAGACCTGGCTGCTCCATCTCAAAAAAGATATATTAGAATTGGAAAAAGTTCAGAGAAGGGCAACAAAAATGATTAGGGGTCTGGAACAGCTTCCGTATGAGGAGAGATTAAAAAGACTGAGACTTTTCATCTTGGGAAAGAGACAGCTAAGGGGATATGACTGGTGGGGAGAAAGTGAATAAGGAAATTGTATTTACTCCTTCACACAACATAAGAACCAGGGGTCACCCAATGACATTAATAGGCAGCAAGTTTAAAACAAACAAAAGGAAGCATTTCGTCACACAAGGCACAGGCAACCTGTGGAACTCATTGCCAGGGGATGTTCAAAAAAGAACTAGATAAGTTCGTGTAGGATAGGTCAATCAATGGCTATTAGCCAAGATGGTCAGGGATGCAACACCATGCTCTGAGTGTCCCTAACCTCTGTTTGTCAGAAGCTGGGAGTGAATGACAGGGGATGGATCACTCGGTGACTGCCTGTTCTGTCCATTCCCTCTGAAGCACCTGGCATTGGCCACTGTCAGAAGACAGGATACTGGGATAGATGGACCTTTGGTCTGACCCAGTATGGCCGTTCTTATGTTCTTAAATAGCCCTATAATACCAAGGCAATATTCCATTCTCCTTGGAAGAGATTCTCTTCTTGTTAGACTTGAACAGTATGTGCAGGGGAGGCTCACCATGGAAGGAGAGGATTTTGGGAATGTCCCCATCACATGAGATGTTTGAAAGTGGACTGGATGCATGAGATTTTACTGCAGAAGGAGACCTGCCCTGGCTGCATGGGTGAAAGGAGTAGCTGGACTTAAGAAGCTCTTCCATCTATGATTCTATCACTTATCCACACGGCAGCTCATTTATTACCTTGTAAAACAGAGCATCCCTTCCTTTTCTCTCTTTAAATAGGAAAATTAGCTTTATTGACCAAATAAACCTTGTAAATGAAAACATCAAATATCTTCAATATGGATTTCTTTACGGTGGCTGATATATGATCTAATAAAAAGGTATAAAACCCTTTAATCAGAATAAAAGGAGAAAGGCCATAATGCTGTTTAAAAATCCCTCCGAGGAATATTTTTTTACGCCTCTGCCTAATGTATTAGCAATGTTTGCTTAGGCAAAGTATATCAAGGAATGCCTGAAATATCACGACACAGAAATGTTCTGTTTGCTTTGCAATGGCATTGAAAGAAGTCTGAATAGGACAGGAGTGGATCAATAAAAGGTATCCACATACTGCCCCAAACAGTCTAATCAGACATCAGCTGAACGGGAAGAAGTTTAACATTTGTGCTGCCGAATGGCACTATGTGGCCCTGTCAGGGTTCCTTCCCCACTCTGAACTCTCAGGTACAGAGGTGGGGACCTGCATGAAAGATCCCCTAAGCTTATTCTTGCCAGCTTAGGTTAAAAACTTTCCCAAGGTACAAACTTTGCCTTGTCCTTGAACGGTATGCTGCCACCACCAAGCGTTTTAAAAAAAGAACAGGGAAAGAGCCCACTTGGAGACGTCTTCCCACAAAATATCCCCCCCAAGCCCTACACCCCCTTTCCTGGGGAAGGCTTGATAAGAATCCTCACCAATTTGTACAGGTGAACACAGACCCAAACCCTTGGACCTTAAGAACAATGAATAATCAATCAGGTTCTTAAAAGAAGATTTTTAATTAAAGAAAAGGTAAAAGAATCACCTCTGTAAAATCAGGATGGTAAATATCTTACAGGGTAATCAGATTCAAAACACAGAGAAACCCTCTAGGCAAAACCTTAGGTTACAAAAAGACACAAAAGCAGGAATATACATTCCCTCCAGCACAGCTTATTTTACCAGCCATGAAACAAAAGGAAATCTAAACTCATTTCTAGCTAGATTACTTACTAATTTAACAGGAGTTGTAAGGCTGCATTCCTGATCTGTTCCCGGCAAAAGCATCCCACAGACAGATCCTTTGTCCCCACCCCCGCCTCCAGATTTGAAAGTATCTTGTCTCCTCTATACAAGCACATTTGCTCCAACCCCTCAGACAGAGACAAACACCTACAAGATCTCTATCAAGCATTCTTACAACTACAATACCCACCTGCTGAAGTGAAGAAACAGATTGACAGAGCCAGAAGAGTACCCAGAAGTCACCTACTACAGGACAGGCCCAACAAAGAAAATAACAGAACGCCACTAGCCATCATCTTCAGCCCCCAACTAAAACCTCTCCAACGCATCATCAAGGTTCTACAACCTATCCTGAAGGACGACCCATCACTCTCACAGATCTTGGGAGACAGGCCACTCCTTGCTTACAGACAGCCCCCCAACCTGAAGCAAATACTCACCAGCAACCACACAACAAAAACACTAACCCAGGAACCTATCCTTGCAACAAAGCCCGTTGCCAGCTGTGTGTCCACATATCTATTCAGGGGACACCATCACAGGGCCTAATCACATCAGCCACACTATCAGAGGCTCGTTCACCTGCACATCTCCCAATGTGATATATGCCATCATGTGCCAGCAATGCCCCTCTGCCATGTACATTGGCCAAACTGGACAGTCTCTACATAAAAGAATAAATGGACACAAATCAGATGTCAAGAACTATAACATTCAAAAACCAATTGGAGAACACTTCAATCTCTTTGGTCACTTGATTACAGACCTAAAAGTGGCAATTCTTCAACAAAAAATCTTCAAAAACAGATTCCAAGGAGAGACTGCTGAATTGGAATTAATTTGCAAACTGGACACAATTAACTTAGGCTTGAACAAAGACTGGGAGTGGATGTGTCATTACACAAAGTAAAACTATTTCCCCATGTTTATTCCCCCTCCCCCTCCCACTGTTCCTCACACATTCTTGTCAACTGCTGGAAATGGCCCACCTTGATTATCACTACAAAAGGTTTTTTTTTTTTCTCCTGCTGGTAATAGCTCACCTTACCTGATCACTCTGGTTACAGTCTGTATGGTAACACCCATTGTTTCATGTTCTCTGTGTATATAAAATCTCCCCACTGTATTTTCCACTGCATGCATCTGCTGAAGTGAGCTGTAGCTCACAAAAGCTTATGCTCTAATAAATTTGTTATTCTCTAAGGTGCCACAAGTCCTCCTGTTCTTTTTGCGGATCCAGACTAACACGGCTGCTACTCTGAAGGCTAGAGAGCTGCCTAGGCCTTGTGCTGGTTCTCTGCACAGGGGCAAATGTCAGCATCACCCAAAGCTGACATTTGTTCTCATATGAACTGTCTGGCCAACAGTCTCGGTTAACAGAGCTATTGATAGGAGTCAGGATCAGTTTTGAGCAAGTCACTAAGAGACCCGCATGGCTGATGAGTTTCCAGTGAATAGCTTGTCTGCCATGTGGGACCCCCATGTGGCTAAAAGGTTTCATTCTGCAGGGCTGCCAGTCCAGCATCGTTCACCAACACAACACTCCCTCGGCACAGACTTATTTAAAGCATCGTCCTTAACCAGTCTAGTGCCGATGGAACCATCAGCTCCAATGCATGTTTTCCAGCTCAAACAAAACACATTAGAATTGGAACCAGTATAGAGGACACATTAGAATTGGAACCGGTACAGGGAAGGGCAACACAAAGGATTAGGGGTGTGAAACTGCTTCCATATGAGGAAAGGCTGAAAAAACAAAGGCTGTACAACATGGACAAGAGATGACCAAAGGGCGGATTTCATAAAGGCCTGTAAAAGCATGACTGGTGTGGAGAAAACGAATAGCGAAGTGTTATTTACCCCTTCACATTCGATAAGAACCAGGGGTCACCTGATGATATGAATGGGCAGCAGGTTTAAAACAAACACAAGGATGTATTTCTTCACACAGTGCACAGTCAACCCATGGAACTCGTTGCCAGGCGATGTTGCGAAGGCCAAAAGCGTAACTGGGTTAAAAAAGGAACTAGATAAGTTCAAGGAGGAGAGGGCCATCAACAGCGATTAGCCCAGACGATCAGGAATGCAATCCCACACTCTAGGTGTCCCTAAACTTCTAGCTGCCGGAAGCTGGGCGTGGACAACAGGGGATGGATCACTCGATAATTGCCCTGTTCTGTTCATTCCCTCTGGGGCACCTGGCACTGCCCAATGTCAGAAGACAGGATACTGGGCTGGCGGAAACACTGGTCTGATCCTGCACCGCTATTCTTATGTTCTGTGCCACACGCAATTCCAACGTGCTTGCAGATGAACTGAATTGTTATGTTTCTAAGAAGAATGGGTTGACTGACCCTCTGAAGGCAGCGAATTTCCTGGAAAGCCCTTTAATAAGCAGCACTGCATTTTCTGCCTTGTGGACTTTATAATGGCAGCTGCTTTACAATAACCAAATGAACAGATAAAGCCCATTAATCTTATTTATTCAGCTGCCACGTGCTCCTGAATATCTATCTTCCCCAGACACCGGTGTGAAAAAGATCATTTCTGACACACAGAGGGGGAAATCCATTATACAGCTCCCTGGCTTGGTTTCGTCTTCAAGGATACGCTGCAAGTGCCTGTGACAATGGAAGGAGCAAACGGAGCAGTGGCCTAGGAACATGAAGGAATTTAACACTTTTGAGTCTGGTCATGGGAAGGTGGGGCTGGGAGGCCAGGAATCCTGGGTTCTTGTCCCGGCGATCTCACTGACTCATTTAGCTCACTGGCCTGTAGACCTCACCCATTCAGTGTGGCACTCTGGCTCCCCACTAGTGGTGGCTGTGATGTACATAGAGTCTGATGAATCTGCTACAGCCAGGACTAACAGACATTGGCTTGTTCACTCAGGTAATAGAGGATCGTGCTCTGAGATCCAGAGTTTCCTGGTTCAGTTCCTGTTGTCAGTGGTTCCAGATGTATGGCATTATACAGCCACAACATTATTATTAGGGGCCTCGTTGTAGTAGGCACTAAGATATATAAAGATCTTACTATTTAATTAGGCAAGAGAGACAAAGGTGGGAGGGGACAAAAGAGGCACAGAAAGATGAAGAGACCTGCACAAGATCACACAACAGGTCAGTGGCAGGAATAGAAGTCAGGTCTCTTGACTCCTAACCTGCTGTCCAGTTCATGAGATCACACTGAATTCAGATGATCATCCCTACCTCTGCATTGAGCTAAGTAGAGCTGGTTGGAAATTTTCAAACAGAAAAATGTTTTTCAGCTGAAAAATGCTGGTTCACCACCTAAAAAGTGAAATATTTCACAGCAATGTGTCAATTTCGATAAAATTTAATTGAGAAAAAAATCAGAAAGGTGTGTCCCAATAAGGTCAACACATTCCATTCCAACCTCTTTGGCATGGACCATTTCAATTTTCCATTTCCAAAGGACTTTTTGTTTCAATTTGGTTTATATTATGTATATAAATAAAAGGTCAAAACCAGAAATAAACATTTTGATCAGCTCCAAATTATTTTTTTCCTCCCCAGATTTCAGTTTGCAGGATTTTTTTCCATTCCATTTCAAAATGGAAGCAATTTAAAAATCACAGAATGTCTCGCAAAAGGGAAAATCCCATTCCTGTCCAGCCGTAGGACTCAGTTTCCTTCTCTCTTGGGTTCAGGTGGCAGAGATGGGAGTAGTCGGGGTTTGAAAAAGGACATCTCTTCTTCAAGAGTGTTTCACTCCCAATCCTCTGAAGTGCTTCATGGTAACACTGGGCAGGGACTGGGACAATCATACTCTCTCTCTTTTTACGTGCCTCTAGTATTTTGGAAAAACAGGGACGTTTTTGTGCACTGCCTGGTGTGGATAAGCAAGGCTGAGTGGTGAGAAAAGTGACTCTGGCAGTGAGCATGACAAATGCAGCCCCAGCTTTGTGGAGGGGGAAAGAGCACCATAAAAACATTGAGAAACTGGTTAAAATAGTATCAGCTAAAATGAGATGTTTCCCAGAGGTGGCCAATCTGACCGGGCTAGAAAAAGCATCCACATGACAATGTTCTTTGTTGTGCACGGTGACAGCTAAATACCCATCTTTTGCTAGACACGTGTATGGAGGAAGAAATAGAGGGAGAGATAGATAGAAACACCTTTATTTTTGTTCTCTAAAGTGCCAGGGTTTCTTTCCCACCCCCCGCCTTGCTATGTCATAGCACAAGGCTTGTATTTAGTTGTGACACTCAGACTATCTTTCCCAGACCTGAAGAAGAGCTCTGGGTAGCTCGAAAGCTTGTCTCTCTCGCCGACAGAAGTTGGTCCAAGAAAAGCTATTACCTCACCCACCTTGTCTCTCTAATATCCTGGAACCAACCCGACCAAAACAACACTGCAAAGAGCACAAGGATGTCATAGAATCATAGAATCATAGAATATCAGGGTTGGAAGGGACCCCAGAAGGTCATCTAGTCCAACCCCCTGCTCGAAGCAGGAAAAAATTGCGCCCCCGGAGAATGCAGGCATCAATCCCGCTACCTCTCGCATACTAAGCAAGCACTCTACCATTTGAGCTAATTCCCCTTTCACTTACAGCAGGGGCTCTCCACCTTTCCAGACTACTGTACCCCTTTGCAGGAGTCTGATTTGGCTTGCGTACCCCCAAGTTTCACCTCACATAAAAACTACTTGCTTACAAAACCAGACATAAAAATACAAAAGTGTCCCAGCACACCAGTACTGCACAATGGCTGACTTTCTCATTTTTACCATATAATTGTAAAACAAATCAATTGGAATATAAATATTGTACTTACATGTCTGTGTATAGTAAATAGAGCAGTATAAACAAGTCATTGCCTGTATGAAATTTTAGTTTGTACTGACTTGGCTAGTGCTTTTTATGCAGCCTGTTGTAAAACTAGGCAAATTTCTTGATGAGTTGCTGTCCCCCCGGAAGATCCCTGAGTACTCCCAGGGGTACACGTACCCCTAGTTGAGAATCACTGACTTATAGTTTGCCATGATTGCCAGTGCAGCAGGAGTCATGCTGGAGGCTGAATTGTTTTCTCCATGTTGTGAGCAAACGAGTCCAGGTCAATATAGATGGGGGCAAGTTTGTGTGTGTCCCAGGAGAGGGAAGGAACCATAGCCAGAGGATTTCAGATCTTGTCTCCATCCTCCCCTGGCTCTCTGGCATCGTTACGCATCCTTAATACACCTGCATTAGGGATGATTTACAGCCTGCTGCTGTGAGTGGAAGTCCCAGCTGAGGATTCAATCTTCAGCCCGAGCTTTCAGATGTTAATCACCCTGGCATTTGGGCTGGCAACCTCCTAGGCAATCAGGGAACAAAGAGACCTGAGGGAGCCAGGCAGGGGAATTGGAGTTGTCCCTCATTGTTTAAGTCCGGGCCGCCTTCTCACTCAGAAACACCGGATACTTATAGACCCTCCCTCCATGGGAGTCTGCCAGCAGGTTGTTGGTGGTGGGGAAAATCAGAGCAGGACCCAGAATGAATCAGCATCTCCTCTGGGGCGGAGAGGATGCTGGTCTCCCTCAGACAGGCTGGGATTGGTGGGGCACCAGGTTTGGGAGCAGGAGATCGGAGGCCCAAGGCTGGCTGGGCCAGATCAAACGTCACTTGGATTTCTGCAATTGCTTGAGGCACAAGGGGCCAGGTTGTCCCAAGAGCTCGGGATGCTGAGCTGTAATGGTCACCCTGGGAACTGAGGGCGTGGAGCACTTTTGGACAGACTGGCCCCAGCGGCAGGCGCTGAATGGGCGGACATCTGGCCCAGACCTGTTGGGAGAAATGTCTCACCTGTGGCCACGGGGGAAGCTTGCCCTGCTGCTTCCTGATCCAGGGATGAACAGAGCCCTCTTGTCACCACAGCTGCTGCCATGCTCCTCGAGCACCTTTCACTAATTGTCCTCGAAGGAACGCTGCCTGTTCAGTGCACAGATGCAGTGACACATCTGTGCTACGGCGAGCGGGAGTTATGTGACAGTGCGGCACAGGAACAAAGGGATTGCTATACTAGTTCAGACCAGTGGTCCCCCCAGTCCTGCCGCCAGCCACGGCCAGCGCCAGACACTTCAGAGGAAGATGCTGCAGGAGCACTTCTGGGATAAACTATCTTCAGGGAAAGTTTCTACCTGATCCCCTAAAGTTAGAGGTGGCCTCACGTCCTGGAGCATCAGGGTTTATATCCCCTGCAACACTGCTGGACAGATGCCTGTGGAAGTGCCAATGAGAGGTGGCCACTCCCTAAGCAAGGCAGATACTGATAACAAACAAGCATAGCCCCAATACAAACCACGTGAAGAGTATTAGATTTTAAAGCCAGCAGGAACCATTAAGCCATCTAGTTCAATCTCCTGTACATCACAGGTCAGAGAATTTCATCCAGTTATTGAGCCCATTAACTTGTGATTGGTAAATCGTATTTTCCAGACAGGCATCCCGTCTTCATGGAGAATCCACCACTTGCAGTAGCTAATCACCCTCACTGTTAGAAGTTTATGCCTTTATTTCTAACTTGAATTTGTCTGGCTTCAGCAGCCAGACATTGGATCTTGTTCTGCCTTTCTCCACTACATGAAAGAGCCCTTCAGTATCTGGTATTTTGTCCCCATGAAGGCATTTATACATTGGAATTGAGGCACTTCTTGATCCTCTTTGCGCTCAGTTGAACAGACTGAGATCTTTAAATCTCTCAACGGAAGGCATTTTCTCCTGCCCCCAAATAATTTCTGTGGCTCTTTTCTACTCCCTCTCCAACTTTGCAACATCCTCTTTTCAACGTGGACACCCGAACTGGATGCACTATTCCAGATCACGGGGCTGGCTTCAACCAAGCTCTTGCTACTCAGGGCTGAGCCTCGGCTAAACAGCTTCCCCACAGTTCACTCTCTCCCTTCTGAGTGGATGGCATCTCAAGCAGAATAATTAGCTCCATCTGAGCTGAGGCTTCCTAGTGCCTGCATTAACTCCTTTCCTACTTTGTGGGTGCATAAACCCCAGCTAAGTGACCACACAGATGACAATGGCAGGCACTTTAGAAATGCATGCGATCATGTGAAATAACCTGGGGAATATGTGTGACCAGGCTACGCTATGTTTTAGTACCATGGGCTAATGGCTAAGGCAGTGGATGGGGACTCAGGAGACCTAAGGTCAATTCCCACTCTGCCACTGATCTGCTGTATGCCCTTGGGTATGTTACTTCACCTTCCTATGCTTCCACTTCCCATTCCAAGCTCTTTGGGGTAGTGTGTATCTCTTGCTATGAATGTGTAACATACCGGGCACAACGGGACTCCAATGTCAGCTGGGACCACTGTCTTCTATAGAAATACAAACAACAACTGTATGTTATTTCCTTCTGTTAAAATCAATTTGCCCTAAGAAAGAGCAGATCCATATTTTATGGTAATAATAATAATATGCTGATTTATAGGGCATGTTTCATCCAAGGATCTAAATCACCAAAGTGAGTAAGTAGTTTTCTCCCTTTTATCAACAGGGAAACCAAGGCACAGAGAAATGACATGACAAGTCAGTGGAAGATTGTGGGGCAGAACCCACAACTCTTCAGCCAGTTAGATCCCTAAGCTAACCATCGGTCTCCCCACGCTGCCACTTTCCTCTGGCATGAGAAGTCTTAGGGACAAGTGACTTTGGTTGCAAACTGCTCCAGTACATCACCCCTCGGGAAGGTGTGTCTCACATCACTTCACATAAAAGGATTCTATTATTTGTGCGGCTGCAGGTGTGATTTAAATAATTGCATTTGCGCTCGCAGGCCTTCCCCTATTGGCAAAGGTATTCAAGCATTGAAGCAATGAATTGCCAGCCATAAAAGTGCAATCTGAAGAGGTGACCTCCACAGCCTGTGCAGTAGCCCACTGTTAATCTGCTTAAACACAACATTTTTACTTGACTGTATGTGAACCTGGCAAGTCATTAGCCAAGGAGGGAGGGATCTGGATTTGCTGAGGAGACAATATTTTGGAAGTTTTAAAGCTCAGAGCTCCAGCCCCAGTGTCCTTAATGAGCCGTTTTGATGAAAGACTCTGAACTGCCTCAGTTCTGTCAGTTTGCAAATTTCGTCCGTGCTAGAGATGAATGAAATGTGAGTGATTATCAAGTGCTGAGAGCAGGGTGCTGTGAACCAGGAACTTCTGATCCAGACTCACTTTATGATCTCAAGTAAATCCTTTCCCACTTTGTGCCTCAGTTCCCCTGCCTATGAAATGGGGATAATACTCCTTTTTTGAGGATTCATGAGCCATTATTATTTAAAGGTTTAAGGCTCAGTTCAGGCAAGCAGTTGAACGCTGGCCTGCCCCAGTTTAACAAAACACAGGGACACTGCTTATTTGAGGCCTGCCCTTGCTCTGATTAGGTCGATGGAAGTTTTGCCACGGATTTAAATGGGAGCAGCACTGGGCCCTTGCTTGCTTTCTGCATCACCTGCGTGTCTAGGTGCATGCTAGTCAGAGCGCCCCTGGTGTCTGCGCAACCTTTAGTCCAGCACAGCCGTTACAAGTTGTCTTGCCCTCTGTGTTAAAGAGAGAGCAGCCTTGTTTCCCATCCCCTCTTCGTGCCTCATGAACTTCCTGCTTCTCTCCTCACGAGGGTATTCTGGGGGGTGGGTTGTTGAGCCTACCCAGGTTTCTAAGGCTCCTGCTTAGACTAGAGGCAGGCCACTGTCGTGCGGGATAGTGAAACACTCTAAAGTGTTGATGTTGTTTTTATTTTGAGAGCAGCCAAATATTCGCTGCTTAAATTCCAGTGCAGGTGGAGCAGAACTGTGGAGAACATTGTCACAGTACAGGGCAGCTGTACCTGTATTTCTCCCCCCCCCGACCCCTGTCTCGATGGTCCCCCAACGGCAAGCACTCCAGACTCCTGGCTCCCCAGCTTCACCTCTCTTGGGCAGAGACACACGTCTCTCCCACTCCTGATCGGGGGTTTTGCCAGGTGCACAGCTCCCTGCCTACACCATGAGTTCCCCAGCAAGTCAGGCTGCCTAGGCAGGCCTGCTTGACTTTCTCCTCAGAGGCTATCAACAGGGTAGTTGCCCACAGTTATCCAGGTACCACACAGCCCTTTCTAAGGAAGTACATTTATTCCTAAGGTGAAAACATTACAGAGAAAACATATTACAAATATTAAAGGAACTTACATGTATTCCACTACGCTTACCAGAAATCGTCCTTTGACTCCAACCTCAGGCTCTTGTAGGAGTCACTCCTTCAAACTCCACCCAAGGGGTTTTTCTCTGTGGTCGCAAGTTCACAACAGTTGTTAGCTCAGAACGAGCACGGCCATGAACCCGAGAGTCACTCCTTTATCCACTTTGAGCCTTTGATCTGCAGAGATCCTGAATAGGTAATCAGCCAGACATTGGTCCCTTCCTCAGAGTGACATTTCAAAAGACTGGGTCTTTGCATAACCAGAGGTGGTAATTTGCATTCACTTCCCCCCAAACATTTCCTAGGAACCCCACTTAATATGTCAGACAGACAAACAAAATTGTTTAAAATAGTCCTTTCCAGCTCATAACCCTTCCCAAGGTTTACACTGGCCATGTCTCCCCTCTAGAGAAGTTATAGATAAGCCCAAAATAATACATAAAGTTTACATTTTTTAATACAACGAACACCTAAGATACTTAACTGAACGATGTTTGTCCAGGATATTGCACGAAATTACCATATCTGTCACAAACATGTTGGTAGATACACTGAGGTTGAGGGGCAAGCGTCTAGATTTTACTATATTTCATTTTGAGAACGTGAAGATCTGGTCCCATGCCCTGTGCCCTCTCTGAATATCAGGTATCAGGATTGAACTGGCCACACATACACAGGTGTGCAAGAATTATCAAGACGTAGGTGAGACAGGGCACTGGTCTGGGAATCAGGAGATTCAGGTTAATTTCCTGCCTCTGCCACAGACTCCTTGTGTGACTTTGGGCAAGTCCCTTAACCTCTCTGAGCCTCAGTTACCCACCTGGTAAAGGGGGATAATACTTCTTATCCTGGCTATTGCTCTTCTGGGCAGGGACTGTTTCTCAAGGTGTGTATGTGTGTGCAGTGCCCAGCACAACAGGGCCCTGCTCTTGGTGTGGGCCTGTACTATACCATAATACACTTCATAAATAATAATAATACTGACAGGAAGAGATTGGAATCCCAAACTCCTGGATCCGGTTCTCAGGGGTGGTATGAGCCTTCTGGGTGACCTTGGACATGGCCCAGGCTCTGTGCCTTCAGTTCACTAATCCATAAAACAGGCAGATTAATATCTACCACCCTCACGTGGATATTGACAGCTCGCATGATTTTCGGGACAGGCACTGGAGGAAAGGTGGGGGAGCCGCACTGCATGTTGGGGAGCCGTACGATTGCTCAGCGCTCCAGTCTGAAACTGGAGAAAAGCCTGTTGAGAGTCTTTGGGTGAAGTTTAGAGGCGGGAGCAACCAGGGGGGCGTCGTGGTGGGCATGTGCTAGACCGGGGGGAGGAGGTGGACGAGGCTTTCTTCGGACAACTAACAGAGGTTTCCAGATCACAGGCCCTGGTACTAATGGGGGACTTCAATCACCCTGACATCTGCTGGGAGAGCAATACAGCGGTGCACAGACAATCCAGGAAGTTTTTGGAGAGTGTTGAGGACAACTTCCTGGTGCAAGTGCTGGAGCAACTGACTAGGGGCCGTGCTCCTCTTGCCTTGCTGCTCACAAACAGGGAAGAATTAGTAGGGGAAGAAGAAGTGGGTGGCAACCTAGGCAGCAGTCACCATGAGAATGTTGAGTTCAGGATCCTCACAAAAGGAAAAAAGGAGAGTAGCAAAATATGGACCCTGGACTTCAGAAAAGCAGACTTAGACTCCCTTAGGGAACTGATGGGCAGGATCCCCTGGGAAGCTAATATGAGGGGACAAGGAGTCCAGGAGAGCTGGCTGTATTTTAAAGAAGCCTTATTGAGGGTGCAGGAACAAACCATCCTGAAGTGCAGAAAGAATAGCAAATATGGCAGGCGACTAGCTTGGCTTAGCAGTGAAATCTTCAGTGACCTTAAACTCAAAAAGGAAGCTTAGAAGAAATGGAAATTTGGACAGATGACCAGGAAGGAGTGTAAAAATATTGCTTGAGCATGCCGGGGTGTAATCAGGAAGGCCAAGGCACAATTGGAGTTGCAGCTAGCAAGGGGGGAGGGATAGCTCAGTGGTTTGAGCATTGGTCTGCTAAACCCAGGGTTGTGAGCTCAATCCTTGAGGGGGCCATTTAGGGATCTGGGGCAAAAATTGGGGCTTGGTCCTGCTTTGAGCAGAGGGTTGGACTAGATGACCTCCTGAGGTCCCTTCCAACCCTGATATTCTATGATTCTAAGGGATGTGAAGGGTTTCTACAGGTATGTTAGCAAGAAGAAGGTCAGGGAAAGTGTGGGACCCTTACTGAATGGGGGAGGCAACATAGTGACAGATGATGTGGAAAAAGCTGAAGTACTCAATGCTTATTTTGCCTCTGTTTTCACAGACAAGGTCAGCTCCCAGACTGCTGCACTGGGCAACACAGTATGGGGAGGAGGTGAGCAACCCTCAGTGGTGAAAGAACAGGTTAAGCACTATTTAGAAAAGCTGGATGTGCACAAGTCCATGGGTCCAGATCTAGTGCACCCAAGAGTGCTGAGGGAATTGGCTGATGTGATTGCAGAGCCATTGGCCACTATCTTTGAAAATTCATGGCGGATCAGGGGCGGTCCCGGAAGATTGGAAAAAGGCAAATATAGTGCCCATATTTTAAAAAGGGAAGAAGGAGAACCCGCGGAACTACAGACCGGTCAGCCTAACTTCAGTCCCCGGCAAAATCATGGAGCAGGTCCTCAAGGAATCCATTTTGAAGCACTTGGAGGAGAGGAAGGTGATCAGGAACAGTCAACATGGATTCACCAAGGGCAAGTCATGCCTAAGCAACCTTATTGCCTTCTACGATGAGATAACTGGCTCTGTGGATATGGGGAAAGCTGTGGATGTGATATATCTTGACTTTAGCAAAGCTTTTGATACGGTCTCCCACAGTATTCTTGCCAACAAGTTAAAGAAGTATGGGCTGGATAAATGGACTATAAGGTGGATAGAAAACTGGCTAGATTGTCAGGCTCAACGGGTAGTGATCAACGGCTCGATGTCTAGTTGGCAGCCGGTATCTAGTGGAGTGCCCCAGGGGTTGGTCCTGGGGCCAGTTTTGTTTAACATCTTCATCAATGATCTGGATGATGGGATTAATTGCACCCTCAGCAAGTTCGCAGACGACACTAAAATGGGGGGAAAGGTAGATATGCTGGAGGGTAGGGATAGGGTCCAGAGTGACCTAGACAAATTGGAGGATTGGGCCAAAAGAAAATTGATGAGGTTCAAAAAGGACAAGTTCAGAGTCCTGCACTTAGGAAGGAAGACTCCCATGCACCACTAGAGGCTGGAGACTGACTGGCTAAGCAGTAGAAAGGACCTGCAGAAAAGGACCTGGGGATTACAGTGGACAAGAAGCTGGATATGAGTCAGCAGTTTGCCCTCGTTGCCAAGAAGGCCAATGGCATATTGGGTTGTATTAGTAGGAGCATTGCCAGCAGATTGAGGGAAGTGATTATTCCTCTCTATTTGGCATTGGTGAGGCCACACCTGGAGTATTGCACTACAGAAGGGATGTGGACAAATTGGAGAGAGTCCTGCAGAGAGCAAAGAAAATGATTAGGGGGCTGGGGCACATGATTTACGAGGAGAGGCTGAGGGAACTGGGGTTATTTGGTCTGCAGAAGAGAAGAGTTAGGGGGGATTTGATAGCAGCCTTCAACTACCTGCAGGGGGGTTCCAAAGAGGATGGAGCTCAGCTGTTCTCAAGGGTTGCAGATGACAGAACAAGAAGCAATGGTCTCAAGCTGCAGTGGGGGAGGTCTAGGTTGGATATTAGGAAACACTATTTCACTAGGAAGGTGGTGAAGCACTGGAATGGGTTACCTAGGGAGGTGGTGGAATCTCCATCCTTAGAGGTTTTTAAGGCCTGGCTTGACAAAGTCGTGGCTGGGATGATTTAGTTGTTGTTGGTCCTACTTTGAGCAGGGGATTGGACTAGATGACCTCCTGAGGTCTCTTCCAACCCTGATATTCTATGATTCTATGACATGAGTCTCGCAATATTTGGTTTATTTCTTGAAGCCTGAGCTCCTGGAGTCATGTGGTTACATGCAACTCTCTCTCACATTTAGGACCAGATCCTCAGCTGATATAAATTAACGTTGCTCCAGTGAAGTAATTTTACATCAGCAGAGGATGTGGCCTATATCCATCAATACATCATGAACCAAAACTTGTAAGTCACATACTGGATTATTTTAACTGAAGACTGCCAGCTAGAGGTCTATTCCCCCAAACACGTCTGCAAGTGAGTAACTTTACTCAGGTGAATAGTCCCACAGAAATCAGTGGGACTATCCTAAGTGAATGAAATTACTCATGCAAAAGTGCTTGCAGAATCGGCCTGTACTGTGTCCAGAGTTCAGTGATGTTACTGATTATTCATGAGCCCTGCACACTAAATATTACGACAAAGCAGAGATTTTTAGAATGATGCATTCTGCCTCATACTGAGAAAGTGGGACGATCGGCGAGTTATCTTAAGTGCCTATGCACAAATGCAAGAAGCCTGGGAAACCAGCAGGCAGAACAGGAAGTCCTGGCACAGTCAAGGAATTATGATGTGATTGGAATAACAGAGACTTGGTGGGATAACTCACATGACTGGAGCACTGTCATGGATGGATATAAACTGTTCAGGAAGGACAGGCAGGGCAGAAAAGGTGGGGGAGTTGCATTATATGTAAGGGAGCAGTATGACTGCTCAGAGCTCCGGTATGAAACTGCAGAAAAACGTGAGTGTCTCTGGATTAAGTTTAGAAGTGTGAGCAACAAGGGTGATGTCGTGGTGGGAGTCTGCTATAGACCACCAGACCAGGGGGATGAGGTGGACGACGCTTTCTTCCGGCAACTAACAGAAGTTACTAGATCACAGGCTCTGGTTTTCATGGGAGACTTCAATCACCCTGATATCTGCTGGGAGAGCAATACAGCGGTGCACAGACAATCCAGGAAGTTTTTGGAAAGTGTAGGGGACAATTTCCTGGTGCAAGTGCTGGAGGAACCAACTAGGGGCAGAGCTCTTCTTGACCTGCTGCTCACAAACTGGGAAGAATTAGTAGGGGAAGCTAAAGTGGATGGGAACCTGGGAGACAGTGACCATAAGATAGTCAAGTTCAGGATCCTGATACAAGGAAGAAAGGAGAGCAGCACAATATGGACCCTGGATTTCAGAAAAGCAGGCTTTGACTCCCTCAGGGAACTGATGGGCAGGATCCCCTGGGAGAATAACACGAGGGGGAAAGGAGTCCAGGAGAGCTGGCTGTATTTTAAAGAATCCTTATTGAGGTTGCAGGAACAAACCATCCTGATGGGTAGAAAGAATAGTAAATATGGCAGGTGACCAGCTTGGCTTAACAGTGAAATCCTTGCTGATCTTAAACACAAAAAAGAAGTGGAAGATTGGACAAATGACCAGCGAGGAGTACAAAAATATTGCTCAGGCATGCAGGAGTGAAATCAGGAAGACCAAATCACACTTGGAGTTGCAGCTAGCAAGAGATGTTAAGAGTAACAAGAAGGGGGATTTCTTCAGGTGTGTTGTCATAAATATAAAGGGAAGGGTAAACCCTTTTAAAATCCCTCCTGGCCAGAGGAAAAAGCCTCTCACCTGTAAGGGGTTAAGAAGCTAAAGGTAACCTCGCTGGCACCTGACCAAAATGACCAATGAGGAGACAAGATACTTTCAAAAGCTGGGAGGAGGGAGAAAAACAAAGGGTCTGTGTCTGTCTGTATGCTGCTTTTGCCGGGGACAGAACAGGAATGGAGTCTTAGAACTTTTAGTAAGTAATCTAGCTAGGTATGTGTTAGATTATGATTTCTTTAAATGGCTGAAAAAAGAACTGTGCTGAATAGAATGACTATTCCTGTCCGTGTGTCTTTTTTGTACCTTAAGGTTTTGCCTAGAGGGATTCTCTATGTTTTGAATCTAATTACCCTGTAAGGTATCTACCATCCTGATTTTACAGAGGTGATTCCTTTACTTCTATTAAAAGTCTTCTTGTAAGAAAACTGAATGCTTTTTCATTGTTCTCAGATCCAAGGGTTTGGGTCTGTGGTCACCTATGCAAATTGTGAGGATTTTTACCAAACCTTCCCCAGGAAGTGGGGTGCAAGGGTTGGGAGGATTTTGGAGGGAAAGACGTGTCCAAACTACGTTTCCCAGTAAACCCAGATAAAGTTTGGTGGTGGCAGTGGAAATCCAAGGGCAAAGGGTAAAATTAATTTGTACCTTGGGGAAGTTTTAACCTAAGCTGGTAAAAGTAAGCTTAGGAGGTTTTCATGCAGGTCCCCACATCTGTACCCTAGAGTTCAGAGTGGGGAAGGAACCTTGACATATGTTATCAACAAAGAAGAAAGTCAAGGAAAGTGTGGGCCCCTTACTAAATGAGGGAGGCAACCTAGTGACAGAGGATGTGGAAAAACCTAATGTTTTTTGCCTCTGGGCAGCACAGCATGGGGAGGAGGTGACCAGCCCTCTGTGGAGAAAGAAGTGGTTTAGGACTATTTAGAAAAGCTGGATGAGCACAGGTCCATGGGGCTGGATGCGCCGCATCCAAGGGTGCTAAAGGAGTCGGTGGATGTGATTGCAGAGCCATTGGCCATTATCTTTGAAAACTCATGGCGATCAGGGGAAGTCCTGGATGACTGGAAAAAGGCTAATGTAGTGCCCATCTTTAAAAAAGGGAAGAAGGAGGATCCAGGGAACTACAGGTCAGTCAGCCTCACCTCAGTCCCTGGAAAAATCATGGAGCAGGTCCTCAAGGAATCAATTCTGAAACACTTAGAGGAGAGGAAAGTGATCAGGAACAGTCAGCATGGATTCACCAAGGGCAAGTTATGCCTGACTAACCTAATTGCCTATGACGAGATAACTGGCTCTGTGGAAGAGGGGAAAGCAGTGGACATGTTATTCCTTGACTTTAGCAAAGCTTTTGGTACAGTCTCCCACAGTATTCTTGCCAGCAAATTAAAGAAGTATGAGCTGGATGAATGGACTATAAGGTGGATAGAAAGCTGGCTAGATTGTCAGGCTCAACGGGTAGTGATCAATGGCTCCATGTCTAGTTGGCAGCTGGTATCAAGAGGAGTGCCCCAAGGTTTGGTCCTGGGGTCGGTTTTGTTCAATATCTTCATGAATGATCTGGAGGATGGCATGGACTGCACCCTCAGCAAGTTTGCAGATGATACTAAACGGGGAGGAGTGGTAGATACGCTGGAGGGTAGGGATAGGATACAGAGGGCCCTAGACAAATTAGAGGACTGGGCCAAAAGAAATCTGATGTGGTTCAACAAGGACAAGCGCAGAGTCTTGCATTTAGGACGGAAGAATCCCATGCACCGCTACAGACTAGGGACCAAATGGCTAGGCAGCAGTTCTGCAGAAAAGGACCTGGGGATTACAGTGGATGAGAAGCTGGATATGAGTCAACAGTGTGCCGTTGTTGCCAAGAAGGCCAATGGCATTTTGGGTTGTATAAGTAGGGGCATTGCCAGCAGATCGAGGGACGTGATCATTCCCCTCTGTTCGACATTGATGAGGCCTCATCTGGAGTACCGTGTCCAGTTTTGGGCCCCACACTACAAGAAGGGTGTGGAAAAATTGGAAAGAGTCCAGCGAAGGGCAACAAATGATTAGTTTTCAGAGTAGCAGCCGTGTTAGTCTGTATTCGCAAAAAGAAAAGGAGTACTTGTGGCACCTTAGAGACTAACCAATTTATTTGAGCATAAGCTTTCGTGAGCTACAGTTCACTTCATCGGATGCCCAATGAAGCAGTAGCTCACGAAAACTTATGCTCAAATAAATTGGTTAGTCTCTAAGGTGCCACAAGTACTCCTTTTCTTTTTAAAAATGATTAGGGAGCTGGAGCACATGACTTATGAGGAGAGGCTGAGGGAACTGGGATTGTTTAGTTTGTAGAAGAGAAGAATGAGGGGGGATTTGATAGCTGCTTTCAGCTACCTGAAAGGGGGTTCCAAAGAGGATGGATCTAGACTGTTCTTAGTGGTACCAGATGACAGAACAAGGAGTAATGGTCTCAAGTTGCAGTGGGGGAGGTTTAGGTTGGAAGTTAGGAAAATCTTTTTCACTAGGAGGGTGGTGAAGCACTGGAATGGGTTACCTAGACAGGTGGTGGCATCTCCATCCTTAAAGGTTTTTAAGGCCCGACTTGACAAAGCCCTGGCTGGGATGATTTAGTTGGGGATTGGTCCTGCTTTGAGCAGGGGGTTGGACTAGATGACTTCCTGAGGTCCCTTCCAACCCTAATATTCTGTGCTTCTGTGATTCTATGAAAGTAATTTCTTACTTTTCTTTTTTCTGGTTGGGAAAGATGCAAAGATTTTTTTAGGTCTGGAAAAAAACAGTCCTTTCCCTTGGTCACAAGCAGCCCTTAATTGTTGGATCAACAGCCCTGTGTCCTTTAAACATAAATTTTTTTAAAAAAAAATTTCCTTTTCTCCATTGCTCTGCACTTTGGGCCATCTTTTATGCCCCTTTAAAGCAGGACTCATGCACAGAGAGCGAAGGGCTTTGATTTTTTAGTAAATGAAACGATACTCGTTATCCCTTTGGATAATAATGCTGTGTGAGTCATAGAGGAAGGAGTGAAGGAGAAAAAGATATGTGTTAGAAAGAGGTGTAGTCAGCACACCACACTGAACCCTGACTAATATTCCCCTGGATTATAATTCAGGCTAAGATTATGTCACAGAAGTCATGGATTCTATGACTTCCAGAGACCTCCGTGATATTTTCTGCTTCAGCCCTGGGTGGCAGGGGGGACCCTGCAGGTCTCAGCTACTGTGCACGGCGGGGGGACCCTGCTGCTCCCAGCTACCGGTCTCAGAGCTCTGAGTCGCCAAGGGCAGTGGGTGCTGGGTCCCCCGCACAGCAGGGCTCTGGCTCTCAGCCCCCATTAGCCCCATTTTTTCACAGTCATTTTTATTAAAAGTCAGGGACAGGTCATGGGCTTCTGTGAATATTTGTTTATTGCCCGTGACCTGTCCCTGACTTTTACTAAAAATAACTGACAAAATCTTAACCTTAATTATAATCCTGTCTCTGACTCCCTCTGTGTCCTTGGTCAAGTCACTTAACCTCTCTGCCTCAGTTTCTCAGCTCGCAGAACCGACCCAATCAACGATTTGAGGAGCTGCCACCATTAAAATAAACAACAGTACATCACAGATTGAGTTCAGTCTTTCCATAATGCACTAAGAAATATGCAAACTAGATTCCAGGTCACCACCATGAACTCAGAGTCTCCACAAAGAGCCGGAGGATTTGAACAGAAAAGCTGAGAGATCATAATAGGCTGGAGATTTACAGGTTATTAATTGTCTTAAGGAGAAAAAAAAATCTGATAGAAGTTCTGGGAACCTTTCAAGAAATTTCTAGCTGAGTTGCCTGATAGAAGTGCTCTAAAAATAGCCCTTTGCATACCCAGCACAATCTGTCAGTCAGCTCAGTGTCTGTCACTTTCTAGGCAGAAGAATCTCTTATTCTCACGACAGAAACAGAAGAAAATAGGTTTAGAGCAGCAGCTGCCTTAGTCTGTATCCGCAAAAAGAACAGGAATACTTGTGGCACCTTAGAGATGCTCTAATAAATTTGTTAGTCTCTAAGGTGCCACAGGTATTCCTGTTCTTTTAGAAGAAAATAGGACATTTCTGTTCTACTCTGGCTTATTCCTGGCAATAATAATGTAGCAATTTCCAGTCTGCACTGGGAGTGGAAGAAAGCATATCCCAGCAGGTCTTTTTGGATACGAAAAGCTGCCACAAAGAGGCACTCAGCTACTACCACAGTGATAGGTTGGCTTATGGCCCCGATCCAGAGGCTAGAGAAAGGATCTTATTGACTTCCATGGGCTTTGGATCAGGGCATAACATCCCGATCATGGAAAGTGCTTCATTTTAAGCATGTGGATAGACCTGCTGACTTCAGTGGGACTAGTCCTGTGTTTAAAGTTTAGCATGTGCTGGAGGTTATTCATGGGTCCAAAAAACTAGAGTGAACGATTATCCCGGGAAACACCTCGTCCCAGTGCCATGAGACGGAGGTGCAGTAACACGACCCTTTTCCTGGTCTACTAGTACTGGCTTCACGCTGTGTGAACCGCCCCGTTGAGTCTTTCTCAGCAACTTCCTTTGCCTCAGGTAACTAGGTGCAGCTGCTACCCTCCAGCTTCGCTGCCTGCGTTAGCCATCATTTTCAGGGTTCACGTTGGATCTGTCCACCTCACGTAATGCCCAAGGCAATATTTTGGACAAGCCTTCATCACTGATGGCATAACTCCAATAAGCAATCCCCTACTTCAGATGTTACACTCCCTCCACCACGATGAGGCACAGGTCGGACTTGGGGGGCAGGGTCCACCTGCGACTCCAATCTCTTTGAACAATGAAACTGTCAAATCAGTTTCCAGCTTTTGCTTTCTGGGTTCTATACTTACGAGCTCCTCCAATTCTCACACGGAGGTTCTCCACCGGATTGGCATTGCAGCATCTGCCATGGGCCGTTTGCAATGGATATGGAATCAACATCTTCTTAGTATGCTGTCAAGGCTGATTCCCCACTCTCACACTTTGAGTGCAGAAGGTTGGGGCCCGCAAGGATTCTAAAAATTAATACTGGCCACTCCAGGCTGGTATTAAACTCCCAAGGTCACAGCTTCTTTCTGACCGTGGACGGGTAGATACTGCCACCACGCAAGTGCAAAAAACAACAACCCCTTTTGAGAACCCAGGAAGGAGCACTTGGGAATTCCTTCCTGTGGGATACCCTCAAGCTCTTTCACCCCCCCGTCCGGGAAAGAGCTGAGAAAGAAAATAAAGGAAATCAGCTGTTGCCACCAGCTAATTAAACAACATACACACAAACTTCCTAGGACACACAACCCCCCCCCCCCCCAATCCTGTTCTTAAAAAAGGTAAATTTCATTAAAATCAAAAAGAAAGAAAATACTTCTGGAACTTAGGCTATTGCTAGAATTAAAAAGAGCCAATATAATAATTAAGCATCAAGAGTGGTTTTCTTGAGGTCCATCTTAAAGATTACATGCAAAACAAAAGCATTTGGGGGTTAGCACAGAGAAGTCCACAAGGCAATAAGAAATAAAAGAAATAGCCTTAATCGCATCTTCCTAGACATTCCCCAATTTTCTTACATACCTGGGATTCAAATAAGTAGTTCTAGGTATGATCTGATGATTTTCCATACCTGACACAAAGCTTCTTACAGCATTGCTGCTCTGTGTCTCCTCTCCCCAGAGAACAACAACAGACAGACAAAGGGAAAGTTTTTTCACAATTTTAAAAAGTTCTAGCCTTCCCATTGGCTCTTTTGGTCAGGTGCCCACTCACTCCCCTTTACCTATGCATAGCAGTCAGACTTTTTAACCCTTTACAGGTAAAGCAAGTAGAGAACAGCTATCAAGAGGGCTTTTACAGCTAACTGGCTGGCTGGGTGTCCACAAAAGGGAGCTTCCCCTCCTCTCATTTATCACATATGACAACCAAGTTCAGGATTTATTCGAGCTGTATCCTTCCCATACTGTTGTACAGCTGCGAAACATGGACACCACGCTGCACAGACTGGACAAAGCTGGAGGCTCTCCACACAGAACGTCAACATCATATACTGGGCATGAAGTGAAATGGCTTCATCTGTAATGCAGATGTTTATGGTTGTTCGGGGGCCATTGTCCACAAGCTGCACCATTGTCCACAGGCTTTTTGGACATGTTGCAAGGATGCCATAAGATGTTCCAGTGAAGGCCGTTCTCTGGGTGGCTTGTAACATCCGGGATAAAATTTCACGAACTGAGGGGTGGAGGTGGCCCATAGGCTGACCCTCTACTTACATGGGTTCATCAAGTCTGTGGACTCTCAGGCCATCAAGCCTTTGTGATTGTGCAGGAATGGGCCAAATGGTGAATGATCGCTATGGCCGACTGTTTGGCTAAGTGTTGAATAATAATAATAATAAGATGTGCTCAAGGGCTATCCTGGACTTTCCAACCCCTGACTCTGGGCCCAGTGGTCCTTACCCCCTTGCCTCAGGGCTTCATGACCTCTCAATTTCCCCAGACTCCATGGGCCTCTCAAGATTCACCCTTCTTTCAGGGCAAGGGCTGCCCCCTGGAGTCCTCCAGCAAATCCCAAATGCAGATAGAGATCTCAACCACTTCTGCCCTCCTCAAGCTCCAACTTTCATCCCTCTTAGGTTTCCTTCCAATCATCAGACATATGCTACCCTGGGGTGCCTCCCTGAAGGCCAGAGCCCTGCCCTTCTGTCAGGACTCACCGCCAGAGCTTACTCCACTCCAGTGGCTTCTTCATCTCTCTTCTTGCTTCTTTCCAGAGCTCTCTATTCAGTTGATCCCACGGCCAACTCTCCCCCTGGGTTTCCTGCTCAGCTCTGCCAGTGGCTCTAGTCCCAGAGAGAGACTGCAGAGTCCCTTCCCCCTTCTACTCTGGGCTTCTCCCCTTTATAGGAACCACCCAGCTCCTCCCCCAGGTGGGGCTCACCTTTAGCTGGGCCTGGCCCGCCTTCAAGATGCAACCAGGTGCCCTAACCAGTTAACTCTTTCAGAGGCAAGATGGCCTATACACCCCATCGCAGGAAGCTACTCAGTACCTTTGAAAATCAGGCCCTAAAGATGGGCTTCACAAAGGTGTTTAGGCACCTAATGCCCAGTGAAATCAATGGGAGCTAATTTGGAGCACCCAAATTCCTTTGTGAATTCCACTCAAAGCACCTAGCCAAGGGAGGAGAGGACGGTGCTCAGACATTGCCGTGACGGGCAGCATCGAAAAGCTGGAGCTAAGCATAGAATCTGACCATCTGTAAGTATTTTAGGGATGTGCACCACAAGGAGGGAGAGGAGTTGTTCTGGGTGGTCCCAGGGCTTATAAATAGGAGCAATGGGACCAGATTAAACAAAGGAAAACGGTGTCAGGAACAGTTCGCTAACAGGGTGATGTGCCAACATGGCACCAGATTCTGCCAGATGGGCCAGATTCTGCAAAGGGAAGTTGTTGAGGCCCCATCATTTGAGAAAGGGGATGGAAAAAAAGCACGGTGGGACTGGACCAGCGAGTGAGGGGATGTGAAAAACCAGATCAGAAAGAGGGCAGAGACAAAGTAGAATGGAAGAATAAGCATGGCTGACTGCTGTCTCTAGGGGACCGTTCTCTTGGACAGGGAGATGGCAGGCTTTGTCTTTTATCCCTGACCCCCAGCACACACTTCCCTTTTAGCTCCCCTTTCAGAGTTGCATTCTGAAATCGAATCTCATCTGGAAGCCAGCACGGCTGCACATTACAATGTGGTCTGGGATTCTGTCTTCCCCAAGGGCAGTTTGCAAGGCTTTCAGCTCCCCTGGGCTCAGTTCCCCATTGCCGTGTGGCTCATGCTATCATCAGCCCCCGTGGAACGTGGGTTGAACATGCTACTGGATCAGAAGGGCAGCGCTCTGCACTCACTTAGCACTGGTGTGAATGGCAACACAAGCAGCAGGGTAATGGGGGATCAGGTCCCACCAGTTGCTGGTCCTTACATTAACCACATGTCAAAGGAAAGCCCTGGAAATGGTCTGATCCATCTCTTTGACTCTTATGTCTGCTCTCTGTTGTAGGGGCCTGATCAGGGCACAGGCACTGTAGGCTCATGCTAGGGCTCTGGTTCCTGGGTCACATGACTGCATCAGAATTGCAGATTTCATGGAAAAAAGAAGCTTCTAGCCTAGTTTTTGTGAGGAAAACCTCAGACATGTGACTGGAGTGTAACCAATATGGTGATGCCTGCCTGAGTCTGCAGACTGCCTGAAACAACAGCTCTGAGAGAGGGAACTTCCCCAGTTCATTTCAATGGGATGGGCAGGCCAAGACCACTGCTCTGGTAGGGGTCTACCCACACACCACAGCCAAGGGCCCTATTTGTGGTAGTGAAGTGAAGTGCGGGAGGCCCAGTGCATGCCAATAAAGCAAATACACCCTAGCCGTTGTGGTACGTACAGGGGTCCCTGTGTTGTTATTGCTCCCAGCCTGCCCAAAGAGGAGTACTGGCAGGCCCACACCAGCCTGCAGATGGCTCTGGTGTGGGCGCCCCCTGTCCCTACCACTCCAAGTGGGGCTGGGATCATGGCATGAAAGTGGGGCCCCATTGCAGTGTGTTGAGGGCGCCAGGTTGCCTTAATCCAGCCCTGATCCCCTTCTCCCTCCGGCTTGCTTGTTGACTATAGCAATGGATGCTGGTCCAGATGCCCCAAGTGCTTGGCCTACTTTGCTTCTTGCAGAGATCTCTCAAGATCCTGATCTAGACCCGGTAGTGAGCATGCACTGTAGAACCAAATCTATCCCTGCTGAACCCAGTAACTTCCAGGGATGAACTGGGCTTCCACGTTAGGCTAAGGTCCCCAGTGTGATGTCATTCAGAGATCTTTTCTGACTCCAGCTTCTGGGCTGTTGGGCGACTGATCACGTAGGCGGTGGAACCACTGTCTATCTAGGAACCTATATGAATGTTGTAGTTGAATCTCTGTCCCTTTAAGTGACCCTTGGGTTGCTCCCCCTCTCAAGGACCCGTCAGTGTGTTGGTGACACACAGTGGGGACCCAGGAAGTGGGTTCATTTCTTTTAGGAGAGGAAGTGAGTACACGGCAGACACAGGATTATGAAATTACGCTCATCGGCTTTTCTTTGCAATTGTACAATTCCTGCGGACACAGCCCGTGAGTGGAATGGGTTTGATCAGCCCAAGTGGTGCAAGCCAAGCATGCACATAAAGGCTGCCAGCCATGGTGTCACTCCAAGGTTTCCCGGGGCCATTAGGGTGACCAGACCTCCCGATATTAATGGGACCATCCCAATATTACGGGCTTTGTCTTATAGACCCAACGATACCTCTCCCCCCCGGAAAAAAGTGTCCTGATTTTTCACACTTATTGTCTGGCCACCCTTGGAGCAATTCTCTGTGCTCCTCCTTCCAGCATGGCCAGCTGCTTTTCTTCCCAAACCCAGCATATGGTTCTGCTCCAAACTCCAGCTCTGCATATGAAGCCACATCCCAGTGGTATCAAAGAGCACACAGCTGCAGGAGCTGTGCTGAGCTAGCTGGGGTGGTGCCCTGGATCAGTTGAGTCGCCATGCCTTGGGACACTTGGCCTCCTACCCCTGGGTAATGATGCCAGACTCGATAATGGTGCCAGATTCAATTAATGATGGCTAGGGAGAGGGTAGATGGGGTTAACTGGCACCTACTTTATCTAGTTATAATGCTATGTAGGGCTTAGACTACAAATACATCTATGTGTATAAGTGCACACGTTTGATTGTATCCCACTTCCCCCTACCCTGCATATGTCACCTGATTTCTTAGATTGTAAACTCCCCCAAGGTAGGTTCAATATTGTCATACAGCAGCTAGCCCAAGGAGGTCCCAACGCTAACTGAGGTCTCTGGGTGCTAACATAATCACAGATGAGATCCTGGTTTTCTGTGGGACAGCAGCTAACATCCAGGTGTTGAACAACTTGGGATTTGGCTAGTTTCTGAGGTGGCCACTGGGGAAGAGAGAGGGTTTCTGGGTTCTGCTAAGCAGGACGGAGCAGGATCTCTTGGGAAAAGTCCATAGGGCCCCCTCACAGCCGTTAAATCTTTTTCAGAGTCACTGCTTTCCAAGATACCAGCCCCCATTTTGTAGGCATGGCCTGCATTCCTTGTTTCCTTGAGCATCCCCCTCTGCCTCCACCTGCTGACGTTCATCGTCAACTTAGACTATAAGGACGGGGGAAGGGCACAAAGCCAACTGTTCTTTCTCTGTGTGTCCAGCATCTCTGGGGCTCTGATCCCTGTAGAACGATACTCACAGCACCGACAGCCCTTTCAGTCCCTAAACCCCTGCCAAACAATAAGTCCAGGCTCACGCGAAGCACAGTTTTGATCCCCAAAAGGAAGTGGCAGAGTCTCTCTGAAGTCCACTAGGGACTGTGCTGTCGTTGCGCGGAAGGCAGTCAGAGACTACGGTGATGGGCAGCAGTATAACACCTTAAGATAGAAAGGTAGGTGCTACTGCAATAAATCAATAATAAATATCAACATTTCTCGGAACTCTTTCGCTGTCGGGAAGACCAGAATAAAGGGGATCTGAATCTGAACCAAACCTGGTTTAGCAAAACCCAGCTGAGATGTAGCAACACCAAAACTTGCCCCAGACCCAGCACCCACCCATATTATTTTTGGTACCCATCTCCGCTGATGACCATCATACCCTGAAGGGCACAGAGCACACTGTGTTTTTGAACCATCATTTATTTATACCAATCCGTGAAGGCTCCATGGAGACTTGTTTCTCTGGCAACACCCACCCAGTGTGTCAAGAACAACCATCATGGTTTATATTAAAATAGACAAAGCTGTAAGCCCCTGAGAGCAAATGGAGGAACCACAGTAACCCCCCTTCCGATCCCCTCCTTATTGTTTGTTGCTCCTGATTCACTATGTCATATTAGAGATCAAGATAGTAAACGGAATGGCGCAGGGACCATGTGTTTGTGCCGCACCTAGAACCATGACTGGGGCTCCTAGACGCTACCACAGTACAAATAAATAATAAATAATGATAACAGAAAATAGTAAACAATGGCCAGCATAAAGTTAGGCTCTTAACTCCTCAGTGTGGCACCTAAGTGAAGTGGCCTGCTACTGAAAAGTGCTGAAGACCTGCAAATCCCATTGACGTGTATGGGGTTTGTGAGTGTCCAGTGCCTCTGAAGACCAGATCACTTGTATTTAGGTACCTACACTCAGCTTCAGGGCCCTAACATTAGGCATCAAGGGTTGAAAAGTTTGGCCAATCACAACAGATGGACATTCTCCTCTCCTCAACCTTCCTGCCAAGCAGCAGCTGTTGTCTTAAACCGGTCATAACTTGATCAGCCTGGCAATGAAATCCCCACATTTGACCCACTAGTGAGGGGAGCTGTGTTTTAATTCCTAGTTACCCTCTGGCCGGTGAGCACTTGGCCTCCAGGATGAGAAGAACAGAGAAACCCCAGAACTCAGCAGAGTGTTGAGGGTTTTTTAAGTACATAAAAGCTTCCCATTAGATCCAATGGGCAGTGGTGGGATCCTTGCCACATTTATTCTCTCACTGGAACAACATAGCAACCCCAGTGGGACTTTTCCTTTGAGAGGCTTGTTGATAGCAAGGCATTTCTGAGGCCTTCTCTAAACACAAATGCTGCATCCATCTAGCATCCGCCAATCCAGTCACATTGCTGTGACTAGACCGACGGTGTGTGTTCCCACTGCCCCAGTCACATCAATGAAGGGGACACGTGTCCACCAGCGCGCTGTACTGCGTTGCAAGGTGGGTGAGCATCCAGGGTACATTTCACTGCGTCCAGGCTCACAGCATTCTGGGTAGTTTTCAGGAGATATTTTCTGGAGGCCAGAGGAAGTGAGGGGCCATTTAAATGTGTTAATGCACAGTTCTATTTTTCTGCAAAGGGGACGCAGGCAGCGCTCCTGGGAATGTCAGAGAAAGAGACCCAGGGAAGCCCCAAAGCAGCTGTAACACCCAGAGGGTAGAGTCACATGGGGAACGTTCTGGCCGTGTTTGACTCAGAGCTGGGAGAGGGCGCTTTACTCCTAACAGGCTGCAGCCTCATGTCACTCAAACCCTGCAACCCTGCAGGATCTTCCAGAGTGATCCGACAGGGGAAATAAACACTAAGAATCCTGATGGTGAATTACTCTCACTTTCAAAGAATAACCCCTCCCCCCTACTCATCGCAGTGTTTTCACTGCCTCCCACCAGAGAACACCCTGGCAAAGGACTTCAGGAGCTGAATGCCCTTGTTGCCAAAAAGGCCAATGGCATTTTGGGATGTATATGTAGGGGCATTGCCAGCAGATCGAGGGACGTGATCGTTCCCCTCTATTTGACATTGGTAAGGCCTCATCTGGAATACTGTGTCCAGTTTTGAGCCCCACACTACAAGAAGGATGTGGAAAAATTGGAAAGAGTCCAGTGGAGGGCAACAAAAATGATTAGGGGACTGGAACACATGACTTATGAGGAGAGGCTGAGGGAACTGGGATTGTTTAGTCTGCGGAAGAGAAGAATGAGGGGGGATTTGATAGCTGCTTTCAACTACCTGAAAGGGGGTTCCAAAGAGGATGGATCTAGACTGTTCTCAGTGGTAGCAGATGACAGAACGAGGAGTAATGGTCTCAAGTTGCAGTGGGGGAGGTTTAGGTTGGATATTAGGAAAAACTTTTTCACTAGGAGGGTGGTGAAGCACTGGAATGGGTTACCTAGGAAGGTGGTGGAATCTCCTTCCTTAGATATTTTTAAGGTCAGGCTTGACAAGGCCCTGGCTGAGATGATTTAGTTGGGGATTGGTCCTTCCTTGAGCAGGGGGTGGGACTAGATGACCTCCTGAGGTCCCTTCCAACCCTGATATTCTCTGATGATTCTATGCCAGCTGTGGGGAGGGGACCACACAGCCACACATGTGGGCGAGACTGTCTAGAGAGGGGAGGTGACCAGCATGGTGGGGAAAAGCCCCACCCTTAATCAGGCTCTGGGGTCAGGCTCCCCTGTTGAGCCCAGTCTGCATTTTAAAGCTCCCCGCCCTGGCTGGAAACGCAAGGATGCCACGGAGGTGCCCTGGGCCGCCCATTTTGGAGAGGCTAGTGCACCATCTGTGCTAGCCCTCTAGCCTTGTGCTCAGGGGAGGGTTAAGGCTGCCAGGGTCTGGCCCCTGCCCAGGTGTGAAGGGATGGGGAGGGGAGATACTTGCCCCCTTCTCTTGCCCCTCATGCAAACATGCAGGGCCAGGCACAATCTGGACTATAGCCCAAGAATTTCCCATAATAGTCCGTGCCCCCTTAGAGTCTTTATAGGTCACCACTGTGTTGCCACAAAAGCCACTTGGGACTTCATAGATGGGGAAAAAATTCCATCATTTTGCTCTACAACCACAGGTCCTCTACCTCTTGAGCTAAAGGAGAATCCCCTTTAGCAATTAGCCATATAGGGCCTTGACACACAGCTGAGCAGTTCTGATTCTAACCAGTAGAGGGCAGTCTCTGTCTCTCTCTCTCACATACACCTGCCAGTTAATTATAACGAGACTTGGCATGATCAGATTTGTATTGTAAATATTGGTAAATGTCGCTATCACCAAACACACAAACTAATGGAAAAAAAATCTTACCATCAATAATAATTGAAATTTACAGGTAGGCAGAGTAAGAAAAATGTCACTTTAGAACTTATTAGAGTTTAATTTAAGGATGTGTACATTGCATATTTTGACATGTGTTGACAATTTGTGTTTTAATGGTTATAAAGCTTTAACTTTTGCTATCTCAATGTCTACTGTCACTAAATAATTATTATCTGACCCCCCCTAACTTCTTGCAACAGTGAAAATTTAAATGGATAAAAATGGAAAAATGCTTACGAGCCATAATTTTGTGCAACTGTAAAAATGTATAAAAATGAAAAGCTTAAAAATAAACAGTGATATTATCCGTTGAAAGTATTAAAAAAATAAGAACTGCCTAGCTTATTTACAACACAAACTGCATTGATCAAAATGCCCAGTTCTCTTAGCAATGCAGTGCTGGACCCATATTTAATAGATTTTTGAGGTTTCTGTGGGGTTTTACAGTTGAAAATTGAAGTGCTTTTCATGGCTGAGGCTCCATAATCAGAGTAACAAGTGCTCCGAGGTACACATGAGGGGGCAAGTGAACATCTCAGCATGCAATTACCAGCGAGGCTATTGTTGGCTGAGTTTTGTTTTTCCTCATCATGAATGCCGTTCTGCTTCCAAAGATGGCTTACTGGCGAGGAGCGGAGTTAGCATTACATGCGAGAGACGCACGCGGGAGGCAGTATAAATGCAAAGCGAGTTAAGTGAGATGCTGTTATATTTAATGCGTGCTTGCAAGCTTAAAAGGCCAAGAAGGAATGCTGGTGGGAGAATACATTGTGGTCCTGAGTCCTCATTGCCCTGAGCCTACTGAAGTGGTTCAGACCAGTGCTAAGTGTCAAATGCTTTTGATCCTGATTTGGCAACGTTTACACTTACCTCATACTAGGGTAAATGATGACCCGAGATGCGGGGAATGGAGAATTAAGCCCTGTAGCTTTCTTTTATTCTGTGTATTAATCTTGTCCAGGTCCAAAACCCAGTGGACTCAATGGGGATCTTCTATGTGGTTTGGATCAGGTATCAATACACTTTTAAAAAAAAACTCAGCTCCAATATTAATTCGTTCCGAGGTGGGGCAGGAATTTGTAAATGGGGTGGGTGGGATGTGGGGGAGTTTATATGGAACAAAGGGGTGAAATTCACTTACTGGTTTAGATACTCATTAGTTTACACATTAGTGATAATTGTAGTTAAAAACGCATCGCCATTAAGCAAAGTCTCATTAATCACTTGCTCTGCCAGCAGGAAGCCCATACGGCCTCTATCCGCACCGAGGACAGATCGGTATTGCATATTCTGGTCGCCATTCATAGTAATTTGATAAGAAAGAGAAAAGCACATTTATCTCAATTAACAGCAACGAGCTGGGAATTATAGAATTCACTGCTCCTCCCCCCCCACCACTGACACAGAGTAGCACGTCACCTCACACCCCATTACTTGCAAATGGCAATTTATTGAACTAAGAAGCAGAACTGGCAATAATCCCCTTCCCCTTTCTTTGGTCTGTCTAGGTGCCTGTCTGATCCCTTCTCTGCCATAGTTGGGGGAGATGAAGGCATTTAGCCTTACAACATCCCTGGGAAGTGGGGCAGGAGCACTAGCCCCTCTTCACTGACAGGGACCTGAGGAAGCTGGGAGATTAAGTATCTTGCCTAAGGACACACAGGTAGAGCCAGGAACTGAACCTAGATTTCCTGAGGCCCAACCCACAGCTGAACTTCCAGATCATCTTAGAATCACAGAACCACAGGGGTAGAAGGGACCACAAGGGTCAGCTAGTCTAACCCCCTGCCAAGATGCAGGATTTGTTGTGTCTAAAGTATCCAAGACAGATGGCTCTCCAGCCTCCTTTTGAAAACTTCCAGTGAAGGAGCTTCCATGATTTCCCTAGGCGTCTGTGCCATTGTCCTACTGTTCTTACAGGTAGGGCGTTTTTTCTGAGATTTAGTCTAAATCTGCTCTGCTGTGGTTTGAACCCATGGCCTCTTGTCCTGCCCTCTGTGGCAAGAGAGAACAACTTTTCTCCATCTTTCATATGGCAGCCTTTCAAGTATTTGAGGACTGCTACCATGTTCCCCTGTAATCGCCTCTTTTGCAAACTAAACATACCCAGTTTCTTCAGCCTTTGCTCATATGGCTTTCATTCCATCCCATCCCTTGGATCATCTTTGTCGCTCACTTCTGGATCCTTTCCAGTTTCTCTACATCTTTTCTAAACATTGGCAACCAAAACTGGATACCGTCCTCCAGCTGAGGCCTAACCAGTGCCCAGTAGAGCAGTACTATCGCCTCCCATCATAGGCGCTGACTTCACCCCCCTCCTGCCCTGGCCCCGCCCCTGCACCGCCCTTGCCCCACCCCCATTCCACCCCTTCCCCTTCCCCCGCCCCACCCCGCCTTTTCCCACCCATCCCTGCCCCCTTCCTGCTCACATTCCACCCTCTTCCCCCAAGTCCCCACCCCTGCCCTGCCTCTTCTCTGCCTCCTCCCCTGAGCGTGTCGTGTCCCCACTCCTCCCCCTCCCTCTCGGAACGTCCTAAGCACCACCAAACAGCTGTTAGGTGGTGGTGGGGGGGGGCAGGAAGCACTAGGATGGTGGGGGAGGAGTGGGGATGTGGTGCACTGTGGGGGGGAGAAGGAGGCGAGGAGGGGGGAACTTGGTTGCCGGTGGGTGTGGAGCACCTGCTAATTTTTCCCATGGAGTCAGCACCTGTGCCTCCCTTGACTTGCATGCTATGCCTCTGTTAATGCAACCCAAAGTTGCATTTGCTTTATTTGCAAAATCATCACATTGTTGACTTATGTTGAGGTTGTGATCCACCATAACTCTCAGATCCTTCTCAGCAATGCTGCTGGTAATCCAGTTTCCCCCAGTCTGTATTTGTGCATTTGGTTTTTCTTCCCTAAGTGTAGTCCTTACATTTATCTTTGCTGAATTTCACTGTGTTGTCTATAGCCCAGTTCTCCAGTTTATCAAGGTCCCTTTGAATTTTAGCTCTGTTCTCCAAAGTGTTTGCAACTGCCCATGGCTTTGTGTCATCCGCAAATTTCATCAGTGTGCTCTCTATTCCTACATCCAGGTCATTAATAAAGATGTTAAATAACACCAGATTCAGAACAGACCCCTATGGAACCCCACTTGAGACCTTCTTCCAATCTGACATCATTCCATTTATAGTTACTCTTAGTTTGCGGTTGTTTAACCCATTATGTATCCACTTAATGGTAGTTCTGCTGAGCCCGCATTTCTCCAGCTTACTTAGTAGAATGTCTTGTGGGACTGTGTCAAGTGCTAACGTCCCGGTATATTATGTCCGCCACTTTTCCCCTGTCCACCAAACCAGTTACCTTGCCAAAGAAGGAAATCGAGCTGGTTCTTTCCCCCTTAAGGATGGTCTTGGCACCTTTCTTATTCTCAAAGGCTTTGTAACAAATCCATAACTCTGTGGCCCCTAAGGTTTCATAATCATTACTATGCTTCTCACCATGGATGCTCAGAATTTCCTGGAGATGGCAGGGATAGAAATCAGATCTCCCTCCTTCTTTTTGAGCTGAAGGAGACTCTCCCTTCAATGTCAGGGATATAGGACCTATGACACAAAGCCAAATAGGTCTAGTACTACCCATCCAAAGTCAGTGATACACATACAAACCCACAGCCAGCACATTACAGTATATCCCTTGCTCAGCGGGGTTAGCTTGCAGCAGCTGGGAAGGCTAGAGAGTGGAAAAATGAATGATGGCCCCTCCTCTTACTTCTTCCTGGCTCATGACATCTCAAGGAATAAGTGAGAGTCGAGGACACATCTTTAACCCACCACTGCAATGCAACCCCCCCAGCAGAACCCTCTCGGCTCTTCCCGCCATTTCAGAGCGGTGGCTTAGCGGTGCAAGCCTTTGATTTCACTTGCTAGAACCACAGGCTTTGTATTCTGTTCCGTACAGGTTCTTGTACTGGGCTGGAGCAGAGTTGCCATGCAATCGTGCCCTTTTATGGCCGGATGTGGCATTGCAGCAGCTGTTTCCCTCTAGTGTTCTGCCTATTCCAGCTGTAGGAGTGGCCTGACCCTCCGGCCAGGTCATGTTTTGTCTCCACCTCTTCTGGGGTCCTGGGGTCCTTTGACACATCCAACAGAAATATAAAGACGACTAAATCTGCAGCCTGAGACGGGCTCAGCTGGCCACCACTCTCCCTTGGAGGCGAGCCTCAGCTGTAACATAATGTCCTCACATCTGTTGTCAGCCTCCTCTGCCTCCTTCCACACCATAGTCTAAGCTGACTTCCTGGGGGCCTCCCTGCACCCCCAAAGTGGCACTCTGTGTCTACAGTGCATGGAGTGCTTTGGGAGAAAGGTCCCATAGGGATATAAACTCTCTCATGACTCCAACCCCATGCTCTGGGTGTCCCTAAACCTCTGACTGCCAGAAGCTGGGACTGGATGACAGCAAATGGATCCCTCAATAATTGCCCTAGTCTGTTCATTCCCTCTGGGGCACCTGGCATTGGCCACAGTTGGAAGACAGGACACTGGGCGAGATGGACCTTTGGTCTGACCCTGTGTCACCATTCTTATGTACTTCTTGCCCCAGATACCGTCTGCATATGTTGTGTGCAAGCACTGTGTACATTCCTCATCCCTTGAGGCTACAGGAGTCCATAGTGGGGCCTGCCAGGTCCCGGATCTCTGGGAGCTTGTGATTAATGCTCGAGGACTCAGGGGACAGGATTCAGCCCCAGTTCAACTCCTTTGTGCTGCCTTTCGTATGGCCAGACAATTCGCTGAGCAAGGCCGAACTCTTCCTGTTCTTCACTCGCTTATCACAAGCAGATAGACCACCACCAATCCCTGTTTTACTGGTATTACAGTTACACGTAGCAGTCCTGAGATCAGGGGCCCCATTATGCTAGGCACTGTACATACACAGAGTGGGGAAGAGACCCTGCTCCAAAAAGCTTACCATCTAAATAGACAAGACAAAAGAGAAGAAAGGTGGGGGGAAGAGAGAGAGAAGAAGGGACTTGCCCAAGGTCACACAGCAGGTCAGTGGCAGAGCTAGGAATGGAACCCAGGTTTCCTGACTCCCAGTTGGGTGCCCGCACCACTGGATCACAGCTGCAATACCCAACTCTCAGGGCCAAGTGGGAAACACAGAGAGCGATTTGCCCTGCTACCTGGAGAAAGTGAGCGGAGGGCCAAATGCCGCTCTTCCTTTCTTTTTGGTATTCAGCGCCAGGGCAGGAATAAATCAGGATGCCTTTAATAGTCCTGTGGATCAAATATTTAACTCAAAAAGAACCGCTCTGTAATTCAGCATGAATGAATGCCCACTTGTCATATCAAGTGCTGCACCTACTCAGCCTGAGCAGACACCTGCCTCCATGGTTTTGTTTGTTTTCTTGGTAATAAACTCCCTTACCACTTTTGCATTTGCAAAGGAAGATTAAAACAGCATCCACCCTTCTCTGGGCAGATGGAGTCATCAGAGACAGGACAAGCAAAGATGTTCTTGGAGCCTGGGGCTGGTTTGGACGTCAGCCCAGGCTTCTTTGGAATGTGAACCAGCTTTGCTGAAAGGTTCATGAACTTTGGAGAGCTGGATCCAAGCTTCCTTATAAAAGAAAACGTTTCTCGTGGCTATGCCAATGGCAGACTTGGGCACAAGTCTCAACCATCACTGCGCTGGTCCCATTGAAGTCAATGAGAATCTTGCTTTAGACTTCAATGGGGCCAGGATCTCATGGGGCTATTTATTAGTTTTTTATTGTGGGGGAGAGAAACAGGGAAACTTCATTTGTTATCCTCCAATTTATCTCCCCCACTACCACCACCCTTGGGCTGCCAAGTCATGGGCACCTTGGGTATTGCTCCTGGCACGAGTATTGCACTTGAGTCAGCTGGAGGTGATGAGGGCTTATACTGAACGCAATGCAGGACATCTTCCCTTCTCTCCACGTAGGGCTAGGTATGCTGCATCTGTAGCTCTCCTCTTGATTCCAGTGGTGGCTTCTGGCTCCTTCTCCCTAACAACCTTTCCACGCTTCCGGTTCTGCCTGCTGATCCTGAAATTTCCAGCATAAGGTTGTGTTCCCGTTACCCATCTGACCCTCCACATAACCCTTCTTCTGTGACCCTCCACATAACCCTTCTTTCTCCAGAGACAAGGGTCACAGTCTACGGAGCCATTTTCATCATAAGCCAGGAAGGGAGGTGAGGAGAAGTTATCCTTCCTTGCACAGTCTCTGTTGTCTCCCAGTCTCAGTGATTAATCAGGGGGCAAAGGTTGGGGGGGAGCCTGGGCCCACCCTCTACTCTGGGCTCCAGCCCAGGGACCCTAATAGTATCAGCTATGGTAGCTGACCTTTTAGAAACATGACATGTACAATTCCCTGGGCTACTTCCCCCACAGCAGTCCTCACTTCCTCAAGCTCCACTTCACCCTTACCTCAGGGCCTCCTTCCTTGTGCCTGATATGGTGTGTACTACTCAGCCTCTCCAACAGCGCAACTTCCTCCCACAGCTCCTGACATGCACACCCACCTGACTGACTGGGAGGCTTTTAACTAGTTTCAGCCAGCCCCTGATTGGCTTCAGGTGTCCCAATCAACCAAGCATTCTCCCTGCCTTCTGGAAAGTTCTTAATTGGCCCCAGGTGTCTTAATTGACCTGGAGCAGCTTCCATTTCACTTAACTTGGTACCAGGGATTTGTTTAGCCTGGAGCTAATATATCTATCTCCCACTACCTTTCTATAGCCATCTGGCCTTGCCCCGTCACATATCCCCAAGTTGGGCAACTTGGGACGCCAGGCAGTATGCTCATGACAGACCATCAGCATTGCCATGGTGGCATCCAGCCCTGTGCCGTATGCGGAACTGGAATGGTTGGAGGGATAAGAACCACCTGGTGACCCTTGCATTCTTTTCCTTATTCAGTTGCATCCACTAGAGGGGTGCATGGTCCGTCACAAGAATAAATCGCTGGCCTAAGAGGTAATAACACAATGTCTCCATAGCCCATTTGACAGCAAGGCATTCTCTCTCGACTACTGTGTATTTCTGTTCTCTTGGGAGAAGCTTTTTGCTTAGGTAGAGGATCGGGTGTTCCTCTTCTCCCACCATTTGCGACAGAACTGCTCCCAACCCCACCTCGGAAGCCTCTGTTTGTAAAATAAATTCCCTATTAAAGTCCAGGGCTATGAGTATGGGGTCATTACAGAGGGATGTCTGAAGGTCTGTAAATGCCCCCTCTGCTGCTTCGGTCCACTTTACCATGTCTGGACCTCGGGCCTTCACCAGGTCCGTTAGGGGACTTGCCCTAGTGGCGAAGTGGGGAATAAAACATCGGTAGTAGCCTACCATGCCTAGGAACGCACGGACCTACTTCTTTCGGGTCGGCCGGGGCCAGTTTTGAATTGTCTTTAGCTTATTCGTTTGGGCTTCACTATACCAGGGATTTGTTTAGCCTGGAGCTAATATATCTATCTCCCACTACTTTTCTATAGCTATCTGGCCTTGCCCTGTCACACACCCCACTGGAAACACACCTGCTCGATGACAATTCCCCATTTACAATTACATTTTGAGACCTATCAGTTAGCCAGTTTTTATCCATTTAATGTGTACCATGTTAATTTTTTATCATTCTAGTTTTTTAATCAAAATGTTGCACAATGTGAAGTCAAATGCCTTACAGAAGTTTAAGTATATTATGTCAACACTATTACCTTTATGAGCCAAATTTGTAATCTCATCAAAAAAAGATAAAAGTTAGTTTGACAGAATCTACTTTCCATAAACCCATGTTGAGTTTTGTTAATTACAGTACTCTCTCTTAATTCTTCACTAATCGAGTCATGAATCAGCCACTCCATTATCTTGCCTGGGATCGATGTCAGGTTGACAGGCCTATAATTATCAGGATTGTCCTGTTTACTGTTTTTAAAAATTGGCACAACACTAGCTGTCGTCCAGTCCTCTGGAAGTTTCCCAGTGCTCCAAGACTTATTGAAAAGCAATATTAAAGGTCCAGCAAGCTCCTGAGCCAGCTCTTTTAAAACTCATGGATGCACGAGAGAAAGGTGGAGGGAGAGAGAGAGAGAGAGATTGAGTAACTTTGTCAGTGGAGAGAGGACAAAAGGAAAAAATAAAGGGGAATAAGGGGAGTGTAAATGCTATATAATATATATAACTATATATTTCTTGAAGAATCTCAATAAAGGGAGCGTATCTGCCTCTTTTGCCTGCCCTTCAGATAGAAATCGAGAGAGTAATTTTATATCCCAACCCTAATTGTGTTCTGTTCCATCCCTTTCCCTTCAGTTCCTCTTTTACCGGAATAAAGAGCATCCTTCTTTTCTGAAGCCCTGATTGAGGAAAGCCTGATGCAATCTACTGCTCAGTGTGTTATTTGTCTCCCACCGCACCTGCTCTGTAGAGTCAGCGTGTCTATTACAGCCCACAGCCACAGAACCTGGGTCTTTAGCTCAAGCTGTAGAAAGAAGCTCATGCTTTTAGTTCTGGGTCCTTGGTTCAGTCCTTGGTGTTGGTCAAGCGGATGGGTGTCACGCTAGCACAATAAGGCCCTACTGCAATACAAATAATAATAGAAGCATTCTTTTTCTGGAAAGCTCTTCAGCATGTCTTTAATTAGTGCGTACGCCCCTCTTAAGTCAGGGACAGCTATGTAAGGACTTGAGTATATGTCTAAGTGCTTGTCTCAATTTCAGGGCCTGAGTGGACAGCACAGACATCTAGGAAGAACATTATTCTTTTCCTATTGTAGGCCAGTGCAGCCACATCCCTGGCTAATTTTAAGACCTTTTCTTTATCCTGAAATTATATTATCCCTGCTCTTGTTGCTCTGTCAGCCTGGGGCTTTGGAAGGGGTCAGAGGGGAGTTCTCAAGATCTGGCTCAGAGGAATTTATGAAGCAATGCACATCTCCTCCTCTGCCCCACAGAGACCCACTGACCTCAAGGGGATGAATAGAAGGTGGGAGTAAATAAGATGCAAGGATCTCCAGTGTTCAGAGAGGGGCTGAGAGAAGGCATACAGGTCAGGAAAAGCCCTAAGCTATGGCTGGAGTGCCGGACAGGCTGCACTGGCGTTCACTATACTCTGTTTCTGCTACGGACAATTAGCTCCATAGCACTTTTCCAGACACAGATAAGTGGTAATAGTTCATCACGCATTGCCTGCCTGCTGTCTGTCTATCTACCACACCTGTCAACTAGGCATTGATCTAGCAAAGATATATCCGGCACATGATGGAGTTTGCAGTTCTTTCAGGATCCCCGACAGGTGACTTGTGAGAGGAGCAAATGGACATGCCTTGTTCAGGAGGTTTATGTGAGGTTTCCCAGCCAAGCAGAAGAGGGCAGCAAAGCACAGGGATAGAGACGACCAGCTCCTTGCAGATCTTGACAGAGAGCGTTGAACAAGTTCAGAAAGTGTCCATTCATGCAGAGTCATCGCGTGCTGTGTGTGGCTGAGGGTGCTATTTGCACTCCCGCCGGAGACGTCGATCCTGGCAATTAGCTAATGAAGGCTTCTCAGAGCAAGCTGCTAGCAGAGAGAGTTATGCTGGGCTAGAGAAGGGATCTGTTAAAGATTTGGGGACCCTGTCCTGAGAGCTGGCTCTGCACTCTGCGGCCCAGATCCTCCAGAATGGCCAAGCTTTACTTGGTGCAAATCCATGGGGGGTGAAGTGGGATTTAAGTCACAATTGTAGCTCCTCAACTGTGGGGCCTTTGCGTGTTGGACCAGCCCATACAGCAGGACAGAGCAACTCAAGCTCTATCTTGCACTAGCTGCCAATGGACACGAGGGGCTGTTAGTGGTCAAGTATGGCCAGGGCAGAGGAGGGCCAGCCCAATTTTCCCAGCCACACTCCCTGCATCAGGGGTGCCAGGCCACTGGAAGATACCCCTATGCAAGAGGAATCACCGGGGGGCCACTTAAGCTGAGGTTACAGCCAATGTTCCCTCAACATTTTCTTTGTACAGAGAGAGCTACAAATGCCACGGAGAACAAAATTTTTGTCCTCGGGCAAGCGCTAGGGTTGCCAACCCTCCCGGTTTCGCCGGGAGTCTCATGGAATCAGGCTCTATCTCTCAGAGGCTACTGAAGCCAAACTGGGAGATTTTAGGCCCCTAAAAGTCCGACGGCGCAGTGGGGCTAAGGCAGGCTCCCTGCAGCCCTGGGGTGGGGTGGGGGCTTCAGGGAGTCTCTGCACACTGCAGAGACGTGCCAGCCATTTCTGGGAATGGCGCAGGTCCAGGATAGGCAGGGAGCCTGCCTTAGCCCCTCTGCGCTGCCGATTGGGAGCTGCCTGAGGTAAGCGCTGCCTGGCCAGAGCCCACACCCCTCACCCCCTCCCACCCCCCAACCTCTGCCCCAGCTCTGAGCCCCCTCCTGCACCCAAACTCCCTCCCAGAGCCTGCACCCCACACCCCCCCATACCCCAACCTCTGCCCCAGCCATGAGCCCCCTCCTGCATCCAAAATCCCTCCCACACCCCTCACCTCCTCCTGCACCCAACCCCCTGCCCCAGCCGTGAGCCCCTTCCCAGAGCCAGCACTCCAAACGCCCTCCCGTACCCCAACCTCTGCCCCAGCCTTGAGCTCCCTCCTGCATCCAAAATCCCTCCCACACCCCTCACCTCCTCCTACACCCAACCCCCTGCCCCAGCCCTGAGCCCCTTCCCAGAGCCAGCACTCCAAACACCATCCCGTACCCCAACCTCTGCCCCAGCCCTGAGCTCCCTCCTGCACCCAAACTTCCTCCCCGAGTCTGCACCCCTCACCCCCTCCTGCACCCCAATCCCCTGCCCCAGCCTGGTGAAAGTGAGTGAAGATGGGGGAGAGCGAGCGATGGAGGGAAGGGGGATGGAGTGACCAGGGCAGGGCCTTGGGGATCAAGAACAAGAACAATGATAGGACTGGAAGGGATCTCCTGGGTTATCCAGTCCAGTCCCATGCTATAGCAGCAACCCCATCATATAAAGTCCTAAACTTATCAAGCTCCATTCAAACATTATCAGCATTAAATGAGAAAGTTGAAATGATTAATTCTGACATTTTTCCACTGGAAATTTCGCTGAAATCTACATGCTCCTGCAGAATGGTTCCACTAAAGCTGCATTTTCTGATGGAAAACTGTTCTCTTGAATTTTTCTTGACAAGTTCTAATTGTAATGTACCAGAATAGTGACTTGTGTGTGGCAACCTGAACTGAGCCATCTTCCTGAATGAAAGCTGTCCCAAATCCCTTTCATTCATTCACCTGAATGGCAGGTGAATGGCAGGTGTCCCAAATCCCTTTCATTCATTCACCTGAATGGCAGGTGTCCCAAATCCGCGCTCTGCGGCATGCATTTGAGCTCTTGAAATTGAGGATACACATCTTCCCAACTGCCCCTTCCCTAGCCTAGCTAGGTTGTGGTAATAACACACCTAAATCATTCTGTGATTAATTGGAATCATTAGAATTCCCCCCCTGGCCTGACCCTTGTCACCTCATATTAATCACAACTACAGTCTGAAATTGCCAGTATGCAACTGCTAAGCAGGGCTTTTATTGTATGTCTTCCCTCATGCTGGCATGTGGATCATCAAGATTTGTTCCTGGTGATTTAAAGGAGGAACATGATCAGGTTTTGTTAAAGTCAGATGTGTAACTGAAGCACCTGGTCTTTGTTTCATGCGTTAAAATTGTGTTCCTGACGTATTAATTTGATATTCAGCTGTCGTGATCTTCACTCATGCTTGCAGATGAGTGAAGGACTAAGTTTAAATGGCAATTATTCAAGTGCTATTATTATTAGTAGTATTAATTATTCATTATCTTCTGTATTACAGTAATGCCTGGAGGTCCCAACAAAGATCAAAGCCTTGTGCTATCTGCACACACAGAGTGAGAGATGCTCCTTCCCTGAAGACCTTACCATCTAGTTAGACAAGACGGACCAAGGGTGAATGAGAAGATTATTATCCCCACTAGACAGATGGGGAACTGAGGCATAGAGAGGTTAAGGACAAAAGTGATGATTAATTTTGGATGCCTCGAGAAAGTGGTGAACACCCACCTGAAGATTAAATGTTTTGGAGGTGTTTCAAATAGGTCACCCCAAAATAATGTCAGGGCACCCAAAAGTCACTTTTGAAAAGCTCAGCTCCTCTAGTGACTTGCCTCTGAGGTCTCACAAAGCCTTTAGCAGAGATCGGTAGTGAACCCACATCTCCTGAGTTACACGGCAGTGCTGTAACCACAAGACCATCTGTCCTCATGACTGAAGTCCTTTAGAAGATTAGCTAACTGTGTGAACCTACCATTTCAACGCCATCAACTATGCCCAGACATAGATGCAAGCCTAAAAAAGGAAACCAGGGTTTAAAAATCTGGGGTCTAAATTCTGTCCCCATTGAAGTCAACAGGAGTTTGGTTATTGACATCAGTGTGACCAGGATTTCATCCCTGGCCCCTACACTTGGGAGCCCAGATCAACTATCCTGAGGTGGACAAATCTCACTCAAGGTTCTGTGGAATGGAGAGGCACGGGAGTAGGGTGTCTGGTGGGCAATCTGGAGCACCGAGCCTAGAATATTTGGTCCTTTGTAAACCCAACAGTGATGACTCTCAAAGTCACAGCTCCATTTAGTGCTGGTTTGGATGGTCTTCATTTAATTGAACTTCTCAGTTAGCTGATGGGGTGCTGTCCCAGGCATCTGCTTGTGGGAGACACGAAAGTACTGGCTGAGCCTTGGTAACCATCCCTGGTTACCGACTTGCCATGTGATAAGTTTATATCTCTGCTTACTTTTGTAGGATGACAATTGGTGTGTTGCTAATACAGCAAAGAAACAAGGCATCACCACTGATATTATTTTGCTTTACATGGAAAAATGTCAAGAACAACTTGTGTGCAACTTGTTCAAAACATAGCAAAATTCAATAAAACCAACATACACAGATGTTCCAAAATTTCTGCTAAAGGAAAGTCTAGGTACATTAAGTTCACATTGCTCCAGCATGCTGTAGGGAGACAGATTCTCTGGTTTTATGGTTCTGTGTTTATCGTACATAGCAGTGCAGTGTAATGCAAAAAGGATCTCTCAGCACTTGTACTGTGGATCAGCACACACACGACTAACTGCAGGATTCCCAGATCTAGGAAACCTTCTGTTCTAGCTGGCTAGAACTGAATGCGAAGGTTCTTTTCAGCCAGGCCAACCGAGCAGATTTCTTTATTGGATGTTGTTCCTAAATTGTGCTTTTGCTGTGTGGTTTGGTCACTGGACTAGGAGTCAGGAAACCTGGGCTGTACACCCAGCTCCGCCACCGGCATGCTCTGTGACTTCAGGCAAGTCACTTCACCTCTCTGGGCCTCTCTTTCCCTTCTCACCATCTGTCCATCTTGTCTATTTAGTTTGTAAGCTTGTTGGGATGGGCACTGCCTCTTACCGTGTGTTTGTAGAGCACCTAGAACAATAGGGCCCCTATCTCAGGTGGAGCCTCTGGGTACTACTATAATATGGATAGGAAATAATCAGATTATATCTGTATTAGAGAGCCCAAGAGCAAGCCAGACATATGTAGCCCAGGCTCTACTATTCCTTGCCTCTTCCACTTAACCCTAGCTCGGTGAGGCTAATTACTCAATTACAGTCACATTTCTTAGGCGCTTTTTTGCACGGGTGCAGTTAGGGGAGTCTCCATGGACTTCTATGGTCTGTGGATCAGACCCTACAGGAGAAAATGGTGGAAAGCTTGAATTTCTTGCTTTTCACTGAGATTTAACTTTTCCATGGCAAGCGGTCATTGAGGGGAGCCCTGAGGACTGTGGAAAGAACATAGCCTTAATCAGTTGCCCCATTTTACAGACAGGGACGCCGTGGAGCAGGGAGGCGAAGCAGCTGGTGCAAGGTCACGAGTGACATGCGTGGCAGGGGCTAGCATAGAATGCAGCCCTGTGTGTGAGCCCCAGCACCACGCTTCTTCCCCAGTCAGATTGAATAGCCGGGCCCGGCCTTGCTGACTTGTCTGAGCTTACGGACAGATAGAAAATCAGCTCATCACTAAATTAGACAGCCACAGAGCAGTGCCTGGTCCCATTTCACATATGTATTGTATGACACCCTGTGAGCATGAGGTACAGGGCCTGAAACGCTCCCTCTGAAGTCAATGGCAGATGTTCTACTGACTTTGTTGGGGCAGGATTGCATGCCACTGAGGCAGCAAGCCAGTCAGTGCATCACATAACTCTCAACAGCCACAGGATATAGCCTCTTTGCTTCAGGGGCTGAGTTTAAGTTCCTGGAGGATCCTATCTATTCCATGGAGGACTCACCCCCAGTCCCTCTGCCTGGGAGTCGAGGCAATTCTCTGTACTCCCACCTGCTGGGCTTTGCTCCTTACAGACCATTTTCCAGCCTTCCTAGCCTGCTTTCTGCAGGGCTGCACTCCCAGCCCATCTGCCTGGAAGCTAAGGAGAACCTCTCCCCTCCCTTCTTGTCACTAGCCTCCTCCCTGAACACACGCAGCCCTTTATATCCCAGCAAGCCTGGCTCTGGAGTCACAGTCTTCCACCATGTGACCCTGGGAATGTGGGAGGAGCCTGGCACAGGGCGCAACTGAGCTCCACCCTCCTTAAAAGGCCAGTTCACTCATACAAGGATCGAGCCAACAGTGTAGCCACTGAGCCATGATTGGACGAGAGGGTATAAAGTTTAGGAACAGTGAATCTTGAAAAGGATAGAGGCTCCCTGGTGCTTCGCTCCTTGGTAGTACCCATCACAGCTGTGCTTCATGTCATAACTCTTCTCCCTGCTGGTTTCTCTCCACTCTGTTAGAAACCAGGGCCCCTTCCAGCATATCCACTGTGTAGCCTTTGATTAATTTAGAGTGTAAAATGCACAAGTCACTCACAGCAGGTTCTTTTACCCGAGCATCTCTGTAAATTTACTATAGGAGATGAGGTTGGTGAATCACACATAGGGACATGAGGACTTAATTCATACTTAAATACATACAAGTAAATAGAAATCACAGCAAAGCAATATAAGTATAGCACAACAATCCCCTGCATTATGCATATGCACAAACTTATGGAGACCATGACAGGCATCAGAGGAGGAGACGACAGAAGGAAAAGTAAGCAGAGAAGCACTGTAAGTGGGAAAGACATTCCAAGTGTCTACCATCCTGTCACCCTGATGTCCCAACTAGGAGCTGGTCTGCCCATCTTCATATATCCTTTTTTCCTTACATCCTCCACACATCTGGGACCATACTTGATTTAGGTCTGAGCTCCCTGCCCACGTTTGTCATTCTGGGGGACCATAGTTAAGGGACTATGCATAGCTATTTGTGACACACCTTTCCCAATATTTCCAACATGTTAAAGCAGTTACCAAAAATCCCTTACAAATCTGTTATTTCAAGCTTAAGCTGCCCTTTTGGCATTTACAACAACACACATAGGGCTAAATCTTATAACCTTGATCAAGCACTTGCGTTAACTGTCATATATTTGCAAAGTCTATCACAAATATTTTTTACATCTATTTTTCCTGTGTGTGTAATGCTGACAGACCCCGATCGTCTGCAGGCGGGATTGAACCTGGGACCTTGGGTGCTAAATGCATGAGTCTCTACTGCATGAGCTAAAAGCCACATGGCTCTTAGCTAAGCAGTAGTAGACTCATTAATCTCTAAGTGGTCTCGGTGCCACTAGCGGGGACAGAGCACTGCACCCAGGAGGTGTGTGGGTTGCACTTGCATTACAGCTTTAGTTATTTTTATCCTCGATACCTTAAAGCATTTTAACTTTCCCTATATAGTTTGATTTTAAGCATAGCTCTTCCAAGATCAGGTCAGGGGCCAAGGGCCAACCACCAGGCCTGTGGGAGGAATCAATGAGCAGGAGTTTGTACTGACAAAGCAAAAACTACTTTACTCCCCACAATCATCTTCTGCTTTTGTTTTTGGGGACGTTTTTTATCTTAACCAAAAAAACAAACAACCACAACAAAAGCTGAAAAGGCCAATTTTCTGAGCCCTTTTTTGTACGTTTGCCCCTTTCCCGAGGTGCACAAATCTCAGCTGTTCACCTTGAGTTGCTCACCCGGTGGGAATCTGAGAGATGCGTGAGGCAGATGGAGGAGGGTGCATGGGGACCAGACGCTGGATAAGCAAATTGAAGGGTCCTGAGAGAGCTTTGCATAGAATACAAAATTCACCCACAGTGAGACTAGCCTCAGCAGCTACTGACTGCAGCTAACGTGATCTCAGGCTTAAGGAAGATTTTTAAGCTTGGGCTTGTGCTACTTACAGAGCCCTCTGGCAGACATCTCCCCAGTCAATCCCCTTCTTTTAGGTTTTCAGAGTCATCCTACAAAATTTTATATAACATCCCTGCCACAAAATTCTATAGGATGGTTAAAAACCCCCCCGCTATAGAGAGCTCATACCCTATTAGATTATATAGGGCTTTAGAGTAATTTCTCAAGACCCTTCTTGTTTCATCCCCATATAATGCTATAGGACTGCCATAAGAATAGTAGGGGAACTGGTACATTGAATAATGTATCCATTACCAGCCCTGAAGAATTGGCACTACTGTACAAGTACAGATTGAAGGTATGGACTCACTTTAACCCAGCCTACGTTGAGAATTTGCTCCAATTCCAGCAGTCGACAGCCAGTTCCTAATGCATGTAGCGTTACTGAAACACAGTGGATCTTGTTCTGGTGTCAAGCTGGAAGTGGGGTAATTTCCCAACGGAGAGAAGGCCATACTCATGGCTAGTCCCTCTGGACTTGAATGCATCACTTTCCGAAGCCTACACCTTGAAGGAACAGGAAGTGGAGACCTGGCAGACAGAGGATGACTGGGCAGAACCCTGGTATGAGCGCTCATTGTTTTGATGACAGACCTATTGTTGATTTATTCTGAAACTAACCCCGGTGGAACCCAGTGAAGTAGGACTCCAGGTTGCAGGACTGTCTCACAAGCTTTCCTCATTCCACTGAATTGCGAGTATCTTTGCTGCCTCATTGCTTCCCTCATGCATGGGGTGGGGCGGGGCATTCTGCCCGGCCTTATAACTCGTGCAGCCGTTTCCCCCCCCCATGCAGAATGGGAATCGGACATGGTCACATGGTTCACCTGCACTTTGCAAGAGTATAAATGAAATTGCAAGGCAGTGGAGAGTCACTTAGAAGAAAACCCTCCCCTGTCATTGATATGGCGGTCCATGGTGGAAGAAGACCAGAGCAGTTTGGTTTCCCTGGGGGGAGGGGAGGAAAGAATCCTCCCTTGTGTCTCCATTTTCTTTATCTGCCTTGCCTGCTTGGGCCGAATTGTTTGAATTACACCACGAGGAGGGTTCTGGGCCTGGTATGAGCACCTCTGGAATCGGAGTCATTTTCTCTCTTTCCCTGGATTTCTGCCGCCTGTCAGTAGGGCAGCGTGTCACTGCACGCAGCTGCATCAGCCAGGACACTCTGCCACGGACGCCAGCCACAATTGCCCAGCAGTCCACTTTCCCCGCAAGCATCTTTGGCCTCTCTTCCATGATAGCCTATTTTGCACGAGAGGAGCTCCCTGTACAAATCCTCCTTCCAATTTCTCTTTCAAACCCACTTCTACCACACTGCCTACAAAACACCCCACAAAGGCTGGTCTTCTTTGTCTTGTGCCCTCGTCACAAACTAGATGATTTTCCAGCACCGTGCACAAGCGATTGCCCTTTAGATCACTGCAGCGTGGTCCGCCTTCGTCCAGGTCTCCCCAAGGAGTCAGCAGACGAGCGGGTGCTCTGTGGCCCGCACTTCACTGCACTCGCATGTATTCGTGTCATTAGAGTCGTCCATTCGATCATGTTAGTCTTTGAGCTCCCATTTTGCGTACGCAGGCAGTTCAGGCATCGCCACATTGACCAGTCTATGCAGGTGCCTCCGGGAAGGTCCTCCTGGGGTTCCAGATCTGTTTCAGTGCATCCAACTGTGTGTAGCCTTTCATCCCATAACCTCAGCCAGGTTGCAGACAAAGGCCGGTGAGCTGTTATGCTGATCAGAATCACCTTGTCACTTCTGTGGGCTCCCTCCCTCTGTGTGTTGTGCCCCCTGCTGCCTCTTATCAGACTTAGATTGCAAGCCCTTTGGGGCAAGAGCCATCTTTTAGTTTCGCGTCTGTCTGGTGCTTAGTACAATAGAGCCTGTGTGTCTAGGTGCTACTTTATTAACAGCAGCAATAACAAAAAACAATGGGAACCCTTTGAGCTAAAGTGCAGTCATGGACGCAGCGAGCAAGCGTTCTGTATGCTGTGGTTTAGATCATTCAGCAGCTGTACAAACCTTTCTTGAACCAGCCATAAAATACACTGCTGTTTCTGCGAAGGAGCCCCAAGGCTGGATGTCACTGAATCAATTCCCCTTCTCTCTTTTTTGTGATGGGAAGAAAGTGCCTTATAAAAACCCCCCACCAACCCACTTTTGCTGCTGTTCTAGCAAATGAATGCCAGGGTGGTGGTTTCTGCAGAGGCTAGTGGATCAATGCAGAAAGCAGAGTTCATTTAACTAACCAGAAAAAAATAAGAAGTTTATTCCTTTAAAAAAAAAAAAAATCGTTCAGGCCTTGCAGCCAATAGCTGTAGTTCAAGAGGGGCTGAATCCCCGCTAGAGTCTGCGGAGAAAAGAGAAGCTTCTCAAGAAAAAAAAAAAAATAGCAACAACTCAAATTCCTTTCTCTCAGGGCAATGACAATAAATCAGTTTTAGGAGATACAATACTGTTCTAACTCCCCTAGTATTTCACAATCAATGAACGATGCCCTAAGAGAAATAGTTAAACCATTATCTCTTTCCTAGCACTCTTTTTGACTGCATTCTGGCTTTGTTACATTCATGACCCAAGCTGTCTTAATTTCTAATCTCACCATTACCAGAACTTATACTGAGATGACTAATTAAGGTGTCTGCCAGATGTAATTGCACCACTGGATATCTCATATTCTCACATTGTGTTTTCAAGTGTCTTATGTTATCATTTTGATCCAGGATTCCAGAACAAGGTGAAAATGAGTAAATGTCTCTTCGTGTTACTTGAGTTTTCTGCTTGGCTGGAGAACAGACTTGGATGGTCTCAATGTATCTTTGCTCCTCCACCTGTTAATTAACTGTAGTAATGATGATGCTTCGCACTTTTCTAGAAGTTTTCCCCTTCAAAGCATGTTGCAAACATCAAAGATCCGATTATGGCTGTGCAGGTGACAAGAGGCTTGTCACAGGACAGCCAGCAAAAGAGATAATAGAAAATACAATTTACCAAATAAATACCATTTATTTTACCTTGCCCCCCAAAGCAATAAAAAGTACACAGTCTCAGAAGTTGTTCCAGACACTTCCCTGAGGCATCTGTCTCAAAGTCATTCCACAGAAAACAATCACAAAATAAAATATAAGAAGAATAGGGTAGTTGCAAGTTCCCCCAGGAGAGAGTGCCTAGATAGACTGGAGCCCTACTGAATGCTCCCTAGTCTGTTTGTATTTATACACGCATTTCCCATCAACCCTTGCCAGAAGCTAGGACTATAAATATGGCTGCCATGATGGACTACAGCTCCCAGACTGCCCTGGATCTCAGATTGAGACCAAGTGGTAATTACCAAGAGCCAGCCTCGTCCCTCACTGCTGAGGAAAGAGGGGAATTCCAGCCCACTATGCTCATGATGATCCAGGCTAGGGTCTTAGATCAACTCCAGGCTGCTTCCCAGAGACCATTTCCTCCTTCTCAATCACACAAGGATGGAACAGGGTGGTACTGGCCCAGGAGAATTCCCTTCATTGTAGAATGAGGAGTGGGACAAAGAGAAAGGGTCTGGATTTGGAAGAGACCTGGTTTGGTTTTTCCCCAGAAGCTCAGCAGTGCAAGCTAGACCAGGTTGCTACGGGATCAGCAATGTAGCGCTGGCTTCTCAGCAGGCTCAGTGTAGGTCTCTTACTGACAACTCTGCCTGTTTTCTGCATCATTTATGACTAACATCAAAGAGCCTGTATGCCCTGTTATAGACCCTCCCCCTAATCCTCTTTGTGCCCTGGCATAGGAAACAGCCACAACCACAGTCCTTGTGCTCTAAGTGCAAGGGGTAGAGTCAAGTCACCGCACTCTGTGAGTGGAGGAGCAATGCACCCAAACGGAATTGTACTGGCTTGTAACAACAGGAGGGAGTTTTGGGGGTGGGAAAGACTAGTGTAGAAAAGACCTGCATTGAAGCTATTTATTACTTGCCAAGGCGTGAAGAGATCTAACGCTGAATTCTGCAAAGTGGTTGCAAGACTATTTTTTGATGTTTTATTTTAAGGAGGAAGAAAAAAAAATCTTAAGTTACATGAAAAGAAGTGCTTTTGAGGAAATCCTGCTGCATGCCAGCATGCCCCATCAAGGCAAAGTCACTCTGTTGTGTTGGGGGTCATTTATGGGCGTGGGGAGTGGAGCTGCAGCCTGGCTCACAGCTCCAAACAAAAATAAGGAGGCTTCAAGGAATGGGTGAGTTCACTGAATGAAGATTTCTTTTTTTAACTTTCCTCCTGGCAAGTCTTTGGTAAATCCCCTCTAGTCATCGCAGAATGGATCCCTACGTGGCCCAGAGCAGCTTTCTTAAGTGTCCCAAACCTGTCTGAGTGGTGGGCTCAGCCCAAGGCAGTGGGTGCAATTTCACCCTTTTGTAATATGTCCAGATGGTCTGGGGATTTGGTAATGAAGCAATGATATATTGTGGCAGAAAGATTCTCTGTCCCAACTCTTCTGTGGTACCGGGTTCCAAGAGGGTTCCTTTAGATGACAACAAGCCTCTGTGGGAACAGCACACTGTTTGGGGATATGTGCCCTGTTTCTTTAATACTGTAGCTGGAAGTCTGGCTTGGTGGGACTGGGAAGAGTCTAGGTAGAAGCTCTACAGTGAAGCAAATGTAACCCTTCTGCCAGGCCAAGTTGATAGCAGCAAGGGCCGGGTTCAGTACACAGGGGTTCCCTCTCATCAAAGCAAATACAAAACTGGCTCGAGCCCCCACCCAGTGACCTGGGAAAATCTTACACACCCCCTGGGCGCCTCAAAGAGGCGATACTTCCCCTCTCGCAAGCACAGAGTCTCGGTGTAGCAGAGAATCTTTAATAACATGAGGTAAACGACATCAGCATTAAATTGGGGAAACACCACAACTAGTGTTCATTAACCAAACCATGAGCAAAGACCCACCCCAGAAAATTGGGCCACATCCTTTCCCTCGGGTTCTTGAGTCCCAGAACCCAAACGTCTCTTGAGTCCAGCAATCCTCAAATCACCCAAAATCCAAAAAGTCCAGCCCCAGAGTTCAAAAGTTCATCTGCATAGTGTTACTCCCCAGTCTGGCTAAAATGTGCCTGTGTGTGGGGGAAAGAGGTAAGGGGTACCTTACGTGTCCTGAAGCTGACTGCCCCACAGGGCTCTGCTCTGCTACGCTGTCTCACGAACGGCTCTGCTCCACCACGACCGGCTCCGCTTTGCACAGCTCGCCGTCTCGCGAACAGCTCTGCTCAGCTCGCTGTCTCACGACCGGCTCCATTCTGCTCAGCTTGCCGTCTCACGAACAGCTCTGCTCAGCTCGCCGTCTCACGCCGCTGTCTCACGAACAGCACCACTGCACTCTAGATCTTCCGGCTCCCCCCTACTTGACACAGTGCTCAGTGATTTCAGCTCTTAGTGATTTCAGCTCATAGTAGTGGGGGCCTTAGTGCTGGTGCACCATAAGGCCAAAGTGAATACAGCACAGTACCTGCAGCAAGACTCTTAATAGACCCAAAATTAGCTCTGACATTCCACAGTGGAGAGAGACAGAGGTGCAATTGGTGCTTCATGCCCTCACTAAGGGGCCCACACCACCAGGTACTAATACCTGTCTCAAGTCTCTCTCCCTTCACAGAGTTTTGGAACCCATGTCCCTTGCCTAGCGAGTGCTACTCAGTTGATGGTGAGTCCCTCCATCATAACAAAAGGCCAAGTACAGTTCCAAGCACAGTTCCCATAATCAGGGTAATAACAATTTACTCTTCCCGCCCCAATAACAAAGACACTGGGGATCCCACAACAGCCAAAGTGACCATTTGGGCAGTTATGGCCTCATTCTAGGCGGGGTGGGTGTGCCTATGCAAATTGAGATCAGCCCTTGAAGTTCTTTTCCACTACTTGCCACACCTCACCACCAGATGTCAGGGTGGAGCCCATCCTGACTCTGCTTACACAAAGAATGAGAGACAGACTGAGTAGTTTTTAGGTTGATGCTTATGGTATATTGAGAGCTATGTTAAAATTATAAGATGTCACTTTAAATTATCAGAGGGTTTCCTGGTCCTGCTTGCAGGCTAGGGGGATCTATAAGGAAGCCTGCAATCTGGGTCTTTCAGTGGGCAGTCTGCAAAGAGCCAGCCTAGAGCAAGGCAGGTTGAGTTGTGCCTCGCTGCCTTGTGAGCAGCCTGCTTTGTCTCTCTCTGGTTTTGGTTCTTGTTTGTCAAGGTTTAGCATTTTAAGAAATACAGTAGTGTTATGTTGCAGCCCTCCAAAAAGAATATTTTGTGTTTTTAATCACACTTGTCTGTTCGTGTGCCATTAGCATAACAGTACTATTTTCCTTAGTCTAATGAAGTTCTTGGTTCAGGGTTAAGTGACTCTGTGATTCTTTACTAATGTCACATGATTCCACCATGCCGTCCACCACCAATCGTCATAGTTCACAGCCTTTAGATATATCTTTCAGATACACTGAGCTGCCTACGGCACATACTACGTGACACTGAACACCTCAGGGCTTTACTCCAATTCAATATTCCTTGCGACTATTCGCAAGGATTCAGTATTCCTTAGCAGCTCAGTATATTTCTCTGCTTACTTTTCATGGAAGATGCTCAGATACCATGGTGATGGGCAAACTTTATAAAAACATACTCAGATAGCTAACTAGCGGGTGACTCACTCCTCTATGGCAGTTCAATACTGTTCTTGAGCAAACAAGTCAGTCCTCTGCTGCCTTTCAATACTCTGTGAAACTGAACCAGTAAATTCTCCACCACAGCTCAGACCTACACTGCGCCTCAGACCTCCATGCACCCAAGCAGCCTCACACTCCATACGACTGCCCATCTCAGTATTCTGTTCACATAATCAGCCAAATACTCCATGCCAACACAGTCTGCCAAACACAGGGCTACTCACAACACATCGGGAGCCAGATGCTCAGTAACAGACAGGGGTAATTTTTCATCAGGAAGAAACTAGGCCCAATAAAGTGGGTTTCAATTCCTAGCAAGAGATGTTTTGCCCGGTACTTCCTTCCCTATTCTTTGCTTTGGGATATTCCAAGTTCTTCCTGAAACATGAAAAAATCATAGAGATGCCAACAAGAAAAATGACCCATCTACATCTCGGTGACAGGAACCCTTTTTCCCCAAGTAGAAGAGACGGTTGCTTGGCAAAGACCCCAGACGTCATTCTGAATGTAGAGTCGCTAATGAGAAAAGCCGTTTGGACCAGAGAAATGCCAAACTACCTCGAGATAAACTGTCAGCTTGGGGAAAATGTAGATGTTAAAAAAAAATAAAGAAAATGTTCCACCAATTTAGTGTTAGTGAGAGCAGTTAGATTGACAGCCCTGGACAGAGGACACAGACATCAGCTGTGTAAGCTTCCCTACACTGCTCGGCAAATGTGTCTCAACCCTCTGCAAGAGGAACTTTGTGTAGATATTCATTGTTCATGGACGTTCAGTCCTTGGCCTCCCTACCAAGACAGACAGCCAGGGGGTAATCATGGTGTCTTTAGTGATGATGTCAAGTATCCAGTAGGAACTGGATGGAGACAACCGACTCATTTCACACAGGCCTCCGAACAGCCATCGTATGGTGACATGCACAAGTCTCCTGTTTGTACTGACAAAAAACCCTTCACGATTCAGGCCCCACCCTGTCTACTCGATACTGCATCTTACTGAGGCATTGACAGCTACTGCTGCTGTGCCAGTGACTTCAGCCTTCATCATCTGCCAGTCCATTTCTCCCTCCAACCCCACTGTGTGATCTCATCCATGCCACTCCTTAATGGGGAAACACTCTGCAAAGCCACTGCCTTACCCTCTTTTAAATTCCTCCTCCACACTAATCAGCACCATGAGAATTCATCAAGACCATACTCAAAGAACAGTTATCTGGTTCGCTGTCAAACTGGGGGATGTATCTAGTGGGGTCCCACAAGTGTCAATCCTGGGTCTGATACTATTCAATATTTTCATTAATGACTTGGATGATGGAGTGGAGAGCATGCTTATAAAATCTGCAGATAACACCAAGTTGATAGGGGTTGCAAGCACTTTGGAGGACAGGCTTAGAGTTCTAAATGACCCCGACAAATTGGAGGACTGGTCTGAAATCAACAGGATGAAATTTAATAAAGACAAGTGCAAAGTACTTCACTTAGGAAGGAAAATTCAAATGCACAACTACAGACCGGGGACTAACGGGCAAGGTAATAATACTGCTGAAAGAGGATCTGGGGGTTGCAGTGGATCACACATTGAACATGAGTCCATAATGTGGTGCAGTTGTGAAAAAGGCTCGTATCACTCTGGGGGTGTATTAACAGGCATGTCATAGGTAAGATACAGGAGGTAATTGTCCCACTCTATTCAGCATTGGTGAGGCCTCAGCTCCAGGACTGTGTCCAAATCTGGGTATCAGCCTTTAGGAAAGATGTGAACAAATTGGAGAGAGGCCAGAGGAGGGGAACAAAAATGATGAAAGTCTAGAAAACCTGATTTATAAGAAAGGTTTAAAAACTGGGCATGTTTAGCCTTGAGGACAAGACGACTGAGCTTGATAACAATCTTCAAATCTGTTCAGGGCTGTTATAAAGAGGACGGTGATCCATTGTTCTCCATGTCCATTGCAGGTAGGACAAGAAGTAATTGGTTTAATCTGCAGCAAGGAAGATTTAGGTTAGATATTAACAAAATCTTCCTAACTCTAAGGGGAGTGAAGCTCTGGAGTAGTCTTTCAGGGGAGATTGCTGAATCCCTATCACTGGAGGGTTTTAAGAACAGGTTGGACAAACACCTGTCAGGGATGGTCTAGGCTTACTTGGTCCTGCCTCAGTGTAGGGGGCTGGACTTGATGACTTCTTGAGGTCCCTACATTTCTATGATTCTATATCTACAACTACAACCAGCTGACGATGGCTAGCGAGGTGGTGAGCTGAAACTACTGTCCTATAATGTGTTCACCTTATTCCACTTCATTATTTTTTATCTCCTCTACCCATTGGACCAGATCCTAAGCTGGTGTGATTTGGCATAGCTTCAACTGAGGATCTGGTTTTGTCATAGCTTAGATTGTGAGACCTTTGGGGCAGAGACTGTCTTTACACTGTGTGTCTTTACAGCATCACAGTGGGGTCCTGATCCTTGATCGGTGCCCCAGGGCACTATTGCACTGCAAATAAAGAAGAAGAATGGAATAATGAGAATAAGTAGAACTGGTCGAGAATTTTCTGGCAAAATTATTTTTCAATGGAAAAATGCAATTTCCACAAAATTTCGCTGAAAATTTCCATTTTTCATCAGGAAAACCAAAACAAAATATTTTGTTTCTGGTCAGTGTGGCCTCAGTGGGTCACAACTGAGAAAGTCAAATTCAGGACAAACTGCTGAGAAATAGGGCAGATGCACCCCAAGACTGGTGGCTAATCCCATACAGGATAAACCAAACCAGTTACAAAAGTAAACTTCTGTTTCACCACACTGGCTAACAAGAAGTCATAAAAGCAGTTTCCTTAGGCATTCCAGTCCTTGTATTACCACCGAAAACACTGGATTTAAAGGTGAGTGGTTCTTTACAACCAGTCTCATCAAATAAAAGGTTCTTCTGATCCCAAAGGACCAGCCACACGCCCAGGTCAATATATAACTTAGATCTTACTCAAAAAAAAAAAATCACACTGATGCCAATCCTTTAGTATGTAAAATCTGAAGGTTTATTCATAAAAAGAAGGAAAGAAAGGTGAGAGTTAAAATTGGTTAAAGGAATCAAATACATACAGTAATTGCAAAGTTCTTGGTTCAGGCTTGTAGCAGTGAGGGAATAAACTGCTGGCTTGATAAGTCCCCGGTTGCTTCCAAATCATTGGAAGGACCTCAGTCGATTGGTTAAACTGCTCCTATTAGGTATTGTCCATAGTCCAGAGGTTTGGGCAGGAAAGATGCAAAATGAAGGTGTTTCTAGGGTCTTTTATATCTTCTGCCATGTGGAAAGAATCCGATTGTTCTTACTGTGGAAAAGTACAGAAACAAGATGGTGGTTGGAGTCACATGGACAAGTCACATGTCCCAGCATTTCGCCTAGTCACAGCAGGAAATTCTATTAAGTATAATAGGTGTCTCCCATGGTTCACTGTCAGTCAAGAGTTTCTTGATGAGCCACTAAATTTGAATAGTCCCTCCAAGAGGTGCTGGCTAACTACCTTGTGGGCTTTACCCCAGGCGCAAACATTTGAAATCCAGGTATAGAGCCAATTCTCATAACTTCAAATACAACTGTGATACATGCATACAGATAGTATAATCATAACCAGCAAATCATAACCTTCTCATAGACATCTTACACGCCACATTTTCTACAAGATGTTGCAAATATCTAACAGTGGTTGCAACAATGATCTAGATGGTCATCTTTTAATCAGATAACGTCACAGTCAGTTCAACTGAAATCAAAATATTTTGATTTGTTGAACTGACTTGAAATGTTTACTTTTGAGTCTGTTCAACTTTAAGCTGCATTTCCCTGGGGCACCACATTGCACCAGTGAAGGTCTAGTCTGGGCTGCTGATGCTTCCTGTGATGATTTGAGGGGAGGAGGTTAGGGAGTTGGTCCATGTACAACATGGATTCTAGCTCAGTTTATGAACTCACTGTATCATTGAAAGCCATCAGTGGATACGGACTCAGGCTCGGAGCACTGGAGGACAATGGGCTGGCTGAAACCTAAGGGAACCAGTTCAACCAAGTAGGTCGGAATGGAGTGGGATTGGAGCTGTGGAATTTCCCAGGAAGAGAAGAGGGAACTTTGTGACTGCAGGACCAGAGGAGGCTGGAGGAAGCAGACTGTAAAGATGAGACAATGACTGAGTCAAAAGAGAAGCATGACCTAGAGGACTGGAGTCCTGGAGAAGGTTCATGGAACCCCAAAAGGATACCAACCCAAATCCCCCAAAATACTCAAAGTGGTTAGGAAACTGAGGCAGGGATTCACATGAAGGTATTTCTTATTTTGCCTTGTGTGACAGGGTCCACTCACCGCGAGTGGTGCCTCCTCCTGGTCATCCTGGGGATTACTTCTGCTAGGTGTTGCACTGTCGTCTAGGGGTGTCTTCACCAGTCCTGTCTTGCCCTGTGGCCCCTCTTGCTCCAGGAACTGCAGCCTCCTCTTCGGGACTTGGCCCTCTGGCCACGTCACTCCATGGTTTCCCCTTCTGGGGGTATGCAACAAAGTCTTTCCTGGACAAACCATCCCAGGCAGTCCACTGTCCTCTGCCTGGTCTGTGCCACATCCCAGTGGCTGGTAGGGGAACCTAGGCCCACCCTTTACTCTGGGTTCCAGCTCAGGGGCCCTCCAGTGAGCAAGCCAAGACCTGCACTGTCCCACCTTGCTGCTTCCCCCTGAGCCTTTTCCTACCTTCCTGTCTTTCCCCGCTCTGGGTTCGCCAGCCTCCCAACTCCCTCCTCTCAGGAAGTAACTACGGACTATCCTCCAGGCCCTAACACACCTCCCTTCTCCCAGGGAGTGACTACAGACTGCTTCCCTGCATCCTCTTTCTGTTGCCAGCTTCCTGGCTTCATACAGACCCCTTCTCTTCCTGTCCAGTTGAGCCTACTCTCAATCAATTCCCTTTTCCCTGGCTCCTCCTCCAGATGCAGCCTATGGAGTTAATTGGCCCACCTGGCCATCTTAACCCCTTCCAGTCCTCTGTGGGGGTACACACCCCATCACACCTTGTCAAGGTTCCTTCCCCACTCTGAACTCTAGGGTACAGATGTGGGGACCTGCATGAAAACCTCCTAAGCTTACTTTTACCAGCTTAGGTTAAAACTTCCCCAAAGTACAAATTAATTTTACCCTTTGCCCTTGGATTTCACTGCCACTACCAAACTTTATCTGGGTTTACTGGGAAACCCAGTTTGGACACATCTTTCCCCCCCCCAAATCCTCCCAACCCTTGCACCCCACTTCCTGGGGAAGGTTTGGTAAAAATCCTCACCAATTTGCATAGGTGACCACAGACCCAAACCCTTGGATCTGAGAACAATGAAAAAGCATTCAGTTTTCTTACAAGAAGACTTTTAATAGAAGTAAAAGGAATCACCTCTGTAAAATCAGGATGGTAGATACCTTACAGGGTAATTAGATTCAAAACATAGAGAATCCCTCTAGGCAAAACCTTAAGTTACAAAAAAGACACACAGACAGGAATAGTCATTCTGTTCAGCACAACTCTTTTCTTAGCCATTTAAAGAAATCATAATCTAACACATACCTAGCTAGATTACTTACTAAAAGTTCTAAGACTCCATTCCTGTTCTATCCCCAGCAAAAGCAGCATACAGACAGACACAGACCCTTTGTTTTTCTCCCTCCTCCCAGCTTTTGAAAGTATCTTGTCTCCTCATTGGTCATTTTGGTCAGATGCCAGTGAGGTTACCTTTAGCTTCTTAACCCTTTACAGGTGAGAGGATTTTTCCTCTGGCCAGGAGGGATTTTAAAGGGGTTTACCCTTCCCTTTATATTTATGACACACGTAGATCATTATATTTCAGTTGTGCTTTCTAAAGTAAAGTCTGTGTCTATTTGCTTCCATTACCTGGTGTCCCCAAAGGGGTAAACTATAAGCCAGGGGGTACACAGGATTGTAATTTTGGGAAGGGTATGTTTAAGCTATAGAGGAGCCTGGGAGAGCCAGCACTAGTCTCAAGGTCCAGGCAGTTGGACTGGAGGTCCCAACTCTCAGAAGAGGGTACTAGATGGAGGATGTTTCAGGTCAATGAAACAGATATGAAATGTTCTGCCATTTCCAAACTGAAAAATGTCAGAACTCTGTTCTGCCAAAAGTGCAGCTATTTCAACTTTTTGTCCCGGTTTGGGATGGAAGCTGTTGTCAGGCTGAGTTTACTTGTTTTTGCAGTGAGAAAAGGTCTGTCTCCTGTACAGCAAGCCCTGTCAAGAGAGACCAAGTGGCACTGTAGCAGAGGGATGGAGTCTGCTGTGTGGGGAATGGGGTTAGACTAGATGACCGGCAACTACCCTGCCCAGCGCTAAGGGTCAGATCAACAGGCATTGCACTCAGGTCTTGAAGGTCCACAGGGCTCTTCAGCACTAGTAAGTTCCAGCCTGCCACCCGGTGACCAGCCACCTGTTGTCAGAATAGGATCAGAACTCTGAAGAGGATCCCAGCCCTGACTCCGAATGGCAGAATGCTGCGGGTCCTGATTGGTTCACGGCTTCTATATAAACTCAGCACAGGAAGAGGAACTTGTCCATGCAACTGGGTTCTTCCTGATTTGGGCTGCTTTGCCTGTGATACCTGCTCCTATTGTCTGCTGCTGATCTCCTGGTAACTTGGCATGGTTGGAGACCAGGGGCTCCTGGCTCAGCATCCAAACCTGAAGAGGCTCAGATGGGGATGGCTACCCAGGCAAAAACCTTCCATTTAAGTTACATCTGAACTCTCCTCAAAATACCAAGACTGTGCTGATCTTTTTGAAAAGAAGAATGTGGAAATTCTGTCTCTGCACTGAGACTATGACTGCCAAATGGAGCTGCAGCTAGGAGCAAAAATACCCTTAGGACGAATTTATACCATGTCAGAACTTGAGCTAACAGAGGTCTGAGAGTACTTCCAGGAGAACTTAGCCCAAGGGTTTAGCTGCAAATCAAACTTACTGGCTGGCACAGCAGTACTTTTTGTCAAGAAGAAAGACAACAGTCTTTGACTCTGTGTTGATTACCTTGCATTAAATCAGATAACTATCAGGAATTATCACCTGCTACCCCATAAGAACATAATAATGGCCATACTGGGTCAGACCAAAAGTCAATCTAGCTCAGTATCCTGTCTTCCGACAGTGGCCAATGCCCTGGAGGGAATGAACAGAACAGGTAATCATCAAGTGATCCATTCCCTGTTGCCCATTCCCAGCTTCTGGTAAACAGAGTCTAGGGACACCATTCCTGCCTGTCCTGTCTAATAGCCATTGATGGACCTGTCCTGCATGAATTTATCTAGTTCTTTTTTGAACCCTGTTATAGTCTTGGCCTTCACAACATCCTCTGGCAAGGAGTTCCACAGGTTGACTGCGTTGTGTGAAAAAATACTTGCTTTTGTTTGTTTTAAACCTACTGTCTATTAATTTCATTTGATGACTCCTAGTTCTTGTGTTAGGAGGAGGAGTAAATAACACTTCTTATTTACTTTCTCCATGCCAGTCATGATTTTATAGACCTCTATCATATCCCTCCTTAGTTATCTCTTTTCCAAGCTGAAAAGTCCCAGTTTTATTAATCTCTCCTCATATGGCAGCCGTTCCATACCCCTAATAATTTTTGTTGCCCTTTTCTGTACCTTTTTCAATTCCAATATAGCTTTTTTGAGATGTGGTAACCACATCTGAATGCAGTATTCAAGATGTCAGTGTACCATGGATTTATATAGAGGCAATATGATATTTTTGTCTTATTATCTATCCCTTTTTTAGTGATTCCCAACATCCCGTTTGCTTTTTTGACTGCCACTACACATTGAGTGGATGTTTTTAGAGAACCGTCCACAATGGCTCCATACTCCTGGGGGAATTCTGCACCAAAAATTTAAAAATTCTGCAACAAACAATTAAAAATTCTGTACACAATATTTTCAAATTCTGCAAAATTCTGCATATTTTATTTGTCAAAATAACACAATATAATCACACCAGTTTCAATTATTATTGGTCATTTATTTCAAAATACCTGTCAGCAAGTATGTGTGTAACAAAACAGACAACAAAAAAGATTCAGAAAATGTTTTTTGACAAATAGATTCCTTACTAGGCATACTTTAGAGAATATATGAGAACTACAATACAGAACTGTATTTCCTGCATCCCTCAGAAGCAGTACAAAGGCTTGGGGGAGTCAGGGGTAACAGAGGAGCTGAGGGAGAGGGAAATAATTGCATAGGCATCCCCTCTTCTGAAGAGACAGCCCAACTATGCATTAGCCATGTAGCCCATCACTTCCTGAATGCATCACCTCCAACTGGGGGGCTCGGTTCACAGCCCAGTTCTGGCATGAGGCCCTACGCGTCCTGGGAGTCAGCACGTGACTTTCCTTCACTTATCATCCCCAGTCCAATGGCCAAATGGAAAGAGCCAACCAAATTCCTGAACAGCATCTGCTGTGCTATATCAATCACCACCAGAATGAATGGTCTTCACTTCTCCCATATGCAGAATTTGCCTCCAACAACACAGATAATGCATCTCTGTGTAAAGCCCTTTTTTCACCAACTATGGGTACCACTCCCGATTCCTCCCGCAATTACATGTGTCCTCTCCCAACCCAGATGCCTCAGATTTGATACAGCAGCTTCATCGGCCCCCGGAAGATGGGAAGGGACACCTAGACAAAACAAGAAAAGAACATAAATGGCATATGGACCAGCATCAACAGCAAGGCCCCACCTACTCTGTGAGATAAAAGGTACAGCTCTTCATGGAGCGTATCCACACAGGCAGACCTGCTCATAAGCTGAAGTTTTCATTCCTTGGCGCTTTCAAGATCCTGCAGCCGATTAAACCAGTCGCCTTTGAACTACAACTATGCTGCTCTCTGAAGATAAACCTGGTGTTTCATGTATCACTTTTGAAACCCTACTCAGAAAACTCTGTCCGCCACAGGACCCAGCCACCCCCTTCCCTGGTAGAGGTACAGGGCCAGGAGGAATACATGGTTCATAAAATCTGGACTCTAAATGTAAACATGGCAGGATCGGATACCTTGTTGACTTGGAGGGGTATGGTCCTGAGGAGTGGCCCTGGGAACCTGCAGAAAATGTACATGCCCCTGCAGTTGTACAAACTTTCCCTGGGAACCACCCTAAAAAGCCTGGTCCCACATGGCCCTGAGGGTGCCCCTTGGGGAGGGGGTGATATCAGGGACCCTGGGTCTTGAAAATTGGTCTATAGGGCTCTTCAGCACTAGTAAGCTCTACCTGCCACCCAGTGACCTACTATCTGTTGTCAGAATAGGAGCGGGACACGGACAGAGGACCCAGATGACGTTAGCTAAGCTTACAGAAGCACTCTTCTGTCAGCATAGTTGTGTCCATGCTGGGGATTTTGCCAGCAGAACGATGCTGATTAGAGCTGCGTGATTTCCCCCCCACACTCCGAGCCAACTGAACTAAGCCAGCTCGACTGAGTTCGCAGTTTGAGTTAAAGCCTAAAGAGGATCTTGGGTTGAATTTGTACTGCTAATCGGAGTTAAAAGCTGAGTAGCCCTGTCTTCACTGCTCTTGGAATGCAAGTTAGCTAATGTGGGTTAAGAACAGTATCGACATACCCTACCTCAGTAGCACAGCATGAGGGGTGAGGGTACTTTCTGCTGGCCATGCTGTATAGTGCATAAGAAATAAAATTCTCACCCCTGAAGGTTAGTAAAAACTCCCTGGCATTTACCACCAGTGCAGGAATATCAACCCTGGTGTCCTGGCCAAATTCCAGTCACTCTCCCCGGTCAGAAATGGTCCTTAAAGTGTCAGTTGGATAGTATTTCCCCGTCCTTAGGTGTATTCTTGCACTGCTGAACAGCTGTCACATTCCCTTCCCCAGAGGTGGCTGCATTTCAGTGGCTGAAGTGATTTCAGTATGGATGAAATTTGGGATCCTTATGTAAGAAAAGGTGCTACCTAAATATCAGTCATTGATCTCCCTTTCCACATAAAATGCACCCACCACAGTAGTGTTGAGACAGCATATACGGAATGAAGATTAGCAGCATTGCTGTCCATAGATCTTCTATGTACAGTCCAGCCTTCCTTTGCTTTATGTTGGGGTCCTAAATGAGATCATTCTTAATGGTTGTCTTTTTCCAGGAGAGAAGCTGGATGGCCATTACAGAAGGTAGGGCTTGAACGAGCATGGCACTGTGGTCAGACATGGGTTAAATCTGATATGCAGTGTCAGGGAGTTCCACAGTCAACCGGTTCTTCGCAGAGTTTCACCCACAACATCCTTGTTGATCGTAGCTGTTGCAGTGGGGGCAGTAAAAAATACGTGGTCCCAGAGAAAGCCAGGCCTACCCCACTAAGGGCTTTAAACGTGAGGTGCAGACTCATGGTTCCAGAATTGGATGGGGGAACCAGCACAGAGTCAAAAGCAGCAGTGTGCAATGTTCTCATCAGACCTCCTGACCAGGAAGGCAGGCTGCTTCTGCTACAAACCTATCAAAGAGTCTGCATGAGCCTCAAAGTCAGGCCCAGGAGGTTACAGCGCAGATCACCCCGTCCTCCGTCCACATGGAGGAGCTGACAGGTTACTGTAGCCAAAAAGCTGTATGGTGGCCACGGAGAGGCTGTGAAGCCAGCCTGTGACTTTAAAGAAGGCAGGGTGGAAGATTCCTTCCTTCCCAGTGTGCTGCCCAGCTAAGCAGGCTGGGTGCTAGAGACAGTGGCTTGGGGCCAACATGTATATTTCCTGGCTATTAAAGAAGTGATTTAGTCTTCATGGAAGGCGCTGGATTGGCTGCCCCAGATACTGATGGTCATTAGCAGCAATGCAGCCTTCCCCCACTGTGCCCTTCTACAGGGCTTCCCACGCTGCTCAACAGTGACCCCCACTGGAGGGTTAGGAGATCGGCCAACGGGCCCATTCGGTTTTTGGCTTCTCTGCTCAGACTGCCCGCACAAGGGCCAGCTAGTGACACTAAGTAAGAGGGGCGGCTCTTGTGCTGTGGATGCCTGATCTCTAGCACACTCCTTTGTCTCACTCCGGAGGTGAGCCTGGCCTCCTGCAGCATGGCCCCTCCTCTGGCAAACCCTTTAGGACCCGTATGTGAAAATGATGCAGTGTTTCAGAGTCTCCTGGGTAAGTAAACCGACATGGCATATGGGTAATATTAATCTGCCTGTGTTAGCATTTGAAATACGGCACTGCGTGTTCACCATTTTATTAAATATTAACCAAGCTGAACGCTCCTGCAAGTCACCGGCAGAAATCTTTTCTTAAGAAATTATTCTTCCTTTTAAGTTCCATGTGAAATGGGGAAATTTGGAGTTGAGCAAGACATTTCTTTTTATGACAATACCATTACTGGCAGACCTCAAAGGTGGAATCAAGGGCATTATTAAATGTAATTTACTTTTTCTCATTACCGTTCAGAATTGGAGATAGTGTGGAGTGAAATGGGCATTCGCTGGTGGAATCGGCTAGTGTAAATCTGTCTCTCATCAATTGCGTCTGCCCTGGAGAAGTTTTCTAATGCACTGTCCCGAAATAAAAAGCATAAATACACCAGATAGCTTTGCAGCTGTGTTGTTTTGTCCTTTCTCTTTTAACCTACTCTCTTTGCACCCCTGCTCTCTGCCTTACCGGAGGACTCCAGTTTTCAAAGATCATATGTAAATACCTGTGATAAAAAATCAAAATGGATTCTATTAATAAATAAGATGCATTTGTTTATTTGTATTATGCTTGCGCCAAGGGGTGACAATCAGGAGCCGTGCTCCATGGTGGTGGGCACTATGTAAACATACCATAAAAGAGAGGCCTTGCCCTAAGAAATTTCTCCAAATTGCCAGGTCATATCTATCCTGGGAAACCATTATAAGGACTGTCAAGTATCAGGGGGTAGCCATGTTAGTCTGTATCCACACAAACAACAAGGAGTCCAGTGGCACCTTAAAGACTGACAGCTTTATTTGGGAATAAGAGTTCGTGGGTAAAAAAACACTTCTTCAGATGCAACTGAAGAACCCAAATAAATCTGTTAGTCTTTAAGGTGCCACCGGACTCCTTGTTGTTATAAGGACTGCCACATTCGGCACCAGATGCATTTAAGTGGTGGTGGAAGTGGTTTCTGTTAACGTGGCTGCCACCACGCTCATTAAAATTAAAATGTCCATTTTAAGCCTGTTTTCACACATTTAGGTTGAAATGTTCCTTGTTTGGTCTCTGCTCGAAGAGGATTTTGTTGTTGTTGAAATAAAACATACCAACCACAAACCTACACGACTAATTAATCAAAGACACAGCTAGAGGCATGTAGGATGAAGCTCAGGGCAAACAACCCCAGCACTGCTAGTAGAGAGGACCGGGTGCAGCATGAACTAATCCTCTGCCTAGGAGTGTACACAGACTGCACTTAAATTCTGTGCATGGGAACCTACAGATACAATGTAGTAGAGAATATAAGAGTGTGTAACCTTGAAATGTCTTGAAGTTAAAACCCCAATAATCTCAATTCTATGCTGCACATCACATGGAAGCAATGCTGGTAAATTTTTCTTTGAGTTTCAGCGGGACTCGTGCGCCTAACTTATTTAGATGCTTCTGAAAATCCCACCCCAAGTGCTATTTATCCTGAGTGAGCTTTCTTTCTTACTTTACCCAACCACCAGGTTTCTAGGACTCCTGTCTCTGAGCTATAATGAGTCACTTGTCACCTGCTAGTGGAAAGAGCCCTGAGTGGGATGAGACAAACTGATAAATGAATTACTGGGGAAAAAGTGACACAATCAGAACCTGCTTCCTTCTGCCCTGTAGCATGTGGGACAAGAAACTCTTGATGCTTTTCAGAAGCTCCCTCAAAAAAACCTACCTATTAAAGGAAGAGTCTCATTGAAAGAATCCAGATTCTCTGCACTGTGCAATGCGGGCATCTTAAGCAAAAGTATTATCAGACCCTTATTTAGTTTGCAAAGCTGAAGCAGGGCGTCATGGCTCAAGCCAAGCATCTAGCACTGGACCAGTTAAAGGACTAACGGGTCATGGTGCACTGCTAGGGGCATGGAAGAGAAAGAGGCTGGTCTTTGATTGAGACACTGGACTAGGATTCCATGAGTCTGAATTCAGTTCCTGGATCTGCCACAGACTTCCTGTGTGACCTTGGGCAAGTCACTTGATCTGACTGTGCCTCGGTTCCCTGCCTCTAAAATGAGGATAATAATGCTTCCGGTCTTGTCTAATCTGCAGTGTGGGGCATGGGTCAGTTGCTGGTTTGAACTAGAGTAAATGGTGGATTCTCTGTAATCTGAAGTCTTTAACTCACGATTTGAGGACTTCAGTAACTCAGCCGGAGGTTAGGGGTCTATTACAGGAGTGGGTGGGTAGGGTTCTGTGGCCTGCAATGTGCAGGAGGTCAGACTAGATGATCCTGATGGTCCCCTCTGACCTCAAAGTCTAAGTCTATGAGTCTGTTTAGATTGTAAGATCTACAGGGCAGGGGTTGTCTTTTACTGTATATTTGTGCAGTGCTCTAACCAGCAGGTGACAGTGTCAGTCTCATGCCCCTGCTTTTCTCACTCTCTCTGTGTCTTAAGGAGTCATCTGGGCCGGAGAGCAAGCGTGAGCATCCCTCCAGACTCTGGCGGTTATAGCCCTCACTCAGGGTGTGGGAGGCCCCTGGTCCAATGACTCTTAATTATTTATTCACAGTGCAACAGCTGCAACAGGTGAGATGCAGGGAGCTTCACATCGGAATACCCCATAGCTCAGTAACTAGGGCACTCACTGAGGAGACGCAGAACCCAGTTCAAATCCCTTTGGGTGCAGGGGGGATTTCACATCCCAGGTGAGCACCCTAACCCCTAGGCTAAATGTTACGAGAGGTCCACCTCCTGCCCCCAGGGTTGTTTTGTGTGACGCTCACCCGAGGGGCCTGATCCGGTAGATGGCCTCTGAGCAGGCCTACGGCTTGGGCCCCACACATGACTCAGGTACCTGTCTTTCCCTAGTTTGTCCATCACTGCAGGGCTTAGGTCAGAGATAGGCAGCTGGACACCTAGAGGGAGGCTGCAGTGTACAGACCCAGAGGCTAAACCCTAAGCACCCAGGGAACTTTTACAGTAAAAACTCAGGCACTAAGTGAGTTTTGGTGCCTGCAAGGTTTGCCCGGGGTTGGGGGTGGTGTTGTGCATCACCGTGGTGCTAAAACCTAGGTGCTTAAAAGAGGGATTTAGCACCTACCTTCTTTTGTGCATTCAGGCCTAAATGGGCATAGAAATGGAACTGTCCTTACAAGTGATCTCTCCAGCTGAGGCAGGAAATATTGTCAGAGGACAGGCTGGGGAGGAACCTTTTGCAGTGCTGCTGCCCATGCTAATCCTACCCTGTGGATAAAGAGAGAAGTTTCTCATGGAGGGACGTCAATCCCATACCTCTCATAAGAATTAATTTCCCTTATCGTCTTTGAAAGGAATGAACCTGCGGTGCATAAAATCATCAGCCGCTATATGAAGTGTGTCGATTCGTCAAATGAATATTTAACCCTCTCGTTGCACAGAAGCTTGCGTAGAGAAGCTGGAGGTGTGACAGCTTCACTCATCTGGACTCCATTAATGTACTTTCTCGGGTTGGATTTTCAGTCTGGAGATGGAAAGAGCAGTGTTGATATTTTCGGTAGCAGAGCTTCTCCCATTGGTGTCCCTGAGGATTGGGTTACATCTCTCAGCATCGCTTGACACCATGTGCCCCTTTATAGATTTTAGGACCTGAAGGGACCATAATAATCATCTAGTCTGACCTCCTTCATAACGCAGGGCAGAGAATGTCTCCCAGGGATTCCTGTATTAAGCCCAACAATTTGTGGTGGAACGAGAGCATGCATGTCTTTTAGAAAGATGTCCAGTCTCTATTTCAAACCTTGAATGATGGAGGATCCACCATATCCCTTGGTAATATCTCCCACTGGCTAATTACCCTCTGTTAAAAATTTGCATCTCATTTTCAGTGTGAACTTTGTTGCCTTCAACTTCCAGCCAACACGATCTTGTTATTTCTTTGTCGGCAGGATTAAGCAGTCCTCTGGTATCAGATATCTTCTCCCTGTGCAGGTACTTATAAACTGTTCTAAAGTCTCCTCCTTCAGTGAGGAATCTCAGGAAGAAATATGGGTGGATCCTGTCATTCCTCTTGTTCACTGTGCATGTACTGCTCCCTGGAGGGTTGCGAGGAGTTCTGGGGCCAGCCGTGCGGTTTACAACCTCTACAGAACAGGTCCTCAGCTGGTGAAAAGCAGCATGGCTCTGTGGAAGCCCATGGAACTTGTGCCAATTTACACCAGCCGAGGAGCTGGTCTGGGGACTGCAGTGTCACCAGTGTGCAGATTGACCAATCAAGGAAGACTATTTTTCTTTCATACAGTGAGCCCATGTAATAAACAGGCTCCCCTTTAGTAGGGAACTTTTAGAAAGCAGCTAATATGCAGGGAAAATACGTCACCTGCCTGATGTACGTCTTTCTCCCTGTGTTGCTGTAACTCGAAGGCTGGGAAATTACAGTGCTCACAGGCTGGTCAGTAGGAATATAAAGATCAAAAGGAGAAAATTCTGCAGTCCTTTTCCACCCCTCCCACCCTGAATTCACTGCTGCTTTGCAGATAATGAAGAGTTCCAATTACCCTGGTAGGCAGCATACCTTGTACAAGAAGAGGAAGCGTGACATTGGTTCAGAGTGAAGCAGCCTATTTGCTTAGCGATCAGCTCATTAAAGCTGAATCAAATGAGCGGCTTCCTTCAAATGGCTTGGAATCAGGTAGGAATGTAATTGAACAAGAGCAATGATGTACTTATTGATCCCTCAAGGTCTTGAGTTTTCCTTGAAGACAAAGAAAGTAATGACCGGCTCAGAACAATAATGCCTATGCATTATGCAAACTGGGGCGCTTCCGCTTATGCAGTACAAGCTAAAGGTGACCGATTTCTGCTCTGTAAGTGCAAGCCACAGTTTCAAACCTCTCTGCTTATACGCCCCCCATTAGTATTATTATTTATTTGTGTCGCGGTAGCATCTAGAGACCCCCATCAGGGATCCAGGCCATATAGGCACAATGCACACATAGGAAAAAGACAGTCCCTGGTCCAAAGAGCTCCCAGTCGAAGTGTATGATGAGACACGAGGTGGAGACAACAAGCAGACGGTGTGGGGGAAGCACAAGGTAAGAGTGAGACAAATAAGCTTTGTGTAATGGGTAGCTATTGCAGTACTCCAGCTGCCTAGTCACTGTTCAAAGTTATGCAGACCTCACTACAGTATCTGCTTTGAAGCTATTCCACCTGAAAAACAAAAGCTGATTCCAGGGGCTTTGCAGCATTGCCTTTGAATGATAGTTTAATCAGTACAGTAACCACCATAAATATTAACAACGCTTTGTGTTTATTTAGCACCTTCCAGCTAAAGATGCTAATGGACTTTCTGAACATTAAAGTGCCACAGCCATAATCCTCGGTGACAAATGTCGTTGTGGAAGGAGGACCATTGCTTTTTATCCTCTGCTTGCCACATCCTAACTGGTTGCTGTGACTATAATTTTGTGTCACAGAGGATTAGGGCATCAGGTGAGGAACAGGTGGCGTGAGAAGATGAGTGCCCAAGAAACCCAGATCCTTTACAGAGATGGAAAAGACATATTGGTTCATAGATTTTAAGGTCAGAAAAAAAACCCATCATGATCATCTAGTCTGACCTCTTGCATAACAGCCTCTTGCATAATCCTTCACCCCCTTTTCTCTATCTCTCTCTGTCTCTGATTTACTGCTACCTACCACCATAGCATTTGAGCACCTTCCTGATCAAATCAACAGCAGCAATGAAATCCTGAGTGGGCTTCATGGACATCTCTTGCCAATGCAGTATACTTTCAAGTGCTTTGTCCAGCCTAACCTGAAGTGTCTCAGGTGAAGTGGTTTCCAGTAGTTCCTCTGAGAAACACTTTCTGCCATTTCCCACCATGGCCCTCAGGGGTGACCCAGTCTAATACAGATTCGGTAATGAAGGGCCAAAATCCATTTAATGTGTATGTAAAATCTTAACCACAGCCTCTGTTAAGAACTTTTCACATAGGCCCGAATTCCACAACTTGGTCTGGGACCTGGGAACTAGCTAACAATGAACAATACTAGCTAAGAAAAACTGAATAAACAGGAGACAGCCTTGCTTCGTTACTAGATAAATGGAGTCAGCAGAACTCCAGATGGGGAGTGGTAATTGGTGTCCTTATCATAAGTTACAGACACACAAAGCACTGAGAAGGGCCTCAGAATCCACTCCCCGATTCAGGAAGGAGATCGCGAACACCCTCCCCAAATACCAGCCTAGAGTTCAGGGAGAGGCCCAACATGTCAGTATGAGATATGACATCCTCCCCCTTCACAGATTTATCCCCCTTCATAGATGCCAATGCTAGCTCTCAGAAATACAATGGTGTACCCTAAAAACAATTTCTATTGCTATGTACTTTTCAATGTCTTTGGCTTTAATCCCCAGGAACGTACCTGTTGGACAACCAAAAGAGTTACCTCACTCCTATGGACCCCAAATCAGGATTCAACATGGACATTTTAATACGAATAGTTTGAGGGAAAACACCTGTGTTTTAGCAGTATGTTAACCTGAACCATGGGCAGAGCCATTATGTAATCTTTAGACTATTGGCTTATTGTGCTGACCTTGTCTTGCTGCCAGAACCTTTCCAGGGGCTCGGGACCTCCCACCCCGTCGCTTCCCTCTGCCCATGAGCACCCGATATCATTTATTGTAATCAATTGTTCTGCAGTGTCTCTGAGCCTAATAAGCCAAGTGACACTCCGCCAGCGCTGTGCGTAATAAACCCTCGTGCTTGACTCTACACGGTGTCCATTTCTGTTCCTTCAGCTAACAATAGCCGTCAACCTGTAAACATTATAGAAATAAGATAAGAGTCTGAGTTTATTCATGGAGTGGAACCCAGCCCTAAATTTGTAGGGACATCAGCAGATTTCTGGCACTGGCCACTGCCAGAAGACAGGATACTGGGCTAGATGGACCTTTGGCCTGTCTCAGTGTGGCTGTTCTGATGTAGCTCAGCAGGTGTAAATCAGTCAGCCACAAGACGTTGGTTCAGCCAGCTAGTTGTTCTATTGATGTGTGGTTGCAAATCCCATCACCAGTGACCGGGCTCCAATGGAGGAATCATGGGGTGGAATTCTGTATCCTGGGTTAGGCAGGAGGTTGGACTACATGAGCACAGCGACCCCTTCTGGCCATAAAATGTATGAACCGTGAGCCATGGCGATTAAGTAGATTCTCACCAATGCTCTCCTGAGAACCACCCCCTCACAAACCAATTGGGACAAGTCTACTAAGCAGTTGCTTGCGCTTATATCCCTTTCAGAAGGTTAACTAAAGCTCTCTGGTGACAGCCCACACATAGCAGCTTGATGTGGTAACGCTTCCCTAGTTAAAAATAAATTATCTTCAGGCAACTGAAACAATCTCCAGGCAGCTTTTCCAGCAGTAGTTAGGGCGTTGAGTTTTTTTCAAACAGTGCCTGATATTGACATTTCAATTTATGCTAATTTATACCATTTGCAAAGCCCAAATAAATTACTCAGGAGGGACTGAAGAAAGGGTGAGAGTGAAGAAATTAAAATGATCAAGTTGATGTCTGCGCTAAGATAGCACTTGTGACACAATGTATTTGCAATCACTCTAGCATGCATCAAATCTGTATGATGCTTAATTAGTTTTCCAACAAGTGGTCTGAATTCCAACAAGTGGTATGAAAATTTCTGGACCTTTGTTTACCACCAACCAGCCTCCTTGTGTCCTCACAATAAATAATCATAGAACTGGGACCATCTGGAAACCCGAAAGAAGGATATTTTTCAAGTCTTGATAAACAAGATCTTTTGATCAACCAAGAAGGTACCACAAGTTTCTGTCTTCTCCCTCTTATTTCACATAGAAAGCGTTTTTCAAGGTGTTTTCAGATTGGCAGTTCGCTCCATTGACTCTTCTTTTCTATAATGTTAAAAACACACTCTCTTAAAGGGACTGGATGGTTTAAGGAATTGGTAATGGCATAGAGATGTAATGCTAATCTGGCCCAGGCTGACCAAAGTCTTTTCATTGACTTCAATAGCCTTTGAATTGAGCTCATATTGACAAAAAGCCATTACAATCTACTTAATTGTTTATAAGTGAAATTCACCCTGGACTAGGCCCTGTGCACCACTTAAGCACTGAATCTAGAGCTGAAGTGAGATGTAAGTGGCACATAAGACTGGTGACAAGTATTAGGGGGTTGCCCTGTTAGTCTGTATCCACAAAAACAACAAGGAGTCTGGTGGCACCTTAAAGACTGACAGATTTATTTGAGCATAAGCTTTCATGGGTAAAAATCCCACTTCTCCAGATGCATGGAGTGAAAGTTACAGATGCAGACATAAATATACTGACACAAGCAGAGAAGGGAGTTACCTCACAAGTGGAGAACCAATGCTGACAGGGCCAATTCGATCAGGGTGGATGTAGTCCACTCCCAACAATAGATGAGGAGGTGTCAATTCCAGGAGAGGCAAAGCTGCTTTTGTAATGAGCCAGCCACTCCCATTCCCTATTCAAGCCCAAATTAATGGTGTTAAATTTATTCAAGTATAGCTACTTTCAAATCTGTTATAGAATGTCCAGGAAGATTTGAACAAAAAAACTTCAGAAACAGACTTCAAAGAGAAACAGCAGAACTAAAATTCATTTGCAAATTTAACATCATTAATTTGGGCTTGAATAGGGAATGGGAGTGGCTGGCTCATTACAAAAGCAGCTTTGCCTCTCCTGGAATTGACACCTCCTCATCTAGTGTTGGGAGTGGACTACATCCACCCTGATCGAATTGGCCCTGTCAGCACTGGTTCTCCACTTGTGAGGTAACTCCCTTCTCTTCATGTGTCAGTATATTTATGTCTGCATCTGTAACTTTCAGTCCATGCATCTGAAGAAGTGAGGTTTCTACCCACGAAAGCTTATGCTCAAATAAATCTGTTAGTCTTTAGGGGGCCATAAGACTGGTGCTAACCCAATGTGAAATAACTGGTTTAACCCAATTCTTAGCAGACAGTTGTTTACATTGTACAAATCACCACCGTCCTCGGCTCCCTTTGTGGCAAGGCTCAGAAGAGAGGCCAAAAACTGAGCATGGAGACTAATATACTCTAGTTCAATCAGAAGTCACAGGCTTGAGGCAGGAAATCCTGGGGGAAATTCTCTGGCTTCTATTAAGCAAAAGGGTCTGATTACATGAAAATAATGGTCCCTTCTGGCCTTATAAATCTATGACTCTCTGAACTCCCTGCTCACTGCTACAGGTGGCTGGCCCAGTTGAGCCATGTTTCTGAGGCAAGATGGGGGAAGATTGTGTAAGTCACATTAGGAAAGGCAGGTCAGTGTCCCCCTCTCGGGCCGGGTCTACCTCAGAGGTTTTTGAATCAGTTGCAGCTTCCAACTTATAGACTTAGGCCTGAATGCACAAAAGGAATCAGCCAGCATCAAAGCACCTAACTTTTAATCACCTGGCAAATCCCCGTGATTCACAAAATCTGAGTTTGGCGCCTAAGCCCCTATAGAATATGTGGGGAGAGATGGGCACCTGATTATTTGGTTATTTACCAAAGCCTGCTAGGCGGGGAGCTACCTAAGCTAGTCAATGGGAGATGCTAATGATTGGGGTGTGTCCCAAGCCCCAGCTCTGTCTTTGATATAAGACCTAAGGAGTTGCCTATCTCTGCCTGGGATTCTCAGCTACAAACCCTCTCTTGGTGATAGGCACCTACGCTGTCATCAGAAAACCAGATGGGGAGGCAGAGAGGAGGATTTATTTCTTCACTTTTAGCTCAGTGGTTAGGGTGCTTACCTGGGATGTAGGAAACCCACAATCACTTCCCTCTGCTCCCACCACTCCTTAATTATTTATCCAGAGTGCAACAGGAGAGGCTGAGGGATCCCCATCAGAATATCCTATAAATCAGTGGTTAGAGCACTCTTATGAGAGGGGCCAGAGCCTAGTTCAGATTCCTTCTCCCTCCCTGCTAGGGCCAGGACTTAAACTGGGGGATCTCCCACCTCATAGGTGAGTACCCTCACCACTTGGCTACAAGTTATGAGGACAGGCCTCCGCTCCTACCCCAGAGCACACCTACCAGATCAGGTCCTGCATGCGACTTAGGCAGAAGTAGCCTGTCTTCCCTGGGTTTTGACTTGGTCTGGGGTTTAGGCAGGAGACAGGTTCCTGGGTAGGTATGGGGAGGCAGCAATGTGCATGCTCAGAGGCAGAAACATAGGCAGTTAGGGAGCTTTACAGCAAAATTTTAGGTGCCAAGCAAGCTAAGGTGCCAACAGGATTTAGCAGGAGATTTGTGCATTGCAGTGGCCATGAAACTAAGACTTAGGTGCCCAAAAGAGGGACTTAGGCACCTAACTCCTTTTGTGCATTTAGCCCCTCGTCCTTCACCTGAAGAAGTTGAGGTTCACATGCTTTTAATTCTGAAGGTCCTGGATTCAACCCTTTCCGATGACACAAATGGAGCTGACTATCCCTGCACACTTCTGCCTGCTCAGTAGATACACAGGAGGCTACAATTCTCCAGACCAGCCAAGCCAACACTGTTCAACAGCCGTAATTTTGGTCTTGGGTACATTAATGTAAAAAGTGATTAACTTGCCTGCCAGATGCACCCTTCTCACCATGGCTGGAAACCTCCTTTTTAAAAAGCCTTTGTCCTTTAAAGAAGAGCCCTTATCAAAGACGACACAGTCACATAAGTTGCCCATAGGTGAAAACACAGTGCTGTGTGAATGAAATATTTGTGTATCCCTTTGTATTCACAAAGTTTTACGATGCTCAAGTGCATCAATTCAATAGGCTGGTTCAGTCAGTGGTGTAGAGTGAAAGACAATGCCCTAAGAAAGCCTTGATACCTTACTGAAGGATTTCATATAGATATTATTTTTCAGCAAAATTACACCGCCGGTGGACTACAAAATGTAAAGGTATATGGAAACAGAAAATTACACTAATTAATGGTTCACGTTTGGCTTAAACCTAATTAGCGAAGTCAGAATTATTATTATTTAGTCATCTGCTTGATATCAGCGAGAGTTTTGCCTGAGTAAGAAAGACATCCGTTGAGTGCAATGAGTCCTGAGTGAGGATTTGGCCCATTATTGTTATTTATTGTGTCTTCAGTACCATGCATGTAAATAGTGCTATACTGAGTGGATCCGGGCCAGACAATCTGTAGTGCAATGTATTCTTCCCTAGGCGTCTGACTGATCAAGGAGAAAGCACAATGCCCAGATGTGCAGTTGTAGGGGTGAGCGTTCAAACAGGGGCTTGGCAAGTTCTCTGCACATCAGATTTCCAGAGCACATTGTTATTATTCATTTGTATTGCTGTAGAACCTAGGAGCCGTAGACCTGAACAGGGCCCCACTGTGCTAGGCGCTGTATAAACACAGAACAAAAGGATGGTCCCTGCCCCAAAGAGCTTACAATCTAAGCAGTGTTAGCATGGGGTTTTGACCTTCTCCTTCCATGATTTTGATGGCTGCTGCACCTGCTGGACTTCACAGGCAGTGGGGTGAGGTAATACAGTAGCTGGCTCTCTTTTCTCCCCATTGCCCCGGCATAGGGTTAAGTGGTGCTGCACCTTTTCTGGATGTGGCAGAGGCCATAGGTCCTGACACAGTCATTCAGATTCATGTCACTATCTGCAAGAATGAGGCTGTCGGCCCTAGTGTTCAGGCCAAATTCCTGTTTGCTGATTCCCTCTGCTACCTAAATCCTGGCTGATGTATTCGTCACTCTGCTCCACTGGTGCTGATCGTACGGAAGGTGAAAACACTCAGTACCATACGAGCGTAGCCGCCTTTGGAATGGCTTCTGAGCTCGCTCGCTCTGATATTAATCAGGAGTAACTCCCCTGAAGTTAAGGAGTCAGGTCCTCATCTGCTGTAAAATCAGCATGGTGCCCAGTACCCAGTGAAATCACTAAGAACTGGGCTAAGTGGGAGAACCTCCGAACACGGCACCACAGCTAAAGGCAGAGGTGGTGGAGCGGTGAGCAGCGGCAAAGGCAGCAGAGATAAAAATGGCAGCTGTGAGCAACAGCGGAAGCATTGCTTGACTCACCCCTCAGGGGTGGGAAGTGAACCCACATGAATGCACCCCTGAATTCTGGGTCTTCACAGACCTCGGACAACCAATGGAGAGTGGGGTGCAGCAGCGGGAAAGGGAAGTGGCATGTTAAAGTGACATTTGTCTGTCTTTCACACTGCAAGGTGGGAAACTGAGGCAAAGGACATTGCCCAAGATACTGTGGGGCATGTTCTCTTATTACTTGCATACTTTTGAATCATTGCTGCAGTGTTTTGCCAAATTAATGTTGTATTCCCTCTGCCTTTAATAAAAGTGTTCTTTTGTTATACTCAGTGCTTGTGACTGAGGAAGTATTGCCTAGTGGCGATGCTTAGTTTTCTCAGATTTCTGGGTTGGCCCTTGAGCCAAATCTGGTTTGTAACATTAGGAAGAACCCCTAGATATTGAAGCTGGCTGACACCACCTGGCAGAAGGGTTACGCTTGCAGTGTTTTTACACCTTTGACTTCAGTGGAGTTACTTCCAATTTACACTCCCATGCACCAGAGTAGAATCAGTTCGGGCCCAGGGGTTGCAAAGCTTGTCAAGCACTTTAAGGCCTTTGCATGGCCTCAAAGTATAAATGTGCCTCAATATATAAATGTACCTCAATATATAAATGTGCCTCCCTACCGAGTGGTTGAATGTAACAGTTTATTAGCTCCCCGCCCCCCGAGGTATTTAGCTGTATGCTAAATGTGTGCATCATGAAAGTGAAATCAGCAATCAAAAATCAACAATCAGTTGATTTCATCACCAGTGTTTGGGGGCATGAAGAAGAGAGCTGGGGCCTTGATGTTATTTATAAATGAGAAGCTGTTTACTAGTTCCTGCTGAGCTTTGTGTCCTGATGCCAACACAGTTTCGTAATGGTCGTTCCTATTTTAATCCATCTCCCTGGAACAAAAAAAAGGCCAGTGCCGTGGAGCTCTGGAACACAGGTTCAGCCCACTGCTGACCAAGAAACAGGGCCAGAACTTTAATTGGAAGGTCTAATGAAGCCGGTTAGCTGTTCTGCTGAACAGTCTGTGCTCTGTATCTCTCTTTTCAGACCTGAATAGGGTATTGCTAAAAGTCACCGAAGACTTGGCCTCTCACTTGCTCTGATTGTGTCACTCTTGTGCAGAGTATTTAAGGGACTCCGTTCAGACTGGAGTCTGTGTAATTTTCACCTGATGAAAGAGCTTTCATTCTTCAGCATGGTGGGGGCCCTCCCTTGTTCAGATCTGGGTTCTTCTATATTCTTTTAGCTCTTTCAAGCCTGAAGGGTTTTTTTCTTCTCTCCCAGTGTGGTACAATGAAGTGTAAAAAAGAACCATTACTGCTCATGGCTGCATTACTACATTTTGTGTGGTCGCTCCTGGTATTTGGAAGGTCTTATTTATCTTTTGATGGCTTTTTGCCACTCAGAGAGACAAACTTGGTTGACAGTTCTTACTCTAAGGCTGCTAAAATTATTCTTTAAGCTGCTAGCATTACTTATCCTAAAGCTTTCCTTCAATCTGGTCTCCATAATTAGATGAAGCTGTCAGTGAAATGCATCTGTAGAACAAATGTTAAAGGGATGCAAGTTCCAAATGTGTTTCTATAGTTTTCTGGTTCTTTTAAAAAACTTTTCATTGTGTCATATAGTCTTTAGAATCCTGAAAATAAAATGCCTTTCCCTATTAATTTGTCATCCTTTTTCATCTGACAAACAGATTTTTTTTTTATCTCTGTGTTTTCAATACAGTGGCAGTCAATTTCATATTATTTACTTCTGCTTTGCAGATCAGAATTATCAATGATAATGTTGTAAATAAACTGGAACCAATCATAGTCTTGAAGTTATCTAATCTTGTTGTTACATATTATGGATTGCGAATGCATCTTAAAGGGACACTGGCAACTCTAATTTTCCCCACAGTGGATAGTTTGTAAAAATGAGCATTTGCAAAATCCAAGGATAATAGAAGTACTCCCATGATTGCAATGGAAACAGTTACCTTTAAACAGATTAACACTCACCATCTAGTGTTTGCCACTGAAACACTGCAGCACTGAGAACCTGAAAGTGAAAGAAAACGTAAACAAAAGTGAAATTACCTTTTATTGACTTTCAATGTCTGAGCTGAGAGAAACGAAGAAAGTAAACAGTGAAAACTGAACTAGATTAAAAAAAATTATTTCATTGATAAGCATCAAAATAGTTTACAGCGATGCTATTCCTCATAAATGTTGTCATAATTTTCATAACACTTGCTGTTATTCTTAAACCCTTAGCTCCTGGAGTCATGTGATTATGTGAGCATTTCTGCCTTTTTTGTTTTAAGTATATTTCCTACCTTTAGGGTTGCAGAGAAAATGTGAACCTTGTAGGCTGCAGTGCCAGAAGGAACATAAGAACACAGGATTGGAAAGGTCTGTTGTGATAACTGGGGCTACAAATTTACCCTACTTGTGAACTCAGCTGTAAGAAGTGAATGTAAGATGTTACAATAACCTATGTTAATGCAAATGTCAAAGTGAAAGTGAGACAGACCGAATTAGTCCAAACAAAGAGGCCGACTGATATAACTCAAGGACTGTGTTAAGATTATGCCTGATAAACGAGAACAGTGCAAGACTGAAAATTAATGGACAAAAATGGTAGGTCCATTATTAAGCCTACTTGGTGGACAAAATAATGAAGGGGTGGGCTATTCCACCCATCACTCTCTTTTTGAGGTTCTTAAAGGAAGAGATTTTGGGAGAACAAATGGCTACCGGAGCAAGCTTCAACATCATGCCTGCCACCCTCACCATCACTTGGAACTCTGGACCTTCTTCATCCTAATCCTGAAAGATGTCTTGACCAGGACCCAGATGACACCACCATCTCAACCAGCTCCAGCTGAATGCTGAACTCGACCTGGGATGTGAGACTTTCTCTCTCTCTCTCTCTCTCTCCCTCTCCCTGCCCTCCATGCGTCCTTTTTCTTCCTTACCTTATTTCTTCTCTTTCCTATCTCTCAACTCTTTCCTTCTGTTTAATAAGAGTCTGGCTTAGCCAGCCAAGACTGCATAGTCTGCAGTACTGCTGGGAGCCTGTGATGAGAGATGCAACTAAAAGCAACACCTTCAATAGCCTGATGCTGGTACGAGTTTGTCAGGTCTCAGAGTGGCTGATCATACTGTGTGCCATGCCTGTGTTTTCCTGGCAGTGAGGTTGTGAGTGAAAATCAACACCCGAGACAGAAGCTGCATTTCCTATCATTGCTGTTCTCTTCTCTTCCCTTTTGTGTGTGTTAGTCGTGTTTTGTCTTGTAGGAAACGGGATCAGAATCTAACAATCTAACAACAGCAACAACAGCTCCAGCCCATCTTAACCAACTTCTTCTCTTTTCTCCTAAAAGGATGGTTATTACCATCTTTGATGCCATCTAAGCGACTGACAAACCAGGCGTTTTTGTCTTCTAAAAACTCTCTCCAGCTAAAGGGAAAGGGAACAAGCGATGTTGTTAAAATGAACACCCAATTTAAATACTTTACATTTCAGATGCTTTACTACTTTCCCTTCTTTTTCTGTATCTTTAATAAAAGGTTGAAAGGATTTTTAATGGTGTGTTTGCCATTTTACTAAGCAGGCTGAGGTCTCTGTATGCCAAACCCCAACTTTGTTTAACACGTTTTAATGTTGGGCAGTGACTGGATTATGTTTGTACCTTTGACTCTTTGGGCCCCTATAGTCCATCTCAATTAATACAACAGGGTCTTCTAGGTCATTGAATCCAGACCCCTGCTGTCGCAGCTAATAAAAAGAACCTAAACATTATTACTTTAAAAAATCTCACCATTTTAAAGCCAGATTTTGGGGGGCCCGAGTGATGATTTTTTAATTCTTGGGGTTGGCAATACTGGGAAAGTCATTTGTTGGCATACAGCTGGTTCCCCTTTAAGGTCAGTGGCTGCCTATCAGCTATAAAAGGATCAGATCTATTTCTGAGTCCTGTGTATAACAGGTGCAGAGCCTGATCCTGAAAAAGCCTTACAAGCATGAATACTCCTGACAAACATGAGTAGTTATATGGAGGTCAGTGGGAGCTCTGCATGTAAAGGGATTGCAGGATCAGGACCTAAATACTGTTGCAGAACCAACGGGAATAGCAAAAAGGTCACAAAAACATTGATTTTGTGTATGTGCTACAAAAATCATAGCTGTCATTACTGGTAGTTTAGTAGCTTATTTTGACAACAGAACAATGTATTTGATGGTTAGAATCCAAAGAGACTTTCTCTACCAAATCGTAACCATTTTACATCTGGACATATTTGAGGCTTTTAACCAATTGTCCCTTTAAAGAGAAAGGTTTTGGCAAGGTTCTCACCACGGGGGGTCAGGAGGAAATTTTCCCTGAGGGCAGGTCATCCTATATTTGCTAAGGCAGAGTTTTTTACACCTTCCTCTGAGGCTGCTGGTACGGGCCATTGTCAGAGGCAGATACTGGACTACATGGCCCGCAAGTCTGATCCAGTGTGGTGGATTCCTATTATATTCTGGTAAACTGGTTCAAATAAACATTGGGGCTGATCCAGATCTTACTCCAAACTATCTAAAGTTCAGCTGCAGGTCAGGTTACAGCCTTTTGTGCTATCACTAGTGAGGTCCTCCAGCTCTATGAAGGTCCTCCAGCAAACAGTGAGGACCTGATAGTCTGAACATAAAAAACAAACAAGAAATAAAATTAGAAGGGGAGTAAAAAAACGTTGAGACAGTCTTTATACAAGATAATGAAGCAGTAAAGGCAAAATTAAGGGACAACCCTTAGCTGGTGTAAATTGCCTCTTTGGAGCTACCCTGATTTAAACCAGCTAAGAATCTACCCCAGGTTTTTTTGTCCTTGTTGCCTTTAAACATGAATTGCAGGGCAAAAGAAAGCCAGACTGGCAGAGCCCTGACAGTGGAGCAGAATGGCACAAGGTAACCACAGCCTAGATCTTTGCAGATCAGATTGGCCTGACTTTGTTGAGATGGTGACATGAGAAGGAGCCTCCATGTGTCCGTCCATCCCTGTGAGGAACTTCACAAAATTCAAAGGCTAAAAGAACAGCGGGGAAAAAAAATCTGCCCGATAATGTGGGATTGCACCCACCTTGTCAAATCATTGCCGTTTGACAAGACGGAGACGCGAATCAGAGCAGATCTTGTTGCTTTCTCTTTGGAATATGCTTTGATGATTTTACCTTTTGATGCATCTACATAGCCATCCATCTGTTTGCCTGCTCATGTAGGGAAAATGTGTTCATTATTTACTTTTTTATCTGCAGTTAAACTTGTGAACTTGATTTCATGTCTATTAAGCTTCCCTTCATGTCTGTTAGAGACGCAGCCAGCCTGGCTTATTAATGTGCGTTTGCTGCTGTTTTGTAAAATGTTAACAAAGGGCTAGTGCTGGTCCGATTGCACATTGTGACTAATTTATCCGACAAGTGCGGTTCTCTTTCAAACCACAAATTGTTTGATTTTTACTAATATAGACCTCCGTCCTGTACAGACATAAGCAGATGAGTCATCCCATTGAACTCTATCTAAACCAGCCCAATGTGATTCCTCCTGTGCACAAGGTTAAACGCAGAATGAGCCTGAATGAGCGCAAGAAATGAAAATGCAATGCAAATCTGACCAGGTCACCTCCACCTGGCACCCTTTTTGTGTGCAGCTGCAGTTCCCTAGGTTGAAAACAGCCTGGATGGTCAGGATGGGAAGGCAGAGCTCAATTTCTTGGCTAGTCAGGAATTGGTGAGTTCATGGCAAGACAGTACTAGGTAGCAGGGTACCCCCGAGTGATTGATCATTTAGTTGTTTGTTTGTATTGCAGTAGCACCTAGGAGCCACAGTGACGGACCAGGACCCCATGGTGCTAGGTGCTGTACAGGCAAAGCTGTTCCCTGACCCAAGGAGCTTACAATCTAAGTATAATACAAGAGAGAAGAGATGGATACAGACACGTAGATGGGAAAGTACAAGGAAGCAAGGAGAGGTCAGCATGATAGGGAGTGGTCTGTGGCCTAACCCCTGTCAAGTTTTTGGTATGCATCCCAGGAAAAGGAGAGATTTATGGAGGGATTTAAAGATGGAGTATAAGATGGCTTTGTGGATGTTTATGGGGAACTCCTCCCAAACGTGAGAGCCAGCCTGGGAGATTGCAGCAGTAACATTTGCAGCACACAGCAGATCCTGTATTGCACCATGTGATTGGGGCTAGATGTGCTGTCCTTGACTGTGGCCACTCCCTGAGCCATGGGCCATCTTCTCTACCTGCCCTCTGCCTACATTCTGTGTGGGCACTTTTTACCTCCACATTCCTTGCTCTTAAAATTTGCCTGCAGACATACTTGCTTGTGTTTATCATCAGGTTCTATATCCCTGTTGCCCCCGTGAAGCGCCACATGACCCTGGTGTGCCACACAGACACAGCCAGTGAGTCCTGTATGGCCAGGAGTTCGTTAAATACGTTCCACTTCTTGCTGTTACCTTTGCAATTGATATCTGATCTTCATGTCAGGCACCGTCTCTCCTGGTTTGTCCCGTCTAATGAATATTCAGAGTGTGGGCCTGTGCGTGTGATCTCTCTATAGCTCGCAAACATTTTTCAGGGTCTCAGGCAACTCATCTCACTGTGCTCAAAGCAGCACATAGCCCTGAAATGTCAGATGGATTAAAAATCTCCATTGTTTTTGCACATAAAAATGCACCTTTCACAGCCCAGTGACTTCTCGGAGCTCTGTTGGAATAGTTGTTTTGCTAAAGCAGCTCTCCGATTCTCCCCATAAAAGGCATAAATAGTGACTCAGGTCACAAATATGGTTCATCATTGTCCTGTTAATCAGAATGGTTGTTTCCCCCCCTTTTCCTGACTGTGTTTCAGAATCTCAGATGCCTATTAGGGAGCCATTAATAGAAATAAGAGCCATGCCTGGGAATGCTCCATAATGGGTTGAATTTCACTGTTGTGGGTATGTCTGCTATCAGAATGTGCAATTTCATCAGTGATAGCAGGGATGTGTTACACCACCCTATGCCACTAATGATCAAATTACCATACACTAATGGGTAGTTGGACAGGTATTACACCTCCTGTTAGGCACAGCAAATGCTAAATGCCATTTATTTAACTCTTACATATGTTAGCCAGAGACAAGGTTTTAGGGTTTTTTCATTTGGCCGGGGAGGAAAGAATATAGGAGAATGAAATCAAGTACCTCTAGACATTGAGATAACCTTTTTTTGATTTGTTACCTGCTAAATGAGATGCCCTAAAACAACAGCTCTTCTAGGCAATAATAGTCAAAATGTCTGATTACTAGAATAATTTTAGTTCCATAGAACAAGTCCAAACTGGCCTCATTGTGTTTTGCCAGGAGAATGAGCTGTTATCTTTTCCCCCAGCCTGAAACTGAAGGTTTCCCGGTACCTGTTAAATTTCATAAATGAAACATATTGAAAAACAACAGTAAAGCACCTTCTCCAAAAAATATACAGAAAATGACAGTTAAAGGAGAACAGGGGAATGGGAAAAAAATATCGGTAAAAGCAGATAACATGTTCTTTCTTCCAGTCTTTTTCTGTCTTGTCTACTTAGCTTGTAAGTGCGGGATTGTTTGTGCAGCACCTACCACAATGGGGTGCCCTCAATCTTGGATGGGGCACCTATGGGCTACCATAGTAGTGAAGAGGAATCGAGGTCATATTTAAAAAACAAAAACAAAAACAAACTCTTGAACATAAGAACATAAGAACGGCCATATTGAGTCAGACCAATGGTCCATCTAGCCCAGTATCCTGTCTTCCAATAGTGGCCAGTGTCAGATGCTTCAGAGGGAATGAACAGAACAAAGCAATTATAGAGTGATCCATCCCATCATCCAGTCCCAGCTTCTGGCAATCAGAGCTTTAGGGACATCTGGAGCATGGGGTTGCATCCCTGACCATCTTGGCTAATAGCTATTGATGGACCTATCTTCCATGAACTTACCTAATTCTTTTTTGAACCCAGAAAAAGGAAATTTCACCTTTGTAGGGTCCAACACAGCAAGGGCACAATCATCTAGAGACCTAATTGATGATGACAGAACCCAAAGAAGCTGGGTAATGTACGATTACAAATGCTATGGTCATAATGGGAAGGCTAAAGATGGCGGGGTCTTGCATACAGCCCAGGGGCATATGATCTGAGCTATGCCCTTGAGATATCGACTAAGCACTGGGTCCTTTTATGTTACATCTTCTTCAAACACTCCACTGATGTCAGCACCTGAAGGCAGAATCTGTGAACCTACAGATCTACACCATCAGACAGCTATTTGACTCTGTATTGCCAACCCAAAGCAGTTAAAAAATCATGAGTTAGGCCCCAAAATCATGACAATGTCTTAAAATCCATGAGATTTAAAAAATAATAAATGTAGGGGATCTTTTTATTTGCTTCTTTGAGACTTTAGGGTTCACATTTGCAAGCATTTCTCTGCAACCACAGGGTCCAGAAATGTACCTTTTAAAATGGAAGTAGAGAGTTTTACATAATCACATGACTCCAGCAGCTGGAGCTTTATGAAAAAAAGATCCAAATATCATGAGCCTGGAAATAAAATTGCAAGAGGTGCCAGGACTGTTGGCAACATCCTTTTATGAAAGGATCTGGTAGCTTTCATCCAGCTCTTAGTGGAGAATAGCCCACATGGAAAAAAAAATCAAAACTATCACCACAGCTCTCTAGGTTGTTAGCTGAATAGAACTAATTTATTACATTAATATAACCTAGTCATGAGCTGATTATGTAATTCTTGCATTTTGTTCCTGGTTATTTTTTTCTCCTATGAGAATAGCTGGCAAACAATTTATTGTGAATAACCAGTCTCTGATCTTCGTGGGCGTAGTTTGGGGGTGGTGCAGAGGGGCATCACCTCCCCAAACAGAGGCGAGGCTTGGGGGGAGTACGCAGAGTCACGTGCCCCTTCTTCCCGCTGATTTCTGCTAGCTCTGCTCAGTCTGCTGGGGTGGGAGGAGAGAAAGGGGGCTCTGTCTTTTCCACACTGCGCCTCCCCCTCCCAGGCAGCCCTGCAGCCAGGCAGTTGGTCCCGGGCGGGGAGCAGGACAGAGTAGCTACTGGACGCCACCTCCTAGGTCCTGGTGCCTGCCTGCTTCCTGTACCCCCATGGGGGGCAGAGCAACGGGGGAGAGGTGGGGCTGGGGGCAGAGGGGTGCGGGGAAGAGACAGTGGGGAGGAGGGGGGGATAGGGCAGGGAGAACAGAAGAGGATGTGGGAGGAGGCTGGAGTGGGGTCGTGGGGAGGGGAAGGGGGATGAGATGGGGAAGAGAAGGGGAGACGGGAAGTGGGGGGAGCAGGAGCCCGGCATGTGGTGTCCCCTCAGCAGCAGCAGCCCCAGCAGGGAGGCGACCGGGAGACGCCAGAGCAGCCACACTGCGGCAGCAGCGGGTGCCAGAGTGGCCGCAGCTCCCGTGCTCAGGTCGCCGCAGCAGCAGCTGGGGCTCCCCCATTAAGCCAGCGCCTCCCCCCCTCCCAGCACTGGCAGCCCAGGTACCACGCCAGGTGTGGGGAGGGAGCCAGTGAGCCGCGGGAACTGGCTTCAGCATGCAAGTGTGTGCGCGTGCATGGGCGGCGCGTAAGCTTGCACCGCCGAGCAGGGGGACGGTGGCAGATTTGGGGGCCCAGAAAACTTTCCCCCTGCCACGGCCCCAGGGCTGGAGGAGCACAGAGCTTTCCCGGTCTCAGGGCCGCAGCGGGGCTGAGGGTGGGGAAGGAGTGAGCGGGGGGCATGGCCACAGGGTGAAGTGGTGGAGTGGGGACGGCATGGGGGTGGGGCTGCAGTGGAAGGGGCGGAATGGGGTAGGGCCATGGGCAAGGCCCCGGGTGGAAGGGGAGGAATGGGCTGCGGGCTCCGGGCTCGGAGCTCAAGCCAGGGCAGATCGCTCCGCTGCAGTCCCAGCCCCCGGTGTGTAAGTGCACGAGGGATATGAAGTTGAAGCTTGACCAGATTCACTATCATAGTGTTACAATGTGCGATGCAGATACCAAGGTGCCATGACAGTGACAGAATACTCTCCTTGCTGGTCTTTGCTGTGTTGTTTCCAGTGTTCCTTCTCCCATCCCCTCGCCTCATCTCCAAGAATCACCCTCTGCATCCTCCACCTCCCTCTAACTTCCCTCACATTACAACCTTGTCTCCGCGCTTCAGGGGTTCCCTTTGAAGCTCGCTAGTTTTTGTTCTTTAATAGACCAGAGGGGGTGCTGTTGAACCAGCACAGAGAGTTCCAAATCCAAGCCTCTCCTGGTAGAAGAGAATGCTGCCCTTGCAGCAGTAGAGGGAGAGGTGCAAGCCCCATCCCTCAAGAAATCGAGAGGCTAAGCCTGCATTGACAGGAAGACATAGAACTTTTCTATATCTAACATCTATGAATGTCTGATTCCTTTCCAGCAATCCTGCTGGTCCTAGAGCAACTTACTGTAAACTGATTCTACCCATCCATAGTCTTACACCAACAGGGCATGGTCTAAATCTTGTAGAAGTTGGTGGAAAGATTCCCCTCAAGTTCAGTGGGCTTTGGGTCAGGCCTTGTCTTTCCCTGATGAACTAGAAGACACAACGAGCAAACATATTCTCGTGAACTGATAGGCAAGCCCCAGTGATGGGAGAGGGTGCCCTCTTCCATTCGCAGCCTCTTCCAGTAGGTGGCACTGGAAGCCTACACTGCAAGCTAGAGCTCTTTACACGTGGTGGGCATGGTTTAAATTGAGAGATTGGAAGCAATCTGAAGCCAAAGAAGAATCATTTGTTTTGCTTCCTTCATTCTCAGTGCATTTTCCTTCTAAATTAGCTGGCATTATCGCGCAGCCAGCGAGAAGAAAGAGAAAAGGTCTGAAAACCCATTTCATTTGTATTTCATAGAGGGCTGAGTTTTAAGTTAATAATGCTTTCTGTGAGGCAGAAAGGAATTTGCTCTGTGCACAAATCAGATACATCGCATGTGCCACTTTTTGCACACAGAGGGCATCAGAAGCATGTCACCATCCAGACATAGGCACAAGGGTGTGCAGCCCAGGACCCCAATGCAAAGGGTCTGACCTCTTCTGAGGGGGTTCAAACAGTCCCTAGGTACAATGTAATAAAAGGAAATGTGCTTTGTGTCTTCATCATTGCTGTTAAAATCACCAGTGGGATTACAAGTGGGGACTCTTGGGTTCCATTCCAGACTCTGCCACTTACCTGCTGGATGATCTTGGGCAAGTGACTTCAGCCCAGATCCAATGGGAATTAGGTGCCTAAATACCTTTGAGGATCTGAGCCTTCCTTCTTCACCTCTGCCCTTCATCTTTCCCATGTGTAAAGGGGGTAGGGTGGCCACTCATGCATCCTCAGAATACCTGACATTCCGGTACCTCCAGTAAGGGAGTCATTATTTAGAACGCCATAGAATGTATAGTTTTGTAATCTGCACCCTGAGCCCTGCACCCCTGTGGCCAGAAGCAGCCTGACTCCTGTATCAAGAGGGCGCCTGCCGCCAGTGATCATCAGCCCTTCTGCAGTGACTGCGGGGTCCAGAGTCATCTCTGAACCTGAGGATCATTCACGGAGTTGTGAGTCACCATCTTTTAATTAGCTAGTCAGGAAAATTGTTTGGGAGACCCCCTACTCCCTGAACCGTGTCCTCAAGCCAAGGAGTAAGGATTTGCAGATTTTACTACCTGCTGCCTATTAAACCTGTGGAGGGCCTGATTACCTTATCCCACTTGTGAGTCTGTAGGGCTCCCATACAGCCAAGTTGCAGAAGATATTTTGGTCACAGGTCATCAAGGGCCCCTACCAAGTTTGCATACCAACAGGACACTAAGTTTTATGTTTGCTATATCAGGTCATGTGACTGAGGAAATTCACAGGTATTACCAGCGTGGGCACTGGTGACCTTGAAAATAGTGTTTTACCCTTTTATGTTATATTTACTTCCTGCTTAATATAATTACTGTGTTGAATATATTGTATGGGTTGGTGTTATTTCTTGGGAGTCTCCAACTATGGCAAGTCTGGCTAGTAAGTAGGGGTTACCCTGTGGCTAGTATTTTCCTCCCATGCTGCCCTGGTGACCCTGCCAGGAAGAAGTGAGGGGGGTGGAGTCACTGCCAGATAAATTCATATGGGAAGAAAATAAAGAAGTTACACCCTGTTGAGTGGGAAGCAGGAGCCAAAAGAACCCAGGCCTGTCCATCAAACCCCCTAAGGAGATTGGTGCTACAGAAGGTAACTGAGTGGATAGGGGGTGCTACACCGATGAGTCGTATTATTTATTAAAGACAGATGTTGAATGTTTGATACTGGTGTTCTTCACACATTTTGGGCTTTGCATTAACACCAGTTTTAAGCATGAGTAATACCAGGTCCTCTGGTTTCATATCGAGTAATAAATGAAACCTAAGAGAACAAGAAAAATGAAAAATGTCTGCCCCATCACATGTTTAAAAAGATTGAGCCAACAAATGCACTTGATTATTTAGTTAGGATTTCTTGTCTTCCATCCTTTCCTCTGTTGATGCTATGTGTTTACTTTCTGGATTTCTCTCAGTCTGAGCAGTAAACGGAGATGGGTACGTTTGTTTTGGATCCTCATGCATTGAAACAAAGCTATTGTTTTTGAACATGGGGGGATGTGTGTGTGTGTGAACATGCAAGCAAAACTGTTTTCAGTGAATTAAAAAAAAAAGGGAAACCATTCCTATTGATATTTATGCAAGCAGGGTCTGAATGAGCTTTCCCCTGACATCTAGTGATGAGCTGGAGCACAAGACTTCAGGCGCGGACCGTGCTTGCATAGACATGCCGACTCTGCCTAGGTGCACAGCATGATGGAGCTGCTTTGCAAAAATGATCATTGGCTGGTTTTGGCTTACAAATCTCTCTAATATTCGAATACAGGGTGAATGCAAAGTTATCCTTATTGTACAAGTAAAGGGCAGAAGAACTGTGCTAGCATGCCCTGGTTGAGAGTGTCACCCTAAACTACGTGCTACACTGGGGGTATGGGTGCCAAATCCCAGTGAAGACAAGAGTGGGAGGGGGATGGGTGTTTCTAGATGGTGGTGTGTCTGATGCTGAAATAGTCCTAGACACTGTGTGATCTGCTCCTGTCCAGTGTTTAAGGATAGAGTTGATTAGGCTCTACTGAGAGTCCTTGTTTCTGGTTGGTGGTTCCTGGTGCTGACATAATCTAAACCCCTCCTCCCTATGCCATCGTCTCATCCACGCATTGAGACGCTGCAGTTCTGCCTGTCTAGCTGGCCCTGCACGTGGAACTGGGAGCATTTCAGAGAATGCTCCCATGGAGGTCCTGAACTTCAATCTCTTTCCTAGAAGCTTAAATTTGGCCTCCAGGACCTCTCTCCTATTCCTCCCTATGTTATTGGTACCTATATGTACCATGACCACTGGCTCCTCCCCAGCACTACACATAGGTCTGTCTCGACATCTTGAGAGATCTGCAACCTTTGCATCTGGCAGGCAAGTCACCATATGGTTTTCCCAGTCATCTCAAACCCAGCTGTCTATGTTTCTAATGATTGAATCCCCCATTACTATTACGTGTCTCTTCCTAATAACTGGAGTTCCCTCCCCCGGAGAGGTATCTACAGTGTGAGAGGGTCCCATGACATCATCTGGAAGGAGGGTCCCAACTATGGGATCGTTTTCTTCTGCTCCAGTTTCATATCCTGTCTTCTGACAGTGGGCAATGCCAGAAATTTCAGAGGGAATAAACAGAACAGGGCAATCATCGAATGATCCATTTGCTATTGTCCAGTCCCCGCATCTTGCAGTCAGATGGTTAGGGACACCCAGAGCTCAGAGTTGCATCCCTGACCATCTTGACTAATAGCCACTGATGGACCTATCCTCCATGAACTTATCTAATTCTTTTTTGAAACCAGTTATAGTTTTGACCTTCACAATATCCCCTCGCAACAAGTTCCACAAGTTGACTGTGTGTTGTATGAAGAATTACTTCCTTATGTTTGTTTTAAACCTGCTCCCTATTGGGTGACCCCTGATTCTTGTGTTATGTGTAGGGGTAAATAACATTTCCTTATTCACTTTCTCCACACGATTTATGATTTTATAGACCTCTATCATATCCCCCTTAATTGTCTCTTTTCCAAGACGAACAGTCCCAGTCTTTTTAATCTCTCCTTATACGGAAGCTGTTCTATACCCATAATCATTTTTGTTGCCCTTCTCTGTACATTTTCCAATTCCAATCTATCTTTTTTGATATAGGGCAACCAGAACTGCACACAGTATTCAAGGTGTGAGTGCACCATGGATTTATAATATTTTCTGTCTTATTATCTATCCCTTTCCTAATGGTTCCAAGCATTCGGTTAGCTTTTATGACTGCTGCTGCATATTGAGCAGATGTTTTCAGAGAACTATCCACGTTGACACCAAGATTTCTTTCTTGAGTGGTCACAGCGCATTTAGACCCCATCACTGGGTATGTATATTTGGGATTACGTCTTCCACTATGCATTTCTTTGCATTTATCAACATTGAATTTTATCTGCCATTTTGTTGCCCCATCACCCAGTTTTTTGAGATCCCTTTGTTGCTCTTCACTGTAAGCTTTGGACTTAACTATCTTGAGTAATTTTGTATCATCTGCAGACCTTGCCACCTCACTGTTTACCCCTTTCTCCAGATACCTGGAGAACACCACTATTTACCTCTTTTCATTCTGAAAACTGATCGTTTATTCCTACCTTTTGTTTCTTTTCTTTTAACCAGCTACTGATCCATGAGTCACTTTTTCCCCCCTCATTGATTTTCATATTTATCGCAGACAAAAAATAATAATATTCAACTAATATATTTTTTTAATAAACAGAAAACAGACCAAGGGGATTAAAAAAATAAAATAATAGGGAAGAGTTAAAAGGCTGTTTAAAATGGCAAAGAGGAAGGGGGGTAAACCACAACACACTCACACAACAGTGTCGAGAGGAGAGGCCACCAGACTGGAATTCAGGACACCTGAGATCTAGTCCCGGCCTCTGCCACCAACCTGCTTTGTGAACCTGGGCAAGTTGAGTTCTGTCTCGGTGCCTCTGCTTCCTGTACAATGCATTGCCTTTCTTAGAGAGTGTAAGTTTCTTAAGGGTAGGGACTGCCTCTGACTTTGGTGGTAGGCACTGACTCTCATTATTATTCATAACAATACCTAGCTCTTACACAGGGCTTTTCATCCATAGGTCTCAAAGCACTTTACAAAGAAGGTCAGTAGCATTATCTCTAATTTTGCAGGTTGGGGAAACTGAGGCAGGGAAGTGATATGCTCAAGGTTATCCAGCAAAGTAGTGGCAGGAGTTGAACCCATGTCTCCTAATTCCCCATATAGCACCCTAATCACTAGTCCATATTGCCTCCCTCTTTGGCCATCATCTAGCATTTTGGTTGTGGCCTCCAGGCACCACTCTAATACAAATAGTAAGAAAAACAGCATAGGATAACTTCAAAAAATAGTCTTGTGTCCTACTTTGTCTGTCTGTATCCTCTGTGTCTCTACTGCCTATTTAAGGCCTGATTCTGCAAACGCTTACTCACAAAAGTAGTCCCACTGACAGTGACTTCAGTGGGAAAACTGACACAAATAAGATGTAATTGCCTGGGCCAGGATTTTCAGGCCTGAGTCCTGAGTGACTTATACTCAAGAGTAACTTCATGCATGGAGGAAGGCCCATTAAGTAACTGCACTGGGGCAGATATGATTTAGATCAAGACAAATTGTGGTGCACTGGTGTAAGTGATATCCATTAAGTGGTTGGCACTGGTATAGTTACACCAGTATAGCTATCCCAGTGGACAATATGCCAGTGTAGACAAAGCCTTTGGATAGTAAGCTCTTCAGGGCAGGAACCTATCTTCTTACATGTTTGTACAATGCAACTTGCTAAGAGCTCCCTGTAAAGAGAGGCACACAGGCAACCTTTTTCAGCCCACACTGCCAATTTTCATTGATCCTACAAAACCTCTGACCCATGCTGTCTATTCTTGAGCACCATCTACTGGCACATTATCTATTAACTAAATACATATATACTGACATCCCTTTTGCAGAGCCCTCTTACACCATTCACACCTGTGGCACTAGAGTAAATAATTCTCTGTAATACTTTCAAATGAACATACTTCCGACAAGAATCTCCAATGCTTGCTTTACCGCAGACAATCGCCGGTGTAAAGCATAAGGAAGACAATTATTCTGAAAGAATAAGCTAATGCAGAGACCCTTTTTCTGATCTGAACTTTGTTGCCTCTCAGAGGACAGCTGTGACCTGTGACAGTCCCAGTTAAGCTGCAGTCTGGAGTTTCTTGAGTGAGCGAAGTGGATTCCCTTAACTCTCCTGTTTCTATCAGGAAAATATCCAATTTTGTGGGTAACATCTGTTACTTTAAAAATGACAGGCTTTACTCAGCTAAAGCAATCGCTGATCTTGACAATAAGCCAAACTGGAGCTGACCCACAGAAGCTCTTTTCTACAGATATGTGACAGTTGTAAACACCAAAAAGGAGGGAAATTGTTTCAGCTTGTCAGGGAGGGAAGATGGTTTAGCTGTTAAGGGCCTGATCCAGTGCTCACTGAAGTCAGTGGGGGCCATTCCAATTACATCATTGGGTTAGACTGTAAAAGAATTGGACCATGAGTCAGAGGACTTGGGTTTGCTTCCTGGCTTTGCTACCTGTTCTCTGTTTGACTTTGAAAAAGTCATAATGTAACTATTTTGAACATGTCAACATTTTCAAACTTTTGTGGAGCTATTCAGTCAAAGTTTTCCTTTAGCCCATTTCACCCCCTTATAATAATATCTGACATTTCTGTATCCTCTCCTGCCCACAGATCTCAAACCAACTTACAGCTATTAACCAATTTAGCAACACAAAAGTCATACCCATTTTATAGCTGGAAAAAACAGTGGTGATAACTCTCATGATTTTACTGAGAGACTCACAACATTTGAGTTATTTCTTAAAGCCCCAGATCCTAGAGTAATTTGATTATGTGAGGATCTCATAAGAACATAAGATACTATAATAGTTAAAAGGAACAGCGGTCATAATGAAAAAAACAACCAAATAAACCCATGAACAGCCATACTGGGTCAGAACAATGGTCCATCTAGCCCAGTATCCTGTCTTCTGATAGTGGCTAGTGCTAGATGTTTCAGAGGGAATGAATAGAAGAGGGCAATTATCGGCTCCATCCCGTCATCCATTCCCAGCTTCTGTCAGTAAGAGGTTTAGGGACACCCATAGTATGGGGCTGTGTCCCTGACCATCTTGGCTAATAACCATGGATGGACCTTCCTTCATATATTTATATAATTATTTTTTGAACTCAGTTATACTTTTGGCCTTCACAACATCCCCTGGCAATGAGTTCCACAGGTTGACTGTGCATTGTGTGAATAAATACTACACTATGTTTATTATAAACTGGCTGGCACCAGTATTTAAATTGTAAAGGGTCATTTTCAGTTAGTTAGAACTTTTTCAAGCTTTGGTTTCTCTGGATGAAATTTGACAAATTCCTTCTCTGTAAATAAGGAAATGTTATTTACTCCTTCTCATCACACAAGAACTAGGGGTCACCAAATGAAATTAATAGGCAACAGGTATAAAACAAACAAAAGGAAGTACTTCTTCACACAACGCACAGCCAACCTGTGGAACTCCTTGCCATAGGATGTTGTGAAGGCCAAGACTATAACAGGGTTCAAAAAAGAACTAGATAAATTCATGGATAAATTCCCTGGCTATTAGCCAGAATGGGTAGGGATGGTGTCCATAGCCTCTGTTTGCCGGAATCTGGGAATGGAGGACAGAGGATGGATTACCTTTTCTGTTCATTTCCTCTGGGGCACCGGCATTGGCCACTGTTGGAAGACAGGATACTGGGCTAGATGGACCTTTCATCTGACCCAGTATGGCTGTTCTTATGTTCTCTGCTTTCATTTTTTTTAAAAAGTAAGTATCTAGTCTTCCTGGTGGTGGAGAAAAGCTTGAAAATGTGATGCCAGTGCACTTTAAAGACTCAAAAGTTAAAGGCAGATAAAAATAATCCAATGTTTATTTATTTTTTAAAAATCTCATGGTTTTTATATTAAATACATGATTTTTCTCCGGCCTGACTCATGTCTTCGATGCTTGGGGTTGGCCATACTGGAAAAATGTAAACACAAGAAAGATCAAACTCAAAATATTCAAACATGGAAGCCTAATGGTAAGCCTCTAAATCCATTGTAGACACCTAAATAAAAGCAGTCTGGCTTTTACCCATATCTTCGGTTTTCTTTTACTGCATACAAAAAAAAAAAATCCAAATAACACAACAAAAGTCCATGAGACTACTGAGCAGTATCCCCAGGGAAGTGATGAGATCCCCAACCTATAAATCATTTCAAATTAGATTGGACAATGTCCTGGAGAGGACAATTTTGCCCTAATTAGGGTATACAAGAGAGATCAAATAGAACTTTCCTTTATCTTTCTTCCATGAAATTTCTCTTAGATAGCTACAAAGAGCCCTGTAGGTCTATAGAAATTGGAGAAGCTTATGAGAACTCTTTTTGGTACTTTTCTTTTTGGCTTCAAAAATGTCCCTAGATGTTCTTCTCTTTGTTTACTAGTTACTGAAATAAATGGCTGGAGTAATCTACCTAAGAACTCTCGGTTGGAAAGACGCATGTGTTGATCCCCTTAAAATTCAGATGCTACTGTGTATATAGAATCATAGAAGATTAGGGTTGGAAGAGACCTCAGGAGGTCATCTAGTCCAACCCCCTTCTCAAATCAGGACCAACACTAACTAATTCATCCTAGCCAGGGCTTTGTCAAGCCGGGCCTTAAAAACCTCTAAGGAGGGAGATTCCACCACCTCCCTAGGTAACCCATTCCAGTGCTTCACCACCCTCCTTGTGAGATAATGTTTCCTAATACCCAACCTAGACCTCCCCCACTCCAACTTGAGACCATTACTCCTTGTTCTGTCATCTGCCACCACTGAGAACAGCCGAGCTCCATCCTCTTTGGAACCTCCCTTCAGGTAGTTGAAGGCTGCTATCAAATCCCACCTCACTCTTCTCTTCTGCAGACTAAATAACCCCAGTTCCCTCAGCCTTTCCTCATAAGTCATGTGCCCCAGCCCCCTAATAATTTTTGTTGCCCTCTGCTGGACTCTCTCCAATTTGTCCACATCCTTTCTGTAGAGGGGGAACCAAAACTGGACAGTACTCCAGATTTGGCCTCACCAGTGCAGAATAGAGGGGAATAATCACTTCCCTCAATCTGCTGGCAATGCTCCTACTAATACAGCCCAATATGCCGTTAGCCTTCTTGGCAACAAGGACACACTGTTGACTCATATCCAGCTTCTCATCCACTGTAATCCCCAGGCCCTTTTCTGCTGCTTAGCCAGTCGGTTCCCAGTCTGTAGTGGTGCATGGTATTCTTCCGTCCTAAGTGCAGGACTCTGCACTTGTCCTTGTTGAACCTCATCAGATTTCTTTTGGCCCAATCCTCCAATTTGTCTAGGTCACTCAGGACCCTATCCCTACCCTCCAACGTATCTACCTCTCCCCCCAGGAAAACCTCCTGTGGGGAGCACGGAGTGGGGAGCCCACCAGCTGTCACAGCCCTGCTGTTCAGGATGGGCAATCAAAAAGCCCAATCAGGCCTGTTGGCATCTATGCCACATGCACACACACATCCTGCCGTGCCCCCTCTCACAAACACCCCATGGCCTCATACTCGGACTCCTCACTCTTCTCCATTCCCCTCCCCTCCCGCCCAGCTGTCTGAAAGGAGAGGAAGAAAGAGAAGAGCCCCAGCCCCTCAGTAGTTCCCTGTTCCACAGCCCAGCTCCTCCACCAGGAGGGTCTACAGCTGAGGGGTGGAAGTCAGGGGCTGGGCAGACCAGACAGATCTAACTTACAGCCCACAGCAGCACCTGTGTTTCCTTCTCTAGGAAATCTGTGTCAGCTGGGGCGTGGGGGGAGTGAGGTGTTGTTTCGGGGGGTGGAGGATTGGCAGGTGGCTGTGGGGATGGGGATGGGGCTGGAGGCTGAGGAAGAGGAGTGGGAGGAGGGCTGGCTGAGGGGAGTTGCTTCTCAGGTAATCAAAGAGCTAGGCACTCTGGTTCTTTGTCTACGTAGGGGTCAGGGCGGCCCGGTGAGCATTTATATGCCAGCCCTTAGGTATACTCCAGGAGAGTGGCAGCGCACCTGCCATACTCTAGTCTAGGCAATATGACTGGCGTAGGGCAGCTTTAAGCTTTGTACTGGTCTCTACAGGAACCCTAGTGGCAAGGCTGCCATGGGAATGCACCTACTCAGTATAACCTCCGGCTTTCCTGAACACCCCTCCCCCCCCGCATCCAGTGCCATCTGCTTATGCTTGTAGTGTCTCCAGTAGAGGAGGGCTGGGGCCCCTTGTGCTGCCACAAAGCCCCTCTGGGCACACTTTCCACTGCCAGAGGCCCTGCATCCTGGCTTATCCTGCTTCTGATGCCCTAACCTTGGGTCAAATGTAGCTCAATGTCCTTGAGACATTTTATATTAAAAATGTCTGGGTGTGTAATGGAGCCTACAGATCTGAGCTCCCTGAACAAAATGGAATAACTCTGGGAGCTTCCCATTTACGCAAGAGCTTCATTAAAAAATAATCCACAGAGCAAGAGAAATGAACACCCAGAAAAGCCATCGAGAATTCTTCCCACTACTGAGACTATTCACTTCTCTTCTGCCGTGCTATCTAATAGGGCTACAAAGTACAGAAAGCTCACACAGAGTGCTCTAAGGCATCCTGAGATCCAGTGATTAACCAGGAACGTATTCAGCGAGACCTTCCTAGCTCAAGGCCATGCCATATCATCATCCTAATACACACAATCCTTGCACATTTGTTTAGACCCAACCCAATACCACTGCAAGTATTTTGACCTAATGTCCCACTGACTTTCTTTTTAAAGTTTCTTTTTGTGTTAAACTCTTTCGCACCTGCCCCATTGATCATTTTAGAGTTATCCCATACCCCATTGAGATGCACTTGCCATATCCCCCAGGCTCTAAAACCCCTTACGTGAAATTGACTAGTACTGGACACAGTCCAATGCTATTATCTTTTGTCAGGTTCTCTAGTGATTGACTTGTGCTAGATCACTCCTCTTGGACCTCTGTCTGTTAATCATCTCTAAGCTCTGTCCACTTAAAGGAACAGCACTTCTTTAAAATATATGACTTACTAACACTTCCTATACTAGGAAGTAATGATGGTACAGAGCCAGGATCTTTATCTGACAACTCTTGAAGACCAAAATAAATAAAAGAAGCTCACTTAATCAACTGGCAGCATTTACAACACTATCAGTAAAAGCTGATGGACACAGAAAGGTTAGTGTCTTTAGCCCTTAAATTTTGTTGAAGGTTTCAGGAGTGTCTGCAAATTATAAAGATGACTTATGTGCCCTGTGAATAGCTGATGCTGTACTAATAAATTCAAAAGGGGCTGTTCAACCCTGGCCTTTCAAATCAAATTGATTAACATTTAGACGAAATCATTGGAATCACAAAGTTTTTTGCAATTTGACTGTGACCATCCTAAGCAATTTTGAAGAGTCATGTTGGAGAGAGATTGTTAAAACTCCAAAATATACTATTCAATTTCCGAACTCCATTCCAGCTGAGAGATGCTATGGCAATTAAGTAAGATGTAATGCAGGTCAGTAATGTGAAACCCTTTTTCCAACGATGCTATGAAACTTTCTGAAACTCTCCTGAGTAGCACATAACTGGCTGTCCTAAAGTCAAGGTTTATGAATCACGTGCAGGGTATTCTTATCTCAGCATAATATCGAAACTCAGGAATCTGCTGGTATTTCAAGATCTGTTTCAGATTTTGTATTAATAGTTCAGAGGGGAGCTCAGATGTCAAATCTTGCCAGAAGTATATTACAATTGGAAAACCATTAAGCTTGCAAGTTCCCTGCTTTTCATTTTTTGAAAAAGCTTATCAGTTTTCCTAAGTTTACCATTCTATGTGGATTCAATAAAAGCCAATGAAAATTGTATTTATTTGTTTAAAATTCTATATGGTGTTCTTGATGATCAGTTCCAGTCTGAGTCAGGTTTGTAATGACCCGCAGTTGCCGTGGATGATAAAAGCATGTTCAATGCAGGGTCAGTCCACAGCCAGACCTGGATGGGTCATGCTCACGAAGGACAAAGGTTAAATTCCTGGGGTGCAGAGACCACTCCCCATCCTGCTGATCGATAATGTCTTATTGTTCCCCTGTACATCCCATTTGTCTAAATCAGTGTTTCTCAACTTTTTTGATACCAGGGACCAGCTTGTGCCTTCCTAAACTGTCATGGACTGATTGAGAGGGGAAAAAAGATCAGGCACAAGGAAGGAGTCCCTGAGGTAAGGGTGAAGTGGAGCTTGAGGAAGTGAGGGCTGCTGTGGGGGAAGTAGCCCAGGGAATTGTACATGTCATGTTTCTAAAAGGTCAGCTACCATAGCTGATACTATTAGGGTCCCTGGGCTGGAGCCTGGAGTAGAGGGTGGGCCCGGGCTCCCCCGCCCCCACCTTTGCCCCCTGATTAATCACTGAGACTGGGAGACAACAGAGACTGTGCAAGGAAGGATAACTTCTCCTCACCTCCCTTCCTGGCTTATGATGAAAATGGCTCAGTAGACTGTGACCCTTGTCTCTAGAGAGAGAAGGGTTACGTGGAGGGTCACAGTAAGCCTCTGAGGCTAGCGAAATCCACCAGGAAACACGGGAAAAACGGAGGCAAGGACAGAGCTTTGTCACAGTACCTTTTCCAAGTTTAATACATCTTTTTTTCAGATAGGGCTACCAGAACTGTAGATAATATTCAAGGTGTGGGCGTACCATGGATTTATATAGTGGCATTATGAAATTTACTGTCTTATTATCCATCCCTTTCCTAACAATCTGTTAGCTTTTTTGGTTGCTTCTGCACATTGAGCAGATGTTGTCAAATAACTATCCACAAAGACTCCAAGATCTCTTAATTGAGTAGTAGCAGCTAATTTAGATCCCATCATTTTGTATGTATAGTTGGGATTATGTTTTCCAGTGTGCATCACTTTGCATTCATCAACATTGATTTTCACCTGCCATTCATCAGTCACCCAATTCTATGAGATTCCTTTGTAATTTCTCACAGTCTGCTTTGCATTTAACTATCCTGAGTAATTTTGTATCATCTGCAAATTTTGCCATCCCACTTTTTACCCCCTTTTCCAGATCACTTATAAATATGTAGAACAGCATTGGTCCCAATACAGATCCCTGAGGGACACCACTACTTACCACTTTCCATTCTGAAAACTGATCATTTATTCCTACCCTTTGTTTCCTGTCTTTTAATCAGATACTGATCCATAAGAGGACCTTCCCTCTTATCCCATGACTGCTCAATTTGCTTAAGAGCCTTTGGCGAGGGATCTTGTCAAAGGCTTTCTGAGAGTTCAAGTACACTATACACACTGGGTCACCTTTGTCCACATGTTTGCTGACCCCCTCAAAGAATTCTAATAGATTGGTGACCCACGATTTCCCTTTACAAAAGCTATGTTGACTCTTTACCAACAAATTGTGTTTATCTATGTTTCTGATAATTCTATTCTTTACTATAGTTTCAACCAATTTGCCTGGTACCAAAATAGACTTACTGGCCTGAAATAGCCAGGATTCCCTGTTTGGTCACATTAGCTCCCCTCCAGTTATTGGTACAGAAGCTGATTTAAGTGATAGTTTACACACCACAGTAAACAGTTCTGCAGTTTCATATTTCAGTTCTTTCTGAATTCTTGGGTGAATACCATCTGGTCCTGGTGATGTGTTACTGTATCAATTTGTTCGAAAACCTCCTCTATTGACACCTCAATCTGTCACAGTTCCTCAGATTTGTCACCTAAAAAGAATGGATTTACTCTGAGAATCTCCCTTATATCCTCTGCAGTGAAGTACGATGCAAAGAATTAATTTAGCTTTTCTGAAATGGCCTTATCTTCCTTAAGTGCACCTTCAGCAATGCGATCGTCCAGGGGCCCCATTGATAGTTTGACAGGCTCTCTGATGCACTTAATTTTTTTTTTTTTGCTGTTAGCTTTTGAGTCTTTTGCTAGTTGCTCTTCAAATTCTTTTTTGGCCTGCCTAATTATATTTTTACACTTGACTTGCCAGAGTTTATGCTTCTTTCTATTTTCCTCAATAGTATTTGACTTTCATTTTCTAAGGGATGCCTTTTTGCCTCTAACTTGCTCCGTTTCCCAGATCTGAAGAAGAGCTCTTGAAAGCTTGTCTCTCCCACAAACAGAAGTTGGTCCAATAAAAGATGTTAATTACCTCACCCACCTTGTCTCGCTAATATCCTGCGACTGACATGACTACAAGAACACGGCATAAAATAATTAGGAGTAATTTTGTTTGTACAATAGTGTTTTTAAAATCTTTCCTAGAAATGGTGTGCAAAGGAAAAAAAGTTTTTTGCTCATTGGTTTGAGCTTCTTATTTTATTTTTGTATCTTCATACAACAAAGAAGTTAGCTTGAGATGTGAGGATGTGACCAGCATTAGAGTGTGTGAGAGAAAATATATTAGTTACTAGTAACGACAGTTACAGAAATATGTCTCAACCGTAGTGGCTGAAAAGCCTCAGGCATCTCAAATGTCATACACATTTGGCAGCCCTGCCAAGCCTGTTTGCAGCCTAGCTGAGGTTGTATGCCTCGTCCTGGAGTGCAGACAGAGCTGCAGTTGCTCCTCCAAGCCACCAGGGGCTGCAATGGTTTTAGGCTGTGGAGTGGCTTCTCTGCCTCCCCTCTCGCTGCTCTCCGGCTGGCACCAGGCCAGCAGAGAATGCCCAGGTCTGCCTGTAATGTTGCTAGCTCAAGGCAGGAGGGCTAGCATCCCACACCCAGGGAGTGGCACAGAAAGGAGCGGGAGGGAACGTATTAGCTGTTTCTAAGGAACTTATCACTGTGCTGTGCAAGCACTGAGGCCCAGAGTTTTATAGTTATTTATGCATCACTGTGCTCGGTATTGCAATGTCTAATTGATTTAGGAGTTAAAATCTCTTTTTCTACAGGGACTGGGGGCATTTAAGAGCTTAAATTACATGGACTGTCAATGGGGTTCTAAGTGCCTCAGTCCCCTTTGAAAATGAATTTCAGGATCCTAAATCATTTAGGCATTGCAACTCTGAGCCGACAACACCTAAGTACCTTTAAAACTCTGGACCTGTGTCTATAAAATGTGAACTACTCAGCTAACCTGAAAAAAGGTCTAGTCCCATTCTGGGCTGCATACAGAGGTATCATGGATGGAAATGATAGCTCCTCTCTCTTCAGCCCTGCTGTGACCAAATCTGGAAAAACGTGATCATTTCTGGGCACCTCAGTACCAGAAAGATACTGATGAACTGGCAGGAGTTTAATGAAGAGCAACAAAACCAATCAAAGGGGCTGTTGAGATTGATTTATGAGGAAAGATTGAAAGATAGCTTGGCCAAACAAAGACTAAGTGTGTGTCTGTGTCTATGTTGCATAATAACAGCCTATACAGATCTGAAGGGTGGAAACCCCTAGGAGGGAAAAGAATTGTTAATGGTACAAAAAGGGAATGTAGAGTTTGGGTAAAATATGTAACTTTGGCTAAAGCTGGTTCTGGTTCCACATACTGTGTAACTTAATACTTTAATTCATTCTGTTCCATCACAGAATTCATCAGATCCAAACTGCATTTGAATGAATGTCCATGGCCAGCACAAGTAATGAATTTGTGAACATAAAGAGTCAAAATTCAATTTAATTCACTGGATAGGCTGAAATAATGTTTTGCCATGATGCCTACAGAAAGCTTGACAATAGTTAGACAGCTGGTGCGCTGCCACGGCTGTCATGCTGACCAATATTTGCTCATTGTATCCTTGTGCTCCCTGTCTGTCTGTCTGGATCCACTTGGTGTCTCTTGTCTTATACTTGGAGTGTAAACTCTTTGGGGAAGGGACCATCTTTTTTTTGTGTGTGTTTGTACAGTACCTAACACAATGAGGTCATTGTCCATGACTGGGCTTTTTAGGTACTACTCTAATACAAGAAATGATGATATTCATCCATTTGTACCTGCCACTTTCAGAGGAGCTTCAATTAAAATGGTTGCTCACAAACTTTAAATTGTGGCCTTTAAGGAAAACACATATAGTTGAATCCCTAAATGTATATGGATCTAAACAAAAAATAGATTCTGTTGCTCCATAATATGATATAGTCATGCATGTTTATAGGCACTAGAAGGAAAGTTGATGGCAGAAGAACACGAGGCACAAAAATAAGATCTTGGATGGATGATGTGCCATCCTGGGTGGATCAAAAGGTCTGTTCATCCACAAAGAGATTACCAGAAGATCATACAGAATGAGCTACCATGGTTGCAAACCTCCATTAATGGAGATGCCACATAAGAAGAAGATAGTTAAATTTTGCTTTTAACTTAAAGAGGAAGGAAACTTATATGCAAACTTTTTAATGGCACATGCGTACAATTTTTGGACATTAAAAATGGGGGAGGAAGGTACAATTGCTCTAATCAGCCTTATCTCTAACTTCTCATCCAATTTCCATTTTGAAAGTCTTTAATGGAGAAGCAAGGCACGTTTAATTAATTGCAATTAAAATCTTCAAAGGAAATGGCGAGATGAAAGTTGTTTCTAATTACTGTATTATGATGTAAGCTTAACGACACACCAGTTCTCCAAATTGATTTTATTAGAATTTGAGATGAGGAATTAATTGAGTTGCTGCATTGATCCATTTTATTTTCCACCCTTTAAAATGTCCAGTGACAAAAAAGACTGTTGAGGTGTCGAATAGTAATGAGGGCTTGAGAGAGGAAGTTGAACTGAAGATGAAAGGGCTAATAAAAATAATTTTAAAATACATAATGTGATGTCATGGTGTAGTTATGGCAGTGTATGTAATAGTAACATTCAATTTATTCCTAAATTAATTAGGATAAATGAAGGTTAATTATTCTGTTATTTATTTTTATTCTTTTTTCTTCTTTTTCCTCATCTGTCTCGAACACCTCTGTTAACCTTCCCTCCAGGATCTCTTAAATGTAGTAATCACTTTTCTCTTCCCTTACAGTTTTCTTTGGAATATATAGTTGCATTTAATGCTGTCTCTGTATTATTTCTTACGGAGTGTCCTATAGCATGTTCCCTGTAAATCAAGATGGTCACTGTCACAGAGTGAGTAACACACACTGTACTCTCTTGAATAAGTTCTCTGTGTTGCTCTCTTTGAATCTAAAAGGAAAAGTCATCAAGATTGAAAGGACATGTTGGCACTTTGTGTAATGTAACATAATGGCAAAGAACCCAACATAGAAAAGGGCTTCCTTATAAAGACAACTGGAAGCCATAAGACAGTCATTTAAATGGTAGTGAAAGTGATTCAAAAATAAAGGAAATTGCTCTTGATGTTCTATTTTAAATTATAATTCCTTAGCATGTTGTATTCAGCAAGCTTATGGTTGCTAGTGGAGATGGTTGCCATCTCCACTAACAACAAATTTATTTGATTAATTTCATGATTTTTCTCTGTTCATGAATTGTCTGAAAATAGTAATTTCCCCCTAATTTCTATATTATTTGGCATTTGCCAAATAATTTCAGTGACTAATTTTTGATCTTTAACATGTTTACCAGCAGCTTATTTGGTATTGGAATATCATGCTGTTGTGACTGACCAGATAGTTCCAGTTGTATGGTTGCATTTTTTCATCGGATGAGCATAGCTCTTAGAATCAAGATTTAAAAATTCACGTTGAGGCCATCTCCACTTGTCATGCTAATTTATGCAAATTGGAATATTTTACATCTACAAATAGACTGCAGTGATGCCCACTGATACTTTAAACTCCAACAGACTTCAGAGTGAGTTGCGCGTGCTTGAATCAAGGCTGAATTATTATGTTAATACATGGGGCTACAAGACTGATCATGCAGAAATTTGAATGGACAGTCCTAGAGAAGTTAAACAGTATTTAATCTATTTTACCCTTGGCATTTATACCACATTCATCACTAAGTATCGCATGCTAATTTTCCCAATTCCTGTGTTTCCTTTGTAGAGCCAAATCTACAGTTTACAGTCAAGAAGAGACAAATTAGAACCACCAGACGCCACAGTCTTTGGGAACTTGGATGAAATAGGACTTGAATATGCACCACTCCTCACTGTTGTTTGCAAACCCAAAACCTAGCCAACAAAGTTCTGCAAAACCAAATCTATTCCAGTTAGTGTAATCATAGGGCTTTTGTGGGATCTTTGAATGCTGTGGTACACCAGTCCCTGGCAGCACACCAGGTGTCCCATGGCTGAGGCAGGTGCTACAGGCACTTCAGCTGTTAAGGATCTAAGTGCCCCTTGTTCATCATCTTTATGCATTCCCCCAACTGCTTCATCACCCTTCTTCACCCAAGCCAAACACCCTGGCTCTCCATGACCACTCCTCTGAACAGGCACAGAATCCTCCCTTTTTGCCCCCCTGATCTGGAGACTGCAGGGAAAGAGCAGTGGCAAATTCAGTTGCTACTTAGCAGGTTGCAGGTGGACTAATTCACCTGCTATTTTCCCAGCTGGACATTTTAACCCATTGGCTCCAGGATCTCCTGCCCTGGCCACCCACCAGCTCCTTCACTCCCTCAGGATTTCCAGGGGAGATAAATCCTCCTTGTGTGATGATGGCAGATGTAAGCATGTGGCACAAGCTTGAGGTGGTGAGTCCCGATCTCCTCCACATCCCCAGGCATCTGCCCTTGTGATCAATGTGTTGGTCAGGGCTTGCTTCCCAGGGAGCTGGGCTTCCCAGTCAGGTTGGCTGGGATGACAAATGCAGCTGCTTGTCCAATGTTAAGTCGGTGCTTCCTTCCTTCTGCTTGTCCTGTGTCACCCCTTCAACCCCACTGGCTACCAGCTGACTGTGCCTGTCCTGGCCACTTCAAAGCTGGCCCAATTTAAGGCACCTTCCTTCAACTATCCTGACATATGGGCCTAGCTAAATCCTAGTCAGCCAAACCAGCTTCATGCCAGCTCGTGGCTGAGCCTGCTTCAGGCTGCTCCACCGGCCTCTATTCGTGGACCCACTCTGATCCTGCGTGTTGCAAGAAACAGCTTACCAGCCACAAGAAAGAGCTGCTGCTAGAACCTTCAAGAGCCTGAGCTGAGCAATATTGTGTATAACACAACCTAGAATAGTCAGCACCAGGCCAGAGGCAGATCACAGTGACAAAAGATAAGGAAGCAGTCAGTGCTGCCTCCCGGTTTGTAACATCTCTCATATATGGAATAAAGATCTGTTACCGTAAAGGTTCATGGACTTCTGTGTCTTATTGACAGAGACAGAATACTGCCCTTGGGCCATTCATCTGCACTACTCCTTGGACATACTCCCTGTCTGGAGCTCTTGTCACGTACTTCCCTACCCTGCCCTGCAGGCTCCTTTTGAAGGGCGTGTCCCAGAGCTACACAGGTGTCTGCAGCCAATTGTTGTGCCCACATGGGCAGGGCTAAGCGAGCTTCTCCTCTGCAGCAGCATTCCTGTCCTCCAGTGAGAAGACCTCCTGGCAGTAGGGAGGCAGGGCGGGATTTTCTGCCAACTTTCCAACAAATTTGGGCTCTGAGGGGTGATGAAGCCAATTCTTCCCATCTACCTTCGTTCTAACCAATCAACACTTGAGGCATGACTTGCCACTTCACAGCCATGCTGCTAAAATGTGGAGTTGGAGCCCTACAGGAATAATTCCATTAGCTAGAAGAAGTAATAGGCTGTTATCCTCCATATGGACTCAGCGCTGGAGGCTGTGGTATTTCCCACATTTTAAAAACGTGTTACATTGGCATGGAATAAAACATCACCTGAAGTGAGCTATTTCCCCTCTCTGTTAATTCATGTAATCTAGAGTATAATTCACCAAAAAATTAGGGATTTTTCAAATCTGGGAAGATTATAGAATACACACAATTAGTGAATTGTATCATGGAGACACCTTCATGCATTCCCTAAGAGATTAAAGACCATTCTGGATGCCCATATCTAACCTTCTACCAATATTTAAAACTCCAACACTAGACTAATATTAACAGCATTTAGGGCATAGTAGTAGTGGAGAAAATAATGCATTAAATGAAAATCCAACAAGGGAGGCAAAATATCAAACAAATATCACAAGAGTAGATTTCCTTTTATTACTTTACAGATGAGGTACATTCACCACCTGTAAAACCACACATGCAATTTTGTTGAGTGTTAAATGAGGTGTTGGTGGCAAAAATCCCCAGAAAGAGGAATTGTGAACAATAGCAAGGACTGAAGAGAGAAAATGGACTCAAGACATGTCCAAACAACACGTGATAAAATAACAGTGAAGTGTCATATAAATAAGGTTAACTTCATAAATCTTTGCAATGGAAGAGATTGTGCTGATTTGTGTATTGTAGAAATAAATGCATGGGTCTAGGATGAGTGGTAGTAACCGCGTCTGTCACATCAAAGAGCCACAGATGGTGAATGAACAGGTTGTACAGAAAGAAAGAAAGAAAGAAAGAAAGAAAGAAAGAAAGAAAGAAAGAAAGAAAGAAAGAAAGAAAGAAAGAAAGAAAGAAGAGCTATGAGTCTTCGTAAGCATAAAATGTGGTTACGTCTCATTTATTTACCCTCTGGCTGAGCAAGGAAATGGGATGGAACATACACAGGCTTAATTATCCCCATCTAATCTGCAGTATCAACAGGAAAGGCTGAGCCAGATCCAGGAGAAGAAGGTGGAGGTTTCCCTGGAGGGTCTGCTGGAAGTTTGAGGGGTTTTGATTTTGTTTTGTCCCTAAATGCTTGGTAGTGCATTATCTGTGCTGTGCAGTTGTTCCCTCCCTTGCTTCCCACCCACACTACTTGTTTCTAAAGAATCTGTGGAGGGCAGAATCAGAACCAATTCTCTTTGGAAACATAACTGCTCTCACTGGTTGTGCACTCAAAGTGTAGCCATAAAACAGTGTTTTATGAGTTCAGAAATAAATTGCAGTGATTGATTTTGTTGCTGAGCATCTGACATGGCATCAAGGAGATGGTGCTAAGTGCAACCGAATGAATTAACCACAGGAGAAGAGCAAAAGTAAACATTCCTTATGAAAGATGGACTTGGGATTTTGGGCTGTAATGTTTCTCTTTGTCCATCCACTGACTACTCCAATGCATTGGCCATTCTCAGCTCACTATCGGACAAATAAGACCTCTTCATCACTTCTCTTGATGCTGAAAGATTCTGCTGAAACCTCCCCATGTTTGGCTAATGTGGGATGGCAAGCGAATTACACATTGGAAGCCTGAATTCCTCTTGGAATTGGAATTTTCCAGGGACTGTTGGCACTGATGGAATCACCTTGCAAATCCTGGGGTGAGTATAACCCCTCTTCTGTGCACTTTTACCAATAGCTTGGTGACCAAGATGAGGAATTCATCAAGGTAGGTGACTAATGGCACCAGCTTGAGCCAGATGCCATTGAGTATTTAAGCGGTGCTGGCTCCCTGTACAAGGTAAATTTCACCCTCTGTCATTGACTAGGACCCACATGGTAGGTAGACATGTTTCATACCGGAACCATTTCCAGGAATTACAGGTGGTAGGAATCAGCTCTGGAGGAATCTCAGTCTTCCCATCTTTTCTTTCTATATTTTCTGTGTTGCTCGGCCAAAGAAGTACTGGATACTTGATATGCACATCACCCTTGCCATGTGAAGATGTGCCAAAGTGATTCCTAAATCATTCAGCTCATGTCTTTTGCCACCACCCTTTCAAATGAAGCAGCAATTCCTGCTTTTGGGAAGCACCACGTGGCCAGCACAGGAACAGTGGGACAGTAATTACAGTCGCTCCCATGGATATTTAGCATTCCTCTTATCCAGCATTCGTGCATATTTAAGTGCTACATGTTTTCTTTTAGGAATACACTGCTAGCTGCTTGCAGTACCCATAAACTGCTGGGAAGTGACAGTGCCAATTAATCTGCTAACAGATTTGTTGTTTAAATATTAACAGAATGTTAACCAAATGTTGGTGGCTGCACATAAATCCATTCACGGCTCCCTCTGCTGCAGTTCTGAGGATTAGTAGGTGTGTGAAGTTGTCACAGACACAGCAAGAGCAGCAGGAAAACATGAAGTAGTGACTTGCACTAACTTGCACCCTTGAGGAGTTTTCAGTTTATATCCCCTCTTTCCCATAGTATCTGAGCACTTCACAAAAGTGGCCAGGAATGGGGAACCGTGGCCAATGGGAGCTGTGGGGGTGGTGCCTGCGGATGGGGTCAGTGTGTGGAGCCACCTGCCCCCCACTCCCGAGGAGCCACTGCTGGACATACTGGCCACTTCCAGGAGCAGCACAGGGCCCAGGCAGACAGGGAGCTGCCATAGCCCTGCTGCGCCGCCACCCGGGAGCCGCCTGAGGTAAGCGGCGGCTGGCTGGAGCCCGCAGAGCGAACCTACCCTCTGCTCCAGCCCTGACCCCACTCCTGCACTCCAATCCCCTGCCCAAGCCCTGATCCCCCTAAACCCAGAGCCCCTTCCTGCACCCAAACCCCTTACCCCCACCCCAGAGCCCTGACCCCCTCCCGCAACCCACCCTCCTGCCCCAGCCCAGAGCCCCCTCCCACACCCTGAACCCCTCATTCCTGGCCCCACACCACAGCCCTCACCCCCGCAGCCCAACCCTCTGCCCCAGCCCTTAGCCCCCTCCCACACCCCAAACCCCTCATCCCTAGCTCTGTTGTATCACGGGAATGAACAATTGTCTTCAACTGGGTCGCCAGAAAAATCTTTGAAAACCACTGGACTAGATGATCATAATGGTCCTTTCTGATCTTGCAATCTATGAAGGAATGATCCTGTGAGGTAGGAAAAGACTCAAAAAAAAAATAAAATCCTTGTTGTGTGCCTAATTTGTCAACCAGCTCTACAGTTGGGAAAAGACAGAGGGAATGGGAGGCGGAGTGTAAGGAGTTTTTAAAGGCTGCTGTATCCCTAAGGGCAGCTAATCATCACCAGGAGTCCTTACCTAGGGTTCCTCTGTTTTGGCTGTAGTGGGGTTCAGCAGCCTGGGTTCTTAGCTACTAACTGATGGAGCTGCCACATGACTGTTTAAGAGAGTCAGGAGCCCGACCTTACCTCAGTGTGTGGTTTGAACTAGCCCTGACCCGGTACTTATGCCTATGACTAGTCTGATACCTCATACATAAACTCTTCTGACACCTCCATAATGGATGAACCAACAAACAACAAAGACTTTATTTACCAGGGGAAATAGAGAGGAAGCATATGAAGGGAAGGGCCAGATGAATTTGGAGTGGGTGCATCAGTAACACCAGACAACCAGCAAGTAACACAACACCCAGGGTGGATTTCCCTGAATTCACAAGTCCAGTTTATTGCACACTAGTGGGCTTCGTAATATGGAGGAAACCATGTACCTTCATGAGGTGTTGCAGGCCTGAAGCTGCTGGAGTGTGGTGAGGGGATGAGGCCGCTGAGTCTCACAGGGGGCCGACTTCTCTGCAGCCCACTCGGTGTTACTCCAAGTGGAAAAATTCCCCATGGCATAGGGTGCCTTGGAGTTTCCACCCCGAGTAGTTTGGCAAAACCCTTTCAGGGCAAAATAGGCAATGACCCATGCAGGGGAGACAGTCAGGGGATTGCCCGCACTCCCTCAGGCAGGGGGAGACAGCCAGGGGATCGCCCGCACTCCCTCAGGCAGGGGGAGACAGTCTGGCGATCGCTCGCGCGCCCCTCAGGCAGGTGGAGACAGTCAGAGGATCGCCTGTGCTCCCCTCAGGAAGGGGGAGACAGTCAGGGGATCGCCCGCGCACCCCTCAGGCAGGGGAGACAGTCAGGGGATTGCCCGCGCTCCCCTCAGGCAGGGGGAGACAGGGGATCGCCCGCACTCCCTCAGGCAGGGGGAGACAGTCAGGGGATTGCCCGCGCTCCCCTCAGGCAGGGGGAGACAGGGGATCGCCCGCACTCCCTCAGGCAGGGGGAGACAGCCAGGGGATCGCCCGCACTCCCTCAGGCAGGGGGAGATAGTCAGGGGATCGCCCGCACTCCCTCAGGCAGGGGGAGACAGCCAGGGGATCGCCCGCACTCCCTCAGGCAGGGGGAGACAGTCTGGCGATCGCCCGCGCGCCCCTCACGAAGGGGGAGACAGTCAGGGGATCGCCCGCGCACCCCTCAGGCAGGGGAGACAGTCAGGGGATTGCCTGCACTTGGGTTGCTGCTGCTTTTTCATAAGCAGTTCTTGGCATCCTGTTATGTATTTAATCTTTTCCAGAGTTTCCATTTTCTGCTAGAGTCACTTTCTCAACCTTCCCTTCCACATTTGTAAATTTTTTCTATCCTGAGCTAATTCTGCATCTTCCCCTTGAGATATTTCAATAAGGATCTGAACATTTCGGGGGAGGGATAGCTCAGTGGTTTGAGCATTGGCCTGCTAAACCCGAGTTGTGAGTTCAATCCTTGAGGGAGCCATTTAGGGATCCAGGGCAAAAATTGGGGATTGGTCCTGCTTTGAGCAGGAGGTTGGACTAGATGACCTCCTGAGGTCCCTGCCAACCCTGTTATTCTATGATTTCATTTCTTGAGTAAGTCTTCAAGGGGCCTTTGTTGTGTACATATTCCCATTATATATTCAGGAACAGTGAACATGGATTCACCAAGGGCAAGTCATGCCTGATCACCTGATTGCCTTCTATGGTGAGATAACTGTCTCTGTAGACATGGGGAAAGTTGTGGATGTGATATATCTTGACTTTAGCAAAGCTTTTGATATGGTCTCCCACAGTATTCTTGCCAGCAAGTTAAAAAAGTATGGATTGGATGAATGGACTATAAGGTGGATAGAAAGCTGGCTAGATTGTCGGGATCAACGGGTAATGATCAATGGCTCTATGTCTAGTTGGCAGCCGGTATCAAGTGGAGTGCCCCAAGGGTCGGTCCTGGGGCTGGTTTTGTTCAACATCTTTATCAATGATCTGGATGATGGGATTAATTGCACCCTCAGCAAGTTTGCAGAAGACACTAAACTGGGGGGAGAGGTAGATATGCTGGAGGGTTGGGATAGGGTCCAGAGTGACCTAGACAAATTGGAGTATTGGGCCAAAAGAAATCTGATGAGGTTCAACAAGGACAAGTGCAGAGTCCTGCACTGAGGATGGAAGAATCCCATGCACTGCTACATGCTAGGGACCGACTGGCTAAGCAGCAGTTCTGCAGAAAAGGACCTGGGAATTACAGTGGATGAGAAGCTGGATATGAGTAAGCAGTGTGCCCTTGTTGCCAAGAAGGCTAACGGCATATTGGGCTTGAGACAAAGTTCCTCATCTACCTTGGTGGGTCTTGCGTTTATTGGCAGATTTCCTCGCCTCAGAGATTCACGGCAGCCCTCAGTTTGGTCGTTTTCATGAACCCACAGTCCAGGTCAACTCCTCCTGTGTCTGACCAGGAGTTGGGAGGTTTGGGGGGAACCCGGGCCCGCCCTCTACACTGGGTTCCGGCCCAGGGCCCTGTGGAATGCAGATGTCTAGAGTGCCTCCTGGAACAGCTGTGCGACAGCTACAACTCCCTGGGCTACTTTCCCATGGCCTCCTCCCAACGCCTTCTTTATCCTTACCATAGGACCTTCCTCCTGGTGTCTGATAATGCTTGTATACCTCAGTCCTCCAACAGTCCGCGTTCTCACTCTCAGCTCCTAGTGCCTCTTGCTCCCAGCTCCTTACACATGCACCAAAAACTGAAGTGAGCTCCTTTTTAAACCCAGGTGCCCTGATTAGCCCACCTTAATTGATTCTAGCAGTTTCTTGATTGGCTGCAGGTGTTCTAATCAGCCTGTCTGTCTTAATTGTTTCCAGAAAGTTCCTGATTGTTTTGGAACCTTCCCTGTTACCTTACGCAGGGAAAAGGGACCTACTTAACCTGGGGCTAATGTATCTGCCTTCTATCACTCTCCTGTAGCCATCTGGCCTGACCCTGTCACAGGCTGTATTAATAGGAGCATTGCCAGCAGATCGAGGGAAGTGATTATTCCCTCTATTTAGCACTGGTGAGGCCACATCTGGAGTATTGTGCCCAGTTTTGGTCCCCCCACTACAGGAAGGATGTGGACAAATTGGAGAGAGCAGAGGGCAACAAAAATGATTAGGGGACTGGGGCACATGACTTATGAGGAGAGGCTGAGGGAACTGGGGTTATTTAGTCTGCAGATGAGAAGAGTGAGGGGGGGATTTGATAGCAGCCTTCAACTACCTGAAGGGACGTTCCAAAGAGGATGGAGCTCGGCTGTTCTCAGTGGTGGCAGATGACAGAACAAGCAGCAATGGTCTCAAGTTGCAGTAGGAGAAGTCTAGGTTGGCTATTAGGAAACACTATTTCACTAGGAGGGTGGTGAAGCACTGGAATGGGTTATCTAGGGAGGCGATGGAATCTCCATCCTTAGAGGTTTTTAAGGCCCAGCTTGACAGAGTCTTGGCTGGGATGATTTATTGGGTGTTGGTCCTGCTTTCAGCTAGGGATTGGATTAGATGACCTCCTGAGGTCTCTTCCAACCCTAATATTCTATGATTTTATGATTCTAAAACTGATCCACATTGTTGAATTCTTTTTGTGCTGAAATCCATATTGATTAGTACAGGCTTGCCACTCTATCTCAGTTTCATTAATCCCCCCCCCCCCTTCTATACTGTATAATAATTAGATCACCCTAGGTAGCCAGGTGTCATCTAGGCCACTGAAGATAAAGATAAAATATTTGATCAAAGGTTTTGAAATATTCTTAGTAAATCCAATTAACCCACCATCATATAAATAAGAGCGTACTGATCTTTGCTTTGCTACAGCAGTCTGTTAACATATAACATATGCTATAACATATCCTCCTAGATTAGCCCTATGCCAAATCCTTTCCATCCAACCTCTTCTCAAACAGCATATGTACAATGTGCATTGCATACAGAAGGCAAAATGACAAGTTACAAAGTTAAACCAAGATGAAAGATCAGAAAAGTTTAGGAAATGTTGAAAAGAAAGTTCTAGGTTTGGCTTTGACTTGGAATCTGAATGTTGCTGACATAAGAAGAGTTTCAGAACTGAAATTTTGAACCATTGCTACTAAGAACCATTGCTCTGTCCAGGACCTGACAAGAGCATCAATCCAGAGTCACTCCAGACTTAAGTACTCATTTTTATGAATGATCTTTATGGTACAGCAAAACTTCCTTTTTCTTAGAAAGAACATGGAGAGCCTCCTCAAAAGCTTTTTTCCTAAATACCTTATTGATCACTGTGCATTGCACAGCTTCAAAAATAATGTATTTGGCTGTTTAGTGTACCCCAGATGGGAGTAATATGGCATAATCATTCCCAGAAGTACTACTTGTGGCTGGCTAGCAGTAATTCCAGGAATGATGTGGCATCACCGGTAGCAACACACCTGCCCTGCTGCCAAGCCACCTAATATGTCTTTGTACAGCAGATGTGCATACTTTTCTTAACGACAGAACCCATTTGTGAGCAGACACCCACAGTACCTGCTGATGAGGATAGACCTTGTTTGCATCCTAAGGTCCTGATCCTACATCACTGACTTCAACGGATGCAGGATCAGCCCAGTTACATAAAACAAGATACTAACTTCTTCAGTAGTGTATGTGTGTGAGCGTGTGTATGCATGCACATAAATATGTGCATGGTGCATGTGTGTGCCTGCTTTCACATTTACCAATCTAAGATGTGTATATGTATGTATCATATAATCCCACTTTATGTGAAAACCTCAACACAGCTTTAACTATGAAATAGCTATTGTTGCCTCGATGGTATATGCATTTCTTTCTATCTAAAATCATATTTTATTTAAAAAAAACCATTGTACCAAACTTATGTTTGAAATTAAATGAAAGGGAGTTGCTAGCCAGAGATCAAACAGCCCAGAAGAACAGGACAATGCATAGGTTTCTCTGGGCTAAAAGACAATTTGCCTCAAAAAATACCATAATAAGATATTGATTCCAATTTCTCTTATGAGATTAATATTGACTCAGGTAAAGCTTCAGTAAATAACATCTGAGACTAAAAATTCTCAAGTCTTACTTTCACATTAAGGGTCATAATTACAACTTGGAAGAGTTTATACACAGGTACACCTCTACCCTGATATAACACAGTCCTTGGAAGGCAAAAAATCTTACCACATTATGTGAAACTGCATTATATCGAACTTGCTTTGGCCTCGAGCATTTCCGTTATTAATAATCACTTCCCGCCCCCTGACTGACCCCTCAGAACTCCTGACCCATCCAACACCCCCTGCTCCTTGTCCCCTGACTACCCCCTCCAGAGACTCCCCGTCCCTAACCACCCGTCCCAAGACCCCACCCCCTATCTAAGCCCCCCTGCTCCTTGTCCCCTGACCGCCGCCTCCAGAGACCCCGCTGTCCCTAATCACCCTCAGGACCTCACCCCCTGCCCAACCCTCCTGTTCCCTGTCCCCTGACTGCCCCAACCCCTATCCACACCCCTGCACCCTGACAGGACCCCCAAGACTCCCACGTCCTATCCAATGCCCCTGTTCCCCATCCCCTGACCGCCCCACCCCCAGAACCTCTGAACCATCCAACCCCCCCCCCCCCCCGCTCCCTGTCCCCTGACCGCCCCCTGAGACCCTCTGCCCCTTATCCAACCCCTTGGCCCCAGCCCGGCACCCTTAACAAGCCACTCAGAGCAGCGTGTCAGAGCCAGACATGCTGACGCACTGATCCACCAGAGCACGCAGCCCTGCCCCCCAGAGCGCTGCTTTACCACATTATATCTGAATTCATGTTATATCAGGTCACGTTTATATCGGGGTACAGGTGTAATCATTTTTGTGAGAAAAATATAATTCATTCTGTAAAGAATCGAAGTGACTTATGTTCTTTCCTAGGCCGTCAAAATTTAGATATTTAAAGGAAAATATTAGGCTACATAATTTCCTTCTTTTTATTTTCTTTACATTTGCTCACCACATTTCTATTTTATTATTGTCATTTTGTTCTTCTCTATTTTAACTCGCTTCCAGTGGGAAGAAAATCCTGTCGTGTTATGATATATTGTCTTTGTTTAGAAACTATGCTCAGACATTTATTTTTAAGGGAGATTGTCCAATTTCTATGGAGGGGATTTCCTGAATCTCTTGCAATTGCTGTAACTTGTGATCCTTCAGTTTGCAAGGAACTGGGCAATTCTGACAATGTTTCAGTGGGAAATGAACACTTTGCACATATAAAAACACCTTTATTAATGTGTGCACGTGGCTGTTTGGGCTATGTGAAAAGCCACTGATTTTTATATATGTAGCCACATGTGGATGAATCAAAAACCCGAGGTCCTGACTAGGGCTGGCTGAAATTTTTCAGCCAAAAATGTTTCTTCATTTTCATCTGCAAACATTTGGAAGTGTGATGTTCTGCCTGGTTTTTGCCTGTACAATATAAGTGAATGTCCTTTCTGCAGACCTGTTTGGTAATGGTAATATATGATACCCTGCTGCAACAAAGGGCATAGCAGACTGAAGCCAAGACCCCTGAAAGCAGACAGGGCTCTGAAGAAGCGGTTACTTGATTGATTGTGAGCTATACAAGAAGTTAGCCAACTGAGGCAGGAGAATCTTTACTCTGAGCAAACCAGTCTATGATCTTTGTTGCTAGTCAACAAGCAACTGAAAATACAGATGGTGGTGATTTCCCTTCAGGAAAGCAGAACAGATGGTAGGACTAGGATTGTAGTGCCAAATTTAGAGACAAACACACAGTAGAAAGCTGCTGGCTAGAGAACTGAACTCGGCTGATGTTTGAACCCTGATGAGCTTGAAGGAAAAACAAGGGGTTGTCTTTCCCTGTAGACCACTAACAATCTCTTATCCAGACGGTCTGACTCTGTTGTTAAACTAACTCTTCACTGGCTGCAGTAGGTCTATCTGGAAGAACGTGTCTCCCTGGCTAGAGGCTATCCCAGGAAAATCAGTAGAATGCAACAGCTCTGACTCTGGAGTGCAGGACCACAAGCAAGACATTTACAACTCTCACTCTTAAATGATGGTCCTCAACCAGTCTGCTACCCAGCACACTGTCACAAGAGGGTCCCTGTTGTGTATTTGGTTGTGGTGGTAACAGAACCTTGTCGTTGCTATGGCAACCAAGTTAGATTATTAGGGGCTAGCCCAGCCAGTTTGGGCTGGTTTTTGGTTAGTTTAGTGTGTGGCAATAAATGGCTGCTTTTAAGGTTTACAGCTCTCTGTGTCTCCAGTGATTTCTTCCTAAAACTGTAGCCCCCAAGGCTATACCAACATGGCAACAAGGGTGGGATGTCTGTGCTGCCCCAGCAACAGAAGGAAGTAGAAGTCAAGGTAAAAAAAACAAACCCTTTTTGCTGATGGAAGGGGGTGAGAACTAGCTTGTTTGCACTGACTGTGCAAACTGAAACTAAAACCATGGCTACACTTACAGGGCCACTGGAACCTTTTGAGGAGACTATAGTGCAATGGCGTGTATATACTGAGCGTTTTGAGCTTTTTGTTCCTGCAAATGACATTATAGAAGAGAAGAAGGTGCCAATATTCTTAAGTGTTGTAGGGGCTAAGACCTACTCCCTGCTACGCAGCTTACTACACCCAGTTAAGCCAGAGACCAAATCTTACAGTGACAGTGTGGAAATCCTGGGGTCCCATTTTTCTCCCAAACCACTGGTAATTGCGGAAAGATATAGGTTCCACAAAAGAGACCAGAAAGAAGATGAAACAGCTTTACAATTTGTAGCAACTTTGAAAAACCTTGCAGAACACTGTGAATTTAAGGAGATATTAAATGATGCCCTTCGTGACAGGTTAGTGTGTGGCCTGCATAGTGAAGGTATACGGAAGCGCCTATTCACAGAGGCTCAGCTTACCTTACCGAAGGCTGTGGATACTGCGGTCACCATGGAATTGGCAACAAAGGAGGCGCAATACATCGGTGCATCCCCTAAGGAGCACAAGGTGTCACAAGAACCTTCCAGCAAAACTGTGTGGAGTCAGGAATGTTACCGCTGTGGTAAGCCGGGTTACCAGGCATCAGAATGCTGGTGTCAGGACCTGGTGTGTCGACACTGGGACAAAAAGGGACACATTGAGTGTGCCTGTAAACAAAAGAAAAAGAGACCTGTGGTCTGGATGACCAAAAAGGGAAATCTGCATACCATAGAGCAGACCCAGGATGACCAAGGTGACACCTCATCACAAGAAGAAGTGCCACTCCACGTTTTGTCTTTGGCAGTGGGCTCACATGAATACTGGGTTGTTGGATGGCAAACCTATACGCATGGAACTGGACACCAGTGCAGCCATCTCGCTGGTCTCCCAGACTGTGTATAAAGAAAAGCTACAGCATCTTCCACTTAAGGTAACAAAAACAGTTCTGAAGACATATACGGGAGAAGCTGTACCCATGTTAGGCACTACTGATATTAAGGTGGAGCTCAATGGACAGGCTGCTAAATTGCCACCGTTTGTGGTGAGAGGTAATTACCAAGCCTTAACAGGTAGGTCTTGGCTTAGGAAGATCCAGCTGAACTGGGCAGAAGTGCACCGAAAGACTAAAGAAGAAACCAGTCTGCCCGCTATACTAAGGAAACATGCTGCTGTTTCTGGAGAGGATCTGAGAAGTATGAAGGGAATCACTGTGACATTGAACATTAAACCTGACAGTCAACCAAAATATCTGAAAGCCAGAACTGTGCCATATGCCATCAGGCTAAAGGTTGAAGTGGACCTGGAGTGCCTGGTCACAAATGGAGTCCTAAGACCAGTTACCCATAGCCCACGGGCAACTCCTATCATTCCAATAGTGAAGAAAGATGGCTCCCTCCAGATTTGCGGTGATTTTAAAGTCACTGTCAACCCAGTGTTGTGTGCAGAGCAATACCTGCTTCGCCGCATCGATGACCTCTTCACAGACCTGGCTGGGGGACAAAAGTTCAGTAAGATTGATCTGAGTCAAGCGTATTTACAGATGCACGTCGATGAAAAGTCCCAAGAGCTGTTGACTGTTGTGACGAATAAGGGGCTTTATCAATACTGTCGTCTGCCCTTTGGAATAACGTCTGCTCCTGTTCTGTTCCAGAGGGCTATGGATCAGATCTTGTGTGGCTTGCCATGAGTCCAGTGCTATCTGGACAACATCCTGGTCACTGGAAGGAATGAGGAGGATCACCTAAAGAATTTAGAGGCTACCCTACAAAGACTGGAAGAGTATGGCCTATGAGTCTGCAAAGACAAGTGTGAATTCTTCCAGCCCTCTGTTGAATATTTGGGATGCATCATTGATGCTACAGGTCTTCGTAAGGCCCCTGCAAAAGTTAAGGCTATTGTGGAGGCTCCCCCTACTCGAAATGTTAGCCAGCTTCGCTCATTTCTAGGTCTATTAAACTATTATGAAAAGTTCATTTCACAGTTAGTCACACTGCTAAAACCACTTTACGAACTCCTTGGGCAGAACAAGTCCTGGAAGTGGACTGAAGCTTGTGATGTTGCATTTAACAAAGCTAAGGATGCACTGCTAAATTCTGAAGTCCTGATGCACTTTGATCCATCCTTACCCCTACAGTTGGCCTGTGATGCCTCCCCTTATGGAGTGGGAGCAGCCGTGTCACACATTATGCCTTCGGGAGAAGAGAGACCTATTGCTTTTGCTTCACGCACTGTAAGCAAAGCAGAAACTAACTATGCCCAAATCGAATGTGAGGCACTGGGAATCATTTTCAGAAATTCGGAAGTTTCATCAGTACCTGTTTGGATGAAAGTTTACTCTTCTCACAGACCATCGACCTCTGACTTCAGTTTTTGGACCCCACACAGGCATTCCCCCATTAGCTGCTAGTCGTATGCGACATTGGGCATTGTTGCTTTCCGCACACACATATGAAATCAAATATCGGAAATCCACTCTGCACGGCAATGTGGATGGTCTCTCAAGGCTGCCTTTGCCAGTAAAACATCAAGATATTGCCCAGAAGGAAATCTTTTACTTTGAACAGGTAGAGAATACACCCATCATCGCTACTCAGGTAAAGAAGGCAACTCGAGTTGACCCAGTATTGTCCCAATGTATGGACCTGCATGGAACATCTCGACGAACCTCTCCGGTCTCACCCAACCTTGTTACCTAGATGTCCAGGAGGATGGAGTTATTGATCCAATCTAATTGTTTGTTGTGGGGGAGACGTGTCATTATTCCATCACCATTGAGATCACAGATGTTAGAACAGCTACATTCCGGTCACTGTGGAATAGTGCACATGAAGGAAATTGCATGAAGCGATTTTTGGTGGCCTGGATCGGACAGTGCTATTGAAGAGAAGGCAAGAGCTTGTATGTCATTTCAGGGTGTGAGGAATGCACCCCAGTGGGCACCCCTACACCAATGGGACTGGCCTGAAAACCCGTGGCAATGTATTCACGTTGACTTCGCTGGCCCACTTGAAGGAAGTATGTTTTTGGGGGTGGTAGATGCCCATTCTAAATGGCCAGAAGTCTCTATAATGCAGTCTACTACTGCAGAGAGTACTATCCAAAAACTATGGGGATTCTCTAGTCGCTTTGGTCTGCCAGAACAACTTGTGAGTGACAACGGAGTGCAGTTTGTCTCTCAGGAGTTTCAAAATTTTATGAAGGCAAATGGGATACACCACATCACTTCAGCACCATATCATCCATCCACCAATGGATTAGCTGAAGATTTATGCAGACAATGAAACAAGCTTTGAAGTTGGCAAGGGGACAATTATTCATTCAAAAGTGTCTGGACACCTTCTTACTATCCTACAGAAACATAGCTCATGCTACGACCAAGGCATCCCCGGCCTTTCTAATGATGGGACGACAGCTGTGCACTTGCTTTGATCTGCTGAAACCTTCTGAACCCCAACAAATTGTGCAACGTCAGCAGCAAGATCAAGTCATTCGGCGCGAACCCAGAGCAAAATACCAAACCTTTAGCTCGGGACAGCTGGTTTTGTCTCGGAATTATACTTCTGGAGCTAAATGGGTCCCTGCCACTGTCCTCGCTCAAACAGGGCCTGTTTCCTACACAGTCCAGACTGCAGAGGATCTCACCTGGCGGCGACATGTAGATCAGCTGCTGCCAGGTCATGCCAGTCCTCAGGGCACATCTTCAGTTCGGTTGCCTGACTTCACCACTTCTGGCGAGACACCGAATCAAGTCACCTGTTCCTGAATTTCCCCCTCCATTACTGCTGGTGGCAGAGATACCCCCCTGCCCAGAATGAGCTGATACCACATACTCACCCATTCGCCCTGCAAACCCTGAGCCCATTGTCAGGCCTGCGCCCAAGACACTTTTGGGAGCAACAACACCAGAAGTCCGCTGTAATCCACCTAGAGACAGAAGGCCTCCTCAAAGGCTGTATCTTTAGCTAGGGTGAACCCATGGTTTTGGGGCAAAATAATCCCCGGGGTTTAACCAGGAACAGAGGCAGTCTACCCTCCTTCTCTAGTTTAGTGTTTGTTTTATTTAGGGGGGAGGAATATGTTGTGTATTTGGTTGTTGTGGTAATGGAACCTTGTTCTTGCTATGGCAACTGAGTTAGATGATTAAGGGATAGCCCAGCCAGTTTTGGGTGGTTTTGGTTAGTTCAGTGTATGGCAATAAATGGCTGCTTTTAAGGTTTACAGCTCTCTGTGTCTCCAGTGATTTCTTCCTAAAGCTGTTGCCCCCAGGGATGTAACACTCCCAGAGGCAGACTGTTTGAACCAGTGAGAAAGATAAGAAGACTGAGGGGTCCTGTGTGACATATTTCCACGAGCAACTATTCTTTTCTATCTTATTCTACCTACGTGTTTATCTCATACTCATCATCATAGTATTTGAATGCCTTCCAGTTGTGCAGTAAGTCATGTCAGAGAACCCCCAAGGCAGTGGGGGCTAGATACACTGGAGCTGATGCAGGCATGTGTAAGTCACACTTCTCTTCCTCCTGTGCCCCATTCACCTCTGGAGAGGGCCGGCAGTTATGGACGGGATGTGATGAAGCCATGCTGCCCTGCCCAAGCACTTTCTGGCCAGCACTGCCCTACATTCCCCGGGTACAAGGGTCACCTAGTGTTCCTGTAACCCGCCCTGCTTCCGAATGGACATTCTACCCCAGGGTCCCATAGGCTACATCTGACCCTCTCTCTTTTAAATATTCCTTCACTTGCTGTTCTGATGTAAAGGGGGTTGCAACTGCAGCCTCTTCAAACAGGGCCAGGCAGGTTTTAAAGTATTTCAAGAGGGAGGGAGAGGTGTGTTCTGAGCACTGGACAAGAAGCAATGCTCTGGATTGGAATCTGACATGGACTTCCAACGTGGGCTCATCTTGCAGGGTTTCCCTCCCCATGGAGGTACTATTCTGCTGTCTTCTAGGGGTACTATAAGGATTAATCAGTGAATGTTTCTACAACGATTTGAATGTGAGAAATATATAAGGGCTGAGTAGTGAAGTGACACACCCTCAGCAGGAGTTGCTGGACCTGATTCTGCTCTCGCCTCAGTGGAAATCAGAAATTGCTCCACTGAGACCAGCAGATTTACACTGGTGTAAAAGTGGAGTGAGATCAGACACAATGTCATTGTTTCTTTAACTGGATTTAATACCAAACTTTCTGTTCTCTGCAGCATCTGATCTTCTTTAGCAAAAGTTCTGGATCACACTTAAATAATAATCCCACTTAGCACTTGACACATTTTCAAAACACTTGACAAACATGAGCTAATTCATCTTTGAAAACAAGCGTTGAGTTTTCTGAATCCAGCGCGGCAACAGAAATAACACAGCAGCCACAATCGTCTTAGTGCCAAACATCAGCTCATCAGGATTAACGCCATTATAGTAAACAACAGACAAAATATCAGGGATTATGCTGTGATTCTAAAGTGTTTTACATTGGGACTGGGAGCAGTATTAGTGTGAAAAAAGACATACTTGGCAATAAAAAACAAGTGATTCCAATTATGTTAACTGCTATGATATAGGGAAGAAACCTGAATTGATCGAGGCATGGGCTAGAATGAGGCTATCTAGACTTCTGAGCATGGAGACCTCTGTTTTGCTTGCCTGCATTTGGGTTCAAAGATCTCACACTTCTGACCACACCACCCTGAAGCAATCCTTTGTACCAATCTTTTGTAAATATACCATCTGGTTAGAGTGGAAGTAATATTCCTCCTCTCTGGTGCTCATGAAACCCAAATGCCTGCATTCTAATGCTCACTGCACTCCTTCGTCTCTCTCCATTTGTACGACTTAAAGAGATACAGGCACTTTACAGGCAGACATAGTGTTATATTGTTATTTGGTGTACCCTGTACCAGTTCATGATGCTTGACAAAACACAGGAAAAGATCCAGTCCCTGCACTGTGGAGCTTGCACTGCCACTGCAGAAATGCAATGTGTGAGACAATGGTACAGCTGCAAGGAGGCTGGGGAGACAACACTGGTGAGATCAACAGAGAGAGCTTCATGAAAGGGGCGGATTTGAAGGTAAAGGAGAGAAAGAGTACATGGGGCCTGATCTGAAGCCCACTGAAATTGATGGCTCTTGGTACATGGAGACTCGGGGATGTTCCAAAAGAAGCCATGAAGTTGAAGCTGGGGAAAGGCATCATTTGCCGTGCTGACTATGATACAGCTGCTGTTCAAGGAACAAAATGACCATACTTACTCTTCTGCGATTACTACTACTAAGGCCAAAACAGAAGTGGTAGAAAGGAAAAGCAAAGAAAGAGCCAGGCCCCTCGTGGCATAAAGCTATCAATATTGGTGGCCAAACAACAATGGATTATACTTTGGAGACTTCTATGAAGCCAGACAAAGCTCCTTAGATTTTTTTTAAAAAAGAAGAGATTTAGGTTCTGATGTTCTCTGCTGCTCATTTTCAAACCTATATATTATTAAACCGGCTCAGAAAATGACCTTTTTGATGCATCTTTCAAAGTAAGCCTAGCATTTTTGTGGGCAACTGTTATGAAAATGGCTGTACTGATGGGTAAGACATCTGATTTTAGAGTTATCGTTAATGAAGCTGCCTAAGGTGCAGATCCACTTTGTCACGAGGAGCTTCCAATAGAAATCTCAGCAAGAGCTCCAAGAGCCAAGAGTATTCTTTCTTTTTCACACATCATTGCTAGTAATAAGGGTCCTTCAAGGCAAGGGGAGGCCTCAGTTGCTATCAGACTATGTCCTCTGTGACACTGGTGCAGTCCCATTGCCTTCATTAGATTTGCACAGGCATAATTGAGTGGAGCTTGGTGAGCAAGTCTATTGATGCATGGAAAGGAATAGAAAGCAGCTCATTCTTGTGAGTGGTGTTGGGGCCATAAGGATGAATTAAAAGGAGAAAAGAATCTGAAGAGACACAAGAAGCAGCTAACAAAGGATCATTCTTATACAGCCATTATCAGTGAGGAAGTTTATTTTAGGCATCATGGTAGAAAGGGTTTCAGTCCTATGAATCATAGAATCATAGAATATCAAGGTTGGAAGGGACCTCAGGAGGTCATCTAGTCCAACCCCCTGCTCAAAGCAGGACCAATCCCCAACTAAATCATCCCAGCCAGGGCTTTGTCAAGCCTGACTTGGGTCATTTCAAATTAACCTGGGCAAAAGGAGGCTGATGGGACTGCAAAGAGAGAATTCAGCACTTTGCAGGGCAAGGACCTGGGTGCTAAGAAATAGAATACCTTTTGACACTAGAAATCCAACCAAAACCCAAAGAGGTTTGGGTGTCATTCTGGAAAGGAGCCTGGGATGCCATAAGAACAACAGAGGAGGGATATTACTAAGTTAGGTATGGAATCCGGTTCATTTTCAGTCAAAGCACTTGCATCATTGTCATAAATATAAAGGGAAGGGTAAACACCTTTAAATCCCTCCTGGCCAGAGGAAAAACCCTTTCACCTGTAAAGGGTTAAGAAGCTAGGATAACCTCGCTGGCACCTGACCAAAATGACCAATGAGGGGACAAGATACTTTCAAAGCTGGAGGGGGGGAGAAACAAAGGGTTCTTTCTGTCTGTGTGTCGCTTTTGCCGGGACCAGAGCAGGAATGCAGGTCAGAACTCCTGTAAAGAGTTAATAAGCAATCTAGTTAGATATGCGTTAGAGTCTGTTTTGTTTAAATGGCTGATAAAATAAGTTGTGCTGGATGGAATGTATATTCCTGTTTTTGTGTCTTTTTGTAACTTAAGGTTTTGCCTAAAGGGATTCTCTATGTTTTGAATCTGCCCTGTAAGGTATTTACCATCCTGATTTTACAGAGGTGATTCTTTTACTTTTTCTTCAATTAAAATTCTTCTTTTAAGAACCTGATTGCTTTTTCATTGTTCTTAAGATCCAAGGGTTTGGATCTGTGTTCACCTATGCAAATTGGTGAGGATTTTTATCAAGACTTCCCCAGGAACGGGGATGTAGGGTTTGGGACGATTTTGCCGGGGGAAAGACATTTCCAAGCAGGCTCTTTCCCAGTTATGTTTGTTAGGCGCTTGGTGGTGGCAGCAGTAAAGTCCAGGGACAAAAGGTAAAATAGTTTGTACCTTCGGTAAGTTTGAACCTAAGCTGGAAAAATAAGCTTAGGGGGTTTTCATGCAGAAAACTAGAGTTCAGAGTGGGGAAGGAACCTTGACAATCATGTTTCTCTGTCACTTTCAAAGATCCCAAAGCAGAATGAGACAGAGAAGTTGGCGTTTCTATGGGGCCATTTTGCTGCTCCTTTAGGGCCTCCTAAGGGAACATTCTGGAGGAGTTTGGTTTGAAAGCATTCAGTTAGACAATTGAAACAGCATAATCTTTTTTCCAGGAACCCGAAATATGTTCCCCTGAAACAAAACAGGCCCTTGCCTCCATCTGGCAAAATATCACAGCTGTCATCCTGATGCCCTGAATTTCATTTATTCTCCTTCTAAACTGCACAGGTATGAGAAAGTGTCAGCAGCAAAGATGCAGGGGTTCAGATGCATACAGGCTGCTTTAGGGCTACCACACACAATTATAGGGTAGTCACAATGGTACACTGGGGAAATGGACATTTAGAAAACTTGGTGGCTTGAGGGGGAGATTTTCCCCATGACATTGAATGTACAGTCATTCTTATTAAGCATCATGGCCATCACACAATTCTGTGTAGGCCTTGTCTGAATTCAACTTTTTTATTTCAATGAACTCGTTCCCAATACGATCTTTTAAAAGTGTCCTTCCTCCAACTAAATGCATCTCTGTAATTATTTGAATGGGCTGGTTCCTGGAAGAAAGACTGTGCTGTTTCAATTGTCTAGCTATATCATTGATGTCTTGCATGGGAAAATCCAGACCCTTGTCCCCACAGCTATAGTGGGAGCTGGCTATCTATTTCCCCATGTCTTCTGGTGTCAGGCTTAAAATGGGAGCCTCTGTGAATGATCTTTTTTGGACTGATTTGGTCACAGACACAAAGGCAGCTGTGGTAGGTGTAAAAAACACAATCATTTTCTCACAAAAAATACATGGAAAAACCTTTGTGTAGAAGATTTATCACGTTTGGACAAAGCTCAGGATAGTTTCTGGGTACCCTTTAATGCATTACAATCTCATTTAGGTTATGAGTTCTGCCTAGAAAATAGGAAAGCTTCTTAGTCAACACAGACTGCAATGTGATTAGTTTCTGGTCTTTTCAACACTGTAGCATCCTCGCTGCATACTTAACACATACTACTTTGTTTCCTGATATGGGCTAGGAACTGCTTTCAGATAATGCAAGATTCATTTCCAATTCTTTGCTCAAATAACCTTGAGTTTTTCAAATTTCAATGTTCTCCAAAAAAACCCCGCCCCCTCCAGTTCCTTATCTTGGCCTGAGGAGTTAATGGTATACATTTGATTGAAGAAGACAAGTGGATCTTAGTATGATGCATTATGTCATTTAAGAAAAGTCACAGCCTGGTTACAGTTGATAATCTCACTCTGATTTCATTAAGCCCCAATTTAGCACTTGAGAACAACCAGCTAACTGGATGCAGCCAATTCACCCCATTCAAAAATAATTCAGCCAGACAATAAGGTGAGCATAAAATGAGATCAGTTTCAAGGAAACCCACCAGCAGATGCTCAGAAGGACGTATCCTGCACTCTTGTTGCAGCTGTTCTTGAATCTCTCTCTCTAAGCACCTTCCTGTAGCATGACTCTGGTAAATAAATGTATGTATAAGAGCAGATTGTGGAGCTGTGTAGGGGAGCAATCTGTGGGTTCCCATCCACGCCTCACCCAAATACTCCATTATGGACAGCCACTTTGGGAGACTGCAAGTAGGATTGGAAAACCCCCCCCCCACGGTGCAGTGCCCACCTCCCTGTGTAGTCCAGGAGCAGGATAGAACTGCAGTTCCCTGGGGGAAGGGACACGCCACTGTATGTGGGAAGAATTCTGCTTCCCCCTCCATCCTCTTTCTTCTGCCGAGATCCCCAGCGCCCAGCCCAATTACAGGGGCTGCTGTGCCCAGCTATGACTGTGTGTGTGAGAGAGTTTCATCACTGGGGCAGACAGCGGGTGTTTGCACCCAGCACGGCTCAGTGCCTTCCGGGGGGGTGAACAGGGAGAGGCAGCTGCTATGCACCCTATTAGAAGGGTGTAGTTTACACTTCTCTGTATGCCTTGCCAGCTTCATTGACCTCTGTGGGAGAGTCATCCCCTTCCTCTTCTCTGCCCTTCTGGGAAAGGCTAGCCCCAATGGAGGTGCTGTCTCTGAGCAGCTCTGGGATTCAGCGGGGCATGGGGGTTGCAGCTCCGGCCAGCCCCTGGACACAAGGGCAGGTTCTTTATGGCTGTTTGACATCAAGGGCATTGGCATCATGCAGCAAAGAGACTTTTCACCAGCTTGGGACTAGGCTCGGGGAGGAGATTGGGGACGAGGAAATAAAGGAGCCAGGTGGCTCCCCTGGAGGAATGAGGGACATGGAAATGGCAGGCAGGGTCCCTCTCTTTCTCCCTTCACTCCCTAGAGGGGAAGGGAACCCGCAGGGGGAACAGATCTTTCCATAAAGGGCTGATGGGGGTCTCCCCTAGCTTAGATATTCCTTCTCCCCTTAGATGTGGATGCTGCTTCACCTACCAGCAGGAAGTCAGGGGATCCCAGAAACTCCCCAAGCAGATGCCAGTTCCAAATAAAAAGAACCACAGATGTAGTGCTCTACACTCCTGTTTATCCAAATGGCCTGGGGACATCTGAGACTTTTGGATAACTGGGCATTCAGATTAACAGAAGTGCTATTAACTAACATAGGGCTACATGGGAGACACCCTGTGGATTTGGATAACTAGGATATTCGGCTAAAGGGAATTTGGATAACTGGAATTATACTGTATTTTTATAGTCTCATGATTTTAGAGGCCCTGACTCAGAAGTTTTGAGCATTTAGACACAGGGAAAGTCCTCTAGAGGTCTGACAATGCAGGCCCTGGTGACGGATGATGTGTGCCATAGGGGTTAACAGTGGAGAACACCCGTTCAGAATTTTCCCCTACAATATATTTATTAGTGAATACATTTCTTTCTAAGTTGAGAGAGGCTCCAGCCTCAAAGTATTTATCTGGATTTCAACTGGGAATTTGATTTGGCCTATTATAAAGACAGGGACTGATTACGATTCAGGTCTGCATTCAGATTTTGAATTAACTGCTCATGCTGAGGGATGTTTGGAGTTGTATTTCCTCCTAAATATAATGATGCTTACCTGGGACAGGAACCCTCCTTGTGTTGTAGGTTTGTGTAGTGCCTAGGGCCATTGGGCCCTGATCTCTGATTGGGATCCTTAGCCATTAATTCAATAGAAATATAATAATTAATAATAAATACCTACTTAACATGGGTGTTAGGAAGCTAAATTAATTAATTAATGTTTGTTAAACCCTATGAAATTTTAGATTAAAACAGGTAGATGCTATAAATGCAATGCCTTGTTAGGGCCCAAAAACACAGATGACACCTTTGTAATCCAAGCTAAAGGCTATTAACATTCCTCTCATTACCAGATTGCACTTCATGCAGGAACATAAACAAGGCTTCGGCAAGCAACAAAAAGAGCCCAACGCAGCCACAGCATGGCATGTCTCAATCCCAAGCAATAACCCTGCATTTCCTGAAGACCATTTCTGAGCTATACATAAAACACACAAAAAGCACATGAGCTTTACCTCTCGTTGTCACAAATGCATGAATAATATATTTGCACAGCAAAGGACCTGGCACACTGAGGGCACGTCTACACTGGCAAAGTTGCAGCGCTGGCAGTTACAGCGCCGCTCAAAAAGCGCTGAAGGGAAACCACTGTTGTGTGTTCACACTGTCAGCTGCCTGCACAATAGCGTGTTCACCCTTGGGGCACTTGCAGTGGTATTTGGAGCCGTGCACTCTGGGCAGCTATCCCACAGAGCACCTCTTTCTCTTCTGCCGCTAAGTCTTATGGGGAGGCGGATGGGGTTGTACGGCATCCTGGGTCCTATCCCAATGCCCCGTGAGGCATTCAACGGTTTGTGTACGGTGCGCCCTGCCTCTTCGGGCTGCAGGAATGGATCCCGAACTGTTGACCAGTATGAAAGATATAAATCTGATTTAAGTCTTCCGCATCATACTTTCTATTTAAGCAAGAGATACCACACACTACAAACTGGAGGCCAATGTTAAGTGCATTGTCATTTGTTAATCCTGAAGTTGGACACTGGTTCCGAACAAGACTGGCAAATGCTCACTATCTTTCTGAAAAAACTCAGGTGACTGTCTAGAAACATGAGGTGCAACAGTGAAAGACTCAGCAGTTGAAAAAGTGAAGAACTCTGTCACCATATTCAAAAAATATACATACATGGCTGATAAATGCACCAATGTAAATAGGCATCAAGTATTAAAAAGTAATTGTGTACGTTATCTTGATGTCTGTGGTAGGCCAGTAGATGCATTCTAGATGTTCAGGTTATAGAAGACACATCAGCTGCACCTGTGACATCTTAGAAGAGTTAAATGCTTGTAAATTGAACCCCAACCAGGTGGCTTCTTGTGCATTTGATGGAGCTACAAACTTATCTGGAAGACATAGTGGAATACAAGCTTTGCTCAGAGAAAAAATGTAACCCTAATCTCTCCCATACACACTGCAGAGGCTATCTACTCCAGCTAACACTAGTATGAACTGCAGAATTTTCAAAAGACATTAAAAAGCCATAAATTTAATGGCTTTGTTATACTCTTTATTTCAACAAGAGTCCAAAAGGACTGAACATTTTGGAAACAAATAGAAGATACACGGGGACTAAAGTTCAAATTAGTTCAACCTGGGAAAATCAGCTGGCTTTCTCATGAGTGATCCTTGGCTGTGTATTGTCTTAAAATTACTGCAATCGTTATTACTGGCTTTGGAAGTATCTACCGAGGTAGGACAGATCTAAGTAGTAAAACTGGTGGACTACTTTTGTTACCAAGTTCAGAGAAGACTATTGCCGTTCTGTCTCTTGTAAGTCTACTGTTGAAACCATTTGGTTCATTAAACAATGCCATCCAGGCATCTGCTACAACAGTAGTAGATCTTTGTCCAGCATAGAAGCTACCCTTGGATCAATCAGAGATATCCATTGAAAATGTACTGGAAGAAGCAAAGACTTCAGTCCGGAAGTTGACTAATGAAGGCAAGTATATTGACTCTTTAAGTGAAGAGGACAAGAAGTGTTTGTTAAGCCAGCTGAAAAAGTACACAGACTTGATTCTTACAATAGCAATTTCTGGATCCTACTCAACCTCTACATAGTTTTTACAGATGCCTGTCTTATAAAACACCTACAATTGAGTGGAGTGAGGTGCTACCAGCAATGGGGCTGCCATGTGATCTGGACAGAACAGAGAATTTTGAACACAAAGTGGAATATCATACGACGAACGAAGATTTAACTTCAACTTCTTCTTCGTTATCATCACTAGTGGTTCAACCCAATCTTTGTGCTATGTTTCCTGGGAAGCAAGAAGTAGGAATTCATCTCTTGCTACTCCCACTCACAACAGCTACAGCTGAACATTCTTTTCCCTCATTGAATAGAATTTTGTGTTCTGAAAGAAGTCGCCTTCTGCCTGATCATGAGCATATCATGAAGGACTGGAAGTAACGGACACACAAGAAGACACCAAAAAGTTGTGCAAAATTACAACAAGAAACTGAGAAGGATGTAGATGTAGTGCTTCACAATAGGCTTGAGTAGCCAACTTTAATTTCTGGGATGATTTTAAAACATGAGATAAATCTAATAAAATGGTCGTGAAATATTTTTCAGTTTTTACTATGGTACCATACAGCCCACCTTCACCCTCATGTCAGCCCTCACCCCCACCCCCGCCCCCGTATATTCGAACATCCCCCCCTAATTTCAATTCTTGGGGAAAACAAGGCCATGGGTGTTACAGGAGTTATACTTAAAAGTGATATAGCACCATATATGGGAGGTTATGTAGCAAGTTAACAGAGCGCCATCTACTGGCACAAAAGAATATGTAACTGTTCATAATTTCATAGGACTACTAAAATGAATTGTTGCTGTGCACTGCAAATGGCTTCCATTGCAGAGCTCTTAACTCTGGGCAAACAGGAGCGGTGAGAGCAGGCTTTACAGCACCTTGCAAGCAGGACTACCAATGGAAAGAAGAGGAAGAGAAGTATAAAGATACCATGTGGCCCTTTACCAGGGCTGGGTGAAATACTCACAGCTACATTCAAACTCTGTAAGACTTAAGAATTTCTTTTCAAAATCACAAGTATGGGCCAAATGCATGAACAGTCTGAAAAATGTCACCTTTCTTTCTTTCTTTCTTTCTTTCTTTCTTTCTTTCTTTCTTTCTTTCTTTCTTTCTTTCTTTCTTTCTTTCTTTCTTTCTTTCCATAATAGGCAAATTAAAATGCTGGATCTGGAATTGGCAGTTGCAAAATTGGGATCCAAATTTAAACTTTTCCCAAATGTAGGAGGTTTGGCTTCAGCTTATTAGAGACAAAAGTTTCAGCTGTAAAGTTGAACCTGCACCTGACAAGCCTACCTCTACTTTGAAGGATAGTTAGAGCACTAAAGTTAGACTTAAGAGGCCGGTGTTCAAATTCCTGCTCTGGCACAGACTTTCTGTATGACCTTGGGGAAGTCACTTAGCCTTTTTTCTTAAGCTAACTTCCCTTCCCCGCACCTCTCTGTTAAAACACAGCTCCGCCTTGCAGCAGTTTCCCTCATCACTGTTTCCAAATCTCTAACCCAGTCATTGTCCTTCCCTCCCAGACAGCATTGACCCAACCAACTTTATTTCCCATGTCATGCTTGTTTGACTTTGATAAAGCTGTTCCCATGACACCAGTAACAAAAATATGACCAGGTTCCTAAAAGGTATGTGTCGTGTTTAGATGTTTTTTGTAATTATTAGAATTGGGAGTACTGGCTGTTGGGACTCTGAAAGGACAGGAAACAGGAAGGAGCTGGGAGGAGTTGGGAGGCTGGGAGAGAGCTACAGAGGGTGCAGCAGCAGCTTGGTAAAGAGGTTACCCCTTTGAAAATAAAGTCTTGTTGAAGCTTGTTCGTACATTGCCTGGTTGATGGAACATTTTGGCGATGGATCTTCTGCCTCTGAACCCACTTGCACCCTTTCTGCAATGCCCAGGTGAGCCTCCAATTGCTTTTACTACCTGGATCCATATTTTTGACACTTATCTGCTTGCAATCAGTGCTACAGAGATTTCTAGAGTAAGAAAGCATGCTCTGCTAATCCACTGCCTTGGAGCAGAAGGGCAGCATATATTTTACACTTTTCTCCTTGCAGATGATAAATATGAGACTGCACTCACTGCATTAAAGAATTTTTTTGTGCCAAAAGTGAATGTAGTAGCTAATCGCTACAGATTTTGCCAGCGTGAGCAGAAACCAGGGGAAACTATAATGGAGTATATTGCTTCCCTGAGGGGTCTGATTGTAATTTGTGACTTTGGGAATATGGCAGATGAGATGATTAGAGACCAGCTCATTGCGAAAACAACCATGCTTCATGTAAGAGAATGCTTACTTCTAGAACCACAACTTACACTAGAAAAAGCAATAACCATTGCTACTCAGATTGAGTCAGCTACAGCTGAAGCCAAAATAATGAGCATGAATACAGGAGGCACAGTCCAGGCTGTGACTCCTTTGCAGAAAAGTTCACCACCACTGCAGACACACAATTGCAAGAGGAAAACTAATGAAAACCCACCTAATCAGCAAATTCAAAATACAGTAAAAGCATGCTTTCGCTGTGGATCCCCACAACACCTTGCAAGCTACGGCAAAAGTAGCTCAGTGCAATCACTGGAAATAGACTGGACATTTTGCTAAAGTATGTCGCAGTAGCCAGTTCAATCAACAGGTGCATGCAGTTACAATACCAGATGTTACTGTGCTGAGTGTGGACAAAATCACTACTGCACATATTCCAGAACAGATAAAGTGCACTGTAAATGTTTCTGCCATACCCTCAGGCAAACCACACTCTATTCAGCTAATGTTGGACACTGGCTCAGCAGTATCTATACTAGCTGATTCCATCTATCTGCATTACTTTAAAGATGTGCCTCTTACTGAACCCAGACTTCACTTGGTGTGCTATTTGAAAAACCATATTCCAGTACACGGCTGCCTGCCAGTAATAGTTACTTTTGGTGACTGCTGTGTAACTGCAGAGTTCTACATTGTCCACAAAGGCACTCCTATCCTTGGCAGAGATTTACTGGCTGCTTTAAATCTCAGGGTAGTTAATGGACGAATTGATCTTCCTCAGCAAAGCACTCTTGCCGTACACATACCAGTTTCAGCTGGGACCCAACACCAGGTTGAGGAGAAACTTGGCTGTGCTTATGGGCTTCTGCATAAAGTTAAAATGCGGAATAATGTGATGCCTGTACGACAGAAGTTACAGCGCTTACCATTTTCAGTTAGGGAAGCTGTTTCAGAGGAACTTAGAAAACTTGTTCAAAAGGACATTATGGAAGAGATCGACTCCTCGGAATGGGTTTCACCTATAGTAGTGATGCAGAAGAAGGGTGGAGGCATTCACCTTTGTGTGGACTTAAGGGAGCCAAATAAATCTATTGTGATTGATAGCCATCCTCCTCCTCACATAGAAGAAGTGTTTGCAGAACTCCGTGAAGCAAAGATGTTTTCTACTCTTGATTTGCAAAGCGCATACCACCAGGTTATGTTGCATGAAGATAGCAGAGACCTCACAGCATTTATTACACATGAGGGACTATTTCGTTTTAAACGTGTTCCGTAAGGTCTTGCATCTGCCCCAAGTGCCTTTCAAAAAATGATGTCATTGATTCTGAAGAATCAACATGGAGTTCACTGCTATCTGGATGGTATTATTGTGTTTGGAAATACTTCTGAGGAGCATGACAATAACCTGCAGTCTGTACTAAACTGCATCAGTGCAGCAAGCCTCCAGCTCAATAGGTCCAAATGCAAATTTAGACAAACTGAACTCTCCTTTCTGGGGCATACAATTTCACAGAGTGGACTAAAAGCTGATCCAGATTATATCCTGGCAATTTCAAATGCTCCTCCTCCAACAGATTTGCAAACCTTATGTTCCTTCTGGGGTCTTACTTCCTGGTATGCAAAATTCATTCCCAATTATGCTTCTGTCATTGAACCGTTATGGGAATTACTATGGAGAAGTTCAACCTTAGTGTGGACAACGGATGCACAAGCTAGTTTCAAAATGGTGAAAGACTTGATTGTACATAGTCCAGTACTTGCACTATTCAGTCCTGCATTGCCCACAATTGTAACTACTGATGCTTCTGATTATGGACTTGGGGCTGTCCTCACACAACTGCATGAGGACAACACAGAGAGGACTGTTGCATTTGCTTCAAGGACACTAAGTAATGCTGAGAGAAAATATTCTACGGTCGAAAAAGAAGCACTTGCTTGTGTCTGGGCTACTGAAAAATGGAGAACTTACCTGTGGGGCCGCACGTTCAGGTTGCGCACAGACCACAGGCCTTTGATGACATTGCTCACCACAAAAGGACTGGGAAGAGCAGGATACCGTATTGCTCGATGGTCTGCAAGACTACTCTCTTTCAATTATGAACTGGAATATAAGCCTGGAAACCAAAATGTGGTCGCTGATTGCCTTTCTCGCCTGCCATTGCCTTCACCAGATGGTCCACCGGAGGATGAGGATGTAGCGGTTGCACTTATTAAAAGCACTCTCACTGCAGCTACAAGAAAACAATTTCAAGCTGCTTGTTCAGTGTGTCCAATTCAACAAAAACTATGGGAATTTCTGACAAAAAGATGGCCCAGTCACCCTAAAAACCTTGACCCAATTTTGCTGCCTTATTTCAGAGTTCGGGATGAACTTTCTTTGTTTGATGGCTGTGTGCTATGAGGTACACACCGGCTCCTTGTGCCAGAGGAATTACAGTCAAAACTCATACACCTGGCGCACGATTCTCATCAAGGAATTGTCCAAACCAAACACCGACTACGGGATCTGTATTGGTGGCCAGGGATGGACTCTCAAACTGAAGTACTCATAAAATCCTGTGTCACTTGCCAAATGCATGATAAGACAGCAGTGACATGTACCCCTCCATTACAGCCTGTTCCTCTTCCTGAATCTGCATGAGAAAAAGTAGCGATTGACATTGTAGGACCCTTTGATACTGCTTCAATTGACTGCCGTTATGCCATCACTTTAATAGACTATTGCAGTAAATGGCCTGAGGTAGCGTTTACATCACAAATCTCTTCTGCTACAGTAATTAAGTTCCTCTCTTCAGTTTTTAGCAGGGAAGGTAACCCCAAAGAACTGGTTTCAGATAATGGTAGTCAATTTACTTCCCTGGAGTTTAAAACTTTTCTAGCACAGAGGAACATTTTACACAGAAGGTCATCCCTATATTACCCTCAAGCCAATGGGGAAATCGAACAGTTTAACAGAAGTTTGAAAGAGAGTTTGCAATCGGTTAAACTAGAAGGTCGATTGTGAATACCCTTTACTACTGATTTCTTGCAAGCATACCAGGCTACATGACATGCCACAACGCAAAGATCACCCCCAGAGTTACTGCATGGGAAACAGATGAATACTAAACTGAACATTGCTTTGGATTGTTAAAGGCACGACCTAATGCCCCAAATGAGGATGATGTGAAAAAAAACAGTTGAACAGAACCAAGCAAAGTCTAAGGCTTTCACAGACAAGTGGCGGGGTGCTAAGGAACCAAAGTTTGAGTGTGGTTCCCTCATTAGAATATGAAAACCTGGAATTGTACGCAAAGGGGACCATAAACTCACAGCTCCTCTTAAAATCATAGTGAAGAAGGGACCTTACACCTATCGACTTTCTGATGGGCGGGTATGGAATGCTTCTTATCTTGCACCTGTCTATGCACCAAGAAGAGATTATGCCAACACTCAGTCTGCATTGGATGACTTCACCGTCGTACCAACACAACAAGACATTGCACTGGAACTGGGGCTTGAGAGACGGCCTGTCACACCCAGACGACCGCCTGTCTGGACTAGAGACTATGTTATGTAGTATCTACAGTGTTTTCAGTGTAATATTTCTGCCAACAGTATAGTGTCTTGTTTCGTATTTGTTCCTGTGGTTAGAACAACAATGTTTATTTTAATTGGGAGAGTTTCTTAAGAGAGGAGGGAATGTGGTGTTTAGATGTTGCTTGTAACTATTAGAATTGGGAGCACTGGCTGTTGGGAGTCTGAAAGGACAGGAAACAGGAAGGAGGGGGGAGAAGTTGAGAGGCTGGGAGAGAGCTACAGAGGGTGCAGCAGCAGCTTGGTAAAGAGGTTTCCACTTTGAAAATAAAGTCCTGTTGAAGCTTGTTAGTACCTTGCCTGGTTGATACAACAGTATGATACAAAACCCATTGGAACCAACGGAAGCCATTCCATTTACTCCAGCAAGCTTTGGATCAGGCCCAAAGTCATGCTGCAGACAGTGTTCCCCTGGATTCTGGCAGGGTGGCAGTCTCCTTTTTCCCCTGGAGGGGTCAGGGACATGGAGGTGGTAGATGAGGAACAATGGTGGGGTGATGGAAGCTGGTATTGCTGAACCTGCTCTGGGGTTAGAAAAAGAATTTCAACCTCTGGGCCCGTCAGGCCAGCATTTAATGTATGTGAAGAAGCCACTGACATGACTAACAGCACCGAGGAGCCACAAAAGATTTCATAGTGGATAACAGGGATTACACAAGGTGAGACATGAAGAGAAGGAGAGAGGGAAAGACGATGTGCTGAAATGGGGGTAGGAAAGAAGAGTGAGGTAGAAAATGAAATTAAAATCAAATCTTTTTTTTTACATATTTTTATTTAGCTGTTAACAATTCTGCTGCATGGATGAAATTCATCCATGTGGAATGGCCCTGTTCCACACTTAACTCTAAAACTGGGTGTAGGGGGGAAACATTTTGATTTTTTTTTAATTTTGTTCTTGATTTCTAATATTTGTTAAAATAGATATTTGATATTTTGACAATTTTTGATCAGCTCTGTAGTTGGTGGGAGATTATGCAAACAATTAATTGGAATTTTTTATTCCTCTTCAAACTTCAAAATTCCATTGAAATTTCAAAATTGTTACTGGCTTTACTTTATTCCCACTTCAACCCGGTGGCTGCGATCCTGCAAAAACTTAAGTGATGAGGTATTTCCAGTAGAGATAAGGAGGTGTTGAGTACCGTTATACAAGGCACTGATGAGACCTCATCTGGAATACTGTGTGCAGTTCTGGTCTCCCATGTTTAAGAAGGATGACTTCAAACTGGAACAGGTACAGAGAAGGGCTATTTGGATGATCTGAGGAATGGAAAACCTGTCTTATGAAAGGAGACTCAAGGAGCTTGGCTTGTTTAGCCTAACCAAAAGAAGGCTGAGAGGAGATATGATTGCTCTCTACAAATATATCAGAGGGATAAATAACAGGGAGGGAGAAGAATTATTTAAGCTTAGTACCAATGTGGACACAAGAACAAATGGATATAAATTGGCCATCAGGAAGTTTAGACTTGAAATGAGACGAAGGTTTCTTACCATCAGAGGAGTGAATTCTGGAACAGCCTTCCAAGAGAAGCAGTGGGGGCAAAAGACATATCTGGCTTCAAGACAAAGCTTGATAAGTTTATGGAGGAGATGATATGATGGGATAGCCTAATTTTGGCAATTAATTGATCTTCGACTACTAGTGGTAAATATGCCCAATGGTCTGTGATGAGATGTTAAATGGGGTGGGATCTGAGTTACTACAGATAATTCTTTCCTGGGTGTCTGGCTGGTGAGTCTTGCCCACATGCTCAGGGTTTTAGCTGATCGCCATATTTGGGATTGGGAAGGAATTTTCCTCCAGGACAGATTGGAAGAGGCCCTGGGGGTTTTTCGCCTTCCTCTGCAGCGTCAGGCATGGGTCACTTGCTGGAGGATTCTCTGCACTTTGAAGTCTTTAAACCACCATTTGAGGACTTCAATAGCTCAGACATAATTTAGGGGTTTGTTACAGGAGTTGGTGGCTGAGATTCCGTGGCCTGCATTGTGCAGGTCAGACTAGACGATCATAATGCTCCCTTCTGACCTTAAAGTCTGTGATTCTATGATGCTATGACTTAAGTTATGCACCTGTTGAGGCCCTGATTCCAGAAAGTAGGTATATTCAAGTCCAAGCAAGTGCTTAAATCCATTCCTATTCAGGAAAACACTTAAACATATGCTTAACTTTAAGCACATGGTTAAGTTCCATTGACTTCAGTGGGACTGAATGCTTAATTACGTCCTGAATTGGGCCTATATTTTTGGTCTAGTATCGGGCTGAAGGATATAAATCTGATTTAAGTGGTGGATAAGTCTTGTGCTGGTCCTCTAAAAATGCATGAATTTCTCCTCAGAAGAATAAAAATCCACTACCGTTTCTCAGTTGTTTCCCTTTCAGGCATTTTCTTTTGCAAGGCTAATAAATAATCATGACTCTTTTTCACCCTCTTGCATTTTCTCTTTTACAAACATGTGGGCATGAAGGAGTTAACGGTCCTTACGGCAGTAGCTTGTCTTTTTCTAAGAAAGACCAATAAACACTCCATTTTAATGTATAATTTGCATAAGCCTTCCTTTAATTTGTTACTTTCATTATGGCAACAGAATGAAAACAACAGATTACACCAATAAAAAAATATACAGCAATGGCAGTACCCAGAGTCATTACACTGTTAACTGAATTGCATCTTCCTCATGGTCATTATTATTATTTATAAAGAGCCTTGTAAAAACCTCCAACTAGCACATTGGGAACGTTTTCGAACTTTACCAAGGAAAGAATAAAATACCAAAATGAAAAAGGACTCCAGGAGGGCTTGGAATTGATAATGAAATGCAAAGCAAAGGATAGGTCAGAAGAGACAGGCCAATGCAGACTACTTGTGTTCTTGTCTATAGTCATCCCACCATTATTGTTACCTGCAGTACTGTAGTGCTTGGAGGTTCCATCTGAGACTGACCCAATTGCGCCAGGTGCTGTACGTATGCATTATAAGACACAGTCCTTGCTCCAAAGAGCTGACAGTCTAGACAGGATGGACAAAGGGTCGGAGAAAGGATGTATAATTGTATAAATGGGGAGCTGTGTCACAGAGGATGAGGGTGAGCCAGGTGTTAGGGCTTTAGCCTGGGAACAGGGAGGCCCAGGTTTAATTCCCTAGTCCTCCAATGGCCTCCTGTGTGACCTTGGACAAGTCACTTAGCCTCTCTGTGCCTAAGTGCCTCATCTATGAAATGAGGATAACAACACAGCCTTACATTGCTATGATTTAAATCAGCAAGCAGGAAACCTCGACTATTTTAAATAATTGATTTTAATCTTGGTTTGCATTTTGTACTTTTCAGTTATTTTACCGAAAGCAAGTTTCAATCTCATCAGCTGGTATAACCTTTAAAACATGTTGATTTGCAACTAAATATAGCTTTTAGACATCCTTTGGTACTTCTTTTTGCTAACCAGGAAGATATCATATATCTATACCCATTTATTTAAGCAATTACATAATTAAACATACATTGATTCAGATTCTAAATTTTTACATTTCTTCTTCTTCTTATGGGGCATCTCCATTGCTGGAAGTTGGCAACCATGTTCTATAGGTTTCTCTGCTAATCTCTTTGTGGATGAACAGCCCTTTTGATCCATCCAGGATTGCACATCATCCATCCATAAGAACGGCCATACTGGGTCAGACCAAAGCTCCATGTAGCTCATTATCCTGTCTTCCGACAGTGGCCAATGCCTGGTGTCCAAGAGGGAATGAACAGAACAGGTAATTTCTCCTCAGAAGAATAAAAATCCACTCCTGTTTCTCAGTTGTTTCCCTTTCAGGCATTTTCTTTTGCAAGGCTAATAAACAACATCCTCTGACAAGGAGTTGCACAGGTTGGCTGTGCATTGTGTGAAAAAACTACTTGCTTTTGTTTTAAACCTACTGCCTATTAATTTCATTTAGTGACCCGTAGTTCCTGTGTTATGAAAAGGAGTAAATAACACTTCTTATTTACTTTCTCCACACCAGTCATGATTTTATAGACCTCTATCATATCCCTCCTTAGTCTTCTCTTTTCCAATCTGAAAAGTCCCAGTCATTAATCGCTCCTAATATGGAAGCCGTTCCATACACCTAATCATTTTTGTTGCCCTTCTCTGTACCTTTTCCAATTTCAGTATATATTTTTTGAGGTGGGGCGACCACATCTGCATGCAGTATTCAAGATGTGGGCATACCATGGATTTATATAGAGGCAATATGATATTTTCTGTCTTACTATCTGTCCCTTTCTTAATGATTTCCAACATTCTGTTAGCTTTTTTGACTGACGCTGCACATTGAGTGGATGTTTTCAGAGAACTATCCACAATGACTCCAAGATTTCTTTCTTGAGTGGTAACAGCTAATTTGGACCCCATCATTTTTTATGTATAATTGGGATTATCTTTTACAATATATATTACTTTGCATTTATCAACACTGAATTTCATCTGCCATTTTGTTGCCCAGTCATGCAGTTTTGTGAGATCCCTTTGTAGCTCTTTGCAGTCTGCTTGGGACCTAACTATCTTGAGAGGTTTTGTATCATCTGCAAATTTTGCTACCTGAATGTCAAGATCCAAGATCTTCTTTTTTTGCCTCATGTTCTTCTGCCATCTACTTTCCCTTCCAGTGCCCATAAACATTCATCTACCGCTGAACCTCTTAAAATGTGTCTGCAAATCAAATCTTTCTTGTCATTAGATCTCTAACTAGCATTTGCTGAGTTCCAATCATCTCCAATATTTTTTTCATTGGTTACACGGTCCATGATATTTTCAGAATGCTTCTATAACACAATGATTCAAAGGATTGTAATGTATTTATTATGTTTTGTAATGTTAGAAAATGGTGAATGACACATTTCTTTACCAGATGATAATTTCTTTACTCAGGATTTGTGTCAAGCAGCGTTTGGATGGCTATTGGAATTCAATTAAAAATGTACAAAAACAGCATTTTAAAATAGTTTTTATTAGTTAAAAAACCCTCTCCATTAAAGATGTCATATACATAAGCAAATAAAGTTAAGTTTATCAAAATGTGTTTTTCTTTTAAAACTAAGCTATTTATTAAACAGAGGAAATATGAACTGTAAACGAATTGACAGATTGCTTCTGGTCACCATGGGCCCAATTTTCAAAGGTATTTAAATACCTAAAAATGCAGAATAGAAACTGAAAGTACTTGTATTTGGAAAAATCTAAATAGCAGCATTTGCTCCATTGCAAAGACTGAAAATAATATAGATACTTAATGCAGTGCATGACATCATAACATATTTATAATGTTTGAGATCACCTCAAAAGTTAAATATGCTTTTCCCCTGATGCTGCATAGAATTAAAAAAGGAACTTTTAACTCATTAGAATTTGAGGAGGGCTCCTAGATGCAGCATTATTTATTTAAATTATTTTAATAGATTATCATAAATTAAGACCTTAATATATGCTGACATAATTTCACATTTAATTTTAAACAGACCGTATTTAAGGCATTTAATTTAAGTTAAAAAATAAATGTTAAAAAATCATTTGAAAAATAATTACAGATTTTTGTATCCACCCTGCTAAGTGACTTGGCCAAGGTCACCTTGTGATTCTATGGCAGAGCCAGGAATTGAATCCAGATCTGCGGCATCCCAGCCGGTGCCGTACGGTCCGCAAGACCAGGTTTCCTCTCTCCCTGGGCTGCGGTATTTTCTATTAGTGTTGCTACTTATCCTTTTGAGATCAGAAGAGGACATTTGTAATGTAACCATCTCAAGTATGTAGACTGTATTATCTAAGTAATAAAAATACTTTGCACTTATATAGTGCTTTCCTTTTGTAGACCTCAAAGCGTTTTATGAAGGGTGTTAGGAACATAGGAATTGTCATGCTAGATCAGACCAGTGGCCCAATTAATCCAATACCTTATCTCTGACGGTCGTAATTACCAGATACTTCAGAGGGAGGCACAAACTCCATATTGCGCCTTTAAGGAATAAACTGCCTATATGGGAAGTTTCTTTCTAGCCCTTGGCTATTAATGCTTACCCTAGTCCCTGAAGCATGAGGAATTACAAACCAATTTTTATGAATTTTTCACCCTATCTAATGTAACAATGGAGATTCTCTTTGTCCATATAAATGTCTAGTCTCCTTTTCAAATCTGCCAAGTGTTTGGCTTTCAGGATGTCTAGTGGCAATGTGTTCTGAAGGTAAAGAATGCACTGTGTAACATACGTATTGTTCTCTCCATTTCACAGAGTGGGGGAGAATGAAGGCCCAGAGAAGTCAAATGAACATAAAAACATAAAAACAGCCATACTGAGTCAGATCAGTGGTCCATCTAACCCAGTAACCTATCTTCTGACAGTGGCCAGTGCCAGATGCTTCAGAGGAAATGAACAGAACAGGGCAATTATTGAGTGATCCATCCCAGCTTCTGGCAGTCAGAGGCTTAGGGATACCCAGAGAATGGGGCTGCATCACTAACCATCTTGGCTAATAGTCATTGATGGACCCTATCCTCCATGAACATACCTAATTCTTTTTGAACCAAGTTATACTTTTCACCTTCACAACATCCCCTGATTCCACAGGTTGATTGTGTGTTATGTGAAGAACTACTTCCTTATGTTTATTTTAAACCTGCTTCCTATTAATTTCATTGGCTGACCCCTGGTTCTTGTGTTGTGTGAAGAGGTAAATAACACTTCCTTATTCACCACACCATTCATGACTTTATAGACCTCTATCACATCCCCTCGTAGTTGTCTCTTTTCTATGCTGAACAGTCCCAGTCTTTTTAATTTCTCTTCTTCTGGAAGCTGTTCCAGACCCCTAATCATTTTTGTTGCCCTTGTGTCCACTTTTTCTAATTCTAATATATCTTTTTTGAGATGAGGTGACCAGAACTGCACACAATATTCAAGCTGGGGGCATACTGTGGATTTATATAGTGGCACTATGTTACTTTCTGTCTTATTATCTGTCCCTTTGCTAACCTAACATTCTGTTAGGTTTTTACTCTGCCTCTGCACACTGACTGGATGTTTTCAGAGAACTATTTACAATGACTCCAAGATCTCTTTCTTGAGTCGTAACAGCTAGTTTAGACTCCATCATTTTGTATAGGATTATGTTTTCCAATGTGCATTATTTTGCATTTATCAACATTAAATTTCACTTGAAATTTTGTTGCCCAGTCACCCAGTGTTGTGAGATCCCTGACATGACTGCTTACTTTGCTTAAGAGCCTTTGGTGAGGGATATTGTCAAAGGCATTCTGACGGTCCAGGTATACGGGACCACCCTTGTCCACATACTTGTTGATACCCTCAAGGAATTCTATAAGATTGGCGAGGCATGATTTCCCTTTATAAAAGTTGTGTTGATTCTTCCCCAACATTTTGTGTTCATCTGTATGTCTGATAATTCTGTTCTTTACTATAGTTTCAATCAATTTGCCTGGTATTGAAATTAGGCTTGCTGGCCTGTAATTGACATGATCACCTCTGGAGCCTTTAAAACAAATCAGCATTATATTAGCTGTCCTCCAGTCATTGGTATACAGGGTGATTTAAGCAATAGGTTACATACAACAGTTAGTAGTTCTGCAATTTCATATTTGATTTCCTTCAAAACTCTTGGGTGAATACCATCTAGTCCTGGTGAGTAATTAATGTTTAATTTATCAATCTGTTCCAAAACCTCTTCTACTGCCACGTCAATCTGGGACAGTTCCTCAGATTTTTACCTAAAAAGAATGGCTCAGGTGTGGGAATCTTCCTCATATCCTCTGAAGTGAAGACCAATGTAAATAATTCATTTAGCTTCTCTGCAATAGCTTTGCACTTCCTTAAGTACTCCGTTAGCAACTCAGTTCTCCAGTGGCCCCACTCATTGTTTGGTAGGCTTCCTGCTTCAGATGTATTTCATTTTTTTTTTTTTTTGCTGTTAGTCTTTGAGTCTTTGGCTAGTTGCTCTTCATATTCTTTTTTGGCCTGCCTAATTATACTTTTACACTTGACTTGCCCAAGTTTATGTTTCTATTTCCTCAATAGAATTTGACTTCCAGTTTTTAAAGGGTGTCTTTTTCTCTCTAACTGCCTCTTTTTACTATGTTGTTTAGCCAGGGTGGAAGTTTTTTAGTCCTCTAACTGTTTTTTTTTTTATTTGGGGGTAGAGATTTAGTTTAAGCTTCTACTATGGCAGTGGTTCTCAAACTTTTGTACTGGTGACCACTTTCATATAGCAAGCCTCTGACTGTGACCCCCCTTGTAAATTAAAAACATCTTTTTATATATTTAACACCATTACAAATGCTGGAGGCAAAGCGGGGTTTGGGGTGGAGGCTGACAGCTGATGACCCCATGGCCCCCCATGACCTCCCATGTAATAACCTGGTGACCCCCTGAGGTGTTTTGAAAAGTTTCCTTGCAGCTTGCAGGCATTTCACTCTTGTGACTGGTTCTTTTAATTTTCATTTAACTAGCTTCCTCATTTTTGTGTCGTTCCATTTTTTGAAGTTAAATGTTACTGTGGTGGGTTTCCTTGGTATTTTTCCTCTACAAGGATGTTAAATTTAATTACATTCTGGTCACTATTACCAAGCAGTTCAGTTATATTTATCTTTAGACCAAGAGATTTGCCAAAATTCAGAGGTGCTGTGTCAGCTGGTGTTAATGACAAACAGATCAAGGTAAGGGATGCTAAAGTGAGTGTACATTGGTTTAACTTTTACACCCAGAGGACAGAAGACAGGGATATGAGAAGAAAAGCAGAAAATGATCTTGAGGGATATAGTGAAGTACAAACTAAATATGAGTCAACAATGTAATACCATTGCAAAAATAGCGAGCATAATTCTGGGATGTATTAGCATGAGTGTTGTAAGCAGGATATGAGAAGTAATTCTTCCGCTCTACTCAGCACTGATAAGGTCTCAGCCTGTGTACTGTGTCCAGGTCTGGGCACCACACTTCAGGAAAGATGTGGAGAAATTGGAGAAAGTCCAGAGGAGAGCAACAAAAATGATTAAAGGTCTAGAAAACATGACTTATGAGGGAAGATGGAAAAAATAGGTTTGTTATGTCTGGAGAGGAGAAGACTGAGGGAAACGTGATAACAGTCTTCAGCTATGAAAAAGGTTGCTATAAACAGGAGAGAGATAAATTATTCTCCTTATCCACTGAGAGCAGGTCAAGCAATGGTCTTAAATTGAAGCAACGAAAGGTTGGATTAGACATAAGGAAAAACTTCCTGTCAGGGTAGTTAAGCACCAGAATAAATTGCCTAGGGATGTTGTGGAATCTCCATCATTAGAGGTTTTTAAGAGCAGGTTAGACAAACACCTGTCAGGGATGGTCTAGATAATACTTAGTCCGGCCTCAATGCAGGAGACTGGACTGGATGACCTATCGAGGTCTCTTCCAGTCCTACATTTCTATGATTCTAAAGGAGGGTGCAAACTATCATGGTGATGAGCATGGTATAAATTCTACTGACGATAGATAGATTAGATAGATAGACATTATTTATTTATATTACTATCATGCCCATGAGCCCTAGTCATGGACTAAAACTTGCTGTATGAATTTAGATGGCATAAATGGGTCCAAAGTCAAAAGTGATAACTTGACCTTGTCAATGTCCAACATTAAACAGTGTTAGACAAGGTGCAGGGTTTGATACACTGAGACCTCAGCCTGCTTAGAATCATGGAAAAACAGTATTAAAATTCCTTTAAACCTTTTATTAAAGATTGTGATGGGGTGTGCATACCCCGCGCTAGGTAAGAAATGGTTAACCCCACTCTATGGGCAGTGGAAGTCCCACCCTTCAGATCATACTGGGCATGCTCCAGTTGCTGCCTCCATATAAAAGGGAGCAACCCAGCTCATTCTAGGCTGACCACCGAGGAGGGAGAATGCTTGGTGGAGGCTCCAGCTCAGGAGCCACCTCAGCATCTAAATGTGGGAACCAGAGATTCCCGAGGACCAGACTGGAGACGGCCAGCCAACTGGAGCTGGAATCCCAGGGAGCTACCCACACCAAGGAGCTTGGAGACCCCAATGATGCACAGACCCCCGCTTCTGGACACACGGTAGGAAGTGGCCCAGGGAGGCGGGATGAGTGGTAACTCCCACCCAAGGAAGGTTGGCGTGTTGTGGTAGGATCCCTGGTGACTGGGTGGTGATCACACCCACTGGGTCCCAGCCCAGGGCCCTGTCATTGGTGAAACAGGAAGGGCCCAGGTCCCCCTGCCCCTGCTGTCACCACCCCAGGTGGTGGCCTCTGACCCTGGCCATTAGGCCACACAGCCCTGATCTCCAGGGCTGACCCTGACTCTGAGCACTGGGCCACACAGTCCTGAACCCAAGGGCAGCCATATTGACTCCAGCCATTGGGCCATGCAGCCTTGAACCCAGGGGGCGGCCACATAGGTGCTGACTCTGTGGTGTTCCAGCCCTGAAGTACACACAGAAAAATATTTGTGGGTGCTTAGCACCCACTGGGAGCCAGCTCTCCCACATATCCTCACTCCCAGCACCTCCCGCCTGCCGCAATCAGCTGTTCCACGGCAGGCAGGAGGTGCTGGGGGTGGGGGAGGGAAGAGTGGGGGGGGTGCTTGGGAGGGGGGGTGGAACTGGGTGGGAAGATGTGGGGAAGAGGTGGGACAGGGGCACAGTGGGGGTGGGAAGAGGCAGGCGGGGCCTTGAAGAAAGGGGTGGAGTGGGGGCAGGGCCTGGGGTGGAGCTGGGGCAGGAAGAGGTGGGGGTAGGGGCTTGGGGAAAGGGGTAAAGTGGAGTGGGGTGCAGGGCCTGGGGCTGAGCAGGGGTTGAGAACCCCTGGGAAAAAGAGGAAGCCAGTGCCTCTGGGCAGCCATATTGGCTCTGGCTGTTAGGCTGCACAGCCCTTGCCCTAAGGGCAGATATATTGACTCATGCCACTAGGCTGTACACCCCCGAATCCCAGGGGCAGCCATATTGACTTTGGCCATTAGCCCACACCATCCTGATCCCCAAGGCAACCATACTGACTCCAGCCAGTGGGTCATCAGATAGACGGTAACCACAGTGGTATCACAACCCTGACGTGCCCCAAAAGGAGATGGAGTGTGCATACCCTGTGACAAAGATACAGAAAAGAAGAGGGGAAGGTTAAAGCATTTGAAATGTTAAGTATGAAGTAAGGCTTTCCTTGTAACAACATCCCTTGTTCCCATTCCCTTTAGCTGAAGAAAGTTTTTAAAAGGACCCATCTCCCTGCACCCTTTCCATTTGACAGTATTTCAGATAGCAGTAAAGGTAGTGATAACTGTCCTTCTGGGGAAGAGAAAAAACATTAGCTGAGCTGGGCTGGTCCTGCTGTTGTTGCTGATGCTGTTAAAGTCCATTTCCTAAAAGACAAAACATCTCACAAAAGGGGAAAGCAGAGAACAGCAAAGGTAGAAAATGCAGCTTCTGTCTCTGGTGTTGACTTTCACTTGCAACCTCACAGCTGGAAAAACACAAGCATGGCACACAATCTGATCAGTCACTCCAAGCTCTGACAAATTCGAAACAGCATCGGGCTGTTTAGGGCATTGCTTTTATCTTCCTCTCTGATCACAGGCTCTCAGCAGCACTGCAAAAGATACAGTGTTGGCCAGCTAAGCCAGACCCTAATTAAAAAGAAGGCAAAATGAGAGGGATAGGAAAGAGAAGAAACAAAGCTGGGGATGAAAGAGGACACACCGGGTGATGGGGAGGGAAATGACAACAGCTCCCATCCCAGATGGTATTTGGGATGTAGCCAGAGCAGGTGGTGGTGCCTGTGACGGGTTGGATCACAAAACCCCTCTTTGGGACTGCCACCTGATGTGCCTAGACTACCTTTGAACCTGTTTTCCCTGCCAGCTTGGGACTTCAGTCCCTTGCCTGGTTTGAGCCAGACACGCCTGCCTGCTGCAAACACAGACCCAAGTCTGAACGGCGTCCCCCACAAACTGCAGGCTTAACTGAAAACAGCTTAAGAAGTGTTCCTGTCTCCAGCACTCAGATACCCAACTCCCAATGGGGTCCAAACCCCAAATAAATCAATCATAAATTATTCACCCTCTATAACACTGACAGAGATATGCACAGCTGTTTCCCCCCCTCCCCGTATTAATACTTACTCTTGGTTAATTAATAAGTAAAATATATTTTTAATACAAAAAGTAGGATTTAAGCAGTTCCAAGTAATAACAGACAGAACAAAGTGAATTACCAAGCAAAATAGAATAAAACATGCAAGTCTAACCCTAATAGAGTAAGAAAACTGAATACAGGTAAATCTCACTCTCAGAGATGTTTCAATAGGCTTTTTTCACAGACTAGATGCCTTCCTAGTCTGGGCCCAAACCTTTCCCCTGGTACAGTTCTTGTTCCAGCTCAGGTGATAGCTAGGGGATTTCTCATGACTGCAGCCCCCTTTGTTCTGTTCCACCCCCTTATATAGCTTTTGCAGAAGGCGGGAATCCTTTGTCCCACTCTGGGTTCCCACCCCTCCTTCTAAATGAAAAAGCACCAGGTTAAAGATGGATTCCAGTTCAGCTGACATGAGCACATGTCACTGTAAGACTTTATTACCCACTTGCCAGCACCCATGTCTACAGGAAGACTTACAAGTAAACAGAGCCATCTACAGTCAATTGTCCTGGTTAATGGGAGCCATCAAGATTCCAAACCACCATTAATGGCCCACACTTTGCATAATTACAATATGACCTCAGAGTTATATTTCATATTTCTAGTTTCAGATACAAGAATGATACATTCATACAAATAGAATGAATACATGCAGAAGAACATAAACTTTGCCCAGATGTTACATGGCATATCTAGCATAAAACATAATCCAGTTATGTCATATTTACACCCCATAAGCATATATTTATAAAGCATTATGGGGTGCAACGTCACAGTGGCGATGTCATTTGGGTCCCCATCTTTGGTCCAGGCTGGTCAGGACATCTTCTGGGATCAGGATGAACAAGGTCCAGTGATGTTACGGTAAATTACAAGGTTCAGGAGATGGTGGGGGTGGCAGCCATGATGGCAAAGCTCAATGCTTGCCCTTCTCTTGTCTTTCAGTCAGACTGCTTGCATCTGTCTGCCCATTTTCCTCCCAAACTCTCTTTTTTAAGGACTCCAAAAGGCAGTGATGGGTGGAATAGCCCATCCCCTCATGTTGTTCACCAGTCTGGCCTGATTTCTATCACACCAATTTTGACTCACTAGTTTCTGGTCGCACAAGGTTCTTGTTTACCAGGCAAAATCTTAGCACAATCTTTGAGTTATATCAATACGCCTTTTCATTTGGACTAATCCATTCTGTCTTTCTTTTGTATCTTTTCCCATCAGCATTTGTTGTTATAGGTTATTGTGACTTTTTATGAACTTTCACTCACTATTCACAGTTAAGCTAACAATTAGGGTAAATTTGTAGTCCCAGTTTTCACAACAGACCCCATTATGCTAGGCACTGTACAAACACAGGATATATAGATAGATAGGTAAGGTTTAAAGTAGCCCCATCTTCCACTGAGAGGTTGAAATCCCCAAGCATGGTTGCTTATACTGGTATAAAGGTGCTTATACTGGTATAGTTTATTCCTGTAAGAGAGGAGGAATAACCAAGCCACTATAAAGAAAAGGAGTACTTGTGGCACCTTAGAGACTAGCCAATTTATTTGAGCATAAGCTTTCGTGAGCTACAGTGAGCTACACCTCACTTCATCGGATGCATTCAGTGGAAAATACAGTGAGGAGAACCTTACTGTATTTTCCACTGAATGCATCCGATGAAGTGAGCTGTACCTCACGAAAGCTTATGCTCAAATAAATTGGTTAGTCTCTAAGGTGCCGCAAGGACTCCTTTTCTTTTTGCGAATACAGACTAACACGGCTTCTACTCTGAAACAAGCCAGTATAAGGCACGTTTGTACTGGTATAACTGTATAAACTGATATAACTATTTTGATGAAAAGCCACACCCCCACCCAACATAATTATATTGATAAAAAGTTGGTGTGGCCAGGGCTTGTCTGTGATGGTGCTGCATCTGTGCATGCACTGAAGGTGTGAAAAATGCGGATTAGAAGCTAGTTCCAAAGCAGTCTTCTAAAAACAAAGAAACAAACATATGCTCTCTATGCTCAGTAGGCCCCTGTATTCTGATTGACTCTTTCGATATACTCCCATCTAAATGGTTTCAATGCCCTTTGCTCCTTTTATTTTCTAGGCTGAAGTACCCGGCTTGTGAGAGCTGCTTGGGTCTTTAACTCATTATGTTAACTACTGAGCTGGAAGGATTCATTCGTTGATTACGATAAACTCTAATTAATGTTTGCTGTTGGAGTAATTTACCAAATTCCCAGATACGACCCACCGCCCCCATGCCCACCGGCGTGAGATGATTCATCTTGAAGGGGTAATGACTTGATAAAATATTTAATAAGTGACATTCACAGTAGATGCCCTCACCATGGCTGTTTGCACAACCGCTGTAGCTCAGCTGAGGTGGTCTCTGTGTTGTGGCCTTGTAATTTAATAGGGGAAGTCTGATGATATGGAGAAAATATTCATTCAATGCGTCTGAATGAGCAGCCTGGAAGCAGCATGACTCGACTTCAGCGTGGGCCTGGCTCGCTGCTGGGAGGAGAAGGAGCACGCTGAAGGACCTTTTGATCATTTAGGCAGCATGTGCCAGGGCTCTGCTGACATGATGGGAAGAGAGCTCTATACTGAGGCCTGGGCAAAAACTGCTCACACAGCAAGGAGGTGCCACAGACCTGATTGAGCACTGCTTGCCCAGCTGGTACAAAGGGGCTGTAGGTTAGTGTCAGGCCTCACCGATACAGAAGCTCCCGGCACAGGAGTGTTGCAGAGTGGGGTGGGCCAGAAAAGGGAGGGGACAATCTGGAGGTGGAAAGAGTCTTGGCTGGGGAGGGCCTGTGCCCTTCCATTTCTGCACCCCTGAAGTGGGCATTCCCACCTGTACTTTAGCACAGGAAAAACCTGTGGTATCTCAGATGTTGGGGTAACAACTGAGAATCAGTGACGCTTGGGGTTGCTTATTTTGCAGTTATATCCCGTGGCTGGCCTTTGCCAGCTGACTGGAGCTTGCGGGGCTCGGGATAAGGGGCTGTTTAACTGTGGTGTAGACATTTAGGCTTTGACTGCAGCCTGAGCTCTGGGACCCTCCCACCTCACAGAGTCCAAGACCCTGGACTCCAGCCCAAGCCTGAACGTCTATGCCACAGTCAAACAGCCCCTTAGCCTGAGCCGCATGAGCCGGAGTCAGCTGGCATAGGCCAGCCATGGGTTTTTAATTGCTTTCAGAAGCCCTGAGTCAGGCCTCAAAAATCATGAGATTGGCTTAAAATTATGAGATTTTTAACAAAGCTAATACATTGGGTTCTTTATCTTTGTCTGTATCCATAAGGGTTAGAAATTGACTTTTTAAATTGAAAGCTGAGATTCCCATGTGATCACATGACTCCAGGAGCTGGGGCTTTAAAAAAAAACATCAAATAGAACAAGAATTAGCAACACTGTCACTACCTAATTCCCCTGATCCCACACCTTCTCCTTTGATCGAATAGGGGAACAGACGATGAAATTAATTAGTGGCTTCTTGTTCACTTTGTGTTTCTGTTTAGCAGTGGTGTTTAAGTATCTAGCTGGATACTGCTACCTACGGGCAAGTCGACACCTCCGTGCTACATCGATTTAGCTGCACCTCTGTAGCGTGTCTGGTGAAGACCCCCTATGCTGACGGGAGCATGCTCTCCTGTCGGCATAATCACTCCACTTCAACGAGAGGCTGAAGCTATGCCGGCAGGAGAGTGTCTCCCACCAGCATAGTATGTTGTAGACACTGCTTTAAGTCAATATAACTTATGTCGCTCAGGGAGATGGCTTCTTCACACCCCTGAGCGACATAACTTACATTGACTTAAGTGGTAGTGTAGACAAGCCCTAAATGAATCTGTATATCGAGATAGCTGCTGCTTTCTAAACTAATCTATCTGTTTCTCTATGGTGTTTTACCACTCTCATCTCCATAGTTTCTGAGCATCCATCAAATTTTAAAAGAGAAGCACAAGACCTTCTCTCCTTCCTAATGGGGGTGGGGTGGGGGAAGGGGACCAAACCCACATTCAGTGTTACACGTGGAATATGTGGGGAGTATCTAGCATAGGTAGGTATCATTCCTCCTCAGAACTCACCTTTTCTGTAATGCACACAGAACATTGCAGCCTGATAATGGCCCTGCAGCTTGTGCATTTGGATTACCACTTGTGATTGGCTAAGAGTGGCACGCAAGCTGTTATTTCTGGTGACCTGTCACTCACATCTCCATCCTGCCACTTGCTTGTCTCATCCACCTCTTATATCTTTCCTTTTTACAGTGTAAGCTCTTTCAGGCCTGGACTTCCATGGACTATATGTTTATACAGCACCTGGCACAGTGGGACCCTAATTTAGTTGGCCCCTTGTTGCAATAGAAATGTTTCACAATAATAATGATGATGGTAATAACCACATGCCTTTGCCATGTGTAACTGCATGCGTGGTGCGTGGACATCTGGTGTAACTTATGTCCGTACCTTATGCAAGTCCTTGTTTGCAATAAAGCCACATTCCATAAGGCAGGTGCTATGATACTGTCAAGCCTGGCATATGTTCATCCTCAGTAATGGTTATATGTAATGGCAAAACAAGCTCTCCTAAGGTGCTGATGGTTGAACATGTCTCTTGCCGTGAAGTTACTTTCCTCTAGCCCCAAAGACCTCAGTTTAGCAGGGCACAAATGCAGGCATCTGTCACAGCCGCTGAAAACTGTTACACTGCTGTCTGCCTAGATGGCTTCTTTTCTCATTGATTTTTTTTAACTCCCCCAATTCAAGTTCTACATTTTACAAGTCAGCTGCCCAGCGGTGCCCTGTGGAGAAAAATGCAGCACATTAAATAATGCTATAGGTCACAGTGTGTCTAATGAAACATAGTGGAGGCTAGAGAGAGCGTTCAGAAGAGATTGAAGAGTATTCCCTGTCTGCTTCTGAGCTAGATGATCAAAACCAGTCAGGCCCTGAGTCACTATACACAGCTTTGTGCATAAAATATGTCTCAGAACTGAACCCTGCAAGACATTTTATAGAAAGATTGACAGTGACATTCCCATATCCCAGCCCTAAGTCCTCCCATCTGTGTCCAATAGCAGAGGTTAATATCTGTTCTGATACTAAACCAAGAGGATTATCACCTTTGTGCTGAAGTCAGGGTGTTTTACAGATGTGGGAACTGAGGCAGAAAGAGGTTAAGTGACAAGCACAAAGCCATGCAGGGAATCAGTGGCAGGGTTAACAGCAGAATCTCTGAGTGAAATCCTGGCTCCAGTGAGGTTAGTGGCAACACTCTCCTTGATTTCAATGGGACAGAATATATTACCCCATGTTTCTCCTGACTTCCAGCCCTATATCCTGTCCGATGGACCATTCTGCCAAGCACTCCCATTTGAATTCCCGAGGCCAGTACTGTCACAATCAGTACACTTTTCAAATTAAACAGGACAGGTGGGTGATAATGTTTGGGGGTGACTTCGAACCTCAGAAAGGTTCCATTTGAATAAGCAACTAAAAACTTTAGGCCAAAATCCAACAAGAACATCTTGTGTGATTTCTTTGTTGTCAAATGTTAACCTCAGCCCAGATTCAGTTGTAAACCTCAACCCTTATTTTTCTCCTGTTCTGGAACTACATTTCAGCCCCATCTTCTTGACCCTTCTTTATATATCGATCTGTCTAGGCCCTGACTCAGCAAATAATTTGAACAGGTGAGGAATCCTGCCTCTATACAGTACAAGATTTAAGCACAATGCATGCTTATGCCATACTGCCTTCGAATTGCTGTTTTAAATTGCTGTGTAGTGTTATTGTGTACTGTTAAGCAGCTGCTGCGGTCCTCTCCAGAGGGGTCGGTCTTTCAGTGGTGCTCCTTATTTATCCCTTACCTACCTCATGTAGGTGTTGTGAACCTTAATTGATGTTTGTGAAGTGCTTTGAGATCCACGGATGAAGGTTGGTACTGAAGATTCAAAGTATTGTTAATATTTTTATTTTTAATAAATATTATTTCCTCAAACTACAGTGCACTGAATTCATACAGAAAATATTGTCCTTAATGAAGATCACATTACATTCAAACTATCACATAGTAACATAAGCTTTAACTCAGAGGATTCTGATGAGACATAGAATGCTACATTCTATACTGAGTGGGAGTTTTAAAATGGAGACTGGGTGTCTTTTTGAAAGATACTCTCAAGGAGAAGCTAAGGGATTCACACAGGAATCACTGGGTGAAAGTCTATGGCCTGTGTGATGCAGGAGATCAGAAAAGATAACCATAATGGTCCCTTCTAGCCTTAAAGACTAAGAATATGTGATGTAAATAGAGAGTAACTCCGTTGAACTCAAACCCTGTGGGACTCCATAAGTGAAATCCTGGCTTTGTTGAAATCAGTGGTAAAACTCCCATTGATTCAAAAGAGCCAGGGTTTCAACTCATGTGTAGATAATTTGTCTTATTAACTCCTCCCCTTAGTACAATCTAGCTTTGGCTTTTTGGAACAAAATCATGCTGCATTTCAGAGTTTTTTGTTTTTTATTAGGAAGAGTTAGACAACTTTCCTTCTTGATTCTATGCCTGATGGCTCATTTCTGTAGTGCCATCCGGTGTGCATGATGCTATCTTTTCCAAAGAAAGCAGCAGGAAGAATGACTAATATGCAGGATGGTTTGTTTCTGTGCTGCTCAAGAGCCTGGAGAATAAAAAGTACAAAAGTAAAAGTACAAATAAAAGTACAAAAAAAAAAAAAAGAGCAGGGGGTTCAATCAAGTGTCACCTACAAAAAGACACAAGGGATTTTCTTTATTTCTGAGAGCAACTTTACATGAAATCTCATATCCTAGCTGAACGAAGGAGAGAAAAGCGAAGAGGGGGAAATGATTCTAATGAGCTGCAGACAAGAGAAAAGGAACTTTTTCATAAAACATAATTGGTTTTATTGTTCCTTTATAATTAAAAATGAGACAAGGAGGGAGGGATGAAAACCAGAATCTTTTCTCTTTAAAAATGTTTAATTTGAAGCTGGTGTGCTGCCCATAAAAGAACTTTGAAAGCCACCTCCTTCTGCCCCCCAGTTCTTTTTTTGTGTTTCCACGTTAATTCTTGTCTGCTTTCTTTTCTTCCTTGCTCCATCGTATGCCTGTTTCTCTATATGATAGACGGCAGGTTTTCCACAGACACCCTGTTTTAATGCCTCGCACATTATGGTTAGAAAGCAAAATGAATCCTGTTAACCCAAAGAGCACAGGCTGTTAGCTGGTGTACATCGCGGTGACAATAGGATGAAATTAGGAAGGGGACAATAGAGGCTGAAGATCCTAACAGTGGAATAGCCTCCCCAGGGAGGTGTGGAAATCCCGTTGCTTGGCCCATTTAAAACTAGGCTTGTACAAAGCTCTGGGGAATATATAGTAGGAAGCTGTTCTGCACTGAAAGAGGATGGGACTGCTTTACCTAATGGGTCTTTCTCGCCTCTAACATCTATGATTCTCATCCTCTGCCTCGGTCTATAAATATAGATCAATTATTAATCAAGTTTATTACAGTAGTGTGAGGAAGCAACCAAGCTCGGGGACAAAAACACAGTCCTGGCCCCAAGTTTACAGTCAAAACTGACAAGACAGATGCAGAATAAGGGGAAGGGATAAAACACACAGAGCAGACAATGGGGTGATAGCAAATGGCATGTGTGATAAATGAAGGAGGTGGGAGTAGCTCTCTTTTATGGACACCCAGCCAGCCAGTAGCTATAAAATCCCTCTTAGTAGCTGTTCTCTAATTGCTCTACCTGTAAAAGGTTAAAAAGTCTGACTGCATGCACAGGTAAAGGGAAGTGAGTGGGCACCTGACCAAAAGAGCCAATGGGAAGGCTAGAACTTTTTAAAATTGAGAAAAGACTCCCCTTTTGTCTGTCTGTTGTTGTTGTTCTCCGGGTAGAAGGGGACAGGGGAGCAGTTATGTTGTAAGAAGCTTGGGCCAGGTATGAAAACCCATCAGTATCATACCTAGAAACTACTCATTTGAAACCCCAGATATGTAAGTAGATCAGGAAATGTCTAGGAAGATGTGATTAGTTTTATCTCTTTTATTTCTTTATGACTTGTGAACTCCTCAGTGCTAACCCCAGGTGGCTTTTGTTTTGCTTGTAGCCTTTAAACTGGACCTCAAAAAAGCTATTCTTGGTGCTTAATCCTTGTAGTTTTTTTTAAATCTAGCAAAAGCCTAAGTTCCCAGATGTATTTTCTTCTTTTTTTAATTAATAAAATGTACCTTTTTAAAGAACAGAATTGGATTTTTGTGTCTTAAGAGGTTTGTGCACATGTTTAATTAGCTGGTGGCATCAGCTGATTTCCTTTTTTTTTTCTTTCTCAGCTCTTCCCCCAGGGGGTGGAGGGTGAAAGGGCTTGAGGGTAGTCCACAGGAAGGAATTCCCAAGTGTGCCTTCCTGGGCTCTCAAAGGGGTTCTGCACTTGGGTGATGGCAGCATCTACCAAGCCAAAGTGAGAGAGAAGCTATGACCTTGGGAGTTTAATACCAGCCTGGAGTGGCCAGTATTAATTTTTAGAATCCTTGCGGGCCCCCACCTTCTGCACTCGAAGTGCCAAAGTGGGGAATCAGCCTTGACAGCATGTTAGTGCCACAGTTTCTGGGGGGACAGTTAACTGGGAGGGGAATCAGCTAAATGGAAAGGCAAGAGAAGGAGGTGATGGGGCAGGGCAGAGGACAAGAGTGAGGGGAGGAATGTAAGAGGTCAGGTGTGGAGTGAGGCTAAGGTGAAGAGATTGCAGGGACGGAGGTGGGAAAGAATTAGAGGAACAGCTAATCAGCACAGGGCAGAGAAAAACCTGTGAAAACTGTAGAAAATGTTATCTGGTCCATGGGCCCCTCCAGCATAAGCAGGGTGCTGGGGGACTGGACAGGGACCCTATTTCACCCCCCTCCCTGCGGTGTAGCAGTAACTGCATGATTCACTTTCTGCAGCTGCTGCACTGCCTTCAGTCTCAGCCCCTTTGACATCAGTGGGAGTTCGGCAATTGGATCAGTGGAGGCAGGATGTCACCCTCCGGCTGCCATGGACACCATAAGCCACTGGACAAAACAAAAAATCCCGTATGATTAACGTACATTGTATGGAATACCCGTCATCCCTGACTTCTCATCCGACAGCATTTCACCACTTATGGGCCAAGTTTCGCCCTGACCTACATGCACACTGTAGGTGCGATTACACTTGCGGTGGCATGCAGCCCAAGTATAAAGAGCAGTGTAGGTGCGAGGCACGGCCTAGATGAGCAGAGGAGAGAGCCCTACGTGCCTGAACCCTAGGGTATATACCCTACACAGCTCTCTACATGCCCAATGAATACCTTCCATGTCTATTGGTATCAGTGTAGTGTACTGTTGCCTCCCCTCTGCCAGAGCCTTTCACTGCCACATGGAGCTACCAGCCACAGTGACAAGTGTGGACACAGACTGCCTTTCATTGCCGCGTGTATCTACAGTACGGTACCTGTACTCTACACTCTGCCGCAAACATAGACGCAGCCCGTGTGTTCTCTCTGAAGCCAATGAAAACCAATGCGGTTGCAGAGCATGTAAATCATGGCAGGATCCAGCCCCTAAAAGTCTGGAGGAGCATTGCAGAACATACGGGTGTCCTAGCGGTGCTTCATCAGCGATGGACACATACCATCTCTCTGTTATATGCTGGTTTGGAGCAGGGGAGTGTCACCATCTTTCATACGGAGGACCAAATCCTTTCAGTTTGCCTTTAACTCACGATGATCAGCATGTCGCTCGAGTTCAGCCTGGTGCTCCTGAAGAGATGAGCCAAGAATTACTTGGGTAAGAAAGTCAATAAGATGCCAAGCGCTATTTGTTGTTTAAACCTTCCAAATGCCCCACCACATGAAATATTCAGCAGTGAATTATAGTACCTGACATCAAGCGGAATTATTTGTTCTTGTAGCAAGTTGGTTTAAATGGAGGGTAATTTTGCTACTCCTTTTGGAAAGTATGAAGGAAGGCGTCCTACTTACCATTTTCAATGGCCCAAGGATGTAGCGTTCTTGAGAAGAAATAGTAAGTAAATAAATGCAGAAAGTATTTATGGCTATGCCTTTCTTTTTATTTCTTTTTAATAGAAATGTTTTGTTGAGGAAATTTTATCATGAGTTTGCAAGCAGAATTCACACTCTATCTTAATCTGCAACAAATAAGCTTGAAAAGAACACAGTGCTGCTTGGGGCAGAACCTAGGAGATTTACAGTTTGCCAAAATGAAAAAAATGCAGAGTTAGAACATCATCTGGAATATTTCAAGGGCAGGAAAATGATGGCATTGACGGAGATGGAATAACTGGGGTGGGGGAGGGAAGGAACCAATCTCGATTGGGGATAAGTCTGGAATCTTCCAAGGCAGGAGATGATAGAATGTGAATCAATAACTGTAGGGCATGGGATTGGACGTCTCCGGAAAAACACCTGCAGGGACTCTCAGAGCAGTAATGATACTTTCCCCCTTCCACTCTTTTCTAAATGATTCATTTGATCCAGGGCAAATTTATTTGGGACTTTATTATTACCAGAGGGTTTCTTTTCCCCTTTCTGTGACCAGCTGGTGCCAAAGCAGGGTGAGAGTCTTACTTTCCTTTTAACCTCTTACCTCCCATACCTAAGGGAAAGGAAGGTCTTATGGTGGAAGCACTAGACTAAGACACCGAAGATCTGGATTCAGTTCCCAGCACTGCCACAGTTTCCTTGTATGACCTTACTCTCTATGTGCCTCAGTTGCCCATTTGTAACATGGGGATAATACTTCCTTTCTCCATCATGTCTATTTAATTTGTAAGCACTTTAGGGCAGGGATTGTCACCTACCGTATGTCTTTACAGCACTGACGCCAATGGATTCCTGGTCTTGGTTGGGATGCACAGGTGCTACCCTAGGCATGGGAACTAGAGGTGCAGGGGGTGCTGTAGCACCCCCAGGTTTGTCCAGGCCTCCACTCCCCAGCCTGGGGCTTGGGTCCTGACCGCCGGCCCTGCTTGCTGGCCTCATGCCTAGGGCCCTGCGCCTGGGCCCCTCTCCTGGCCCTAGGCCCCGGGCCCGGGACTCCACTCCCTGGCCCTGCGTTCAGGCTCGGATTCCAGCCACTGGCCCCGTGCCCCTCTCTCTGGCCGCTAGCCCTGCGCCTGGGGCCCTGCACCCGGGGCCTCACACCCAGGGCCCCATGCCCAGGCTCCGCTCCCCGACACTGCTCCCAGGGCTCGGGTCCCAGCTGCCGGCCCCGCTTCCCAGCTGCTGGCCCTGTGCCCGGGGCTCCACGAACAGGGCTCTGCTCTTGGGGCACTGGCCCCACTCCCTGGCCACTGGCCCCGTGCCCTGCACCCGGGCCCCTATTGCTGGGGCTCTGCTACTGGCCCTGCATGCGGGGTCCTGCCTGTGGGCCTGTGCCTTGGGCTCTGCTCCTGTTCCATGCCCACCCTGCCTTTGCCCCCTTACCCCTGTCTGGGTCCCCCCTTCCCAGAGCCACGGCACTGCTCCCGGCCTTAGCTGAGGGAGGCGTGGACAGGGATAAGGGGGCTGGCTGTCAGCACCCCCACTATTAAAAGGATTCCAGTGCCACTGGGTGCTCCTGAAGTACAAATAATAAATAAGATGAACGTCTGTCTGGGACACATGTTGGAAGCACAAGCTGCAGAAGTGAATTATCAAAATGGAGGCTTTGTCAACCCTTTTCAGGAGACCATGTTTGGAAGCAGAGACTGAGCACAGAATTAGATAAATTCATGAAGGATGTAGGTGAGAGAGCCTGGAGCCTAGGGCCTGGCGCAAGACCTGAGGCCTGAACCATAATCAGCAAAGTCAGGCCATGTTGTGAACCAAAAGTCAGGTCATCTATTAAAGCAGATGTTTACAAGTTCACTGTCCAATACATGAACTTGGCAAGGGCTTTGCTAGCATTGCTAAAACACAAGCACTCCCAAGAAGCAATAGTTATCTGGTATGTGTGTGAACACACTCCAAAAGATTAGCCCAGGTACATCCTGACCTAACACCAGATAAGAGGGTTTAACAGAAGTGATCAATAGGGATGTTTTGCCCAAGACATTTGGAGCCAGGTACAAGGGGAAGTAACAAGCAGATTTCATGAGGCACATAAGGTGGTACGTAAGTTGCTTGTCCCAGTCTATAAATGTTGGGGTACATCACCTTAACAGAGGAGACAGCAAAAGTTCCCGCTGCTGACTGAGCCATTCCTTGCCACGGACACTCATGTGTTAATGTACCTGTAGCTCCTATGGGACGCTAAGAGGGCAATAAACCTGGCTTTTGTCCCTGAACCGTTCCTGTGAGTTTTTTTTATGAAGTAGCAGGCTGCATTCTCTGCTAGTACTGATAACACTGGAGCTCCAAGAACAGAAGCACTGAGCAGCTGTAGCTACATTCTTCAGCAACATTCTTAACAACAGAGGAGAGGTCCATCGATGGCTGCTAGCCAAGATGGTCATGGACACAACTCCACGCTCAGGGTTCCTAAACCTTTGACTTCCAGAAGCTGGGACTAGATGAGAGGAGGTGAATCACTCAGAGTTGCCCTCTCTGTGTATTCCCTCTGAAGCATCTGACACGGGCCACTGTTGGAAGCCAGGGTCTTAGACTAGATGAACTATTGGGCAGCCTCAGTGTGGCTGCTCTTACGTTCATAACCCAGGGGTTGGAAAACAAATAAGAATTAACACAATAACTAGCAGCACCTTTCATTGGAGGATGCGATAACATTGTGCAAGCATGATTTCACCCCCATACAAACTCCTGCAAGGTGGGTAAGTATTCACAGCTCCATTGCACCAATGGGGAAACTGAAGCAGAAAGCGATCCAGTGACTCTAGGTCATGCAAATAGCCAGTGGCAGATTTGGATAGAGAAGCTGGAGGATTGATTTGCAGTCCTTTGCTCTACATACTAGGCCACACTCCCGAAGGGAGGGGAACAAGGCGAATTGTGTCTAAGGAAAGATTGGGTTACAAATGGAAATAAAGTGGCAATACCCGTGCCCCCAAAACTTGGAATCTCCACTGCATGCACATCACCAACTAAGGGCTGGTCTACACTGAGAATTTACATTGGCATAGCCATGCCTCTCAGGGATGTGAAGAATCCCGGTATAGACAGTGCTAGGTTGACAGAAGAATTCTTCTGTCAGCCTAGCTATTGCCTCTTGGAGAGATGGTTAACTACAGCGATGGGAGAACCCCTCCCGTTGGCGTAGGTAATGTCTACATGAAGCCTTGCAGCTGTGCCACTGTAGCATTCTCAGTGCAGGCGTACCTAAACTTCTGCATTATCCTCTGCCTGTGATCCTCCTTCTCCATTCCCTCATTCCTCCTCTTCCCCAGCAGTAATTGTAGGTGTCACTTGTCAGACTGGGTGCAAGCAAATGGCATGCCTTTTGACACAGACAAATGCAAGGTCATAGAATGTAGGCTGCACTTTCAGGGTGGAAGATTATCCTGGAAAGCGATGACTCTGAATAGAATTTAAGGGTCACGGTGACTAACCAGCTGAACATGAACAATGCAGGGGCTAAGAATACTATCCTTGCACGTATAACCAGGGGAATATTGAATAGGATAGGGAGGTATGTATTAGCTCTGTACACAGTATTTGTGTGACCACTAATGGAACGGAGTGGCTAGTTCTCCTGTCCACACTTCAAAAGGGAGGTTCTAATATGGGAGAGGGCTCAGAGAAGAGCTACAAGGATGATTCAAGGTCTTGAAAATCTGCCTTATGGTGAAAACCTAAAGGAGCTCAGTCTAGTTACATTACCAACAAGAAGGTTAGAGGTGACTTGATTATTACACACACAGTGAGAAGGTATCTGATGCCAGTCCTCCTGCCTGGGTTCACAAGTACAGAACAGACATGTTTACAGTTACAAAACAAAACTTACATATTACCCTATAGCATGGGATACAGACATTACAAGTAAGATTAATGCATGCAGCATCTTACACACATTTGATAGAGTCTAAACACTAAACACATCCTTACAAGTCTAACACCCATCTTGAACAATACTAACATACAGGTGAGCTTGTCTTGTTTCCAGCTATGAATCTGTCAGTGTTCAGCTGGGGCCTACAGCCCTGGCAAGAGCATCAACCAGCATCACATACCCACTGAGAACATAAGAAAAACATAAGAATGGCCATTCTAGGTCAGACCAAGGGTCCATCTAGCCCAGTATCCTGTCTTCTGACAGTGGCCAATGCCAGGTGCTTCAAAGGGGATGAACTGATTGTCAAGTGATCCATCCCCTATTGCCCATTCCCAGCTTCTGGCAAACAGAGGCTAGGGACACTATCCCTACCCATCCTGGCTAATAGCCATTGATGGACCTATCCTCCATGAATTTATCTAGTTCTGACAAGCAGCTGTGCCAGCTGAGAAACATGGACGTTTTCATGGAGAGGTTGTCTCATGGGCACCTTGCCAGATTTCCTAATCCCAACCCCATATGCCATCCTACAGCCTCTCGGTGGCAAGAACACCACTTGCTTATGTGCATAAGTAACCCTGGGGACATATCCATGGGTATTTATCTAGGCTTCATGCACGAAGGGTTTTGTTCTCTCTTTTTTTTTTAAATCAAACACATGCTGCTTCCTTTTGCCCTTCTCTTCATCCCCCTGGTCCCTCTCTCTCTCCTCCAGGACCCCCTGCCATTGTGTCCTCCTCCCCACTCCCCCCCCACGTTACCCTGATGGCTTGTCCTGCTCTCCTTCTGGTTTCCTTCTCCCATTCCCTGCTGCTCAGAGACCTAGACCTCCTTATCCCCTGAACATACCGTCCAGTGACTATCAAGATTCCAGAGACTGCATATCTGTCTGTGAAGTATGGAATAGCCCCTTGGCAGTGGACCATGATCAAGGGGACATTAGCAAGTTGATCCCCTCTCCTCGCCTGCTGCGTGCTGGTTACTGAATACCGGGGCTGAGGATACTGTTCCTTAGTGACTCTGGTCAACGTGCAACAAAGCACTTGTGCTTTGCCCCATGCCTTATAATTAGGATCCACAGGCCCCAGCTTATCTCATACAGCAGGCATTAGATAGAGGTCAACTGCAAATAAACTTTTTGAGTCACTATGGCTTCAGATTGGTGGCTTAGGAGTAAAAGGTTCTTTTGCCCAGTTGCAATATCTCTGTTTCACTCATTCCCCACCTTTTAATTAAAATTCCTCCCCACATCACGACATTCTAAGCGCTGCGGGTCAGATTCTGACATCAGTGAGCTAGTGTAAATCTGGAGTAAATTCATAAACTTCAGTGAAACAAAATGGTTTAAGACGAATCCCATATATAGAAACGTCAGTGGAATTATCTGGATTTACAAGGTATTAATGAGAGTAAAATCTGGCTCTTTTCAGGTATTCTTCTATATGAATCATGCATGCTACCTAAATTAGCTTTCTCCCCTCATTGTTTCCATATAGATCAAAGCCTGTGCTGTACTTACTGTCACCATGTTAAAGCTCTATTTGAAATTTATTTAACCTCTGATTCACTTATCTTATTTAAAGTTAATTATACATGGAATAATTCTTGCAAATTTCCCGTGCTCCTAACAAATGTGGGACTGATTTATTGTAACTCCGAGTTCATTACATCACAAATAATTTTATCTTCTTCAACTTCAGTGGAGGACTTTCCTGTCAATTAATAAATGTTTTATGGGATCTCAGTTGGAAGGGGACTCTGACTTATTTTGTAAGTGTTACAAAGTACCTTTCAAAACTTTTTATCAAAAGGCGACAGGTGCCATTCCCTAGAATCATAAGATGCGACAGATTGCTCCAAAATGACCCTCTTATAGTCAACATCTTTAGTTTAAATTGAAAATCCTTAAACACATTGGGATTACTAATTGCTCATGGCAAGGCTGCCGAAAATGTAAATTTCTAATTAAAATATAAATTAATCCTCACAAATGAATACCTGCTATCTCCAGAATGATGAGCAAAAGTTTTATGCTGCTAATTAATGTTATCGCCTATTAGCTTTATTTACATAAGTAGATATAATTCATGCCACTTTGCTTGTGCTGATATGTAGCACTTTAAAAGTTTTTTTTTTTTTTTAAATAATGACTGATCCTGCCTTGCATATTCTAATCACAGGTTTGTTGGGTTCTCTTTCAACATGCTGGTAAAGGTATTTTCCCTTGGTTAACTCTATACTTGGTACCAAGAGGTAGGAATGGGTGGGGGGAGTAAGCTGGAAATTGCTTTTGAACATCTCTGTATAAAAGAAAGTTAATACTCATTGTGTTCAAAGTCTTGATGGAGTAGATAATTATTTACTATTCCTAGCTTTGAATATTTTTTTCTTTAGCCAGTTAAATAGACTATAAATGTTGCATAAAACCCTGTAAAGTTCCTTCCGGATTAATAAATCATTTTCAATGCTCCAGCATTCATCTTATAGATATGAATATGCATAACAATGTGGTCTGCACTTTAGGCTCATTTTCCAAGGAAAAGGTTGACCTTTTATTACAGTCTCTGTATAATGGTGCCATGTAATAAATAATACAGCATGAATTACCAACAATAGCAGCAATAAAAGGGAATACAGATCTTATTTATAAATGGGAGCTTTTGGGCTTATCTCAGTAACTTTTTCCTTATCCACAAAGTACTTAAAAAACTGCACTTTTTCTGCAAATGCATGTGTCCTGGCTAGTATTAGGAAGCACAGTTGTTTTTGCTTCTCACCTGTTCACACCTGCTGAGTGGCTTAGTTTTAGGCTGCAAGGTTTGAATGAACCAAAAACCTCCATCCAAATCTCAGTGAGGACGATCACATTTCATCTAGTTTCCACCCAAGAGGGTCCTACCCAAAGCCATGACGTGACCAAAGTCCATATGGATTTAACCCAGGTTGGAAACTGGTTTACAGTCCCTGCCAATTTCATTTTGAAATACAAATCAGAGTGACAACCATTTCTTATTCAACACAGGCCAGAGCTGCAGAATTCAGATCCAGATGTGGATATGGAACACCCCAAAACTGAGCAGGATTTGGATCCCGGGTGGTGGTCCAGCCCATTATCATGACGAGGGCCATTTGTAAAATTTGGATCTGGATCTGAGTTTGGGTTTAGGAAGACCCTCAAGAGTCTGGGGAGTTTAGCTGTGCAGGTTGTTATTGTTGGATTGAGCAAAGTATAGACTCAGAGAAATGTAGGGCTGGAAGGGAACTCAAGAGGTTATAATGGTTGAGATTCCTATGGCTTGTAATAATTTGGTCTTGCTTCCTTTGTTTGGTTTAGTGGGTGGATGCTGGGTGGTGCCGGTGGCCTGTGATATACAGGAAGTCAGACTAGATGGTTTAGTGATCCCTTCTGGCCTTACACTCTATGACTATATGACTAGTCCTGCCCCCTGGGCTGAGGCAGGATTGAGTATACCTAGCTCATCCCTCACAAGTTTTTGTCCAACCTGTTCTTAAAAACCTCCCATGATGGGGACTCCACAACCTCCCTTGGAAGCCAAATCCAGAGCTTAAGTATCCTTAGAGTCAGAAAGTTTTTCCTAACATCTAATCTAAATGGCCTTTTTTGCAGATAAAACCCATTATGGGTCTTGTACCTTGGGTGGACATGGAGAACAATTGATTAGAATCCTCTTTATAACAGCCCTTAATGCATTTGAAGATTATTATAAAGTGCCCTCTCAGTCTTCCATTCTCACAACTAAACATGTCCTTTTTTTAAACCTTTCGTCATAGGTCATGTTTTCTAAACCTTTCATCATTTTTTTACTCTCCTCTGGATTTTCCCCAATTTGCCATATCTTTCTTAAAGTGTGGCACCAATAACTGGACACAATACTCCATCTGACGCCCCGCCAGTGCTGAGTAGAGTAGGACAATTACCTTCCATGTCTTACATACGACACTCCTATTAATACATCCCAGAATTATATTGGTTTTCTTAGTAACTACGTCACATTGTTGTCTCATATTCAATTTGTGATCCACTATAAACCTAAATCCTTTTCATCAGTGCTACAGCCAAGCCAGTTATTCTTCATTTTGTGGATGTGCATTTGATTTTTTCTTCCTAAGTGTAGTACTTTGCACTTGTCTTTAATGAATTTTATCTTCTTGATTTCAAACCAATTCTCCAATTTCTCAAGGTCATTTTGAATTCTAATCATGTCCTTCAATGTGCTTGCAATCTCTCCCAGGTTAGGATCATCTGCAAATTTTATAAGCATACTGTCCACTTCATTATCCAAGTAATTAATGAATATATTGAATAGAACCCGGGCCCAGGTCTAATTCCTGTGGTACCCCACTAGATACATCCTCCCAGTTTGACAGTGAACCATTGATAAATACTCTTTGAGTTCAGTCTTTCAACCATTTGTGCACCCCACCTCTAGATCCCATTTCCCTAGTTTGCTTATGAGAATGTCATATAGGACTGTGTCAAAAGCCTTACTAAAATCAAGATATGTCTACAGCTTTCCCCCCATCCATTAGGCCAGTAACCCTGTCTAAGAAGAGATTTAGGTTGGTCTGACATGATTTGTTCTTGACAAATCCATGTTGGCTAATACTTTTCTCTAGGTATTTACAAAGTGATTGCTTAATCATTTTTTCCAGTATCTTTCCTATCTTTCCAGGTATTGAAGTTAGGCTGATTGGTCTATAACTCCCCAGGTGAAGAGTTTTTATTTATTTATTTATTTCCTAGAGCCAAAGAGGGAAACTATGGATTTCTAAGAGGAGGTGAGACTTTGGGGAGGGGATGCAGGAAACTATCCAAAGCTAACATTACAAGAGAGGACATCATGAACAATTGACACTATTTAGAAAGGTTCTAATAAGAATGTCTCCCATTCCCAGGGACATTTATGTAGGGATCTGTATGTCCTTTATGCAGCGATACCTATATCCTTTAAAGGTCTGCACATACCGTATCCTTGAATTCACCATTTGTATGCATAGTGCAAATGTACATCATGGTATAAATGCATTTGTGCACCTCTGAATAAAATTGGGGTCCTGATTCTGATCACATGCACAGTGGTGCAAATCTGGATTAACCCTACTGAAGTCAGTGGAGTTACACTAGAACTGCACTGGTGTAAGTTAGATCAGAAAAGGCCCCAGATATCTTTGCATTAGAAGATCACAAAGGAGTTATGTGAGCAGGTGTTCAGTCTGTCGTGTAATCTCAGCCCATATAATATGTAAAGTCCAAATGTACCCCACATATGAACAAACAAATCAGCAATAATCCATCACCAAATTTGGTTCAAAATTTGTTTTGATTTGGCTGCTCCTAGGATTCCTCCCTCAGGACTGCTTAGCTCACACACTAGATTCTCTCTTCCCCAGAAACCACCCTCCACCTCCATTATAGACAGTAGGGGTAAGAAATCATTGAGTCAGCAGAAAGAACGCACTTAACTCTTTCCCAGCAAGGTCAACTGCCCACAGGGTGGGGTGTTTTAGGCAAACCCTGCTAGCCTCTTACAAGCTCCTATTTTATTCTGTGTTCTGTTTTCACATTGCCATGACTCATGGTGTGTGCTTGTTCCAGAATCCTATTTATGGATACCATTAACTTTTATGGTATTACAGTGGTAAATGCTTATGACCAGCCTTTGTTGGATTAATCTTTAATGAGGTTTTCACTAAACAAAACCAGAGTGCTCTCTGACCTGCATCCACAGTAGCCCATTTAGACTATAAATGCCATCACTCCTGCAAATTTATGACATTGCTACTTAGAGTTCACTCTTTGTGAATGACAGGTATTGTTTTAATGGGCATCTGCAACTTTAGCACTGACAAAACAAAGAGAGTGAGACAAAGAGACATCAAGTTATTTCTGTTCTCCTCTAGTCCAAAACGATGTCGCAGGCAGTTCATCTTACCCCTTCCTCTGTGCTAGAGCAAAGCTGCATTCCCGCTGTACACGTAGATACTTCTAGCCCCAGTGTTACTCCAGATTCTATCTGACCTCACTGCTGATCTTATCCCCTGGGATCCCATCCACTCCTGGTGTAACTCCATTGATTGTAGATGGAAGTTACACCAGGAATGAAATTGGCTGCTGAAGTTTAACATACATTTACCCTTCCCTAATTCCATTCATTACATCTGGCTATACCCCACTTTAACCATCTTAAGTAACCCATCACGATTACTGCTTCTGGTAGTAACACATGGTTATCGACCTCTCTTCGTCATATTCTCTAGTCTAACCCTAGGGTGCCAGATCCTCTGCTGCTATAAATCAGTGTCGCACCACTGATTGCAATGGACCCATGCCAGTTTACATCATCTGAGGATCCGGCACATTAAATACCCTTAATCTGTGTTAATGGGCCATGCCCTCCAATTCTTTTCTCATTTTCGCTTTATGACTATTTCCCTATGAGACCAACAATCATGGTAGCAAAGGAGAATATTCAGCATAGCTGTCTGTATTTTTACTTACAATCAGATATGCTGGCAGGCCTCATTCCCATTGTAAAAATAAAATAATGGATAAGAGTTTCCTTTCTCTGAAGCACCAGGTACTGGACATTGTCAGAGGCAGGGTACCAGACTGGATCACTGATCTGATCCAGTGTGGCAATTCCTGTGTTCCTGTGTTTACATAGTGCCTTTCATCCCAAAAGATCCCAAAGCATTTTCTAGACTGCATATATATCAGGAAATTCTCCACCCATCTTTGAGGTGCAGTTGCCTCTTGAGTAGAAGGCCACAGATGTGTAACAGTATATAATGGTTTAGGGCAGGAGGTGAAAATTACCATTATTCACAAGAAATTTTAGAAGAAGTTAGGAAGGAAGAATATAACCACCCAGATTAGAATTTGTCCAGGACATTGGGACTAATGCCCCAAATGTTGTTAAAAGTACCATAAGAACATGAGCACATAAGAATGGCCATCTGGGGTCAGATCAAAAGTCCATCTAGCCCAGTATCCTGTCTTCCGACAGTGGCCAATGCCAGGTGCCCCTGATGGAATGAACAGAATAGATAATCACCAAGTGATCCATCTCCTGTCTCCCATTCCAAGCTTCTGGCAAACAGAGGCTAGGACACCATCCCTGCCCATCCTGGCTAATAGCCATTGATGGACCTATCCTCCATGAACTTATCTAGTTCTTTTTTGAACCCTGTTATAGTCTTGGCCTTCATGGCATCCTCTGGCAAGGAGTTCCATAGGTTGACTGTGCATTGTGTGAAGAAATACTTCCTTTTGTTTTTTTAAACCTGCTGCTTACTAATTTCATTTGGTGACCCCTAGTTCTTGTGTTATGAGAAGAAGTAAATAACACTTCCATATTTACTTTCTCCACACCACTCACGATTTTATAGACCTCAATCATATCCCCCCTTAGTTGTTTCTTTTCCAAGCTGAAAAGTCCCAGTCTTATTAACCTCTCCTCATATGGAAGCTGTTTCATACCCCAATAATTTTTGTTGCCCTTTTCTGAACCTTTTCCAATTCCAAGATATCTTTTTTTGAGATGGGGCGACCACATCTGCATGCAGTATTCAAGGTGTGGTCGTACCATGGATTTTTATAGAGGCAACATGATATTTTCTGTCTTATTATCTATCCCTTTCTTAATGATCCCCAACATTCTGTTCAGTTTTTTGACCAGAGGATCTTTATCAAAATAAACAACCGTTATCAGATCCTTGTTTAGAATTACACTGAGCACCAACCTTGTACCTTCCATCCGAGGATCTCCAAGTGTTCCCAAAGCATGAAGTGGGTGCCTCCTAACATCCCTGCTGTGGACAAGTGGTCAGAGCTTCCATTACATATCGACCTCAAACCTGCAGCTCTGACAGCACCATGCCTGTAGCAACATGCAGAGACATTGGCTCAGGGCTGACTTAGAAGGAAAAGTTCTGTCTACTCAACCATCAGCACCACTCTCTGCAGCACCACTGCTTTCCTTGTCGGCCTCCCAGCCACAGGCTGACTTTAGGGAGCTGTTTCAATTGTGCTTAGTGATAGCTTCTCTCCTATTCCTCTTCTTACATTGCCCTCATCACCATAGTATCTGAGCGCCTGCATCTCAGCAATAGATGGTGAAGCCGCCCCACAGCATACAAACACACACTCACAATCTCTTTTCTTCATTTATATGCACAGCTTCAAACTATTCCCTGTGGAGCTGCACACCTAGGCTCGGTTCATCCTGTATATACAGGTAGACATTAACCTGGTGCAACATGTTATGACATCACAAGGAATCATAGAATCATAGAAGATGAGGGTTGGAAGAGACCTCAGGAAGTCATTTAGTCAAAGCCCCTGCTCAAAGCAGGACCAACCCCAACTAAATCATCCCAGCCAGGCCTGTGTCAAGCCAGGCCTTAAAAACCTCTAAAGATGGAAATTCCACCACCTCCCTAGGTACCCATTCCAGTGCTTCACCACCCTCCTAGTGAAATAGTGTTTCCTAATAGCCAACCTAGACTTCCCCTACTGCAACTTGAGACCATTGCTCCTTGTTCTGTCATCTGCCACCACTGAGAACCGCCGAGCTCCATCCTCTTTGGAACCCCCCTTCAGGTAGTTGAAGGCTGCTATGAAATCCCCCCTCATTCTTCTCTTTTGCAGACTAAATAACCCCAGTTCCCTCAGCCTCTCTTCATAAGTCATGTGCCCTAGCCCTCTAATCATTTTCGTTGCCCTCTACTGGACTCTCTCCAATTTGTCCACATCCCTTCTGTAGTGGGGGGACCAAAACTGGGCGCAATACTCCAGGTGTGGCCTCACCAGTGCCGAATAGAGGGGAATAATCACTTCCCTCCATCTGCTGGCAATGCTCCTACGAACGCAGCCCAATTTGCCATTGGCCTTCTTGGCAATGAGGGCAAACTGCTGACTCATATCCAGGTTCTCGTCCACTGTAATCCACAGGTCCTTTTCTGCAGAACTGCTGCTTAGCCAGTCGCTCCCCAGCCTGTAGCGGTGCATGGGATTCTTCCGTCCTAAGTGTGGACTCTGCACTTGTCCTTGTAGAATCTCATCAGGAGGAGGGGGGCAAACAAACTCTGCTTGCACAACAACTAATTTTGGAATGACATTTGGAAGGCACGAACAGGAAGCATTTAACATCTGAGATGAACTGATTCTTCAAGCCCCTGGGACATCGGGAGCTCATTGCAGTCCACGTTAGTAGGCCAGTATATGAAGACATGAAGTGTGGAAGAAGGAGTTAGTAGTTCCAAAGGTGCATTTGGGGCCAGGTGACACTGTTCTAACTCAATCATTGGCGGACCTACTCCACTTGTAGCGAAGGATATTATCTAATAAGAAACAGCTTCCAGTGTAAATGTTGGGGCTGGAGGGATCCCTATACTAAGGATGATGATACGAGTCTAATCTAGGTCATCAGTGTGCAGGCTCCCCTTGTTAACTCAGATTAGCCCTGCTGGTTTTTAGCTGATGCTCCTTCTTTTGAAAATTCCTTTATCTGAATGGCCTCTAAGTGCAAAGGGCTCAGTTCTGCCATGCTTCATCTGTTACCATGATTGAAATCAGCGATGCTATTTGCAGAGTAGTGTCTCACTCAGGGTGAGGAAAGGTGGTAGGATCTGGTGCATGGAATGTATGAACATTCCATATCAGAACTTTGGAACAACCAAGGGAGAGAAAGTAACCCTTTCTTACTTACCTGTAGAGTCTCCTGTGCCTAGTGGCATATAGATTCATAGATATTTAGGTCAGAAGGGACCATAATGATCATCTAGTCTGACCTCCTGCACAACGCAGGCCACAGAATTTCACCCACCACTCCTGCAAAAAACCTCACACCTATATCTGTGCTATTGAAGTCCTCAAATCATGGTTTAAAGACTTCAAGGAGCAGAGAATCTTCCAGCAAGTGACCCGTGCCCCATGCTACAGAGGAAGGCGAAAAACCTCCAGGGCCTCTTCCAATCTGCCCTGGAGGAAAATTCCTTCCCGACCCCAAATATGGCGATCAACTAAACCCTGAGCATATGGGCAAGATTCATCAGCCAGATACTATAGAAAATTCTTTCTTGGGTAACTCGGATCCCACCCCATCTAATATCCCATCACAGGCCATTGGGCCTATTTACCATGAATATTTAATTACCAAAACCATGTTATCCCATCATACCATCTCCTCCATAAACTTATCGAGTTTAATCTTAAAGCCAGATAGATCTTTTGCCCCCACTGCTTCCCTTGGAAGGCTATTCCAAAACTTCACTCCTCTGATGGTTAGAAACCTTCGTCTAATTTCTAGTCTAAATTTCCTGGTGGACAGTTTATATCCATTTGTTCTTGTGTCCACATTGGTACTGAGCTTAAATAATTCTTCTCCCTCTCCGGTATTTATCCCTCTGATATATTTATAGAGAGCAATCAGATCTCCCCTCAACCTTCTTTTAGTTAGGCTAAACAAGCCAAGCTCCTTGAGTCTCCTTTCATAAGACAGGTTTTCCATTCCTCAGATCATCCTAGTAGCCCTTCTCTGTACCTGTTCCAGTTTGAAGTCATCCTTCTTAAACATGGGAGACCAGAACTGCACACAGTATTCCAGATGAGGTCTCACCAGTGCCTTGTATAATGGTACTAAAACCTCCTTATCCCTACTGGAAATACCTCTCCTGATGCATCCCAAGACCGCATTAGCTTTTTTCATGGCCACATCACATTGGCAGCTCATAGTCATCCTATGATCAACCAATACTCCAAGATCCTTTTCCTCCTCCATTACTTCTAATTGATGCGTCCCTAGCTTATAACTAAAATTCTTGTTATTAATCCCTAAATGCATGACCTTACACTTTTCACTATTAAATTTCATCCTATTACTATTACTCCAGTTTACAAGGTCATCCAGATCCTCCTGTAGGATATCCCTGTCCTTCTCTAAATTGGCAATACCTCCCAGCTTTGTATCATCCGCAAACTTTATTAGCACACTCCCATTTTTTGTGCCGAGGTCAGTAATAAAAAGATTAAATAAGATTGGTCCCAAAACCGACCCTTGAGGAACTCCACTGGTAACCTCCCTCCAGCCTGACAGTTCACCTTTCAGTATGACCCACTGTAGTCTCCCCTTTAACCAATTCCTTATCCACCTTTCAATTTTCCTATTGATACCCATTATCCAATTTAACTAATGATTCCCCATGTGGCACAGTATCAAATGCCTTACTAAAATCTAGGTAAATTCGATCCACTGCATTTCCTTTGTCTAAAAAATCTGTTACTTTCTCAAAGAAGGAGATCAGGTTGGTTTGGCACGATCTACCTTTTGTAAAACCATGTTGTATTTTGTCCCATTTACCATTGACTTCAATGTCCTTAACCACCTTCTCCTTCAAATTTTTTCCAAGACCTTGCATACTACAGATGTCAAACTAACAGGCCTATAATTACCCGGATCACTTTTTTTCCCTTTCTTAAAAATAGGAACTATGTTAGCAATTCTCCAATCATACGGTACAACCCCTGAGTTTACAGATTCATTAAAAATTCTTGCTAATGGGCTTGCAATTTCATGTGCCAATTCCTTTAATATTCTTGGATGAAGATTATCTGGCCCCCCCCGATTTAGTCCCATTAAGCTGTTTGAGTTTCGCTTCTACCTCAAATATGGTAATGTCTACCTCCATATCCTCATTCCCATATGTCATGCTACCATTATCCATAAGATCCTCTTTAGTCTTATTAAAGACTGAGGCAAAGTATCTGTTTAGATATTGGGCCATGAAGCACTTAATCCTTACACTGCTGTTTGTCCAGAGCAAAAGGTTTGACTCAATCATAAATTGTCTCCATGATGGCAGCACCTTTTCAGTCATCCTATTATAAGTCACCCTTCGTCCTCCATGCTTTCTCTCCCCCGCCCCCCACTCCAGAGAGATCCAGTCTGAGATGTACCTTGTGCTTCCACCATGGGGTAGCCTGGTGACATGACCAAACCCCAATAACCATCTCTGTCAATTACTGAGTCCGTGGCACAACATTTCCTCACTGATGACACAAGCTCTTCCAATGAATTACCAAGATTCTTCTTAGGCCAGGTCTACATTAGGAAATTAGGTTGGTATAACTACATCACTCAGGGGTGGGAAAAATCCACGCCCCTGAGTGATGCAGTTAAACCGACCTAACCCCCAATATAGACAGCGCTAGGTTGACGGAAAAATTCTCCCATCGACCTAGCTACCACCTCTTGGGGAAATGGCATACCGACGCTGATGGGAGAACCTCCCCTCCTCCAGTGTCTTTTCTGGAAAGGTACAGTGGCATAGCCACACCGGTGCAGCGTTTTAAGTGTAGACTGGCCCTTAAACAAAACATTCAGCTTCCTGTTGCGAACTTTCACCCCTGCCATGTTTCCAGTGCATACTGTAGTTCTGGGAGGACAATAACATTGTACAGTCTCATTTTAGTGTGTAGCTGTATCTTCTTACTCTTCCAGATGTTTGACAGATGGGAAAATGGACCACAGGCTTTGCCCATTCTTCCCTTCACTTTTTTAGTGAGCTGGCCATTAACAGATATTGTATTTCCAAGCTAGACGAAGTCATCAACTCTTTCATACTCTTCTCCATCAATCTTACACATCCACCAGTGTTGACAGCATTCTCTCTTATCTCTCTTATGCATCTGAAGAAGTGGTGTTTAACCACGAAATCTTATGCCCAAATAAATCTGTTAGTCTTTAAGGTGCCACCAGACTCCTTGTTCTCTTATCTCTATGATCTTTGTCTTCTGTGAACTGATATGAAGTCCCTCTTTGGCAACTTCTGCTTTTCTGCTCATAAAGAGTCTTTTCAGTCCAACCAAGCTGGTATTCAACACAGCCAAATCATCTGCAAAATCTAGGGCTTGCAGCTTATCTCTCACCCAAATAATATCAGTGTCCTTGACAGCAGCCGTTACTCTTTTCATCACAAAGGCTATGACAAGCAGAAGAAAAGTGGGAATAATGTATAACCTTGCCATATTCAAGTAACAATCTTAAACCATTCCATGTCTCTGCTCTCTGTCCTGATGCAGCACGCAGACTCATCATGCAAAGTTTTTATCAAAGTTAACAATGTTTGCTGGAATTCCTTTGTGTCTGAAGATCTTCTAGAGGGCTTCTCCTTGGACACTATCAAAAGTTTTCATAAAATCAATGAAGTTAAAAAACATCTTCTATGAGTATTCTGCAGTGAGCCATCTCAGGATGAAAATCTGATCTGATGTGAACACGACCCACGGGCTTGAAATCCAGCCTGTTCTTCCCTGAGTGCTTTGTCAACAGCAGTTTTCATCCTATTCAAAAGGATAATGCAAAACACTTTTGCAGGTGTGTCACCCCCTCTAGTTACCACAAATAAGCTAGTCCCCCAACACACGCTCTCAGGCTTCCAGTCACGTTGTTGTTGCCTTTCCTGGGTATCTGCAGTCTGAACAGTTCCCTCTCTTCACTGTGTTATTCCCAGCAAAAGACAGTCCGCCTATGCAGACCTGCTGGCTTTCTCTTCAGAGACCGATAACCATGTAACTGCCCCCTGTTAAGTTATCACACAACTCTTTCTATGCACGTTTATTTATTCTTGGGGTAAAAGCATTACAGAGAAAACATATTAAAACCATCAAAGAACCTATATGCAGGCTAACATGCTTACCAGAGATCACCCCAACTCTCACATGGGCGGTCGCAGGAGCAGTCCTTCAGAACCTCATAAAGGGTCTCTATTATGGTCACAAGTTCATAACAGCCTCAGCTCAGAACTAACACCCAGTCTTATGGGGCCTCAACAGGTCCCTCAGGACTGGGACCCTCCATGGACCAGGGGTCCTGTCTGTTTGCTGGACCAGGAAGAAGGCACTGAGTCACCTTAAATTCAGGCTATTTATCCAAAAGTCATTTTTTTGTCTGTTGGTCCCTGGAGAAACCAGACTGGGTCCTTGAACTGTCCTCCTGTGACAGGTGATCAGCAGATAAAAGATCCTCCCTTCATGACAAAGCTTCAAAGACTGAGTCCTTTGGAGAAAAGGTGCAATCCCCTTCTCCCCAGTTCTTCCTGGGAATTCCACTTCGCACATATCATCACCAAAACTCCTTTGATGTTTCTAATCCTTTCCAGAGATTGCATTAGTCAGTCCCCTAGAGAAGTTACGTACAATAACACATACACAATTGAATTTTTAATACAGTGGGCCCCAAAAGTATTGAACTTAATTCAGTGTTTATCTTAATTTCATAAAGTTTGTCCAGAATATTGTCATATCTGTCACAATGTCTTCTCTATTCTTTAGGATAGCTCTCCTTTCCCCAAACCATTCTATACAGCCTGCACATGTAATTTACCATCACTTCCTCTCCAGTTTTTAACATTTCAGCATCCATCTTATTATAGCTTGGTGTTTACCACTCTTCAGCTGGTTTACAGGCTTGGTTACTTCCTCAAAGGTGATTACTTCTAGTCATGTAGGTAAGTCCAGGTAAGTTCATGTAAGGGGACTGTTGCCCCCTGACTAACATTCCGTGGAGGTGTTTTAGTTGCTAGCTCCCAGTACTAAAAGTGGGGTCGATGGGAAATCAGGACCCTGAGACTGATAGTCCTCAGGAACAATGGGGAGAGGCCAATACTCCAGGTCAGCCTGAATGACAGGGCGGGCAGGCTAATCAGGGAGTCAGGAGGCCAGGGAGGTCCTGTCTTCCGTGTGAGCTGGAATTGCCTGGGTCAGACAGAGGGGGGCCGAGCTAAAGAGAAAGCAGGGGTGGAAGCTGAGCTGGGGAGCAGAGATGTGCCAGATCCAGTGAGAGCAGACCCTGTCCGGGGAGCAGAGCTGCAGCCCCAAAGCCAGAGGCACAGCCCAGAGAGAGCGGACTTGCCCTGGGAGGAGAGCTGCAGCAACCAGAGCCAGAGAGGCCAGAAAAGCAGCCCAGGAAGCAGGTCAGGGCTGGGAGCAGAGTCACAGAAGCAGCCTGCAGAGCAGACCTGTCCTGGGAGCAGAGCTGCAGCAAACAGAGCCAGGGGGCCAAAGAAGCAGCCCAGGGAGCTGGAGGCAGAGCAGCAGAGACAGAGTGGTGGAGCTGGGGCTGGAGCTGTCCGGAGCTGGGTGCGGTGAGCAGCTGGGAGAGCGTGGAGGGCCCTGGGCAGCGGGCCCAGCACAGGGAGACACCTCAGCCAAGAGGCTCTGCAGGCCGGGCTTGGATTGTACCCCCGACAGGGCGGGGGCAACGCTGGGAAGAAGGGTCCTACCACTTAGAGCCTGAGAGCGTGTGGCCACCACCAGAGCAAGTGTCCAACCCACAGCATCCCTACAGCACAGCCAGGGCCTGAGAAGGGGCCTGGGACTTACTAGGAACAGACTGTGAACTGCCCTGACAGTCCAGAGACACCGTTTGTGATGTTCCCTGCCACCGAGCAGGTTGATGTGTTTTCTTTAAACTTTCCCATTTTTCCTTATTCTTTTTAAAATTAGTTGTTGATTAAATAACTTGCATTTGCTTTAACTTGTATGTAATGGTCAGTGGGTCAGAGAAGTGCCCAGTGCAGAGAGAGTACCCCGGAGTGGGGACACCCTAGCCCCTGTCCTAGGTGACCACAGCAGGGTTGGGGGTCCAGTCCCCCAGGAATCCTGGGCCCAGCCTTGTTGGGGTTACGAGGACTCTGCCAGACAGGATAGTGGAAGGGGAGTCCTCAAGGTCAGGAGGCCACTGGGTAAAGGAAATGGGAGCGAGGACTCAGGTCCTTTCGCTAGCCCACTTCACCGGGGTAGTACAGAAGCCAGGAAAGTTCCCCACAATAGCGGGACTATTCCCCCGCTTACGTTCACATCTCTCAATGTGTGTGAGTGGTTCTGGTTGGTTGACCACAGTTTGGAAATGTTCCATCCAACAGGGTCTCTGTCCTTCCTCGGTGGTTAAAATCGTAGCACCTCGAGCCTTCACAGTACCACAAGAGTTTGAGAATTGTGATGTCAGTTGTTTAGATAATAAAAGAAGCTTTTTAGAATCCCATCTCTTCTATGCCTCCTCAGCTTCTTTTGCTTTGTTTTTCCTTCCATTCTCTCTCCTTTGGCCGATCTTTTAACTTCCTTGTCTTTGTCCACATATTCTTTGTTGAAGAATAGCTTTTACTGCCGTCTCATTCTTTGTTGAATTCTCTACTTTAATTGTTTCCTTTCTTCAGTAAGCCTCCATGTATCTGGTTGGAGCCATTCTTCTTTTTTAGATCTCCTCACCCCCAACTGCAGTCCTGGGTGCATCCATCCTTGCTCCTTTGAAATACTGCCATTTTTCTTCTCTATCATCTGTTATTGTTGTTAACTCTTCAAATCTATTGCTGAGTTGCAGGTTGAAGTCTGCCTTCACGCCTGGATCTGCTATCTTTCTGGTATCACATATACCCTCTGCCTTGCTTATTAGTTTTAGTTTGATTGTCCCAATAACAAGATGGTGGTCACTTATCAGGCTTCTAGGTGAAGCCATCATTTGCTCTCCATGTCAGTTTAGGTCTTTCCTTGTGTGGAAATAGTGTTCCACAAATGCAAAGACTCTATAGGCTGCAGAGTTCAACGAAAGGGTCTCCATTGTCATTCTGTCCTGGGATACCCATAATGTGTCTGCCCATAATGAGTTCATATCCAGTATTATCATAATCAACCTGTGCATTTAGATCTCCCATGGGGATAACAAGGCCATATTTATTAACCTTGTGAAGGGCTGTCGGCAAGCTTTGATCTGTTCATCGTTATCATTTGTTGTCACATAACACTGAACAACTGTGACTTTTGCATGGCTCATGACAAACTGAGTAATCAGTATTCTTGAGTATACAGGTTCCCATTCCTTCAATGCTTTAGCAGCTTCGTTGCTCGATAATAAGATTACACCTTACTGGTGTTTGCCATCTTCTCCTCCAGAATGTAAGACAGTCACACCTTCTGATGATAGTTGGCCTCATCCAATCCATCTCATTTCACTCAGGCAAAGTAAACTTAGGACAAAGATTTTCATTTCTCTGATCACTTGTGCCAGTCTACCTGTGCTCCAAAGTAAGCTAATGTTCCAACACCCAGTTCTTGTCTTAACCTTAGCTGTGAAGATACCCTGCTTCTGATGAAGAACTTCCTGGCAGCTTTGATTTCCCATCAGCATGTTGTCAGCTGAATTTGCTTGTTGACCAGTACAAACTTGTCTTCTGTCCATCAGATAGTGGTTCTCCACAGTTGATGTTTGTATTTGCAAATCTGTGACATACTTGTCTTGTTTCAGAAAGTATTTTACCCAAACTGGGTGTTAGCCTGACTCAGAACCCCACCAGGAGAAGCGGTAGACTGCCTTTAGTCTGGCTCCTACCTGTCTGGCTGGGGTGACCTTACCAGGAGTTATATGCCCACCAACATAGTTCTCAGGGTCATCAGAGCATGCAAACCTTCCCACCACGTCAAGGTGCAGTCTACATTCTCTGCTTCCCTGTGGTTAACCTTGCTGTATGCTAGTATTCCATGGTGTGCACAGAGAGAGAGAGAGAGAGAGAGAGAGATCTCTTTTCTCTCTGATCGGAAGGCAGTGTGTGCTAGTAGCCGGTACACTGGGCTAGTTGTCAGAGAATCTGAGTTCTGTTCTTGTAGACCTTCACACCCATACAATAAAGATCTATATAACAGGCCTTTATCACTTTTCTCCTAGTTAGTGTAACAGCTAGTGTTGTTCCTTACAAAAAATGCCATCATACTTTGGAAGAGTTTGGATCCAGCTCCAAACTTGGTGGCTGGCCTCTATGTATCATGGGATGTGCATTTAAGCTGGCAACATCTTTAACTAGCACTAAGCTGCCTGTCTAAAATAAATGCACTAGAAAAAAAATCCCCCTTCCCGTGGCCAATGTGTGGGGACAAGCCAGAGGTGGTCATCTTAGACTTTTGAAGGCTGGAAGGCTGTGGGTAAACACAGATAACAGTTCTCTCAGCTGAGTTGGTTATATCCACCAGGCTCAAGGTACTCAGTTCTTAGCAAATTGCAGACCCGCACCAAAAAAAAAAAAAAAAGAAATGTCAGAAGATACAGTGAAGCTCTTTCTATAAGGGACAACGCATTGCACTCTCTTCCCATCCAACCAGCCAAATCCTAATTGGGTCTAACATCGGTGAGATGAAGAAAGGGACAGACACGTCCCCAAGGATGAGGTCTGTGTTTGTGTGCCTGTCAGAAAAGATTTATAACATCCCATGCAATGGTGTCATCATTTCATTTTCAGAGAATTGCAAAACAGGGGAAAAATAAGTGGAAACACGTGATTGCCTGATGCTTGTTTTGTGGTATTTGTAGATTTAGATAAACTCAGTTTCCACCCTCCCTTGTTATATAGTGTCTGGTTGTTAGTAGTGACAGGACCTGATATGAATGGGAAATAGCGACACCATAGACTATATTTTCCCCCTCCAAAAGAACACAACTAATAGACAACTGCATTCTGGTAGCTGCTGGAATGGAAGGGTTTTTGAGCCACAAGATGATGTGATCATTTAGCAACTGAAAATAATAAATGGACTGGATCCCCTCAGAAATAAGAACAATGTGGTAGCAATACAGTGTTGTTGGCCTGGTAGGATGCTCTCTCTAAAGGTGTTTAACATTTCTGAACAATAGAAGCTTGACCCTTTCTGGAAGGAAGCGGGGACATTAAAAATGTTATTTTTATTTTATTCATGATCTCAAGAGGTGCTCGATGCCTTGAGGGATGAGTACAGGCAGCCTCTCTTAGGAGGCACCTCAGCACCTTGCAGGTAAAGGCTCTTTGAGGGGAAGGGTGGCTTTGTGATAAGGTACAGGACTGGGAGTCAGGAGAGCTGGCTTCTGTTCCCAGCTCTAACGAGGACTTGATGGACAAGTTGCTTAGGACACAATTTTCAAACTCTGTTAGCCACCATTAGCAGCTAAATCCCTATTTAAGGGTACAAAGATGTGCCTGATTTTCAGCAGTGCTGAGAAGCCGCAGTTCCTCCTGACTTCAGTGGGAGCTAAGAACACTCAACAACTGTGTATGTGCTGATCTGGAACACTTTGGCCTTAACCCGTCTGTGTTGAAGTTTCTCTGTAGATAATATCTCCTGGCCTTTCTTTCTGGGGTGTTGGGAGTATTAGTTACCTTTGAGATCTTCAGGTGGAAGGTGCTATAAAAGTGTAACCAGAGCCGGTTGAAAAATGGAAACAAGTTAGTGGGAAAGATGTCACTGGAATTTCTTTTCTGTTTTCTGCTTCAAACTTCCTGAAGTTCTGTAATGTGAACTGGCTCTCCAAGTAACTCTGATTTTTGGTTGGTTTCTCTGAGAGGAAAAGAGGACTTGGGGTATGCATATCATGTCTTCTGTGTGGTGAATGTGGTAGAGGTATTTTAAAAATTAAATGAGTACATAAGAGTTTAGGATGACCGATCTGTGCCTCAACTGGTGGAAAGAAGTTTCTGGGAAATCCCCAATAAGTCCGGCCCCAGGCTGTCGTATGACAACACAAACCACCAGTCGAATGCCAGATTACAAGCACTACATCATCGAGACAAAACTTTCATTGGCTGATCCAACTCACAGGGTGCTACTCTGTTTCTAGCAGAGTCTGAAAGCTGCTATTTCCTAATTAATCCTTTCATGGCTTCCTCATACAACCCAGCAACTCAATTGATGACATACGCAAATATATGGTCATCGTATTCCATCGTCCATTAGACCTCAATACTGCAACGGGACATGAATGGGTGGAGACTCGCACCCATGTGGAGTTCTGTTGAAGTGAATGGGACTCTGAGTAGGTGTTGGGGTCAAGTGACTTGCATCCAATTACAGAACTGGCTTCACTGCTATCACCTTTCCAGGCAGAAAAATTATATGAAATGTTGCCTATGACTGTACACATGCCTCTGTTGTAAACCCTCTTTGAAGTCCATGCTTTACATAAAACCTTTACTTTACAAAAGGATGAGAGATTCCCCCTCTCCCTCCCCTGTTTAGTTTATCTGTAGATAGGTTTAATGATTTTTCATGCTGCCAAAATAAAGTACTTTTCTATGACAAGATTCTTTTTTTTCCTTACAGCCATGGCATGTTAAAAAAAAAATGTAAAAAACAATCAATGCCAGCTAAAAGATGGATACATTCACTCCCGAGTAAGCAAAGTTACAGCATATTGACAAAAAGTTCTCTGTATTGGATTTTTCATTGGACTCAAGTTGCCAGTTTCCATAAATCAGCATTCTAGACTTCTACTTAGTCAGTGTTTCCAGATGGCAGCTAAAGAGCATCATACTTTAAGCTGTAATGAAACATGTCAGTGAGCGAGCCTACTCCCAACCTGTGATGGAATCCATCATTATCACAAAGCATCTGTCATACTGCCGTATGGAGAATCATGACATCTAACATGATAGATGCTCCTGTCTCTCCCCAACGAAAAGACCCCAAGCAGAATGAAGAGGGAAGTAGCCTCATTAGCTTCCATGTGGCCTATATGTGAATCATGTAAGTTACCAGGAAAAGGTTCAATTCTCACTTTAAATTGGAGGTTGGGGACAGCAGGGGATGAATGAAGGTGACAACCTTCAAGGTGACCTGATAGTGGTTTTGTTCAAAAGGATTAAATGGTTTTATAAAGTCAGTAGGAATCACCTCTGGGATTAGACACGCTTCCTCTCAGACCAACTACTCTGTCACCTATTATTTATTAGTCTTTCTACTAAAGCAGCTACTAGATATTTCCCAAAGATCAGGGCCTTGTGGTAGGTGCTGTATGTGATGGGTTGGATCACAGAAATCCCCTTGCGACTGCCACCTGAATGTGCTGAGACTACGTCTAACCCCTTTTCCCCTGTCAGCTTGGGACTCCAGTACCTTGCCTCGTTGTGCCAGACATGCTAGCCTGCTACAAACACAGACCCAGGTCTGAACCACATCCCCCAAAAGCTGCAGGCTTAACTGAAAACAGCTTAAGAAGTGCTCCTGTATCCAGCACTCAGATACCCAACTCCCAATAGAGTCCAAACCCCAAATAAATCCATTTTACCCTGTATAAAGCTTATACAGGTTAAACTCATAAATTGTCCACCCTCTATAACACTGATAGAGAGATATGCACAGCTGTTTGCCCCCTTAGGTATTAATATATACTCTGGGTTAATTAATAAGTAAAAAGTGATTTTATTAAATACAAAAAGTAGGATTTAAGTGGTTCCAAGTAATAACAGACAGAACAAAGTGAATTACCAAGCAAAATAAAATAAAACACGCAAGTCTAAGCCAAATACAGTAAAACAGTGATTACAGATGAAATCTCACCCTCAGAGATGTTCCAATAAATTTCTTTTACAGACTAATCTCCTTCTAGTCTGGGTCCAGCAATCACTCAAACCCCTGTAGTTACTGTCCTTTGTTGCATTTTCTTTCAGGTATCCTTTGGGGGTGGAGAGGCTGCCTCTTGATCCAGCTGAAGACCAAAATGGAGGGGTTTTCCAGGGGTTTATATAGTTTCTCTCTTGTGGGAGGAAAGCCCTCTCTCCCCCTGCGTAGAATCCAGCTACAAAATGGAGTTTTGGAGTCACATGGGCAAGTCACATGTCCATGCATGTTTTCTACAGGACGTTCCCAGGAAAGCTCAGATGTGGATTGGTGTCTATCAAGGTCTATTGTTAACCAAGTACTCCCAATTACTTGAATAACGCCTTCACACTATGTTGACCAAATCTGCCTTAGGTGCTTTCTATAGCAAACACTTTAAATACAAGCATAGAACCATCACTCATAACTTTAGATATAAAAATGATACATGCATACAGATTGGATGAATACATGCAGAAGAACATAGCCTTTATAAAGATATGTTACATGGTATATCTAGCATAAAACATATACCAGTTATGTCATATTTACACTCATAAGCATATTTCTATAAAGCATTATGGGATGTAACGTCTCACTGTACACACACATAGTAAGCGATAGTCAATGTCCTGAAGAGCTTACAATGTAAACAGCTTGCAAATAGACAAAGAGCAGGAGGGGAAACATGGACAAAGGGAGGCGAAGTGACTCCCCCAACATCTCACAGCAAGTCAGTGTCAGAGCTGGGACTGACTCCGGTTTCCTCATTTCTGGGTCAGTGCCTTATCCATTAGACCATGCTGTCTACTTAGGATGTTGTGATCTCAGCAGTAAGGCCATTGGGGGTTCCCTTCCTCCTCTGAGCATATTCTCTGTGTATTATTCCCTTCCTCCTCTGAGCATATTCACTGTGTATTGTTCCCTTCTTCCTCTGAGCGTATTCACTCTGAGGTGGATGAAACTTTTGTTATGAGTTGAGTTCAAACCCCAGTGAGACTGACAGGTGTGAACTCGGGCTTCAGTTAACACAGCTGTGGGCATAAGCCCCCATCTAAGACAAAAGGTGTGTGAGAAATCCCCCAAAGAGCTTTTGACTGAATATTGTTTTGGGTATGTGTGTGTGAGGGGATGGGGGGGGGGGCAAGGAAGAAGAAACAAAAGACTGAAAAAAACAAGGCCAGAGAGAGAGAGAGAGAGAGAGAGGCAAAAAGCACGAAAGCTTATGCCCAAATAGATGTGTTAGCCTCTAATGCGCCACAAGGACTCCTTGCAGTACTTTGTCAGTGACACATTAAACTACGGGCTGCTGAGGCTGAGGTCTGGTGCAACAATTTTCCGGAGTCAAAATGGAAAAGGGGGCACAGATTATTTTTACTTCTCCATTCAGCACTGGATGTGTAATATCTGGCCCTTGTGCCCTAGACGGAGGACAATGGGTGACAAGCTTTTTTGCCTTCTGCATGTAGGTGGAGTGAGCCGATGGGCAATATTTTAGTTTCAGCCCAGTACAAGACAGAAGCTAATCCACCATCCTGTTTGGTCCCTCAGAGTTGTCAATCAAAGCTTAGGCCTGAGGTGGTTTTGATGCAGTATCTATTAGCCTCTATTTAATCCAGCTGTGATCCTCTCTCATCATCCCTTGATGGAGAGCAGGTGGCACTATTGTGATATGCCAGAAAACGTCTGGCTTCATTCTAAGCAGACCCTTGGCAATAGCGGCTGTAAAACGCTGCTGCAGACAGGCCAGTTTTGGGCTGCCACATGGGATGCTCAGATTCGGTTTGTCAGCTGGGTTTCTCTAAATCCCGAGGCTGGCATGAACGAGGAGTGCCCTGGAGACAGCGGGCTCAAACCACTTGCTCGGATGGCTTAGCAATAATTCTTCCACCAGGAGTAGAATTGGCTGGTTTCTGAAGGTGACCCTTGTCTTCTTTAAATAGAAAGATGGTGGCCAGGGTATGGTGAACATGAGGGGCTAACTGAACTGGAGGTATTCTGAGTAGTCCATGACACAGTACAGGCCAAAGAGCTGTGTGATATTTTGCTCAAGTGCGTTAAAACACAAAAACCAGCTGGAGGGATTTCACTAATAATTCCTCAGCCCTCCACTCTCCTGCTTGCCGGCCTATCTCTGTATTTAAGAGTGTTATACTGCCACTCAGCACTCTCATCCCAGAGGCTTCTGTGAGACCCAAAGACTTGCCTGGTGGTGCCATTGGGCCCCTGCTGAGCTATTGGTAGTGAGCAATTTATTCCATGGACTTTTCCCTTTATTTCTGTTCAGGAAGAGACTTTGATGGAAAACAAGTATTTATTTTGTTCCGAATAATTCTATGAATGTTTCATGCAAACAAATTTTAGCCTCTGGTCATGTGGCAGCTGCTTTTGCTGATTTTATTTGCTCTTCAATATTCATTACAGCTGTTGCAGCACTGGGGATGGGTGGGTTTAAGACCCTCCCCTCAGCCTAAGGGAGATGCCACTGGACCCAGGTGTCAAATAAGTTTGGGGACAACAAATGCAAAACCAGGGTTGGGACTGAGGGTCACAGGTATAAACTCAACTCATTTGGTGTTGGTCCTTCTTTGAGCAGGGGTTGGACTAGATGACCTCCTGAGGTCTCTTCCAACCCTGATATTCTATGACCCAGAGGGGGACACCAAGCAGAGAACCCTGGACAGCACCCACTGCTCCTTGAAGGTATCCAGGGAACCAGTGGACACGGCCCAGAGGAACTCTCCCTGGAGACGTGACTTGAGGGAGGATTGGAAGTAGGCTCCGGAGTCACAGAGCAAACCCCATCCCTCTGCCCAGCTTCCTCCTCCCAGTATGGTGGACAGCCGTCTGGGCCAGCGCCAAGAGGAGGTTGATGATATTCAATATTCATTACAGCTGCATGATTGGTCACCTTAGACACATGTTAGTTTTTATGTTCCCTGACTGGTTAAGGATAACTGAAATAAGGAGGGCAGGGTGTGATCACACAGCTGGAGTCTTTGCTTCTCTCAGGGATGAAGGCTGGTAGGAGTGGGGAACTTTTAGGGCATTTAAAACGTGTTTTTCCTTTCTAGGCCACTTGAGATAAGCCTTGCGTAAGGGTTATGGGTAGAAAATGTAAGGGGCTGTATTAACAGAAGAACGACCATACTGAGTCAGACCAATGGTCCATCTAGCCCAGTATCCTGTCTCTGACAGTGGCCAGTGCCAGATGCTTCAGAGGGAATGAACCAAAACAGGGAAATTATTGAGTGATCCATCCCCTGTCATCTGCTTCCAGCTTCTGGCAGGCAAAGGTTTAGGGACACCTGGAGAATGGGGTTGTGTCCCTGACCATGCACCAAACCTCGTCCCTCTCAGATTTTGGAAGGCACTTCAGATTCTTAAACCTTTGGTCGAGTACTGTAGCTATATTTAGAAATCTCACATTGGTGTCTTCTTTACGTTTTCTCAAATCTGCTGTGAAAGTGTTCTTAAAACGAACACGTGCTGGGTCATCATCTGAGACTGCTAAAACATGAAATATATGGCAGAATGCGGGTAAAATAGAACAGGAGACAGACAATTCACGCACCCAAGGAGTTCAGTTACAAATGTGATTAACACATTATTTTTTTAACAAGTATCATCAGCAGGAAGTATGTTCTCTGGAATGAAGCATGAAGGGGCATACAAATGTTCAGCATATCTGACACACAAGTACCTTGCAACGCTGGCTACAAAAGTGCCATGCGAACGCCTGTTCTCACTTTCAGGTGACACTGTAAATAAGAAGGAGGCAGCAGTATCTCCCGTAAATGTAAACAAACTTGTTTGTCTTAACAATTGGCTGAACGAGAAGTAGGACTGGATGTAATGATCTGGATGATGGGATCGATTGCACCCTCAGCAAGTTCACAGATGACACTAAGCCGAGAGGAGAGGTAGATATGCTGGAGGGTAGGGATAGGGTCCAGAGTGACCTAGACAAATTGGAGGATTGGGCCAAAAGAAATCGGATGAGGTTCAACAAGGCCAAGTGCAGAGTCCTGCACTCAGGATGGAAGAATCCCATGCATCACTACAGGCTGGGGACTGACTGGCTAAGCAGCAGTTCTGCAGAAAAGGACCTGGGGATTACAGTGGACGAGAAACTGGATATGAGTCAACAGTGTGCCCTTGTTACCAAGAAGGCTAATGGCATATTGGGCTGCATTAGTAGGAGCATTGCCAGCAGACTGAGAGAAGTGATTATTCCCCTCTATTCAGCATGGGTGAGGCCACATCTGGAGTATTGTGTCCAGTTTTAGGATCCCCACTCCAGAAGGGATGTGGACAGATTGCAGAGAGTCCAGCAAATGATCAGGGGGCTGGGGCACATGACTTACGAGGAGAGGCTGAGGGAACTGGGCTTATTTAGTCTGCAGAAGAGAAGAGTGAGGGGGGATTTGATAGCAGCCTTCAACAACCTGAAGGGGGTTCCAAAGCTCGGCTGTTCCCAGTGGTGGCAGATGACAGAACAAGAAGCAATGGTCTCAACTTGCAGTGGGGGAGGTCTATGTTGGATATTAGGAAAAACTATTTCACTAGGTGTAACGATGCTGGTTCTGGTGGGACCCAATTGAGAGTGCCAATTTAGGACAAATTGCTTAAAGCAAGGCAGTTACAGCCCAAGGCTGGGGTTCCTTTGCACACCAAGGCAAACCAAACCAGCCAAACAGAGAAGACTTCAGTTTTGCCCCATTGGCTAACCACAAGTCACACAAGCAATTCCCTTAGACACTCCAATTTCCCAATATCACCACCAGTGCCACTTGTTATGGGGATGAATGGTTATGAAAACCAATACCCCAGTAAAAGAAAAAAGGTTCTCCCGATCCCAAAGGACCAAGCCTCAGACCCAGGTCAATATACAAATCAGATCTTACCCACAAATCATGCTGTTGCCAATCCTTTAGAATCTAAAATCTAAAGGTTTATTCATAAAAGGAAAAAGATAGAGATGAGAGCTAGAATTGGTTAAGTGGAATCAATTATATACAGTAATGGCAAAGTTCTTGGTTCAGGCTTGTAGCAGTGATGGAATAAACTGCAGGTTCAAATCAAGTCTCTGGAGAACATCCACAGCTGGGAGGGGTCATTCAGTCCTTTGTTTAGAGCGTCAGTGTAGCAAAGTCCCTCCAGAGGTAAGAAGCAGGATTGAAGACCAGATGGGGGAGCTGCAGCAGCTTTTTATAGTCTCTTGCCATGTAGTCTTTGATTTCTTTTTCCCAAAGACAAGCTGTCATCACATGGCATGGAAAAACCTCAGAGTCCTGTCCAAAGGCATGTCCCTGCATGCCTTCCTGAGTCACAAGGTGTATCTCTGCCTTCTCTCAGTGGGTCAGTTGTGTAGCTGATGGCCCTTAATGGGCCATCAAGCAGGCTAGGCAGAGCTGACACCAACTTGTCTGGGGTGTCACTCAGAAGTATAGCACAAGTTTGAAATACAGACAGTATAGAGCCAATACTTATATCTTTAAATACAAAAATGATACATGCATACAGATAGCATAATCATAACCAGTAAACCATAATCTTGTCTTAGACACCTTATTTGACCCCCTTTATACAAGATTTGGTGCCACTGCAGGGCGTTGTTTGCAACAATGTTCTATACGGTCCCAGTTCAAGTCAATAACGTCACAATAAGAGGGTGGTGAAGCACTGGAATGGCTTACCTAGGGAGGTGGTGGAATCTCCATCCTTAGAGGTTTTTAAGGCCGGGCTTGACAAAGCCCTGGCTGGGATGATTTAGTTGGTGTTGGTCCTGCTTTGAGCAGGGGGTTGGACTAGATGACCTCCTGAGGTCTCTTCCAACCCTGATATTCTATGATTCTATGATTCTATGACTGAGTGGACTTGTAGGTGCTAACGTTTGGATTGTTTTGTTTTTGAGTGCAGTTATGTAACAAAAAAATCTACATTTGTAAGTTGCACTTTCATGATAAAGAGTACTTGTATGAGTGAATTGAAAAATACTATTTCTTTTGTTTATCATTTTACAGTGTAAATATTTGTAATAAAAATAATAATATAAAGTATGCAGTGTACACTTCCTATTCTGTGTTGTAATTGAAATCAATATGTTTGAAAATGAAGAAAAACATCCAAAAATATTTAATACGTTTCAATTGGTATTCTGTTATTTAACAGCGTGATTAAAACTGCGATTAATCATGATTCATTTTTTTGAGTTAATTGTGTGAGTTAACTGCGATTAGTTGACAGCCCTACTTTCTGTATAAACCAGCAAGGCATTATTTTGAATTTCTGAGAATCCCCTTTTTTTATTCAGCTGCCTCTGTTTGCCATGGTCATTGACACATAACAATGGTAACTTGCATCTCTGTGTACAGTCCAGTTGAGAAGTTTACACTCGGAGGTCTCAGTGGTTTGAGCATTGGCCTGCTAAACTCAGGGTTGTGAGTTCAATCCTTGAGGGGGACATTTAGGGATCCAGGGCAAAAATTGGGGATTGGTCCTGCTTTGAGCAGGGGGTTGGACTAGATACCTCCTGAGGTCTCTTCCAACCCTGATATTCTATGATTCATATATCCTCTGTGTGAGAGCTCTGGCCAGGGGGTTAGGGATAGACTGTTATGCTAATTAAGCCTTGTTTTATTTGTTCCTGCTTGCACTGGTTTCCGATCATGGAATGAGCTAGAAAGCGAAATTGGCCAAAGCGCTGCAAATTTAAATTTTTATTTTATTCTTTTTGACAGAACAACAAAAAGGGGACAAAGTTTTCACAACAGTTTTCCCTTTGCACACCTGTTTTTTTACCAGCTTTTCCAGAGACAGAAGTGGAAGAAGAGACAAAAGGATCTGCCAATGTGTTCCACGGAGCCCCCAAGCAGATGGCAGGGGGGTGGCCTGAATATGGGTATCATCTTCATTGTTTCTTTCTAACAACCAAGTGCTTCTGCTTCTGACGTACCTTGGAAATATGCTGCAAAGTGAAAACATTCTTCTCTGGACAAACTGGGAAAACCAGGCGCACTCCTAATGCTGCCCCTGTTTGAAATAGTCACCTCATTGCATTAATTTCCCAGCGATATGCACAGGAATAAAACTTCCCTTGAATATTTGCAAAATGCAAATATAAAAGGTCTTTATTAATTTTATTAATTGCTATTATTATTTATATTACAATAGCACCTAGGCCTCCTTGTGTTAGCTGCTGTATAGACAATAGGCAGTCCTTGCCCCAAAGAGCTGTGTCAGAGAGGCAATTGGTGGGCCGGGAGGATGAGATAATAGAAGGCAAAGGTTTAGCAGAAGTCACAGCTGACTACTTGCCTAACCAGATGGTAGAGATCTGCAAGCAGCATGGCAGAGGCAGGTTTTCAGAAGGTAGTTTGTTGCCATGCAGAAATACGTGTGCACAGAAATGCTTGTGAATAATTTCCCTCTACTATTCACCCCATTCTTGACCCATTTCTTTGTCTCTCCATGGCTTTAATCACCTCCATTCCTGGTCCAGCCAGCTTTCTCCCTCTTTGCTGCTTTTTTAGCCTTCCTTATCTGATCTATCGTATTTCTAGGGCACCCATCACTATCAGGGCTAAACCTCAGCACAGATAATAAGCTTCCCCCTGAGCATAGCAGATTGCTCACCGTGGCCACGCTGGGGTAGCCGTGGATAGAGGGCAACTGAAAGCACCAAGGAATCAAGCAGCAGGAGCTGTTTGTATTGATTCTTCTCTTGGCACTGCCACATCACAGAATAGCATCAGCAGTTCAGCATACCTGCGGCAATCATCTGGCCGAACTGGCTGCGACACAACAAAGAAACGGAGATCATCCCAGGAAAGCCCAGAACAGCAGTCACTGCAGCTTTGAGAAGCGAGGCAAACTAGCGGCGTTGAGGATATCCCAGCAAAGATGGATGATTAAAACATACTTTTAAACTCCATAAGGGGGCCCCTATGCTATTAAGTAGGAAGATCACTTAACTGGGCTAGTTTTCTGATGGTCTTTTTTGATGTGCCAGGATTTTGGCTGTTAAACAAACTCTGGCTGTTGCTGAACTAAAATGCACCTGCAGTTCTGTCCTGGGGAAAATCACCCATTGCCAGCTAGCCCCAGTATGGGGGATCATTTGGAAAAGCTCTAATTAGCCCTGATAGATGGTTTTGAAAGCCCGCTCCAACATGGAAGACTTTGCTGGGTTGCAGAATATGTTAAAGAGAGGCAACTGCATGATCACAGCCCCTTCCATGCAATGATTGCACGATGAGTTAATTCAGCCCAATGGGTGGCAGGCAAGCCCATTTTAGAGATGAGGAAGTGGAGGCACAATGGCGTTCAGGCCTTCATTTTAAAAAATCGCTTCTAAACTCAAGGGCCCCCATTTTGGGGTGCCCAGCTTTAGACACCTGCCCTTCAGGCATGCTGAGCACCCTGACCTCCAGCTGAGGTTTATGGGAGCAACAGATTCTCAGCACCCCTGAAAATCTAGTCCCCATGGCATTTAAAACTAAAACCAGGACACCCCGACTGGGTGAAAACTGGCGCTATTGTGGATTGCTCCGGGCCTTGCACCAAACCCCTGACACAGCCTGGAAAAAGAACTTCACGGCCACAGGCTGGCAGCCCTGCTCCAGTGGGACTGCAAGGAGAAGGCAGGCGGGTGGGCGTGGTATATGGCTGACTTCCATGTGTGACAAGGACATCGGTTTCCCTTCGTGAACATGGCAGGACGACAGCCCCCAGAGTGGTTGGTGCTAACTGTGTCGCGGACATTAGTAGTTGCATCGCAGTCACTTCCAGAGGCTGCCGATCATGCATCAGGTCCCTGGTGTGTCAGGTGCGGTACAAACATATAACAAAAAAGGCCTTCCTTGCCCAAAGGATCTTACAGTGTAAGCAAAGGACTGTGCATGATGGCTGAATATCACAGGGGTAAGAAATACAAAGCATCAGACTTGTCAAGTGACCCTCATTACCCACCCATGTATTCATGCTTTCCTTTAGCGCACATTAGGGCCTGATCTGGCTCGCTGATGAAGTCAATGGGATTTTTGCCATTACTTTAAATGGGCCCATGAGCACGTACTATAAAGGGCTGCCAGGCTGGAGATTATTTACTGAAATAAACGGAGGGTTTGGAATAACTGACTGCGCTAGCGTGTGGGGGAGCGTAGTTGACCGGTAATGAGCTGTCATCTCCTTACATCTCTTGCCCCTGGGTCCCCTCTGGAGCCTTCCACTCCTGGGCCAGCTCACGATTCCCTGTGGGAGGAGAACTCACTCCCAGGGCCCTTTCTGGGTCTAATTACCTCCAGTGCCTGGTGCTGCTCCTCAGATCCAGCTACAGAGCAGGGATGGAGAGCAGCCATCCAGAGCACCCTCAGGGCTGCTGTGTCTGTCGGCCCCAAACAGTGGGGAGAGGGGAAGGGAAGGCTAGTCATTGCCCTAGGCTAGGTTAGGCTCTCAGGGAGCCTCTCCTCATGGTCAGTTTAACTCTGTAGCCAGCTTCACCTTTTTAAAGCTTCCCTAGCACATGCTGCCTAATTGGAATGTCCTGAGTGCAGTCTAATTCCTGAGTGCAGGAAGGCTAGTTCGCTTTGCTCTCAGTGGCATGAGGGCATGTCCCATCATAGGGAGATAGTAAGATGAGCAACAGCCCGGCTTGAATACATGCTGGCCGGTCCGGGGCCTTAACACTTCAACACTGATCGGAGTTCCCTGAAAACGCCCGGGATGTGATTGAGAGACACAGTGATTGGGGAAGTGACACTAGGTATGTCGACACAGGAAAGAAAAACCCGTGGCTGGCCTGTGCCAACAGACTCGGGCTTGTGGGGCTCGGGCTGCAGGGCTGTGTCATTGCTGTGTAGACTTCTGGGCTCGGGATGGAGCTTGAGTTCTGGGACCCTCCCACCCTGCAGGGGCCTAGAGCACGTGCCCGGAAGTCTGCATAGCAATGAAACAGACCTGCAGCCCCAGTCGGCTGGCCTGGGAACAAGAGTTTCATGCCAGAACTGCTCACCTGCTGTTTGCAAAGTTCCAGACATTCTACAAGTGACCAGAAACAGTTCTGTGTGTCTTATGGGACCAGTTACACATCACAGTTATGAACAGTCAAACCCATAGCCACGTGGTTGGCCTCTCCACTGCCCTGTGTAGGCAAATTCCACCATCCTGATCTTGGGGAAGCTATATGCCCAGTTTGCACTGTGCAAATGACTATGCGAGGAGCAAGGCAGTGGAGAAGCAGCTCAAATAAATACTGGGCAAAGAGCCCATAGGCTGAAATAGATTCATCTAAAGTATTTGTCTTTGTTGAATGGCAAATAGAGCTGTCAAAGACAAAGGCTGTGTCAAGCCAAACATTAGGATGTTACAGATATACAGATGATACAGCTGTCTGCCCGTAATAACCAGTATTTGAACACCTTGACTTATTTATCCTCACACCACCATGGAGGTTATATTATCCCGATTTCTAAAAAAAAGGGACTCAGACAGACTAACTGAGCGCTCACAAACACCCAGGAAGCCTGCAACAGAGTCAGGACTTGAACCTGGGTCTATATAGAGCCCTAGGCTAACAGCTTACCCCATGGCCCATTCTTCTTCTCTGTTATGGATGAATGGATGCTATAAGCATGTTATACACGAGTAGTATGTCTGCCACCGAAAAATGCTCATTACGGTGTATTCACCCAGCTCTTCTGGTGCAGACTCATTTCAACCCTCTGGAAAGATCTTTTGCATATTTCTTTCCCTGCCTCTAAATTGCTTTAGACTGCAGAGGGTAACAATGGTGCCTTGAGCCACACACAAGTGCTCAGCAAACTAGTCGTGAGATCAGAATACACCCATGCACTGCAGGAAATGGAAAAAAATAGAGAGGTTTGCTCTGTGTATTGTGACAGGGTCGGGCTAGATGGCTATAGGAGAGTAATAGAAGGCAGATATATTAGCCCCAGGCTAAGTAGGTCCTTTTTCCCTGGGTAAGGTAATAGGGAAGGTTCCAGAACAATCAGGAACCTTCTGGAGACAATTAAGACAGACAGGCTGATTAGAACACCTGCAGCCAATCAAGAAGCTGCTAGAATCAATTAAGGTGGGCTAATCAGGGCACCTGGGTTTAAAAAGGAGCTCACTTCAGTTTGTGGTGTGCGTGTAAGGAGCTGGGAGCAAGAGGCACTAGGAGCTGAGAGTGAGAACGCGGACTGTTGGAGGACTGAGGTGTACAAGCATTATCAGACACCAGGAGGAAGGTCCTGTGGTGAGGATAAAGAAGGTGTTGGGAGGAGGCCATGGGGAAGTAGCCCAGGGAGTTGTAGCTGTCGCACAGCTGTTCCAGGAGGCACTCTAGACAGCTGCATTCTACAGGGCCCTGGGCTGGAACCCGGAGTAGAGGGCGGGCCCGGGTTCCCCCCAAATCCTCCCAACTCCTCATCAGACACAGGAGGAGTCGACCTGGACTGTGGGTTCAGAAAAACGGCCAAACTGAGGACTGCCGTGAAGCTCCAAGGCGAGCAAATCCAACAATAAGCACAAGACCCACCAAGGTAGAGCAGGAACTATGTCACAGTATGAAGAAAAGCCAGCAGAAAAGAACTGTAATTAGGATTATGTACGCTCTTCAATGGCATGGAGAATAGCAGAGCAAATGGTCATTTCTTCCTGCAATGAGCAAAACAGGGACAACTCTAAACAAGTCACAAGATTCAACTAACCCAGACAATAGGTGGCTGAAATGTCTACCAGGAAAGGTTGCTGCAAAGAGAGCCAGATTCCCCGGGGTGTAAAACCATACATCTCTATGGATGTTAATGGCTCTATGATGATTTACATCAGCTGAGGCTCGGGGCCAGAATTACTGTCAGCCGACTTTTCGTCTGGAGAAGAGAAGACGGAGGGGGACATGATAACGGTTTTCAAGTACATAAAAGATTGTTACAAGGAGGAGGGAGAAAAATGGTTCTTCTCAACCTCTGAGGATAGGACAAGAAGCAATGGGCTTAAATTGCAGCAAGGGCAGTTTAGGTTGGACATTAGGAAAAACTTCCTAATTGTCAGAGTGATTAAGCACTGGAATAAATTGCCTAGGGCGGTTGTGGAATCTCCATCATTGGGGATTTTTAAGAGCAGGTTGGACAAACACCTACCAGGGATGGTCCAGATAATACTTAGTCCTGCCTTGAGTGCTGGGGACTGGACTAGATGACCTCTCGAGGTCCCTGCCAGTACTATGATTCTTTGATTCTATATGATTCTATGAATGTGCCTGGGGTTGCTCCCCCGCCGGCTCTGCCCCAGGCCCCGCCCCACCGCTTCCCACCCCCGCTCTGCCCCACCTCTTCTTGCCCTATTCTGCTCCCTCCCCTGAGTGCACCCTGCCCTTGCTCCTCCCCACTCCCCCCAGCGCCTCCTGCATGCTGCGAAACAGCTGGGCCGGAGGCACTGGGAGGGAGCAGGAAGCGCTGATCAGCGGGTCAATCGGCAGGTGAGAGGCGCTGGGGGAAGGGGGAATGAGCTGATCGGGGGAGGGGGTGGTGGTGGGTGCTGAGCACCCACCATTTGTTTTCGGTGGGTGCTCCAGCCCTGAAGAACCCACAGAGTCTGCACCTATACTGTCAGCCTTCTATGCCTCTTTACACGCGGACTGGGTTTTCCTCAGTGACCGGCTCTCTTATGCTTTTAAGAGGCGCCTAATGAACAGTTATTGCTCTCCAAATAGCGTGAACGGTTTTAGCACAATAACAAGGGCTGCCAGTGAAGAGCTATTGAAAGGATCAAAAGCAGATGCCTTTGCACTGAGCAAGGCCCTGGAGTAGTAGGGGGTCATCAGAGAGTGTATAATGCGGTTAAGGATACCACCGTTCCAGTGGTGTGAACCCAAACACTGCGGTGATTGTCATGTTCCAGACAGATATACACAGTAATAGCACAGATTTGCAGAAGTGGGACACTGTTTCTGTCTGGGCCTAGGAGTATTATCTTCTAGGAAATATTTTTGAAGTCAGGTGCGATCCAGCTTCCAAGAACAAAATACCTGGTCTCCAGAATATCAGAGGCAGGGATAGTTCCATACCCAGAGAGGGAAATGAACTCCTCTGGGGGAAAGAAAATCCATCCATTTGTCCCCTCCCTTGTAGTCCTAACAATGGTTTTATTGGCATTTCTCCGTGTGCTATAGCGCCATCATGTGGCTCCTGAAGGTATCTAACAGGAAGTCGTCCAGAGAGAGCCGTGGAGTCAGACAGAGTTTAGCAGTAGAGCTGCTGGTTGGGAAATGGTTTGGTTTTATTTCCATTGAAAGCTTAGATTATTTTGGCTGAAATGGAAATATTTTGATTTAAAAAGGCTGCATGGTACCTCATGGGAGTTTGCGTCCTAATCTCTTATGTTCTTATTCACATCTACAGACCAGGCTTCCCAGTCAGATTACAGTTACAATGATACTTTTCAGAGCAGGAATTAGTCTATTACCAGGTGCGTAGCACAATGGGGCTCTGATCACAGTTGGGGGTCTCAAGATATTACTGCATTAAAAGTAAGACACAATAATAATACAGTGTATTATCTAGAGCTTTGTCATCTGCCAGCATGGAGCTGAAGGGGTAAGATGGAGAGCACACTCATGGTACTTCTATAATCACCTGTCAGTTCCAAACACGTGTCTGTACTTATTTATTCCAAAATTTATCTTGCAATGACATGAATGATGAAGTGAAAATGCAATAAGTCTTCTTGCTATTGAATGCCGACAGCTCAGGCCATCCCAATGGCACATCTTTATGCTGAGAGAGAGCGAGAGCATGATTAATTTCCTGTTGGAAGAGTTAGAAACAGAACATTGTCTGAATTGTTCACCGTTTGCTTTCTCTCTCTCTCTCTCTCACACACACACACACACACACACAGGATGGCATAGTGTTACTCTCAGTTTTTCCTGACAGACTTAGGGGGTCGTGAGAAGTTGAAGAAGTTCTGATTCCAGCTGCATTTATTGAAGAACTGAGGCATGATGGGTAACACTTTTCTAAGATGCCTGAGCCAAAGGCCAAGTTCTAGAGGCTCCCCGGTGCCGCACAGAACAGAGGGGAAGAAAGAGGGGTGGAAATGCCCCAGCTGGGAGCCGGGGAAGATCTGCTCTGAGCAGCATGCTACCTGCCCATGTGGATGAGTGTCTGCACACCGTGGGTCACCCCCTCCTGTAGTTTGTGGTACGCGTAGATAAGCTAGCCTGGTATATGTGCTGCTAACATCTATCCACAGCTTCTGCCCTCCCTCAGAGAAAGGGCAGCGTGCACAGCCAACGGCGGTTCGAGTGAGCTGTGCTGCCTGAGGGAAGGGGGACCTGGGTTCAAGGGTACAGGGACACTTTATGCAGACGCCCCCTAAATGGGGACAGATCCACATTTCCTCAGGAATCCTTCACTCTGCCAAGTTTCTAGGCCACCCCAGCTGGAAGCTGGTAAACCCCTTCCCACCCAAAGAGGGTATGCCATGGAAAGGCTGCGAGACAACATGGCTACAATTCCCCTCCGTGGGTTTTCCCACAGCACAGGGAGGTATTTAGGCCGGAGTGACTTTTGCTGCGGGCTCCTTTCAAGCTGCTTGGCTGTGGCCGCACCTGTTAACGTGCCGTTCGCATGAATGGAATATCAGGGCGCCCTTATTGGATTTAGCACCAGGGTAGGTGATACTCTACGTGGACTCGCCTGCGATGTTTGACAGCCATGCCCTGGAAACGCGCCAGCTGGACTGCCCTGTTCTTGGACATTCAATTTGCAAAGCTATGCATTTAATGAAATTGCCGGCACAGGCATGAAACCACGGGTGGCCAACCAGAAAGCTCCATTTGTGCTGAGGTTTCTAAAGCTATTGTAACCAGAGATGGCTCTAGCTGTGAAGTTTGGGTCAGGGTCTAATCCAGGTTGAAACTTTCCCAAAGTCTGTGTGTTGTGTAGGAATGGGGGCAGGGGGTGGGACTTGGATCTAGAATTCCATCCATGGTCTTCACTGATTGTAATATCTTTCATGTTCCTTTCAAAGTGGTTTGGGACAACCATTAAGCAGTGAATGCTTTGCACAGCAATTCCTAATCCATACAAAGGTTGCTTGCTTTTCAGTTACAAATGCGAAACTCGGCACAGATTACTCAAAGGCTTGCTGAAATTTGTCACTTGTTTTGAGCAAATCTGGACCCAGTTTTGAGCAAACTTGAACCTGTTTATGGATCATGCAAAAATCATGATTCTGAATGGTTGGGACTAAGACCAGAGGCAATTTGACCATTCTCAGTGAGTTCTGCGCTGCATTTTGATGGTCATTCAGACTAGGGATGGATCCAAGTTTGATTCAGAGTTTGCAGTCTGAATCGGTCTCTAAAATGGCTGACTCTGAACATTTGGACATTTGGGAGAAGTGAGGTTTGGATCGAATTTTCAAATACACAAGTTCACGAATATCCAGATCTAGGGTTTTGGTGTGGCCCATTATGGAGACATGGAGCTCTGATGCACATGGGTGCAAAATCTGGAGAACACTATTGAAGTCACTGGAATCCAGTGTGAGAGCAGAATCAGGCACATGAAATTCAGCTCTAGATCTGGAGTTCAGTCTTGGGTTTTGGACCATCACTGCTTCAAACCCATACAGAGTCATACCAAAGAAACTGTTCACGCGATCCCTTAAGAACTGAGACCAACAAGTCTCACTCATCTTTAGCCTCTGCCTTATGGATACCCAAGTGCTCCTGGCCTTCCAAGATGGGCTGGAGAAAGTAATAAAGAACCTTGCCTAAGTGAGCAGAGAAAATTACCTGCAGATGGCCGGCAGTTCCGCAGCCTAGGTCTGGGATCTCCGCAGCTCTCACAAACTAAGCAGGTGTTGGGCTGAGCAGTGAGTTAATGAGCACTACAACATCGATAACAGAGGATGGGGTTCAGATAGCGAGATGGGCCATGGTTATTTTCCTCCCATTGGACCTTTGCCACTAGTTATTCTGTCAACATAGGCTGCAGTGAAATTCCTTCAGAAGCGCAAGTTCAGCTCAGCTCTTCATCTCAGGTCCTCTCAGACGTGATCCCAGGGTTCCCTTTCAAACAGAAAAGAAACAGATCAATAAGAATTTTCTACAGCATGTTTCATTCTGAAGGATCCCCAAGGGCTGAACAGATACTATACACATGGATCATTCCTACACCCCTAAAATGCAGACACCATTGTGTTTTTACCAGCATCACTACTCAGCAGTTATTAGGAGGGGGTGAATGAGTTTAATTGATTGTTGATTTTCACTAGAACACACCTTTCTCATTGCTAAAGTATAAGCTCTTTGGGACAGGGTCTTTCACTTACTATGCGTTTGTAGAGCGCCTCGCACACTGGGGCCCTGATCTTGTGATGATGGTAGATGCTACCACTGCTGGAATACCGTGTCCAGTTCTGGTGCCCACAATTCAAGAAGGATGTTGATATATTGAAGAGGGGTCAGAAAAGAGCTACAAGAATGAGATTGGAAAACATGATAAGAGTCAAAGAGCTCAATCGGTTTAGTTTGACAAATTGAAGGGTAAAGGGTGACTGGATCACAGTCTCTAAGTACCTACAGGAGGAACAGAAACTTAATATGAAAGGACTCTTCAGTCTAGCAGAGAAAGGTCTAAAGAGATCCACTGGCTGGAAGTTGAAACTAGACATTGGGACAAGTTACCCAGAGTGTGGCGGATTCTCCATCACTGGCAATTTTTAAATCAAGTCTGGCTGTTTTTCTAAGAGGCCTGCTCTAGTTCAAACAGGAATTAACTCAGGGCAGTTCTCTTGTATGTGTTATGCAGGCCAGACTAGATGATCAGCATGGTCCCTTCTGGCTTTATAATCTATGAATAATCATAATAGTAATAAGTGGCTTACGAGTTCCTTCTCCTTTCAAAGAGCTGACAGCACTCCCAGAGGGGCATGGGGGTTAGTTATGTGCACTTGAGCTCCTTTGAGCATTACTATTAGCATTAGCGTTACAGTTCACCCAGAGGCCCCAAACAGGACCAGGGCCCCACTGTGCTAGGCACTGTCCAATCACACAGACACAGCCCCTGCCCCAAACAGTTCCTAATCTAATTTGAAACAAGGCCTGACGTGTGAGCACAGCAAAGGGTGGTGTGGTAATGCCTGAGTGCCCAGGCTGTGCAGCTGGCTGGAGAAACACAAGAGACTGGGGGGTTGTAGCTCACCGACCCCCAGTGTCTGCTCATGGCTGAGGCTACCAGCCCGTCCTGACCCCACAACCATCCCTGACTCACGGTAGGTTATAAGGGCTTGTAATTATCCCCCGCCAGCACGGGTGTATGGGTGACCATTCTCCTGCCTCAGAGGACCACTCCAGTATATGCCAAGGAACCTGAAGCAGTGTATGTAAGGACAGATTCACAGTCAACAAAGAGAAACAAAGACTATCAGAATGAAAGGGAGTCTCTGAAGGGCAAGCGAGGGTGTGAAAGAAGCTAAGGGGCCACACACACACACACACACACACACACACACACACGCAAGATTCATTCCAGTTACTCTGTGCAACAGGAGTTAAAGGTCTAGATTCTTATATGTGCACCACAATGCAGTCTGGTATCTCTAGTCCTAGAGAGAAGGAGAGTAACTGTGAGACAGAGTGACCCCAGACCCTGACTGCAGACACTCAGCGTGATGGACGAGCAATGCATTCATCAGTGCACTTTGGATACAAGAGTGGTGCTGGCTCAGGGATTTTGCTGCACTAAGCAAACTGGAAAAATCTCCCTCTCCCAAGGTCAGCAGCCACTCACACACTAACCAGCCACCGTCCATTCTACTGTCCGTAATATTTTGCTGCTAGAGTAGATCCAGATACTGCACCTCCAATTGAGATTGTCGTAGAAAAGGAGTGGAAAACGACAGAGGTTTATACCACCTTACCCAGGGACATGAGACCTGCCAGACTGGATCAGAGCAGTCGTTTGTTTAGTCCACTTTGCCGTGGCGGCTCGGTGTGGCACTCTGTCTCCCTCTGGTGGCAGCTAGACCAGCTAGAGCTTGATGAGTCTGCTACAGCCTTGATTAAGTGACAGGTGTCTTTTAGCCCAGGCAGTAGAGTCTCATGCAGCACATTCCAGAGCTCCCAGGTTCGATTCCGGCTGGTGTCTGTTAGCATTACACCTGTCTTCAGAGGTGGCCAGCGCTAGATGCTACAAAGTCCCATAATGGACAGTTATGGGATAACCTGTGTGCCCACAAGGGCTGGGAGGGGGGAAGATACCAGCGAAAGGAGGACACTCAGGCCTAAGAATAGTAAACTATGCTTTTTGAAGGAAGGAAGAACTTACGCTCCAATCTGTGCGGGGAGCCCCTAGGGCGCACGGAGGGGCTGCAGGGGACTCTGGCCGTTCGGGACAGCTGACCAGGCAGGACTCCGCCGGAGGGGAGTCCTCTGTGGCGCTATATTCTCCGCGCTTATCTCGGGGTTACCTGGGGTCAACAGCTGGTTACATTCTTATATATAGAGAATTTATGCTTATTATATAAACTGACTCATTTACAGGCAAAAATATGCTGAGCTATGCTACAATATCTTTTGGCAGGGTCTGTCGGACAAAGTTCACTGAAACTGCCTGCATCCTCCGCTTACATTCAGTCACATACTCAGTCCACCACTTAGCTCCTCACCAATCTTCCCCTACAACCTGCTAATAAAGGACATTTCTCCCTAACTCCAGCCAGAGTCCTCATTGGCTGTACACCTAGTCTGCTTGCCCTGAGTGGTGGGGTCTGAGTGTAGGGCGGGATTCAAAACAGGGGCTGGAGGGAATAGCCCGTAGGCAGATTAAAAGGACAAAATATTTCCAGCATGGCTGAATAATGACTTGATGACTGAGGGGGGTAGGGCTTGAATCATACTAATTATACCTCGCATTCATATAAAGCTTTACATCAATAAATCTCAAAGCCTTACAAATTAGGTCAGTATCATTATTCCTATTTTACAGATTGGGAAACTGAGGCACGCCTGATGAGGAAGCTGATGAATACCTGCAAGAATGTGAAGGCTCTAAACACGGGGGCAGGAAAGGAATCATTTCAGGTCGTTATAGGGGCTTATGGGGCAAAACTGAGGATATATATCAGGCAAAGCTTATAGGGAAATATCAGGATTGGAATATCTATCTGTCATCAGAACAGTCTGTCTAGGTAGCAGAAATAGATAGATAGCTGGACTGGGAAGAGCACTCCAGCATGCGCTGTTTGGGAATTATCCTGAGCTGTCAGGGGTTGGACCAGCTGAGAAGTAGTGTCTCTGCTTCCTCAGATTCTTTAATGAAGGCTCCTGTGCAGGAGGTTTCATGGGATGCGTGTCTGGCAGCCATCACTGAGCTTTCGAACTCGTCAACCATTTTTATTTTTAATTCCAGCATTTTGACAAACTGGGACAAATAAACCAGAAACGGTTTTGACTTTTTTTTTTTGCAAAGAAACGTTCCCAGTTTCCTGGCTGACTCTTGAGCTGGTTGAGATCTGAGCGCATGGGCTAGGGGCAGGAATCTTCCTTGTGTGGTCGCGGTCACCTCCACCGAGGTTGCAGAATTCTATGAAGGGCGCTAACCAGTGGATCTGCACAGTTCTGAAACCACCAGCCCTGTTCCCCCCTCCCACCCAACCCTAGGCAGCCAAGCCCAGGAAAGTCCAGAAGATCTGGGCTCTGTGGCAACAGGGAGTCTGGACTTCCTGCACAGGCTCCTCAAATCCTGCTTTCTCCTACCTGGGTACTGGTTTTGCTGGGGGCAGGGCCCTCTGCAGATGCAGGGAAATGGTCAGGATTTCTCTGAAACAGCTTGGTTCTAAGGAACCAATCCTGTGAGGCTATTTTCCTATCACTGGAGTTCGCTGGCTATATTGTGCCCGCCCTTCCCCAGGTCTTCAATAGGTATCTTCCTGCCATCATTGCTGGTCCTATTCTGAAGAACAAGCAAGTTCTTCTGCTTCCAGACAATGACGGAGCAGCATGAGTCAACCTGCTTTCTGCTAAAGACTCCACTTGGCATGGGTGTTGAAGCAATTCACTTTGAGCTGGGATTAAACCGTTTTTTAGCAATGCTGGGTTTGTGCGCCTTGAGGAATGTTTCTCAACGTGCAGGTCCAGAGGCTGGAAACTGAAGCGAGATAAATTCAGTCTAGAAATGAAGCGCAAAATGTTAACCGTGAGGGAGATCAACCAAGGGAGCCATTTACTAATGGATGTGGTGGATTCATCTTTGCTTGAAGTGTTTCAGTCAAGATTGAATGTCTTTCTAAAAACACGTGTTATAAGGAGCCCACCAGAAAAAGGGATTTTTATCCCAAGGAAAATTTGGAGTTTTCATTGAAAAATCAAAATCCAAAATATTTCTATTCTGAAATGCCTTTGAGGTGTCTCATCGTGGCTGTAGATCAGATACCTTATGCTCCGATTCTCCTCTACTACATCTCCCATGAGGCACTCTTGCTGCAGAGAGGCAGAGTGTCCTGGCAGTCCCATAAGTGTGGTACTTCACTGGTAATGAAGACCAGCTGGGGAGACCAACTACAAGATGTGGGCTTGAGTCAGGTATTACTCAGTAAAACTCTGTGGTTGATGTTTGTGATGCAGGAGGCCAGACTAGATGACCACCGTGGTCCCTTCTGGCCTTACAATTTATGAATCTGTGGAAGAGAGATATTTAAAGAACCCAGAACTTGGAGAAAGAGTTGAACAAATGAAAAGAAAAATTTCCAGGAATATTTCAATTTAACCATGCTGGTGACTGTTTAGCATTCACTTTCCATGAACATTTGAACTCTTGAACTTGACTTGTGCAAATACTCACAAAACTTTAAATTTAAGTGCAAATTGTCACTGCAAACCCATTGTAAATTGTACATGGCATAGTCCTGATTATCCGAATAGCATGGGGGACGTGGATTTTATTCAGATAATTGGGAGTTCAGATAATTGAGAAGGCAGGAGCCATTCAGCAGCGGGGTGGCCTCCCCTGTGGCCAGGGGCTGGTCTTCTTCTGAGTTCTGGCTGGGGGTCTCTGCTCCACATTATCCAAATCCCTTTCTTGCCCCAGCATGAGATACATGTTGCACAAGGCATATACCATATACCAAGGACCTAGGGGTGACAGTGGACGAGAAGCTGGATATGAGTCAGCAGTGTGCCCTTGTTGCCAAGAAGGCCAATGGCATTTTGGGATGTATAAGTAGGGGCATAGCGAGCAGATCGAGGGACGTGATCGTTCCCCTCTATTCGACACTGGTGAGGCCTCATCTGGAGTACTGTGTCCAGTTTTGGGTCCCGCACTACAAGAAGGATGTGGATAAATTGGAGAGAGTCCAGCGAAGGGCAACAAAAATGATTAGGGGTCTAGAGCACATGACTTATGAGGAGAGGCTGAGGGAGCTGGGATTGTTTAGTCTGCAGAAGAGAAGAATGAGGGGGGATTTGATAGCTGCTTTCAACTACCTGAAAGGGGGTTCCAAAGAGGATGGCTCTAGACTGTTCTCAATGGTAGCAGATGACAGAACGAGGAGTAATGGTCTCAAGTTGCAATGGGGGAGGTTTAGATTGGATATTAGGAAAAACTTTTTCACTAAGAGGGTGGTGAAACACTGGAATGGGTTACCTAGGGAGGTGGTAGAATCTCCTTCCTTAGAGGTTTTTAAGGTCAGGCTTGACAAAGCCCTGGCTGGGATGATTTAACTGGGAATTGGTCCTGCTTCGAGCAGGGGGTTGGACTAGATGACCTTCTGGGGTCCCTTCCAACCCTGATATTCTATGATTCTATGATTCTATGACCTCATGTATCTCATGCGGGGGGCCAAGGAAGGCATTCAGATAATGTGGAGCTTCAGATGATAAGGTTTAAGATAAACAGGAGTATACTGCATTCAGTTGGAAAATTCACTATTTGCTTCTGTTGGCTAGTTGCCTAAATCAGTCAATCAAGGAACAGAAACAACACCACCCAAACTACCCAGCAGACTGTGAGTTGTGAATAGCTGCAATTAACGGCTTTTGCCAGCAATCTGCCCATCAGGAACTGCTCAGATTTCAAGCATTTTGTGCCCTACTCTTGGACAACTTCTGAACAGTAAAAAAGGGCAAAATTAATCAAATAAATTTTTTGTTGAGACTTATTCACTCAGCTCCACTAGTAAGTAAACAAGGTCTTTTTATTTCCCCCTGTACAACCCGCACTATGACAATGTAGTGCTTTGTCCCCTCTAGTTGTTAGACCACGTATACGTTTATGTCTGCGACTGTCTCTGAGCAAAGAGCCATAACTCAAGGTGTTGAGGTTCCTGATTTCAGATCAACAATCCTGGCGTTCAGTCCCCAGAGGCGAACAGGTGCGTCACTACCCCTGCTCGCCACTGTATATGCTACACCTGCTAACCGCCTTTGAAGAGCTTTGGCAACCTGTATTGATCTACTGTCTGTGTAACCCTTCCTCTGCTCAGCCGATGCTGCCGTGCTACTTTTGGCCATTAGAATTCCATGGAAATCAAGGAGCATTAAGCTGATGGAGCAATGGAACAGCATAACAGATGTGTTCTCCCTGAATGTGCTTAGTATGTTTAGAAATATAGCACATGGCTTCTACCTGTATGTTCTTGGTACTGCATCCGAGCACTATTTGCCACTGGAATGTACCTCGAATAATGGGCACTTCAGCTGGCGTGTTCTCCTTGGGCAGGACATCTGACATCAAGGCCAATAAGTTCCATCTATGAGAACCCGAACTGTTAACGCTGCCCACAACGTGCGCTGTCACCCCTGGAATATTTGACAGCCTTCCAGAGGTTAAATGGTATGTACAGGAAGCAAAGAAGTAAATATATGTCTGACTATGTATGGCAAGCTGGCAAGATGTATTGCCACTGTGTTAAAAGACCAAAGGAAAGTTGGAAAGAAGGATGATTTGCATTGTAATGATTGCGCTTCTATAGCCGGTGGCATCAAAACTGTCATCTCGGTTGTGCACGCTACTAAAATTTTAGCAATAATTCTCTCCAGCCTCTCCATGCACAATCCGTTCCTATGGGTCTGTCCTCTGAGTCACCTTCAAGAAAAGAAATACAGTTGCCTTTCGTTCCTCCTTGGAGAGGCGTAAAGTGTGCTCTGCTTTGGGACGGGCAGCATTAGTGGATTTAATCTCACGCCAGGGTCACCGTGTGTGCAGGTTTCGTAAGTGACTGGGATGCATCCGTTAGAGGGCGAGAGAGGTGAGCAATGGCTTAGATAAAAGATTTAGAATCCCGCAAGGATGGATTTGAATAGTAAGTGTTTGCCCTTGATCATAGACTTCCCTTGCCTTTGTATAATATTAACCTGGATAAATGTAGACCAAACCTCGACCTGCTCTCCGAAGTAAACATCTCTGTGCTCTTCCAGGTCCAAATGGCATCCATTCACGTAGCGTCTTCCTTCCCGGAGTGTCCTAAAGCACTTCACTGTCCGTGGGCCCCCTTGTCAGACCTGAGGGGCTAAGTCAGGGCACCTTGCTTGGCTTTCGGGTGTCCAAGTCAGCAGTTAGGTATTTAGGCACCGCCAATGAGAGCCAGTTTCAACACTGGATACCTCATTTAGCCTCTGAAGTTTGAAAATACATATAGAAGAGAAGGATTCCTCACCCCGCATCGATGGCAGTGGTTCCTTATCCTCCCAGGCACCTAGGCTATTTGGTGCCTGAATCAAATATCAGATCTGCACAGTGGCCCAAGTTTTGGAGCGATTTTGGCTCATGTATATTCATTGGACCACCCCTAAAGCAGGTTGAGCCTGTAAAGTGGGGCCTTGGATGCCGAGGGAGGTGTTGATTTGGTTGGGGCTCAATGGTAACAGTGAACACAAAATGAGGCGTTAGAAGGATGGGATTCAAGGGCTCGGAAGGATTCTTGTGGGACCAAGAGCCAATGGACTGCATAGCCGGTGGCAACACCTTCTGTCTCCTACCTGAGAAGTGCTGAGCAGCTGTACTTTCTGTGGGTGCTGCAAGGAAAGAGGTGAGTTCACCACTAAGATCAGCAGATTCATAGATTCCAAGACCATTGTGATCATCTAGTCTGACCTCCCATATAGCACAGGCCAGAGAACTTCCCTGGAATAATTCCTAGAGCAGGTCTTTTAGAAAAAACATCCCATCTTGATTTAAAAATAGCCAGTGGGGGAGAATCCAACACAGCCTTTGGTAAGTTGTTCCGATGGTTAATTACCCTTGCTGTTAAAAATGTACACTTTATTTCCTGTCTGAATTTGTCTTGCTTCAACTTCCAGCCATTGGATTCTGTTAGACCTCTCTCTAGTGGACGGCAGAGCCCATTATTAAATATTTGTTCCCCATGTAGATACTTACAGATTGTGATCAAGTCACCTTTAACCTTCTCTTTGTTGAGCTATATAGACTGAGCAATTTGAGTCTGTCACTACAAGGCAGGTGTTCTAATCCATTAATCATTCTCGGGGCTCTTCTTTGAACCCTCTCCAATTTATCAGCATCCTTCTTGAATTGTGGGCACCAGACCGGGGCACAGTATTTCAGCAGTGTTTGCACCAGTGCCAAATACTGAGGTAAAATAACCTCTCTGCTCCTACTCCTAAGGCAGTAAAGTTGTTGTAAAGACTGGACAGAAGCCACTAGAAAGGGAGGGAAAGGAGGGGCCTAGAACTTCTCGAAGTCTTAGTTAGGTCTAATCCACTGAGGTCTGATTTGAGAAGACCATATGCCATGGTTACAGGGTTAGCTGCAGCTTTAATCCCTCTCTGGTCTCTCTGAGGGCATCCCCTCAGGTGTCAGGCCTCTTCCCTGCCCCTGTCCTGGGGTGGTATCCCATGGTTCTCCCACTCAGACCGAGTCTCAGCGGCAGCTGCCTGTGTACCAACCGTGATGGCTCAGTAGGTCTGACTGGGCTCAGCCTCTGCAGGTCTTCCCTCCGGCAGCCATGACCAGTGGTTAATCCAGTGACCACACGGCTCTCTGAAAACAAAGTATTATTTAATCATAACAGTAGGAGCAGAGCAGAGCATAAGAGAAAAAGGACTTTAGAACAATAAAACAGCCTCCCTGCATGTCTATCTCCCCGGAGACTTACCCTCCCCTTGGAAGCGTATAACAATACCTTGCTCTTATATAGCACTTTTCACCAGCGGATCTCAAACCTAGTTATCTAGGTGACTATGTTAACATGCTGAGTGATTCTTGCACCCCGGAGGCCGGTGAACAATAAATAAAAGCTTTTCTTCTTCCTGAGTCACTGTGGAGATGCAGACTCATCCCAGCTCTGCAATTCCTCTCTCTAACCTCCTGTCCTCTCTCTCACTGGCTCCAGATGCTGGCATTTTGTTTATGAAGGTCTTGATGGGCTTTGCTCTTCTCGCAGGAAGGCTCTACTGTAATTAATCTCAGCTGGAAAGGCTGCAAATCTGATAAAGCAAAGTCATCCATAGCCATAACTTCTATTGACTGGAGGAGATGGGATTGGGATGACGTCTAATAAAGCCATTCTGAAGGGTCTCGTCTGGGACTGTCACTTTTATTGCTTTATAGGCCCAGCTGGTACTGATTGAAAAGCCGACTGCTTCTGATCCACAACAAAATATTTGTTTTAAAATTAGAATATTTGGGTTTTTAAAAAAAATTCTGCAAATCATCCAGGATTTTGTTGGAATAAAACACACCAAAAGAAAAGCAAAACCTGAAAACAATGTCCATTCCGGCTGTATTTCCCCTCCACCCCACCACAAAATCTGGAAGATCTTGACAAAAGCAGAAAGGTTCATGAGAACGTTTCTGTCCTGTTGCAAAGCTGCTTACCTTTGAAAAAAGTTTTGATGGAGAATTTTCAACGACTTCTAGCCTCTGGCTTTTGTCTCCTCCCATTACACGTTCAACAGCTGATAACTTCTCACTCCTCTTATATTCTGTCAAGCCCTCCTGATCATTTAAATGTTTTTAAAACCGGGTTGGGAATTTGGGGCTGGTGAATCAGCTCTTTCTATTTCAATGACTATTTGCAAACACTTGATTGCGGCATTTGTCCAGTTCCAGACAATCAGATCCTCCCTTTCTAAAAATGTGAGCCTAACGGCTGTCTGAGCTTATGGAACAGGGGCAGAAGAAGCAGCGTGGAAGTGGTGTGTTTAGTGGATATAGCAACAGACAGGGAATCAGGAGTTTTGAGCTGCAGTCCACGCTCTGCCACTGACTTGCTGTGTGACCTTGGGTGAATCATTTGCCTTCTACTAGCCTCTGTTTCCCCTCCCATCATTTCTCTATTTTTCTGCTTACATCATGAGTGCTCTATGGCAGGGACTGTGCTTGTACAGCGCCTGGTGCAGTGGGGCTGTGCTCTGTCGGGGCTTCGAAGTGCAACTTTTAACACAAATAATAAGTGCTCCTGCAGACAGCCAGGGCAATCCAAAGAGCTGAGTCCTAGAACATCTGTGCAACCTTGCCCTGTGTGTGTGTGTGTGTGGACTTCTGCCCTCAAGTGGATAAAATCAGTCCGTGCTCCGGGGTACTCATGCCTTCAGGGAACAGAACTAGTTCCCTTAGCTCACTCCCTTCTGGCCTGTGGCTTTGTGTGAATTCTCTCGATGATGCCGTCTCCATGAATGGCAGATGATCTCACTGAGCGATGGAGAGTCTGTGACCTGTGAAACTCCCTCTGCCATCAGTCGGTCAGGTAGTAGAATGGGTTTTATTTAAAGCTTTCTATATAAATCTGGTAGGTGAGGTGTGCACCTATAATGTATACACCACTGAACAGGTAAGGATTTCAGCCTAGGCCCATGGGTGCTGGTTTGTTTGGAAATATCAATACAACAGCCTCTCAAATGCTATTTCATCTTCTTCCATACTTTAAACTGGAAACAACTTTGTGTTTTTTAAACGACGCCATTTTTAATAAAAAGATTCAGAATAAATTTAGTTATGGGCAATGGTTTGAGTTGGTTTGTATTGTAATTAACTACTCTGTGTGTGTGTGTGTGTGTGAGAAAGAGAGAGCGCACCACTGCCCTCACCTGCATGGAACCAGAATTTTCCTACGATGTGTCATAGGCCCCATATTTGCTATCAGATAATGGCGATTCTCCTTTAGCCCAAGTGCTAGGGGACTGCGTCTTTGCACAAAGTGGGGTCCGAGTTCCAGCTGATCTTCCATTGTGGAGTTCAGTGTGGCTGCGGTGTGCAACCCACTGATATCTGTAAAAGCCTCACTGTCTATGTAGTTGTGACATTATTTTATCCAAACCAATCTGGCTCATCTATAATGCAGAAGTGTAAGATTTGGACCCTGAGGTGTTCAACTGTAGCCCATAGGGTTGGCTTGCCCTTACTATATGTACGGCTTTGCCTTCATTATATTTAGCTGCACATCCATCTTCTCACACCATCCCTTGCAGGATGAGAAGGCTACAAACAAGAAAAAAAGGAAGAAAAACCAGATGAGCATCCAAAGGGAAAAAAAAATGAAACAACCCCCCAAATGATTGATTTTGTGTAGAGAAACATCAGGACTTTTATAACTCAATCCAGCAGACTGATGGTCAGTGGCATTAGAATAATCATTGGGCGGAGACACTTTCTCCAGCCATACTCACTCAGGTGGGCAGGTGGGCTGGATGGTAGCCAGCAGCTTCTAGCCTTTGGCTGCAGCTTTTGTTTTATTTTACGTCACTCGCTGTGTGAAATTAGATTTTTTATCACCAAATGAAAGAATGACTCTGGAAAAAACAAGAAACCCAGGAACCCATTCGTCTTCACTCCTCCAAGGAAAATGTTGATTGTCTCCATCTCCCCTTCTTAGCAATTTGCACTGGACAATCTATGTTTTTAGTCAGATCAGGATTCGAAGCCTCTTGCTTTTGTCCTGGATTTGTTCTCGTCCCATCCCCATCATCACACTCTCCACCATGTTCTCAGATTCATGTAGCGTTGTACACAGAGAATCCAAAGCCACATCAGCTCTTCCTAAAAAGCATTGAGGCCTTGTGATGATGGCCTTGGGGGAGTTGCTTTGTGCTGGAATGGGCCTCTTGTGCATTGACACAGTGCTAATGGAGGCATCGCCAGCTATGGGTCACCTGCTGACCTGGGGGAGGAGTGAGCAGCTGGACTACAAATGCCTAGCATTGGCTACTTTGAATGATCAGCAATTATAACATGGGAACACAGGGGCTCAAATCTGCTCTCAGTGACAAACAGGAAATGCCTCGGAGGCTTAACTAGGGTCGCCTGGCTATGATTTAGGGGTGGGTTTGACCCACAAGGCCAAATGAAATAATTCATAATCCCAACTATACATATAAAATGATGGGGTCTAAATTAGCTGTTACCACTCAAGAAAGAGATCTTGGAATCATTGTTAAGGCTACGATTTAGTCACAGGTATTTTTAGTAAAAGTGATGGACAGGTCACAGTCAATAAACAAAAAGAACAGGAGGACTTGTGGTGCCTTAGAGACTAACCAATTTAGTTGAGCATAAGCTTTCGTGAGCTACAGCTCACTTAAGTCACAGCCCGTGACCGGTCCATGAGTTTTACTAAAAATCCCCCTAACTAAATCTGAGGTGCTGGGAGGGGGGTGCTCCCGCAGATGCTGCTGCTCCTGTGGGGGGCACTCTGGGGCCTCGCCTCTGCTGGGGGAGGGCACTCCGGGGCCCCGCTGATGCTGGGGGTAGGGGGCAGCCCGGGCCCCCGCCACCACTGCTGCTTCAGGTGTGGGAGGCGACAAGCCCCCCCCGCCGCTGCTGCTTCAGACGGGGGGTGGCCTGGGACCTCACAGCTGCTGCTGGGGTGAGGGTGGGGGTGGCCCGGGGTGATACTGCTGCTCCCCGACCGCTGCTTCGGGGCAGCACCCAGGACAGCTACCTGGGGCCACCTGAGCAGCAGCTGTTGTGGCTGGCTCCGGGCCACACTGACCGGTGCAGGAGTCCCGGAGGTCCTGGAAAGTCCCGGAAACTGTGACTTCTGTGACCTCCGTGAAAGCCTCACAGCCTTAGTCATTGTGGAGAGTTCTCTGAAAACATCCACGCCATTTGCTGTGGCCGTCAAAAAAGCGAACAGAATGTCGGGGATCATTCAGAAAGGGACACCGTAGATAATAAGACAGAAAATATCATATTGCCTCTGTATGAATCCATGGTAAGTCCACATCTTGAATACTGGGTGCAGGTGTGGTCGCCCCATCTCAGAAAAGCTATATTGGAATTGGAAAAGGTTCAGAAAAGGGCAACAAAATGATTAGGGGTATGGGACGGCTGCCATATGAGGGGAGATGAATAAGACTGGGATTTTTCAGCTTGGAAAAAGAGACGACTAAGGGGGGCATATGATAGAGGTCTATAAAATCATGACTGGTGTGGAGAAACTAAAAAAGGAAGTGTTATTTACTCCTTCTCATAACACAGGAACCAGGGGTTACCCAATGAAATTAATAGGCAGCAGGTTTAAAACAACCAAAAGGAAGTATTTCTTCACACGACGCACAGTCAGTCTGTGGAACTCTTCACCAGGGGATGTTGTGAAGGCCAAGACTATAACAGGGTTCAAAAAAGAACTAGATAAGTTCATGGAGGATAGGTCCGTCAATGGCTATTAGCCAGGATGGGCAGGGATGGTGTCCCTAGCTTGTATTTGCTGGAAGCTGGGAATGGGCGACAGGGGATGGATCACTTGTTTACCTGCACTGTTCATTCCCTTTGGGGCACTTGGCATAGGCCTAGGGTTGCCAGGTGTCCAGTTTTCGACTGGAACACCCGGTCAAAAAGGGACCCTGGCAGCTCCGGTCAGCACTGCTGACCGGACTGTTAAAAGTCCGGTCAGCGACGCAGCGGGGCTAAGGCAGGCTCCCTGCCTGCCGTGGCTCTGCACGGCTCCTGGAAGCAGTGGCTTGTCCCCCCTCTGGCTCCTACACATAGGGGCAGGCAGAGGGCTCTGCGTGCTACCCCCACCCCCACCCTAGGCACCGGCTCTGGAGCTCCCATTGGCCAGGAACTGCAACCAATGGGAGCTGTGGGGGCAGCGCCTGCGGACAGGGCAGCATGCAGAGGTAAGCACCATCCAGAGCCTGCGCCCCTGACATGCCCCCGCACGCCAATCCCTGCCTGAACCCTGATCCCCCTCCCACACTCCAAACCCCTCAGCCCCAGCCCCACTCCAGAGTCCGCACCCCCAGCTGGAGCCCTCACCCCACCCCATTCCCCAACCCCCTGCCCAAGCCCTGATCCCCATCCTGCCCTCTAAACTCCTCGATCCCAGCCCAGAGCACCCTCCTGCACCCCAAATACCTCATCCCTGGCCCCACACTGGAGCCCTCCCCCCTGCACTCCAACCCCCTTCCACCACCCAGAGCCCCTCGCACACTCTGTACCCCTAATTTCTGGCCCCACCCCAGAACCCCCCCCAGCCCAAAGCCTGTATCCCCTCCCACACCCCAACCCCCTGCATCAGCCTGGAACCCCCTCCCTTACTCCAAACCCCTCAGCTCCACCCCCCAGCCCAGGCCTCTCTCCTGCACCCCAAACCCCTCTTCCCCGGCCCCACTCCAGAGCCCGCACCCCCAGCTGGAGACCTCACCCCCTCCTGCACCCCAACTGCCTGAGTCATCCCGATGAAAATGAGCGAGTGAGTGAGAGAGAGAGCGATGCAGGGGAACAAGGGGGGATGAGGGGGAGTAAGCGGGGCGTGGGGGGGTGGAACCTCAGAGAAGGGGCAGGGCCTCGGAGGAGGGACAAGGCAGGGGGTGGGGCAAGGGTGTTCCATTTTGTGTGAGTGGAAAGTTGGCATTGGCCGCTGTCGGAAGACAGGATACTGGGCTGGATGGGCCTTTGGTCTGTGTCCGTTCTTCTGTTCTCACTCCAGTGTAAATCAGGAGTAACTACAATGGTGTGAATGCAGGTATAGCAATATCAAACTGGTGGGAGAGGGGCTTAGGGCTGTTGCCTCTATGGACCTGATCCTGCAAGCTGCAGGGCATCTCCTGGAACGTACTCAGCATCCTCCTTAACTCCCATTGATTTCAACGGCCCAGCCCCGCTCAGGATTGGGCCCTAAACACGTGCCCGGCTCCTGTGTTATGTTACAGGTTGCCTCTCCAGGTGCAGTGAGCTGCTAGTGGCGATCAAGGGCAGCGGGCCTTGTCTGGTGGTGACTTTGCCTTGCGGTGCAGTCGAGGACAATGAATCCTTGCCAGGAGATGCCCACATCCGGGTGATACTTGCTATTGTACACTGATGCTGAATAAAGACAAGGGTGAGATTGCAGCACCCTTGCTCACACGGACAAGTGCCTTCCTCTTCAAGTTACCAGTCAGCATGAATGGAAGGGTGACAGAATCTGGCATATACTTAGTCAGTCCTTACCTAGGCAAAACGCCCTTTGAAGTCACTGTGAGTTTTCCCCCGGTTAGGAGGGAACTAAAAACTGACGTAGAATCTGACATCCTGTCTGTTGTTCAGTAACACCTTACTGCAAATGGTCCCATTTATTCACGGAGTCAGGCACCATTCAACATAAACAACGGCGACACACACTGACCCTAGGATGTTGGGAATGTCACCCAGCCACGTTTTGGTGTTACATTCAGCTCATAACGTGCACGAAGGTAGCAGTATGGAACGTGACAGCAGCTCTCCGTTTGCTGGTCGTGCTACCTTCCCATCACAGTGCTAAGGGGTCTGATAGTGCATGAGAGACGGGAGTGTCCTGTAATCTTGTAAATGTGTGTCAAAGACCGTCAGCGCCACCCACACTAATCTCGGCTGCCACTGTAGTGCTGTAATGTAGATACGTCCCACATGGACGGAAGGGTTTTACCAACAATGTAGGTAATTCACCTCCCCAAGCACCCTGCCGCGTCTCCACTGGGGTTTAGGGCAACTTAACTATAGCCCTTGGGGGTGTGTGTGTGTGTGAATTTTTCACACCCATGAGCAATGTAGCTAGGTCAGTCTAAATTTTAAGTGTAGACAGGGCTCAGATATAGAACAGGTGGAGGGGTAAGGATCTTTCAAATGTCGTTTCGCGAGGATCTATAAGGTATTCTAGAACAGCGGTTCTCACACTTAGTTGCACCGCGACCCCCTTCTGACAACAATATTACTACATGACCCTGGGGTGAGGGCAGAGCCTGAGCCCGCCGCCCTGGGTCGGGGAGAGGGAGCCGGAGCCCAAGCCCCATGGTCCCGGCTGGGGGAGGGCTTGGGCATCAGCTTGAGCCCTGTGTCCCACCAAGTCTAATGCTGGCTCTGGCAACCCCATTCAAATGGGGCTGTGACAAACTTTGGGGTCCCAACCCACCGTTTAAAAACTGCTGTTCTAGAACATTGGCTCCAACATTCCTTCCTGATGGCCATTGCTGACGGCGGTAAACACTGAGAGACAGTACCAGCAGCTCTGCCAGGGACAAGAGGTAAATGTGTGTTTGCAATGAATCTTTCTCTCTCCCAGGCACACATACTGGACTCTGCTACAAGGGGCAGCTGGAAGATGTGACCTAGTGCAATATGTTGCGACTCATATTTTGAACTTGCTTCTGCTCCTGGTTTCATCGCTGAGAAGGAAATAACCAGTAAATAAGGGTGAGGTGCACCGAGGGCACTGTGGGATAGGTGTGGTGCAGCTTCGGCTGGCTGGAGAGAGGCGGTGTGCTCCTGTGGATGAAAGAGGTGGTGTGGAAGGGGTTACAGCAGTTGCCTGTGACACTGGAGAACCAGGGGCCCAATTCGTCATTGCTGGGCACTTTTGTACAGCCATCGGCACCAGGGCAAAGTGGGAGCAGAATGCCACGGTTCAGATTCGGTAGCAGTCACCTCGGACTGGTGTAAATGACAATGGTAACTGTAGAACAATGATCAATCAGGGCCCAGGTTTCAATATTCCACATCCTCTGGATAGTACTGGGCCCAAGCCAGAATCCAGCATCTGAACAACACCCCTGAATGACAAGGGTGACCCATCTCTCTACTGAACCCTGGGTCTCGTCATCCCCAGACATAAAGGCTTTCAGACTCCAGAACTGGATCTGAATTTTGCAGCTCGGGCCCTTCTATGGAGAAGATCTAACATTCTTGAGGGTGAAGCTCCACCGGGCTGTGAGAACCACTGCCTGGTCCGAATGGCGAAATCACGGTGTGATTTCATTATTAGCCAATCAAAACACGGTGTGATTTCATTATTAGCCAATCACAACACGGTGTGATTTCGTTATTAGCCAATCTGAGTTGTTAACCAATCAGGATGCATTTACTATATACATTTACAGGATGCATTTAAATATATATACTAAATATTTCCCCTATCGTACTGTTTAAATATAAATCTATGGTATTATAGTAAACTATGAATTCACGCTACTGTGGCTTTTTTGGGTAATGTTGATTGCTAATTTGGCTCCTGAACCATTGAGGTCTGAGTATCACTGCCTTAGGGCACGAAGTTCATCAGAGACTTCTACCATCCTGTGCTGACCCATTTCTCGAGTGACCACTCCCACCCTCTTACTCCCTTCCCCTAGTGGAACCAGCTGCCAGTGGTAATACAGCATGTGCTGAATCACAGCGTCATTGTAGAGCTACAACAGGGTTGCCAGCTCTCACGATTTTATCACCAGTTGCATGATATTTGGGTTTTTCCTTAAAGCCCCAGCTCCTGGAGTCATGGGATTATTTGAGCAGCTCAGCTCTCATAAAGAAAAAAAGAGAGAGAGAGAAGGAAATTTCTAGCCCTCATGGTTTTGGGGAAAGGTGAAAATGCAAATCCTAAAGGCTCAATGCCTCCTCCTCGCCCACAAATATTATATCTTAAAATCTTGTGATTTTTAAGCCAGTCTCATGCTTTTGAAGTCTGACTCATGCTTTTCGAATGCTTGGCAATAGCAATACGATTACAGTATCTGTTTTACGGCACCTGGCTGCACTAGGCAGGATTCATTTTGAAACATTAAAGAGTGAAGTTTAATATGCTGAAAATGAGTTTTAAATTGATTAAAGTTTATGAATAATACAGGCTCCATAATAAGTATGTCACTTGAATGTTTCCATTTTTTAAAAACTTGTTCTTGATGAAAATTAATCTATTTCCCTATGTTTAATTTTCCTGCACCCTTTATATGTTGGCTTGATTGCTGTCAATTTGTTTCTTTAATGTAAGCAATTAAATGGTTGATAGTTTTGCTGGCTTTCAATTATCTTCCTACCAGACAATTGCTCCAGCTGTAACTAATTTTTTTTCTCTATATTCATAATCCAGATCACATCCTGCAGCCATCAGGAATGGCAGGTGTTAGCTGAGGTGAAGGAGGAAGAGTTGCTTTGTGCCCTGAGGGGAGGATGGAGAAGTTGGATTTCCTGAATCCGCCACTAATTCACTGTGTGGCATTTGGCATTGCTCAAGAGTATATCTACACTGCGTCTATGAGGTGTAATTCCCAGCTCATGTAGACATACATGTGCTAGATCTGCTCAAGAGAGCACCTAAGAATTGCAATGTGGTTGCAGTGGTGTGGATGGTGGCTTGGGCTAGCCACCCAAATACAACCTTGTTTGAGAAGCTAGCTATGTACTCGGGTGGTGTGACCCAAGGAACTTGATGCCTACTGGCAGAGGGCACAGGGATACATAGGGTAACAGGAATCCCCTGGGTTTACCAAAAGGGGTTATGTAATTTCTCCATGAAAAGCCAGTGTTGCTCTGGTTGTCGTAATCACTGCAAAATGTGTGTTCAGATCATGTGTAAGGAGTTATGTATGTAGACTGAAAATGATGTTCTTCAGGTCCTGTAGCTAAAGGCAGATTGCTGAGAGATAACAGGCACTAACACAGACTTCTCCAGCAGGGAGGGGAGAGACACGCATCTCCCTAGTTGGCCGTTGGCCATTGTGTACTGTGCATCTTACAATGGAAGTCTAGCTGCATATTGAGTTAAATGCCAATGAACAGACTGCAAGAGCTGCAGGAAAAACCCAACCCTGCAGGAGTTATCCCATTTATGAGTAAAGACAATGAACATTTGGGGGTATACCTGGGTTACGGAGGCACACAGAGCAGCCTTCCATCTGGGAAGACAAGCTGCCAGTGGTCTTGATCTTATGACAGGTGGTCCTCGGCCATGGCTGAAGGCACTGGAAAAAGGACTTGGGGTATGCTACTCTGTCGGAGAGAGGGGAATGCCTTGTGAGTTAAGTTTAAGCTCTAGACAGCATATTATGATTTTGTTTTTATATATAACCATTCGTTTCCAGTCGCCTCACTGACTGTCATAATAATAGACGTATCCTTGTGTTCACTGTCAATATAGCTCCGGGCTGCGGGTTGAGCGGAGTGGGGGTCCTGGGTGAAATCCACTCAGCTGGCGTGCATTATCCCTGTGGGGGAAGAGAATCTGAGAGCTCTGTGAGGGGTCAGCGGAAGAGGGGCTGGGCACCCCGAGGGATGCTCGGCGGGTTCCCACGCGCCGAGTCCAGGGCGGATGAAGCTGAGCCCCGGCAGGCACAGACAAGACGGCCTCACATTAAGGGCAGGTGGTAGCGAGGTGCCTCGTAAGCCTCGGTCCGCTAGGAAGCGGTACAGGCAGCTAGCCCAAGCTGCTGCAGCCACACTCCCATATTTAGTGAGCTGCCGTGAGCAGAGCTAGCATGTCTACCTGTCCGAGCTGGGAGTTACGCCACCCAGCAGCTGTGTCGCTGCGCGGCAAGAGCACTGAGGCCACGTTGGAGCTGCAGTGAGCCAGCACCCAGGATAGCAGGTGGGCTCTGAGGGTCCTGGCGGTAGCATCTGACAGAAGCCCCCGGGCTCCCCCTGCTAGCGGGAGAGAGACGCTGGCGTGACACGCACGTAAAGGAAAGAATTGCATTACCTGTGACAGTTCAGTCGGGGGGGGGGGGGGAGGGGGGGGTTAACAACGTGACGGGTCGAGCGCTGTCCTAGAATCCAACTCTGAGTAGTGGCAAAAGCTCTTCAGCAGCAGCAAAGGGAAAGCGTGGCGAGAGCAAGGATGTTCTGGACGGGACCCCTTCAGAATCCAATAACACCACTTCCTGCCTAGACCAAGGTGCCCTCTTCCCTGGAAGCGATGAGCCTGCTATGTCCACTGCACTCCCAGCTCCTGGGAACTAGAGACACGTGTGGGGCAACGTGTCTGCACTAGGTTTACTCCCCTATCCCGCCATTCCTTTCCACCATTTCAGCTTCCCATGGGAGCACAGTGTTGCAGGGCAATTGGTTAGTGTTTTAGGCACCGTAACTTTTAACTCCGTTCAGAGCTGATCTACGCCACACGCTGCTTGAGATGTTGGAGGCCGCCTCTGTCTTGCCTAAGGGCTCCCACAGGGGCAACTGAACTGTCGCAATAGAGTGGAATTTTAGGGCAAAAATTCCTAGCGTAGATGAGGCCTAGGTTTCGCACGTGGTCGTGAAGGGCATAACCACTGTGCAAAAGTGAACAGAGAGATTCACATCCACTCAGGGTGGCACTCTGGTGCTTTCTGGTGGCGACTTTGTAACCGATAGAGGGCTTGATTACACTTAAAAAGCTAGCAGCAGCTTCATGGTAGCGCTTCAGTGTCGACCCTACCTACGCCACTCAGTCCTACAAACAAGCTTGTTTACATTTACGGGAGATACTGCTGCCTGCTTCTTATTTACAATGTCACCTGAAAGTGAGAACAGGTGTTCGCATGGCACTTTTGTAGCTGTTGTTGCAAGGTATTTACGTGCCAGATATGCTAAACATTCGTATGCCCCTTCATGCTTCGGCCACCATTCCAGAGGACATGCTTCCATGCTGATGATGCTTGATTAAAAAAAAAAAAGGGTTAATTAAATTTGTGACTGAACTCCTTGGGGGAGAATTGTATGTCTCCTGTTCTGTTTTATCCGCATTCTACCATATATTTCATGTTCCAGAGTAGCAGCTGTGTTAGTCTGTATCTGCAAAAAGAAAAGGAGGACTTGTGGCACCTTAGAGACTAACACGTTTATTTGAGCATAAGCTTTCGTGAGCTACAGCTCACTTCATCGGATGCATTCAGTGGAAAATACAGTGGGGAGACTTATATACACAGAGAACGTGGAACAATGGGTGTTACCATACACACTGTAAGGAGAGTGATCAGGTAAGGTATTACCAGCAGGAGAGCGGGGGCGGGGGGGAAACTTTTGTAGTGATAATCAAGGTGGGCCATTTCCAGCAGTTGACAAGAATGTCTGAGGAACAGTGGGGGGGGAGGGGGGGGAGAGAGGGGGAGGGGGGTTGGGGGGGAAACATGGGAAAATAGTTTTACTTTGTGTAATGACCCATCCACTCCTAGTCTTTATTCAAGCCTAAGTTAATTGTGTCCAGTTTGCAAATCAATTCCATTTCAGCAGTCTCTCGTTGGAGTCTATTTTTGAAGTTTTTCATTGAAGAATTGCCACGTTTAGGTCTGTAATCGAATGACCAAAGAGATTGAAGTGTTCTCTGACTGGTTTTTGAATGTTATAATTCTTGACGTCTGATTTGTGTCCATTTATTCTTTTCCGTAGAGACTGTCCAGTTTGGACAATGTACATGGCAGAGAGGCATTGTGGCACATGGTGGCATATATCACATTGGTAGATGTGCAGGTGAATGAGTCTCTGATAGTGTGGCTGATGTGATTAGCCCCTATGATGGTGTCCCCTGAATAGATATGTGGGCACAGTTGGCAACGGGCTTTGTTGCAAGCATAGGTTCCTGGGTTAGTGGTTCTGTTGTGTGGTGTGTGGTTGCTGGTGAGTATTTGCTTCAGGTTGGGGGGCTGTCTGTAAGCAAGGACTGGCCTGTCTCCCAAGATCTGTGAGAGTGATGGGTCATCCTTCAGGATAGGTTGTAGACCCTTGGTGATGCGTTGGAGAGGTTTTAGTTGGGGGCTGAAGATGATGGCTAGTGGCATTCTGTTATTTTCTTTGTTTGGCCTGTCCTGTAGTAGGTGACTTCTGGGTCCTCTTCTGGCTCTGTCAATCTGTTTCTTCACTTCAGCAGGTGGGTATTGTAGTTGTAAGAATGCTTGATAGAGATCTTGTAGGTGTTTGTCTCTGTCTGAGGGGTTGGAGCAAATGCGGTTGTATCGTAGAGCTTGGCTGTAGACAATGGATCGTCTGGTTTGGTCTGGATGAAAGCTGGAGGCATGTAGGTAGAAATAGCAGTCAGTAGGTTTCCAGTATAGGGTGGTGATTATGTGACCATCACTTATTAGCACCGTAGTGTCCAGGAAGTGGATCTCTTGTGTGGACTGGTCCAGACTGAGGTTGATGGTGGGATGGAAATTGTTGAAATCATGGTGGAATTCCTCAAGGGCTTCTTTTTCATGGGTCCAAATGATGAAGATGCCATCAATGTAGCACAAATAGAGTAGGGGCATTAGGGGACGAGAGCTGAGGAAGCGTTGTTCTAAGTCAGCCATAAAAATGTTGGCATACTGTGGCGCCATGTGGGTACCCATGGCAGTGCCGCTGATTTGAAGGTATACATTGTCCCCAAATGTAAAATAGTTATGGGTGAGGACAAAGTCACAAAGTTCAGCCACCAGGTTTGCCGTGACATTATCAGGGATAGTGTTCCTGACGGCTTGTAGTCCACCTTTGTGTGGAATGTTGGTGCAGAGGGCTTCTACATCCATAGTGGCCAGGATGGTGTTATCAGGAAGATCACTGATGGATTGTAGTTTCCTCAGGAAGTCAGTGGTGTCTCAAAGATAGCTGGGAGTGCTGGTAGCGTAGGGCCTGAGGAGGGCGTCTACACAGCCAGACAATCCTGCTGTCAGGGTGCCAATTCCTGAGATGATGGGGCGTCCAGGATTTCCAGGTTTATGGATCTTGGGTAGCAGATAGAATACCCCAGGTCGGGGTTCCAGGGGTGTGTCTGTGCGGATTTGTTCTTGTGCTTTTTCAGGGAGTTTCTTGAGCAAATGCTGTAGTTTCTTTTGGTAACCCTCAGTGGGATCAGAGGGTAATGGCTTGTAGAAAATGGTGCTGAAGAGCTGCCTAGCAGCCTCTTGTTCATATTCCAACCTATTCATGATGACGACAGCACCTCCTTTGTCAGCCTTTTTGATTATGATGTCAGAGTTGCTTCTGAGGCTGTGGATGGCATTGTGTTCTGCACGGCTGAGGTTATGGGGGAAGTGATGCTGTTTTTCCACAATTTCAGCCCATGCACATCGGCAGAAGCACTCTATGTAGAAGTCCAGTCTCCTGTCTCGACCTTCAGGAGGAGTCCACCTAGAATCCTTCTTTTTGTAGTGTTGGTAGGAAGGTCTCTGTGGATTAGTATGTTGTTCAGAGGTGTGTTGGAAATATTCCTTGAGTCGGAGACATCGAAAATAGGATTCTAGGTCACCACAGAACTGTATCATGTTCGTGGGGGTGGAGGGGCAGAAGGAGAGGCCCCAAGATAGGATAGATTCTTCTGCTGGGCTAAGAGTATAGTTGGATAGATTGACAATATTGCTGGGTGGGTTAAGGGAACCAGTGTTGTGGCCCCTTGTGGCATGTAGTAGTTTAGATAGTTTAGTGTCCTTTTTCTTTTGTAGAGAAGCAAAGTGTGTGTTGTAAATGGCTTGTCTAGTTTTTGTAAAGGCCAGCCACAGTTACAGTGTGTATGGTAACACCCATTGTTTCATGTTCTCTGTGTATATAAATCTCCCCACTGTTTTCCACTGAATGCATCTGATGAAGTGAGCTGTAGCTCACAAAAGCTTATGCTCAAATAAATGTGTTAGTCTCTAAGGTGCCACAAGTCCTCCTTTTCATATATTTCATGTTATAGCAGTCTCAGATGATGATCCAGCACATGTTCGTTTTAAGAACCCTTTCACAGCAGATTTGACAAAATGCAAAGAAGGTATCAATGTGAGATTTCTAAAAATAGCTACAGTACACAACCCAAGGTTTAAGAATTGGAAGTGCCTTCCAAAATCTGAGACGGATGATGCGAGGAGCGTGCTTTCAGAAGTCTTAAAAGAGCAACACTCCGATGTGGAAACTACAGAACCAGAACCACCAAAAAAGAAAATCAACCTTCTGCTGGTGGCATCTGACTCAGATGATGAAAATGAACATGTGTCGGCGTGCTCTGCTTTGGATTGTTGTCGAGCAGAACCCGTCATCAGCATGGACGCATGTCCTCTGGAATGGTGGCTGAAGCTTGAAGGGACATATGAATCTTTAGTGCATCTGGCACGTAAATATCTTGCGATGCTGGCTTCCACAGTGCCATGCGAAAGCCTGTTCTCACTTTCAGGTGACGTAAACAAGAAGTGGGCACCATTATCTCCTGCAAATTGTAACCAAACTTGTTTGTCTGAGTGATTGGCTGAAGTAGGACTGAGTGGACTTGTAGGCTCAAAGTTTTACATTGTTTTATTTTTGAATGCAGATTTTTTGTACATAATTCTACATTTGTAAGTTTAACTTTCACGATAAAGAGATTGCACTGCAGTACTTTTATTAGGTGAATTAAAAAATACTATTTTGTTTGTTTTTTTACAATGTAAATATTTGTAATAAAAATAAATATAAAGTGAGCACTGTACACTTTGTATTCTGTGTTGTAACTGAAATCAATATGTTTGAAAATGTAGAAAACATCCAAAATATTTAAATAAATGGTATTCTATTATTGTTTAACAGCGTGATTAATCACAATTAGTTTTTTTATCATGATTAACTTTTTAAATTGCTTGACAGCCCTACATTTAATCAAAGCAGAATTCACTATAGCACATTCATACTGCTAGGGACAAAGTCAAGATCAGTAGCTTGCTCTGAGACTCCAAGTGCCCTTTCTCTTCCCCGTGACTGTCTTCTAGACTGAACACTGCTCAAAACAAGAACTGACTTTATTTGTGTCCTGTGCTGCACCTAGCACATTGCTGAGGCTTAATTTCAGTGAATAACAGCAATGACCCCGGAAGAGCTGAGAGATGTTTCCTCACAGGACCATTGGCAGACAGGAGTGGCCCACAGAGAAAGAAAAAAGTGGCACAGTTCTCCCACTGCCTTCTGACCACCATGTTTGAAAATATTTATGGGCTCCGGCTTGAGTCCAGCTGTGTGGCTGCCCAGGTGAATGAAGGGGTGTACAATATCCTTGCACAGGGCACTGCATTGCCAGACCTTGTTCAGAGGGGGTAGCAGAAACCGGTGGGCTGCTACTCACCATCCTGTGCAGGTGGGTGGGCCTTAAAATCCAGTTCTTGTATGGCACTTTGCATCAGTAGATCTCAAACCATTTTACAAAGGATGCATGCACCATATATTAGCTTAATCAATTAGATAATGTCTGTCCAGTGTTTCGAACACGCTATAAAAACATTAAGTGTTGTTCCAGGTGCCAATTGCTCTCTATTCCCAATCCTCTATATGGCCGAGAGCCCAGGTAGTTCTGTGACCACTTCTCCTTCCCTACCTCACCCTGCTATCTGCTTCACTTGGGCTCCTCAAGCCACCTGCCCCAAGGGTGAAGCTCCAGGAGCAGAGGGTGCTTGACGGTAGGTCCCCACCTCTGCAATTAGCTCCCGTTGGAAATATTTAAGGCTGCTCCTGGCCATCTTAAGAAAATGCTGGAAGATGCACTTCCCTGTACAGGATTTCATAGAATCATAGAATATCACGGTTGGAAGGGACCTCAGGAGGTCATCTAGTCCAACCCCCTGCTCAAAGAAGGACCATTCCCTAAGTTTTACCCCAGATCCCTAAATGGCCCCCTCAAGGATTGAACTCACAACCCTGGGTTTAGCAGGCCAATGCTCAAACCACTGAGCTATCCCTCCCCCCAGTAATGGCAGACTCTGGAATTTCTGCTATTTAATCTACCATTGAAGGCCCTAATCCTGCAAACACTTAGGCATGCCCTTAACTTTAAGCAAGTGCATTGTAACACTGAAATCAGTGGAACTGCTCCAATGCTCAACATTAAGCGCATGCATAAGGGTGTACAAGATTGCGCTGACCTTTTCTCCATCTCTGGTTGTTTTTTTTCAAGCATGATTGCAGCTCGGGAGGGTGTGGGTGTGTTTGTTTTAATTACTACTTCTACTGATGAAATGCTGCTACTCTTAACACAATCCACACAAGTGGTGGCCCAGAGTCATGGTGCTGGGCACATTACCGATGCCTGTGTGGCAATAGTAACTGCTGTCCAAACAGAGGCTCGGCAGGCCTGTCTGGGACATACAAACAAATGCATGCCTGGGTACAGAAGCAATTAGGGCAGACGCTCACTGGCAGCTGCACCTATGGAGAAGCCAGTTTTCATGGAGCTCATAAAAAATGAAGCACACAAAGAACACAAGCGCTTGTGATAGTTCAGGGAAGGGTTTTCACAGTTGGACTGAACACACACGAACCCCCCATTCAGAGATAGAAACGCCATTAAACGATGGGGGTAAAAAGTAAACAATCCAAAGTGGAATGCCAGGGCGGTGGGAGAAGGGCCATAATAGGATTACACAGCCAGAGAGGTGTCATTAGCCCCCCTTCCCACTAAAGCATGGGGCACGGCAAAGATTCACTAGCTGTAGGTGGGATCCTCAGGTGCTGTGATGAAAATCTCTCTCGCTCTCGTTTTAAAACAAATGTGAGTGTAATTAGTGTAAAACAATACATCCATTTACCTCGGCCATTAGCAAATCTTGAGCGGTTTGGCATTCCTTATACCAGGTTGATATTTCACATGAAATCTACACAGTAAAAACAAAGCTGGAGAGGAAAAGATGAAAAAATCATAACGGGGAGAAACTAACGAGAGCAGAAAGCCGTTTTATCCTAACTGCTCCCTTGGAAAAAAGGGATTCAGCTTGTCTACGCTACTTATACTGACATAGTCAGTGAGGTCTTCTGTGGCATCAGTGCTCAGGCGGGTTGTGTAACCCTAGCCCAGATGGGACGTACCAACCTCTGAGAGATAGCAGAGGGGAACTTGTTTTTATGCTTTGTAGAGCTTATAATCCTTGACTTGATTGAAGGAATAAGGTGCACATTTTTAATGGTGAGGGTGATTAACCACTGGAACAAATGCCTGAGAGAAGTGGTGGGTTTTCTATATCTTGAAAAGTTCATATCAAGACTGGCTGCCTTTCTGGAAGATATGCCTTAGGCAAACACCACTTACTGGGCTCAATACAGGAGAGGCTGAGTGAGGGTCTCTGGCTGGATCATGCAGGAAATCAAACTAGATGACCTAATGGTCTAGTATGGCCTTAATATTTATGAATGGATATGGTGCATAGGCCTTCTGTTGGCTCTCTGCATAGGGATGAATGGCACACCGTAGGAAAACCGAATGTGTGCAAGGTTTCTGGCAGAAAGCTGCATCTACATTAAAGGAATATTTTGGTAGCTGGTCAGTTATTCAAACAGTTCCTTGCAACACTGAGTTCTCTACAAGGAGCTTGCAGCTGGCAACAGTTTATAAACCCATCAACAGGAGCCAGCAGAAGCACCGTTAATTTCCTGGCCTTTAAAACAGATAGCCGTATAATGCAACATGGCCAGCAAAACAACAAGACAGCCAGTGCCTGTCGGTTCACTCTAGTTACGTGACAGTAGAAGTTGTGTCTGGATGGCTAACTCCACTCCAAGCCTGTGCTGGTGAAAGGGAACTGCCAAAGACGGGCAGCAGTGAGCACGAGGCAAATAGCCAGAGTATGTATGGCACACTGCCTGTACTAGGAGACAACACACAGCTAATACACCAGGATGTGAGATATCACTACAGAGAGGCATAGCTTCAGGGGCAGCAAAAGGCAGACTCAAGGCAGCTGGGAGGCTGTGCTCACTGGCTTAATAGCAAAAAACAGAAATAAATTTGACCCCAATTAGTACAATAAATGAAGAAAGCAACAAAACCCATAAGAACATAAGAAAGGTCACGCTGGGTCAGACCAAAGGTCCATCCAGCCCAGTATCCTGTCTACCGACAGTGGCCAATGCCCGGTGCCCCAGAGGGAGTGAACCTAACAGGTAATGATCAAGTGATCTCTCTCCTGCCATCCATCTCCACCCTCTGACAAACAGAGGCTAAGGACACCATTCCTTACCCATCCTGGCTAATAGCCATTAATGGACTTAACCTCCATGAATTTATCCAGTTCTCTTTTAAACCCTGTTATAGTCCTAGCCTTCACAACCTCCTCAGGCAAGGAGTTCCACAGGTTGACTGTGTGCTGTGTAAAGAAGAACTTCCTATTATTTGTTTAAATCTGCTGCCCATGTTTGTTGTAAACCAGCACAAACCTCAGACTTGAGCCCTACAAGGCCTGGCTGGCACTAAATCAAATTCCCAGAGCTGTGGTACCCTTTCATTGCTGTCCTAATTCTCCCAGAATGCCTTGCTTTGGGGAAAAGGCATGCTGACTCAGGCCGAACCAGCCCTGTGTCCCAGGTGCTCCAGCCCTGGCAAAGGCTTTGTGTTAGCATCAGTGCTGGCGGCTGCCAGTTTTGCCACAGAGGCACAACACGCAAGCTGCCACTAGGAAAAGTTTGCATTTAAATATGTAACAGCAGCTGGGATGTATCTGACTGGGTGGGTGAAGTAGGCCCACTGCGGCTTTGCCTCTTGCCACACACAGAGCTGATTTAGAGCACCCAGTACGGTATGTCCTACACTGCACACCAAGCCCAGCCTCTGATTCCAGTTCAAGCCCAAGCCCTGCTTTTGTCCACACACAAATCAGTCTGACTCGAGCCAGCAAGAACTCAGGACCCTCCTAGGGAGGGTCGGTCAGATCCCGAGTCCTGCTAGGGCTTGGATCCAAGCCCTGTCATTATGAAGTGTGGAATCAAGCCAGAACGGCTGCGTAGTGCAGTGTGGACAGGTTAGCATGGCTGTGAAACCTGAGTCCGGCAATAGTAAACCCAGGTTTGCAATGCAGTGTGGACGCTCAAGCATGGGCTTGGAAACACCACATCCAAAAGTCCAGTGGTTAGAGGATGATGCTGGAGGTTGGGGGACCCACATTCAAGTCCTCACTGTGCGATGTCGGGAAAGCCGCTTAGCCTGCTGGTGCTCCAATGCCTCACTGCGACAATGGGTTTAACAGCACTTTCCAACCTCACGGGATGTTGCGAGGATAAATGCCTTAACGATGACGAGGTGCTCAGACACTGAGGAGATGGGGGCCATATAACATAGATAGTTAATCTCAGTCTTGTCGGGATTGCATCTCAGCCAGCTGGCTCCCATCCATCCCCTGTCTGTACGGAGGAGCTTTTTCCACTTGATTTCCTGCTTCTCTTCCTCTGACGGCATCACGGTGCCCTCCACTAACCCTGTAAATACGTAAAACAAACAGAACTCTTGCACGGTGCTCATGCCAACATTGATGGCTCTTGTAAGTGATAATCAGAACAAGTGCGGAGGAAAAGAGCCCTCCTAACTGATGACAGGAACACCCGCCGTGGAGAAGGATAAGCTGGCAGCACCACGATCTAATTTAATTTGGCTGAGGAAGATCCTATCAAATAAAAATGTATCTGAATTGGTTTGGAGACAAACTCAGGCTCAGTCAGTTATTGTCGGAGGAGAGCTCAGCAGCATGCTGCATACAGTATCTGACAGAGCACCTACTCATTTGTACATCGTGGAGACTAAATAAGACACGATATGGCTGGGAAACCAAAAAGAAGTTACATGCCCTGTGATACGCCATCAAACCCGAATGTAAGAATGGCTCTCCTTTTATTTACTTTTTATTGTAATATGGGAAGTCTAACCTTAATCAGATGTATTTTAATGCTGCTGAAATTATTCTAGCTGTGCCAGAAGGTTTCTCATCTCCTACATTTCTTTATTTCCTTTTTTTTCCACTGTGTGGGGCATGCTTAGCTAATGTGACCTCCAGCTGTTTAATATAATGTTAGCTAAAAGAAAAACGTATTCCATGTGTCACACTCCATCTGGTGCATTCAGCCCAAGGAAAGTTTTAAAAAAGGCATTCTAGAGCTCACTTAGTGAGTTTACTGTAAGTGTTTACTGGTTCTTATCTAGTACGTAGCAAAATCTAAACCATGATGGACCAGATTCATATCTCGGGCACACTGGGGCATATTGCCAGATAGAGCACTTCCTACTATTAAGGTTTCCATCATGGGTGGCGCGTAATGAAGGCTGGGAGAGGCTCAGAGCTCCTCCAGCTGGCCAGGGCTGGCAGGCTGGGCCTCTGGGCTGCTCGGCCGAGCCAGCCGAACTCCTTGGTCACGGTGGGGGAACTCGGGGCGCCTCTGGTCCAGGTGGGTGAGAGCGGGGAAGGGGAAAAAGTAGGGGTGGGACCTCAGGCAGAAGGGGTGGGGTAGAAGCAGGGCCTCAGGTGGGAGGGGTGGGGCAGGTGTCTAGTCTCCCCAAACAGGGGTTCACATGCTGCCCATGCTTCCCATTATAAGATCCTGCTTTGAGATGCTTATAACTTTGCTCAACTTTAACTGTTTGGGGCTGAAATTTTCCAAGCCCGGTGTCTGTCTCAGGCTGATTTTGTTTTAAATTCATCCAAAATGGCTCAGCTGTTTCCCAGGACAAGGCTAGGGGAAAAGTTAAAAAATTCTGGTAAGCCTTTTTTTTTTTTTTTTTTGAGAACCCCTAGAAGCCTGGTGCTTGGCACAGACTTAACATTTGGCAAGGAGGTGGCCTTTGTATCATGGATGTGTCTTGTGCCTTACTTGTGAAAATCCACCCAAATTTGGCCAAGTCATAAGCCTTGAAAAACTGTCATTCGTACATGCTTGGCAGAGAGATCGCTTAATTTTAGCAGCTAAATTCCCCAAAGATTCCACCTGCTCCGAGTATGCTCCAGTCTGGGGCTGGGCAGGACTTTTCCTGCAAGTGACCTCCTGAGTGGCAGGTCCCTAAACACCACCCAGCCACCCCGACCCCCAGCCCAACAAGCAGAATTAGACCAAAGTATTACAGTCCTCTGCAGTCATGATAGTGCCTGTCACTGCTGTACCACAAACTTCTCCAGTAAGCCTGCTGACAAGGAGGTCAAACTGGTGCCCCTAACAATGGCAGCAAAGACACAAGTCCGGAGACATGTGAACCTGTCTTCCCAATGCAGTAGCCAATCTTTCCATGCCCCAGCCGCAGGACTCTATAAGGGGGAACTCGCAGTGAAACACAGATGAAATCCTCTCTCTAGCATCATGGACTCCCATACAGTCTCTAATAGGGCTGCTTGGACAATTTATGTTGAAATGTCTTTTTGGACAGGAAATGGGGTTCTTGGCTGTGTGAACATTTTCCCAGACAGTGTCTGCTTTCCTTGAAATGTTTGTATTTTGCTGTCCGAAAACCAGGAAACTGAATTGTTTTGGCCACAAACTGAAATGGCTTTTGTTTTCATCTGAAAAAGTATAGATTTTGCAGCAGTTGTGGACCAAAAAAAGGGTTTGGTTTTCAGATGTTTTCAGCTGAAAATCTTTTTTTTCCAAACAAAAAGTCAACATTTTCCACCAGAGCCCCCTTCCCCTTTTCTGGACAGCATTAGGAGCTACTACTGGTTATTTTCAGAGACAGGATGCTGGGCTAGATGGACCATTGGTCTGATCCAGTTTGACAATGGCTATGTTCCTACAATTAGAGGTTTGCACATACATTCCCAGTGGGTAATCTCTCATCCCCACGAAATCACAGTGATGTAACACTCAGTTAATTAGGGTGCTTTGAGATCCTCGGCTGGACAAATTATTATTTCCTTATTATGTTTGCTTCTCCCATGTAAAGGTTGGTAATAGGGCCGGCCGGGAAATAAGAATTCTGTTTCACAACAAAACAAAAAAATCGAGTTTTGTTTTTGTTCTGCACCAGAGGGAAAATGAAACCTTTCCAAAATGTCCACAAGGAACACAGAGAGAGAGACAGAAAGAGAGAGATCCACCCAGCTTAGCTAGTAACCAGCCCTACTCTGCTTGAATCAGAAGAGTGTCTTTAACCTGACACACAGCCCAGATGAGTGGCCTAACCAGTGGACAATAAAGTCACTGGTTCTCTTTATCCCTATGAATATTTAATTACTTATTGTCACCATGCCTCCGTGGGTCACAACTGAGAATATCAAATTCAGAACAAGTTGCTGGGAAAAAGAGCAGACACCCCCCCCCCACACACACTGGTGGGTATTCTTCCATGAGCTGTACCAAACCAGCAACAACAGTAAATTTCTATCTCATCACCAGAAGTCAAAAAATGCAGCCTCCTTAAGTATTCCAGTCCCGGATACAAAACCCAGACACTATAAGTCCATAGTCCAGAGGTTTGAGCAGGAAAGAGGAAAATGGAGCTGTTTCCAGGGCCTTTTATAGCTTCTGCGAAGTGAAGGGAAGCCCATTGTTCTCACTGTGGAAAATTACAGGGAACAAGATGGTGTTTGGAGTCACATGGGCAAGTCACATGTCCATGCATGCTTCCCTTAGTCATAGTAGAGGTCATCATAGGAAAGTCCATTAAGTGTAGATAGGCGTCTCCCATGGTCCATTGTGAGATAAATGTTCTTTGATGGGCCATTTAACTTGAATAGTCCCCTCAAGATGTGCAGGCTACATACCTTGTTGTTGTTATCACAGGAAGAAGCATTTGAAATGCAGGTACAGAGTTAATAATCATAACTTCCGAGATGAAGATGATACATGCATACAAACAGCATAATCATATTCACCAAATCATAACCTTCCCATAGACACCTTACTTGACATTGTATAAGATTTGTTGCAATCATATAACAGTGGTAGCAACAATGATCTACATGGGCATATTTTAATCAGATAACATCACACTTATGCAAAGTGGAACAGCTCCAACAGGAGTGACTGAGAGCAGGTGTGAGAATGACTTACAAGTGTAATGGTTGGAGCCCTCCGCTGTAATTTGGGGGAACCAGGTTCAAAACCCTGCTCTGACTCTGGCAGAGCAAAGCCTTTACCCTAGGTTTCCCACATTCCAGCTGAGAGCCCTATTGGCTATTCTGCGGTGCTGACCTCTCTCTGGTTTTGATGAGAAATTCCATCTTGACCCAAGAGCCCATCCCAACAACATGTGAGTTGAAAACTGATACGTTTCCATGAAAAAATTCAATTTTGACAAATTGGCATTTTCCAGTGAAAAAACATTTCATCAAAAAATTCCCAACCAGCTCGAGCTGGTAATTCATCTGCAATATCAATTGCTACACAACGATTGGTCTCATGCTATCACATGATGTGAATTATTGCCCCTCCCCCTGACTCATCTTCAACCCGCTAATTCCCCCAAACTCTGCGCCTGCTAATATGACTTCCTTGGGATTTTTTGGCTTCCGCAGTGCATGTACAAGGACATCAGTCTCCTATGGCTCAGAGGAGCGAGCTGGAGAACGGGAAAGCTGCAGGTGATGAGCAGGGCTGTCAGCTGGCATCAGCGAATGCTAATAAATCTTTATGAATTTAGACTATCCATTTCTTGTTCCATTAGGGGGTGACAATTTAAAGATTTCCGGATTACACCGAAGCGAGTAGCATGTGCCTGGATCCTGCTGACACCCATCTCCCTGTATGTGGCAGAAGACAGTACATAAAAAATTTAACAGCTTAATGCCAACGCTTTCAGGGCCAGCCCCTGATGGGAGTGGATCTTACCCACGGGAAATCAGTAGTAGTTCTGTACATAAGAACGGCTATACTGAGTCAGACCAACGGTCCATCTAGCCCAGTGTCCTGTCTTCCGACAACGGCCAATGCCAGGTGCCCCAGAGGGAATGAACAGAACAGGTAATCATCAAATGATCCAGCCCCTGTCACTCATTCCCAGCTTCTGGCATATAGAGGCTAGGGACACCATCCCTGCCCATCCTGGCTAATAGCCATTGATGGACCTGTCCTCCATGATTTTGTGATTAAATCCAGAATCAGAGACTCTAGCGATAGAACAGAGCCACATGCCTTAGATCGCCCAATGTATATTATTGATTAATTATTACTATCGTTAGCTAAGCACCGGGCATGTTCTCAGTGCTGTGCAAAAGGTTGATCCTGAAAGGCATCTCCGTTCAGGAAGGGTGCTTGAAGTCAATGGGAATTCAGCGTGCCCTTAAGTGGTGTCCTGAACTGAGGTCACAATTAATAGATTCATAGATTTTATATCAAATTCACCCAGTGCCTAAAAGTAAGCACCTACTTCAGTGCTCTCCTGAATAGGGATGCTTTCCTGAATCAGGGCTGATGGTTGCAATGAAGCACCGAGAGCAAATAGAAAATGGATTTGTAATTAAACGTACAGTAGGATTTGTCAACCATAATCATTTACCTAAACCCATAGCAGAAAAAGGAAATAGCTGTGGTTAGTTGTCTGTGTACAGGCAGTGTATAGTTCCTAGGTACTTAAGTTCTGTAAATCAAGAGAAAATACATAGTGGCAATGCTAGATGGTCAACAGTAGATTATGTTAAACAAACTATATGCAGCTGTGGAATAGACTTTTGACTGATGATCCCTTACATGGCACTAGATAGCTCCCATAATTTGTGCTCAGTTTAAATCTCTTGTGATTAATTTGAGTAAATTACCAGCTAGAAGTCATTTGTAATTTTAAATTAGTACAAGGCTCCAGACAGTTCTCTGGTGGGATTGTTCCAGGGGCTGGTTCATTGCCATCATCCACATGTTGAAAAAAGTAGACTGCTTGGGTCAAACTCCAACAGTACCTGTGCAGCCATTCACTTGAAAGCCAAGAACAAGATAGGAAAGGAGGGGAAGACACTAAATTAATCAACAAGATTGTTTTGTTTTAAGGCTTTTGTTTATTTCATTTTTTTTTGCCATGGTGCGAAGAGCTGAGAATAATCCACCTGTGTGAATGATCTAATTACCAGCTCTCCTGGACTGGAGAAAGTGATTACAAGGTGCAGGAGCAGAGGAAGCTGCATGGAAGATTTAACATAATTCAACGTGCTTATGTTGGATAAACTCTCTGCTAATTGTCTTTTTTTTTTTTTTACTGAATATGGAGCAGGACAACTTTAAAGAAAAAGACTAAAAAAAAAAAAAGATGGAAACAAACAAACCCCCAAACATACATGGGATTTGTTTCTATCCAATTCACTCGTTCTCCCCCATTTCTATACTAAGCCCCCCTTTTCTGTCCTGTATTCACCTTCTGTCTAACCAAGATGTAATTGGAACAATATGGAAAGGACCACCCCCAGACACCTGTTTGCAACCCCAGGTCGAGAACCCATGATCTAATCTATTTATATCGCACTCATTTCCATGGTATTGGCACAATTACCACCTCTTCTGCTTTTGAAGTCTGTCCATCCCCATTGTATGAAGGGAGGAGAGAATGACAGTGAAACAGGAGAGTGGCAAAGAGCAGAGCCTAAAATAAGTAGAGACGGAAAAAGAAATGCTGCAAGATGCTGCAAGCCTAGTTCGATGGGGGACAAGATTTGGGGCCAGGTCAGCTAAATAGTTTGCCACCATCATCTCCTCCAGCAAAGATCAATTACCGACTCGCATCTCAACCTCTCTCCAGACCTTAACAGATGCCTGTTCCCCAGGCTCACACCCAAATCTGCTTTAATGTGAATGAACAAAACAATCTCAATTTTAATAAATAAACAGCATGCCCATTAGAGAAAAGGATAGCCTTGCAGTTAAGGCCCTGGTTTGAGAGTTGGGAGACCCGGCGTCAATTCCTGGCTCTGCCACAGACTTCCTGTGTGATCTTAGGCAAGTCATTTAATCTCTCTTTGTCTCGGTTCCCATCTGTAAAATGGGGGTACTACTGCTTCCTTTGTCTGTCTTGTCTACTTAGATTGCAAGCTCTTCAGGACAGGATCCTGTCTCTTTCTATGTGTTTATACAATACCTAGCACAAAGGAGCCCTCACCTTGGTTGAAGAAAAAACATTTTTACAAATCATGAATGATAAAGTCCCTGAAAAGCAGGAAATTCATAGATTGTACGGCCAGAAGACATCCCGTAGGCTGCAGAACTTGGTAGGCTGCAGAACTTCATCCAGTAACGCGTGCGTCCAGCCTGATAATTTTGGGTTGAGCTAGAGTATACGTTTTAGAAAGACATCTGGTTTTGGTTTAAAGACGTCATGTGATGGAGAATCCATCACATCCCTAGCTAAGCTGTTTTGGAGACTAATTATCCTGTTCTCAGGGTCTCTCCTCTCCGTTTTGTCCTGGTTTTGGTAAACCCACAGAGACCGGCCACATAAAGAGTGGAGCTACAATGGGGCTCCGAGCTCACTTCCTCATAGTTCATTCATGCACTATCAGGAACTAGCAACTTGTGAACTGAGCTATAGAGTCATGGAATGCTCAAAGACCAGTGTATCAACTTTACAGATGTCAGACGTAGCTGTATGAGCTTGCATTTGTATTGTAGCTCTCTGGCTAGGGGTGGAAGGGGTTACAGTAGTTTCCTGCAGGAACTAAAATCACCAGGGGTAATTAAAGCAAATCCCTAGGCAACTAAACAAGTCTGGAGAACCCTGACCTCCTGGGGGACATTATTTATACTAATTTGATCATACTAATTTAAAGAAGGCGGCCAAACAAGAACTGAATAAAGTGACCACCCTGACACAGGGGAAGAGGTCACGCTTACCTGAGCCAAGAACTGGCACAACAATGTCACTAAGAGAGACAGAGCCTGCAAAAAGGGTCTGAAGGACTTTGAAACCTGCCAGGACCTGCCTGAGAAGATGGACCACTACCTGTTAAGCTAAGACCTGAATGGAAGCTGTATATTTATTTTAGGAGATATTTTCTCTTCAGTGCTTTTGCTCTGAATAAATAGTACTTTGCTTTGTGAAGGCTGGCTGGTCACCGGTTAACGCGGTCGTTGCCCCTGACAGAACAGGACAGCAGGGGCCGAATGAAAGTCAGCCTTGCTAAAATGATCAGAGTGAAGTGAAGGAGGAATTGCAGCCGAAGTCCCCAGTTTAGAGGGAGAGAGTCCTGGGACCCCACCCCAAAAAGTGTAGCTCAGCTGTGATGGTGTTTTTAACTGCCGTTGTGTGGCCCGTCAAGGGGTATAGGCTACAGCTGGCCACAACCACGCTGTGCTGCTAACATAACTGCACTGTGCGACAATCCAATCCCTCAGTGCAGCACTCCCACCTGAGCTGGGCCAAACGGAGGGCCCCGGGGGTAGAATTAATAAAGCAAAGAGAAATGAAGGCTGGGCATCAGGAAGACTACCCTGACCGTGAGCTCTAGCATGTTGTGAAACAGTTTCCCAGGGAAGTGGTGGAAGCCCCAAGAGGGGAGGGAACAACCCTGGGGGACTGACTTACGGATCCATAGGTTTTAAGGCCTCCTTATAATCTCGTTTGGCGTCCTGCATAGTTCAGGCCATCAAACCACACCCAGCAATTTTTGCATTTATATGGGACGTGTATATGCAGTAATTTCTGCATTTATAAGGGAGGTGTGCACAGGTTGCATGTGAGAGCTGCGCAGAATATACATGGGTGAGATACAGGTTCACCAACAGGCTGTGCCAGCAGGGACGCCAGCTACACTTTTACATGCCGCCAACCATGAGCGCACCATGGCCAAGCAGGAACCAACGCAGGAGAAGAGAAGCAGGGCAATAGAGTAAATACTGGTCTAAACTGCACCTGTACTTAAGCTCCATGCTGCCCTTTGGAAACTGGTTCATACACAGAGATGCAGAAGTGCCCTTAAATCACTGCATGTACAGGCCACACCCAGGTTATACCTACTCCTTGACTATCACTAGCCATTCTGGGCTGCACTGGCCTCCTGTGGGGCTTATGCCAAAAGGAGGTTAATATACCGTACAGTATAGAGATGGCTGCATTATCTTCCAGCCCAAGGCGGAAGGGGACCATGGTCTACGAAACTATACTATAGTGTAACTATGTGTGTATGACTTTATTTTACATCTGTGAATTTCTTTCTATTCTCTTTGCCAGAATAAATCAAATATTCTTCTCTAAATCCCTCCCCACCTGATCTGTCGCCCCAGTTACACAGAATTCGATCTGTTCTGGATCACTTCTGTTGTACAGCTCAGTGGGGGTTTGGAGCTGCTCTGTAATCATTTATGAATGCTGCATGTTGGCCTGGTTATTGGGGTGTTTGCTGCATAACTATATTTAGGTTTGGAAAGATCAGGTTTTTGTGGGTAAAAGTTAGTGAATGTCAATTTCACTATACAAACAAACTGATAAAAGAGTGTTTTCATCAATAATAAAAATTTACACGTAGGCAAAGTAAGAAGAATGCTGCTTGAGAATTAGCAGGGTCCAAATCCAATGATCTAGACTTTGAATTAGGCTGGTTACAAATGGACTAGCAAATGAATCGTAAAAACAGGTAGGATTGGATTTAAGGATATTGACTTTGTATTATATTTTGACATGTGATGTTGACAGTGTGTCTTTTAATGGGTTACAAAGCTTTAACTTTTTGAATCTCAGTGTCTACAGGTATTAAATCATTGTTTAACTCCCCCAATAATGTCCCACAATTGTGAAAATAAAAACAGAATTCTGCCAACGCTTAATACATTGGGTTAACTGACTAGAGGGTTGCCTGGGAAAACAGGCAGCAAGGAATAGGAAGCCTCCAGATAGCCACCTCCACAAACACTTAAAGTGGTCAAGGGACAACTCCAGAATGATTAGCTTTGATGGTTTTGCCTCGATCTCCTGTTGAGCCTAAGGGCTGATTTTGACCTGAAGGGTCAACACCGGGAACAGAGAAGAACAAAAGAACTGTGGGATGATTAAACAGAAGCCTGGAGGCTACTGGCATGAATCCCTAACTCAGGAAGGACTAATGCCACACCAAAGTCTGTTCAGGCCCTTCCTTGGGTGGGGAGTTTCATTCTTTAAATACAAAAGTACCACGTGGCTGTTCCCCTGACCAAAGCCAGTTGCAGGGGCCCAGAGACCTTTCCCCTTGCATCTCTCTCCCCTGTTTCGAAGCCACCCACAGGAACCAACTCCCATCCAGCAGCTCCCTGCTCAACTGTGCTCCTTTGACCTTTTCTAGGAATCACCTGGCCCTTCCCAGCTGGGGCAGAGAACCTCCTCTCCCAGGGCCAAACACCTGTTCTGAAAAGGACTGTCTCCTCCTGGCCCTTAAAGAAGCAGACCACCTGTTACAGACCGTCTCTCAAGAGAGGCAGTAGTTGTGTGGGAGAACTGGACTGAGACCCAAGACCCCCTCTGGGGGTATCTGAAGAAGCTAAGTCTGGTTAGGTTACCACAAGGGGATGGTTAGATTTCAGGTTAGGTAGGCAAGTGTATGGACTATTTGTTATTTCAAAATCCTTTTTTCTGTCAAGCTTCGCTCCTGCTGTTAAATAAACTATTCTTCGGGTTTTAAGAAGGCTCTTGTGTCACTGAATACATGGGCCACAGACTCCCAAAGCGAAGTACTGCTGATGTCTGGTCCCAGTCAGAGCTGCTGTGTAAGCATGGTTGATACACATGGTACTGCAGCCCCAGACCTGATCTCAGAGATGGAGAATGAGAATGCACTGAGAGATCCCCAAACTGGCACTGCAAGTGTGACATTGTCACTGGATTCTCCTAGTCTACTGGATTCAGTGGATTCTAGTCTGCTTTTTTCACTTGCTTTATCTCCTGCATGCTGCTTCCCCCAGCTCAGCTCCGCCAACTCCTTTGCAGTACAAGCCCTTTGAAAACTTAAGATGGAACTCCTCCTAGTTAAAACCAAACCAAAATAAAACAAAACCAGCTTCAGACCATTATGTTTCACAGCATAAAACCACAAAGCAATTGCATAAAAACATCCAATACTCTTGCTGGAAATTTACGAGATTACACTATTTTATTCCTTAGAATTCAGAACAATAAACACACAGGCACTAGTAACAGAGAGAAAGAAAGCAGACGACTCCCTAAAACAGAGAGGCACAATTCACTGCACCTTACTCTGAGCTGGCTGACTGCAGACTTCCTACTGCTGCTTCAAGCTTCCTTGCAGAGGCCCTTACCCTACAAGCAGGAGCAGGAGAAGCCCTGAGAATTTAAAGTGATCAACAATTTTAACACAGTTTTCAGTTCACCATACAGGTGGCCTGATGAGCCTATCTGAGAAGTATTATGGGACACAGCGGCACTTCCAGACTCTAACATCTTGTTGATCACTGTTAAGTGAGAGGGATGGTGGAAGCCAAGGGCAAGGACTGGACATGCTTGGCAGCATGAGAGAATGAAGCACGGAATGCATGGATGCAAACCTGTCAGTCTCAATAGTTGAAGAACAATCACTGTGAGACACATTTCATCACTGATCAGGCACAGCATGCTAGTGGAGAAGATTGTTCTTCCAAATAGGGCCTTTTAAAATGTACTTCCCTTGTAGGTTTTATTATTTGCTAAAAGGCAGATTGACTTCCAAATCATTTGGGCTATCTAAAAGCTCCCCACGGAGATTAAACATCCACTGCTTGATGTTATCTATGCACAAACCAGCCGTATGTCAATCCTCTTCTGCTTGGTGCTGCGGTGGAGTATTTTAACCAGACGTCTTTATCAGGTCTCCACTGACAGCTGTCAAAGCGTGCTAGGGGAATAACATGTTTGCAAATGGTTTTCTTACCTTTCTCTTCTCCCTTTCTCTCTCCTCCTAAAATTGCCTGCTACAAAGTGTCTGCTCTTGAAGAAGGAGAGGTAGAAGTACCATGCAAACTGATGGCCGGATGTCTCTGAGGGCCAGCATTTTCATGAAATTGCGCCCCCAAAATTGCATGCATACATGCTGCCTTTTCAGGATTTTGCCAAGGGACATCAAAATTGTCACCTTTAATCAGACCAATGGGCCATCTTCCCTGTGACAGTGGCTAGATACACATGGGGAAGGCATAAAACCTTTAGAACGAATGTATTTCCATGCTGTGCCCAAGGGGTAAGTTTCTTTATAACCCCAACATGTGAGTTGTTGGCTTTTGTCCTGGTGCATTGGGATTAATATTATGCATTTTTATCCTAGATATTGTAACTGTGGATGTTCATTGTATTATTCATATAAATGTCTAGTCATTTAAAAAAAATATGCTGATCTCTTGACCTCAAGAATAACCTGTGACAAGAAGTTCCACAGGTTAAATATGCATTGTGTGTTTTTTAAAAAAAAGTGTATGTGAGCAAATTTGGTAGCAGCGTGTTTCACTATCCAACTTTTATACACGTTAAAGTGTCGAAAGGCAGGGTTTGCATGGGCAAAGAGGTACATGTGCAGTTTTGGAGGATATTGTCCAAAATTTGGTCCTTTCTCTGTGGTCACCTTAATTAGCACATTACTTCACCAGCGGTTGCATTGATTTGAGTGGGTCCACTCCAACGGATTTTAATGGGCCTGTACCTGTGGGGTAAGGTACTGTTCAACATGGGTAAGAGTGTCAGAAGCTGGCACTTAATAATAACTAGATATGGATTCCAGTATTAGAAAAGATAAGAAATATAATTTCAGTTCCAAGGCGAAATCCCCTCGTGCATTGCATTTCAGCTGTTATTCCTGCAAGTTTCAGGCACATGAGGAATTCATGATGGACTCAAATGAAATTCTCCCTTCCTAGGAATCAAAGCACAAATGCAAACCATAAATCGTTAGCCATTGCCAGGAGGAATTCTATAAGCACACACATATTGCTTCTGATGGGCTATTTCATCATGACAGAGACAACCCCACACTTCTGTTAGAATATACATATTCAGGCCTGCCTGTAAAGGCCTATACTTTAAGAATGTAGGTATATGTTTATCATTTAGCTAGTAATAGAGGTATACAAGAAAGAATCCGTGTAAGGGCCTTCTCTCTCTGTGACAGTCTGAGGCCCTGTTCTTAGGCCAATGCCTTTGGCTAAGCAGCAGAGGCAGCCATAAACTGGGAAGCGACCGGTCACCTCCTCACATTCCAAACTAGTCAATATGGGGCTGTTAGGAAGGTGATCCGATCTATCACCTCCAGAGAAAGGGAAAAGCCTAGAAGATGTAAAAGGAAATTTAGTTTGGTAGTTTTCTGTCTGGTAAGAACTCACTTATCAATAGACAAAGCTGGGAAACCCTTATATCTTTATAGATGTAGTTGTGAAATCCTCACTTCTGTATTGTTTTGTCATTAGAGTTCCCACTTTGCTATTGTTTGTCTGTATAATCTCTGTCTGGTTCTGTGATTGTTCCTGTCTGCTGTATAATTAATTTTGCTGGGTGTAAACTAATTAAGGTGGTGGGATATAATTGGTTAGCTAATCATGTTACAATATGTTAGGATTAGTTAGGTAAATTTCGGTAGAATGATTGGTTAAGGTATAGCTAAGAATATTACTATATAAATTAGGGGCAAACGGGAAGTAAGTTGGGATTCGAAAATAAGGAAAAAGGAACTTGGATTTAAGCTTGCTGGAAGTTCACCCCAATAAACATCGCATTGTTTGCACCTTCGGACTTCAGGTATTGTTGCTCTCTGTTCATGCGAGAAGGACCAGGGAAGTGGGAGAGTGAAGAAATAAGCTCTCTAACAACTTCTGTTTGGGCTTTACTCCCCTCCCCCTTGCCCCTTGGCCACCTCCTTGCATTTTGCAGTATGAGATATCACACGTCATGGTTTCAAAACACAGACAAATTATCTGCCAACACTCAGCTCCCTCTCATCTTTTCTGGCACTAAGTGCTGCAGGATTGGACTAATCTCTTCACACGCTCTCTCACACACGCTGCAAATTGAGTTCAAATTATTTGAGGGAATCTAAACCGTGCAGCACAAATTTCATGAATACCTAATTGGCCTAAGGGTAGTTTTGAATGCTGTTTCTCCAGATACTGATCTCACTGTTTGTAGAGTAGTTATCAGAAAGACTAACAACGCATGGAAATCAAATAACACTGATTGCCATGTTATCTCGATACAGTGGCAAGAATTATGCTGATTTGTTCATCCTGACATCTATCTCTTTGTGATTTTGTACCTTTCTCGATGTACAGAGTTGTTTGCAGGAGTGCTGTAGCCGTGTTGGTCCCAGGATACTAGAAAGATGAGATGGGTGAGAAATATCTTTAATTTGATCAACTTTGATTGGGAAAAGAGACAAGCTTTCGAGCTTACACAAGCTCGAAAGCTTGTCTCTTTTCCCAACAGAAGTTGGTCCAATCAAAGATATTACCACACCCACCCTTTGTCTCTATGGACATAGGAAATAACTGTGTTGCAGTTAGGGTAATGCTACTAAACTGTACTTAGGTGAATTAGGAACAAATAAGTGGAGGATCCTGGGAACTACAGGCCAGTCAGCCTCACCTCAGTCCCCGGAAAAATCATGGAGCAGGTCCTCAAGGAATCAATCCTGAAGCACCTACACGAGAGGAAAGTGATCAGGAACAGTCAGCATGGATTCACCAAGGGTAGGTCATGCCTGACTAATCTAATCGCCTTCTATGATGAGATTACTGGTTCTGTGGATGAAGGGAAAGCAGTGGATGCATTGTTTCTTGACTTTAGCAAAGCTTTTGACACGGTCTCCCACAGTATTCTTGTCAGCAAGTTAAAGAAGTATGGGCTGGATGAATGCACTATAAGGTGGGTAGAAAGTTGGCTAGATTGTCGGGCTCAACGGGTAGTGATCAATGGCTCCATGTCTAGTTGGCAGCCGGTGTCAAGTGGAGCGCCCCAGGGGTCGGTCCTGGGGCCGGTTTTGTTCAATATCTTCATAAATGATCTGGAGGATGGTGTGGATTGCACTCTCAGCAAATTTGCGGATGATACTAAACTGGGAGGAGTGGTAGATAAGCTGGAGGGCAGGGATAGGATACAGAGGGACCTAGACAAATTGGAGGATTGGGCCAAAAGAAATCTGATGAGGTTCAATAAGGATAAGTGCAGGGTCCTGCACTTAGGACGGAAGAACCCAATGCACAGCTACAGACTAGGGACCGAATGGCTAGGCAGCAGTTCTGCGGAAAAGGACCTAGGGGTTACAGTGGACGAGAAGCTGGATATGAGTCAGCAGTGTGCCCTTGTTGCCAAGAAGGCCAATGGCATTTTGGGATGTATAAGTAGGGGCATAGCGAGCAGATCGAGGGACGTGATCGTTCCCCTCTATTCGACATTGGTGAGACCTCATCTGGAGTACTGTGTCCAGTTTTGGGCCCCACACTACAAGAAGGATGTGGATAAATTGGAGAGAGTCCAGCGAAGGGCAACAAAAATGATTAGGGGTCTGGAACACATGACTTATGAGCAGAGGCTGAGGGAACTGGGATTGTTTAGTCTGCAGAAGAGAAGAATGAGGGGGGATTTGATAGCTGCTTTCAACTACCTGAGAGGTGGTTCCAGAGAGGATGGTTCTAGACTATTCTCAGTGGTAGAAGAGGACAGGACAAGGAGTAATGGTCTCAAGTTGCAGTGGGGGAGGTTTAGGTTGGATATTAGGAAAAACTTTTTCACTAGGAGGGTGGTGAAACACTGGAATGCGTTACCTAGGAGGGTGGTAGAATCTCCTTCCTTAGAAGTTTTTAAGGTCAGGCTTGACAAAGCCCTGGCTGGGATGATTTGATTGGGGATTGGTCCTGCTTTGAGCAGGGGGTTGGACTAGATGACCTCCTGAGTTCCCTTCCAACCCTGATATTCTATGATTCTATGATTCTAAGTGTGTGTTGTCTAGCATCTTTCCCACTTTACAACCAGTTGTAGCTGAGAGTAGCTACCAGGAAATATGGAGGGTATGTCTATAATGCAGTCGTGGCATGTGGATTGCAGCTTCTGTAGACATACCTGATCTAGTTTTAACCTAGCTAGCATGGGTACTGGCAGCATGTGCTTCAGCGCGAACCCTGAGTAATTACCTGGTTTTCTAGCCCACGCTGCTGCAGCTTCACAGCTCCAGTACTCAAGCTAGCCCGAGTAAAGCTAGCTCAGGTGTGTCTATCTGAGCTGCAATCGCACCCCAGGATTTGTGTAAACATACCCAGAGGCAGCGTGCAGGGACTTCTGCCCTGTAATATGGGACTGTCCAGGTACTTACTTACATTGTAAGCTCTTTGAGGGAGGGACTAGCTTTTTGCTCTGGTTTGTACAGTGCCTCAACAGTGGAGTCCTGGTGCTAAGACCTAAGCCCTCCTTCAGCACAAATAATGATAATGCAGGACAGGTGCAATCCAGAACTATAGATAGCCAGACTCCTTTCCTTCCTGTTTGATGGTAAGAGCTTTGTGGGAGAGACTGTTACTACGTTTGTAGTCGTGCTGTGGGGCTCTGACCTCTGATGGGACACCTCGTTGCTTTTGTGATACAAATAACGAACAATAATAAGTGGATATTCTTGCACGTTGCTGTCTATTAGTGTTTAAAGGGTTCATTTCTGTTCTCAGCTCTATGCACACAACTCTTGCTGGAAAACATCAAAGGTACCCAGCATGCATATGGTCAAAACGTGGAAGATTTTTGAGCAGCTCTCTTCTATTTCATAGTGAGCAGAAGCATGGCTGGTGTTGCCAATGGTACACAAAGGTCAGCCGAAAGCCAGATAAACTGTGAATGGAAATGAGAGCAGTGACGGTATGCGAAGGGCCAGATGAGGGTATTTCACTGACTAAAGAGAAACTGGAGTGGAAATTGAAATGTATCACATTGCTTCATAAACTCATGCAACGAAATCCCAAGAGGAGAGAGCACTCCCACCTCCCTTTGGCTTCAGCAAGTGCTTCCCAGCACCTCTCAGTGTTGAGCCCATTCGCAAACAGAAGCACGGTTGGGGATATTAAAACTGGCTCTGATTTGAATTCATGCTCACTAAGCTGCAAAGCAAGTTAAAAAGGAACGAGACGTTTGGCAACAAACTCTGCCATTAGTAAAAAGGTGGCAGAAGGAAGGGATTTTCTATTTGTTTATCTGAAATTGAAACTATCAACACGTCCATCTCGAGAGGTGCTGCTCACTGGAAGTGTTTGAACTGTATGCAGGGATTGTAAATAGCGCAGTAATTGGCTGGCAGTCTGTAGGGGACGTGTCTGATTTAATATCAGAGGGGTAGCCCTGTTAGTCTGTATCCACAAAAACAATGAGGAATCCGGTGGCACCTTAGACGAACAGATTTATTGTTTTTCTGATTTAATAGGGAGCCTTTGTAGCTCTTTACAGGGGCATTGCCGTCTGAAGTGCAGGAACCAGCATTAGCATTCCTGGCTCTGCCTCTGGCTTCTCTGCAATCCCGGAGAATGGTATTTACACTCAATTTGCTCAGTTATAAACCCGGTGTTGTAGTGTAGTCAGCAGTCCACTCCACGACTGTGGAATCCAGGTAGGGTGACCAGACAGCAAGTGTGAAAAATCAGGACAGGGGCTGGGGGGTAATAGGAGCCTATATAAGAAAAAGACCCAAAAACTCAGGACTGTCCCTATAAAATCGCAAAAAGAAAAGGAGTACTTGTGGCACCTTAGAGACTAACCAATTTATTTGAGCATAAGCTTTCGTGAAGTGAGCCGTGCCACAAGTACTCCGTTTCTTTTTGCGAATACAGACTAACACGGCTGTTACTCTGAAACCTATAAAATCGGGACATCTGGTCACTCTAAATCCAGGCCAGAATGGGTAGGTCCCATGTGCTGTCAGTAGATAGCATGGGTAATGTTTCCTTTAGTATGGCAGCTAGAGAGCCAGGGAGACTGATAGGGGTCTCTCTGGGTCCAGCAGCCTCGGGGCAGAATCTCCTTACAGTCATCCCTAAGAACTCCTCAGTGCCATCTGGCAAAGGGGTCACTGTCCTGCAACAGCAATTCCGATCAGACCTGACAAACTCACTACACCTAACAACCCCCCAAAGGGTTGTCTAATAAAAGCCTATATGATACTCGTTAGCAGCCTCCACAACACTTCGCAGCACTAAGTTGTTACTGCTGCTGTTCTTGGCACTCCAATGGCAGCTGCACCAGCAGATGGGGCAGCCTGTCAATCCAGCAGACCTTGATGTTACTCATGTAGGAAGACCACAGGCTTGGTTCGGTGGCAAAGGGACTAGACCAGGTTTACTGTTGATGGAGCACAGTACTAGCGCCATGGCTCAATGATTATCGGTACACTAACACCCATATGCCCGTAACAATGGTACCCGCTCAGTCGTCACACCAGGGTGCTGTCCCCTTGGCAAGTACAAAGGTACCCCGCCTCTGACTTCTCCTTTTATACATTGATACAAGCAAGTTATGTATTACACTCTAGACATTGACAGTTACCACCTGTCATAAATATAAAGGGAAGGGTAAACCCCTTTAAAATCCCTCCTGGCCAGAGGAAAAATCCTCTCACCTGTAAAGGGTTAAGAAGCTAAAGGTAACCTCGCTGGCACCTGACCAAAATGACCAATGAGGAGACAAGATACTTTCAAAAGCTGGGAGGAGGGAGAGAAACAAAAGGTCTGTTTGTCTGTTGGTATGCTGCTTTTGTCAGGGATAGAACAGGAATGGAGTCTTAGAACTTTTAGTAACTAATCTAGCTAGGTATGTGTTAGATTATGATTTATTTAAATGGCTGAGAAAAGAATTGTGCTGAATAGAATGACTATTTCTGTCTGTGTGTCTTTTTTGTAACTTAAGGTTTTGCCTAGAGGGGTTCTCTATGTTTTAAATCTAATTACCCTCTAAGGTATCTACCATCCTGATTTTACAGGGGTGATTCCTTTACTTCTATTTACTTCTATTTCTATTAAAAGTCTTCTTGTAAGAAAACTGAATGCTTTTTCATTGTTCTCAGATCCAAGGGTTTGGGTCTGTGGTCACCTATGCAAATTGGTGAGGATTTTTACCAAACCTTTCCCAGGAAGTGGGGTGCAAGGGTTGGGAGGATTTTGGGGGGAAAGACGTGTCCAAACTGCATCTCCCAGTAAACCCAGTTAGAGTTTGGTGGTGGCAGTGGATATTCCAAGGACAAAGGATAAAATTAATTTGTACCTTGGGGAAGTTTTAACCTAAGCTGGTAAAAGTAAGCTTAGGAGGTTTTCATGCAGGTCCCCACATCTGTACCCTAGAGTTCAGAGTGGGGGAGGAACCTTGACATCACCCTTCTCCTTGTACCTGCTACTTCGGACTGTGACACTGAATGGAAGATGGGAGACGCTGTATGATACTGTTGACACCAATATTATACAATTAAAAAGAGTCAGACCAGATATGCCATGTAAGGTATCTGTGAAAATGATTTCAAAACGTGTGCTATGTTTCTGGGGGACACCCCCAGACACATTGGCATTCAGCACTGCCTAGCCTGTTCGATGGCCTGTCAAGGGTCATCAGCTGTAAAATGAACCCATCAAAAGGCCAGAGACTACACCTTATGACTCAGTAAAGTATGCAGAACTGCTAACTGTAGTCCGTAACCGATCATTTAAATCAGCTTCTGTACCAAATGACTGGAGGATAGCTAATGTGATGCCAACTTTTAAAAAGGGCTCCAGAGGTGATCCCGGCAATTACAAGCCTGACTTCAGTACCAGGCAAACTGGTTGAAACTATAGTAAAGAACAAAATTGTCAGACACATTGATGACCATATTTTTTGGCAGGTTACAGAGTGGTAGCGGTGTTAGTCTGTATCAGGAAAAAGAATGAGGAGTACTTGTGGCACCTTAGAGACTAACAAAGAGTCAACATGGTTTTTGTAAAGGGAAATCATGCCTCACCAATCTACTAGAATTCTTTGAGGGGGTCAACAAGCATGTGGACAAGGGAGAACAAGTGGATATAGTGTACTTAGATTTTCAGAAAGCCTTTGACAAGGTCCCTCACCAAGGGCTCTTAAGCAAAGTAAGCTGTCATGGGATAAGAGGGAAGGTTCTCTCATGGATTGGTAACTAGTTAAAAGATAGGAAACAAAGGGTAGGAATAAATGTTTTCAGAATGGAGAGAGGTAAATTGTGGTGTCCCCTAGGAGTCTGTTCTGGCACCAGTCCTATTCAACATATGCATAACTGACCAGGAAAAAGGGGTAAACAGTGAGGTGGCAACATTTGCAGATGATACATAACTACTCAAGGCAGACTGCAAAGAGCTACAAAACGATTTCTCAAAACTGGGTGACTGGGCAAAAAAATGGCAGATGAAATTCAATGTTGATAAATGCAAAGTAATGCACATAATCATAATCATAAAATATTAGGGTTGGAAGAGTCCTCAGGAGGTCATCTAGTCCAATCACCTCTCAAAGCAGGACCAACACCCAATAAATCATCCCAGCCAGGGCTTTGTCAAGCCGGGCCTTAAAAACCTCTAAGGATGGAGATTCTACCACCTCCCTAGGAAACCCATTCCAGTGCTTCACCACCCTCCTAGTGAAATAACGTTTCCTAATATCCAACCTAGACCTCCCCCACTGCAACTTGAGACCATTGCTTCTTGTTCTGTCACCTGCCACCACTGAGAACAGCCAAGCTCCATCCTCTTTGGAACCCCACTTCAGGTAGTTGAAGGCTGCTATCAAATCCCCCCTCACTCTTCTCTTCTGCAAACTAAATAAGCCCAGTTCCCTCAGCCTCTCCTTGTAAGTCATGTGCCCCAGCTCCCTAATCATTTTCATTGCCCTCCGCTGGACTCTCTCCAATCTGTCCACATCCCTTCTGTCGTGGGGTGACTAAAACTGGATGCAATACTCCAGGTGTGGCCTCACCAGTGCCAAATAGAGGGGAATAATCACTTCCCTCAATCTGCTGGCAATGCTCCTACTAATACAGCCCAATATGCCATTGGCCTTCTTGGCAACAAGGGCACACTGCTGACTCATATCCAGCTTCTCGTCCACTGTAATCCCCAGGTCCTTTTCTGCAGAACTGCCGCTTAACCAGTCGGTCCCCAGCCTGTAACCGTGCATGGGATTCTTCCTTCCTAAGTGCAGAACTCTGCACTTGTCCTTGTTGAACCTCATCCGATTTCTTTTGGCCCAATCCTCCAATTTGTCTAGGTCACTCTGGATCCTATCCGTACCGTCCAGCGTATCTACCTCTCCCCCCAGCTTAGTGTCATCTGCGAATTTTCTGTGGGTGCAATTAATCCCATCATCCAGATCATTAATAAAGATGTTGAACAAAACCGGCCCCAGGACTGACCCCGGGGCACTCCACTTGATACTGGCTGCCAACTAGACATCAAGTCGTTGATCACTACCCGTTGAGCATGACAATCTAGCCAGCTTTCTATTCACCTTATTGTCCATTCATCCAATCCATACTTTTTTAACTTGCTGGCAAGAATACTGTGGGAGACCATATCAAAAGCTTGCCTAAAGTCAAGATATATCACATCCACTGCTTTCCCCATATTCACAGTGCCAGTTATTTCATCATAGAAGGCAATCAGGTTGGTCAGGCATGATTTGCCCTTGGTGAATCTATGTGGACTGTTCCTGATCACCTTCCTCTCCTCTAAGTGCTTCAGAATGTATTCCTTGAGGACCTGCTCCATGATTTTGCTGGATAATAATAATCCCAACTATACTTATAAAATGAGGGGTCTAAATTACTTGTTATCACTCAAAAAGAGATTTTGGAGTCATTGTGGACAGTTCTCTGACTCAATGTGCAGCGGCAGTCAAAGAAGCAAATGGGATGTTGTGAATCATTAAGAAAGGGATAGAAAATAAGACAGAAAATATCATATTGCTTCTATATAAATCCATGGTATGTCCACATCTTGAATACTGCATGCAGATGTTGTCACCTCATCTCAAAAAAAGATATATTGGAATTGGAAAAGGTTCAGAAAAGGGCAAGAAAAATGATTAGGGGTATGGAATGGCTGCCATATGAGGAGAGATTAATGAGACTGGGACTTTTCAGTTTAGAAAAGCAACAACTAAGGGGGGATATGATAGAATCATATAAAATCATGACTATAAAATCATGACTGGTGTGGAGAAAGTAAATAAGGAAGTGCTATTTACTCCTTCTCATAACACAAGAACTAGGCGTCACCAAATGAAATTAATAGGCTCAGATTTAAAACAAACAAAAGGAAGTGTTTTTTCACACAATGCACAGTCAACCTGTGGAACTCCTTGCCAGAGGAGGTTGTGAAGGTCAAGACTATAACAGGGTTCAAAAATGAACGTGATAAATTCAGGGAGGGTAGGTCCATCAATGTCTATTAATCAGGATGGGCAGGGATGGTGTCCCTAGCTTCTGTTTGCCAGGAATGGGTGACAGGGGATGGATCACTTGATGTTACCTGTTCTGTTCATTCCCTCTGTGGAACCCGGCATTGACCACTGTCAGAAGACAGGATACTGGGCTAGATGGACCTTTGGACTGACCCAGTATGTCCGTTCTTATGTTCTTATGTAGGGGCATGCCTATGGACAGAACTCTAAGGCTTTTCCATGCCATGTGGTGTGAAGCTTGTGTTGGGATAAAGGAAGTACCAATCACCCCGGTTCACATGGACAATACTTCTTTATCCATTATCTTGTCATCCCATCCTTATTTTATGAGGCGTTGGTGTGTGCCTGTATCATATCTTCAGAATGTGTTTATGTAGTTACCTGAGAGATCTGTGTGTTTTTGTACCATCCTCTCAAGTCAGGAATGTGCTTATTTGGTGTTAGATAATACCTAGTGTGTTGTTATTTTGCCAAGACCATGCCTACTCAGTTTCAGAGACTTTGATTCACACAGTTAGTTATGCCTAGGGCTCCAACAAGGCCTACAGTACTGATCTTCATAATCATTGTGAGAGGTGTGTATCGATGATACATAATGAGTTGTGTATAGGTACTGAAATATATTTTAGAGTCTGTGTTCCAGGCAGGGTTGACAAAGAGGTTTTACCAGACAAAGGGTTATAGATTCACTTGTCTGCTTAGGTTGATTGATATCTTAATACATTTGAAAAAAAAATCACAATTTTTCAATCAGCTCTAATATATAATAGTAACCTATTGTTAAAGAGCTTATTCCTTCACTCTCCCACTTCCCTGGTCCTTCTCGCATGAACAGAGAGCAACAGAGAGAAGTCCGAAGGTGCAAACAATTCAATGTTTATTGAGGTGAACTTCCAGCAAGCTTAAATCCAAGTTCCTTTTTTCTTATTTTCGAATCCCAACTTACTTCCTGTTTGCCCCTAATTTATATAGTAATATTCTTAGCTATACCTAAACCAATCATTCTACTGAAATTTAACTAACCAATCCTAACATATTGTAACATGATTAGCTAACCAATTATATCCCACCACCTTAATTAGTTTACACCCAGCAAAATTAATTATACAGCAGACAGAAACAATCACAGAACCAGACAGATACCATGCCAATAAACAATAGCAAAGTGGGAACTATAATGACAAAACAATACAGAAGTGAGGATTTCACAACTACATCTATAAAGACATAAGAGTTTCCCAGCTGTGTCTATTGATAAGTGAGTTCTTACCAAATAGAAAACTATCAACCTCAATTTCCTTTTACATCTTCTAGGCACTTCCCTTTCTCTGGAGGTGATAGGCACCATCAGGACAGGATTGTATTCCTAACAGCCCAAAAGCACCTTCTTTCAATGTGACTACTTTGGAATGTGAAGATGTGATCGGTCGCTTCCCAGCTTATGGCTGCCTCTGTCGCTTAGCCAAAGGCCTTAGCCTAAGAACAGGGCCTCAGACTGTCACAGTAAGAGAAGGACCTTACACTGGCAGACAGTGATTTTGATTCTTTCTTTTATACCTCTAACTAGCCAAGTGATAAGAATACACCTAAATTCTTAAAGTACAGGCCTTTACAGACAGGCCTGAATATCTATATCCTAACACCTATAATCATTTTTATCATTTGAGGTGTGTCTTAACACAAAGACGACTGCTTAAGGTTACATATGCGTCTCCAGAATTCTTATTCTATCTATCCATTGCTGAGTATATAGCATTGCAGCTGCACAGCAAACATATTGGCCAACTGGTTGCTAAGAGACTATGGAAATATTAAAAACCAAAGTATCAAATTACAATAGGAAACTCTAAAGAGAAGGTAACCAAATAATGAAAATACAATAAACACTCACATGAAGTATTATTAAGACAATCATTTTGATAAGTGTCCTGCCAATGCAGAAGTGAACAGTCTAATTCTAGGAAAATCTTTATTGGTCTTAAATTATTTTCTTCCTCCTAGGAACTTAAGAACGACCCTACTTGGTCAGACCAATGGTCCATCTAGCCCAGTACCCTGACTTCCAAAAATGGTCAATGCCAGAGGCTTCAGAGACAGTTAACAGAAGAGGGCAATTTTTCAAGGGATCCATCCCCTGTCATCCAGTCCAAGCTTCTAGCAGTCAGAGGTTTAGGGACACCCAGAGCATGGGGTTGCATCTGTGGCCATCTTGGCTAATAGCCATTGATGGACCTATGCTCCATGAACTTCTCTAATTCTTTTTTGAATCCAGTTACACTTTTGACCTCCACAACATCCCCTGGCAATGACTTCTACAGGTTGGTCTTGTGTGAAGAAATACTTCCTTATATTTGTTTTAAACCTACTGCCTATTAATTTTATTGGGCAACCCCTGGTTCATCTGTTTGCTATGTAAAGGGATTAATAGCATTACCTTATTCACTTCTCCACTCCTCCCTTTTTGGTGAGCAACCCAAACCCCATGAATGGCATGTTGCATGCATGTAGATCTGGGTATGAACAGATGCAACTGAACCCTGGTGGCAGGGGACAACTGAAGTTGCCTGTTGAGTTTGTTAGCGGTTTGGCATACTGAATAGTTAGGGCAAGGTGGAAACAAATGAGCCAGACATTTCTGGGAGAGGACACACGGAGAAAGAGTCTACTGAATCTTTAAACAGTGCCAAATTATTTTGAAAGCCCAACTCAGAGCTTTTCTTTTGCCGCCTGGTCCATTGGTGAGCCCATGATCTAGCCTAGGTCTCCACTGGGATAAAGCATGTTTGTTCTGATCTGGATGCTCTAAAGGGGATGGGGGAAGCCCAAGGGCTCCAGTGGAGCCCATGTTCTGTCAAAGCCTCACTGAAGGGAAGTCCAGCAGAGCACAGATGATTATATTTGGAACACCTGCTACTACAGTCTACCGTGAGCGCTGCTATCTCACATTGGTGGCGCATGTGGGTGGAGCTTGGCTTGTAGGTGGAGCTTGGGAGAATGCCCCTATTTTTTTCCTTTTCCAGTCCTCATGGTAGAACCCTATCTGGTCACAAACAGGTTTTTAACTGTGGTTCTGCATAGTTTTAAAATGTGGTTTTATGGCCTGTGTAGACACTGAGTTTAATATTTTTCTTGATGGCAGCAGTCAGTTGACTTAATCAAAAGTAGCACGGAGGTTCCTAGGGAGTGCAGACTTGCACCCGATCCTACATACTTAACACATGAATGCCAGTCATAATTACTTTTAGTAGAAGAATAGCATGAAGCCTGTTTTGCACATAGCCACATAAAATAGCTCCACCTAATGATCAGGATGCAGAGCCAATAAGTAAGCATTACAATTGCATCTTGTACCACTGCCCAATATTCTATCAATATGTACCTGAACATTAGCATAGACAGCAACCTCATAAAGTTTTCTCCGGGCTGGGAAAAGATCCCTAGGTTCAACACTGGGTCCTAGTGCAACAGTATAGCAAGGACTACAGAATGTCACAGTGATGGGTTCCCCCCAGGGTGCTACCTGGAAATGGGTACCACGGAGCCCCCTGACCCACCAGCCTGGGCTCCCTTCTACACTTTACTGCTATGACAAGCTCCAAAGCCCTCCAGCCTGCACTTTCACCAGCATACATACAGGTAGGGATACACTCAGCTGCAGTATATGCAGGCAGGCTCTTTAACCAGCCGCTGCATGGGAAGGCTTCAGCTAGGGCACGTCCCAGTTCCTAAGGCACGCACCCCTTCTGGAGTATAAACCCAAAATTATACCATCTTGCACTGCAAAGGGAACTGTACAGCGTAAGCTCATAAAATTCACCCCCTCCCTCAATGTGGAGAGGAATATGCAATAGTTTTCTCGCCCTGAGTTAGGATTCCCACACACTGGTTTTAGATAAAGCAAAAACAAATTGATTAACTACAAAAGATAGATTTTAAATGATTATAAGGGATAGGCAACAGATCAAAACAGATTACCTAGCAAATAAACAAAACACACAAACTAAGCTTAATATACTAAATAGATTGGATATGAATAGCAGATTCTCACCCTTAGTGATGATACAAGCAGGCTGCAGATTCTTAAGGGGCAAGCTGCACTTGCTTACAGCTTAGAATCCCCAGGTGTTCCATTCACAGGCTAAAAATCCCTTTAGCCTGGGTCCAGCACTTCCCCCAGTTCAGTCTTTGTTCCTCAGGTGTTTCCAGGAGTCTTCCTGGGTGAGGAGTCAGTGAAGAACCAAGATAATGTCACTCCCCTGTCTTATGTAGCTTTTGCATATGGTGGGAACTCTTTGTTTCAAAGCTTGCTTCCCATGCCAGTCAGTGGAAAAATACTGACACCCGAAGATGGAATCCAGCACCAGGTGACCTGGTCACATGTCCCTATAGTGTCATAGCAGCCATTACTCGGAGGCTGTTTGTAGCATCCTCAAGAAGGCTCCCCAGGTGGGAGATAGGCATCTCCTAAGGCCTATTGTTCTCTCTAATGGCCCTTCCCCTCCCACTATCTAGGCTGAAAACATCTTGTCTAGTGGGCGTTCCCCAGGTGTAAACACATTTGTAATACAAATACATAGTCAATATTCCTAACTTCAAATGCAAAAATGATACATGCATACAAATAGGATAATCATATTCAGCAAATCATAACTTTTCCAATGATCTCTCACATTACCCATCTTGCATAAAATACATCATAACTATGTCATAATCATATCATAATAATACTGCTATGAGGAGTTCAGTGTCACAGTCACTCCAAGCACATTTCAGTAAAGCATTGCAGAGAAAATTACATGGTCTTCTACTCCAAGTCTGTAAAATCAGTGTCTGCATAACTGTCTCGGGACAACAACTGTCTCTGGGCCTGTCTAGACTCAAATCACCGGGTTCCCAGTGTTACCAACTATCACAATATTTGGGTGGTTTCTTAAAATCCCAGCGCCTGGAGTCAGGTGATCATATGAAATGCTCAACTTTAAGTTAAAAAAAAAAAGAAGGAAAGAAAACCCAAATCCTAAAAGCTCACATATTAAAAGGGAAATGAAAAAAACGTATTTTTCACTCATGATTTTAAGCCAATTTTATGATTTTTCTGGTGGTGAGGCTGACTCCTGGTTTTCAAATCCCTGGAATTTGCAATACTGAGTCTGTTAATTAACACAGGGAAACACCATTTCTATTCTCATGGCCAAAGCCTAGTAGGGGATAAAAATAGTATGGGAGTAATCAGGTTATTGGCAGTTATTGGCACAGGAAATTCCCTTCATACAAGAGGGCAGCATGGATGAGTCATGGCTCTACAGGGGGGACGACGGTTCTTCCTAATTCCCAGAAGCTGTTATGAATTTCTTAGGCACTTTGAGATCTATTGATGAAAAAGTGCTATATATAAGGGAGGTATTATTATTATTATTGAGGGTCAAATGATCTCTCGTGTGATGTGCCATGCTACCAGGCCATTCCAGCAGCCTAAGTCATGAAAAGAGTGACAAAATGGCTGCTCCCTGCCATACAAAACCAGTTGCCTTAGTAACCAAAACATAGTTCAGTTGTAGAGCACGTGCACAGGAAGACTAATACTGGAGATTCCTGTAGCAAGCTGAGGGGAGCACAGTCACAACTTACTGCTCATGGACAAATATGGCGGAGAGAAGGGTTATATCAATTAAAAGGGGCACATGGTGTGTGTGTGATACAGCAATTATAAGTGTGATTTTTCCAAGAATCAGTGTCTGAATGAACTAACATAACTAGCTCCATTTTTAAACATGTCCAATTCCCTGAAGTTTCTCTTTCTGATTCTAGCAAAATGCATTCGTGTTTTGGTTTTTGAGATGCAAGTAAATCGACATGCATTGTCTGATGCGTGATTTTACCCCTACAGTGCTGTCTTTGGAGTTTTTATACACTTTCCCCACATAAGTGCCATTAATCTGTAATTCAGTATTTAATTCTAGACCTGTTTCTAAATAAAGAAAGGGAAAAGAACTGACATTTGATCATGCTAGAAGAGGGTGAGTCATTTAAACAGGCAAGTGAAATGAGACATAATTAAGACCAATATCTTAGTACTCTTTGGCTACTTCAAAGCTCCCACGTATAAATTTATTAATGCAAGGAGCGCATCTGCATTAGCACTGCTAAATAGCTAACACCCTGTGAATAGCACGGTTTGTACTGATATCACAACCCTTTATTTGGCTGGCTTTTTTATTTTTAAACTTTTTGTGTGTGTGCAGGTGAAATATTACGATAGAGTGCATGAGTGATTTTTTTAAAGCACATTTCCATGTTTGTCCTTGCAAATTTGAGTTGAGCAAATATTTGTGAGGGTAAATACGTTAAAGATTGTGAGGTATTTAGATGCAGCAATAATGAGGCACAAGGGATAGATAGACAATAAACAAACAAAGTGCATATATCCAACAAGTAGATTTGCACCTGCCGTTGCTGTTTGCACAGATACATTTGGATTCCTGCACATGCATTGAAAACGTGGAGGCTAGACTGAGGGCCTTTTCAATAGTGCTGGCCTCATGCATTGAAGATCTGTGGAGAAAAAAAAACCCCGCGCGATTTTGAGTTGTAGTTGACAATCCTACCCCTCATTGTCTGGGCCACTATTTTCTTCAGGGATCTCAGAACACCACTGGATCCCTACTTAGGTTCTTGCCTCTCCCTTCACCCCCTCCATCCCTGTGGCATGTGAGCACTTCACTACACACATGAATTTGTTCATATAACACTCAGGCAAGATAGGAAAGGAGCATTATCCCCCTTTTCCAGAGGGAGGGAGAAATGAAATGATTTACACAGAGGTCAGACAGAGTCTGTGGACGAGCTAGGAATTGAACCCAGTGTGGGTCCCAAACAATAAAACCATTCTTCCTTCCTTCTCAAATGTACTAATCTGACTCTACCTGCAGTAGAGAGTCCACCTGTGGCCCTGTATTAGGAAAGAACCAGACATCACATTTGCAAGCAGCTGGTGCTGTCTACGATCCTGTGGAGACTCTGAACTCACCAGCTGTTCTGTGGATAACTAGATTCACCTGCACCGTGGCTGCTGCATCCCTGTTCATTTTATTTGTACTCTGCATGCTGCTGTCAGACTCAGATCTGCCGCCTGTACAGAGACAGATGCACTCTGGAGATTGGTCTTTTGTACCTCCCTGTCAATCTCAATTACCAGTTGGACCTTTATATTGGCTATTTACGACAGATAAGAGGATGTCATTCTGGGCTGTGGGCCCCACAGCAGCAGACCTACCATGAGCCATGCTTTTAGATGTACTTGCAGTGTTGGCTCAGCCGCCATGGGGTCGGATGAGGCTGATAAGATGCTGCTGTTTCTATTCTGTAGTTGCAGGCATCACTTTTCCCCACAGTGCAGCCTCCAGAACAAGAGCATTGCCATGTCTGGAGCTTCTGTTGGCTCACTTCTGGTCTATTTATATTCTCAGCTTGGTGTTTTAGATTCCAGCCAGTGCTCCCCTTGGAGCTGCACAAACTTTGTTATGCCCAAAATAAAAGCAGCGGTTGGTTCTTTTCTTTCCCTTTTTGAGGGGGTGGGAGGAGAGGAGCTTGGTCCATTTCCAGTTCAGGGCGTGTGCAGTTTCCGGCATTTTGCTCTCTGATGTTTGCAAGAGTGAAATACAAATGTTGTGGCTGAAACTGATTTTTCTATCCCGGTACGCTCATGGTCCATTCAGTGAAAGCCCCGGGGGATTTGGTAGCTGCTTTCAACTCCCTGAAAGGGGCGTTCCAAAGAGGATGGATCCAGACTGTTCTCAGTGATGGCAGATGACAGAACGAGGAGTAATGGTCTCAAGCTGCAGTGGGGGAGGTCTAGGTTGGGTATTAGGAAACACTATTTCACTAGGAGGGTGGTGAAGCACTGGAATGGGTTCCCTAGGGAGGTGGTGGAATCTCCTTCCTTAGAGATTTTTAAGGTCAGGCTTGACAGAGACCTGGCTGGGATGATTTAGTTGGGGATTGGTCCTACTTTGAGCAGGGGGTTGGACTAGATGACCTCCTGAGGTCCTTTCCAACCCGGATATTCTAGGATTCTATGAAAAAGCCTGTGCTGAACTCTCTGTATTCTGCAGTAACAGTCCCAATCTCTGTCAGCTGAGTGCTGCAGTCCATAGAGCGAGGGAGATCCCAGGAGAATCCGCTTGTATTTTCTTTAGCCATCTCATCACCCTTTTTTTCATCCAGCAATCTCAAAGCACCTTGCCAGGGTGAATAAATATTTATTATTGGCAGAGGAAGCGTTGTCTTGTGACTGAGGCCCCGGAGCTGGACCCAACTCTGCCATAAATTCACCACGGGCAAGTCAGCTAGCCCCATTGTGTGTCAATTCCCCACCAGTGGACGCTCACACTTCCTTTCTGATACCCTTTGTCCGTCTTGTCTATTTCATTCATAAACTAGTCAGGAACGGGAGTGTCTCTTGCAGTGTGTAGGCACAGTCCCTGGCGTGGTGGGGTCCTTTCAGCACTTCTGCATCTCATTATGTGGATGGACAGTGGAGAGTGTAAGCCACTTCCTGAGGGTCATAGATATTTAGGGCAGAAGGGACCATTATGATCATCTAGTCTGACCTCCTGCACAACGCAGGCCACAGAATTTCACCCACCACTCCTGCAAAAAAACCTCTCACCTATGTCTGAGCTTTTGAAGTCCTCAAATCGTGGTTTAAAGACTTCAAGGAGCAGAGAATCTTCCAGCAAGTGACCCGTGCCCCATGCTACAGAGGAAGGCGAAAAACCTCCAGGGCCTCTTCCAATCTGCCCTGGAGGAAAATTCCTTCCGGACTCCAAATATGGCGATCAGCTAAACCCTGAGGGTATGGGCAAGATTCACCAGCCAGATACTACAGAAAATTCTTTCCTGGGTAACTCAGATCCCACCCCATCTAATATCCCATCACAGGCCATTGGGCCTATTTACCATGAATATTTAATTACCAAAACCATGTTATCCCATCATACCATCTCCTCCATAAACTTATCGAGTTTAATCTGTGTCATACGGTGAGTCCTAGAGCAGGCAAATAGGACTCAGGTGTCCAATCTCTAACTGCACCTCTGACCCCTCCTCGCCCTGTCAAGTGCAGCCCCCTCAGGTGTCAGGCCTCTGGCTGTGACCAGGCTCTGGGTGGACTCAGAGGATTCTCCCACTATCAGACCAGGCCCTGCTGGAAGTGCCCTGTTACTAACTGTGATTGCCTCAGCAGGTCTGACAAACTCACATCCTGCAGTTCTGTCTCCTCCTGGGCAAGGATGGTGGCAATCAGCGACCAAACAGTCTCCTCACAGCAAACACATTTAAGAGAAAACAGATCATGAAGAACAATCAAACAGCAGGTACGCATGTCTAGCTCTTCCCTGTGGCTTCCCATTCCTTGGATCTGCGATGGCCCAATTCTTTCTCCCTCCACATTCTCTCTCTGTCGGCTTCTGACACGTGACCCCTTCTCCCCCCTTCTTCCTCTGAGAAAGTGCTTTTTGACTGTGTGCTTTTGATCTCCTGTTGCGCATCCTGGCAAAACAACTGTGTCACTTCAGCCTGGATCCTGGAAATATCCCACCATGCTGCAATTGCTCCCAGTGTTTGCTGGGATGGTCTGATGTGGCGAGCCATTGGATTGCCTTCCTGCACAGTCTCCATTGAATTAAAACATTATAGCTGTGTAGTAAGTATTCACTCCCCCCAGTGTAAGTTAGATCAATGAAGTCAAACAGGAAATTCTAAAAACCCAGCATACCATAATTTCCTTTCACTGACCCGCTCACACAGTGTTCATAAAATTGTCACATCAGAGTACTCAGCTGGGAATAGGACTCATGTTCCCTGTGTCCCAATAAAGTGTCTTACCCCCCGCACCATGCTGCCTCCTTATAAAATATGTTTGTTTTGTTTCTTTCAATTTAGAAAGTGCACCCGGCCTGCCAAACCTGCAAGTGCCCAATGAAAGGGTATGCAAAACATACAGCCACCTTTCCAAGCGGACAATCAAAATCCTCTACACCCATTACAAGTAACTGCCGTACTGACTGCGCCCACCCAGCTGCCTTCCCTGAAAACTTCTAGGAAGATATAGAAAAGTATCTCAATGTGTCCCAAAGGACAGCAAACCTGGGGTTGTTCTGACCTGGTGTAGGTGTGAGTTCCAGAGTGGAGATCCCTTTAAGAATGCCCCAACATCAGCCCTATATCCTGTTTATCCTGAGTTTATAAAGATGATACTGCATCACTCTGCTGATCACACACTGTCACAAGTGGAGATAGAGGAGAGGCTGCTCTTCCTCTCATTTGGCCTGCTGACTTCACTTGAGGGACTCTGGATTTACACCAGCAGAACTGAGCTCTGCATCAGGCCTGAGGTCTCTAAAGAAGCCAGGATCCAAAGCGCTCACTGCTTTGCAGGTCAAAGCCAACACTTTTGGATTTCACCTGGAGATGAAGGGGAAGCAGATGCCATGTACAGAGTACCGAGTACAGAGCACGTTCCCCGTGGAACCACAGCTGAGTAAGCAGGCCTGCTGCATTAGGCACTGGCTGTGATGCTGTTTATTTACTGTTCTATTTAAGGAGCAAAACACAATTTTTCTTACCATAGCAACGGCACTCGGTGTTTACCGCACACTTCCAAGTTCTCTGAATCATCACGAAAGTAATCATCGTTATGGCCACCAGACTCCAGCAAGCATCTTATTATGCAGAGAGCCCCTGGAATATATTTAGTGTATATTTTCACTTACACTCCTTGCCCCCTTCCATAAAGATCTTGTTGTTTCAGTGGTTTGGTCTAGCTCCATGGGAATTCTTCTTTCAGGGCACTTTTCTCAATCAAGGTAATCACCTGAGCTGTACAGTTCTGAATATGTGAAAATGCCCCATTTGTCATGGGAGCAGGTCCGCTATTTGTACTCTGTAGCAGAGGAGCTCTTGCCCCTGGTTCACCTCTGTAGCTTCTCTTGTGTTTTTTCAGTGATGCGTCCAGTTTACTGGGAAATGCACACTCAATCCCTGTTGTTAGAGGGCTTTCCCTTTACCCCCTCCCCTGGTTCTTGTCACGCAGACAGAAAGCCGAAGATCAGAAGTCTGAAGTGCAGGCAATGCGATGTTTATTGGGGATAGTTCCAAGCAAACGTATGGAGAGCTCTACACACCGGCAGAGTCTGTTTCCCAGTGTTCTGTTCCCAGCTCTGACGCTGCAGAGAGTTTACCCCGTGTCCCCCTTCCCAGCTCTGACGCCGCAGATCATTTACCCCATGTTCCCCTTGCAAGGCTCTGACACCGCAGAGCCTTGCCCTGTGTCCCCATTCCCATTCCCATTTCCCACTTCCTCCTTATTAGCAGGCCCAAATATAACTGCAACACATGCCCACAGTCCCACCCCTTGTGTACCCCATGGGAGGGGTAAGGAGTGAGGCTGTGTTGTGGTCAGGGACAGGCATTTCTTTGGTCTTTTAGAGTTTTACACCTTCCCCCAATCCCCCTTTGCCACTCCCGACTGGTTGCTTGACCTTGCCTTGAGTTAGGGGTTGAGGCAATCTTAAAGCGTGTTCTCGAGTAACACTTTTACCACTCTTATCTGTTCCCATTGTACTAACAAACCCATCTGACTAGGCAGAAGTAACGTACACAGTCTTTGTCTTTAGTTCACACATATCAGTAAGGATATAAGAGTATTTAAAGGTCAAACCCGAAATTCTATCTCAGGCTGACAAACAGGCTTATGTGCTAACACTGATCAGCTTCTAGGACTGGGTCTCTCTACAAACTCCTATCAAAGTACCTGATGACTTTCACTCCAAATGCCTATCAGGTATTTGGCCTCTGAAGTCACCAGTCATGGCCATTTGACATGTCAGGCTGTCTTTGAAAAGGTCTGAGCCGCTTGGTTCCCTGTACAGCAGGGGCTGTTTTATTTCCCCTACCCAACACACTCTCTCTCTCTCTCTCTCTCTCTCTCTCTGTGTCTCTCTCTCCACATGCAGATAAAGGGAGATGAAGCAAAGCTCTGAAATGTTATATGAATGAACCCTCCTTGGGCAGACTCTCTAATGTTTTCACCTGCATTCATGAGACACCCTGCACCGACCTCTCAATCCCAATTCTCGCGCTGGTATTTGCTGAAGAAATGTACCCCATGTTTGCGGCTGAGCTTTGCTGCAGAGAGCTGGGAAAGTGTTAGTAATCGCTAAATGTTATCTAGTGCTTTAGGGACAAGAGTCAGGACTAGTGAATTCTGTTCCTTGCTCTGACGCTGGCTCAGTTCATTGGTCTGTGCCTCTGTTTACCATTTCATAAAACCGGCGTCATTTATAGATTTTTAACTTCTGACAAGATGGATATTTTTGCTGATCTCAGTGGGACTGCATGTTTCTTACGCTGCTGCACACCGGGGACTTCATGGCAGCAGTGGGGAGAACGCTATGATGCCTGGGCTCCAAAACCCCCGCAACCCCTTGAACTAAAGGATAATGGCTCTTAGTGGTATAGAATACATGCCATACCATGCAGTTGTGCTGGTCTGATTCCATGCAGCAGAGGGCAGGGGTACCGTGGCAGAGTGGACTCACTCCCACCTACTTTCTAGCCCACAAACGGCTCGGAGACTTTCTTCTGGTCACACACCTCATGTAGTTTATTTGCAGCGTTCTCGTCCACCACTTTGACAGACTATGCAGCCTCACGTGAGGCCTCACCCCTTAACCTTCTCTTTGTTAAACTAAATAGATTCAGATCCTTGGGTCTATCACTATAAAGCATGTGATTAAGTCACTTATGGTTGTCTGCAGTCAAATTCTTTATGAAGCACCACACTGTGAACGTCTCACTCTGGTGAGCAGTTACTGTTTCACGTATCACGTGTTGGGTAATAATATGAGAGGTCTTTATACTTGTAAAACTAAACTGGGCTCTTTATTAAGAGAACTATTTGCAGAGATCTGCAATTGCAGCTAACATTCCAGTCACGAACACACAGACTGACTCCCCAGTGCCTCCTCCAAACTCTTCCTTCACGCAACCTGTGCTTCTCCTGGTCATTTGTCCAATCCTCCACTTCTTGTAAGCTTCTTTTTTGTGTTTAAGATCAGCAAGGATTTCACTGTTAAGCCAAGCTGGTCGCCTGCCATATTTACTATTCTTTCTACACATCGGGATGGTTTGTCCCTGTAACCTCAGTAAGAATTCTTTAAAATACAGCCAACTCTCCTGGACTTCTTTCCCCCTCCTTTCTCACAGGGGAGACAGAAATGATAGCAAACTCATGAAAATTTGGTAAAGTGGATGGAGCTAGAGAGGGATGAAACTGAAGATGAGCTCAAAGGAGGCTCTAAAACCACTGGCTACTCCTGGGGAAATTCTGTGCCAAAAAATTAAAAATTCTGTGCCAAAAATTAAAAATTCTGCACACAATATTTTAAAACAATGCAAATTTTATTTGTCAAAATAATAATATATAGTCACACCAATTTCAATTATTTTTGTAATTTATTTCAAATCACCTGTCAGCAAGTATTTCTGTAACAATACAGACACACACACAAATTCCCCCAGAAGTAGAGTTAAAGAAACCCCTACAACAACTCAGTTCCTGTTTCTCTGTTCCCTCCCACCCAGAGCCCAGCCGTGTCCCCCCCAGCTCAGACACTCACACCTCCTACCTCCCCAGAGGCCAGCTGCAGCCCCCTTCCCCGCCCCCCCCAGCCCTGCACCAGCCACTCACCCCCCACCCTCCTAGAGCCCAGGGATCCAGAGGGAGAAAAAGCCTGATGCTGGGTCCTAGGCTTGCACAGGGTTTCCTGTGCACCACTGCCTCCTTCCTTCAGGGCGTGCTGGGAACTGCAGCTGCTGGGAATCCTTCCATTCCCTCCTCCTCCTTCCAGCCTTGTGTCCTATTTGTGAGCTGGGCTCTGCTGGGTCCAGCGGCCCCTAGTGGCAGCCTACATCTCTGCAACCCATTTTTGTGGGGTGGGGGGGAAAGAAATTCTGCCCACCCAACATTAATTTCTGCAAAATTCTGCATTGAGCAGCGGTGCAGAATTCTCCCAGGACTAACTGGCAAAAGATGGGAAAGCAAGGCCATGTCTAACAATTCCCAGCAAAGTCCCAAACCCTTGGGAATGAGAACTTGAAAGACATTGGTCAGTGCATGGAGGAGCCATCAGTATTTCTGGGAAGGATCTTCCTACTTACTATTAAGGTTGGCCAAACTGGGTTGAACAAAGCCATCTTCATGCCGGCATGACCCCATTTTATCAAATTTAGTTTGCTTTTTAGTTGAACAGGGACTAGACTTCACTGCAAGTTGTGATTGGAGCAGTTTACTCCATGGCTGTTAGCTTGTAATCTTTAGCTGGGTCAAGTGCCTTGCTACCCCATTGTGGATGCTACTGCCATATAAACTAATAATCACCTGGTGTTAGCCTGAGCTCTAATCCCTCCTGAGAGCTCATGTCTGGGCTCCATGTGCTATCTAACCAATATGGATCACATAAGGATCCCTAGAGTACCTGAGGTGTTTCTCTGCAGCCACAGACAACTACCCTGCCTACCCTTTTTGCTTTATTGTGCGTTTTCTCTTTCTCCTCTAGGATTCATCCATTTGCTGCTCTTTTAGTATCCTCTATCAGTTTGGTCTCACACCCAGTCACCACCTCTACCCAGAACCTGAGCAAGAGGGATTCAACAACTCTTATGCCAAGATATCAACAGTTCTCCACCACTAAGGCCCTGGATCCAGCCAAGCACTTATGCTCATATGTAACTTGAAGCATGGGAGCAACTCCATTGGATCAGGGCCTAATTAATTAGAATAAGACACCTGTGAGGTAGATAAGTATTATCATACTTATTCCAGAAACATGAAATAATAGGAAACGTGTAAGAAAATCTCTTCTCCTGAGATTTTCAACTGAAGTTTAAACACCCAAGTTTTCAGATAAGCATCAAAATTTGTTTGTGTTTCTCCAACCTGATGCTGAAGATTTTGTTCCCTTTTGGGCCTCCCCGTCATTACATCCCAACCATGAATTTTTTGGATGATGCTAGCTTTATTGGTGCAGGTGACCGAGGGCTTAATCCAAAATCCACTGAAATCAATGAGTCTTGATTGATTTCATTGGGCTTTGGATCATGAAAAATAGTCATTATGTATGTGGTACACACTGCTCTGAGGATATTTGCATTGTTTTTAAACTTTTATTTTATTTCTTTTTTGTATTATGGAACCTTTTAGCAATTTCTATTTCATCAGTAGCTGAAAACGAGAGTCTAAAAGTTCTTCCAAATCTTTCTTGGTTCTTTGGTCGGAATAACCACGCATCTCCCATAACACCACATTGTACTTAGTTTGACTTTGAAAACAATAGTGTTTGTGATTGTGCCATAGAGATATGCAGAAAGCCTCTGATGCCTCCGAGCCTGGCTCACTACCCAACTGCAACCCCCTGTAAATGGGCTTGTTTGTTCTTTTTATTGCAGACATCTCTTTCAAACATGTAAAAGGCTGCTATGAAAAACCCCATTGTGTTCTTGCAGGCCAGATGGCTAAAGGGGCATTACTGCTCTGTCCCCATAAAACTGTCTGCTTCTCTGCAAGCATTAACAAGGCAATATATTTTTAAAGAGCCATTAAATACTTGAGATTTAGGTAGTGGTAGGTATTGCTGTTGTGGGCTTGAAGTTGCTTTTAAAGTCCTTCACTTTGTCCTTAAAAACTCTGCTGAAATTAGGTTGCCTCAGGAGACAAATAAAAATAAAAATATCCCTCTAAAACCAAAATTCAGCAAGGCTCCTGAGATCTGCTTTAGCTAGAAACATTATCTTGTCAGTTGTGAAATGCCGTTGAACTTCCTGTGTGAGATGCAGTTTCAGACTTGGATGGGTACAATAAAGAATCTCTTCCTTCTGTAGTAGCTAGCCTGCTCCCTTATAGGTGCCTTTTCCTGTCACAGTCCAAATGCCTCAGTAGAATTAAGTATCTGAAGCCCAGATAGCCCGATTAACAAAGCAAAGGAAGAGAACATAGAAGTCATGGATTCCAAGACCAGAAGGGGCCATTCTGATCAGCAAGGCTGACCTCCTGTATCACACAGCCCAGAGAGTTTCTCCACAATAATTCCTACAGCAGATCTTTTAAAAAACCATCCAGTCTTGATTTTAATATTGTCAGTGATGGAGAATCCACCATGACCCTTGTTAATTGTTCAAATGGTTAATTATTCTCACTGTTAAAAAAAATTACACCTTATATCCGGTCTGAATTTCTCCAGCTTCAACTTGCAGTCATTGGATCGTGTTATACCTTTCTCTGCTAGACATACAAGTCCATTATAAAATATTTCTTATCCATGTAGATACTTATAGACTGTAATCAAGTCACCCCTTAACCTTCTCTTTGTTAAACTAAATAGATTCAGATCCTTGGGTCTATCACTATAAAGCATGTGATTAAGTCACTTACGGTTGTCTGTAGTCAAATTCTGTATGAAGTACCACATTGTGAACGTCTTACTCTGGTGAGCAGTTACTGTTTCACGTATCACATGTTGGATAATAATATGAGAGGTCTTTATACTTGTAAAACTAAACTGGGCTCTTTATTAAGAGAACTATTTGCAGAGATCTGCAATTGCAGCTAACATTCCAGTCACGAACACACAGACTGACTCCCCAGTGCCTCCTCCAAACTCTTCCTTCACGCAACCTGTGCTTCTCCTTCCAAGTTCCATGCAGGTTGCAACAGCTGCTACAATGTAAGTAGCTGCTCCCCACTTATAATGGGTTCAAAATCTGGCCCTTGAATGTCTATACTAAAGAAGATTGGGCCTGGATTGGAGACCAGAGCTGCCAGTAAATCTTAGGTGCTGCAGGGAAGTGTGGTTGATGATTCAGTAAGTGGCACTCTTCTCCATGTATCTGTATTGAAGCAGTGTTCCAGCTGAGGGTTCTGTGTGTATTTTGGATGAAACATAAACCTGAGGTCTTATTTGTGATCCATGAAAATAGGAGCTAAAATTAACCCTGGTGTCTGGCCAAATTTAGTTTGGATAATAACTGTAAATTTGCTTCAGTGATATTCATGGTTTCCACTATTCATTTTCTGGGGAGAATCATACAAGGAAATTTGCCCCATTGCCTGCAAAAAACATGAACAGAATGAAAAAACATGCCAAGTATGTAGAGCAACGTGTATTTGTACAAGACCCGGTAAAAAGAAAATGAGCTAAAACTGTTTCCCAGTGTTTTGTCAAAACTTTTCTTACCAGCTCTTATTCACAGACATATTTGTAGCTGAAATCCATCCCATCCACACACAGCCCAAGAAACTGGGCTCTGCAGAGGTGTGAAATCCACCCACTGGATCCAGGGCTGCTTCCCAGTAGCCACAAGCCCCTTTTTGACGGGTCTTTCTCAGTACTTACATGTCCCTCATTACTCTGGTAACTGAGCAACTCACTAACAATAATGAATTTTATCCTCACAACACCGCTAGGAGGAAAATATTATCCTCATATTACTGATGGGGAACTGAGGGGTGAAGTAACTTACCTAAGGTCACACAGTTTGTGTCTGGCACAACTGGGAATCGACCCAAGGTCTTCAGAGTCAGAATCCAACACCTTCACCACAGCATCATCTTTCCTTGGTTCCAGTTGCCTCAGTAGCACCTGCATTCCCAGACACTTCTTTCCTAGGGTTGAAGTGATATGGAGGGCCTTACAGTGGGCCCCAGGAATAGCTACTAGAGGAAGGCTGATCTCGTGGTTTGGGCATCATTCTGTGACTTGGAAGACCTGGCTTCAGTTCTTTGATCTTCCACAGACTTCATGGGTGATCTTGGGCAAGGCTCTCTGTGTCTCAGTTCGCAATCTGTAAAATGGGGATAATAGCACTGCCCTGCCTTTCAGGAGTGTTGTGAATGCATTACAGATGAGGAGCTCAGACATGAATGACTTGTCTTCATTTTCCTGGCCCATCATCCCTCATGGGCTTTTGAGATGTTGATCCCAGTCTTCATGGCCCACTGGTTACATTTTCAAACAAGCACCTTGTGCTTTCTTCCACGCTGCCCCGCAACATGAGAGGAGCTCCATGTAAACATTTGGATCGCCATTTCATTGTCCTCCTTAAAACTCTCCTTTGCCCTGAGGCCTACAAAAAACTTGACCACAGTGAAGCTGCTGCTGTGCCATGAGCCCTGCCTATCGTGCTGACCGATATTGTCTCATTGTTTCCGTGTGCTCCTCCATTTCTTTGTAGCCATCTGTTGTCTTTTGTCTGTTAGTTAGATTGTGAGCTCTTTGGGGCAGGGACTGTTATTTTTGGTCTGTGTTGTATTGGGCCTAGCACAATGGGGTCCTGGTCCATGACTGGGGACCCTAGGTGCTACTGCAATACCAATAAATAATAATGATAATTAATAATACAATTTAATTAACACAACAGTAAAGTAAATATAAGTATCAAAGATTGGGCCTACCTACCTTGGTGAATCTTACACTTTGTACACTTGAAAGTAGTTTTGTGGCATAAACAATATCATGTGACTTACATTGAGCAATTTCACTGCAGGAATAGCAATTTTGAGCTGCAAATGCTCTCAATATTACTGTCAGAAGTCTTGGAGCAATCCACAGGCTGGCACATGTTTGTATTGAAGGAGTTCAAGTCCCAAACAAATATGTAAAAATCCAATGCTGTTAAGTGGATAATTTGCAAAATGGAAAAAGGAGGGTAAATCCTTCTAATAAATTGCTCCCTGCAAATAATTCACCCAGCTCTAATCTGCAGGCATAACAATGGGAATAGAAAAGTCTGCAGACAAATTAAATGGCTTCCTCTAAGCGATGTTGTCATTTTTTCAAGTTCCTGAGTGCAAAAGTCCCTTTTAAAATGATTTCTGGCTTGGGTTTTGACAGCTTCTATTGTCTTTATTTCCTGATATGTGATTGCTGTCGCCTGGTCTTAGTTATTTGAATGTTTTCTGCCCATTAGGGCATCTCAATCAAAATTCAAATTTCGATCGCATCATTTCTCTGAGTCTGAGAACAATGGCAAGACCGAGTCAGGGCACCGGGGCCAAAGTGATGAGCCATAATTATTGTCAGTGACAGGAAGAGCTCACTGTACTTGGGGATCTGTTTTCACACAGCTTAATGATCTCTCTGTTCCATTACCTATTCCATCAAGCATGTGTTTTTGCAGTATCTATTATTGCTGATGGTTGATTGCACTTTGGTATGATGCTCTTTCAACATTTCACCAACTTTCAGACTTACGTGTCTTTCTTGTCCGGGTCAGAGCAAGTCAAGCTGATTTACATCTGTTTGAATGTGACTCTTTCCTAGTTTGCTTTGGTTTGGTCTGCTGATGGTCCAAGTGGGCCTGGTTACACCCACATACTTTATATCTAAGTTAAATATCCGCAAGGCTAGTTGCTGGGCTGTACCAGCAACCTCTGCGGCACCCACAATAATTCTGTAATGCAGCAGGACACAGAAGAGCAAGCATAGAGAATCACTGGAATATTAACATGCCTGAATATCATGGTTTACAGCGTTCCTCTGGCATCTCTCTCTACAAAGGCTATGTTCAGCAGGCTGGAAACAATACCGTTTTCAGACAAGAATAGAACTCAGTGGGTGCTGCCTACTGCCAAAGAAAACAATGCAGCACAGAGAGCAGTTATTCCCATTCAAGTGACAGTTGAATAAAAATAGCAAATCTATTGAGACTAACTACACTGAGCTTGTCTGCACTCCAGTGACAGCTCAGTGCAGTTGACAAATTGAGGGAGATCATAGGAAAAAAGCTGTGGGCATTTTGGGTTAACCAACGAAACTCCTAATCGTTCTCATTGGGGAAACTCAAGTGCTTGTTATTTCCTCATGGTTGGCTTTGTTGTGCGTATTTGATGAAGGTTACATTGTAACTCCTTCTAGGTATTTGCTGGCACAGGGGATCAATGCACTAGCTTTTCATATTGTGACACTTGTGGATGTGTTTCTAAAGGATGCTCTTTACTTTAACCACAAGTTATGGGGCACCACCATATTCACCTGTTTAATAGAGAAGAATGATTCCCTGCACTGCAGGAAATGCTGGGTGAAATTGTATGGCTTGTGTTATGCAGGAGGTCAGACTGGATGATCCCTTCTGGCCTTAAACTCTATGAGATTTGGGTTAAAATAAAAGCCCAAGTGAAAACACATTTGTTGCTCTTATTGCAGCCCCTAGTGGGTGCTGGCCACATCACAGACTTACCACCACTACATATTTAGCACCACCGACATGTTTCTGAAGCTCAGAAGAGATCCAGACTCCAGCCATTGAATAGCATGGGATGCTCAAGGTCAGGAGGGTAGCATATAAAGCAGAGGAATGGAAGGCCACACACCTGGAACAGCAAGGGATATTTTGCAGATCAAGAATTAGGGATGTATAGGGGGGTAGGACCACAGTTGCAAGGATAGAGTAGATTATGATCAGGGCATATTGACAAAGCTGTGGGGGATCCCAGGACTGGAATAGTAACTGACGCAGGAATGGCTCGTTGGCACTACTAGAAATAGTAGAAATACTAGAGATAGAAATGAATCATCGGACATATTTTAATAGGTGAAATTAGCTCCTTTTCCTGTCTGTGAAATACCTGTGGCAATATTGTGCTTCAAGCAGACACATGCTCTTTTGGACACATGCTCTATCTTGGCTCTCCAAATCCTCCACCCTCAACAGTGGAGCGTTGGCCGGGGACTGAGTGAGCATGTTCACAAAGGTCCTTCTGGGTTTAAGGATTGTCCATCACCCCCAACTTCCTCGATCTCCAAGTCTCTTGATGCACTGTGAACAGCATGGAAGAATTGATCTTTAAGATGGATGTAAATGTTGACGGGCTGGAGCTTTATGATAACAGGGGACTAGACTCCATTACTCAGAAGGTTCCTTCCAGTCCTATGTCGCTATGTTTTTATGAGCTCAGGTTGGTCGTAGCATGCATAGGACAACATGGAAGAAGGCAGGGAGTTGATTGCACAAGAAGCTGACAATGGGCTAGCACAGGTGACAAAATGGGTAGACACAGGTGGACAAAATTCTATTCTATTCTACTCTAGTCTGTCTAGTATATTCTATGCATATTCTTATACCGCATTCATCACTGTAATATCTGAGCATGGTCCAATTGTGCATTTAGTGACATGACTAACATCTGTTAGCCAGATAAAAGGTTTATCTTTCCCACCCATCTCCCAGCCTTCAAAGAACTTTCAAAATGGCCACTGGATCGAGTATCCTAATTTGTATTCAAGCTAATATTGCCAACACTTTTGTATTCCACAAACACTCTTGAAAATAAAAACTCACCACCCAAATTCTGTCCAATAAAATATGGTTTTAAGAGATTCGGGCTATGCTGAGCTGAACTGAAATGTTTCAACTCAGCCCAAGAAATCAAATTGGAACGTTTAGCTGCAGGAATGTTGAATTGTTTCATTTTGATTTGAAATGTCAAAATAAAATGTTTCCAATAGAAAATTTTCAGCACTTTCCATTCTGCAAAAACATGTTGATAGTTCAACATTTCATCTCCATTCGGGACAAAAACAAATGTAAAATAAAATTGGAATTTTCCATGGGGAGAGAAATTTTCATTTTGGATCAACCCTAGTCCTAAGTCCTGCTACTCATGCACTTCTTTGGTCTTTAACACAGGATGCCTGTGTATCTCACAAGTTTGCCTGCATATCTCACTTAGGATATTTTGCATAAGGTTAAGCTACGCAACTATCAGCCTAGAAGGAACAAAATCTATAAAAACCCACCTATTTCCCCCCCCCAAGAGCCAAAAGCTTCATTACAAGAAAATAACCTTTGTTCTGAGGTGTCTGCAGTGACGAATGAGGTAGATATCAACAGTAATTATGAGTTAGCATCACTTTCGTGAACTGTTTTGCTTCTTTTTCTTTGGAGAGATACCTTCAACCAAGGTCAGATTTCTCCAATATTCTTATTCTCCGGCAATGTGGGTGATATCCTGTCTCTCCCTATGAACATGCACAGACAACTAGCTTTTGTCACTTATCTGAGGAGCCTTCTGAAAAGTATGTGCGGGGACAGAAAATGACCAAAAAAAGGACTTTTAAATTCAGAAGAGAACAATATGTCAAAATTCTTTAAACCATGATAAATGTACCCAAAGCGTCCCAGCTCTTTCTGAGCAGCACTGAGTGATGGTGATTTACGACTGTGGAGAGTTTTCTTAAGCAAGTGGTTTCCAGAGAAGAAAGAAAGGTCACCGTCGCTTAGGCCTTACATAGTTTATCTTGCTTTCCTGTAGTCTGCTATTCCCTTTGAACTAGTCAATGTCAGAGCAGAGCTGTGGCTTCGGGGGAACTACCATTACAATAATAAAAATGATCATTGTAACAAAAATATATACACACGGATTGTGTTTTGGGGCCACATGACACCACAATATAGAAAAAAGTTATGGGTTATGGATGAGCAAACTCATTCCTATCAGGCAAAAATAGCTGATCCCAAAACACAGCAACAATGAGCAAATCAAGGAAGTCAAATGGAACATGCTACCAACGTGCAATCTGCCCTGTTTCAAGCAGATCTGCTGGTCAATCATTTATACTTAATGACAACAACAACAACAAAAGCAAAAGCACTGGTGAAATCTTCCATGGAAGATGAGATTCTAGGTGTAGGTAGGAGGGTTGAAAAACATTTTCAGCAATTGTCCCTTCCCTGTTTGCCATTGATAACAGAATTTCAAGCATTATCTCCCTATGCATCCCTTCAAAGGTGATCTCGCTTGGTTTTTGACGACAGTTGTGGTAGGGGCCAGGAGAAAAATGTTTGAGTTTGTTCTGAACTCATCCCTTGGTTTCTTGAAGGCCTATGGGACTGTCCAGTGTGGGACTGTATAGGCTGAGATTTCCACAGCAACCTAGGGCAGAGATTCTCAACGTGGGGGTTGCAAACAGATGTCAAGATGTTGCAATCAACTTGCCCTTTTACTATGTTGCTAAATTGGAAGTGCTTCTGGCTTGACCGGAGGGGAACTCTAAGGGGTCCTACTATGGAAGAGGGGGTCCCACTATGGAAAAATGTGGGGAATTCTGCTCTAGGAGACTTAGATGCACAACTTCCATTAGATGTAATGAGAATTGTGCATCCAAAGCTCACAAAAGCTTATGCTCAAATAAATTTGTTCGTCTCTAAAGTGCCACAAGTCCTCCTGTTCTGTTTGCAAATCCTTTAGGTCGTGCATCCAAATCCCAAACTCGAGGGGAAATTCACTGTGTACAGAGAGACAGCACAAGCCCTTTGAAATAAAGCTGAATTGGGACCGAATTCTTTTTATGCTGGCCTCATGCACAGGGGTGAATTTCCCCCATAAAGAAATAAACTATCTGGATAAGTTTCCATTGTGTGAGCTCAAACGCAGCTAACAGATTGAAGCTGAGAGCAAGTGTAAATGACATCAGATTGGTTAGATGTGCTGGTTGGCATCCGACAGGTGCTCTATTTCCTACCCTTGTTAACACTCTGGAAAAAGAGGCACACTCTACACTGAGCTAAGTGTGCAGACAAGGAGGAATTGGCAACACAGCGTGAGACAAGCAAGAAACTGCAGAATGATCTGAAAGTTTCAGAAAGATGGGCCTTTCTCAACAGAATGAGATTCAGTTTAGATAAATGCCAGGCAAAGTATTTTAGGCTTAAGGAAAAATAACCCCCAAGCAGATGGAGGGTGTGCTTCTTAGAAAGGAATGTTGTGGGGAAGGATCTGGGAATTATTATAGATAACAAATTAGACAGGAGAGAGCTGTGCAATGTGCAGGAAGATTTAAGCTGGGATGTATTCTTTATGGAGATAAATTGAAGAATCAGTACATGGATCTGGATAAGGGTTAGGCCATAGGTTGGAGTTTAGGTTAGAGACCAAGCCAGGGCTGGGATTTAGGTTCAGATTAAATTTGTGAGCAAAGCTTGCAAGCTCTTGGCTGCATCCAGACAATAGCGGAAAAAATTGGATCAGTCCCACCCCCAAAAGTGGAGTGGAAGCGGCTGCCGATGCTACTGACGATTCATCATTATTGTTTTGTTACAAGGCATATGTTAATTTCAGAATGCTTTGCAAACATAATAGAAGCATGCTGTCATGCCCTCAATCAAATCTAAATAAGGCAAATAAACAAAGACAACATTTAACCAGAGGGTGGGTGAATGGATTAGTGACTGTGAAGAAAATGAAGGGTTGCTTGAAAAGGTTGGTTTACGGGAGGTATTTCAAAGAGAGAATGGGTGCTGGAGGACAGAGTCCAATGCAAGGAATCGAATGTTCCAAGCATCGCAGGAAGCACAATGGGAGATATGAATCTGGGAGTAGGAAAAGAAGTCATGGGACGAAGTGAGTTGAGAGGACTGGGAAGAGGCTAGAGAGTGGGATTGCAGGGGAGTCCTAGAGCAGAGGTAGTAGTAGCCGTTAGAGTATGGTGAGCCTGGTAGGGAAGGTTGGGGAGTAGAATGCACTAGAGCTGGTTGAAAAACTTTCCATAGAACAGTTTTACGTTTGAAAATGCAGCCGTCATCAAACTGGAAACATTTCACAGGAACATGTCAATTTCAATGAAAGTTTCAGTGGAAAAGGGTCAAAACCATTTCACCTTTCCTGTTTTGTTTCCATAATGCTGAAACCTTTCATTTCAATACGCTACACATATTTCATTTTGACTTTATCACTTTAATTTTCTTTTGCTTTTTACTCTATTGTAATATATTTTAAGAGTTTAATTTTATTTATATATGTAGTGAGGCGGTGTGGCCTCCCTCCAAGCCAGAGGTGGAGGAACCACCCTCTATGCCCAAGTTGGCGGAGCCAGGCCTGCCTCGCCCCTCTCACCGGAAGTGGTTAACAGGGACAGAAAGTATAAAAGGCGGGGTCTCCAGCTCAGCTGGAGCTGAGACATCGAGGGAGGCAGACAGATCTTGCTTGCTACTGGCTGCTGACTCTGCTGCCGAGCCCAGCGGTGCCCTTCCCGCCGGGGAACTTAACGTCTACCACAGAGCTGCCAGGACTGCCGCTGGCCACCTACCCAGAAGAGACGGAGGGCGCACCACTGATCCAGGTACACCCCAAGGGGAGGAAATGGCCCAGGGACAGCAGACCTCAGTCTGGCTACAGCTTGGCCTGAGGCACGGTCGGCGTGTTGCGGCTCGAATCCCTGCTGACCCAGTGGTGGACCACTCCACCTCTGTTCGGGCCCTGGGTTGGGGTCCAATGGAGTAGGGTGGGCCCGGGATCTCCACCCCCGGAGAGGCAGCCTCCCCTCACCAGGTCCAGAAGCCTGCCGGAGCTAGGATGCCTGACACCTTGGGCTTTTGCTCTGTCTCTGCACTAAGAGTCCAGAGCTAATTGACTACTGGGTTTGCTCTTGCTCCTGCCGAAGGGACCCCAGGCCATAGGCTATGGTGTTTGCTCAGTTCCTGCTTAAAGAGCTCACGGGCTATAGACTGTTGTCTGCTCAGCCCCCGCCTAAGGGCCAGGACATACAGACTCCTGGGAGAACCTGTTTCTGCCTACGGGCCAGAACTCATTGCCTATCTTGGGGTTCAGCCCTATTAGGCTTGAGTGTCCGGACTGGCCTAACTTGCTAATTCCCCGAATATTAGGTGCAGATCCCGACAGCAAAGTGAGGCGGTGTGGTCTCCCTCCAGCCCAGAGGGGGAGGGACAACTACCACCAGACTACAGTATATATTAAATTCATTATCATCACTATATGACATTTAATATTTTATATTCGGTGATCATTGCGACCAGAATAAAACAAAATATATAGCTGTGGTCTGAATCAATATCTTTTCAGAATTTCCGTTCTATGAAAAATTTCAAAATTTTGCCTTTGCGTTCTGATTTGGAACTAAAACCAATTTCGAAATGCTGGAATTTCCCCATGTATTCTGACCAGCTCTAGAGCAGACATCCACAAATGGAAAGGGCAGACTTGTGTTACCATGCACTGGACAATACGTAATCCACATGATGTAATCGTTACAGGATGGGAAAAAAGGAGCCTTCAGCAGGTGTTGGGAGTTTGCAGACAATGTATATCTTATATGAACTATATTGACTTCCACTGAAGGCATGAGTAAACCCAGCCCATTTCCTCTGCAAAGTGATTCAGCTGGGATCCTCAATCATCTGGTATATAGTGTCCTTCTCAGGCCCTCGGCTTTGATTGCTGTGCTGACCTGTTGCCCCTTGTAGCTGCAGATTTGGTGTTGATCTGTTTACGGTGATGTGCACTGATACAATACAGAAATAAGCTTCATGCTGAAAAGCAGGGTAGAGAAGTGGGTATTAAAGGCTCCTGAATGGTGTTGATAATGATCTCCCATCCTGGTGTATGCAGGTGAGTAAACAAAAGCAGACAGGTGAGATGAGATGAAGGAAAGAGGACTGGATTCTCAGCATGGAGATATAATAAGTTTTAACTATATATGTATACATACACACACACACACAATTTACACATAGGCACCTAGGTATAGTTAGTTAGCTAGTTAGTTACATCAGACAGTGCACTGATATACAGGACTATCAGACAGTACATATCCACAGCTAGGGATATATCTACAGTACATGATGCTATGCAGATACAAATAGTTTTCCATAGTCACTTGGCTGTACAACCTCAATGGCACAGCAAGACAGGTGAGAGGTTACATATATATTCACAATTTTAAAGCTGTAAATCCAGACTCCTCAATAGAGCCGAGCAAAATTTTTTGGATGAAATGTTTTTTTGTCTGAAAAATGCAAACACATTACTCAAATGTGTGACAAATTTGCTGAATTGTTTCTATCAGAAAAAAAAATCTAAGCATTTTCTTTCTACATTTTCAAAATAAAATGCTTTAATTTTTCAATTTGAAATGACTTTTCATCATCATTATTTCATCATTATAATATTTAGTCCTGCCTTCAGTGTAGGAGACTGGAGTAGATGACCTCTTGAGAGGTCCCTTCCAGTCCTATAATTCTATGATTCATTTCAAATTTTACTTCAATTTTATTACAAAAAGGAAAAGTTAAAAAAACCCTCAAACGCAAATTGAAATGTTTCGTTTTGGGTCAAACAAAATGTTTTCTTCAACTTGAAACTTTTTTTTTTTTAAACTTTTCTGGTTTGCCAAAAAAAAAAGTAAAAAAAAAAATAAATAAATCAGAGGACACCCCAAAAGGAATTTTTTGCGGGGAGGGAAGATTGGCCAGCAGACTGAAAAATCAGTTATTTTCACAGTGAGGTCAGGTGAGGTGATGTAATTTACCCACTGTCACTCAGCACCAGAATTCCTGTCTCCCAAGTGCTAGTGGGATGCTCTGTCCACTAGGCCACACTGTCTGCCTTAGCGAGAACTAAGAATTCTTAGCCAAAAAGAGGAAAAATCCTTCTTTAGTACCTTAGCAAATGTGTGGTTACCGAAGAACTTCACAGTTGTCACTACGCTCAGTATTGCCAGCCCCAAGCGTTCAAAAATCATGGTTCAGACCAAACAAAGTAATGAGATTGGCTTAAAAGACATAAAATTTGAAAAAAGTAAGTACATTTTGGGTTCTTTTGATTTGCCTTTTAGTTATTGAGCCTTTACAGGTCTCCTTTTCAGGCTTTTCTTTACAACCACGAGGGCTAGACATGAAAGCTTTTTAGATCAAAATTGTGATTCTCATGTAATCATAATCATATGAGTCCAGGAGCTTGGGCCTTACAAAAAACTCCAGATATTGCTAGAGTTAACAAAACTGCAGACCGTGGCAACTCTGAGCTTCAAAGCAGCTGTGGGAATGCAACTTGAATTCTCCTTCTAAAAGCACAATTCCGTACAAATTAAGTTTAAGGAGAATCATGGACTGCTGTAGGGGATGGTGGTTTGGGGCATATTCCAGTGGCGATGATTGCGTGATGTTTTTATTTTGCATTACATGAACCTTGCTTAAATTAGAGTAGTTTTATATTCGTTTTCTTACTAAAATCTTCAGTTTTTGTTGGGTTTCACCCTAATTTCAAAACACGCCAACCCTAAAATATAGAGGCCCTGCTTCTCATTTATACTACACCCCTTTACGTTGCTCTGTCAGTGCGAAGGTGCCTGACAGTGAATGCAAATGTAATAAGGCCCCTTTGTGCTGTTTGTAAAGGGACTTTAGGATAAAAGAAAATCAACCCTAGATAGAGTCAATAAAGTATATTCTAAATAGGTCCAATGTTTCTGATTCTCGCCACCAGAGGGCTGTATGACACATATGTAGTAGCCATGCTTGTTCATTACACTACAACTAAAGGAAATAGTTCCTTTCCCCTGAGCCCTCGCTCATTCAATCTCTCCGAACACACAGCCCTCACCAGCTCCATCTGAGATTTCTGGTTTGCCAGAAATCTGGGAAAACTGAAATAAGTTCAGCCATTGATATTTATAAGACTGGAATGTTAGAAGAATGGCTGTGTATGCTGTATAAACGTGAATACAGCCAAATCAGTCTGGGCTTAAATAGTTAGTTACTGACATTAATGTCTGCTTAGCTGCATTAGAAAAATGAATGTAACATATCTTCATGCCAGAAGGCCGCTTCACATAATATATTGCTCTGTTGATGGGTTTGAATAGCTTCCTAATATTGATTGGTACAGCGGAGAGAGTGGAAAAATAACAACACGGCTCTTCAATAGGTTATAAAAATAGGAAAGAAGGCAGCTCCACCACCGTGTGGAATTGAACTCCTGTCCTCACAAATGATCCTAACAATGTTTTTAAATCACTGGGCCATTTAAGAAAGAGCTGACACTCCAACAAAACAACTAATTTCTTCATCCGCCATATGTCTTCGGCACCACATGCCCTCCCCGAGAGAACAGGCAGGAGAAACAATCAATTTGGAGCCCGTCCCTCCAAGCTGTGCTTTTATATTTTGCCCGCTAGCACATAGGAAAGATCTGAGATAGGCCACAGGGCAAGGTTTGGATGGTTTAAGCTCATCAGCTATCTACTGCATGGCTGAGCTTGCTGTCGGGCTGCCTTGGAGCTGAGCTTGGAAATAAGAGCACTTGGTCTGTTGTCTGCTTTCATGCGAGAAGCAGCCCATTTGAGGAGTAATGGAAGCCAGGTCATAAGGCTCCAATTCAATAAAGCACGTGCTCATTATATACTATTATTGGTATATGCTTAAGCACGTGCGTATTGCTATCAACTATGTTTATTATGCAAGTGTCTAAGGGTCAGCCAAGAATGAGGCCCAATTGTGGTAGATGCTGTACAGAGTAGTAGGCAGTCCCTGATCTGAACAGCTGGGGTGGGCAAACTTTTTGGCCCGAGGGCCACATTGGGGTTGCAAAACTGTATGGAAGGCCGGGTAGGGAAGGCTGTGCCTCCCCAAACAGCCTGGCCCCCGCCCCCTGACTGCCCCCCTCTGAATCCCCAACCCATCCAACTGTCTCTGCTCCTTGCCCCCTGACCGCCCACTCCTGGGACCCCCGCCCCTAACCGCCGTCTGGGACGTCACCCCCTATTCAACCCTCCCTGCTCCCTGTCCACTGACTGCCCCGACCCTTATCCACACCCACACCCCCTGACAGGCCACCCGGGACTCCCACACCTATCCAACCCCCACTGCTCCCTGTCCCCTGACTTCCCCCCCACAGAACCTCCTCCCCATCCAACCGCCCCCTGCTCCCTGTCCCCTGACTGCCCCAACCCCTATCCACACCCCTGCCCCCTGACAGGCCACCCAGGACTCCCACACCTATCCAACCCCCCCCCCCGTTCCCCATCCCCTGATCCCCCCCACCCCATCCAACCACCCCCTGCTCCCTGTCCCCTGACTGCCCGCCGGGACCCCCTGCCCCTTATCCAACCCGCCCTCCCCGCTCCCTTACCATGCCACTCAGAGCGGCAGGAGCTCGCAGCCTCGCCACCCGGCCAGAGCCAGCCATGCCACCGCGCTGCCCGGCAGAGGCAGTGGGCCAGAGCGCTGGCGGCGAGCTGAGGCTGCGGGCGTGGGGGGACAGCAGGGGAGGGGACGTGGCCCGCGGGCCGCAGTTTGCCCACCTCTGGTTTACAGTCTGAAGAGACCAGACAGACGCAGGGGGGGGGGCGGGGGGGGTGGCACACACCAGCTGAGTGAACAACGGGGTGGTGGCAAACGACAGGTTAGTGCCACAATTTCGGGAGTGGGGTTTCTTAGGAGGGGATCAGCTAATGGGGGAAATAAAGGGAAGGAGGAGAAAGTGTGGAGTGAAGCTGAGCTTTTGGAGGCTGTGAGGGAGGGGGTGGGCTGGAGCAAACGGCCAACCAGTGCAGGGCAGAGGAATTCGGAGACCACTGTCCAGAGGTCCCTGCGGTGGCTGCTTCTGCCCCTAATGGCTGGGGTCGCTGGCCTGCTCCTCTCTGCAGATTTCCCCCAAGGCCACATGGCAGGGGAGGGGAGGCATCGCCTGGTTCCTTGTGCCCCTAAATTGGGGAAGGGAGGTTTCCCCTGCACAGCACTGGATCCAGAGGGGTGCTGCAGACGGGGGATACTTAATCGTAACCTGCGAGTAATGTCAGGGCTTTGCTGAGAAGGGGACCCAAAGTAGACACAAATGGGCTGTATCACAGGCCCTAAAGGAGGCAGTGTGGTCTGGTGAAGAGGCCACAGCTCGGGGACCTGGCTTCTAATCCCAGGTCTGCTACTGACTTGCTGTGTAGAAGTCATTTTTCCTCCTACCCCTTGTCTATTTAGACTATAAACTCTTTGGGACATGGACTATCTGTGTAGACAATGGGTGATTCTGTAATGTGAACATCCCGCAAGGCCTGTCATCGTGTTTAAGGCCAGAAGGCCCCACCAGATCACCTAGTCTGACCTCCTGTATATCACAGGCTATCAGCACCCCCCAGCGCCCACCCACAAAAGCCAACAACTGAAATTAGACCAAAATGTTACACTTCTCAGGAGACCAGATTGGTAAATGTGCTGCTGGCAGATACTGGGAGGGACTGAGGTGCATCAGTGCTTGAGGCCTCTGCAATGGTAGGGAATTGATTAATTGAGATATACCGGCCTCATAATGTCTTTGCTCTTTGAGTAAAGGAATGTGCATGTCTGCAACAGGCCAGGATGGCTTTGAAAAAATGTGGGATTGTTTAGAGCCGGAATGAAAAGATGGGAATTTGAATGGATATTTGTGGGGAAAGGATTCTGGTATTTGCTTAGTGTAGAAGGAAGAGTGCCTGAGACATAAGCCCTTGTATCAGAGGCCTGGCATGAGGCAGGACCTGCTCACAGAATCTGGCAAGAACAGGGCTGATATTTCAGGTTTCAGAGTAACAGCCGTGTTAGTCTGTATTTGCAAAAAGAAAAGGAGTACTTGTGGCACCTTAGAGACTAACCAATTTATTTGAGCATAAGCTTTCGTGAGCTACAGCTCACTTCATCAGATGATATTGCAGAAATACACATTCCTAAGAAGTGCTAGTCACAGAGCACTTATGCAAACACATCCCGATATTAAGTGGTACCAAAACATCCCGATATCAAGGATAGTACAAAAACATTCCCCAAGAATAACAGGTGCACACTGACCCCTCCTAAAAGATAAGGTCAGGATGACAGTACACAATACAGATGTTTTAATCAAACCAACATGTACAAGGTTATGGGTGATAACTCGTCATGTCAAGGGGCAGTAACTAACTATGCCAGAAGGGCAGTATGTAACCTGTTTGTATCAGGGTATAAAAATGGATCTCAGAGGAAGTATCTTTGTCTGGCCTAGGGAGGAATGGAAAGTCCTGCCATTCACTGAGCTGGTCCATTGTTACGGGCATACATGTGTTAGTGGTCCTGTAGAGTCTGGGGGATACTAGTACCATGCTTTCTCAACAATAAACCTGGCTGTGTGCCTTCATCCCTTAACAGATCTTGTGGTCATCGAGCAGTTTGCTCGAGGTCCACTGTGCCAGCTGTCTGCGCAGGGCTGGGGCAACACACAGAGGAAACACACACACACAGCCAAATATCTATCAGCATCAAACCACACTTAGCTCCAAGAAGAAAAGATGGAGCACTTTTTAACTGAGTCTCATTCTTGGCCAGCACCCATGCTAATCTTCTCTCATTTGTATCATTCCAGTTTTAGGATTGCATGTGTTGGTTACAGTGCACTGAAGAGCTCATAAAAATCCCCCAATCCTGGACAAAATGAGCTGAGCTGTGCCTTCAGCCTCCCATGATCCAACTGCCAGCTTCTCAGTGTTTTTAAAGTACAGAAGAAGGTGCTTGCATCTTAGCCTAAGAATACATTATCTGTTATGATGCCTCTGGCTTTAGATCAAGCAAACTTCAAAAGGTAAGTGTCGCTACACAAAGTTTTTATAGTGGTTTGGAGCCAGTTAGGTAAAGGTGCAGTGGAGATGTTTGCATAAATGGCTCTCTGGGACCAATTTTGCAGATCAATGGGGATATTTTTGGCATGCTCCTATGCACTTTTCTTATCCAGCTCATAAAGTACAGGAGGCTCAGTGGGACGTAATTTAAGCCTCGCAAATTTGCAATGTATCAACATGACGAAACAGACCATTATGTGCTAATCCCTCAAGTCCAAACTATCTGACCCCAACACTCAGAAAAAAAGAACAACTCTCAGCCACTGAGGTAAATAGATGAATGCAGAGGAAAACATGTATTTTTATGTCAGACCGCAGGACAGAATGTAGGTGTGAGGGGATGGCAGGGGCGCAGCTAGTTACCATGGCTATTGTCGTGATGATAGTATATCTTCCTTTGGCACAATAATTCAATCGCTTCCTCTGAGAACACTGATTTCAGGGCTGGATTTATAATTTGCCTTGTAGAAGAACTGGGGCAAGTACGGGCTGAAGATTGATGTGAAAATCAAATCACGCCGTGTGCTCTATGAGGGTGGAGGAAGCTATGCTCCCCTCACACCTTGTTAATTCTGCCTATTCTGGCAGCCAGAGCTGCTGTAGTATCTCAGGCTTGGAAGCGTCATTCACCCTTCATGGACAACTTCTATCTACAGTAGCTGCAGAACAGGCATTTAGGCCCCGATTCAGGAAAGCATGTTTATCCAGGACAGATTCGTAGAGTTCAAGGCCAGAAGGGACCATTCAGTCATCCAGTGGGACCTCACAGGTCATTACATTTCACTCAGTTACTCCTGGACTGAGCCCAATAAGCTGTGTTTGACTGAGGTCTGGTCTACACTACAGACCTATATCGATATAACTAGGTCGTTCAGGGTGTGAAAAATCCACCCCCCCTGAGTGATGTAGTTATACCAACCTCACCCCCCGGGTAGACCGCGCTATGTCAGCGGGAGAGTTTCTCCTGCCTCTCCTGGAGGAGGATTCACTAAGCTGACGGGAGAACTCTCTCCCGTCGGCTTAGAGCATCTTCATTAAAGCGCGACAGCAGCGCGGCTGCAAGGGTACAGCTGTGCTGATGCTGCGTTTTAAGTGTAGACTTGCCCTAAAACATAAAGCTTGTGCCCCACTGGGGTCAATATCAGCCAAAGTCAATGGGACTTAAGTCCAAGGGCTTTCCTGAGTCTGGGTCTTGTTGCTCAGCTTCTACAGTGATGAGTTCTCTCAGTACCGATTAGATTGAAGTGGGCACGGCCTGGCCAGTGGCAATGCTTGATTCCACACTATTGTTGTACCCCCCTAAGCTGGCGTGACTCATTCCCAGTGGTGAGAATGTCGTGCATTTCTCTATACCTTCCTAGAGCTGGGTGCTGCCAGGGCATAGTGGTAGCTGCACAAGGACAGGAGCAGAATGGCTTCAGAGCATGTTCAGACTGCTTAACCAGGATACTATATGGTGCCAATTTCGATGGCATTCTTTTTTATGCAGACACCTGACAGCGGTCGACCACCATCGACTTATCTCACCGTGGCCCAGGAGCTATTTGTAATCCAGGTAACCTTATTCACATTAGTATTATTTGCATGGCACTCATGTGCCGAGCGCCCATTAGGATCAGGGCCCACTTATGCTGGGTGCTGTAAAATCATGCAGAGACAGTCCCCGCTCCAGGACCTGATTCCTATTGAAATCAATGGAACTACTTACAGTGCTTCATAGAATCATAGAATCATAGAATATCAGGGTTGGAAGGGAACTCAGGAGGTCATCTAGTCCAACCCCCTGCTCAAAGCAGGACCAATCCCCAATCAAATCATCCCAGCCAAGGCTTTGTCAAGCCTGACCTTAAAAACTTCCAAGGAAGGAGATTCTACCACCTCCCTAGGTAACGCATTCCAGTGTTTCACCACCCTCTGCTGATGGGGTTCCTTTCAATCATGTATCCATATGCAAGCATAATTGCATGGATGCCACACTGACCTCAGACTTATCAGTGGAAACTGTATATAGTTGAGGTCTGTTACTGAAATTTCTGTTAATCCAGAACATGTCGCCCCGCTGACACCAGGGCTCAGCAAACAAACAGATGTGGAACAACTGAAAAGTGCTTTAGTTTTCTCAGGATTAGATGATTCCTAATGTTTGTCTTCTGGAGCCCCTGATCACATAATCTCAATGGGCAGCAGGACGGAGTTTATTCAAAACACAGCGGTTCGCATCCGTAGAGATCCTTCATATTCCCAAGTCTCTGCACTAGGTTCCTGTCAAATTAGATAGTGATTTTAGAGTTCTTTTTGTTCCCATTCAAGGACTGAAATCATTATGGGCCATTCTGTCTTGGGGATTTTACCGTCTTTCATGGTCCCACCTGAATATTGCACTCTGAGGGTATGTTTACCATGCAATTAGACACCAGCACCTGGCCTGTGCCAGCTGACTCCGGCTCGTGGGGCTCAGGCTAAGCCGCCATTTAACTGCAGTGTAGACGTTCCGGCTCAGGCTGTAACCCAAGCTCTGGGACCCTCCCACCCTGCAGGGTCCTAGAACGTGGTCACCAGGGTAAGCCCAAATGTCTACATCATAATTATACAGCCACTTAGCCTGAACCCCGTGAGCCCGAGTCGGCTGGCACAGGCCAGCCCTGGGTTTTTAATTACAGTGTAGACATACTCTGACTTATCACATTATTTGGTTTGCCATGGTTCTAAACTTGAGCCAAAGGGAGCCAGGGCATTTTTACGACTATACCCCATCTGTGGAATTGGCAGCCTAATGCAATTAGAAGTGCTCTGTTTGTTACATCCTACAAGGCATGGTTAACGTCAGAGAATCAGAGAAATGGGCTGGAAGGGACCTTGAGAAGTTATGAAGTCCACCCACCTGCACTGAGGCAAAAAGAAGTAAATTTAAACCACCCTTGACAGGGGATTGTCCAACCTGTTCTTACAAACCTCCCATGATGGGAATTCCACAACCTCCCTTGGAAGCCACTTCCAGAGCTTAACTACCCTTATGTTAGAAAGATTTTCCAAATACAGTATCTATCTAAACCTCTCTTGCTGCAGATTAAACCCATTACTTCTTCTCCTACCTTCAGTGGACGTGGAGAACAACTGATTAGTGTCCTCTTAATAACAGCCCTAATGCATCTGAAGACTGTTAGCAGGTCCTCCCTCAGTCTTCTCTTCTCAAGAGTAAAGATGCCCAGTTTTTTAAACCTTTCCTGATAGGTCAGTTTTTCTAAAAACGTTATCATTTTTGTTGCTCTCCTCTGGACTCCCTCCACTTTGTCCACATCCTTCCTAAAGTGTGCTGCCCAGAACTGGATACATTACTCCAGCTGAAGCCCCACCAGTGCCGAGTAGAGTGGGACAATTGCCTCCTGTGTTTAACATACAACCCTCCTTTTAATATACCCCAGAATGTTATCATCCTTTTTTGCAGCTGCATCACATTATGGGCTCATATTCAGTTTATGATCCACTATAACCCCCAGATCCTTTTCAGCAGTACTACCGTCTAGCTTAAATTCCCTATTTAGTGGTGCATTTGATTTTTCCTTCCTAGTACTAAGTGTAGTATTAAGGATTGGTCTTTATTGAATTTAATCTGGTTGACTTCAGACCAATTCTCCAATTTGTCAAGGTTGTTTTGAATTCTAATCCTGTTCCCCAACGTGCTTGCAACCCCTGCCAGCTTGGTGTCATCTGCAAATTTTATAAGCACACTTTCCACTCCATTATCCAAATGATTAATGAAACACTGACTAGTGCTGGACCCAGGACAGATCCTATGGGAACCCACTAGCTGCACCTTCCCAGTCTGACAGCAAACTGTTGATTACATTTTGAGTACAGTCTTTGAAGCAGCTGTTCAATTACCTTATATTAATTTCATTTAGAACAAATTTCCTAGTTTGCTTATGAGAACGTCATCAGAGACGATGTCAAAAGTCTTACTAAAATCAAGATACATCAAACCTACTGCTTCCCCCTATCCACTAGGCCAGTAACCCTGTCCAAAAATATGTTAATAAACTTACAATTAGTGGCACAGATTCTGGATCTAGATTTAGATCCAGAAGTCACAGAGTTTATGAGTATTTGGAAACAGGATATTGCTCAGGTCATTAGAGAGGCACTCAGATATCTTGATGTTGGGGACTGCAGAAGTACGTATGATAGATAGATAGATATTCAAAGAAAGGGCCAGTCACAACACCTAGGTCCGAATCCAGATCCAGACTTCTTCAAGGTTTGGACTCGCTTGGTTCAGGCCATCTTTCTTGATAATTCTCCAATGGCTAATTAGATTGTACCCTGAGCCTTTGAAGGGCTCTTTATCTATACAAGTTGTCTTTATTCTTGTCTAGCAGCTGAGCTCAAAGAGAATCTTTGTTAGCTGCCAGCAGTACAGGGACCTTTATCTTTTTTTAGGCCAGTAACTAGTGGGCGACACAATCACAAACATCTGATTCCTTTCAATAGAGAATATACATAAACCAATGCATTTGAGCAGCTAGTTTTCTTTGGCTTTCCTGACTCTGAAAGGCTTCTTCCGACGTCCCCTGGAGTCAATGAGAGCCCTTCAATTGAATTTAATGGGCACTGAATTAAGCCCATAGATCACTGGCACTGTAGCTTAGCTGGCTAAAGCAATTACTTATTGAAGACTGTGGGTTAGAGTCCTAGAGTTGCCCTTCTTAGGGATTCAGATACCAAGGTGCTGAACATGATGTAAAAATCTGAATAGAACAGAACAGAGCTGGCAGCTTAGCATAAGTCACTGAAATCTCATACTGTACTTGCAAGCAAAACACATATTAAATCACAATGCAAAGCTATCCTTTGCAATATAAAGCACGTGAAAAATATGGCTGAGAGTTGTTTTAGAAGCATTACCATTTACCGATTTTACTTATTTATTTAAGATAAAGAAATGGGAATCTATAGGCCTCTTGGCATTCTTATTCAGCACACCACCATGGGTTTTAAAAAATACTTATTCTATTCATTTTTCCTCTCCACCACAGAAAACATAAATGACGCATGGCCACTAGCTTCTCAGATGAGAGGTGCTTGCTGCGGAGCCATATAAGGATTGTTCTTGTTTTCCGTCCATGAAGGTTGCAGTTCCAGCTTCGGGGTTTTTTATGCTAGTGCTTGCACTTCTAATATGTGTCCCTTGGATTTATGTGGATCTCAGTGAGCAACTGCACTGAAGCATCTCATAAGCTTCAGTTTTTTCATTTTATATTTACAATCAGTAATTACACACTGTGCATATAACAGAGGATCTAAAGTCAATTGTGCACTTTATATTTTGCTGGACACTTATAATTTCAATATCCATCTATCTCATAAAGTGAATTTAATTGGCATTCCATGCGTAAGTAAAAGTATCTTTCTGGGGATGCAACAATAATCTGTTAGTGACAGTTATGGATACTCTCTCAATGCTAGGTGATACTTTGACCTGAAACAATAAGGAAATATGGAATGATTGATGTTGCACTTTACTGTCTCCTTGGAGAACTGACCTGCAGCCTAAATTTGTTACTTCCACTTCCTACGTTATGAGTCCCAGAGCAACACATTCTCAAATGCTGTTATGCAATCAGATTTGGCTGCACAGCTTATAAAACAAGAATCCCATTAGAATCATAGCATATTACGGTTGGAAGAGACCTCAGGAGGTCATCTAGTCCAATCCCCTACTTAAAGCAGGACCAACACCAACTAAATCATCCCAGCCAAGGCTTTGTCAAGCCGGGCCTTAAAAACCTCTAAGGATGGAGATTCCACCACCTCCCTAGGTAACCCACTCTAGTGCTTCACCACCCTCCTAGTGAAACAGTGTTTCCTAATAGCCAACCTATGCCACAGACTTTCTTGGTTACCTTGGGCAAGTCATGGCATCTGTCTGCATTCATATCATCTGCAAAATGGTATTAATAATACTTCCTTTGTCCTCCTTGTCTCTTTAGATTGTAAATTCTTCAGGGCATTGACCGTCTCTTACTCTGAGGGGATGTCTACACTCATGGCAGTGTATTGAGTACAGACACTGCATGCCCAGCTAGCAGGGGTATAAATAGCAGTGTAGATGGTTTCCGAGTAACAGCCGTGTTAGTCTGTATTCACAAAAAGAAAAGGAGTACTTGTGGCATCTTAAAGACTAACCAATTTATTTGAGCATAAGCTTTCGTGAGCTACAGCTCACTTCATCAGATGTAGATGGTGACACACAGCTTAGGTGAGTAGAGTGCCCTACATGCCTGAACCCTAGAGAATATACTCTGCACAGCTCTCTACACACCCAAGCAGCACCTCCCAAGTTTACACTGCTATTTTTAACAGTACAATGTCCTGCTGCCTCCCTGCTGCTGGAGACTTTCACTGTGGCGTGTCGTTACACATGTAGTGTCTGTACTTTACCTGGCGCTCTAAGTGCAGACCTAGTCCGAGTCTGCACCACACTTAGCACAATGGGGCCCTCTTCTCAGCTGGAGCTTCTAGGTAATACCATGGTAAAAATAAATAATAGTTATATTTGTGTTCACCCCAGTAGCCTCTCCAGTTTGTCTCCCAAAGGATGTAGTGCAGCTCCAACAAGGGGCTTGAGACACGTGAATCTACCCTGGATAAAACACTAGAACAACCAGTGAGTCCCCCCACCTCCAGGACTCAGAACACAACCGTTAGGGATCCCTGGATTGTTCTTCTAAAGTTCGCAAAAAGTTCTTCTAAAGTTGTTCATCCTTGTAACAATGAAATTTTGCATCTTACCGTTGAATTCATGGTAATACTGTAACGATAGCAAGCTGCTAAAGAACCTCTCTTCCAAAGTGCTAGTCAGATTTCTTAGATTGTAAGTGTGACTCTCTGGTTCAGTGTATTTATATGGGGTCTCCTCTGGTGGCTGGTTCACATAAGACGATGAGAGTTCTGCTGCTAGGTAATGAAGTTAGCTTAAGTGCTAGAGGTTCATGTTTTAGTGCTGAAGTTTAACCCCCACTGATGATCCATGGTGAGAGATCATTGCATAACATCTACATGGCAGGGAGCAAGCCTTCTTCTGTGTTTATACAATTCCCAGCACAATGGGGCCCTGATTTGACTGGGGCCTTTGGGTGCTACTGTACTATACCTCAAATATTAAATAATAATAAGCAACATCTTGCTGTAATATTCCATATGAAAATGTTTTTAAGGATTTGAGATGGGGTACATAAAACCACACACCGGTGACAAAGGGGTTAAGAGTTGCTGTGGGCCAGGCTGGCCCCACCCCTCTGGCCTTGCCAGTCATGTCAGGGGTGAAGTAAGGGTTTAAAAGCAGGAAGTTCCAGGCAATTGAGGGTCAGCTCTGGGAGAGAGCAGGCAGCAGCTCGACAGCTCCCAAGAGGAACTCCTGGAAAGCTTCAGGGAAACTGACCTCAAGAAGGTCACACATTGATCCTGCAAAGAGGCAGCAGACGCTGGTATACCGGCCAGGCAGGATACGTTTGGCAAGCACCAAAGCAAGCCGTTGAGCAGTTGGTACCGCTATCTTCAACCCTTCCTGGGGTTGGGGAATCTGGGACTATACTGAAAAGACTTGGGAAGTGAGACCCAGGAGCCCCACACCCTTCATATGCAGTCAGACTCTTCAGCTCAATTTAGTATCACAAGGTATGTCTATACAGCAGCTGGCTCGTGTCAGCTGACTCAGGCTCACGGGGCTCATCCTGTGGGGCTGTAAAATGGTGGTGTAGATGGTTGGGCTCAGGCTGGAGCCCGAGCGCTGGGACCCTGCCCCATCCTGGGGTTCCAAAGCTCGGGCTCCAGCCTGAGCCTAAGCATCTACTACACCACAGTTCTACAGACCCACAGCCCAAGCCCCGCGATCCCATGTCGGCTGACACAGGCCAGCTGCGGGTGTTTCACTGCAGTATAGACATACCCACTGTGAGTCCTGTTTAGGCAGACAGGGGCACCCTATGTGTTTTGCAGCATCCTGACAACAGGAGGTGCCCGCCTGTCATCCAAGAACTGTGGCAGGTTTACACTGATAAGGCTGTAGGTTTGGGATTCAAGGCAAAGATCCTCTCTACCAGGGAGGGAAGAAGAGCAAAATCCACATCATGAGGTGCACTAGGATTCTTGCTCCATAGCCCTAATATATATTGGAAATGTTCAGATAACCCCAAGGATAGATTCTGATTTCCTTATTGGGCTCAGCAGTGCCTTACTCCAGGCTCACTGAAGGGAATGAAACTGCTTTTGAAATAATGTGCTTCTCCATTCCGTTTATCTAAATCAAAAATGTATCTGAGTATGTCACAATCATGGATGTATTTATCATCATAATACTGCTGGGAAGAAGGAAAGTGCTAATAACCCCATTTTACAGACACAGGGGGTATGTCTACACTACAAGCGCTACACCAGCACAGCTGTAGATCTGCAGCCATGCCTCTATAGTGTAAATAGACACTTATTACAGTGTCAGAATGGGTTTTTCCATTGTTGTGGTAAATCCACACCCTCGGGAGGTGGTAGCTAGGTCGATGGGAGAATTCTTCTGTCCACCTAGTTGCATCTACAGAGAGTGTTAGGTTGACCTAACTATGTTGCACAGGGCATAACATATTTTACAGACCTGAGCAATGTAGCTAGGTCAATCTAATTTTTAGGTGTAGACCCAGCTGAAGTGACTTTCCCTAAAGTCACATGGAGAATCTGTGCCACAGCAGGGAACTGAACCCAGATGTTCCAAGTAACAGATTAACATGCTAACCACTGTACCATCCTTCTTCTGCATTAAAATAGGGCCACCAGAATGTGGCTCTAAAACAGACAGATAACCCTGGCATTTCCATCTGAGGCTTCTGACTCTCCTGCCCCTGTATGCGTTATGACAGCCTTTAACTGCCCTAGAATCACTGAGTTACAAGGGACCGCAAGGCTCGTCTAGTCTGACCCCCTGCCAAGATGCAGGATTTGTTGTGTCTAAGCCACCCAAGACAGATGGCTCTCCAGCCTCCCTTTGAAAGCGTCCTGAAAACCTCCAGTAAAGGAGCTTCCACAACCTCAGGCATCTGTTCCATTGCCCTAAAGTTCTTACAGTTAGGCAGTTTTTCCTAAGATTTAATTTGAATCTGCTATGCTGTGGTTTGAACCCATGGCCTCTTGTCCTGCCCTCTGTGGCAGGAGAGAACAACTTTTCTCTGTCTTTTTTATGGCAGCCTTTCAAGTATTTGAAGACTGCTATCAATTCCCCCCTTAATTTCCTCCCTCCAAAGGGATAAAAATTTGTCCGATGAAGTGAGCTGTAGCTCACGAAAGCTTATGCTCAAATAAATTGGTTAGTCTCTAAGGTGCTACAAGTACTCCTTTTCTTTTTTTAATGACAGAAAGTTTTTCTACAGTTACATTTGCAAACTGGTGCTGGAGGTACAGGCTGGGTTTTTGCAGTGGATGCAAATACAAAGAGTGGGATGCTGGTAAGATTACTTCCAGATAATTGTTCATAATTTACAGCTCTTTCTCACTCGTTGGTTTTATATTTGCATACTTCAAGCTCTTGAATTCAGTTTACTCAATGGCTTAGGAGAATTTGTTACATGCATTCCAGGGTATTTTCTCCTTAAAGAAATGAAAAATAGGTGACAATCAAAACAAGTTCTGCTTGGGGTTTATTAACTCACATATCAATCAGTCATCCATTAATAATTCTTCTTTGCTTCTCATTCAGCAGAATGAACAAAGATAATTAGTTCCCATCAGCTGTGACCGTATTTTCCCAACATATGTGGAAGATAAGGCAGTAACTGTGGAGTTACACATTATGAGAGCTGGGTTTTTTAGCTGATTAAGGGAAGGGAACATTTCACCTGTGGTATTCCCTGCTGTCAGTTTGTCTGCATACCTTACGGATGAGGAATATTCCCATACACACAAATTTCCTTTGGGAAATTTCTCAAATGCATTTTTATGGACCATGACCTATGGCAGGACACCAAGAGCCAGGTCTATAAGACAATTGTTGCTTCTACACTCCTCTATGGATGTGAAACCTGGGTGACCTATCAACAGCATCCCAAGAGTTTAGAGAGGTATCACCAACGATGCCCCCGGAAGATCCTTTGCGTCAAGTGGCAAGATCGCCGAACTAACGCCTATGGTCAGAGATCCCGTGGTGGTCCTGCCATAGGTCATGAAACGCTGCAAAGACATACTGAAAGCACATCTTAAGAAAACTGATGTGGACATCACAAGCTGGGAAGAGCAAGCCACCAACCGACCCCAATGGCACCATATCCTCCATTAGGAAGTGGCCCGCTTCGAGGAGAAGCTTCTTGCCCTCGAAGCTGAAAAGAGAGAGGGGAGGAAGGAAAAAGAAATAACTTTCTCCCAGCAGGCCGCTTGCCTGCCACAAAATGTCTGTATTTACTGTGAGTGGATTTGCGGTTCCAGGATCAGACTTCTGAGTCATCTCAAGAGATACCAGCTTTGCCCGTTACTTTGGAGTTTGCTCATTTATTAGGGTTACTCTTCTGGCGGCGGGGGGGGGAGGGGTGGTATCTGTACTTCTATCAATGTACTGCTTGTGTCACTTGTGTTCCCATATGGAACTCAACCTCTCCCTGCTGCAAGTTCCCTTCCAATGAAGCTATCCTGCAGGACCTAGGTTCCCAAGGGGTGGGTTCTTCCAGCACCAGAATCAGATGAACACACACACACACACATTAACAGAGTGCATCTGAGAGGACCAGGTCCACCTGGGATCTCTGACCCTGGGTGAGCTGAGCGTAGATGATTTGTTTTGGGAGGCGAGAATCTGGCATCCGCACACAGTGCATCCGAAAAGCACTCCCAAGCTGACCCCTTATATGCCCCTGGACTCAGCAGACTGGGTCGAGCAGCACTTCCAAGCTGCCACTCTCATATGTCCCAGGTTCAGCATGTCCCTATCCCCACTTTCATGTTACAATTGTTCTGGTAGTAACCCACTTGATAAGCAAGCCCCACAGGATTTTTGGGCACTGCAGGGATCTTTTAGCTTATGGACGAGGAGTGTTGCTCAGAGCAAATGAGGAAACCAAAAAAAAACCCATGACGGGGAGAGAGAGAGAGAGACGCAACCAGCTTAATCATGAAAGTTATTTATTACCAGGTAATAACCATACAAGGAGATCCAAACAAACAAAACAGTTATAAAATTAAATCTAACTTAAATTTTATTATAAAAGTCAGGTTTAGAAAACTATAACTGGTCACACAAGTCAGGGTCAGAAGACCTAGAGAGAGAGAGAGAGAGCTGGGTTCTCACCACACTGTGACGCTTGAATCAATCAGGTGTCCCAGATGGTGGTGGTAGCTGAGGGTCTGGAGTGCTGGAGTCAGGCAGAGCTCCCAGCACGGTCAGTCAGGAGAAGATTATGTCCCAATGGAACTGATGCAGATTTTGGATCCAGGCATCAGAACACTTACTTGAGCATGGGTAGGGGTTTTTGTAGAGAAACAACAGTGGTTCAAGGGAGAACACTAGATTGATTTATGTGTAAACTGATGGCTCAAGGGAGTATACCAAAGTTGTTTTGTTCAGGCTAGACCATGGGAACTGATCATTTCTGGCTATGGGCGGTGTTCCTTGGAAGGAGCTCACAATGTAATTAGGGAGCGTCACTATTTTGGATACCAATAAAGGATTTATTACTAGAATTGGTCTGATAACTGCTGAGCTGGGTGTGTGCAGGCATGGGTTCATCAACATCTGGAGCAGAGAGCCCCCATCATGCAGTGCTTCCCTGCTTTTCTGGTCCCAGAGTTCAATGTGGTTCTTGCCTCGAAATCTCTGTTCTCCATTCTGTATGCTAATGGAGATGCCTCCTTGTCCCATCTTCGATGCAGATAATGCTAGGTGAGTTTCCTTAATCCTGTCACCCTTGTCCGGAGAGCTTGAGGTGTGTCTCCCACTGCCTTTTCATTGCTTTTTGTAAGTCTTTCTTCTGTTTGGTTTTGGTTCAAGCAGAGTCGGGTCAGAGTGGCGGGGGGAGGTCTTTCATGAGCCAGACAGTCTGGGTACTGTGCCCTGGCTCCCCAAGAACACAGAGCTGACAGGTAACACAGGACGCATCTATGAATCCGTGGTAGAGATCATCCTCCAATCAAGGGATTGCCAACCATCATCAATCATCCCCTTACAGGCTAAGGGAATAGCCAACCTCTTCAAAGATGTCATTTTGCAATGACAATTCAGAATGCTAACATTTCCATTGATACAAGGCAGGAGAACATCCCTTCATAGCGGACGGGTAGGTGAAGGCATGCGGGATCAAGTCCCCGCCAAGATTTCTGCTTGGCCTGCCAAGGAGGAGGGAGAGGGCTCTGTCCTTCTCCCACTGTGCCTGTTCCCCGTCATGCTTGGCCCCTGTTCTTGGCAGCCAGGCCAGGCAGTGAGCGGAGGGGGTGGGACCAGCCACTTCTCACACCAGCTGCTCCAGGTGGCTGCTCTGTGCAGCGTGGCAGCTGCCTGCGAGAGTCCGGCTTGGGAGGCAGTGGCAGTGGGCCACCCCCGGCCTGGGCTTGGCTGCCGGGGGCAAGGGCCGAGTGAGCCGGAGTCCCCTCTCCTCTCCCCCAGCACATTTCCTGCTCACTTGGCCCCTGTCCCGGCAGCCGGGCCTGGGCAGCAAGCGGGCTGCTGCCACCATCACTCCAGACCCAGAGCAGCCAGCTTCAGTCAGTATGAAAAGCGTCTCTGTCCTGTTCCCCGCCCAGGCCTGGCTGCCAGAGACAGGGGCTGAACATGTCGCAGGGGAGGTGCAGTGGGAGAAGGACAGAGGACTCCTCACCTGCAGGTCACGCTGGTGGGGTGGGGAGCGCGAGGTGGCAGTGGGATAGGCACACGGCAGAGGGGTTGCTGGGCAGAGGAGACACATGGGGCAGTCACGTGCCATCCCCTTTGGATTGTGCCCCCCCACAATCAGTAGGCACGAGTCGACTTCTTGTCCCCACTATGCCCCTCTCAGCCTCTCACAGTCACCCTCACCCTTCATCCTCCCTCACCCCTCCCATCCCCCTCACAGTCACCCGCACCCTTCATCCTCCCTCACCCTTCCCATCCCCCTCACAGTCACCCTCACCCCTCATCCACCCTCACCCCTCCCATCCCCCTCACAGTCACTTGCACCCCACATCCGCCCTCACCCCTCCCATCCCCCTAAGTCACCCTCACCCCTCATCCGCCCTTACCCCTCGCACCCCCTCACAGTCACCCTCACCCCTCATCCACCCTCACTCCTCGCACCCCCTCAGTAACCCTCACCCCCATCCACCCTCACCCCTCCCATCCCCCCTCACAGTCACCCTCACCCCTCATCCGCCCTTACCCCTCGCACCCCCTCACAGTCACCCTCACTCCTCATCCACCCTCACCCTCTCACAGTCACCCTCAACCCTCATCTGCCCTCACCCCTTCTCACAGTCACACTCACCCCTCATCCGCCCTCACCCCTCCCATCCCCCTCACAGTCACCCTCACCCCTCCCATCCCCCCTCACAGTCACCCTCACCCCTCATCCTCCCTCACCCCTCCCATCCCCCTCACAGTCACCTGCACCCCGCATCTGCCCTCACCCCTCCCATCGCCCTCACAGTCACCCGCACCCTGCATCCGCCCTCACCCCTCCCATCCCCCCACAGTCACCCGCACCTCGCATCCACCCTCACCCCTCCCATCGCCCCTCACAGTCACCCGCACCCCTCATCCACCCTCACCCCTCCCATCCCCCTCACAGTCACCCACACCCCGCATCCGCCCTCACTCCTCCCATCCCCCTCACAGTCACCCTCACCCCTCATCCGCCCTCATCCCTCCCATCCCCCTCACAGTCACCCGCACCCTGCATCCGCCCTCACCCCTCCCATCCCCCCACAGTCACCCGCACCTCGCATCCACCCTCACCCCGCCCATCGCCCCTCACAGTCACCCGCACCCCTCATCCACCCTCACCCCTCCCATCGCTCTCACAGTCACCCTCACCCTTCATCCACCCTCACCCCTCCCATCCCCCTCACAGTCACCCGCACCCCTCATCCGCCCTCACCCCTCCCATCCCCCTCACAGTCACCCTCACCCCTCATCCGCCCTCACCCCTCCCATCCCCCTCACAGTCACCCGCACCCTTCATCCTCCCTCATCCCTCCCATCCCCCCTCACAGTCACCCGCACCCTTCATCCGCCCTCACCCCTCCCATCCCCCTCACAGTCACCCGCTCCCTTCATCCTTCCTCACCCCTCCCATCCCCCTCACAGTCACCCTCACCCCTCATCCGCCCTTACCCCTCGCACCACCTCAGTCACCCTCACCCCTCATCCACCCTCACTCCTCGCACCCCCTCAGTCACCCTCACCCCCATCCACCCTCACCCCTCCCATCCCCCCCACAGTCACCCTCACCCCTCATCCGCCCTTACCCCTCGCACCCCCTCACAGTCACCCTCACCCCTCATCCACCCTCACCCCTCGCACCCCCTCACAGTCACCCTCACCCCTCATCCACCCTCACCCCTCCCATCCCCCCTCACAATCACCCTCACCCCTCATCCGCCCTTACCCCTCGCACCCCCTCACAGTCACCCTCACCCCTAATCCGCCCTTACCCCTCACACCCCCTCACAGTCACCCTCACTCCTCATCCACCCTCACCCTCTCACAGTCACCCTCACCCCTCATCTGCCCTCACCCCTTCCCACAGTCACACTCACCCCTCATCCGCCCTCACCCCTCCCATCCCCCTCACAGTCACCCACACCCTTCATCCTCCCTTACCCCTCGCACCCCCTCACAGTCACCCTCACCCCTCATCCTCCCTCATCCCTCCCATCCCCCTCACAGTCACCTGCACCCCGCATCCACCCTCACCCCTCCCATCGCCCTCACAGTCACCCTCACCCCTCATCCGCCCTCATCCCTCCCATCCCCCTCACAGTCACCCGCACCCCGCATCCTCCCTCACCCTTCCCATCCCCCTCACAGTCACCCGCACCCTTCATCCTCCCTCACCCTTCCCATCCCCCTCACAGTCACCCTCACCCCTCATCCGCCCTCACCCCTCCCATCCCCCTCACAGTCACCCTCACCCCTCATCCGCCCTCACCCTCCCATCCCCCCTCACAGTCACCCGCACCCCGCATCCGCCCTCACCCCTCCCATCCCCCTCACAGTCACCCGCACCCTTCATCCTCCCTCATCCCTCCCATCCCCCCTCACAGTCACTTGCACCCTTCATCCTCCCTCACCCTTCCCATCCCCCTCACAGTCACCCTCACCCCTCATCCGCCCTCACCCCTCCCATCCCCCTCACAGTCACCCTCACCCCTCATCCGCCCTCACCCCTCCCATCCCCCTCACAGTCACCCGCACCCTTCATCCTCCCTCATCCCTCCCATCCCCCCTCACAGTCACCCGCACCCTTCATCCTCCCTCACCCTTCCCATCCCCCTCACAGTCACCCGCACCCCTCATCCGCCCTCACCCCTCCCATCCCCCTCACAGTCACCCTCACCCCTCATCCTCCCTCACCCCTCCCATCCCCCTCACAGTCACCCTCACCCTTCATCCTCCCTCACCCCTCCCATCGCCCTCACAGTCACCCTCACCCCTCATCCTCCCTTACCCCTCCCATCCCCCTCACAGTCACCCTCACCCCTCACCCGCCCTCACCCTCCCATCCCCCCTCACAGTCACCCGCACCCCGCATCCGCCCTCACCCCTCCCATCCCCCCTCACAGTCACCCGCACCCTTCATCCTCCCTCACCCCTCCCATCGCCCTCACAGTCACCCTCACCCCTCTTCCGCCCTTACCCCTTGCACCCCCTCACAGTCACCCGCACCCCGCATCCGCCCTCACCCCTTCCATCCCCCCTCACAGTCACCCGCACCCCTCATCCGCCCTCACCCCTCCCATCCCCCTCACAGTCACCCGCACCCCGTATCCGCCCTCACCCCTCCCATCCCCCTCACAGTCACCCGCACCCTTCATCCTCCCTCACCCCTCCCATCCCCCCTCACAGTCACCCTCACCCCGTATTCGCCCTCACCCCTCCCATCCCCCACACAGTCACCCACACCCCACATCCGCCCTCACCCCTCCCATCGCCCTCACAGTCACCCGCACCCCTCATCCGCCCTCACCCCTCCCATCCCCCTCACAGTCACCCGCACCCTTCATCCTCCCTCACCCCTCCCATCCCCCCTCACAGTCACCCTCACCCCGTATTCGCCCTCACCCCTCCCATCCCCCACACAGTCACCCGCACCCCTCATCCGCCCTCACCCCTGCCATCCCCCTTCCCAATCACCCTCACCCTTCATCCTCCCTCACCCCTCTCATCCCCCTCACAGTCACCCTCACCCCTCATCCACCCTACCCCTCCCATCCCCCCTCACATTCACAGTCACTCCCCTTTTGAAAATGGGACTTAGGCGCCTAAGTCACTTAGGCACTTTTGAAAATTTGACCCTAAGCTCTTTTGGACAGGGACTGTCACTCACTGTATGCAGAGCCATCGCTTGGGTAGGGTGAATTGGGGTGACTGCTGCGGGTCCCGCTCTTTGAGGGTGCCCTGCGGGCTGGAGCGACTGGCGGGGGCGTTCGGTCCTGAAAGAGACAAATTTGTCACTTCCACCCCTGGACCTGCAGCTCCCAAGGAACGGCCCTGACTGCATGTAGGTCCAATTGGACCTTCAGCTCAGCTGTGGCCTCTGCGTGCTAAGGTAATACAAAAATAACAGCTACGACTAATTCCCTGTGAGTAAGAATGTCGCAGTCTGGCTCCATATTGTTAGTGCTCAGAGAGTCGCAGCGTGCATCTCAAGAGTATGACAAATGCCTGGTTACTTAGCTAGCCAAGCTGGCATTCGTCTCACCGCACTGCGAGGTTCCTGAGGAGCAGATGCTGTACAGGTTCACTCCCTTTGTTAGAAATCTCCTACACCCACTGCCCTTTGGAAGGAATTGCATTAAGATTATTCATAAAGCTCTTCTGGAGGGGTTCGTTTCAATCCTAATTTGGAAAGGCTGATGGCAGGTTCTTAACAGATCCTGGCTCTGTTGCCTGAAGTGCCGTTTATGTACTTGTCGCTGTACATAGAGAAGCACAGAGGATATAAATGCATGGATAATATATTCCACACATGCCATTCCACCCCAGCATGGGGCTTTAAAAATTTAGCAACGTTTTATTTTAAAGCTACTTCTGCTTTGACACATATTAAATTTGGAGCTGCTGGTTTCCAGTTGCCTCTGATCATGAAATTTTCTCCCAGTCAGCGGGGGTGGGGGTGGGAATGACATTGTATTTAAAGTGCTGCAAATTGCATCATCTGAATAAAGAGCCAATGCATGTAATGTTATTTCTGCCTTTGGAAAGCACCTTTCCCTGTCAGCCCTATGACGTCCCTCTGACCGAGCTGGATGCAAGCTTAAATCCGGTTATAACCTTCCCCCTGTACTGGGTGTGTGGGGATTAACAAGGCAACAAAACCAGTCCAGTGATGTCTGGCCAGGACTCAGAAATCTTTTGGGTGCCATGCCAACCGTCCTCTCTGCTTCCCACGGGTCTTTAGAGAGAAAGCTAATTCTGGTGTATGCACCACAAACAAACCAATCCTGGAGGGAAACTTGAACAAAGTACCATGGCCTGGGGAACTGTGCTGGCCAGTCCCTAGGCTGCTGGCTTGAAACACCTGCAGCCAAAGATTGAGAAAATCAACATAACAGAAAAGGAGTACTTGTGGCACCTTAGAGACTAACCAGTTTATTTGAGCATGAGCTTTCGTGAGCTACAGCTCACTTCATCGGATGCATAGCTATGCATCCGATGAAGTGAGCTGTAGCTCACGAAAGCTCATGCTCAAATAAACTGGTTAGTCTCTAAGGTGCCACAAGTACTCCTTTTCTTTTTACGAATACAGACTAACACGGCTGTTACTCTGAAACCAACATAACAGAGAGTCAAACTGGCTTCTACTGGCAGCATATGACAGAGACTTGTCATAGAAAGGCTGGCTGTATTGCAGCCTTGTCTTTGTAGGTCTGCTGGGTGGTGTTTAAAGACAAAGGCAATGGGATGATAGGGAAAGCGGTGTTTAGGATTGAACATGAATAGGCCAGGTGTGCAAGGCAGTGTAATGACTTTGTGGGAGTAATCCTGATTTACAGGAGCCGGAGATCCTGCGAGGTAGGGAAGTAAAACCAGCCCCATTTTACAGATGAGTAAAGACAGGCACAGAGCATGGAGTGGAGTGTCTTGCCCATGGCCCACAGAGCCAGGGCTAGACCCCACAACTTCCTGCATGCCCAGCGAGAGCCACCATCAGACCATCCTTTGTAGCATTCACTGCCCTCTAGTGATGCAGTCAGAATTTATTTTGTAATGACTGCTAGTGAAGGACCCCCTCCAAGGAGAGTCGGCCTGGAGACAGAGTACATCAAGGGAAATTAGGCCCAAGTTGTTAAGAATTCAGGGCTGTCAACATAATACTTTTCACCGCCACTAAACATCCAGCTCAAAATAATAAATGCACACACCTGTATAGCTCTGGGAAGGTAATGTTTGCCTTTTTCGACTTATTAAACCACTATGATCAGAGACGAAGGAGAAGATTTGCTGTGTAGTTGTAGCTGTGTTGTCTCTCTCACCAACAATAAAAGACATTCCCTCACCCACCTTGTCTCTCTGAGGAGAACAGAAGTCTTAGGAAGGAAAGAGATTTCAAATTCCGCTATAGACTTTTCTATTAGGAAAAGGTATCCATAGAACACCACTGATCTTTGGGGGGTCCGGATCCAGACTTCATGGCTTGGATCTGTATTTTACTGAAAAGTGAATATGAGATTTAAAGGGGCTCAGACACTTATGTGATTAGAACCACTGAAGTCAAGGGGAGTAGCAGCAGGAGCTGAGCCCCTCTTAAAACTGGGCTATTTAGTTAGGAGCGTAAACAGGGATTCAAGTGTCTGACTTCAGCACTAAAGTATGAAATATGTGGGCTTACCCTCCCTGGGCCAGATTCTGCTCTCGTGCAATTCCATTGTCTTCAATGAGTGGCAAAATCATTGAGAGTAAAATTTATCCACCTTCATCCTGATTCCCCATCATTAAACCAGAGGTAATAAAACTAGATTTGGTTAAAATATTTACCAGGGAAGGTAGATTTTTTATGGTGTCTTTTGAGTTTTCACATGCCTCTCTGGAAGAAGAAACAAGAAAAGAAAACCAGTCAGTTCATAAGAGCAAAAAGTCCTTTGCATGTGAGATCACCAACAAGAAATTGGTGAGAAATATCACTAACAGTTTTGCCTACGAGAACCCACAGTGATTTTGGCCAATACTCATTTACCTACCTCAGTGGAGGTGTCCTGAGAATATGCACCCAGCTCCTTCTCTCCTTGGATGGTCTTGCAGTGAAGGTGCCACATGGTGAGGTGGGATTCAGTTCTCAGTTCTGCCACATTCCTCTGTGACCTTGGGCAAGTGGCTTAACTCCCTCTGCCTTAGTTCTCCAGGTGTAAATTTGGGATAATAATAATTCTTTTCTCCCACCCTTTGTTTGACTTATATATTTAGAACATAAGCTCTTTGGGGCAGGGCCTGTCTCTTACAATGTGCATGTCCAGCACCTGGCAGAATGAGGCCCTAATCTCAGTTTGGGCCTCTAGTCATTACGGCAATACAAATGTAATTAATAATAATTTAAGTCTTTGGGAGTTATGCCATTGACTTCAAAGGAAGATGCATCAGGTCCTAGCTTAAATTAGTGGAACTGACTAGTTACAGTTCCCTCTGTGTGCCTGATCCACAGAGGATATGAATGTTACGCTCCCCTCCCCCATAGCTAGATACCTTTATCTCAAGCAGTAGTGACTTGTGATTTTTGATCTGGAGATCCCCTGTTTGGTTCATGTGGTCAGCCAAGGTGGAGGCCATCTCATTAGCATGGTGCTTTGACGGTGAAAAATGCCAAGTGTTACCATTGAAGAAATGCTGGCATACATGTGTATATTCCTATATGACTTTTGGATTTTTTTTCATCTGCTTTGTAATGAATCAAATTAATACAGTGCAGTTCAAATCAGTAAAGAAAGAAAATGCCATATCTGTCTGGAAAATCAAACCAAGACTGCGTGCCGTGGCCACAATAATCGTTTTCTAAAAGCATAAAGATGTTTCTGTATTGGACTCTCAGTGCTGATGGCACCAAAAATAGCATTCTGAGCAGACCTAGCTATAACAAATTTCACACCAAGAAGCTTTGAGTGCAATATTTTCACAGCTGACACACAATTTCGCAGCTGCTTCTGCCACACAATGACTTACACTGGGACTTACACTCATCAGTCCTGATACAATTCACATCTATCTCTGGGTGGAAGTGGGACGGATACCTGTGACAGGCTGATTTGGAATTGCTTCTATGGTCCAGGCTGACACACAGCCTCTGGCTTGATTTATACAGTAGATTGTGGTAGCTTGTTTATAACATAATGTCATCCAAAATGATTTCACTTGCATCTTATACAGAGCATTCACCCTCAAAAGCACTGGGAAGCACTTTTCCCCACAAGAGCACATCTGGACAATACCCTATCTCTTACTGTGTTCTCCCCACTGTGACACAACTGTCGATAGATCACTAGATAGATATGAAGGACCTGGTGCTAAAAACACGACAAATTCCATTGTCTCTTAATGCAAAACAGTATTTTAGTCCACATACAGATGCTTCACACCAGAGGTTCCTGCATTGTGGGAAGACTAAAGTCTGGATCCATATATGTGTGGATGAAAGCCCTGAGCTGGAAGGGCATTCAGAAACCAAGAGATTTTGTGAACTGTTGTTCTAAAGAGATTTCCACCCCAGATTTTCTTGTTTTGTTTTTTTAGATAAAAGATGTTGAATGGGGTTCAGATAAACCTCTGAGCTTGCAGTTTATCTGAATTAAAGCTTTTGTGGGTCACAGATTATTAATCGGTTTTAAAACAGAGAGATTTCAAGTAACTCACAGGCATTTTCAAACTATTATTTTTAGGAGAGGATTTCCATGCTGTCTGTATGCAATGAGCGAATCTATGCTTTCATCTGGGATGGATTTTGTTGTAGGTTAGAGGAAAATAAGCAAAAGATAGAAGGGAAACATACATTCTCCTGGAGGGAGCACAGTGTGTGCCTCTCCACTGTAACATGCTGCATTTCTTTGCCTCACAACATGTAGCCACCCCTGCATACAGTAGACCCTTAGTCGTAGAAGTTAAAGAATAATACCTAGCTACAAACAGACGGTGCACTTTGGCTTTGATCCTGCAAGTGTTTGTGTGGTAAGGTGTGTAAAGACTTGCACTCCACATAAGTACAGGTGGAGATTACATCTGGGTGCAAGTGAGGTTAAACAATAGACATGGGGTGAAATCCTGCTCCACCAGAGCCAAGATTTCATCCATTGTCTTTGGCACTGAGCACTAATAAATCTCTATTCACTTGTGTACCATCTCCCTCAGTTACAAATGCACAGGTTACAGAAATAGACAGGGTTCTCAGGCAACATGGTGGAAATACATAGACAGTGTGAGTGGAGAATTGGTGGGTCATAAGAGATATGATTTTAAACCCAATCCTTCAGCATGCAAATGAGGTTCTGAGCTACACACTCCCTTTTAGGCCTTGCTAATTGACAGTGACACATCAGTGCTCTCGTTAAAGCAGGATCACATTCCCTGCTTGGTGTACTATGGGTAATTCCCTGCACCTGTACTTTGCAGGATCAATGCCTCTATCAATGGAGACAATAGCAGTCTTTCCACACTGGTTCCCAGCTCACTCTCTGTGCCTTACTTACCTTTGGCTGAATAGGAGAAATTAGCTGTGTTCCTGGTTCCCAGTCTTGGAGAGATTAAAAGCTGTTCCAATTGTAAGAAAACTTTTTTTCAGCCCCTGACTGTGCCGAATTACACAAGTCAGTGCTAGTTCTCCCACACACCCTCTAACTGCCCTGACAGCTTCGGAGATGGCCTGGCTAGTGACGTCTGTCTTTTCCTTTTTTAATTAAAAATGGGAGAAGCAAATTTAGGAAAAGGAAAAAAAGGTAAAACTCGCTCTGTCTGTCTGAATTTAATATTGGTGACACACGAAAGATCAACAGCCTCCCAGGTGAAAATCCTGGGTCTACAGAATGGGCAGTGGCATAGTAAGTAATTCTCCCACCAGCTTCCCTCACGCTCTTCCCCCAGTGTGTGGGAAACATGCCTTAACCCTGCTTATTTGTGTATTTGTATTACAGTAATGCCTAGAGGCCCCAACTCAGATTGGGGGCCCATTGTTCTAGCTGTTGTACATACCCATGGTAAAGTCAGTCTCTGCCCCACACATAGAACAATCCAAACAGACAAAGGATTAGGCAAAAATAAACATTTTCATCCTCATTTTACAGATATGGAACTGAGGCCCAGAGACATCAAGTGACTTGCTCAAGATCATACAGGAAAATCCCGAAGCTAGGACTTGAACCTATGTCTGTGGAGTCTAAGTATTGTACCTTAACTAGAAGACCAGCTTTCCTCTCTCACATGGAGGGGCAGTGCAGACAAATCTGGGGGCAGGGAGGAGGTGTGAGAATGTACAAAACCAGCAGCTGCATTGAGGAAAGACATCAGCTGTATAGTAAAACATTAGGGGACTTGTCCCTCTTCTTCCCCTCACCAAGTGGTTACCTTCTGCCTGGAGGGATCATCTATAGTAATAACTTTCTAATTTAGCCTCCACAAGCCATTTAGTCCTGGTCCTCTGCAGATACAGGCAAGTTCCCTTGGTGAGGGTGTTTTTGTGATGGGTACACTTCTCGCATAGGAAGTCATCAGAGACCCATAACTCATTACCTATGCCTGTTCCTGAATAACTTACATCTGTCTTGCCTGGAGAACCATTTATAATTGTTTGTTTCCCAGCCACAACTAGTATATTTACTAATCAATCTTCATTTATATTTGCTGATCTGTATTTGCTTCCAGACTAATATTTTTTACTTATATTGTGCTGCTGTTATTATTAATAATAATGATTATTTGGGCAAGATTATTCCCATTAGATGTAAATGCAATTTCCAAATGAGATATGAAGCTAAAAATATCAGCTTCATCAGTTTCTATAATTTATTGTGAAGCCTACACAATGGAGCAGGAACCTATTAGTTCAAATTAAAATATAGGACCCATATTCCAGCATCTTTCTTGAGCATAAAAACCCTGTTACTAAATGCCGTGAAACTGACCGGAATACTAACTGGATCACTTTAAGAATAGGTTACTAGCTATATACCGGATCACTATAGCTCTTTGTTATGATATGTGGAATCACAATTCTTCTTGAACTGAAGGTGTTTATTAAAGAAAATAGCTACAACTCCAGAAGTAAGCAAACAGGTTTCCACACAGCTCCAGTTCCAGCTGTGACTCCTGTTATATATCCCCCCCCCCCCACCACCCTCTCTGGAACTCCAAACAGCACACAAGAGGCGTCTGGTGGTTGAATGATACACTGTAAGTAAACCTGTAATTAAAGTCTTTGCCCTGGTTTACACTACAGAATAACTTCAGGATAACTACGTCACTCAGGGGTTTGAATAATCCACACTCATGAGCGATGTAGTTATACCGACCTAAGTGCAGGTGTAGACAGCGCTATGTTGGCAGAAGAAGACATGGTTATTGCCTCTTGCGGAGGTGGATTAGCTAAGCCGATAGGAGAATCTCTCTCCCATTGGCTTAGAGAATCTTCATTAATGTGCGACAGCACTTGCAGGGATGCGACGTTTTAAGTGTAGACCTGCCCTCTAGCTGGTCTGAAGGCAAGGACCACATAGAGACTTCAACTTGTGCAACATACTGTGGCCTTAAGCAGGGAAACCTCTGAGGGCTTGGGCACCCTCCATTTAATTCTGGGTCCTAATCTTTACGGTTTCAACAAGTTAGAGCCTAATTATCTCAGAGACCACTTTTCTATTCATGATTCACTGAGACAGCCGTGCTTGACTGAGATTCTAAGGCCGTTAGGACTTGGGGAGGAGATTTCAGGGGCTGAGGGACAGTCATTTCTGGCAGAGGTTCTTCAAATGGGTAACTAGCTGCAGAAGGAAATTAGAGTGAGCCCAAGCCTGGCTGGCTGGCTGGCTACAGGTATTAGTACCGGGTGGCGTGGGCCCCTTTGTGAGGGCCTGAAACATGAATTGCACTCTGTCTCTCTCCACTGTGGAACATCAGAGCTAATTTTGGGTCTATTAGGAGTCTAGCTACAGGTGCTGAGCTGAATTCACTTTGGGCTTATGGTGCACGAGCACTGATGCTCCTACTACTACAAGCTGAAATCACTAAAGAGCTAAAATCACTGAGAGCTGAAATCACTGAGCACTGTGTTAAGTAGTCGGGAGCCTGAAGATCTATTGCGGAGCGGAGCAGTTCGCGGGACGGCGGGAGCTGCTTGTGGGACAGCAAGTGGAGCGGAGCGGATTGGTTTGTGGAACGGCTGGTGGAGCGGAGCAGAGCGGCTCGTGGAGTGGATTCGAGTGAAGCCCTATGGAGCTGCAGGGCAGTCAGCTTCAGATCATGTAAGGTGCCCCTTACCTCTTCCCCCTCCCCCCCCCCACACATTTTCACTCAGACTGGGGAGTAACACTCTGCAGATGAACTTTTGAACTCTGGGGCTGGACTTTTGGGTTTTTGGACTTTTGGGACTTTGGGTGATTTTTGGGTTGCTGGACTCAAGAGACGTTTGGGTTGTTGGACTCAAGAACCCGAGGGAAAGGACATGGCCCAATTTGCTAGGGTGGGTCTTTGCTCATGGTTTGGTTGATGAACCCTAATTGTGGTGTTTTCCCAATTTAATGCTGATGTCATTTACCTCATGTTATTAAAGATTCTCTGCTACACCGAGAGTCTGTGCTTGTGAGAGGGGAAGTATTGCCTCTTTGAGGCCCCCAGGGGTGTGTGTAAGATTTTCCCAGGTCACTGGGTGGGGGCTCAAGCCAGTTTTGCATTTGCTTTGATGAGAGGGAACCCCTGTGTACTGAACCCGGCCCTTGCTGCTATCAACTCGGCCTAGCAGAAGGGTTACATGTACTTAATATTTCATATCAATTGACCAAAAGCAAGTTTAATATTTTCCCTCCCCTGCTGTTGTAGTGTGAAGTTTCATTAAATGTTCAATTAGTCAAATGTTGCACTTCATCAATATGCATTTGTCACCACAGGCATTTGCTACGTCTGGCCCCAAAACACCATGAGGACTCTGATTGTCTAGAGTGTCTTTTAGTCTTGCAGCTGTTTTTTTCTTTGCACAGGAAGCTAGATAAGACACTAGATAAATTGGTTAATTAAAACATAATTCCCAGATGCACAGGAATGGATAGTTGGGCTTGCTGTGTTACTTCTGATTGTTAGTTTAATAAACCACTAAAGATGATATAATTGTATTTCCTGCCATGTGTGGAGGTGAAATGATCTTTTTTTAAAGCAGATTTTTACAGGAATATCACAGCAGAAATACTAATGTTGTTAATGTTTTAAAGTAAACTCATCCCTATTAGCTCAGTCTCTGTGGCACTGAACTTGGCTAGAAGAACCTTTGAATCCCATCTGCCCTTGCATACAGAGCTAGATAATCACTTGTCAGCATGTTTTGATTTAATTTAGTAAACATCTTCATAATTATTTAACAACCGACCGCAACGAAAGTTTTGGCACAAAGAGTGGCTTCTTCACCGTTTGCTTATGGTAATGGTCCCCTACATGATCTGGCTGTGTCCATCTTCTCCCAGTTGCAATCTGACTAGAATCGTGCTACTCACGTGATTTTTCTCTGTAACAGTATGCAGCACTTCTATAGCACATTATGCATTTAAATAACTGTCACAGACATGAAATAATTAATCCTCCCAAAAACCCCTGTGAGGCAAATGGCAAAGTAGTATTTTTGCCATTTTACATATGAAGGAAACCAAGACAGGAAGATGAAGAGATGTTCCTAAAGTCACATATCAAGTAAATAGCAGAGCAAGGTTTAGAAATCAGGACCGCTTAAGGTCCACCTATGTGTTTATTCCCCCATACCACAGATCCTTCCTCTGTTCCTCATGCCTTCCTCATGTAAACCAACCTGCATGGATCTTTGATGGTGATCCTTCCCTTGGGAGACCTGTGTTACTGACTCATTTTAGCAATTCAAAGTAAAGCTTAAACCTTTTCGTTGTTCTAATTCCTCGGCTTCTTAATTCCTCTTAGCTCTCTTGTTTCAAATTATGCACCATATACAGGGCACTGGGGCTTCTTCAGTATGCTTTACTAAAGGCATGTGACAGAACTGAGGCAAGGATATAACCCTTACAACATTCATGTCATGACCAGATTTTTCCATCTGTGCCTGATATGGTAACTGGGTGCATAGGAACCTAGGAATTGCTCTAGTGGATCAGATCTGTTGTCCATCTAGCCCAGTATCCTGCCTCCTTCAGTGGTCAGTGCCTGATCCTTCAGACAGATGTCCATGTGCATATTTTTCAGGGGCATTCTTAAGCATATATCTGTTTGGAAAATGTAGTCCCATAGTAATGTACACAAACACTGGGAGTGAAATCATGGCTCCTTTGGAATCAATGGGTATTTTTCCATTGATATCAGTGGGGCTTGGGAGGTGTTTGGTTGGAAGCTGAATGGACAAGGTACCAGTGCATTGCATCTAACCTGAGGTCCTTGGTCATTTCAGACTGAGGAAAGCTCCTCAGGAAATGTTGCTTAAGGACTGATTGAAAACCAGTGTCTCAGGATGCCCCCTTTGCTTAATCAGCATTGGAGACATTTCTAAAAGATTCTAAGTGACAAAGACGAGATCATCCTTAAAGATTCTGCTTTGGGATCCCCCAGCATTTCTCTTGGGGCAAGTTACCACCTCAGTATTTCATTGGTAGAATTATGAGGCAGAGAGGAAGAAGGGTCTTGTGGTTAAGGCCCTGGTCTGCGACTCAGGAAATCTAGGCTCTGGCTCAGCCCCAGACTTCTTGTGTGACATTGGGGCCGGTCACTTCATCTCTCTGGACTTCAGGGGATACCAATATTTCCTTTCTCCCACATTTTGTCTATTTAGATCAGGAGTGGGGAACCTACGGCCCGCGGGCTGGATCCGGCCCGTTGCTCAATTTCACCTGGCCCGTGGCAAGTCTTGGTGCCGCAGGCCGGAAGCCCTGAGTCTTGGTGCCCCCCCGTGGGGCTGGAGCTGCAAGCGCCGGCTCACTCCGCTGAGGGCACGAAGCCCTGAGCCTTGGTGCTCTCCTGTGTGGCTGTGTGTGGCCTGCAATTGATTTTTTCTCTGGGTCAATGGACCGTGATAGAAAAAAGGTTCCCCACTCCTGATTTAGATTGTCACCTAGCACAGTGGGGCCTCAACCTCACTTGGGACATCTGTGTGCGATTGAAATTCTAGTACTACCAGCAGTTACCACATTGGTGTGTTTCCCCACATAAGGAAAGAAGAGTGTAATATCAGTGGGATTTTTTATATAATCACTTAAGACCCTCCCTTTCACATCCTCACAATGAAATCAACAGGCCTTTTCCTTTCAGACAGGAAATTCTTCTCGTATCAGAATGATGCAGCCCTAAACTTTTTCATTCTGAAACTAAGGCTCAGGTAACTCCTGTTCAATTGATTCTGTCCCATACTGCCAGCAATTTACAGAGCAGTGTAATTTCAAGATCCCAGTCTGTGTTTGCTGTTAACTCTGGGTCACTTGATTATAGTGCAAGGCATGGCCATTGCTAACCACAGTCCTGCTCTTGCAGGGCCTGTTGCAGTCTACCTACGGGTGACATTTGTAGTTGTTGGATCAAGGTGGTCAACTGAAAGGCATGCAAATGGGCTTTGCTTGCTCACCATCTTGACACATTCTTTTACACCCTGACTTAAATGATCTGGTCTTCCTGTTACTGGTTTGCAGAGCAGTAAAGGCACAGACTGTGTGTAAGCCTGAGTGCACCTGCCTTTGATTTTGGGCTCCAGTGACTTTTCTTCTATACTGACGTTAGGTAGGCTCATGGCTTTTGATCTAAGCAAAATATTAAACTCTTTAATTTAGGTCTTTTCTGCCTTAATACTTCCCACATCAAGCCCTTATGCAGGAAAGCATCTTAAATCATAGCAAGGCTTGGAAGGATTAGATTTGTATCAGTAAATGTCAATAAACATTAATTTCACCATATACGGAGAAACAGACGATGTTTCCATCAATAATAATAGAAATTTACAAAGAGGCAAAGTAAGAAAAATACTGCTTGAAGATGGGTTAGAGTTTGATTTAAGGCTAAAATTTTGACGTATGATGTTGACCGTTTGTGTTTTAACAGTTATAAATCTTTAAGTTTTGGAATTTGAATGTCTACAGACGTTATATAATTATTGCCCACATAATTTCCTGCAACTGTGAAGATTTAAATTGATAAAAATAGAAAAAAATGCTTGAAAATAAACACAGATATTATCCACTGAAATTATAATAATAAAATAAAAATTGAATTCTGCCAAGCCTAATCATAGTTTAATAAAGCTGTTGTTAAAGTGAGCAAGGAAGGGATCCTTTGTTTTGAGGGTTAGTTGGGAAACAATTATATTTCCTATATAATGCTTTGTGTTAAGATTTTGTTTATAAATGGTTTAGAATGGGTTAATAAATGATTAATGTATGTTACAAGCATGTTACAGCCATGAGGAGCATGCATCATAAATGGAGCGGGGTGACATTTTTTTGCACAAAGCTCTTTTTCAGTGAAAAATGCTGATTTGTTAACATCTAAATGTTTTGTTAATTCACATCCATTTCAATGACTTCTTTGTTCAGGGGAAAAAAACCCTAAATAATGTCTGAAAAAAATCTAAATGTTTCATTTAGACATTTTCAAAATGAAACAGTTTGATTTTTCAGCTTGAAAAGACTTTTTCTTTCAAAATTTCCTTCAGTTTTATTTAAAAAAAAATAAAAAATGTTTAAAAATTATTGACATCAAAACAAAACATTTCAATTTTTGTTGAACCAAAACATTTCATTCAACCCGAAAGGATTTTTTCTCAACTTTTCGAAATAGCCAACAAACTGAAAAATTCATTATTTGCCCAGTTCTAGTTGTAAACATAGCAGCAGAATGAAACATTGATGGTGATAAGCCATGGTTACAATCAAACTATCAACTTGCTGAACTTCATAACAATTGAGTTCCACCAGGTCCTTTCACACAGGCCATTGAACATCCAGCTTTGAACAGGTAACTGAGAGGCGAAAGCCACATATTCCATTACCAGCCAATCAGCAATCTAATCTGCCACCATAGTTTTCTATTGCGGTGTGCTGTTAAACAGCTGCCGTGTTCCACCCCAGAAGTAGCTGCTTTTCTGTGACAGGTGAAATGACTTACTTATCATGCAAAGCTCTTTGGAATCCTTTGGAGTAAAAGAAGCTGTATGAATGTATCAATTACTGAGATGTACTCACACGTGAGCTCCACCTTAATGAAGTTTTTTTATGGGAATTAACATATGCATGAGTCTGTGATTATGAGTACTGCTGATTCTGTGCCAACCATTTATTATTATACAACTCCTCCCCCCCACACTCTCACACATCTTCTCTTCTACCACACAATAGATGTAGAACAATTCCTGTAGTCTGATGGATGCTGGAGCAATGGAGTGATAGTAGTTCCCTGTGACAGGGTTATTCTCAGCCACTACTTTTCTGATAACCACTTTGAACCCTAAATTACAAACTGTGCTGTGCACAGAAGCCCTGAGGCAGAACGGGAGATTCTGATGCTCACACTGTTTGCAAGAAGCTGCGGGACAACAAAGCCGGTCAACAAATCAGCAGCAGGTTTGTTCCAATTGGCTGGACTTGCTCTGTTTTGTTCTGATTGGCTAATCAGAGTAGGGCTTATTCATGCACGTAAATTGTTTTACAGTATACCGTACTAGCTTCTCATGGACTGAAGTTCTGCAATTGTTAAATGCAAAGGGCTCAGTTCTGCTACAAGAAATATGGGGCCCAATTCACAGTTGCTCCTTCCCTACACGTGGGGTATGGCTTTAAACCACTTTTGTTATCCCAAGTAGTTTGGCTGAGGCCTCTCTAGCCCTGCGTAGAACTTAGAACAGCCTCAGTGCTGCTGTGACTTTATGCTCCACTTCCCATGGCTGACTATGGGCCTGGGAAAGAAGAGAACAGCCTTAGAGCAGTGTTCTCCAGGCACACGCCTTTGGGATTGGGAGCAATGCGAGAGCTCATGCCAACTCTACATAGGCTGGGAACAGAGGTTACATTTAGGAGGCTATTTTTGTCCACTGTCGAGCTCCATTATACTGCCAGCATGGTGTAAAAAGGCTCTAGTGAATCTAAGAATCAAGCCCATGGATTTCAGGGACAGCTGCAGTCTCTCGGTCTTGGGGCCGAACACAGATCTGGGAACCAGGAGTTCTAATCATTCATTTTTATGCACTTCTGTCCTTCTTAGTCATGGAAAGAGATGTGTCCAAAGACAGAGGCTAGCAGTAGATTGCAACAGCGATCACATGAGATAGCCTGTTCTTTCAAGGTTCCTAGACTTATTCTGAAGACTCAAGAGGCTTGACTAATTATTAGCTTAGGATAAACTTTAAAATTGTCAGTTGTTCATTCAATGCAAATCAAACTTCTAAAACCATTGAACACACCATATCTCTGCAAGGCACCGTTGAGTTCATTATCATCCAATTTGACAGGTTTTACCCAGAGGTTTAGGTTTACACTTTCAACAATGTCGAGTCATTATGGATGACTCAAGTTTTCGGTAACCAACTTAAGACAGCTACAGCTGTCATAGAATTTCATGATTTCATAGAATCATAGAATATCAGGTTTGGAAGGGACCTCAGGAGGTCATCTAGGTCAAAGCAGGACCAAACCCCAACAAAATCATCCCAGCCAGGGCTTTGTCAAGCCTGACCTTAAAAATCTCAAAGGAAGGAGATTCCACCACTTCCCTAGGTAACGCATTCCAGTGCTTCACCACCCGCATAGTGAAAAAGTTTTTCCTAATATCCAACCTAAACGTCCCCCACTGCAACTTGAGACCATTACTCCTTGTTCTGTCATCTGCTACCACTGAGAACAGTCTAGAGCCATCCTCTTTGGAATCCCCTTTCAGGTAGTTGAAAGCAGCTATCAAATCCCTCCTCATTCTTCTCTTCTGCAGACTAAACAATCCCAGTTCCCTCAGCCTCTCCTCATAAGTCATGTGTTCCAGTCCCCTAATAATTTTTGTTGCCCTCCGCTGGATGCTTTCCAATTTTTCCACATCCTTCTTGTAGTGTGGGGCCCAAAACTGGAGACAGTACTCCAGATGAGGCCTCACCAAGGTTGAATAGAGGGGAACGATCAAGTCCCTTAATCTGCTGCCAATGCCCCTACTTATACAGCCCAAAATGCTGTTAGCTTTCTTGGCAACAAGGGCACACTGTTGACTCATATCCAGCTTCTCGTCCATTGTAACCTCTAGGTCCTTTTCTGCAGAACTGCTGCCGAGCCATTCGGTCCCTAGTCTGTAGCAATGCATGGGATTCTCCCGTCCTAAGTGCAGGACTCTGCATTTGTCTTTGTTGAACCTCATCAGATTTCTTTTGTCCCAATCCTCTAATTTGTCTAGGTTTCCAGAGGTTCTGAGCACCCACAGCTCACATCAATTTCAACAGTCCACGGTTACATAGATGCTATCACGTTATTGGGTGCTGCTGTATTCCACCCCAGATCAGCCTGCATTTCAGTGGCGCCTATATGTATATAGTTATAAAGCGCTCTCATATCTGTCAGCAAGAAACACATGGCAAATGTTGTTATTTTCCCCACTCACAAGTGCCACAAATAGATCCTTCCTCATTGTCAATATGGCTTTATCTGTTGCCAGTGATGAGATATGGAAATCACTGGTGGAATTACTGTAGTAATAGAGGTTTGTGCCTTGGATACTCTGTGATTTATATCCCAGGGAGAGGGATGCCACTGGTTCCAGTGTTCTCACTGAACACAATTTATTTCCTAATTAAACTTTGTTGTCAAATTGTCCATCCTATCATTTTTAATTCTGCATCTAATATCCTAGACAACAGAATGTTTAGGCAGAATGCTTTATACCGGTGGAGAAGATGAAGGACGATACCAGTGTGTGTCTTAATAAAAGGCAATAGTCTATCAGGGACAATAATTGGTAGACAGGACACTTCTTCCTATGACATGCAAAGTGTATAAATCGGCCAGTGTTTGGTGACAATCGTCCGTCTTTCACAGATAAGGGACTGGGAGCAAAATGGCTGCAAACTGGGGATCTGTGCAACTGTGCAAAACTTTTGTAAGAGACCCAGAAAAAAGACAAAAAGCTCACCTGCTTTGGAGTTTGTCTCATATGCAGACTGGATTCTTTGAAAGGTTTGTTGGGCCAAACTGGGATTGAATTTCATGTGGGCTGGGGGGTGGGGAGGGGTGGTTTATAGGAGAAAGCATCTACATAATGATGCCCATTACCATCACATTTGAGTAGCTCACAATACCCCTATGACACAGGGAAGGGCTATTAACTATGCTTTATAGATAGTCCTAGCTACTGGCCCCTTCTTCCCCTCTGAGATTTTGCCCCAAAACTAGACAACTAGAAAACTATTCAGGAGTTTCGTAGGGTTTCCACCAAAGCTCTTGGCTTTGTCCACACCTGAGAGCCACAGCAAAGCACGGGGCAAATGGAGCTGGAAGAAATCAGTCTTGCAAGTCACTGCAGATGGACAATGCCGTGTTTCACTGGAGTCTAACTATTATTATTGTATGCTAAGAGAGTTGTTCCCTGGGAATTGGCCCATAGCCATATAAAGAAGATTAGGTCATTCTCCCTATGACCACACTAGGGAAATGTGCCTTATAAAGCTGTTTCAAAGGCAGGTTTACACAGATGAAGAAGCTCATTCCTTTCAAATCCCATCTTAAAACAGCAATTTTTGGTTTGTGAAAAAGGCATTTGAATTTCCACAAATCACCCCCTCGCTGCTTTTAAAGCTGGTTTCAAAACCATCTGGGACCCTTAATCAAGTTCTCAGTAGTTTAATTATTACTCGTTTGGGACGGATAATATAATTGTAATTAATGATTATACTACAAAGCTCTCCCTAGATCTGTATTTATAGTAGATCTGTATTTAACCCATCCATCCATCACCAGCCTCAGTTTCATCTCCCCGGACCAGCACCATGCAGTCTTCCGTCTGCTAAACAGTGTGACCACTGCCTAGGGGCTACAGTCAATACTGAGGACTGCTGCTGTAAAGACTACAGAAAACCTTGTCAAGGTGAGCGAGAGACACAGATTAGAGATTGTCTCAGCAAATCCGTCCCAGGTTTTAACAAAGGCCGGCACGCATTTGGGGCAAGTTTAGGAAGGTCTAAGGTAGCCATCCAGACAGTCAGGATGTACTCATCGAGGGCCTGATCCACAGTCCCTTATGTCAATGGGAATCTGTCTTTTCACTGACATCAGTGGGCTGTGGTCATGGATCAGGGTCTTCATTTCTTTCTTTTATTCTGAGTCTCAGGGCTCATTTGTGTCTCTTCAGCCCAGCCCCCGCTGGGGGAGAGGCAAAGAAGGAACCTGTTGCCTGAAGCAGGTACAGTGCCTTTTGGAGCTGTAGAAGGGTGTCCTCTCCCCTCTGTGTCTGGCCAGCCCCTTAGCCAAGGCAGTGAGATGTGGGACCATGTTTATGCCATGTCCCCCTTCCCATCCCTTCCTGCTTAGTTGCAAGTGGCTAGAGCTAACTGTGGGGCTAGCCTCTCCGTGTTGTGCTTGAGGGAATGCACAGGACGGGATTATGTCCAGCAGCTACATGGGTGCACAAGGGAATGGGGCTTCCTCCCTACTTGTGCCTCCAGACAAGGCCAGACACCATCGTGTCTCTTCCTGTATTAATTCAGGTCAGTAAACTGTGAAACAACACACCTCCCTGGATGAGGTAGCTGCAAACTTCTCAGAGACATAATGAGCTTTGATTTGGAGACTGCCTGATTTACAGGCCAGAGGGCACCACAACTTCAGGTAATTACCTGCTCAGTTGCTTTCTGTGCACATATTTTGCTTTATTATATATATTTATATATTTCCTCTTGTATCTATTTAGATCTAGTTATTTTATCCTCCAGATCAGAAGAATGATGCACTCTGCTGTTATTTTACATGGCAAGCCAACATGAAAGCCAGGGAGAGCTTAGATCTGTATCCGTCTAACTAGTGTATATTGTTGTTCCAATTAGTATCTTCAGGTAAATCCTGCAATATCACCTGACAGAATTAATATCCCCTCAAGTCTCTCAGTGATTAGCATCGCTAGCTTTATTCTGCTGAAGGTGAGCAATAAAAACAAACAAATAAATAAATCAGGATTTCTTTTCCTATAATATCATCCCCCTAAAGTCATTTTGGTAACATGAAATATTGCTTTCCCTCCACTGGAGTCAGCTACATTATCCTTTGTGTCTTCCCCAAGTAAAAATTCTCAATGTCTTTTTCATGCTCCTAAAAACCCCCAAACCTTCCTTGTTTGCCAGCTCAGCATGTTTTGGAACACTGCTTTTCTGTCTCCTAAACTTTGAATATTTGGGCATTGCATTAGAATGCAATGCTCTGGACTAGACTTTGAAACAAAATCTTTCTCTGGTCCAGGAAGCCATTTCCAGTGAAGATTACAGGACAAATTCAACACTGGTATAACTGCACTGACTTTGGTGGTAGGGGATGGCTGGTCTTGTGGGCCAGGCATTGAGGTGAGACTCCAGAACACTATATTCAATTCCTGTTGTGGCCTTAGGCAAGTCATTTAATCTCCCCGTGTCTCTGTCCCCATCTGCAAAAAGAGGTTATTAACATTTGCTGCTATCACATTGATCACTCTGCTTGTACGCTACATTCCTCTTCTCTATCCGTTCTGTCTATTTAGCATGTAAAGTCTTTGGTGCAAAAAACTCTCTACTGCTCTGAGTTTGTAGAGCACCTACCACAAGGGGGCAGTGATCTTGGCGGGTCCCTAAACACTACTGTAATAAACTTTATTAATAGTAAGAATTCTTTCTTCCACCCTTTGTCTGCCATTTCTATATATATTGTAAGCTCTTCCAGGTAGCAAACATATTTTTATACTAGCATTATCAGTTGTGGGCATCTGGGTGTTACTGTATTACAAATAATAATGATCAGTGGAGTTCTGCCAGGGATACATTTAGTTTTCCTCCTTTCTCCAGTACAATAACCGGAAGTATCTTTTCCCCTCTGCCCGGGAGTTCCAATCCACCTTGAGTTCTCCATGTGGACACTGAATTGAACACACTGTAGGGAATGATCCTGCACTGAGGAGTTGCAAAGGAGAATGGACAAGATGAGGCTGTCAGTCTCATCCATCTGATTTTAATGGCTTGGGTGTTTCCCTCCTGTGCATGAGGGAGAACAGAGGAATGCAAACCTCTGAAGCCACACTGGAGCTGCGGGACCCAACTGTTCTTTCCTCTGTCTGTGGGACCAATGTTGTCAGACTCCAGAAGAACATGTGGGTCGAGGCCTCCAGCAATATGGATTCTAGTCAACTGCATGGAGACATCAGAGGGGGAGGCGGACTCTGTGTTCTTCTGCAGCCCAACCCCATGCATACAGCACACCGCGTTCAGCAGCCATGCCATTGATATTCTGCAGGGAAGGGCAGCTCTGCGGGCTCCCCCCATTTGGGCTGGCTCACTTTTCCTAGGGGGCCGGCAGCTGCCCAGATATTGTGGGAAGATGGGAAGTGTAGATAGAAGGGGGTATCCCATTTGGCCCTCCACATGGGCCCAAAGTGGCTTTCCCTGCAGATTTGTGCCCCTCTGCACTGTACAGGTTGGGAGAGCATGTGGAGCAATGATTCCTTCATCCCCCGTGTCACAAATGCCTTGTGCAGACACAAAAACACACCATCATGGGGGGGGGGGGTGGGGTGGGGGGGGGTTAGGGTTTTGCTTTTATAGACAAATTAAATATGAATTGTGGTGGCAGTAGGTTAATCCCTGTTCTGTATTTATAAATGATCTGGGCTGAAGGTTACAATATGCCCCTTTGATATCATATCCAGCACAGTGTTTCAGGGGAGCACACATTAGACGTCTTCCCTGCTCAGTGAACTCCTACGCCTCAGAGTTACAAAGAACACTATACAATGGGTCCAGTAGCATTTCCCAGCCTCACGGGTATTGTGAGGGCAAATGCATTAAAGATCATGAAGTACTCTGACACCAGGATGATGGGGACCATAGAAATAACTAAGGAAGAGAGGTACACTTGACTTACATTGCAACAGTGGTAAAACACAGAACACTTTGTTGCAAACTGGAATACGACTGTGTAGCAATGAAAAGATTAGAGCTATTAGTTTAATTTACTTTTGTTTTAATTATCTAGAGAAAATTATTCTGCGCTAACAGATTAATTTATTTTCACTCGGGGCTGGTTATGATAATTCACATAAGCTCTGAGTATTAAAACACTGATGCTGTGAATAAGATAATCAGACTTATTAAGAGGGAGAAAATAAACAATAAAAGAGTGAAATTGGGAACGAAAGGAAATATTTGGAAACTTGCAGCAAAAGCACAGAGGCAGTTTTGACACAGCTGGTTTGAAAGACACCGTCGCTGCTTTAAAACAGTCAGCATCCAGCCGTCAGTGTGGATTCCCCTGGTCACATACTTCTCAGGAGACAGCAAGCAATAAGGCTAATTCTAGGGACCTGCTCAGCTCGGAGGCTGCCTGTCTCCCAAAGACATGCTGCCATCTGACCTCCGGCCCCACTGGAATAAAAAAGGGGGGCTCTCTATCGGGGCCCTTAACTTCAGAGTCACTTCCCTTCCCCTCAGCCCCAAATGACTTCAATCTGTTGGCCTGTGAGACACAATTTTTTAGCCAGGTTTTGGGGAAGAAGCATTTTTAGATTTAAGGATAAAGATCTACTCAGCAAATGAACTGGCTGGGCCCCCATGGTAGGGAATCTAGGAATTGCTAGGCCAGAGCAGACCCAAAGTCTGTGACAGTGGCCGGAACCAGATGCTTCAGAGGAAGGTGTAAGAACCCCCACAGTAGGCAGAGGTGGGGTAATCTGCCCCCCACATAGGTCTCATCTGATTAGTAGAGACAGGGCTGATACAGGGTTTGTATTCATAGATTTTAAGCTCAGAAGGCACCACTCTGATCATGTAGTTGCACCTCTTATATAACACACACCGCAGCACCTCACCCAGTGAGCCCTGCATCTAGAGCCGGACTTTGAGATGGAGTTGGGTGAGGCTGGTGCAACAACCAGGGTGCGTGGGGGTTGGTGGGGGAGGAAGAGTGGCAAGGTGTGGGGTATTATGGTTGGCTGGCTTGTGGCCCCGGGAAGGGTTGAAGACAGAAGCAGGCTAGGGAGCCAGAGCAGCCACTGAGCCAAGCAGGAGATAGAGAGGCTGGTGCTGAGAGTAGACTATTAGAACAAATAATCCCCTGCTTCACTTGCTCAAGAATTCCCCTCTGGAAGGGTAGCTGGTGCCTTTACCTACAGCCTTCCATAATATGTGCTGTCTGCACATCACTGTCAAAGGAGGCATTGGACTCCAAGAGTTGCCCTTGCTCCCACTTGCTCTACAGGGCAGGAAGTCATTTTTCTGGAGACCCCTTGAAAGGCGGCTTTTTACCGTCCATCACCAAGGCTCTGCCCACTCCCCATCCTGGGCAGAGTGTCCAGACTGAAGTCCTTGCAGGCTGCACTGGACTCAGTCCCCATGTCCAGGTAGCCCTAGTATGGCCATACAAGGGGCGTGGGACGGGACCTTACTCCCTGGCACAGCTGCTTTAGGGGTAGTTAATCTACCTCTAGACTTTTCCCTTTCTTGTTGCAGTTCCTTATAGGAAAATTTGGGGCAGCAGCAGAGAAATGTCCTGGTTCCTGGATAAACCTTTACCTCCTCACTCATACATCAGGCCCCTAAGGAAAAGGGGCAAGTCTTATTCCTTCACTGCCCCACTGCAAATTGGTTATGACGCATACTTTGCCACGGCACAGACGCAGGTAACATATGCACTGCGGACACGTGGAAGGCAAATGCCCTGCCCCAGGACCCTACAATCTAAACTGGCGGACTGCAATTAGCCACCTGCCCCCCACTGCCACCCAACAGGAATAGGTATTCATTAGAACCTGAGAGAAGTGTCACACAGCTCACAGGAGAATGGCTTGAAAGCGCCGTCACCCATAACTTCCCATTGATGGGCATGGCAGTTCTGTTACAATCCTAATGAGCCACAGCTAGTGCCAGTTCTCGCCTACCACTGAGTTCAATTGAACATCTTGTTTCCTCGGAGGCATTAACTCTCTGGATGCATCCACATTACAGACAGCGGCAGCTCCTGTAACTCCAGAGATAATGATGAAAGGAAAACAAATGAAGGGTGAAATGGGAAATGCCAGAATATGCATCAGATGCATTATTAGTCTTGTGTTAGTTAGCACTGACGGCACACTCAACTCTGTACAAAATACAGGGGAAGACACAGTCCATGGGCCAAGAGCTTTCCATCCTTCCACTGCAGAGCCGTGAGGACAGCTCACTAAAATCCTAACTCCAGCCTTCTGACCAGGTAATATGAAGGCTGACTTAGTGGATCAGGAGAGGTGGGTTTAAATCCCAGCTTTGCCGAAAGAAAAGAAAAGAAAAAGAAATAATATGTCACCCGAGGCAAGTATTTAATCTTTCTGTGCTTGAATGCCCTGTCTATGAAATGGGGGCAAAAATTCTTCCTGCCTCTTCAGCTCATCAGCTTTCCAGGGCAGGGACTGTTTCTCACTGTGTGTTTGCACAGAGGATGATTAAAGGTCTAGAAAACATGACCTATGAGGGAAGGTTGAAAAAATTGGGTTTGTTTAGTCTGGAGAAGAGAAGACTGAGGGGGACACGATAACGGTTTTCAAGTACATAAAAGGTTGTTACAAGGACGAGGGAGAAAAATTGTTCTCTTTAACCTCTGAGGATAGGACAAGAAGCAATGGGCTTAAATTGCAGCAAGGGAGGTTTAGGTTGGACATTAGAAAAAACTTCCTAACTGTCACGGTAGTCAAGCACTGGAATACATTGCCTGGGGAGGTTGTGGAATCTCCATCATTGGAGACTTTTAAGAGCAGGTTGGACAAACACCTGACAGGGATGGTCTAGATAATACTCAGTCCTGCCATGGGTACAGGGGACTGCACTAGATGGTCCCATCCAGTCCCCTGTACCCATGGCAGAACTCGAGGTCCCATCCAGTCCTACGATTCTATGATTGCATGATGACCCAGAACCTTGCTACTGTAATTAAATAATAATAAATCTGACTTAGAGCCACTGTAGGAATTCGCATGTCCAGTATTTTAGATATTTTCACAGGTACTTTCTAAATGTGAACCCTTTTTCTGTGTCAGGGAACACACAAATACTATAGCCTTTCCAACTCTGAGGGCAATCTGCACCAGATCTTAACCATTATTGTCCAGAGAGGAGACACAGCCTGCTTGCCTGACTCCTTCCGCAGCTGTGATAAATGAGCAGAAGGTTCTAGGGCAGAGTAAACAGTGTGGGGAACACACCCAGATAACATCTGTCTGCTTCGGCATGGACCAAGGTCTCCCCCACAGAGCGTTCCGTGGATCAACTCACTGTAAGCCCAGCTCCCAGATGGGGAGACATCTATTAAGGTGCTAACCACATAACACACTGGGCATCTCCAAATCTCCAAACACAGAGCCTGATGGTTTTCCCCTGTGGGTGGAGTAGCTGAAAATCTTGTGGCTCCAGGTGAAAGGTAGGATGGGGTTGGGGACATGTCACTTTTGCAGCAGCATCTTTGCCTTGCTACTGTCTCCATAGAAGTCCCACTAGTATAAGGAGGAGGCAGGAGGGGATAAGGCTGGTAGGATGGGCGCTATGGGGGGTGCTACCCTCCTCAATCCTTATAAGGGTCTCCTGAGTAACAATGCTGGCCCTTGCTGTGGCTCCCCTGTAGGGTGACCAGAGAGCAAGTGTGAAAAATTGGGATAGGCAGTGGGGGGACAATGGGTGCCTATACAAGAAAAAGCCCCGAATATTGGGGCTGTCCCTATAAAATTGGGACATCTGGTCTCCCTACTCCCCTGTGCCAAGTGACACTTTGCTTGCTGAGTGGAATGATGAAAGTGGGCAGCCGGTGATGAGATCTTATCTACTGCAGTTGCCATGCTGCCATGAAGCTGGGTGGAGGGACAGTACTCTGTGCAGGTGGCCCTGGCCTCTGCAGATCTATCCATGGGTCTGGAGGATGTCCCGGGCCATGGGGTGCTGAACTCCACCCCAACAGGAGATTGCAAAGGAGGCTGTGTGACTCCATACTCTGGAAAGGCCACATTGTGACTCTCTCCTATGCAGGTGCACTACATGTGCAAGGACCAATCACAATCACTGTTCCTGAGCGTGGGGGACCAACCATTCACCCCTAGAGGCACAAGCCATTCCAAAATAAGTGGGGCCATGGCACTGCTTCTCCCACCAGCCCACAGAGTATGTATGTGGAGGAACAGGCTGCGAACTATGTACCTTAGAGCTTGGGGAAGGATTTGGCCTCCATGAAGAACAACCCGTTCCCTGTCAGCCCACTCCCAGCACCCTGGTTCTCTGATACTATGGGGCGACTGGCGCCAGTACAGGCCCTAACATAGCTGTCCCTGTGGCCATGTAGTTCTGCACCTTCACCCCTATTCAGAGCAGTACATGTCTGGCACACTGGGGCCTGGATTTTCCACGTCCCATCCCGGCATTAACCCATAGAGGGGCAACATCTGTCCCTTGGTTTGTCTTGTCCTCTAGTTTTCCAGTGGGATGAATCACGAGTGCAAAGAGAAATGAATCCAGGGATGTATGACCAGCCTCCACGATGTTTAGCCAGCTGCATGTTTATGAGTGCTACGCCAGCCGCCTGGGATAATCAGGGATCGCACAAAGCACAGGCATCTGGGATCTGCAGGTGTCCATCTAGCTGCATTGTTGCCACTAGCTAGAGGCAAAGCCAACGTCTGCACCGGTAGATGACTCTCTTTTTATACCAAGTTTAGCAAACCACTGATAACAGCTTGAAGTGTAAGGGGGAACTGGAGAATTCTGGATTGTCGCCAAGCGGCTGCATGAGGAAACTCTCCATACCTGGTATCCTTCTATGTATCAAAACCAGTTGAGAGCTGATCTAGCCTTTCAGAGAGGGCCTTCACACCAGGAGAGAAATGAGGGGGGTTGATGGAGGCATGAGAAAAAGGAGAAATGTGATTATCATAGAGTCATAGTGATTAGAAACAAGAAAGACCTATGCGGTCATCCAACCATCTCACTGCCAGACATGGTTATTGACTACAGTCTATTTTCTATAGTGTACTGAGGGGTGTAAATGCTCCAAATGAAAGAGAATCCATCCACAAGGGACTGGTGATTTTAGCAGCCTACCTTGAGATGCTTTAAAAGGGTCCGCTTTCCAGAGCGCAGGGGCTCAGCTTGTGCTGAGAATCAGCTTCTTTAAGGTTTCTCAAGTTGGGCACCCAAAAATGGAGCCCTGCCAAATCACTAGTCACTTTTGGAAACCTTGGTCTCCATCAAATCCCTTTATAGCACAGGCCAATAGATCTTTGAAGTCAGCACCAGGTCACACCTGGCAGTAATAATACTATGAGGTAGGGTGTGAATTTAAAACACTACAGCTCCATCAGTATAACTCCTCATGTGGACACTCCAATTCTGCTATAAAAGGGCCTTTTCCTGGGTTAGCTCATGTCACTTTGGAAGCGGTTTAAGCTAAGCTGAAAAACGTCATGCTTATTCTGGAATTAGAATGTCCACATGGAGAAGTCAGATCATTACAACTATAGTTCTTTTACTCTACTAGTATCATTATAATGATGTCACTGGAATAATCTCCTGTGTAGACAAGCCCTGATTCTCCTGTCTAGTCATTCACATCCATGCAATGGGGGTATAAAATTCTACCTTCAGACTTGGCTGTCACTTATACCTGCTGTGCACTGGTGTACGTGACTGCGCAAGGTGCAGGACAATGGAGACTTTGACCTCTTACCATTAACATTCCCCTTCACATTAACTCTTCTTTCCCTCCCATCACTCCTAGTTACACCTTCTTCAACCCTCTGTGCAGATTTTCTATCCTTTGGTACAATGGGCACCATCAACAAAGGAATGGATATTTACTTCACCTAGGTATTACCTTTCCTGAATGTTTTGTGGAGTTTCCTGGACTTACAATGGGAAGCACTACAACTACCATGGTGCATTGAGCTTTAAAAGTCCCAGATATCTAGTTTTCATGGAGATCACTGCATGTACACCTTTCAGGTATGTGGTTACTTACACTCTTCACATTATCATGTCCCTGAGCCATTGGTTAGCCAGATGCTACATTCTCTCCAAGGTCTGTTCCTGTTATCAGGTCCATGCTCTTGGGGAGGGGTGGGGTGGGGTGGGGGGAGGTCCCTAAACCTACTGTTTTCAGTGGGACTTTGCACAGATCACAGTGCAAGATCAGGACTGAACACTGTCAAATTTGGGTAACTGATAGTTGGCTTCTAAATAAGTACAGTAGAACCTCAGAGTTATGAACACCAGAGTTACGAATGGACCTATCAACCACACACCTCCTTTGGAACCAGAAGGACACAAACAGGCAGCAGCAAGGACAAATGCAAATAAAAAGAAAAAAAAAAGAAAAAGCAGCAAATACAGTACAGTACTGTGCTAAATGTAAACTACGGATAAAATAAAGGGAAATCAGCATTTTTCTTCAGCATAGTAAAGTTTCAAAGCTGTGTTAAGTCAATGTTTGGTTGTAAACTTTTGAAAGAACCACCACAATGTTTGGTTCAAATTTACAAACAACCTCCATTCCTGAGGTGTTCGTAATGCTGAGGGTCTACCGAAGCTGATTTTCCAAGACACTGATCCATCGCATTGACTTCAATGGGAGCTGAAGGTACGTAGCACCTCTGGAAAGCCAGCCACTTATTTAGGTACCTAAATATGAAGTTAGGACCCTGACTTTATTAAAGACCAGGATGTGACCTTTGTGAAGGGCAGATTATCCACATCTGCCTCCTGTCAGGATCTTGCATGTTTCTTCTGAAGTAGCTGGTTCTGACCACTGACGGAGACAGGGTTCTGGCCTAGATGGACCTTGGGTCTGATCCAGTCTGGTGATTCCTCTCTGCCTCTGTTTAAGTACCCAAGATCTGAAGATGTAGCCTCGCATCTTTCATTCTTTTAACCCTTCAGTCCCCAGAGCCAAGACAGATTCCTGTGCGGAAAGGAAAGGCTGCTTTACACACAGCCAGGCTGCTTACTCCATCCTCCTCTCTCTCATCTGAAGGGATATTTTATGTCCGAGACTTTGGATTGCTTCCCATGTTGGTTCACATACAAATGTAAAATTCACCGCTCTACACACATCATTTCACTAAAACAAATATTACAACCTTTAATATTTAAAAAGGCTTAGCAATAGCACAGAGGATGGAAAACACAAAATGGGGAAAAGGCTCAGTGTTTCATAGCTCTACCACGGCTCGTTTTTCTTTCCCTCGCTTTAACTTTGGTGGTTCGTCACATCATTTCTCTTGGAGACCTCCATGGCCACACGCCATGAAGTGAGAATGGGACAGTGCCCTTCACAGCCTATCAAGCCCCTGGCTGTTGACCATCACAGCATCAAACACCTTTTCCAAGTTAAGCTGGGAAAACATGGACCAGAGAGAATCGACGCCGGCCCCCAAGATTCCTCACCCCATGACTTCCTTTATGCCAGTGTGAATGGCAAAGTAAGGTAACCACATAACAGTGTTTAGCCCACTGGGGCATCTTCAGTCCATGCATTATGCTTTGCTGGGCTGTTGAGTCAACATCCTCGCCATAAAAAGACAAACCGTGGGGAATGTAGTAGGAAGAGAGCCTGAGACATAAGCCCTTGTATCACAGGCCTGGTATGAGGCCTGAGGCCAGAACTAAAATAGTGGTCAAAACTTTGCTGATATGAAGCAGTCAGGTTGTGAGCAAGAGGCAGGCCCTGCTCACAGAATCTGGCAAGAACAGGGCTGATAGTGCAGAAACACACATTCCTAAGAAGGGCTAGTCACAGTGCTCACGCAATCCAGGAAGTTTTTGGAAAGCGTAGGGGACAATTTCCTGGTGCAAGTGCTAGGGGAGCCAACTAGGGGGGGCGCTTTTCTTGACCTGCTGCTCACAAACCGGGTAGAATTAGTGGGGGAAGCAAAAGTGGACGGGAATCTGGGAGGCAGTGACCATGAGTTGGTTGAGTTCAGGATCCTGACGCAGGGAAGAAAGGTAAGCAGCAGGATACGGACCCTGGACTTCAGGAAAGCAGACTTTGACTCCCTCAGGGAACAGATGGCCAGGATCCCCTGGGGGACTAACATGAAGGGGAAGGGAGTCCAGGAGAGCTGGCTGTATTTCAAGGAATCCCTGTTGAGGTTACAGGGACAAACCATCCCGATGAGTCGAAAGAATAGTAAATATGGCAGGCGACCAGCTTGGCTTAATGGTGAAATCCTAGCGGATCTTAAACATAAAAAAGAAGCTTACAAGGAGTGGAAGGTTGGACATATGACCAGGGAAGAGTATAAAAATATTGCTCGGGCATGTAGGAAAGATATCAGGAGGGCCAAATCGCACCTGGAGCTGCAGCTAGCAAGAGATGTCAAGAGTAACAAGAAGGGTTTCTTCAGGTATGTTGGCAACAAGAAGAAAGCCAAGGAAAGTGTGGGCCCCTTACTGAATGAGGGAGGCAACCTAGTGACAGAGGATGTGGAAAAAGCTAATGTACTCAATGCTTTTTTTGCCTCTGTTTTCACTAACAAGGTCAGCTCCCAGACTGCTGCGCTGGGCATCGCAAAATGGGGAAGAGATGGCCAGCCCTCTGTAGAGATAGAGGTGGTTAGGGACTATTTAGAAAAGCTGGACGTGCACAAGTCCATGGGGCCGGACGAATTGCATCCGCGAGTGCTGAAGGAATTGGCGGCTGTGATTGCAGAGCCCTTGGCCATTATCTTTGAAAACTCGTGGCGAACGGGGGAAGTCCCGGATGACTGGAAAAAGGCTAATGTAGTGCCCATCTTTAAAAAAGGGAAGAAGGAGGATCCTGGGAACTACAGGCCAGTCAGCCTCACCTCAGTCCCTGGAAAAATCATGGAGCAGGTCCTCAAAGAATCAATCCTGAAGCACTTAGAGGAGAGGAAAGTGATCAGGAACAGTCAGCATGGATTCACCAAGGGAAGGTCATGCCTGACTAATCTAATCGCCTTTTATGATGAGATTACTGGTTCTGTGGATGAAGGGAAAGCAGTGGATGTATTGTTTCTTGACTTTAGCAAAGCTTTTGACACGGTCTCCCACAGCATTCTTGTCAGCAAGTTAAGGACGTTTGGGCTGGATGAATGCACTATAAGGTGGGTAGAAAGCTGGCTAGATTGTCGGGCACAACGGGTAGTGATCAATGGCTCCATGTCTAGTTGGCAGCCGGTGTCAAGTGGAGTGCCCCAGGGGTCGGTCCTGGGGCCCGTTTTGTTCAATATCTTCATAAATGATCTGGAGGATGGTGTGGATTGCACTCTGAGCAAATTTGCGGATGATACTAAACTGGGAGGAGTGGTAGATACGCTGGAGGGGAGGGATAGGATACAGAAGGACCTAGACAAATTGGAGGATTGGGCCAAAAGAAATCTGATGAGGTTCAATAAGGATAAGTGCAGGGTCCTGCACTTAGGATGGAAGAATCCAATGCACCGCTACAGACTAGGGACCGAATGGCTAGGCAGCAGTTCTGCGGAAAAGGACCTAGGGGTGACAGTGGACGAGAAGCTGGATATGAGTCAGCAGTGTGCCCTTGTTGCCAAGAAGGCCAATGGCATTTTGGGATGTATAAGTAGGGGCATAGCGAGCAGATCGAGGGACGTGATCGTTCCCCTCTATTCGACACTGGTGAGGCCTCATCTGGAGTACTGTGTCCAGTTTTGGGCCCCACACTACAAGAAGGATGTGGATAAATTGGAAAGAGTCCAGCGAAGGGCAACAAAAATGATTAGGGGTCTAGAGCACATGACTTATGAGGAGAGGCTGAGGGAGCTGGGATTGTTTAGTCTGCAGAAGAGAAGAATGAGGGGGGATTTGATAGCTGCTTTCAACTACCTGAAAGGGGGTTCCAAAGAGGATGGCTCTAGACTGTTCTCAATGGTAGCAGATGACAGAACGAGGAGTAATGGTCTCAAGTTGCAATGGGGGAGGTTTAGATTGGATATTAGGAAAAACTTTTTCACTAAGAGGGTGGTGAAACACTGGAATGCGTTACCTAGGGAGGTGGTAGAATCTCCTTCCTTAGAGGTTTTTAAGGTCAGGCTTGACAAAGCCCTGGCTGGGATGATTTAACTGGGACTTGGTCCTGCTTTGAGCAGGGGGTTGGACTAGATGACCTTCTGGGGTCCCTTCCAACCCTGATATTCTATGATTCTATGATTCTATGAAACACATCCCGATAGCAAGGGTGGTACAAAAACATTCCCCAAGGATAACAGAAACACACTGACCCCTCCTAAAAGATAAGGTCAGGATGACAGTATGTAATAGAGATGTTTTGATCGAACCACCATGTACAAGATGATGGGTGATAACTAGCCATGTCAGGAGGAAGTAACTAACTATGTCAGAGGCAGTACATAGCTTGTTTGTTTTGGTGTATAAAGATGTAACTCAGAGGGAGTGTCTTTGTCCAGCCGAGGGGGGAACGGAAAGTCCTGCCATTCACTGAACTGCATCCATTGTCACGGGCATGCGTGTCTTAGTATCCTTGTAGAGTCTGCCAGGTGCTACCACTGTGCTTCGTTGGCAATAAACCTGGCAGGGCGCCTTCGCGATTAACTGAGTCTGTGACTTTACTGGGCAGTTTAATCGAGGTCTGCTATCTCCGCTGTCTGGGACAGCACACTGAATGAACACACACCCAGCCAACATCTGACCACAGACATTAACAGTGGCACTTAGACATCCTAATAATAATAGCAATGGTCTCATTCACATCCACCCAGTGATCTCAAAGCACTTTATAAAACTGGGTAAATATCATCCCCATGTTACAGCTGGGGAAACTGAGGCACAGAGCGGGGCATGTCTGGCACAAAGCAGCAGAGAGAGCTATTGGCAGAGTGGAGAATGGGAATCAGGTCCCCAGACTGCCAATCCTCTGCCAGACAGAGCTGCCTATCTGATTATACATGTTTGAGTGACCGTGTGACTGCGCCAGGACACAAGGTGCTCACCTGGTATGCCTTGTAATGACACTGCTCGAAATACAGTCCAAAGCATCATAACAACGTATCTGTGCCCAGTAAGAGAAGGTGATACCTATTAATCTAAACAATCTGTAACTAGATGTGGGCAAATGCACTGACAAATAAGAGGAACACATCCAAATTGACTAGACTTGTGTTTAATGTAGCTCGTTTGACATTCTAAGTTTCCTGAATCCCTGTGCAATAATGAGCTCTGTATATATTGCTTCTGCTGTATCATCTGCCTAGGCAGACAGAGCAGCTACTCTGCATTCAGCAGTCGCGACAGTCATGGGCATTCAAATCTGTTTTACTCAAAGAGGGGATGTTGGCTGGGCAGGGGAAAATATACTGCTGAGATCTTTAGCTACCACCAGGACTACCCTTGCCGGACAAGGGCAAAAGGGAACTTGGTTTACCATCTCGCTGGAAGGACAGCACTTAACTAGTAGTGCAGCATCAGCACGTCTGTGGGAGACAACATCCTGGGGATGCAGGAGTTATCAGCCACAACCCTCTCTCCAGGATGTGAGCAATGCTTGAAGATTTGCTCCTCTGAAACTAGCTGTGGGCCAGATCCCGAGAAGCGATGAGTCCATGCAACTTCAATGGGAGCTGTGAGTGTCTGGCCCATCGTTAGTTACACAGAATCATCAATCACTTCCTGCCTTTATAGTTCTGAATAGGCAAGCTGCAAGATCTGCTTCCATCTGAGTCCCCCTTTTTCTTCTTCTTACAGTGAAATCTCCACTAACTTCTGCAGAGGAAATGTTTTTAAAATGTTCTGATTTTGATAAGTTGCACTGTTTTCCTTTACTTAGACAACTCCAGTACCTACAAGCTCCAGTCTTTCCCCCCTCCCTCCACGCACACCCACACACCCCATCTTGCTCTAGGGCAATGTTGCAATTTCAAAATTAAATCCACCCAGAGCTGTTCCCCAGATGCAGGGCCAACCGAGGTGGTGTTTTGTCAAGATTGGCTGATGGAACTATGTTTCCTCAATATGTCTGACATCACATCCCTATCCCCTACAGCTCCCAACTCCATCAACCCCCCACATAACCTGGTTCCCCTTAAGATACCCATTAAAGCCCCTACCCCATTCCATCCATGCCAGACCGCACACAGTCCCATTTCCCAGCATCCTTATGTGGCTTTCTCCATACTTACATATCCACTATATGGTTAGAGGATCACACGGCTTGCTCTCTTACTTCTCAGCTATTCGAGTCTGCAGGATATTATCACCATCCAACTTCTTTCAGTCTGACATTTAGCAGATTTGAGTTCCCAATGCTGCAAGTTAGAAATGTTCATTGTAGTTTCACCATACCATGGTTTAAAAACACCTGACAGGACAGATAACAGAGACATAAATTGGACATTGTGTTATGAGCACCACTGCCCTCTACTGGACAGAATTGGGACTATATAACTGTGTCTTAGCCCTGGTCTACTCTAGGAGTTGAGGTCGAATTTAGCAATGTTAAATCGATTTAACCCTGCACCCGTCCACATGATGAAGCCCTTTTTTTGACTTAAAGGGCTCTTAAAATCGATTTCCTTACTCCACCCCCGACAAGGGGATTAGCGCTGAAATTGGCCTTGCTGGGTCGAATTTGGGGTACTGTGGACACAATTAGACGGTATTGGCCTCCAGGAGCTTTCCCAGAGTGCTCCATTGTGACCACTCTGGACAGCACTCTCAACTCAGATTCCCTGGCCAGGTAGACAGGAAAAGGCCCCCAAACTTTTGAATTTCAATTTCCTGTTTGGCCAGCATGGCAAGCTGCAGGTGACCATGCAGAGCTCATCAGCAGAGGTGACCGTGCAGAGCTCATCAGCAGAGGTGACCATGATGGAGTCCCAGAATCGCAAAAGAGCTCCAGCATGGACTGAACGGAAGGTATGGGATCTGATCGCTGTATGGGGAGAGGAATCCGTGCTACCAGAACTATGTTCCAGATTTCAAAATGCCAAAACATTTGTCAAAATCTCCCAGGGCATGAAGGACAGAGGCCATAACAGGGACCTGAAGCAGTGCCGTGTGAAACTTAAGGACCTGAGGCAAGCCTACCAGAGAGGCGAATGGCTGCTCCGGGTCAGAGCCCAAAACATGCCGCTTCTATGAGGAGCTGCATGCCATTTTAGGGAGTTCAGCCACCACTACCCCAGCCGTGTTGTTTGACTCCTTCAATGGAAATGGAGGCAACACGGAAGCAGGTTTTGGGGATGAGGAAGATGATGATGATGAGGTTGTCGATAGCTCACAGCAAGCAAGTGGGGAAACCGGTTTTCCCGACAGCCAGGAACTGTTTCTCACCCTGGACCTGGAGCCAGTACCCCCTGAACACACCCAAGGTGGCCTCCCAGACCCGCCAGGCAGAGAAGGGACCTCTGGTGAGTGTACCTTTTAAAATACTATACATGGTTTAAAAGCAAGCATGTTTAATGATTAATTTGCCCTGGCATTCATGGCTCTCCTGGATGTACTCCCAAAGCCTTTGCAAAAGGTTTCTGGGGAGGGCAGCCTTATTCCATCCACCATGATAGGGCACTTTACCACTCCATGCCAGCAGCACGTACTCGCAAATCATTGTAGAACAAAGCATTGCAGTGTACATTTGCTGGCATTCAACAACATCCGTTCTTTATCTCTCTGTGTTATCCTCAGGAAAGTGATATCATTCATGGTCACCTGGTTGAAATAGGGTGCTTTTCTTAAGGGGACATTCAGAGGTGCCCGTTCCTGCTGGGCTGTTTGCCTGTGGCTGAACAGAAATGTTCCCCACTGTTAGCCATGGGGAGGGTGGAGGGTGGAGGGGCTAGCCACGCACTGGGGGGAGGCAAAATGCGACCTTGGAACGAAAGCACATGTGCTATGTATGTAATGTTAACAGCAAAGTTTACCGTGAAAGAGTGTACCCATTGTTCTATAAAATGTGTCTTTTTAAATACCACTGTCCCTTTTTTTTCCTCCACCAGCTGCATGTGTTTCAAGGATCACAGGATCTTCTCTTTCCCAGAGGCTAGCGAAGATTAGAAGGCGAAAAAAACGCACTCGTGATGAAATGTTCTCTGAGCTCATGCTGTCCTCCCACACTGACAGAGCACAGACGAATGCGTGGAGGCAGACAATGTCAGAGTGCAGGAAAGCACAAAATGACTGGGAGGAGAGGTGGCGGGCTGAAAAGAGTAAGTGGTGGGCTGAAGAGAGGGCTGAAGCTGAAAGGTGGTGGCAGCATGATGAGAGGAGGCAGGATTCAATGCTGAGGCTGCTGGAGGATCAAACTAATATGATCCAGCATATGGTTGAGCTGCAGGAAAGGCAGCAGGAGCACAGACCGCCGCTACAGCCCCTGTGTAACCAACCGCCCTCCTCCCCAAGTTCCATAGTCTCCTCACCCAGATGCCCAAGAACGCAGTGGGGGGCCTCTGGCCACCCAGCCACTCCACCCCGGAGGATTGCCCAAGCAACAGAAGGCTGGCATTCAATAAGTTTTAAAGTTTTAAACTTTTAAAGTGCTGTGTGGCCTTGTCCTTCCCTCCTCCGCCACCGCTCCTGGTGCTTCTCTCCTCCACCACCTCTTCTGAGCTACCTTGGTAGTTATCCCCCTATTTGTGTGATGAATTAATAAAGAATGCATGAATGTGAAGCAACAATGACTTTATTGCCTCTGCAAGCAGTGATCGAAGAGAGGAGGGGAAGGTGGTTAGCTTACAGGGAAGTAGAGTGAACCAAGGGGCGGGGGGTTTCATCAAGGAGAAACAAACAGAACTTTCACACCGTAGCCTGGCCAGTCATGAAACTGGTTTTCAAAGCTTCTCTGATGCGCACCACGCCCTCCTGTGCTCTTCTAACCGCCCTGGTATCTGGCTGTGCGTAACCAGCAGCCAGGTGATTTGCCTCAACCTCCCACCCCGCCATAAACCTCTCCCCCTTACTCTCACAGATATTGTGGAGCGCACAGCAAGCAGTAATAACAGTGGGAATATTGGTTTCACTGATGTCTAATCGAGTCAGTAAACTGCGCCAGCGCGCTTTTAAACATCCAAATGCACATTCTACCACCATTCTGCACTTGCTCAGTCTGTAGTTGAACAGCTCCTGACTACTGTCCAGGCTGCCTGTGTATGGCTTCATGAGCCATGGCATTAAGGGGTAGGCTGGGTCCCCAAGGATAACTATAGGCATTTCAACATCCCCACTGGTTATTTTCTGGTCTGGGAAGAAAGTCCCTTCCTGCAGCTTTTGAAACAGACCAGAGTTCCTGAAGATGCGAGCGTCATGTACCTTTCTCGGCCATCCCATGTTGATGTTGGTGAAACCTCCCTTGTGATCCACCAGGCTTGCAGCACTATTGAAAAGTACCCCTTGCGGTTTATGTACTCGACGGCTTGGTGCTCCGGTGCTAAGATAGGGATATGGGTTCCGTCTATGGCCCCACCACAGTTAGGGAATCCCATTGCAGCAAAGCCATCCACTATGACCTGCACATTTCCCAGGGTCACTACCCTTGATATCAGCAGATCTTTGATTGCGTTGGCTACTTGCATCACAGCAGCCCCCACAGTAGATTTGCCCTCTCCAAATTGATTCCCGACTGACCGGTAGCTGTCTGGCATTGCAAGCTTCCACAGGGCTATTGCCACGCGCTTCTCAACTGTGAGGGCTGCTCTCATCTTGGTATTCTGGCGCTTCAGGGCAGGGGAAAGCAAGTCACAAAGTTCCATGAAAGTACCCTTACACATGTGAAAGTTTTGCAGCCACTGGGAATCATCCCAGACCTGCAACACTATGTGGTCCCACCTGTCTGTGCTTGTTTCCCAGGCCAAGAATTGGTGTTCCACGCCATGAACCTGCCCCATTACCACCATGATGCCCACATTGCCAGGGCCCGTGCTTTGAGAGAAGTCTGTGTCCATGTCCTCATCACTCTCGTCACCACGCTGATGTCGCCTACTCACCTGGTTTCGCTTTGCCAGGTTCTGGTGCTGCATATACTGCTGGATAATACGTGTGGTGTTTAATGTGCTCCTAATTGCCAAAGTGATCTGAGCGGGCTCCATGCTTGCCGTGGTACGGCATCTGCACAGAAAAAAGGCGCAGAATGATTGTCTGCCGTTGCCCTGACGGAGGGAGGGCGACTGATGACATGGCTTACAGGGTTGGCTTACAGGGAATTAAAATCAACAAAGGGGGTGGCTTTGCGAGAAACAGAATGGTCCCCTCAAGGATAGAACTCAAAACTGGGTTTAGCAGGCCATTGATTTCATGGAGGGAGGGAGGAGAAAATGAATACAAAACAAATCTGGTCTATTTCTTGTTTTGAGCCACTTCATCTATCTTTATACATCTTGCTGGCAGCAGACTGTGCAGTACGACCGCTAGCCATCGTCATCTCCTGGGTGCTCGGCAGAAGACGGTGCAGTATGACTGCTGGCCATCATCTTCTGCTGGCTGCTGATTAAAAGACAGTGCACTTCCGGTAGGACTGAATCGTCATGAGATGAAATTTAAAAGGGAAATGACCTGACTGAGTTACTCCCATATTTTCCCAGGAGCCCCTGACCTCATTGAGGTCGGTTAAAAGAGCACCCAGAACTACATCGATGACGGCTACCAGTCATACTGCACTGTCTGCTGCCAAAAGGCAATAAACTGCTGCTGTGTAGCAATGCAGTACCACGTCTGCCAGCACCCAGGAGACATACGGTGACGGTTAGCTGAGCAGGCTCCATGCTTGCTGTGGTATGGCGTCTGCACAGGTAACTCAAGAAAAAAGGCGCAAAACGATTGTCTGCCCTTGCTTTCACGGAGGGAGGGAGGGAACAGGGGCCTGACGATATGTACCCAGAACCACCCGCGACAATGTTTTAGCCCCATCAGGCATTGGGATTTCTACCCAGAATTCAAATGGGCAGCGGAGACTGCGGAAACTGTAGGATAGCTACCCACAGTGCAATGCTCCAGAAGTCGACGGTTGCCTCGGTACTGTGGACACACTCCGCCGACTACATGCAGTTAGAGCATTTGTGTGGGGACACACACAATCGACTGTATAAAAACGCTTTCTACAAAACCGACTTCTATAAATTCGACCTAATGTCGTAGTGTAGACATACCCTTAGGCTACATATGACTAAGGTCTTCTTGAGTTTGTGAAATACAGGTCCTGTGTTTTAGGAGCAGGAGAATGCATTGTGTGCTTCAGCTGGGAAGTTTGGATAAGCAGCACAGGGACAATTGTGAAGCTCTCAGTGGCCAGTTTTGTTAGGTATGTATAAATCACACTGCAGTTCTTAGATACAGCCATCTGGGGCCCTGCTGTCATGGAGTTGGCCCACACAGAAGGCAGCTCATAACCTCATATCTCAAACCTCTGCTCTTGCTCAAAGAAACTACCTCATTTCTTAAAACCCTTCTCTCCCTGTCTTCTAGGAGAGGGCCTGTTCTCCTTCTGCCCTCTTGGTGGCAGTCTTGACACAGGAAACTAGCAAGCAACTCTGATTTCCCTTAAGTAAAAACATCAATCACTAACCTACTGCAGGAAAACTAACGTTTTGAAGTCGATACAAAATACATACAAAGTTTATGTACAGAAAGGAAGATGTTTAAAGGATTTGCCAGTGCTCCAGAAGCTCCACGTCGATGATCCACGCTGACCTACTTCAGGGCTTCTCCTGTTCTGCAAACCCTTCTGGTGAGATCTGTCAGATCTCCATGAAGCACATACAGTTCTGGATCCGGCCCAATACAGAGGGGCAAGGAGTGCAGAAACTAAACAGGGAGGATACCGTCTGCATGCTTAGCAGCTGGTTTGCTGCTGGTTGGCTCCAGTGGTTCTCTATCTTTTCCAGGACAGGATCCCCCACCACACACCTTCCCATGTAACTGGGACCCTGTTTCAACCCATTTAGCTACAGGAAGGGAAGGAAAGCTATGACCTCCTGACTTCTGTTGGTGAGCTCCTGGTTGAGAGCTGATTGTCTATTGACTTGTGGAGTCTAGTTTTCAAGTGAACAACCAAGTGATGGATTTTCCTTCACCTTACTAGGGAGATCCCTCCAGGGTTTGATAGATCTCACCCTTGGTAAAATCTCAATGTCTAGTTGTCAGCCGGTCTCAAGCGGAGTGCCCCAGGGGTCTGTCTTGGGATCGGTTTTGTTCAACATTTTCATTAATGAATTGGATGATGAGATGGATTGCACCCTCAGCAAATTTGCAGATGACACTAAGCTGGGGGGAGAGGTAGATATGCTGTTAATTGGTTAAGACCTTTCCTGGATCTATAGTAAAACATGGGGAGCTCTGAATGAAGAAATCTTTAAGCTCATTTACCAAATCCATCCCTGGCATAGGTGGGCACAACTCCCACTGACTACTTAAGAGAGGCAGTGGGTCCAGTGGGCAGAGCACTGGTTTATGAGTCAGGAGACCTGGATTCTATCCCTAGCTCCACCACTGGTCTGCTGGATGACCTTGGGCAGTCCCAGCCTCTCTCTCTGCCCCAGTTCTGTAAAATGGGGATAAACACCATCCCTGATAAAGTGCTTTGAGATCTGCAGCTGAAAAGTGCTCCTTAGGAGCTGTGTGTTATTATTACAGCCTCTGTTACATGCTATTATAGAAGATCTCAGTATTATTACTGTCACCTTTCTCTTCTCGTCTTCACCAAGGCCTGCAAACCTACTAAATGTCTGGTTGCTTAGTGTCCCAGTCTTGTCCTAGGAATTTATATGGCCTCCATCTCCATAGTATCTGAATGCCTTACAATCTTGAGTGCATTTATCTTCCTGCTGCATGCTGGGGAAGTGTAATCCCCATTTTACACATAGGAAACTGAGGCAGAGAGAGAGAGAGAGTAAGTGACTTGCCCCAGATCACCCAGGAAATCTGTGGCAGAGCATGGTGTTGAACTCAGCTCTCCCAAGTCCTGCATGGAGCACCCTTCCACTCCAGGCCTGGGAGAAGCCGGGGAGACAGCTCTAGCTCAGATAGCAGCAATTCAGTCCACTCCTCTGACTAAATTACTCTGCCTTGAGCCTGGTGGTTCATGCACCCAGTAACCAGCCAGTTGTTTTGTCAAATGGACCACCTGCTCCTCTCCCTTCCCTTCTGCTCGGTTTCCATCAGAGGCTCCTGCCCTCCTGTCTCCCTCTCATTAGAATACCACTTTCCCAGGCGGAATTAGAAGTACCAGGTTAAGTATAGCCCTCCCCAAGAAGCTTTCTTTATCTGCACCATGCAGCATGCCTCCTGAGTGCTGGCAGATCTCTGAATGCCCACATAGAATTTATATCGCTGGGGCCTTTTTAGGCCCAGATACCTGTTTTCACCTCCAGCTTCCCAGAGAAAGACCCACATTCTCTTCCATCCCCATCACACTTCCCCTTTGCTTGCATGTAGCATTGAAACAATTCAGTGGAGAGAGGAAAAACAAAGCCATCCCCTCCATACTCTACCCAGCTTTGCGGCATTCAGAGCCAAAGGAGGAAACCACCAGGAAGAGAGGTTAGGGAAGGAGGCTGGCCTCTCTCTCCATCTCCCTTGCTTGCGGTTGAAATCATTCCATCTCCTTAAACTACAGCTTCGCCTTGCAAATGAAACTAGTTCAAAAGCCTCCCAGGCCCTCGCAGAATATCCCAGGGCTCCGGTTTTACAGCAAAAAAATCTTGCAGTGCAGCACAGTGGAGAGAAGGGAAAAGAGCCCCGGGACGGAGCAAATCAGTGCATAAGGCCAAGCTGCTGGGTAAATCCAAGGTTGCTTTCGGGGGGGACCTTGCTCCTCCAGCAAATGGGCCCTGTTATGTGCTCGGGGTGATTCACGGAAGCAGAAATCAAGCAAACTGCTCGTTAAAGATTACGACTGTTAGAATAACAGAATCAAAATACTGCAGTGCCCGAGTCCCGTCATTCCTTGTTTTGTGGCAGCTGCGATGTAAATAAATCCCTTCAAACTGCCAAATCAGACAGATTTCCCTCTCTGTGGGACGTTGATACTGTGCCTCCGGGGACTAGTAATGAGGCATGAGGTTCTTTCCACTGCGGCTGGAGGTTGCCACTTTGAATCCAGCACAGCTGAATGGGAACTGAAAGTCGTTGCCAGCCGACGTCATGCACAGGCTACCAAGTAGCTATGAACTGGTTGGCTCAGTCTGCTTGGGGATTGGGAAACATGGGCTCAGTTCCCTGCTCTGCCACCGACTTCCCTTGTGACACTGGGCATGTCACTTAGCCTCTCTGGAACTCATTTCTCCCCATCTGTAAACCAGGGCTAATCACGCTGGCCTGCCTCACAGCGGGGCCGTGAGGTTAAATATATTTAGAAGACTGGGAGGTGCTCAGAAACTATGGTGATGGGGGGCCAGATAAGTTCCTGAGGCAGAGAGACCCTTCCTGGCAGGCTGTTGTTTGTACCACAATTGGCGCTTGTGAGCACTGCCAGGTGAGAACCTAAGGACGGTTGTGTAACCCACCGATCAGTGTCTCCCGCTCTGTGCCCAATCCGCTGAGGATCTGAGTCCGCCACAGCCGCCAGCTAGGAGAACACGGGCCTTTAGTTCAGTCTGCAGAAGGTTCTGCTTTGCTTTGTGGGCCCAATCCCCAGGGGTGACAATGATGTCAGCTGTTACACAGACTAAAGTGCCCTCCTTCCCCCAAAGTCCCTGTTCCATGTGGTCTCTGTGGCCTCTCCAGTTAAGGTCTGAGGCACAGGTGTGGCATGTGGGGAGCTCGCACTATTAGTGTATGTGCTACAGCAGTGGTTCTCAAACTTGTTTTTTCACGGACCACTTGAAAATTGCTGAGGATCTCAGGGGACCACTTAATGATCTTTCCAAATGTTGTCTGTACCGTTAGCTAACTGCTGTAAAGTGCTTTGGATAAAAGCGCTATATTAAAAAACAATAATAATTAACGTTTTTTGGTTCTACAAATAAAAGCACACATCTCATATTTTAATATCAGTAGTCTTACCTTTCTAATGCGATGGATGTGCCCTCTCTCCCCCGCCGGGCAGCCCCCAAGCTGCGCCTGGGAAGGAGGGGGGTCTCTCCCTCTCTCCCTCGCCACGGCAGCCCCCAGGTTGGGGCTGGGAAGGAGGGCCATCTCTCCCCGGTAGCCACAGCCCCGGAGCTGGGGAAAGTCGCCTCTTTCTCTGGCTGCTGCAGCCCTGCACGTCCCAAATTCCCTCCACCCCCTCTTCTCACCCCACTGCCCCCTCCCACCTACGCTCTATTCCACCCAAGGCCACCACCTCACCTTACATGTGTGTCTTCTCCAGGGTCCATGCACCTACTGAGTGGAGCCACGCCTGTGCGGTGCCACTAATTGGGTATGTGGCCACCTAGGCGCGCACCTTAGAGGGAACTATCCGTGGACCACCTGAATGGAGCTCACGGACCACTGGTGGTCTGTGGACCACAGTTTGAGAACCTCCATGCTACAGCTATGCTGGGACGTGAGACCATCACCCCTATGGAACATTCACTTTAAAATATGAAATGCCTCCAAGAAGAGAACGGGCAGTAACCCCAGTAAATGCACACACTCCCACACCAATACCTTCGTGCTTAGTTCGTCCCATGGGTGCCCCTCAGAAGCTTCCCCTTGATTGCAGAGGAAGCAGTTTGCTAATTGGATTGAGAATTTGCCATTTAATGCTAGCTAGGGACTCATAGAGTCCAGCAGAATGTGCCCATCAGATCCTTGCTCCATGCACATTAGGGCTCTTTTTTTCTTTTCAATTTTTTTTTGCTGTGTGTGAACTTTCAGCTGTAGCGTATGGTAAATGAGATCAGAATCACAGGGCTGCCTGCTATTTCTCTTTAAAACCCATCCTTAGAAATTTATCAGATCATTTAACTGTGGGAAATGTGGTCCCTGTAAGGAATCCCACAATGGAGAAAGAAAAAGCCACAATCCCACAATTGAAAAAGAAGGCCACCCTTGTTAAAAACCAAAGTGGCTTAGAGGGGAAGAGAAGGCAGCTATAAAAAAAACTACATAACAAACAAGAAAGGGGAAGTTAATAGTAATGAATATAAATCAGAAGATAGGAATTCCAGAAAATGTATAAGGGAAGCAAAAGGACACAAGGTGAAATCAATGGCCAGTAGAGTTAAGGATAATAAGGAGTTTTAAAGTATATTAGCAACAAAAAGAATTCCAACTTTGGTATTGGTCCATTACTAGATGGGAATGGTAGAATTACCAATAATAATGCAGAAAGGCAGAAGTGTTCAATAGATATTTCTGTTCTGTATTAGGGAAAAAATAGATGATGTACTCATATCATATAAGGATGCTGAAACACTTTATATTCCAATAGAAACCCCAGAGGATGTTACATAGCAGCTACTAAACTATACATTTTCAATTTCATAAGTCTGGATAACTTGCATCCAAGGGTTTTAAAAGAGCTGTCCGAGGAGCTTGTTGGACTATGAATGCTGATGTTCAGTAACTCTTAGTACACTGGGGAAGCTCTAGGAGACTGTAAGAAGCTAATGAGCCAATATTTTAAAAGGAGTAAACAGGAAGACAAGAGCAATTATAGGCCTCTTGGTCTGATATTGATCTCAAGCAAGATAATGGAGTGGACAGTACAGGATTCTGTTAGTAAAGAGTTAAAAGTGGATAATATAATTAATGCTAATCAACATGGATTTATGGTAAATAGATCCTGTCAAACTAACTTGACTTTTTAAATGATATTACAGGTTTGGTTAATAAAGCTAATAGTGTTGTTGTAATAGACTCCTGTAATGCATTTGACTTGGGGGGTACCACATGACATTTTGATTAAAAAACTAGAATGATACAAAATTAACATGGTTCAGATTAAATGGATTAAAAACTGGGTGGTTGACAGATCTCAAAAATAACTGTGAACAAGGAAATCATCACTGAGCAGGTACGTTTCTATGTGGTCCTGCAGGGATCAGTTCTTGGCCCTGTGCAATTTAACATTTCATAAGTGACCTGGAAGAAAGCTTAAACTCTCATCACTTGTTAAAGTCTGCAAATGACACCAAGATGTGGGTAGTGGTTAATAAAGAGGAGGACAGGTCACTAATACAGAGCGATCTGGATCACTTGGTAAGCTGGGCGCACGCAAACAATATGTATTTTAATATGACCAAATGTAAAGTCATACACCTAGGCAGGGCCATACTAACAGGATGGGAGACTCTATCCTGGGAAGCAGTGACCCTGAAAAAAACTTGGGAGTCATGATGGATAATCAGCTGAACATGAGCTCCCAGTATGAAGCTGAGGCCAAAATGGCGAATGTGATCTTTAGATGCATAAACAGGGGAAACTTGAGTTTTTGTAAAGCAATTACATTCACTCTCTATTTGTACTGATAGTGGGATGGCTACTGGAATACTTTGTCCAGTTCTGACAAAGTTTGGACAGTTTGGACAGTTGAAGAAGGATGTTGATAAATTGGAGAGGGATCAGAGAAGAGTCACGAGAATGATTAATGGATTTGAAAGCCCATCTTATAGTGCGAAGACTCAAGGAGCACAATCTATTTAGCTTAACAAAGAGTAGAGGTCAGGGGTAACAGGATCATAGTACCTGTATAGGGAACAAATATTTAATAATGGGCTCTCCAATCTAACCCAGAAAGGTACAACAAGATCTAATGCCTAGAAGTTGAAGCTAGACAAATTCAGACTGGAAATAAGGTGTACATTTTAATAGTGAGGGTACTTAACCATTGGAACAGCTTACCCAGGGTGTGGTGGATTCTCCATCACTAGCCATTTTTAAATAAAGACTGGATGTTTTTTTCTAAAAATCTGCTCTACTTCCTATCAGAATTATTTTGGGGGAAGTTCTCTGGCTTGTGTCGTACAGAAGGTCAGCCCAGATGATCACAATGGTCTCTTCTGGCAGTGGAATCTGTGAATTTACAAATACAGTGTTGTCTTTATGTATCTGTTGCAGATATTAATTTAACCGCACAAAAGGCTGGTGGAAGCTGGCTGCAGCTACACCAGACATACTGAGGCACCATATAAATTAACAGCCCATTGCTTTATTGCTCCCGTTGCTCGCTTTGCTTGCTTTTCATTTATGTGGCGCCAGGTTAAAAAAAAGAAAGAAAGAAAAAAAGGAAGCATCCTTGGGAGAAGAGATTTAGTCTGTGGAATGAGTCCTTGAGAGACAGCTCCAAAGTCGAATTAGAAATCAGGTCATTTTTGAAATCTTCACTCTGTTTACATCTGTCCTTCTTTCACTAGCTCCTGTGCTAACTATCTAACGAAGAGGAGCTGGTGCAGGTGCCATGGAAGGCAGCAAACTGGAACAGAGCAGTAAGGCTTGAAACAGGACTTGATTTATCCAACCATGTTAGAGACCAGCCATCCACTCTACCGCCTTTGTGATTCCTACATGTGGAGTTTTATTGCTTTTCATAGTTCAGTATCCAGCTTTGTCCAGCAATCAGATTTCTCAAGTGCTTTGCACTTAGCAACTTTCACACCAGAGTATCAATGCACTTTGCACACATTAGTTATTAAAAGCTAACAACCTTGGGAGGTAGGTAAGGATTGTAATGAAATGGCTAGTTCTGATGTGCACCAGCAGTCCCACATGGGTAGTACTAAAATTACACAATAATGTGTCATAGAGTTTATACTGCACAAGCAGCTGGGAGAGATTCTCCTCCAGCTCAGGTGCTTTTGTATAAGGAGGATCTGAGTTGTATCCCTAATGCTGTAATGAATTTCTGGAGTAGCCACAGTGACAACTGTGAAGTCATCCTAGATGGCAAGGGATTTGTCACAGCATTATCAATCCCATTTTACAGATGGGTAACTTGAGATAGACAAAGATTAAACAATTTATGCAAAGTCCCCCTGGGGTCCAGCCTGCTCCAATCAAAGACCACATACCAATCCTACCAACCAAGAATTTTTGTTATCAGCTGGGAACTCATCAGTTGGAAATAACAGAGGAGGAGAAGGACCTCCCAGTATTGGTTGATCACAGGATGACTTTGAGCTGCCCATGTGATATGGCCATGAAAAAAGCTAATGCGGTCTTGGGATGCATCAGGCGAGGTATTTCCAGTAGAGATAAGGAGGTGTAAGTACCATTATACAAGGCACTGGTGAGACCTCATCTGGAATACTGTGTGCAGTTCTGGTCTCCCATGTTTAAGAAAGATGAATTCAAACTGGAATAGGTACACAGAAGGGCTACTAGGATGATCCGAGGAATGGAAAACCTGTCTTATGAAAGGAGACTCAAAGAGCTTGGCTTATTTAGCCTAACCAAAAGAAGACTGAGGGGAGACATGATTGCTCTCTATAAATATATCAGAGGGATAAATACTAGGGAGGGAGAGGAATTATTTAAGTTCAGTACCAATGTGGACACAAGAATGAATGGTTATAAACTGGCCATCAGGATGTTTAGACTTGAAATTAGACGAAGATTTCTAACCATCAGAGGAGTGAAGTTCTGGAACAGCCTTCCAAGGGGAGCAGTGGGGGCAAAAGACATATCTGGCTTCAAGACTAAGCTCGATAAATTTATGGAGGGGATGGTATGATGGGATAGCCTAATTTTGGCATTTAATTGATCTTTAAATTGATCTTTGGCATTTAATTGACTATTAGCAGTAAATATGCCCAATGGCCTGTGATGGGATGTTAGATGGGGTGGGATCTGAGTTACTACAGAGAATTATTTCCTGGGTGCCTGGCTGGTGAGTCTTGCCCACATGCTCAGGGTTTAGCTGATCGCCATATTTTGGGTTGGAAGGAATTTTCCTCCAGGGTATATTGGCAGAGTCCCTGGGGATTTTTCGCCTTCCTCTGCAGCGTGGGGCACGGGTCACTTGCTGGAGGATTCTCTGCACCTTGAAGTCTTTAAACCATGATTTGAGGACTTCAGTAGCTCAGACATAGGTGAGAGGTTTATCGCAGGAGTGGGTGGGTGAGATTCTATGGCCTGCATTGTGCAGGATGTCACATTAGATGATCATAATGCTCCCTTCTGACCTTAAAGTCTATGAGACTGGGATTGTGCTGCATCTCAGAGCTGCTTAAGCTGTTCATTGTGAAACTGTTGGACTTGGCCCCTTTTCCAGGTCAGATCATGAACTTTATGAATCTCATTGTTCAGCCACCAGATTTTACAGACATAGCAGAGCCAGAGTTACGATTGTCTGTAAACGGTTCTCCACGGGTAGAGTCACATAGTGCAGTTACCCCTGGGCACTTGTCCCCCTTCTTCAAATGTCTGGCCATTCCATAAACACCTTGCTCCCTGTTCTGGGGTTGGTTGGACTATGTGCAAAATGTCTCCAGGCAAAGCACCTTCTGCCCAACTCCTTTATTATGTTGGAAACACTGCCCTACTCTTTCTCTGCCTCCTAGCACCATCGCTCCCAAACACCCAAAGACAGTGTAGCTGCATAGTTAGGTAACCACCTTCAGCAGTAAAACTCACAATGTATGGTATTACTACCCCATCATCCAGAGGCCCTGACTGAGTTCCGGGCTTCATTGTGCTTGGCTCTGTACATCCACAGCAAGTCAGTCCCTGACCCAAAGACCTCACAGTCTAAACTGTGTCATGGGTCGGAGAATAGAAGTTCTGTTGCCACCCTTTGACAGATGAGAACCGAGACAAACAGGGACCAAGTGATTTATGCAAGGTCAAACAGGAAGATCTGGGGTTTGAACCCAGATTGATGGTGTCCATTGTGATAACTGGGCCTACACATTTACCCTAATTATGAGCTCAACTGTGAAAAGTGGGTGAGAGTCCATAAAATGTTGCAAAACCCTATAGCAAGAAATGTTGATTGGAAAAGGTATGAAAGGGAAACAGACTGAGTTAGTCCAAACCAAAAAGCCTCCTGATATAACTCAAGGACTATGTTAGGATCATGTGTGGTAAACAAGAGGACCAGAAATCAATAAACCAAAGTTGGTGTGTTGGAAATTAGGCCTCTTCAGTGAACAAAATAATGAGGGGATGGGCTATTTCATACATCACTCCCTGTTGGGCTTCTTTAAAAAGGAAGACTTTGGGAGGAAAATACAGACAGACAGAGGCTACCAGCAGTGCTGGCTGACTGAAAGAAAGGGAAGGAGTGAGCATCTCTATCATGGCCCCCACCCCCACTGTCTCCTGGGACCCTTGGACCGTCTTCATCATAATCCTGAAAGGTGTGCAGAGCAGACAGGGCCAGAGAGAGAGAGACTGAGATGACCTTGCCACCTCCAGAGGCTTTGGCTAAATCCAGCACACCACGTGGGAGGTGAGACTTTTTCTGCCTTCCCCACTGTGTCCTTTTCCTTCCCTACTGTAATAAGAATCTGGCTTAGCCGACCAGGACTGCCTATTTTGCAACATTGCTGTGAGCCTGTGACTCAAAGGCGGTAGCTACAAGGAGTGCCATAAACAGCCTGAAGCTGACACAAGTTTGCTATGTCTTGGAGGCAATGTCTATGCTGCAATGTAAGCCCAGCGTTTGAATTCAGGCTCTAGTCTAGCCCCTCTTCTGTCTACACACAAATCACACTAACTCAGGTCTCAGGATCCCAGGACCCCATGGGGGTGGAGTGTCTGAGCTTGAGTCAAGTCGGGACCCAGGGTTCAAGCCCTATTGCTTGGCAGTGTAGATGCAGCCCCACTTGGACTCGTGCTCTGGAAGTCCACCAAAAGTATCCCCCAATCACACAGGCTGATTTTCTTTATCCTCTGGACAGTCGAGTTTGGTGGACAGTCAAGTTTCCCCACGCTGCACCATGAACAAAGGGCGAGAGCAGCCACAGTTTGGGAGGGTGCAGAGAAGTCTTGGATATGGGTGGTTGGACTCAGGCCCGCATAATGCAGACGCTGGAGCCCCAGGTTCGGACCCAGGGTTCAGTTATTCCTAACCTGGAGTTACAAATCAGTGTAGATGCTCAAGCCCTAGGTTAACCAACCCAGAGTTTGATGACCTGTTTTCTCCAAAAACTAGGGTGACCAGATAGAAAGTGTGAAAAACCGGGACGGGGTGGTGGGTAATAGGTAGCTATATAAGAAAAATTCCCAAATATCGGGACTGTCCCTATAAAATCAGGACATCTGGTCACCTAAAACTGGGCTTGCATGGCAGTACAGACAGACCCGCCGTGGCAGAGGAGACCGTGCGCTGAGCCTTTGCTTCTCCAGCAGTGAGGCTGCAAGTGACAGTCGACATCAGAGGCAGAAGCTGCATTTTCTGCTTTTGCTGTTCTCTTCTCGCCCCTCTGTGTGAGTTTGTCTCCTTTTGTTTTCTAGGAAACAGGATTGGACTTTAACAACAGCGACAATGACAGCTCCTGCCCATCTCAAGTAACATTCCCACCCCCTCCCAAAGGACAGTTATCACCATCTTTAATACCTTCTAAGAGATTGTCAGACACAGGAGTTTTCCTTCTAAAGACTGTCCAGCTAGAGCGAAAGGGAGCAAGGGATGGTGTTAAAAGGAAGGCCTTATTTAATTCTTTACATTTCAGATGCCTTAGCTGGTTTTCCTTCTTTTCTGAATCTTTACTAAAAGGTGAAAAGAATTTTTCCTAGTGGGTTTGCCATGGTACTAAGCGGGCTGAGGTCTCTGTATACCAACCCCCAAACCTTCCTTAAAAACTGTTCAGTATTGGACAGTGACTGGGTCATGTTAACACTTTTGACCCTTTATGCTCATATATTGCATCTAAATTAATACACATCCCCCTCTAGCATTCTGACCACAAGACCACCTCTCCTTTCTCGGGTTCAGGTTCAAATACCTGTTTCTGGGAACAAATACCCATATTTGCACAAATAAAAGCTCCTCCCTAAAAATCCATACAAGCAAAACACCATCACATGAGTTGCCTCTTAAAGAAAAGTCCCATAGAACTTAATGAGGATGAAACGAATCGGGGATTATAGAAATTATTCTAAAATTTATAGAATTTAATAAACAGTGTGGGTCTTTCTGTAGGTTGTTTAAAATCAACCTACTGTATTTTAGAACAGGGATATAGCCCTCTCCTAAATTCTGATCTCTTGGATAGTTTAAAAACCCTCCTATATACCCACCTTTTCTACTAAATGCCATAGGACTTTTCAGAATGGGTCATCGAAAAGGGTATGTACCTGATTAGATTGAATTGCAATTTGCATTGTGTGAATGTGTTTGTGAATAATATCACTCCACTATTTATCCAGCTCTGTCATGGGTGAATATAGATTTAAACTCCCAATAACTTCCTACATTTGCATTCCCTGGCCTATGAGCTACACATCTGAAAAGCAAAAGATCAATTTTCATGTCTTTGTTAAAAAAAAACAACAAATCAGTCGAATTGGGTACTGGCCATTCAGTTTTTAGCAAAAGAAAGAAACCTCAGAGAGCATAAATGAAACCTGCCTTTCACACCTGCATCACTGCACTTACTGTGGGTACAAATACACCTATTACCATCTCATTACACTCCATTAAATCAATTAGGTCAGCTGCTGGCAGATTTTTCATTGAGCCAAGGCAGCCAGTTGAGCTATATGGGGAACTGCAGAGAACACCAATAACTCATTTCAAGTGAGGCATAGAGAGATTTTCCCTGTAGTAAAACATTTAAATGTCTGTCATCTCTCTCATTCCAGAAGCGAAAATCACTCAGGATTGCTCTTCCCCTCCCCCACCCCACCAACTATTTCTCTTTTTCTCTCCTGCTGCACCTACAAAGGGAAGCAGCCAGACTCTCTCCTGCACAGCTGCCAAGAAGCATATTTCAGGGATCTTTGGCCCCTCTCCCCAAATCTGCCATTTCTCTCACAATAGACGCAAAGGGGCAGGTGTCAATCACCATAGCTCCATTGACAATGTCTTTGGTGGAGATACCCTGATTTCCACCAGCTGAGGGCTTGTAGGCCAAAGGGATCTCCTCTCTCTGAATCACTGTCTGGCTGGCATTTCAAAAATACCAACGTTGAATGTCATTCACGTTTCTCACGTTGCCTGGGAACCTAGAAGAGATGATCATTCATTCCCCAGGCACATTCCGGAAACATTAGCCCCTTTTGCTTTTTCTTCATGCTGACAGCTTGTGTTGTCCAAAACATACACAATATATTAAATGTCTCTACGGGTCCCAAGCGCACTCTGTGACATTTCTATCCTCCTTGACTGTGACTGTGATCAGGTCTTCTTCTGCGGGATGATGATTTGTGTTGGCAAGAAAGCCATTTTATCTTGCATTACCATCATTCTCAGCATCTGGCGGTGCCCAGCAAAATGCGGGTTTCTCTGAGGGTCTGTGATCTAGCTTGCCGCTGGTATTCTGCTGTGTGTGCGGTGAGCAGTTTGTGTGTGAGCTGAGATGGGCATTCCATGCCAGACGAGAGACCAGAGTGTTGGAAAATAGCCATCAGAAGACAATCCACCATCCGAAGACTTTTCTTCCTCTGCCGTAGCAATGAGATCCTTATAACATGTGATCCTCTCATAAATGTCATTGCTATTTTATTGCACCTGCTTTACGCTGGCTCTGGGACCCTAGTAGATTGCTGAATCACCACGTGGTGGATGAGAGCTTGACAGGTACAAATGCCCTCTCAGTCATTTCCTAGCCTGTAACAATCAGTAACAGAAAGGCTGTCCCAGTTCTCCGGAATAATCGTGTCTTTGTTATAGGTTAGGATTAGGGGCTTTGCTGGATCTTCTGGATAACAGGTTGCCGCTTCCTGAGTGGTCCCTCCTGGCCAAAGTTTCCTTTGCAGCAGCTTCCCTCCATTCTTCCTCTTCTGGGCCCTTACACTTGGGACTGGTTTAATGCCCATAGGCAGGTCCAAACAGTCCCACAAATAAAGTCCATCCAAAAGTTCAGACTTATCTCTGCTGGCTCTTCGGCTGTCCACATGGAGCTCTTCCCCTGCCGTAGCCTGCCCTTCACAGGGTCGCTCCTCATAACTATCTTTCCCTGGGGCTTAGTCCTGTGGCTGTGGCTCTGGCCTCCTTCTCTTGCCAGTATCTCCCATGCTCTGAGGGAGAAGGCAGTCTATATACTGTCTCCTCCAGGGAGCTGCTCCTGACTGGCTGCAAGAGAGTGGAGCCCTGTCTCACCCTACACCCTGGGCCCTTAAAGGAATAGTGTCCTGGGTTCCCCCCGCAGGCCTCCCCATCCAACTCCTAATTCCCTGGGACTGCTTACTCTTTTCTGCAATCAGGCCATTTCCTGGGCCTTTGGTCATTCCAGTGTCCTGGAAGGGGGTCTTCTGGCCTTCTCTAGTGTACCCCGTTACAATCAGCTTCTGGGCCACAGACACCCTTAATGACATTTGCTAGGCAATATGGTCTTAGTTTCTTCCTGACAAGTTTTCTTTTCTGTCCTTGTCATAACTACACTGCTGCCTTCCTAGTATACCTTTGTCATGACTACTTTTCCAATTCCACACGACATGTCAGGAGATGGCATCTTTATATCTATGTGCACTGTTGCTTATTCCATAGCTAGGCCTTATGTTCCTTGCAGGGCTGGCTGATCTGGGGGGAAACATTTCCCATGGCCCATCTCCTCCTTTTCCTGTAGGTTTTGCTTCCACTAAATAATTTGCTACATAACGTACATTGACAAAAAATTCTCATGAAGCCTTCAATTAAAAAAAAAAAAAATTTTCCTGTGGCAAAGTGACTCACCAGCTGGTGTGCCCCCTTGTGGCTAGGTGAGGTGTTGCTGGATTTCTTCTCTGTAGTCCAGCCATACAGGTGCACTAATGGTCCCCTTTTACCTGGTGACTTGGACCGCTGGCCAGCTCCACTTTAGTCTCACCCCTTTCAAGGTAAACCAGGCTTTTCACGCATTAGCCTCAGACCTCAGACCAGGTCGACAGCCCTGGTCCAGGCCCAATAGTGCATCTGGGGTCTTCCTGATAGTCTTCCCAGTAAGTCTGTAGTGTTAGTGGTACTAAGACAGGGGGGTCTAGGCCCTCCTATAACTAAAGGCCTACCGCTTCAGCTAAGTGCGGGGAACCTCTAAGCCCCGCTACAAGTGATTTCTGGTGACAACAAAGGAGAACACAGGAGTGGGAGTGAGGTCAGAGGTTGACTATCAGGGAACCCGAGAGGGACACTGAGCAGAGAGCCCTGAACAGCGCCCACTGCCCCTCAAAGGCATCTAAGGACTCAGTGGGTGCTGCCCAGAGGAACTCTGCTCAGAGATGTGACCGAACAAGGGAATGGAAATAGGCTCCCACAGTTGCACCCTGTCCTACTTCCTCCTTCTGGTGCAACGATGGCCGTCTTGGCCAGTGCTAGGAGGAGGTTGACGAGGAGGTCTCCTGACTTTGCGGGGCCACAGCTGGGGTGTGCATAAATCAGGAGGTGTGGGGAGAAGTGCAGCCAGGACCTCAGTAAGAGGTTCTGGAGGAGCTGGAATTGGCGCTGCAACCTGACACACCCTACATAGATGGTCTCCCTCTCACTCCAAAAGGGACAGGTGTCAGGGGAGTTTGTGAATCTTGCCTGGTACGCGCCCATGCTCACACCTCCAGGGAGGAGCCGCCAACTGATGTCCCTGGCAGGCCTCCAGTGAGGCTGTAGAGGAACCCGGTCCATCTCTCTTCAGTCCCTCTCTCTTCTTGCTTCAAAGATCTCGGGGCTGGCACCAAGGGACTTTTGAAGCAAGTGGTTAAGGTCTGTCTGGGCATACCTCTTGCATCTGCCCCGGGCTACCACCCAACATTGCCCCCACCTTCTCCTCAGGGGCGTGTATTCTCAGCAAGGGTCTGCCCCAGGGTTAACTCCCTAGTGTCAGTCCTGAAGGAAATAAAGGCAAGGCAACTAAACTAACAGAAATAAAGAGCAGTACCAGCTTCTCTGTCCGACCATGATCCTTCAGCAATCTGTCCTACTGCTCTGTGTTAGCCTAGATCTCTGCTGTGCTCCTCTCTGGGAGCTGAGTAGGAGAGGCCTGTCCCCTCCCCGAGCTGGGCCCTTCTGAATGAGCTGCTCCCCTTTTGAGGCTACTCCTCCAAGACTGTCATGCTTCACAGGTGTGGTGGGGCAGGGGTGCTGGAACCTAAAGCTGCTTTTTAACCCCTTCCTGACAGGTGCAGGGCTTGTACACCCCATCTCACTGCCTCTCTTGTTGCAGAGTCAGTCACGTATCTGGTGTGGATTTAAAACGTTCTCATCGCTGAAGCAGAGAAGAAAATAATTAGGCCAAGTTCACGGTTATGTGGGTGTAAATCTGACAACAACCCAATTTTCCATCAAAAAACAGTTCTGATGGAAAATTTTTGAACAGCGTTAATGCTGAATGTCCCCTGCCGTCCCACTCTTTCTTTTCCTATAGCCTACAAAATTGAGGCCTGTGATAGAAATTTCAAGCATTCCCACGGTGAGAATTAGCTACGAAATCAATTCCCATCTCCTCTTTGATTCCGGGTCTGAACCAAAGTTTGAAACTGACTACAGTGATTAACTTTGAAGCAGGAAAAAGAAAATAGAAAGAGTATTAGCAGGACCGTTTGGGTTCATTATATTTTCATTTCCCTTGTTACAGTAGGCTCTATACCGCAGAGTTCTGTGTTTACATAATGAAGCATCTGATATTTAATATTTATTAGTGGGGGGATTTTTGTATCTGATGCTATCACACACCTTGTCTGTCTCGCTGATAATCTACCAGTATATGCTCCTTTTTCATAATCCTTTCTCAATGCCTGCAAAGTCTATCACTAACAGATATGGACGCCCAGTGTAGCAGCATCGCCACGCCCAAGCCTCGATCACAAGTCAGGACTCCCCCCCCAAAATTCATGTGATTATTAAAAAATAATAATTTTGGGTTCTTTTTATTTGCCTTTGGGGTTTTGAGCATGTAGGGATCCTGCTTTCAAGCTTTACTCCACAACCAAGAGGTCTAGAAACTTATTTTTTAAAAAGTTTTTAAATAAAAGCTGAGATTCTCACATAGTCCCATTACTCCAGGAGCTGGGGCATTAATAAACACCAAGTATCACCAGCCTCACTATTCAATTGTGAAAGCTGGCAATGTATGGATCGTTTTATCCCCAAGGACTTCCCCAAAATGTTCAAGATGCAAAACTAAGGGCTCTGATTCTGTTGCACTTACTCATGTTGACTGGCACTTTACTATGGGTTAGACAGTGACATTTACCTATAACCCCATGTCGGGAGCAGGAGGGCCCTATTAACACAGGGGAGCACCAGGAAGTATTTTGCAATGGAGAGGCCATTGCCTCCAGGAGATCTCAGTCGCACTATAACACCTCTGTTAGGGGTGCAGCATCCTCCCTACAAGCAATGGCCTGGCATTGAGCATTGGCAGTCATGGCTCTGCCTACTCCTCTCCCCTTTCCTCCCTGCCCCATGTCTGGTGGCTGTGTAAGGGGATGCAACAATCTGGCCTACTTGAATTAGAATTCAAGGCCAGAAGGCCCCACCAGATCCTCTAGTCTGACCTCCTGGACATCACAGGCTACCAGCACCACCCAGCCCCTGCACACTAAACCCAGCGTGTCCTAGGTGAGCAGTCCTATCAATAGGCTTCCTCGCAGAGTAAGAGTGAGTGAAGATGGCAGGTTCGGGCCCCAGCTGACTCCCTAAGGCCTGAAGCCTTTATGGCAAAGTGCGGGGGATAATCCGGGTGCTACAGACCAGAGAGACTAATTCCTTCTAGAAACCTGCACTCAAATCCTGACTCACAGTCCTACATGAGCTAGGACCTGATCCAAAGGTCACTGAAGTCATTGGAAAGACTCCTGTTGTCTTCAGTGGGCTGTGAAGATGCTGATGAGCTCAGTGAGGCAGAGTCTTTGCCTTGCCCCACTCCCTTTGAGACAGCACAAAGGGAGTATGAACTGACCCCCCAATGCCTGCCTGGGGATTCCCCTGGAGTGGAGGACTCCCCACTGGCAAAGACCAGTGCACGATGTGCATTGGAGGGAGAAAGAGGTGGACAGGGGGATTAGGCAGAGTGCACTATGCTTCGGCAATCCTCAGATAGAGGACGTTCCCTAGGGAACCACAGTCAGCAGGTGCAGTTTAGAGCAGCCCCTGGGTTGCTCTAACCTCCACCCAAGGGCAGGAAGAGAATTGGGGAATGGTAGCCAGCTCCCTGGCAGTCCCTACTGTGCTGGGTGCAGCCAGCAGTCTGGCCCAGTGAGTAGTAATTTGTGGGTTCCCTGAAATTCTTCTGCCTGTCTAGCCACTGAAGTTTGAATGCTTTGGCCTCCCTGACCTGACAGCTCTTCCTCATCTCTAATTGTTGTGACTCTGTGAACGTCCTGACCAAATGCCATTCCCTGTCATATTTATCTTTGGAAAATAGCTGATACCTGTAAGTAAAATAAACTCCCTTTGCAATGAAACAGACGGCCAGGGCCTTATCTTGAGATGGGAGCACAATTCTGTTAAATAGTGATTTATTTCTGGTGAGCTTAGCAGACATGTTTTTTTATTTCTTGTAAAAGGTTTCTCTGGAGCTTTGCCCGGCTCAGACAAATCAGGGGGGAAAGGTTAAGATTCTCATAAATGCTGCTCCTTAAAAATAAAGAAGACAAGAATCAATGCTGGGCTGTGTTCTGCGCTCCATCCGACGCTGAGCATTGACACTGCAATCCAGTGCGAGGTTATATCACCTTCCCCAGCTTCTGTGCTGAGGTGGGGGTGGAAACAGCCTCTGGTTTACATCGGAGCAGCCCCAGGGGCTTTAGCTCAGATGCCTTAGCATTTGCTGAGTGCTAAGGCATTCCCCACCTGTGCCTACTCCAGAGCCTGGGCAGGCCTCCTGGTCTGCCCCAGGAGGACTCTTCCCGTGTCCTTTTGCCACCTCTTTATGGTACCCTCTACACCATCAGAGTTTCATATTGGGGTCAGACTGAGGTCCACGATCCCTAGGACCCACTGTACCTATACTGCACACCTAGCACGGTGCAAAGAGACTGTAGGGAGACTGTGTATTTATCCCACTGTGTCCCTCTTGAAAGTCTCCCTGTGGTTGATCTCCAGTGCTTCTGTTGGTGAGACTTATATCCATCAAGGGGCTGTTTTTTTCACACCCCTGACTGACAAAAGTTTTACGGACCCAAGTGCTAGAGAGAAAGAGAGAGAGAGAGAGAGAGAGAGAGAGAGAGAGAGAGAGCGCTTCCTGCAACAGCTCTGATTGGTTGCTCTGCTCCAGGAAGCGGGCAAGTGGGGCAAGCAGACAATCAAAGGTTTTTCCCTTAGGCGGGACTCAAATCCGCTAGTTTCTTAGGTCATCACCAGACTGGCTCCAGCCCTAGCTATAATCCCGTGAGAGCTGGCAACACCATTAATCTCAACCTAAACTCAGACCCTGAACCTATCCCTGCTACCTACCTGGCTCATCTCCCCTCATAGAATCATAGAATATCAGGGTTAGAAGAGACCTCAGGAGATCATGTAGTCCAATCCCCTGCTCAAAGCAGGACCAACACCAACTAATCATCCCAGCCAAGGCTTTGTCAAGCCAGGCCTTAAAAACCTCGAAGGATGGAGATTCCACCACCTCCCTAGGTAACCCATTTCAGTGTTTCACCACCCTCCTAGTGAAATACTGTTTCCTAATACCCAACCTAAACCTCCCCCACTGCAACTTGAGACCATTGCTTCTTGTTCTGTCACCTGCCACCATTGAGAACAGCCGAGCTCCATCCTCTTTGGAACCCCCCTGCTGGTAGTTGAAGGTTGCTATCAAATCCCCCCTCACTCTTCTCTTCTGCGAGTTCTCTCAGCCTCTCCTCATAAATCATGTGCCCCAGCCCCCTAATCATTTGCATTGCCCTCCTCTGGACTCTCTCCAATTTGTCCACATCCCTTCTGTAGTGGAGGGACCAAAACTGGACGCAATAATCCAGGTGTGGCCTCACCAGTGCCGAATAGAGGGGAATAATCACTCATGATGGTGCCCAAGGACTCTCTATGGGATTGATGCAGGAGCGAGCCTGGAAAGGGGCTGAGGGAAAGGCGTAGAGACAGGCCACAGTAGGAAAAAGCCCAGGGAGGAAGCAGGAGGCCTGAGTAGAAAGACATTAACTGCTTGCTACAGGGTCCATGTGCTGGAACCCAGATTAGAAGGAGGGCCTGGGTTCCCCGACTGGCCCACGGAGGAAGGTGGTGCGAAGACTCCTGGAGACAAAGGTTGAAGGCCTATTGAATCTGGAGTTGGGCTGAAGACCCAGTATAAGGCTGCTGGACAATTGTTTTGTTGGATTCTCGGTTCCCCCGGGACTATACGCTACCTAGCTGGAGGGTCGAATCACAAGAAGAAGTAGACCACAGGGCTGGAGCAGCTTTCAGCAGGAGGCACCAGAGGAGAAGGCCCTGCAATGCCATGTCCAGCCACGAGCAGGTGTGTCCGCCGTTGAGTCGCACTTCTGTATGTACCAGTTCTATGTGTACTGAAACAGCTTTGACTGGGCAAAGGTGAATGATCTCGCCTGAGCCAGGCACAGCCTGGAGGGAGCCGCAGTGCAACGCTCCAGCCTCACTCCTACTCAGCCAAGACAGCAGCTGATCTGAAGCAGCCCCCTGTTCCAGTCCTGAAGCCCCACGCTGCCCGTCAAAGCACCTCAGGCCTGACCTGCCGTGCCATTTGCTTATTTCAACCAATGGGACTGAAAGGTGCAAAGGAACTGGAGGGAAGGAGTGATGATTGGCTGAGTAACCTGTGATGTCACAATGCTCCTCTGCCTGCAGAACCAAATGGGCACTGTGTGGAAACCCGGCTTTTTTGTGTCCCTGGTTGACACCAAATTGCCACCCATTCTTCCCATTGCTACCTATAATGTTCCCTGAAATTTTGGATTGACCAGACATGGTCTTCAAAAGCTATCATATTACAGATGGACATACCGAGAAATGCCAGTGGGTTAAGTGTAACTCATATTTGGGGTCAGGTAGGAATTTCCCCCCAGCTCAGATTGGCAGAGACCCTGGGGATTTTTCGCCTTCTGCAGCATGGGTCACCTGCTGGTTCAAACTAGAATAAATGGTGGATTCTCTGTAACTGAAGTCTTTAGATCAAATGGACATCAGTAACTCAGCCAGAGGTTATCAGTCTATTACACGAGTGGGTGGGTGTGGTTCTGTGGCCTGTGATGTGCAGGAGGTCAGACTTGATGATCATGATGGTCCCCTGTGGCCTTAAAGTCTACTTATCTATGAGTGTTAGGTCACATGAGCTGACTGTCAGACCTCTGTCTGTTCAGCCAATTTCAGTGCAATTTTTTCTGTGGATTATATTACATGTGCCATTTGCCTGGTTAGTTATATGGTGCTTAGAGCTGGGCGAATAACACTGGCAATTCCAAAAAGACCAAACATTTTTTGAAATTTTTGGTGACTCAAAACAGTTAAAAAAATGTAAATGGTTTGTGGTCAAACAAGCCATTTTTGTTCAACTTTAAATGAAATGCTTCAATTGTGAGCACTTTCTTTACATTTAAATTGTTTTAAAAATAAAATGAAAGGAAATTTCAACATGAAAAATCATTCTGAGTCAAAAAATTGAACTGTTTTGTTTAGGAAATGTCAAAATGAAATGTTTTGATTTTTTCCGATTTTTAGGGTTTCATAGTGAAAAAATTGGGCAAAATCCGCACACGTTTGCACATGTTTCAGTGTTAAGGAATATGTTTTTTTTTTTCTGGAACCCCACCCCCCTGCTTCTTTTGAAACATTTTGCCAAGCTCTTTGCAGATTGGGGCTTCTCACTCAGCTGATTGTCAGCTAATCACTACACCTCATTTAATCATCTTGCCCCATTGATCTGCTCCAAACGAACTGCAGAATGATTGTCCATATGAAAAGCTCTTCATTGATTTCCTGATTATCCTGTTGATTCACCACTTAATTTGCTGCTGTATTCACTGACCTGCATCCTAATCCTGATTCCCCCTTTACTCATCTTCGGCTCTCCTTGCACCCTCATTACACCCATGCCCACCTGAGAGGCCCGTTGGGGATATTGGTTGGTAGGACAGGTTAGAGCAGCTTGCACTGGGGGACTGGTTCAATGCAGAGTTGCCTCGGAAATGGGGGAATGAGAAGGACATGTTTGCACCCCCTCAGTGGTACTCAGCACTCCTTGGCAGCAGGAGAGCATATGACCCTTAACCAGACTGAAAGGCTTTGAGATCCTTGGGTGAAATTATAGAAATCATAGTTATTAATTATTGCATGTCACGGTTAGCCTGGGAGTTTTCCTTCTGCATTGTCTCTGTCCCAGGGGGTTGGACAGAGAATATTGTCTGGGCAAAGCATTGTCTTTTAGTGTCCTAAAGATATTTCCTCCTTCAGACTCTGTGTGTGTGTATAAGAGAGAGACAGAGAGATTTGATCAGGGGAGGCATCTGGCATTATAGTCACCCTCATATATCTCAGCTCTGCTGAGAGATTGTCCTCTAAAATGGGTTGTATGTCTACCCTTCTCAAATGCACGTTTACCAACAAGTCTCACACTTCAGGGCATACAGTGAGATAACTTCCTGCAGGAGTAACAAAGGTCCCATGTTCAGCAGAGCAAAACTGGCAAGGAGCACGATAGGGGTGAGGAAACCTCCCATAGAGCATCGGGCAGAGACTACTGCCGGAGGCATGTGCTTGGACTGGTCTGTGACGCTGTGACAAATCAGATCTTCCTGTCTCAGTTGAGAAGCTCTTATCCCTGCAAGAGGCCTGCTGACCCCGAGAGTGTCTCACTTGCATCAGGAGTATAATCTGTGCCGGCAGACCTGTCCCCTAAAAGGCTTCTCCTCCACTGAGAAAGAGACCCTGCCATGTCTAATAGGAGGTCCTCTCCCAGGGAAGTCTCACCTTTTGGGAGGCAGCCTGTTCTCACAGGGCAAGTGCAAAATCTCATCTCTATTAGCAGGCCTGCCCATGGGGGAAGCCCCATTTCTTACAAGGAGTTAGATCCTTCAGAGGTCACCACCATCCATAGTGGGGCTGGAGATGCTGCCACACCCCCTGGCTTGAAGTGGTTTCCATCATATACAGGGTTTGCAGTTTGGTTCAGTGGCTCTCAGCACCCCCACTATACAAACAGCTACAGCGCCCCTGCCACCATCAGTAGTGGACCTTGCGGAGGGTCTCTGCTGCCTGGGATCCTGACTTTACGGAGTGACCGTCACTGCTCTGCAGATTGCAATCTTCAGCTGAAAAGCTGGCTGCTCTGGTGACGGGAAAAGGTTTCCCTTTGAGCAGCAGTGCACATGAGGAACTGGGGTGACCTATAACGAAGAGCAGGAATGTGCTCAACAAAACCATTTCGACTGCCATTTTTGCACCAGTCTTTCTTTGTAAACTACTCTTGGTGGAATTGTCATTCCTGTTGCAAAATATTTGTGGTGATCAGCGTTTGAAAATCTTCTCCCTCAAAGAAGAAATATTGGATGGGTTTCCCTGTCATACAGTCACCATTTCCTATCACCCTGGCCGAAACTCTCAGGATGTTCAGAAGGGAATTCATTATCAAGCTCTTCAATAAAGAGGACTGGAGATCTCAGAGTGTTTTTCCCCCCTAAACCTTATACAATGGATGCTAAGAAACCCCTGAGTTTTGTTTAAGATTTTATTATTGCTCTCTTGTATGTGTATTTCTTACTTGTATGTGCATTTTTATAAGCGTAAGCACAGAGCAGGTTCCAAAGTCCTTTCGTAGCTACTTCCTAGCCCTGCCAAATGTTTTAAAACATCATAACAGAGGCTCAAACTAACTGTATACCCCCAAATAAATAATAATAATAATAATAATTAATAATAAAACAACAGCAAGAGGACAAACCCCTCCCCCCCCCACGGCTTAGGAGCAGAGTCAAAAAGGCAAACATGCATCCCTTAAAAATTGGAAGTCAAATCTGAGTGAGGAAAACAGAAAGGACCATAAAATCTGGCAAGTCAAGTGTACAGATATAATAAGGCAATCTGAGAAAGAATTTGAAGAACAGCTAGATAAAGACCAAAAATCTAATCGCATTTTTTTTAAGTACATCAGAAGCAGAAGCCTGACAAAGGGTCAGTGGGGCAGCTGGATGATCAAGGTGCTAAAGGAGCACTCAAGGAAGATGAGGCAATTGCAGAGAAGTTACATGAATTCTTTGCATCAGTCTTCACTGCAGAGGATGTGGGGGGAGAGCCACTCTTTTTAGGTGACAAATCTGAAGAACTGTCCCAGATTGATTGGAACAAATTGATAAGTTAAACAGTAACTTGTCATCAAGACCAGATGGGATGCACCCAAGAGTTCTGAAGGAACTCAGATATGCAATTGCAGAACTACTGACTGTGATATGTAACTCATCACCTAAAACAGCCTCTGTACCAGGTGATGGGAGGGTAGCTAATGTAATGACGATTTTTAAAAAAGGCTCCAGAGGCAATGTTGGCAATTACAGGCTGTTAATCAAACTTCAGTACTAAGCAAATGGATTGAAACTATAGTAAAGAACAGAATTCTCAGAGGCATACATAAACATGGTACGTTGGGGAAGAGTCAACATGGCTTTTGTAAAGGGAATTCATGCCTCACCAATCTGTCAGAATTCTCTGAGGGAATCAACAAGCATGTGGGCAAGGGGGATCCAGTGGCTATAGTGTACTTGGACTTTCAGAAAGCCTTTGGCAAGGTCCATCGCAACCGTCTCTTACACAGAGTAAGCAGTCATGGGATAAGAGGGAAGGGCTTCTCACGGATCAATAACTGCTTAAAAGATAGAAAACAAGGCGTAGGAATAAATGGTCAGTTTTCACAAAGGAGAGAGATAAATAGTGGGGTCCCCCAAGGATCAGTACTGGGACCACTGCCATTCAGCCTATTCAGAAATGATCTGGAAAAGGTGATAAACAGTGAGGTAGCAAAAATTTCAGACAATACAAAATTACTGAAGATAGTTAAGGCCTGTGAAGCGTCACAAAGGGATCTCACTAAACTGTGTGACCGGGCAACAAAATAACAAAAGCAGATGAAATTCAGTGCTGATAAATGCAAAGTAATGCACATTAGCAAAAACTAATCCTGACTATACATACAAAACGATGGGGGTCTGAATTAGCTGTTGCCACTCAAGAATGAGATCTTGGATCATTCTCTGAAAATATCTGCTCAATGTGCAGCGGCAGTCAAAAAACCAATGAGAATGTTAGGAACCCTTAGGAAAAGGATAGATAATAAGAGAGAAAATGTTATAATGCCACTATATATCTATCTATCCATGGTATGCCCACACTTTGAATACTGCGTGCAGTTCTGGTCACTCCATCTCAAAAAGATACGTATTAGAATTGGAAAAGGTCCAGAGAAAGGCAATGAAAATGATGAGGGGTCTGGAACAGCTTCCATACAAGCAGAGATTAAAAAAGTGGGACTATTCAGTTTAGAAAGGAAACAATTTGGTGGGGAGGAGTAGGGTAGAGGTCTATGAAATTATGAGTGGTGTAGAGAAAGTGCATAGGGAAGTGTTATTTACTGCTTTCACAGAACTCGGGCCCACCCAGTGAAATGAATAGGCAGCAGGTTTTAAATAAACAAAAGGAAGAATTTCTTCACACAGTGCAAAGTCTCCCCGTGGAAGAGACTGGGTTATATTGGAGGACACCTGGGTTATGCTAGAGGACAAGTCTATCAGTGGCTATGGGCCAAGATGGTCAGGGACACAGCCCCATGCTCTGGGTGTCCCTAAACCTCTGCCTGCCTGAAGCTGGGACTGGACAACAAGGGATGGATCACTCAAAATTGTCCTGTTCTGTTTCATTCTCTCTGAAGCACCTGGCACTGACCACCATCAGAAGCCAGGATACTGAGCTAGATGGACCACTGGTCTGACCCAGTGTGCTGTTCTTATATTCTTATACGGTTGATGGTTGGAAAAGAAGCATGAGCTGTCTAACAGAATGGTTCGGGGGTGTGGTGTGGGATACCAGGAAACAGGGTGTCCTTTGAGCAAAACGAAGCCTCTGATTGCCTGTAAGAGGCTGAGGGCTTGATCCTCCATTGCCTTGCAACCTTGTGGCATCATTTACCCCTGTGCAAACCAAGTGCAAAGGGTACGGGGGAGGAATGGTATCACCAGTATGAATGAGTGCAGGATTTGATCTGCGGCCCTGGCTGGAGCAAATAGCAATTTATGCCGGATGAAGAACTGAACAATGCTTTTGCCTGTTGTGTATGGGACAACAGAAGGTGCAGTGCCCAGGAAGCAGGGAGATCGCAGAGACCCTGCAAATGTGATCTGAGTGAGAACGAGCAGGCAGTTTGGCCTGGGGAGACCTTTGCACCTGGATGAGTCACAAGCAAGAGAGGGTTTTGTAAGAGGATGCTAGATGCTGATCTGTGGAGCTGTGCCATTGGTAATATTCCAGTGTCCCCAAATAGTTACAGAGCCTTAGTAACTACAGCTGGTCGACAGTTTTCGTTTTTACCTTTTTAATGACCAAAAAAAGCCTTTATTCGAAAATGACAATGTTTGCAGAAAGTTTTTTTTAATGAAGAAATGAAAACAATTTTTTTTTTCAAAACTAAAATCAGCACGTTCTTTTTCTCTTCCAGTTTTTGTCTTTTTTTCCCCCACGTATTCCTCCCTCCCCCGGTTTTCAGTTGCAAAATGGGGAAAAGCAAAACTGAGACTTTTCCTGCAGCCTCCCCTCTGCCAGAGCCTTCCGCTCACACGTGTAGCAGCACACGGCAGGGTGGGCTCAATCTGCTTTTCTCTAGGGCGTGTACCTCCACGTACACGCCACGCCACCAGCAGCAGGGCACAGTATAGACGTAGCCAAAGTGTTCGTCCGTTTTAAATCTATGTGCGGAAACGTTACCAAGCTCTAAAATAGGTGGAAAAGCATTGTTTATGTTGTGCTCGGCTGCCAAGCCCTTCTAACGATGCCCAGCTCCCCGGGACCATGCTGTCGCCTTAGATCTGGGATGCTGGAGTGAAGTCTCTGTTTGCCTGATGCTGGCATGTTCAGCTTGGAGAAATGACCAGGCTTTTTTGCCTCCTGTTTAGAAACCTATCAAAGGATCCCAAGAATTAAACTCTGAGATTAGGAAGCCTGCCACCTATAAAATTTGTGGCATTGGCAATTTACTTAAATCCTTGAAGGGGAATTGCCTCTGCATGGATTCACTTGTTTGGATGCTCTGATTGTCTGCAGAAGCAAGGATTGCCTCAGTCCTCTGGATGGAGGGTTGCCCTGGACCCATGCCATGTATTCAAATCCTGCCAAGTCTGGGAGCATTTTAATACTCCTTAGTCCTTTCAGAATGTTTTTTGTGTTCATGGTGCTTTACAAATATCCTCAAATTAATCCTTCCAGCAGCACTGCAAGGAGGGTGTGGAAGTGAATGTTGTGAGCCTGCCTGCAGATGGAACCAAAGCACACAGGTGAAGTGACTCGCCCAATGCCACACACTACGTCAGAGTTAGAGCTCAAGATTTACTGATTCGCAGCCTTGTGCATATACCACCAGCCAGGAGGAAGGACAGCTGTGTGCTTATAACACCTGTCTGGACCTGGGGGGAGCTGGGCTCCGTACCTGCTTCTGCCACCAATTATGGGTCAGATCCTGAGTCTGGGTAAATTGATGTAGGTCTATTGACTTCAACAGAACTATACTGATTTACTCCAGCTGTGGGTCTGGCCCTTAGTATGTGACCTTCACTTCTCTGAACAGAATCCTGCAGATGATCATGCTTCTCTTACCAAACGGGCCAGGAATCATTGTTCGTAAGGCACTTGGAGATTATGGGATGGGATGATATATCAATGCAAAGTTATATGTTATTTATTACAGACAGATACCTGTGTCTCAGGATTTGATATATTCTCCTGGGCATAAGGAACTGGCTGAGGAATGGGGCTGGAGGGGACCATAGCAAGAGAACCCCTGTGATTAGCAATCAAAACAAAGGGAAGGATGCGGAGCACAGCGGGTGGGGGGGAGGTCAGATTAGAGTGATGCCAATTTGAACCCCAATGAATGATTTCAGTAGCAAAACAATGTAGGAACGCTGGTACCATGATATGTGCTGTTATTGTGTCCAGACCTCCCTCTGCGTAGCTGTAGATGCACCAATCAATTTCCATCAATTTAATCTCCTTGTTGTAGAAAACTGAAAAAAAAAAAAAAAACCTTCCAAAACCCAACATGAAACAACTCATTATTACAAAGGACACAAGAACAAATGTGTCCGAAACTGCACGCTAGTATGGGATTTTCTTTCTTCTTGGCTACACTGTACATTTTCTGCTCCTATTAAAAACGCTTTCATCTTCTACAAAGTTAGCAGAGCGTGCACTGGGCATGCCTAAGACCTGATACCTGCCCGACCCCATAGCAGTAGGGCTGGAGGCAGGCTACTGATAGGTGTGGGGGCAACACAACACCCGCACAATAGACAACATGGGGCAAGTGCGAGAGAGAGAGAGATTGAGCGTGAGCAGGAGACAGACAGCGAGAGATGGTTTGGGCTACCAGGGCATGGGCTGCCTAAGTGGCTGACCTGTCTTAGGTGCCTTGCTCCAGCAGAAGCTTCATGGTTGAGGGTCCTGAGCAGAGGGAGGTGCTCAGCTCTGGCCTGTCAGCCAGGCACACCAGGGGAGTCACTTAGGTTCCTATGCCCCTCACCTCTCCTCCTCCGCTCCTAGGCATTTCACTCCTGGCTAGTTAAGGCAGCCCCTGGCTCAGCTAGCTTCTGAGAATCCCTTTCTCAGGGGCCTAAAACTCCTCATGAGGATCCTGGGCTGAGGATTGCATTGGGCAGCAGGTCACCTGGGTCACCTAAGAGATAGGCATTGCAACGCTGGTTCAGTGGCAAAGTGAAGACTGCAATTAGAAACAAAAAAGCAATATACAACAAATGGAAAATGGGGAAATAAGATAGCAATATAAATTAGAAGTTATAAAGTGCAGAAAATTGTTAAGGGAAGCTAAAGACATCAGGGCTAGTGGGGTAAGCCTATTAGGAACAAAAGAAATCCTAGCAATGATATAGGTCTATTACTAGATGCAGATGGTAAAAATTGTTAATAATGATGTAGAAAAGGTAGAAGTATTGAATAAATATTCTGTTCTGTATTTGGAAAGAAGCAGGATGATGGACTTGTATCATATTAGGATGATGAAGTACTTTCCAATACATTCGTAACTAAGCAGGATGTTAAACTACATCTACTAGGGATAAACATTTTTAAATCAGCAGGCCTGTATAGATTGCACACAAGTGTCCTAGAAGAGTTGGCTGAGGATATCTTTGAACCTCTGATGTTCATTTTTAACACACCTTGGACTACCAGGTAAATTCCAGAAGACTGGAAGAGTGCTAATCTTGTACCTGTATTCTAAAAGGGGAAACGGGATAACCTGGGTAACTATAGGCCAGTTAGTCTGACATCAATCCCAGGCAAACTAATGGAAACATTGATATGGGATTAAACTGATAAAGATTTAAAGGATAGGAATATAATTAATAACAGTCAACATGGCTTTATGGAAAATAGGTCTTGTCCACCAAACTTGATGTTGTTCATCGATGCGATGATATGTTTGGTTGATAAAGGTAACTGCAGAGCTGTAATATAGCTCTGTACTGCATTTGACTTAGTACCACAGGACTTTTTGATTAAAAAAGTAGCACTAGACAACGTCAGTAAAGCACAGGTCAAATGGATTAAGAACTGACGAAGTGATAGACCTCAAAAAGTAATTGTCAGTGGGAACTCATCATCAAATGAGGGTGTTTCTAGAGGAGTTCTGCAGAGCTCAGTACCTGACTTGATGCTATTCAACATTTTAATCAATGCAAAACATGAAAAATGGCTAGTAATACAATTTGCGAATGACAGCAAGGCTGGTGAAGCAGTAAATAATGGTGAGGACAGGGCGATGATACACCGCTATCCGCATCACTTGGTAACCTGGGCCCATTCAAACAAAATTAGTTTAATACAGACAAATTCAAAGTTGTACTTCTATGAACAAAGAACACAGGCCTTACCTATAGAACGGGGGACTGTCTCTTGGAAGCAGTTACTCTAGAAAGGACTTGGGGTCTGAGTGGACAAGAAACTCAGCATGAGCCCTCAGTGTGAATCTATGGCAAAACCGGTGAGTGTGATGGCCAGTGATATAAACAGAAGAGGTGTGAATAGGAGTAGGCAGGTGATTTTACCTCTGTAAATGGCATTTGTGAGACTGATCCTGGAATACCGCATACAGTTCTGCTGTCCACATTCGTAAAAGGATGTTGAGCCATTGGCGAGGATGCAGAAAAGAGCCACGAAGAGGGTTTGAGGGTTAGAGAAAACGCCTTACAGTGAGAGCCTTGAAGAGCTGAATCTGCGGAGTTTCTCACAAAGAAGACCGAGAGCTGATTTGATTACAGTGTATATGTATCTTTATGGGGAGAAAATAGCAGGGACTAACGAGCACTCTCAACTAGCAGAGAAAGGCAGAACAAGAACCAGTGGCTGGGAGTTGAAGCCAGACAAATGCAAGTTAGAAATAAGGCACACTTGTTTAATTGTGAGGGTGATTAACCATTGGAACAAACTACCATGGGGAGTGGTGAATTCACCGTCACTTGATGTCCTCAAATCGAGACTGGCTGCGTTCCTGGAAGACATGCTTTAGTCAAACTCAAGTTATTGTCCTCAATACCAGGGTAACTTGGTAAAATGTAATGGCCTGTGATACACAGGAGGTCAGACTATATGATTTCATTGTTCCTTCTGACCTTAAACTCTATGAATCTGTAAGCCAACCATGGAGATTTTAGTGGCTTGTAGATGTCAGACAGATTAGGGAAGGGTTAACATATACACCTGCTTTGGGATAGAAAATAAGCAGTATTTTCTCCTTAGAGCAAGAATCAAGAAACACTCTTTCATTATCATAGAGGCAAGAGAAGGAAAGGAACGATTCTATACATCCATATCCTTGCCGGTGCAAGATTATTTCTGGCAGGACATTTTCTATTGCCTTCTCAAGTCTAGTTTTAAAAGGTCCAAGCAAAATTCTCCACCACATCTAAAGAGATTCTGAGTTTAGCTGCCAGGTTCGGCAGACCCAAACTTCAACTGATGTTGCTCCATGTTTTGGTGTGAAAATGTTTCACTTTCCTTCTCATACTACCATCACACTACATTTTATTTCTGCATGGTCCTATGGAATAAGGATGAAGTAGGTATGAGGAGAAGTAGGTTCAATTCGTATTACAGGCATGATCTTTCTGGGTGACCTTGCAAAGTTGCTTAATCTCTCAGAAGTGAAAGACCTTGGGGCAAGGGATGGCAGAATCTGGCCCTTGTGTCTCAGTTCCCCTTCTGTAAAAGGGGGATGATTTGAATGCCAGAAGGGACCAGTCTGACCTCCTGTATAATGGCTGCGAGAGAACATCTCTCAATTAATTCCTCTTTGAACTAGAGCAGATCTTTTAGGAAAAAACCCATTCAATCTTGATTTTAAAATTGCCAGTGATGGAGATGATGTACTGTCCTACTTCCCAGGTGCAAGGATAAACTCATCGGTGTATGTGAGGTGTCTAGACACATTTAAGAACCTACAGAGGAATCATATTTGGTGTAAATGCACAGCAGATGGTTATTTGAGCTAGTATGTATGTACGCAATATTCTCATTAAATAAATATTTCAGTGACAACAAACAGAAAGCCCCCAGGCAGGAAAGAACTAGTAACATACAAAGAGACTCTACTTTAACCAAGACATTATCTAAAAGGTGTCACATGAAGCTGCAAGCAAAAAAGTGGTATCTTCTCCTCCCTGGGTTCAAAGTATTCCTTTCGTGTGCTGCATGCCAGAGGGCAGTAAAGAGAAAGAAAATGCCAGATGCAGGTAGGCTGGGCTTCATTACACGTTGGGGTCCTGATGTAAATTGTACCAAGATGGAGACAGAAGGAGAAGCTTAATCAAAGCACCAAATGTGGCTTCCTGTCTAGAATGGCCAGGACAGTGCTGATACCTTGACTTCAATGCCTTACAGTTCAGGGGCGGAGGGTGTGCTCTGTGCCCAGGGCAGTGTGAACTCGCGCTATTGGGGAGCGGGATTCGGAAGTGGGGACTGTCCCTCATAAAGCACAATCCCTCCCCGAGTTCCTTGGCCTTTCGGCGAGCGCGACCTACTGCTCAGCCTTCTCCTGAGCTGGCATGGAAGGGAGAGATGGAGCCAACCTGTAGGGAGCAAGACTCTGACCTCACCTGGATACAAGGATTACAGTCAGGCCCAGGCCTTTAATAAGGCATGCAAGGATGGGGGCGCTCCCCTCAGCATTTCCCCCTCCCTCATGGAGGACAGGTCCCTTAGTGGCTATTAGCCAAGATGTCAGGGACACAACCCCATGATCTGGGTGTCCCTAGGCCTCTGATGGCAGGGGCACTGGAACAATTTTTACAGTGGGGGTGCTGAAAGCCAATGGTCCCCAAACCTTTTACCTCACCCCCGCCCCCCCCGGTTGCCCCTGCCTGTGCCCCCTCTCCTCAGAGCTGGGGCCAGGACTGGGCCGTGGTTCCAGGAGGGGAGGGAAAGCGGACAGGGGTAAGGGGGCTGAGTCTGGGACCACAGCTGGGGGGCGGGGCTGGCAGCCGAGACCCCACATGTGAAGCCAGGAACAGAGCCCTGAGCATGGGGGCGGTGGCAGCCAGGACCCCTCATGCGGGTTTGGGAGCGGAGCGCCGGCTACGGGTACAGCGGCAGCCAGGACCCTGGATGCGGGGCCAGTAGCGGAGCCCTGGCTGAGGGGCCAGCGGCTGGGACCCCACTCAAAAACTGGAGGTGCTACAGAGCCCCCTGCACCCCTAGTTCCCATGCCTATGTCAAACAGTACTGGACGACAGCAGATGGATCACTCAATAATTGCCCTGTTCGGTTTATTCCCTCTGGGGCACCTGGCACTGGCCACTGTTGGCAGACAGGATACTGGGCTCGATGGACCTTTGGTCTGACCCAGGATGGCCGTTCTTCTGGTCTTCCCTCCCGCATGCACGCAAAGGCCAGTCACCGTCTGACTCTTCTGCGTCCGCCTCAGTCAGCAGCGACTTTGAGCAGTGCCTTCGATCAGGGAGGCTTCGCAAGGAACCGGAAAGGGGCATGTTGCTTTCTGCTCTGCTTTGTGGTAATTGTCGCAGGTGTGGGACTTGAATGTGCCTGGTTTTATGGAAGGTAATGTTGTGACTGGCTGGTTTTTGGGATGGGGGGAGGTGTAGGGTGCTGCAGGCTTTTCTCATGGTGAAGGATAACATAGCTCTGATCAGGGATGGCACCAGCCTCCTGGGTGCAGGATAGATGGAAACTCATCCCTGAAAAGTGCTACCTGGGGTCGGGAGGGAAGGGGGGACACAAGGAAAAGCTAAGAAGCAAATTCCCATGAAGCAGTCACTGCAATCTGTGGAAATGCCCCCCCCGATGCCAATGGGCCCTGGCTTGGGCACCGGAGTCGCGGTGGGGTGGGGGGCAGGCACTGGAGGGACTGAAGGTTTAACGTCCTAAGGGTAAGTCAACACAAAATCTGCTCCCTCAGCTTTTTCACTTTTGTAGCACAGGGCCTGGTGCAGGTCTGATGGTGGCTGGGATCTCAGCTGGGCAATAAATCAGGGTCCAGCTAGTAGCTGTGTGGTCAGTGTCCCTCAGAAGCCCTGTGAAGTTCTCCAGCCAGGACGCAACACAACTGGGGTTTAGCTGCTCTCCCCTCTCACTTGCACAGGGATGCTGCACTGTGACATAAGGTTTCACATGTGGAACTCTCTGCCCCATGAAACAGGCTGGAGGGACCCATGTGATCTGGAATTTGCAGGGACTTCCACCCTCTACGTGGGTGTCTCTCAGGAAGGGAACACTTAGGGCTAGAGTCACAAATGGACTCAGGTGCCTAACTGCCACTTCAGGCCCCGAAGTACTAGAATCAGGCCCTGCTGGGATTAATCAAATACCCGCTCCGTTGCCACCAAACCCTGTCGGTGCCTAAAGATGTTTGACGCTTACATTTTTGCAGTCAAAAGTTGAAAAGCTTCAAAAAGAGACTCCAACGAGAAACTGCTGAGCTGGAATTAATTTGCAAATTAGAAACCATTAACCTGGGCTTGAATGGAGACTGGGAGTGGCTGGATCATTACACATATTGCATCTATTTCCCCATGTTAAGTATCCTCACACCATCTTTTCAACTGTCTGAAATGGGCGATCTTGATTAGCACTACAAAAGTTTTTTTTTCTCCTGCTGATAATAGCTCATCTTAATTAATTAGCCTCTTAGAGTTGGTGTGGCAACTTCCACCTTTTCATGTTCTCTGTATGTATATATATCTTCTTACTATATGTTCCATTCTATGCATCTGATGAAGTGGGCTGTAGCCCCCGAAAGCTTATGCTCAAATAAATTTGTTAGTCTCTGAGGTGCCACAAGAACTCCTTTTCTTTTTGCGAATACAGACTAACATGGCTGTTACTCTGAAACCGGAGGAAGAGAAGCGTTCCTCCATCTCTCAAGCTGGAAAGCACGCTCAGAGTTCACCTACCGGATCAGGCCCCTGTAGGCGAGTGTACACAACACAGCGGGAGTGGGAGGCAGCAGATTTCCCTCCTCATTTTTAGCCTACTGGTTAGTTACACACCTGGGATGTAGGAGACCCCTGGTTCAAGCCCCCTCTGCCTGATGGGGAACAGGGATGTGCAGCCTTTCAGGTACATGCCCTAGCCACTGAGCTAGGGGATAGTCTGCTGTGGAGAGTCCTCAGCCTCTCCTATTAAAACTGTCCCACTGTGGGTTTAGTAATAAAAGAGTCATGGGGCCAGCGAGGGAGAGCATGAGAATTACTCAGTAGCCTGCTGATTACAGCACTCCTGTGGTCTGGTCCCTGTGCACCAATGACTTTTAAATGTTTTATCCCCAATGCGGAAGCTTGAACCGGACAGAATGAGAGAGGCTCCCCACCCCATCACAATAGCCCTGTCGCACTCCCCATGGAGGTGGCTGACTGCTGTTCAAATCACTCCACGGGCACACCAGGAGAGGGGGCACTCGAACCGGGTGCTCCACTTCCCAGGTGAGTGAACTAACCCCTAGACCACAAGTGAGGAAGGAGCTCTTCCACCTCCCCCAGAGAGGGTTTGCAGCTGCGGGAATCCCAACCAGAGGCAGGGGCCTGCCCCCACAGCTGAGGCGTTGAACTCCGTGAGGGGGGTGGGGTTCAGGGCACAGACCTTGGCTTGGCATCTCCAGTTGACTAGCTTAGTTGGGGAGCCACTTAGCCTGCTGGCTTTTGTGAATTCCCTTCTCAGGTCCCTTTCCCTCCCCATTCACTGGCTAGGGAACCTAGATGCCGAATGCCAGCTCTGTGAATCCCAGTGATTTTCTAAGTGCCTAAAAGTTAGGCATGGTGACACGCCTAAATCCCTTTGTGAGTCTGGCCCTTACTCTTCCAGTGGTTTTTTAAAAGGTACCTAACTCCCATTGGAAGTGAATGAGAGTTAGGCGCCAAAGGGCCATCTGTGCCTTTTAAAGTCTACCCCACTGACTTTGTAGCTCTAAATCTCTTTCAAGAATTAAGCGGCCTCTGCTCGCTCCTGATACATCCCCCCTTGAACACTTGAAGGAAAGACAGCTCACGCTGGCAGATGACTAGAACGCAGCCTATAAATAATGAAATTCTGGTAAAAGTCTGTAAGCTGTGTGATAGCATACTTCAGCTGCTAGGAACTCTTGGCTTTGATTGTCCTTCCAAAAACAAAAGGAGATTTACTTTGATCAAAATGTTACAGAAACCATTTCACTATTAAATCTGACAACTTTGCTTACCAGACAGCAAGAAACAGGGTTTAGAGAGGTGTGAATTTTGCATCCGTTTCCAGCTTGTTCTAATATCCCCAGCTCTTTTTGTTGCCTCTAGTCACAAAGTCAAAGTAAATACCAATCACTTTGAAAGCCTCTCTCCTCTGACATTTCCTTTCCCTTGAAATCACAGTTTATTTGCATTTAGGAACCTGGCAATGATGGCATGAAACGTGGGGCAAGACATGCTCGGGAGAAAAAAATCCCTCAGCCTTTATTCATGCCATAAGAAATAAACTAAAACGATTGGCAATCAACTAATTTACACGTAGATGCATGTGTTGCATCTGATTATTGTTTTCCTTTCTCTACATTTGCACTCACACAGCTGAGGAAAGCAGGAGGAGCAGGGAGTTGGAAGACGGTAACATGACACCACATTTCCACTCCCCCGATTCTAGATCAGCCAGGGGCAAGAATGGACCTAGGTATAATTTAGAGCAGCCTAAGAGCTGCTCTAAATTAGGTCAGCAGTAGTGGTCAAAAAGCTATGACTGACTAAATGGAAAGTGCAATGCAACTCTGATTATAGCATTTGCTGCCACTCCTGCTGTAAAATTCCACGCAAAGGGCTAATGTTAGCACATTGGTACGTTTCTGAGATGAAGTGCAAGAAATTGTATCCCACACTCATCATCACTGTATCTGAGCACTTTCTAGTCATGCATGAAGGAAAATGATTAACATCTGTCACATGTGGTTCATTCTCTATCTCATTGTCTCCCCGGGAGGAGAATTGTGTGTGCCGTGGAGGGTTTTCTGGGGTGTGTGTGTGTGTGTGTGTGTGTTTTCAGTCCTTCCCTACACTACACAGTTTTGTCGGCAAAAGGCAGCGTTTGCTGACTAAACAGTGTAGGTGTACATACTTCAGTGTTACTTTAGGTGGCAAAACTCTCCTGTTTTTGCTGACAAAAGAAAACGATCTCATAGAGCTTTTTGCAGCAAAATTAAAGCAACAAAGCATCAGTGTAGACGCTGCCGTTCATTATGTCACTGTAACTGGCCTCCTCCAGTATCCCACCATGCCCACTGTGGCCGCTCTGCTCACTGTTTTGAACTCCGCTGCCCTGCATCCAGCCACACAGGCATGCACCCCTCCCCTTTCAAAAACCAGCGAGCTTTGACATTCCTCAGCGTGGAGAGCTCACATAGCGACTGCCCAGCTGAGCATGCCGCTCCCAACAGCAAACACGCTCTTGCCTGGACTACAGGGGAGGAGTGGGTCATGGGTCTGTGGGTTGTGGGAGAACTCTGTGGGAATCGTTAAAGTGCAGTCCTGCTCTCCCCGCCACTAGGAACTCAGCGGCAGGAAGGCTGCGGGGGGTGGGGAGACTGCTGTGCGGTGCAGAGCCGGGGGGAAGGTGGGGGCTGATGTGTGTGTGTGTGGGGGGGTGCCCTCCTCCCCCTGCCTCAGGACTGGTTACTTCCAGCTGCTGTCTGAACTTAAAGAGACAGTGTGTTCTCCCCCAACACACACACTTCCCCAACACACACTCTGTCTCTCTCACATACACACTCATCCCCCCACACACACTCTGCCTCCCCACACAGTCCCTGTCACACACTCTCCCCCCTCACACCCTTCAGTTGAAAAGCGGCTGGCAATCTGGTAGGATGCCGATGGAAGGGTGGGATTGAGAAACCTGCATCATGTGACGCTGTACCTGCCCCATGAGGCATTGCAAACCCTTCCCAAAGCACCCGCGGCCAGCTGCACAGTGGGATAGCTACCCACAGTGCATTGCTCTGTGTTGATGCAAGAGCTGCTAGTGTGGATGCTCTCTGCTGACACAAGATGCATCGTATGGACACGCAGCAGCGGTTTAATTAAAGCAGAGGCTGTATGTCAGCAAAACTCTGTAGTGTAGACAAGGCCTTAATGTACCCATGGCTCTGTGTTTATATTAGCAATGGCAGCTGGGACAAGTGTGCTCTGAACTGTAACGGCCAAGGTTTGGGATGGTCCCTAGTTGCTGAAGGAGTTCTTTCCGCAGTCTTGGACCAGCCCCTGATCATGTTCTGTCTCCTTGTGACAGACTGCTGAGAACCAGCAGCTGAACCAGCACTCGGTAAATCCAATTAGTTTCCCTGGAGAAGGGCCTGAGTGAGGGAGGGTGGGGCTGATTACTAGATTAGTCTCAGCTGGGGAGAGCTAAGGAGCTACTTAATCCATTAAGTAGAAGTGTAGAAAGACACAAGTGCATGGAGAGTGAGTGCGAGCACAAGAGTGGGAGAGGTTTGCAAGGCCAGGGTAAAGGAAGATCTCTTCCCTCTCTTTTCTCTGAGAAAGGGGGATGATGTTGGTAAGCCAATGTGTGACGGGGTCCCCTGAGTGAAACTTGGAGTGTGGGACCACTGAGTCCTCCAAACCCACCAGCCTGGGCTGTCCCTCACTCTGTGAGGCTGATGTTAAGCTACAAGCTTCTGACAGGCACTGCACTTACACCGCCAGCCACAGGCAGGGACAAACCCAACTTTGTTACATGAATGCTCTCCCAGCCACTCACCCCAGGACTGTGCCGTCTTGCCCTGGTCAGAAGTCTGCCCAGTGAAAGCTCATTACCCGGTTCTCCACTTCTTCACAGGAAAATGGACACGCACCAGCCTTTGTAACGTGAGCTGAGATTGCCCAAGCACTTCAACCAAGACACACTGTTTTAGGTAAAATATAAAGCAGATTTATTAACTACAGAAAGATAGATTTTACGTGATTATAAGTAGCAGGCGTAAAGATCAAAGTTTGGTTATCTAAGAAACAAAAATAAAATTGTAGTCTAAGTCTAATTTGAACAAACTAAGCAAGATTTGAATCAACCAATGTCTCACCCTGACAAGCAAGTTACAGTTCCTTAATACACAGACTGTGGACGACCGTCTGGCCAGCGATGGCTACTCCTTTGTTGTCACTGAAAGACTGGCTGTGGGCGTTCCCCACCTCATAGCTATTTCAGTAACACATATAGCAATGTTTCAGAGTAGCAGCTGTGTTAGTCTGTATTCGCAAAAAGAAAAGGAGGACTTGTGGCACCTTAGAGACTAACAAGATTTGATTGGGGATTGGTCCTGCTTTGAGCAGGGGGTTGGACTAGATGACCGCCTGAGGTCCCTTCCAACCCTGATATTCTATGATTCTATGATTCTAAGTCTCTAAGGTGCCACAAGTCCTCCTTTTCTTTTTACATATAGCAATATTTCCCAAGATGCTATGTTGAGGTGCAGAGTGACACACACTGTAAATAGAGGTGTTGCACACGACTGAAAAGGGTGATGGCTGAGCTAACATAAATAAACTACTCATCTGTGTTTACACACTGGAGGTGTTAGAGCCATTTGTACAAGAAGATGGGAGTGGAGGGCCATGCCCTGCCACACTCCTGCACAGATAAGCTTTACCTTTATGGTAGAAAGGTCCATTGTGCCAGAGGGGCAGAGTATTTGACTACAGTCACCATCTGGGAGCTTCTTTTAGCTGTACTGGGCTCAGGCCATGAAGCATCTCAAAGTTAAAGTCTGAGATCTTGAACGTGAGTCTTCGTCAAGAGAACAAGCACTGCAATGTTCAGGCTCCAAACACCATCTTAATTGCACCCCTGTGTTTATGCCTTTAAAACATTATCATTACACTGCTCATATAACTCAGGTTAACAATGTTTGTTACAGTGTTTTTATATTTTCTACACACAATAATGCCCAAATATGTTTTTTTTATTACTTGTCTAGTTCCCTTTATTAGTATTATTGCATGGCAGTATTATTATAGGTAGTGCTGGTAACACCACCTGTTATTAAGGGGGCCTGACACTTCCCATTATTAGACCCTGCTTTTAGATGATTATAACTTTGCCAAAGTTTAACGTTTTGGGCTGATATTTTTCATGCCAGGTGTCTACCACAGGCTGAACTTTTATGGAAAATATCAGCCAAAACAGTTCAACCATTTCCGTGAACAAGAATAGTGAAAAATATTTCATTTTACCAACATTAAAAAATTCGGGTGAACTATTCTTTTCGTGAAAAGATGTAGTGGCCCCGTGTTTTGGAGCAGAGACCTGAAGTTTGTCCCCAGGGTAGCTTTTGTGTCTGAGCAGTGCCTTTTGCCATCTGTGTGAAAAATCTGCCCAAATTTAGCCAAGCTACAAACCATCACAGTTCACACAAGCTTAGTAAAGACGAACTGGATTTTAGTAGCTAACTTCCTGGAAGATTCCAGCTGCGCTGAGATGCTCCAGCCTGGAGCGGAGTAGGACATGCTATGCAATTGCAGCTTGCTGGGTTCAGGCTAGGGCAACCAGAGAGCAAGTGTGAAAAATCGGGACACTTTTTAATGGGGGGGGGGGGGGGGGACGGGACGTCTGGTCACCTTAGTGCAGGCACCTGAACAGAGAGCCAGGAGCCTGTTTTGTCTGTGCTCTCAATGACCCCCCTGCTGGACCCAGGCTGTGTGAAGGAGGAAACAGCCTGATATGAATACAGGAGAGACAAAAGTCAGACATGTAGGGGAGGTGGGGGGAAGAGATTACGACAAGGAGCTGTTGGGAAGAAACAGGAACTAGTAGTTGGGGTCTGGGAGGGACTGGGACAGGCTAAGTGAGGAGACTGGGAATGGAGCAAGGAGCCAGGGGTGGGGAAGAGACAGGACTGGGACAGGGACAGGTTGGAAAGGGAATGGGCAGACAGGGTCACATTGTGGGAGGGAAATGGGCAAGAGAATCACACTCCTCTCCAGAGCTGGGAATGGAACCCTAAATTCCTGAGTCTCATTCCTCTATTGTCTGCAAATATCTGTGAAACCCTCTGGCTCCATGTCCAAAAATAGCATGTGATCGTGTATTGAAGACTGTATCACAATGCATATGCAGAAGGATGGCAAATTAAGGTTGCACAAGCAACCTTACGTTTGGTATTTCCTTATGTCTAAGTGCTTGACTTTGCAACCTGAACACTGTTCTCTGAACGTAGCTTTTTGTGTGTAATTGTGATCGATGCTGTTGGCAGACGGTGCATAGGGAGAGATATGAGTTGATGAACAATGGTTTAGAAGGTTGTCCCCATGTATCCATGCTGCGACATATCCCCTTTGCTCTGTGATGATAAGCAGAGAAAGACGTTGTGCCTTTTATCTTCCACTTTCGAATCTTGGCGTATGAATAAACACTTTCTTCATGTTAATACCGCCTCATAAATCGACTCCTCAATGGGGGTGACAAGCAGGAAATCAGCAATGCACGGGAACTCTCGAAAGAGCCACGGAAGGGCTGGCACAAAGGGCCAGCACCTCAGCTGACGTACACCGCTATCAATGGGGTCATGCTGATTTACAGCACCTAAAGTTTGCTATTAATAGTTGTATTATAGCAGTACCTCGGCCCAGATCCTGGAAGTTGCTTAGGCACTGAAGTCCTGTTGATTTCAATGGAAGAACCCACATCTCTTGACTCTCTGCTCTGTTCTCTAGATCAGGCTGCCGTTCAGATGTGGCTCTGCTCCCTGTGCTTTGACAATTCCTCTCTAAGAATCTTGTCCATTTCTGAGCGTCTCAGAGGACCGGGCACTCAATTGCTTCACATATGCACCTGGAATAAATTGCCACTCTAGAGTTGACACAGTGAGATACCAACCCTCTCCCTTGCTGCAGTGTGATTGGCAGCATGTTGTTTTGGCTTCCATTGAAGGATTGTGCGTCCTTATTTCCTTGGGTGAGTCAAGAGCCACGCAGATCTGAGCTATTAAAAATACTGTCACCTTCATTGTGCTGAACCAGCAACAGCAGGCTTTTGCCAAGCAAACTTGATACAGGTGACAGCCCTATATTGTATTAGACAGATACACGAGGTGGAAGTTGCTTGACACAATTCAGTATAGTTTACAAGCTGAAGCTGTGAGGAAAATATAGTTCTTTAATGTCAAATTTATTCTTTGGCATCAACTCTATTTTCAGAATTACATGTGTCTCAAGGACTTTATGGCTTCACAAATAGTAATACTCAACTCTCACCTAGCACTTAGCATCCATAGAGCTCAAAAAACCTGACAAAGGAAACCCTAATTAACAGTTGGGGAAACTGATACACAGAGAGATGAAACATCTTACTTAAGATCACAGAGCAGAACCAGGCATAGAACCCCAAGTGTTCTGATTCCCTGTCCTGTGGCCTATTCACTGAAGCACAGAAAGCTTGATGTTTGGGCTACAAATCATAGTTGATATATGACACACCAGCAAAACTGGGACCCTGATTCCTTCTTCTCATTAAACACCCCGAGGCATTTCCCCCAAGGGTAGAGGGGTTGGCTGCAGCTTTTGGGCCCCTTTGCAGTTGGAATAATTACAGTGACACATGTTACACGTGTGTTCTGCATATAGGCTGAGTGATGAGTGTGCATAGAAGTGGAATCTGTAGCAGCAGAAATGATGATGAGAAGCAACTTATGAGAACTGTATAAAAACCACATAGCAATCCTATAGCAGTTTTTCCTAAGTGATTTGCAAAGACAAGTTTTACAGCCAGAGAAACAGACACAGAGAGTACAAGCGATCAAACGGCAAGGCAATAACAGGATGAGAACAGAACCCAGGTGTGGCGTTGCACTCCATATATTTATAGAAATATGCTTATGAGTGTGATGTGTTCATCCCATTTGTTTGCATGTATTATTTCTGTGTCTGGAGTTAGGAGAACAAGATATAAACTTGTATTACTGAGGTAGACATGTTAAGTGGAAGAAGGGTGCTTCAGAATCAGTTATCTGTAAATGGCTCTGTTACTTGCAAACCTTCCGGGATACATGCCGACCAGCCCTGGAAGAATGCAGGCTGGGGTCTCATAGGACATGTGACTATGTCACATGACACTGGAATCCATTTTAAACCTGGTGCTTTTCCATTTAGAAGGAGGGGTGGGAACCCAAGGAGACAAAGGATTCCCGCCTTGGGCCAAAGCTATAAAAGGGGATGGAACAGAACAAAGGGGGCTGCCAGTCATGAGAAATCCCCTAAATACCACCTGAGCTGGATCAAGGACTGTACCAGGGAAAGGACTGGGCCCAGACTAGGAAGAAATCTAGTCTGTGTTAAAAGCTTTTTGGAACATCTCTGAGGGTGAGATTTTATCTGTATTCAGCTTCTTACTGTATTAGACTTAGACTTCCGTGTTTTATTTTATTTTGCTTGGTAATTTACTTTGTTCTGTCTGCTATTACTTGGAATTTGGTATTTTTTGTTTCCCCCTCCTCCTTGTAACAACCTTTTATGTACTTGAAAACTGTTATAATTTCCTCTCTGTCTTCTCTTCTCCAGACTAAACAAACCGAATTTTTTCAATCTTCCCTCATAGGTCATGCTTTCTAGACCTTTCATCATTTTTCTTGCTCTCCTCTGGACTTTCTCCAATTTGTCCACATCTTTCCTGAAATGTGGCACCCAGAACTGGACACAATACTCCAGCTGAGGCCGTATCAGCGCGGAGTAGAGCAGAAGAATTACGTCTAGTGTCTTGCTTATAACACTCCTGCTAATACATCCCAGAATGATGTTTGCTCTTTTTACAACAATGTTACACTGTTCACTCATATTTCATTTGTGATCCAATATAACCCCCCAGATCCTTTTTTGCAGTACTCCTTCCTAGGCAGTCATTTCCCATTTGTATTTGTGCAATTGATTGTTCCCTCCTCAGTGGAGTACTTTGCATTTGTCCTTATTGAATTTCATCCTATTTACTTCAGTCCATTTCTCCAGTTTGTCCAGATCATTCTGAATCATAATCCTATCCTCCAAAGCACTTGCAACCCCTCCCAGCTTGGTATCATCTGCAAACTTTATAAGCGTACTCTTTATGCTATTATCTAAATCATTGATGAAGATACAGTATTGAACAGAACTGGACATAGAACTGATCCCTGCAGGACCCTGCTCATTATGCCCTTTCAGCATGACTGTGAACCACTGATAACTACTCTCTGGGAATGGTTTTCCAACCAGTTTTGCACCCACCTTATAGTAGCTCCATCTAGGTTGTATTTCCCTAGTTTCTTTAGGAGAAGGTCATGAGAGACAGTATCAAAAGCCTTACTAAAGTCAAGCTACACTGCATCTACTGCTTCCCCCCAGCCACAAGGTTTATTACCATGCCAAATGTCACTTTATCCACGGACTTCCATGAGAATGGGATTGGGTCCTAAATTAATATTATTGGTCTTTATCTAACCTTCACCCCATATTAAACTCATTTGGATTCCCTTTCCAGTACAATCTTGAGGCTCAGCCCAGTCCTTTCAAACCAGCCTGGATGGATTCAGGATTCTGAAACCAGGTGAAATTCAGCTGTTTCACCTGAGTTACTTTTTGAATTTTTAGGTTCATTTGAGCCCGAAACTCAGAGAAGGGGAACCTAGGTGGACTGAAACCAAAGGGAAAACCCCAGACAACACTGATTTCACACAGTACTGCAAGCAACAGAAATCGGAAATATTAAGTTTCAGAGTAACAGCCGTGTTAGTCTGTATTCGCAAAAAGAAAAGGAGTACTTGTGGCACCTTAGAGACTAACCAATTTATTTGAGCATGAGCTTTCGTGAGCTACAGCTCACTTCATCGGATGCATACTGTGGAAATTGCAGAATATCATTATTATATACACAGACACCATGAAACAATACCTCCTCCCACCCCACTCTCCTGCTGGTAATAGCTTATCTAAAGTGATCATCAAGATGGGCCATTTCCAGCACAAATCCAGGTTTTCTCACCCTCCGCCCCCCCACAGACAAACTCACTCTCTTGCTATGAGAGAACCTGGATTTCTGCAGGAAATGGCCCACCTTGATTATCATACACATTGTGAAAAGAGTGGTCACTTTGGATGGGCTATTACCAGCAAGAGAGTGAGTTTGTCTGTGGGGGGGCGGAGGGTGAGAAAACTTGGATTTGTGCTGGAAATGGCCCATCTTGATGATCACTTTAGATAAGCTATTACCAGCAGGAGAGTGGGGTGGGAGGAGGTATTGTTTCATGGTGTCTGTGTATATAATAATGATATTCTGCAATTTCCACAGTATGCATCCGATGAAGTGAGCTGTAGCTCACGAAAGCTCATGCTCAAATAAATTGGTTAGTCTCTAAGGTGCCACAAGTACTCCTTTTCTTTTTTCGGAAATATTAAAGAAGCCAATGCCAGATGATTTAGGAATGGAATACCCATATCATACAAATCATCTTAAAGAGGTAGCCAGCGTACCTGAATTATTTAAACCAAACCCCACAATGAGGTCAAGTAGAAGACCAGCACCGTGAGAGCTCTTCTTCATAGAATCATAGAAGATTAGAGTTGGAAGAGACCTCAGAAGGTCATCTAGTCCAACCTCCTGCTCAAAGCAGGACCAATCCCCAACTAAATCATCCCAGCCAGGGCTTTGTCAAACCGGGCCTTAAAAACTTCAGCTTCTGGATAAACCAACATGAGCCTATTGCATCTAGAAAGTAATATACTGACTGAGCAACACCGCCATCTGTGTGTGCTTTGAAGTCCCCAGAGACAGGAATCCGTAAGCATTCAAACAGCACCCTTGGTAGTTTCTCAGAAAAATCAGCCATGGGATCACCACTAGAGGACAGTGATCTCCCACTAGCAGATCCACACATATTGTTCTTGAACTAATGACAGAAAATCACCAGATGCTTCAGTGAACTTGAGTCTGCCATCAGCCACCCGTGGATCTATCCGGCAAGGTGCTGAGAGCTCCTGTGAGGTGCAGAGAACCTTCGTCTCTCACAGCTGTCAACAGGAGTTCGGGAGCTCATCAGCACCTTGCAAGACTGAGTCTGCGGTGCATGGCAAGGTGGAGAAAAGTAGAACAGCTAATCCCCAACTTCTCCATGGTGCATGAGAACAGCAAGCCATTGATGTAGGCTATGCTGCCATTCTGGGAATATACCCTGTGTTGCACCCACTACTGCACCCTAAGGTTAGCTCAGAGAAGTTACTCTAAAAAGCTCAGTGACTTTCTTTGGAAAGCATGATGGGAAACGTCCATTCCATACACCTTTCTTAGCTCCCGGTGCAGCATAATGAGTTTGGAGGATTGCACTGGCCAATGCACACCTCCCTACATCTCCAAAAATATTGTAATGACATTAAATGGCACCAAGATTTATGGAGCTGGAGACAAGATCCTTGAGCTTTGTTTTCAGGGAGGTACGATACATACCATATGTTAAGCCTCCTGCAGCTCAATATGCCTTTTTCTAATAGCATGCAAAACACCTGGCCAGCAAGCACAGGATTAGTTGAACTGAGTTCATGCATTGCATGGATTTTTCTAATGAATCCCTCTTTAGCATGTATTTATGCCAGTTGCCAAAGTGAAAGAAGCAATTTCCTTAAATATTGAGCATTCATACATAAATTGCAGCCTGCTGGAATCTTCTGCTATCCAAACAGAATCCTTTATTTCTGTTATATAAGGAAAGCAAATAATTTCTTATCGGTCGACTTTGAAATACAGGCAAGTGTTCACTTGGAATGTTATAAAATGTCAGCTTTTCTACAGCATTTCGTTTTCATGCTCTTAATTTCTCATTTCTTTATCTCTCCTTATTCTCTTGCCACATCAGTGTTTTGATTTGACGGCTTCCATGTGACATGTGCTCTTGCTGCATGAGCTGTACAAATGCAGCTTTAAAAGTGGCATAACTTTCTATTAAGGCAGCTTCCTTCCTTGGGAATTTCTTAAAGCTGCAATGAGACTAAGCACGCCAGGGGAATTTTGCTATGCAGATAAGGCCAAATCCTGAGCTCTTGTTACTCTGTGTTTGTTCAACCCACAGAAGTGTGGGTGTTACTGGTCTCGCTCTGTGCCCAATCCACAGAGGACGAGTCTGTTATAGCTCCTGTTAGGGACACTTGGCTCTTCCATCTCAAAATGTAACAGCTTTTAGCTCTGGAGGTTCCTCTTTCAATCTGTGGTGTGTCAGCCAAGATATCAGCTGCCACATTCGCTCAGTCTTTACACAAATTGGACTCCCACAGACATTAAAGGTGAAAACGGAGGGCTTGATCATGCCATGTACCATGTACCAATCACCATGTACCATGGTGAGTGGAACTGGAGAAAGCTGGTGAGAGGTTTCCAGAGGGACTTAGTTTGATATGGAACCAGGGTCTCAGGAATGCAAGCTGGTGCCAGGCTGCTTCCTCACAAACTCTACAGCCTCAGCGTGTAACATTACAATTCAGACTGCTCACTGCACCATTTACGATGAATGAAAAACTACAAACCTTTACTCATGCAGAGAGTCCAACAGATGGCAATTGGGCTACTCAAGTGAATAAGGACCATCCTTGGGTCCTGAGCAAGGGGTTCATGCTTTGGTGAAGAGCATGCAAGGGAACTGGTTAATTAATCCTTCCTCATTTAGAGACAGAGGAGCACTTGTAAGCCATTTAAATCAATGGGACTTTTGAAACATAAGAACATAAAGAATAGCCATACTGGGTCAGAACAATGGTCCATCCAGCCCAGTATCCTGTCTTCTAACAGTGGCCAATGCCAGGTGCTTCAGAGGGAATGAACAGAACAGGTAATTATCAAGTGATCCAACCTCTGTTACCCATTCCCAGCTTCTGGCAAACAGAGGCTAGGGACAGTTCAGAGCATGGTTTTGTATCGCTGCCCATCCTGACTAATATCCATTGATGGACCTATCCTCCATGAAATTATCTAGTTCTTTTTTAAATCCTTTTATAGACTTGGCCTTCACAACATCCTCTGGCAAAGTGTTCCACAGATTGACTGTGTGTTGTGTGAAGAAATAATGTTGCATGATGAAACTCTTTGCATGAGTTTCCAGGATCAGACCCATAAGAAATTGCAGCAATATGTGTTCATGATACTGACACGAAACGTCCATCAGCAATAGTGGGAATTATATCAACAGGAGTGAACAGAGCCCTTTGTATGTAGTTCAGCTACCATTATGCTAATCACACCTCCTACATCAGATTTTCAACACAGAGCAATTCAGCTTGATGACTAACTCTGTTGCTTACCAGTTCGAAGCAAGAAAAGGAATAAAAGCCAAATTTTGAATGCAGGTTAGAAGGCAGAATATTATTTCCTATCCTCCAGTGCCTTCCTCACTCATGGTATTTCAGAACAAAGTAGTGGACCAACGAGAGTATTGTTGGCAAGGTGATTGCATAGGAGTGGTAGCTGGTAGACATGCTCCAGCTTATTTCATAGAAAGTTATGGGATTCGGCCAGAGTCTGTGGCGAAAAGGACAGAAGCTGGGTTGTAAGACTAGCTAAGGATGGTAAGTTGCAAGGGAAGGGTGTATTGGGTTTTATAACAGGGTGATTCGCCCCTTAAGAGCAGCAAGAGGCTGCAATGAAAGGGAAAATGTTTAGAGATTGCCAGGAGTGAGCAGGCTCTCAACCCTGGTCTACACTACAGAGTTAGGTTGACGTAATTATCTCAGTGTACACACTACAGCCTTGCTCTCGCTGATGTAAGTGCCCTACTACACCGGCATTATAACTCCACCTCTTGGTATAGTTAGGGTGACGAGTGTCTGTGTAGATGCTGCGGGTTACTTACATTGGCTGTTAGCTGTCATTCTCGCCAATTGATAAGAAAGCCACTCACAGCTCCAGCTATCACCTCGGGACAAGTGCGGGGCTCCAGCTAGAGCCCGGCTACCCTCGAGGCTTCCATCTCCTTGCTCGGAGCCAGGCTGCTCCCAGCATTGCTGCTGCCTGGACTTCCTGCTCCTAGCCAGGTTATGCCCACCCAGCTTCCCACTCCCTGCTTTCCTGCACTGAGGCTCCAGGCTCCCTGCTCCACGCTGGGAGCATGGTAGTCACCCGGGTTCCCAGCATGGAGCTCCCCACCAGAAGCCCAGGTGGCTGCCGTGCTCATGGTGGAGAGCGGGAAGCTGCTGGACTCCCAGCAGGAATCTCCGCAGATCTGAGAACCCAGGCTCTCAGCCCTCCCCACTGTCTCTCTTAAGTCAATGGAAGTGCTCCGGGTGAGGATGCGCACCACCGACGGAAGGAGGGTAACGTGGACATGAACCACCACAATAATTACTGTGGTGGCCGTAAGTTGACCTAATACAGGTCGACTTAAGTTTGTTGTGTAGATGTGCCCTAAAAGAGAGTCCTGGGGATGAAGACTAAGAGTCCAGCCAGGCAGGGCCTGGAAGTGGCCTGCCAAAACAGGAAGGCCTGGGAGAAGAAAGAGAAACTTTTATTTCTGTGGACTTTTGGGTGGACTTGAAAACTTTCTTTTGAATATTTGCTTAATTTAAGAAAGCACAACCTGAGAAGGGATGGGAATGGACACAAGTGTTTTCTGAGTTTCTTGAACAGTCCAAGAAAGGGGAGACTGAGGCAGACTGCCTTTAGCATGACCCTCAGTCATGAAGGGTGTGATGTGGTATCAGCTCCACACTGGGCTCTAAGGGATTAATAGAGCCCTAGGGAGGCTGTAGGGGAGGCAGCCAATCAGAGAAGGGCTGAAGGGAGTAGCCAATAAGGGCCAAGAAGGCCCACATAAAAAGGGAGCTGCAGGGAAGAGGAGGGCAATTCTCTGCTGGGAGCCCAGGAAGGAAGGACTGTATCTCTGAAGGGCTGAGAGAACTGCCAGCACCTTGGACAGAGCAGTGATGCTAGCAGGAACAGGGGGAGAGAAAGGCCGCTCCTGACTGGCTGTTGGGGTTTGAAGGCTGAGGCCCTGAGTCAAAGGCAAAGAGGATGCTGGAACTACGAGGAAGTGGCCAGACAATTCTCTGCAGTTGCCACTAAGGGAAGTGGCAGGTTTCAGAGTAACAGCCGTGTTAGTCTGTATTCGCAAAAAAAAAAAGGAGTACTTGGGGCACCTTAGAGACTAATAAATTGGTTAGTCTCTAAGGTGCCACAAGTACTCCTTTTCTTAAGGGAAGTGGCTGAACAGTGGTCTGCAGGTCCCCTGGAGTGGGGGAACACAGTGGGTGGAACGGCCAGAGGACTGTATCACTGGAGAGGACCTTGGAGAGACCTGGGTCCTAGAGCAGGAGTGATATCTGTGAGGCACTACCAGAAGAGGGTGCACTACCACACAGAGAAAATTCCCAAAACAGCCAACAGGAGGCGCCAGAGTGATGAGTGAACCCCATTACGGGGGGAACACAGGAGGTGGCCAACCTAGTTACAAGTTTAATGGTCAGATCATGGACTACTGTGTTCTATTCTTGACTCTTCCACTGATTTGCTTTGTGCCCTAGAGCAAACCTCTTAACCCCACGTGTGTTTCAGCTGTCACCCCCTGTAAAATGGGATAGCACTGCTCATCTGTGGGAAAGGGACCAGTGCAGATTGATCCGTACAACATTTGCAGATCCTTGGAGGAAATGAACATCAATTAAGTGCAATAACTGTTAATTAAACAAAGCAACATATAGCCAGTTCCTACAGCTGAACCTAGTCCCTTTCTCAAGAGGAACTCTGCTGTCAGCCCTACTCCGGTGAAGTGCTCAGGGAGTGAAAAGGTGAAGATTGTTATTGGCCTCTGTGTAAGAGCACAAGGGGGTGGAAAGTAGAGGAAGGCATCTTTTGTCCTCCATCCACGCTGAGCACCCACCTAGGGAGGGGCACAATGCAGCTGTTAGGGCCCCAGTTGTGTAGCACTTGCCCACACTAATCGGAACTCACACGCCACCACTCCCATTGACTTCTTTCGGACTACTCATGTGAGTAAGTACTCGCCAGCATGAGTAAGGATTGCACAACCTGGTCCTCAGCGTGGATGGTCTCCAAGCCAATGAAATACCTTGTTCCAACCAAGCAAAGTTCCTCCATCAGTGCGATTTGGAAAAATGACAACTACAGGGTTCGGAAAGGGAATTTATTGCACATTCAGTTGGAGCCTTTGACACCATGAAACTGACATGTTGGATCAGTTGCACTGTGCAATCTACATGCCTCGCTTAACAATGGAAAGAAAAGGGGGTGCTGGGAATGGGAAAGGAATCACTGGCCAGATCCTCGGTGTTGTTCCAGTGAAGTCAACCATATGGACTGGAAACATAAGGGCCTTGTATTTTTATTCTATGTGCCATTTAATTAGTTTACTTTCACTGTTTCCTGTACCGAGTTTATTTTAATGAAAATGTGCTTTCTAATTTTTTTTTAAAGTGATTAGCTTAATCAACACTTGTGTGATTCATATGGTGTTTTAGAAATTAACGTCACTCTTCTGGTAAACAGTATGAGAGCGAGATACAAATTAACAAACTCTGTAGAGTTGCTGTTTTAAATCAACAAGTTTGGAAGAGGGTCGGGTCGGCCTCTAACATCTGGATTAGAAGAACCAGGTCAAAAATAAGGGGGAGGTGGAGTGAGAGACAGAGAAGGAGTGATTCTGCAAACTCTTATTCACATAGGACATGATCCAGTTCCCACTAGTGGACGCAGTAGCCAGGGTGAGAGGTAAGCCAAAGTATTGTCAAAGGTCATGGCAGTGAGGGCAGAGGGCGGGTTTTAGGGGAAGAACAGACAGTTTGGGGAAAGGAATAGGAGATGGAAACATGGGAGTCACAAAACTCCTGGGAAGTGTGACAGGGAGGGGAGTGGTGGAGGTTTCACTGGAACTGGGGATGGAAGTCTGGGAGGTCTCTGTTTTGCTATGCTGCACATGAGAATAGCCAGGAAGAGATGTTGAAAAGACAGAGAGCCGGATTTCCAGGGAGGAGCTGAGCGAAAGATGCGAGAGACATCAGAAGAGAGTCAGCGCATGGAGATGAATAAGTGGACCCAATAATAAAGGATGCAGCCCTGAGGGACTCCAACAGACAGCAGGAGAGGAGAGGGAGCCATGGAAGGAGCTTAGAGTCAGGAAAGCCCAAGGACGAGGGAGAACTGAGGAGAAGGGATGGTCACCTGTGTGGTAGGCTGCAAATAGGCTGAGAAAAATGAGGACGGAGGAAAGGCCTTGGCCAATGGGAGATCAGATTGAATGCAATGGAGGGGGCAGAAGCCATACTGCAGGGGAGCCGGGGGAGGCTGACGCAGGGTGACTGTATAGAGCACACTCAAATAGTCTGGGATTTACGGGAAGAAGAAAGGATGTGTGAGGTGGAGAGGCGGGGGAAAGAGGGAGTCAGAAGAGACTGAGAATACAGGAGAAGGATGTGACGGAAGAGGAAGTTCAGGTGACAGGAGCAGGGAGGGTGTGAGATCAAGGGGACAAATCAAAATGTGATGTCAACAAAGCCATCAGGGGTACAGGAGGGAATGGAGTTGGGGATAGGATGGAGAGATCTCACACTGGGTGCTGCCAGATTTTGTGATGAAGAAAGTGATTAGTTCCCAGGAAGGGGGGCACAGGCTGCAAACCTCCCTCGGGGCTTTTATGTCCCTGATCACCGCAGTATCTGAGAGCCTCATGCTCATAAGGGGACTTTAGCTACACAACGGCCCTGGGTGGGAGGTGGGACCTCCCTCCCCCATTGTACAGATGAGGAACAGGCTATAGTAAGCGGCTTAGCCAAGGTTACTCAGGAACTCTCTGATTTAAGAATAAACTGAACCCAGATTTTCTGAGCCCTTGTTCAGTGCCGTATCTGCTAAGCCATGCTTTCTACCCCAGGTGCCATCAGCTGCAGATACAGGAATGAGTTGGAGGAAAATTGGGTAGGGAGCACTTCCCGTTTGGCAGAGCAGGTTGAAAAAATCAGAAAGATGTTTGCACCTTTCCGTGAAAACTTTTCACTGAAATTTCACAGGTCAACCGCTGTAAACTGGAGCAAAGAGCACATAAAAAAATGGCAAATCTTTGCAAAAAGAAGCCTTTGTTGTTTGAAAATTGTTGAGCACCTTTCTTTCCCACATAGTAAGAGGGACTGCAATGAGCAAACGATGTAGGAAATGGAGTCCGTCACTCCCGCCCCTTAAAACAAGGACAGTCTAAACCAGGGGTAGCCAACCTGAGCCGGAGAAGGAGCCAGAATTTACCAATGTACATTGCCAAAGAGCCACAGTAATATGTCAGCAGCCCCCCATCAGCTCCCCGCACCCCGCTCCCAGCACCTCCCACCCACCGGCAGTCCCACCGGTCAGCACCTCCCCCTCCCTCCCCTCACCTCCCGATCAGCTGTTTCATGGCATGCAGGAGGCTGGGGGGAGAGGGGGGGCGAGAGGGGGAGGAGCAAGGGCACAGCAGGCTCTGGGGAAGGGGGCGGGAAGGGGTGGAGTGGGGGCAGGGCCTGTGGCAGAGCCAGGGGTGGAGCAGTGAGCACCCCCCAGCACACTGGAAAGTTGGCACCTGTAGCTCCAGCCCCGGAGTCGGTGCCTAGACAAGGAGCCGCATTTTAACTTCTGAAGAGCCGCATGTGGCTCCGGAGCCCCAGATTGGCCACCCCTGGTCTAAACTCTGCTAGGTGGTGCCAGGTTGGAGACCCATTCCCAGATGAGTCACTCTGGCTTGAAAATCCCTCAATTCGTACATTTCTCTTAAACATATGCTCTTTCATACACATCTTGGCTGCCTGGAACCCAGCGGTTTGCCCTGGGGCTTGTCAGCCTTTGATTGGAAATAGGCACTTGAATAAGTTTCCGTTATCAGGGAGCCCCGTCTCTCTTAGAGGCCATTCTGCTCCGTTCATTTTGGAGGAGACCAGGGCTCGTGAATGCAGTGGAATGTTTGCAGAAGCGGGGCGGGATTTTATCCTTTTTCGCACCCTTAGAGATAGGCTCTGACTGTAATATTCAAACAGGGCACAGTACTTTATGAATAGAGAGGGGCAGAAACAAGCACGTCTTAACTGAGCTGGTGCCGTTTGCACATAGATCAAGGGAACACCAGCGTAAGCACTAATAAGAGATGTGCTGCAGTGGTCGAGTGGAGGGCGCACAGGAGAAGACGGGTGCTGTTTGCAGCTCTGCTGCTGGCTTCCTGGGTAATCTTTTGCAAGTCACTTCACCTTTCTGTGCTTCTGCTTCCCAGTCTGTAAAGTGTTGATAATGACTTCATGGAGTTTAAGGCCAAAAGGGATCATCTAATCTGACCTCCTGTGCGTCGCAAGCCACCAGGTGCCCCTCTGTTGAGCCCAGTTAGACAAAAGCGCTTCAGTCCTCGGTGACTAAGCTTTGTGGGCTATAGGCAAAGAAGAAGAGAGACCCAGAGGCCACCAAAGGCCCAGGGCCCTGCTATGGCAGGGAAGTGATTAGGTGAGATATGATATCTCCTTTGTAAAGCTTAAAGAGGTGGTAAAACCCACGGACTTTATAATTCCTCCTAAAGCGCCCTAGCCTTTAAACAGGAGCATGGCACAGCAGTGAACTCACATTTTACTTATGCCCAATCAATAGTAAATAACTTGTTTTTGCAGACTTTCAAGCTCGGTGTATTAGATTTCTGTGATTCTGACTCCTTTTAGCAATATTCTGACCTGTCTGGCAACCCAAACTGCCAGCTTAATGCTACCACGCAGCCTAAAATTAGAGGGGGGGGGGGTACTGGTTAGACTGAGAGGTGGGCCTTCTAGGTTGTATCACAGCTCTGACACTGTTTTGGTGTGTAACTTTGGGTGAGTCACCTAAAAGTCGATATGTGCCTCAGTTTCCCCATCTGGAAAAAATAGGGATAATTACTACCTACCCCACGGGTGTGTCATGAGGCTTAATTAATGAATATTCCCAGAGCTCATTTTGATGCATGAATGAAAGACGACACATACATGGGCCAAATTTATTATTGAAATTAGCAATATTTAGCCTACTGAGGACAAAGGCATGTTCATAGATTCAAAGGTCAGAAAGGACTGTTCGGATCATCTAACCTTATCTCCTGCATTACACAGGCCAGAGAACCTCACCCACTAAACTGCATCACATCTCTGTTTGATATTGCGCTTATCTTTAAGAAAGGTAACCAGTCTCGATTTAAAGATTTCAGGGGGTGGGGAATCCATTACCTCCCTAGGTAAGCTATTTCAATGGTTAATGTCCCTCACTGTTAAACATTTACACCTTATTTCTAGTCTGAATTTGTTCAGCTTCCACTTTCAGACATTGGATTTTGTTATGCCTTTTTCTGCTAGATTAAAGGGCCGTCTACTACCAAAAATCTCTTCCCTGGTTAGGTACTTGTAGACTGTGATCAAGTCACCTTTTAACCTTCTCTATGATAAACCAAATAAATTGTGCTTTCTTGGTCTCTCACAATAAGGCAATGTTTAAGCAACGGGCTTAAATTGAAGCAAGGGCAGTTTAGGTTGGACATTAGGAAAAAATTCCTAACTGTCAGGGTTGTTAAGCACTGGAATAACTTGCCTAGGGAGGTTGTGGAATCTCCATCATTAGGGATTTTTAAGAGCAGGTTGGACAAACACCTTTCAGGGATGGTCTAGATGCTTCTGACTCAGCAATATGGCTGGCTGGAAAACAAGAATTCCGTTTTGTGAAAAAGGTCAAGGTTTGGAAATTTGTTTTCATTCTGCAGCATAACAAAAATGAGGCCTTTTGAATTTTTTCACAACAAAATATGAATGAGACGACCTCATGGTTTGGACCCCACAATGGTCCCCTCAGCTGGGACATGGGAGATCCAAGTTCAAGTTCCTGCCTTGAATCAGGATCTCTTTTCCTGTCTCAGTTTATTCCTGGACCTGAGAAACTTTCTCAGCTACATTTTTATCAAAACTGATACATTTCTGCAACACATTTTGGTTTTGACAAGAAGAAGAAGAAGAAGAAATTTTGCTGAAAAATTTTCAACCAGCCATGTTCAGCAATGACATGTGGACATTTCTTTGCAGGGAGGATTTTTTTCCAGTTGCTAAGGTCCAGTTATTTAAAGGTATTTAGACATTGTTGGGTTCCACATTGCAACGCTGCACTGATTTTAGTAGCTTGAATCTCATATTCAAAAGGGATTCAGGCACTAATGAGCCAAAATCCCATTGACAACTGGTGGGATTTAGTCCTCCTAAGTGCCTAAATACCTTTTGAAAAAGAGACTTGGGCTCCCAAATCAGTTAGGTGTTGCAATGCTGAGCGCAACAACACCTAGATACCTTTAAAAATCTGAGCCTTCATGCATTTAATAATTTTCAGAAGTGCTGAGCACCCACAGCTCCAGTTGAAGTGAATGCGCTGAGCACCTGTGAAAATCCAGCTCTCTGTGTTCCAGGTCAGTTTCGGTATGAGCGTTATTAACATTCACTTTGAGCAAAAGAACAGCGCTATATAACATCCACATCCATCTGACTTTCCTCTGCTCTCAAATACTGTTCATAACCTGTTTCACTGGCCTGCTAATAAACACAGAGCAAATTTTACTCAGCGATAAGTCTTCAATACATGTTTTGTAGTTAAAAAAAAAATACACCATCACACCACAGATGTTTTGATTGCTGAGGTGACAAACTGGGTCATTTCTGGTATCCTGAAAGGATTTCCTAGGAATAAATATGACTGTCCCGGTAAAACCAGGTCTGATGGTCTATTGGGGGGTGATGCTCAAAGGCACAAATAGGAGTTAAGCACCCAACACCCACTGGCTGCTGTGCCTTTGGAAATCTTCCCCTTTATCTATGGAAGACTTTCCACTGACTTCACTGGGCACTGGATTGGGCCCATAATACCTTGTCATCCCAAAACACCTTTCCTTGTGCAAGGGTTGTCAACTATATCCGGAACTAGCATTTGGTAGGCCAGAGGTTCCCAGTCTGTGCTTCAGGGACAACAGATGGTCCACAGGACACATACAAGTGACTTATGGAGGACTGGCTGGGGACATGGTGCTAGTGCTTCCCAATTTTCAGTGGCTATGTTGTTTTAAAAGGATGCAGAAAATGCATTTAATACTGCTATGGCTTGTGCCACCAGGTGGCGTTGTTAAAACATAGTCATCCAAGTTCTTTTTCGTAGCTTGCAAACAAATGTTCAGTCTTGGGAAGACAAGCTGATGTCCTGTACTATTGTTAGTTTTTTGGCTGGACAAAGTTCTGGAGAGAGGGAGCTACGCAAGTTGCCGGAGAGCATGCTCTCTGCCTGGGTCTCTGATCAGAGTCAATTTTTGTGCAAGAATTTCTCCCTGGGAAACAAGCATTGGTGCTGGGCTGAGAGTCCTGAAAGAAGGGATTGCCTTTCATTCTATTTGACTATCTCTGTTCCAGGACTGGTCTCTGTGTGTAAATAAAACATGTTACACTGAAAGTACTCTCACATTCCACCTCACTGATTTCTCCTCACGTGGAAAGGCAACCTGCCAGGCCCTGGATGCCTGCCACCGCTCAACAGGTGGAGGATCATACTTTCCGCCTATGCTTTTCCCTTGCTGAAGTTGAAGCAGTCATGTTATGTGATCACAATGGGAAAAGAGATGTCCCAGGCGATAGTGATTGGGAGGAGAGGTGGACATGAGACAATCTCTACTAAGATGTGCTCTATCTTATGAGAAGGTTTGGAAACCCCCTGCTCAATAAATTATGCTAACGAACCAGCAGAAGGACCAGAAAATGGTGTGCTTGTGTGGTCCCTACAAAAATAACAGCTATTTATTTGTAAACAAATTCTCAGAGTGTCTAACACTTATCCGTCCCCCCCACCACCACATTATTTTCAATAATAAGCTCCATTCTCAATAATACTCAAGCTTAGCGACGCCAAATGTGGGACCTTCCAAACTGACCTAGTTCTGGCTAAGCTATAGATCTATTCAGTTTGGGCCTGTGACCCTTGGAAGGGACTTAACTAGGAGGTGAATCAAAGAAAGAGGATGACGGCTAATTGCTGTAGTGCAAATAAAGCAGCCTCCCTGCTGCTTTGAAAACTAACGAAGATTTATATTGCATTGGGCGCATCTAGCCTGACACCTGAACTTTCAATGTAAATTAAGCTTCTTCAGTGCTTTCTACTCGGGCATTTGAAGTACAAATGGAAATTATATACTTGGATGATTTTTATAAAACCCAGTAATAGCCATTATAATCAGCTAAAAAGATAACAATTAAGCCTGCTGGTGGCAGGCTGGGTGGCTCAGGGCTTTAGATGCTTTTTTTCTCAGTAGCTGTGGGTCATCAGTTCAAGTCCACCCAATGGCTAAATTCAACCCAAGGTTGCAGAGGCTTAACTCTAGGGGAAGGATCTTCTAGGGAGGATACGTTTACTTGAACTGGTCACACTGTCCTGTCGTTCAGCCTGCTAACATGGCTGTGCTAGCCAGGGAGAGGAAAATGCTGAGGCTGGTGGGGGTACACTTCTAACGGGTTCCCCCCAAATGGATTATAAAGCTCCTCCCCCAGAGCTGAATTCCCCCTGCATGCACACCGCTGACACAGAGGGATGTAATTTCTATGTCCCAAGTCTACCAAACATGACCCTGGTCAAGAGTGATCAGAAGTAATTAGCAGCTGAAAACCCATCTCCTAGATTAGATGAACCGAAATGATGTGCAGAGATAAACGGCACAGCAACGCCATGGGGGAAAGGGCTGCCTTGGGCTGGATGAATGGGTGTCTTTAGCCTGCTGCTCTGTCTCTGTATGGGGCCAGTGCTCAGTGATGTGGAGGCAAAGAAGATCTTCCACTCGCTAAGAAAAGTGGAGGCGAATGTTTGTCTAGTGGACTAGGCACGGAACTGGGCGTCAGGAGGCTTGCATTCTATTCCAAGCTCTGATACTGACTTGTTGTGTGACCTTGGACAAGTCCTTTCCTTGCCCACCCTTTGTCTATCTTCTCCACCTAAACTGCAAGCTTTCTAAATGAAGGAATGCTTCTGGCCACATGTTTGTACAGCCCCTAGCACAAGGGAACCGTGAGCTTGTTCAGGGTCTCTCAGCAGTCTCCTCCCATATCACATTTTTCCATCTCTTGTCTCTTGCTGCTCTTCATCTAATTCAGACGATAAGCTCCAGCCTGGGGCCCAGCTTTGAAATGTTTTGAAATGTGAACTCCTATGGCATGCTGCCATATAAAAACAATCAGCACGGGTACTCACTCCAGCACTAACAGCGTCAATCTCTGCTTATTATGTCTGTTTTGCGGAAAGGTAAACTGAGACAGAAAGATGATTAAGTGACTTGGCTGTTAGCACAGGAGGGCTTCTGTTGCAGAATAGGGCCTAACTCACAGAGCTTTAACCTTGAAGGTGCTATTCTCTCTCAGCTGCTCTTGTTGGACTGATGGTCTTGTGGTGGAGGTCCTGGGCGGGGTCTTAGAAGATTTAGTTATTATTCCCAGAGTGATGCTGTCTAAACAGGTTACCAGCTCTGTGATGCAGACAGACCCCAGCTCAAATCAGAGCAAGGGGGCTATTCACTTGTGTATGAACATCAAAGCAGGGTTGAGTGTGTCAATATGCTACAGGACAGGCCCGACAAAGAAAGTAACAGAACACCACTAGCCGTCACCTACAGCTCCCAACTAAAACCTCTCCAGCGCATCATCAAGGATCTACAACCTATCCTGAAGGATGATCCCTCACTCTCACAGATCTTGGGAGACAGGCCAGTCCTTTCTTACAGACAGCCCCCCAACCTGAAGTAAATACTCACCAGCAACTAGACACCACACAACAAAAACACTAACCCAGGAACCAATCCCTGCAACAAACCCTGTTGCCAACTCTGTCCGCATAACTATTCCAGGGACACCATCATAGGAGCTAACCACATCAGCCACACCATCAGGGGCTCGTTCACCTGCACATCTACCAATGTGATATATGCCAACATGTGCCAGCAATGTCCCTCTGCAGTGTACATTGGCCAAACCGGACAGACATTATGCAAAAGAATAAATGGACACAAATCAGACATCAAGAATTGTAACATTCAAAAACCAGTAGGAGAGCACTTCAATCTCCCTGGTCACTCAATAACAGACATAAAAGTGGCAATTCTTCAACAGGAAAACTTCAAAACCAGATTCCAATGAGAAACTGCAGAACTGGAATTAATTTGCAAACTGGACACAATCAAATTAGGCCTGAATAAAGACTGGGAGTGGATTGGTGATTACAAAAAGTAATTTTCCCTCTGCTGATACTCATACCTTCTTGTCAACTGCTGGAAATGGGTCACCTTGATTGCACTGGCCTCATTATCACTACAAAAGTAATTTTCTCTCCTTTGGTATTCACCCCTTCTTGCCCACTGTTGAGAATAGGCCACTTCCACGATAATTTAATTGGCTCGTTAGCACTGACCCCCCCACTTGGTAAGGCACCTCCCATCTTTTCATGTGCCATAATATATATTCTTCTTACTGTATTTTTCACTCCATGCATCTGATGAAGTAGGTTTTAGCCCACAAAAGCTTATGCCCAAATACATTTGTTAGTCTCTAAGGTGTCACAAGGACTCCTCGTTATTTTTCTCACTATGCCAGTTCACTTGTGCTGATAGAAATCAAGAGAGATGTGGATTGTATTGTTTTCAACTGTCTGTAGCCTGTACTTAATTAGCCATAGATTGAAATATGTGCTAGTGTTTAAATGTGAATTTACTTGATGTTTAAAGCTGCAGGAAAACTAATGACGAATTGTTTCTTGCTATCCCGTTGTGTTTACATGATGTTTACCCATTGGAGATTGGAGCCTTGGAAATGTAAATGAAGGAAATTATGGACTTCAAAGCATGGGTCATTGTATGTTCAACAATGGGGAGTCTAGGGACCCATGCAGTAATGGAAATGCTTGCCAGACTGTTTTCACCATAAGGCAGGACCTTGGGAGAGATTTGCAGCTCTGATCGATTTGGATGCTGTCAGGGGGCATTCCAGATATAAGACAGACGTCCTCAAAGCCATTTGGGACAACCCTGAGAGACATCTGGGAAACTAGCAGATATCACATCACTGCTAGCAATTGGACTTACAAACTCTGGCTCACCTGTTATATATTTTACCTGCTTTGACTTCTCAATAACTCTCATTGCTTTTTCTTAGCTAATAAATCTGTAGTTTAGTTTACTAAAGAAATTGGCTGTCAGCATTGTTTTTGCTGTGAGATCCAGAGCACTGACCTGGGGTGAGTGACTGACCCTTTGGGGTTGGAAGAACCTAATGTAATAACATAGAATCACAAAGTCCAGTTAGTCTGAGTGGCAAGACGCACTGGAGAGCCTCAGGGGACCATCTGTGGCTCGATGGTAAGGCTAACATGGTAATCCAGGAGTCCACGCTTGTTACTCGTTTGGTAAAATCTAAGTATAGAATACCCCCAGTTTGGGGTCTACTCTGTTTTCTGACAGTCTGACCTCAGATTGGCACTCCCGTTGTGAGCCACATATCAGACACCGTGACACCCAGTTCTACCTCTGAACTCCACTATCACTTAGAGCAAGTCACTTCATCTGTCCTTATACCTTACTTCCCTGCCTGTAAAATGGGTTCTGTGAAAGTAAGTTCATTAGCATTTGTAAGCTATGATGAGGGCACAGATTACCTTGAAAGTTGCTAAATCCTTTGCTCTAATTGATAGGCAATATACCTCCATGCCAGCTTGCTAGAGCAAATAACTCATTCTAACTTGTGTGGGATACAAACACTTACCTCCTTGAGCAAAACATGGGGAAGCTTACAAGAAAGATACATCTTTATTTGTGCCAGGAACTGCAGCAGAAGGAAGACTCATGCTATACCTAGGTAAGTTTACCCAAGGCTCTTAGACCTTTTCCATGTCTTTATTTTTTCCCACTGGCTCCTTGCCTTTGCGGACGAAGCTTGTCAGCCGTGCTCTCTCGGGATTTGGCCAGCTGCATCTGTTGATAGCTGAATTTGCCCTCAAAGCACCCTTTAAAAGCTCCAGCCATTCAAAACCACGCATAGCCTTGGCTGTTGGGTTTTTTTTAAATGTATTTCTTCTTAGTGGGTGGCTGGCTTGTCTATATTTAGCTTAAGTGCTGGATTGCCACTGTATGCTTGTCTGACGCCTAAGAAAAATACCATCATCCTGTCTTAGTTATAAGTCGGATAACAAAGGACAAATCTTCCATTTGTCCATTTCCCCCTGGGAATGACACATAAAAGGTGCTGCTGACAGGTTGTTATTTTATTTATTTATTTATTGCTTGCTTGCCTCAGGACCTCAAGTGAATGACAAGGGATAAAACTCCCCGATAGTTTGGAGCTGGATGCTTTTCCATCGTGGTCTGATACCTTTTGAATTTGTTAACGGGAAGAAGCCGGTTGGAGGCTGAAAGGGCCTCATGCATGTTGCTGTGCATCTTTTACTACTGTAAAGTGTTGCCTGCATGGGGGGAGAATGGGCATGGTGTTCTCGTGGCCCTCTCAGTGCTTGTTTCCCCAGGGCAGCAGCTGCCCCCATGCTAAATGATGAAGCAAAGGAGAGGCTGGATTGGAGTCATTCATTCCTAGCAAAAAAAACAAAACAAAAAACACAATCAAAACCTGTCATGTGCTGCAAGCCCGGTCTTTGCAGTACGGAGACTAGCTGCTTCTGAATGACCTGAGAACAGGATGTCTTCTCCTGGATCAACACTGCTGAGGGTAGAACAAAACATAGGTGTCTCCGGACATTTTTAACTGTGAGAGCAATTCATTAATGGAGCAGACTGACAAATGATGTGGTGGACTCCTACATCAAGAGCTGATGTCTGACTAAAAAGAGACGGTCTAGTTCAACCGCAGTATGCTGGGAACTACTGGGCGATAGATATTCTCCGGCCTGACTTAGACGGGAAGTCAGACTAGTAGATCATAACAGTCCCTCTGGCTTGAACATGGGCGGCAGGTCGCATAGGCAGGGGGAGGCGTTGCCTCCACAAATAACCAGGCGTGACCCCGACCCCTGCCAACAGCCTGCAGCTGTGACTCCAGTCCTCCTCCCGGCTCCGAGCACAGACCCCAGTGTTCTGGGGCTGGGGCCGCCTGCTGCCTGCCTTCCCGTGCTCTGGGGCTGGGGAGGCTGGGGCCACATGCCGCCTGCCCTCCCAGTGCTTCTTTGGGGCTGGGGGGCTAACAGTGGCCATGGGGGTGGGGGGTTGGCTCTGGGCTCCGGTGGGGGGGAGAGGGCTTGGCTCCGGCAGAGCCTTGGGTGGAAGGGGCGGGGCCTCAGGTGGAAGGGGAGGGGCTAGCCTGCCCCAGCCAGCAGTTCACGTACCGCCCATGGGCTTGAACCATTCAAGATGTGGCCCAAAGTCAGGGAGAGTCACATGGCTAAAAGAACAATCACTGCTAAGGACTACTTGCAGACAGTCCCGGGGATCTTATGACACTCTGCATAAGGGATAACCCTGCAGAAATGATGTTCAGCAAGATTCTAGGACTGGGTAAGATGCTGCCAAGAGGAGCTATGAGAACAGCGAATCCTGACAAAATTCCCCTCAGCTGTCCACCTGGGCCAAGTCATTTTGGGATGTTTTTTCCAAAGTTATCCCCATGGTGAGTGGCATGGAGGTGGGGCAAATAGATTCTTCAGCTGGGAAAGTAAAGAAAGGCCAAACATACAACAAAGTTCAAAAAAGAACTAGATACGTTCCTGGAGGATAGGTCCATCAATGGCTACTAGCCAGGATGGGCGGGGATGCAACACCGTGCTCTGATGTGTCCCTAGCCTCTGTTTGCTAGAAGCTGGGAATGGGCGCCAGGGGATGGATCACTTGATGATTACCTGTTCTGTTCATTGCCTCTGAAGCACCTACCATCGGAAGCCAGGATACCGCACTAGATGGACATTGGTCTGACCCAGTAGGGCCATCCTTATGTAAAGTAACTTGTTGAGATGTTTTTACAATGTTGGGTGAAGCATTCATTTTATTTATCGAGCTTGCTGATGACAGCCAGGCTTCTTAATTGGGCCCTGTACTAGCCAGAGTAATGTTCTTCTTTCCCTGGCCTGCCAGCAGTTCATGGGTCTCTGGAGAGCTCTGAAAGAATTCATCTGAATGTGAATTTAACCTTCTCTCCACCCGACCAAGGCTAAAAGGGGTTGTAGAAAACTCATCTTCTACCACCACACACCACTCTCCTTACTCTTATCTGTCCCTTCCTCTGAATTCATTTTGTTCTCATTTCATCACAATCTTCCTTCAGCCTGTCTCAATCCCTTCTTATCATTTTGACTCAGCAGCCTATTGGAGGCTAGCAAGTGGACCAGAGGATGGTCTCATGGATAGGGTAATAGTCAGAGGCTTGGGTTCAATTTTTCACCTCAGGTGCAGACTTCTTGTGTGTCACTGAGCAAATCGGAATCTAAATTCAGTGCCTTAATCCCCGATCTGTAAAATGGGGATACTTCCCAGCCCTCCCTCACAGGGGGGTTGTGATGAGCTATGGTTGGTGTTGGTCCTGCTTTGAGCAGGGGATTGGACTAGATGACCGTCTGAGGTTTCTTCCAACCCTCACATTCTATGATTCAATGGTACTAGCAGCATGAGGCCATATGAAGTACCTGGCTAGGATAAAATCTGTCTCTTGAACTTGTTTAGCTCTTTCATTTGAGAGACATTTTTAGCTCTGCTTCCATCTCAGCATCTCATGTCCTCCACTCCCCTGACCCATCATCTCTCCGCATTTGTCATCTGCATGTCAAGCTTTGTTCCATGCTGGAAAGCAACAAGTCTGCACCTTATAGTCCCCTCCAGATGTGCATATTTGATTCCAGCTGGCAAAGTTGTTTCTGGACACCTATTCCCACCCCCTCTGCACAGTCTCGCATTGAGCCTTAATCTCAGTTGCTGGCCCTTTATCTTAGAGAAAAAGTGGCACCTGTTTGAATTTCTGAGTGCTGTCAGCCTCTGCGAGACGCAGACAAGATGAACGTCGAGAAGCCAGTGGAAGAATCATTTAAGGATACTGAAAACGAGAGCAATGGGTGAATGTCAGGCAATAATTTGTTTTCTCGAGGAGTAATAAACCTGCAGGATAAACTTTCATCTCTAGTCATCACGCTGAGATGGTGGTGGTGGTGAAGAATGAAACACGTATTTCACTGTAACAAAATAATGTCAGAAAGGCTAAATAAAAAGACATATTAGACATGTCCATTCCCTCCAGATAACAGGCCAAATCTTCAAGTCTTTGCTGAGTATCCTAATCAGTGGGAGTTTTGCCTGGGTAAAGACTGGGTGAACACTCAGTATTTGGTCCGGAGGTTCACTATATATTACCATTTTCTGGAGCGATACAAACATAGGAATTTGCATATCAGAACAGGACAAAGGTTGGACTAGATGACCTCCTGAGGTCCCTTCCAACCCTGATATTCTATGAAAGGTCCTCCTGCCTTTGTATTTTACACTGGCCAATGCTGGCTACTTCAGGGGCAGGTGTAAGACTCCAATGACCGTTCCACCATGGTTGCTTTAAATGAATTTCTATTGCTTCTGTGACAGTAGCTTTTAGAGGCCCCATCCAAGATGGGGGTCTCATTGTGTTGGGCACTCTATGCATACAGCGAGAGCTTCCAGGCTAAATAGCCAATGTGTGGAAAAGAGGAAGGACTATCAACCCATCGAGACTAAGGGCCATTAGAGTCTCAGGGCTAGGTTTTTAGAGGTATTTAGACACTACTCTTCCCAGCATTGCAACACCTAACTGACTTATAGATTCACAGATATTAAGGTCAGAAGGGACCATTATGATCATCTAGTCCTCCCTCCTGCACAATGCAGGCCACAGAATCTCATCCATCCACTCCTGCGATAAACCTCTCACCTATGTCTGAGCTATTGTAGTCTTCAAATCATGGTTTAAAGACTTCGAGGAGCCGAGAATCCTCCAGCAAGTGACCCGTGCCCCATGCTACAGAGGAAGGCGAAAAACCTCCAGGGCCTCTTCCAATCTGCCCTGGAGGAAAATTCCTTCCCGACCCCAAATATGGCGATCAGCTGAACCCTGAGCATATGGGCAAGATTCACCAGCCAGATACCCAGAAAAGAATTCTCTGTAGTAACTCAGATCCCACCCCATCTAACATCCCATCACAGGCCACTGGGCCTATTTACCATGAATATTTAAAGATCAATTAATTGCCAAAATCATGTTATCCCATTAGCCTAAGTCTAATTCTCAAAAGTGACTTAAGAGCAGCATTGAGCGCCAACAGTGAAGAAATTGGGAACTGCAGGACCTCAGTGCATTTGAAAATCAGGCCACTAAATGAGATGTCTAAATGTGGGTTTAGGCATCTAATTCTATGCACTGCTAGCCTGAAAACACTGGCCCTAACCTCCTTGTGCTTCATTTTCCCGCATCTTTATACTGGGGATAATGACACTTTCCCGCCTATCCTTTCTTAATGTGCTTTGCGCTCTACAGATGAAAGAGGCAATATATAAAAGCTGCTTGTTCTATACAGCATATGGGCCTTTCATACTGCTAATGTTATTTACTAAGGGTTCTGATTCGAATGTCATTTTATGCCAGTGCAAATCAGTTGTAACTCCACTGAATTCAGTGAAGTTATCACTGTGTAAAACTGGTGAAAAATGAGACTGGAATCAGGCTTCAAATGTTTTTAAGCCAGAGCAGTGCTTCATAATGCACTACTTTCAACAAGCACAGTGACAAGATGGATAAGACTGTTCAAATTCCCCAAGGGTGGTCCCAATATCATTAAATGTAGTGCACTGGGTTATTGATGGCTACCCTGGCTTTTTGCCATGCCTGTGCTTTATCGTCCTTGCTCTTACAAAATAAATAGGGACCCCTCTTAGCTAATTGCAAGTTTAAAAATAAAAATGAACTCACAATGCTGCCTCTAAGGATCCACTCCACACTTTCAGTCTGAAATCCCCCAAATCAATGACTCGGCAGCTTTATGATGAGGATGTGATTGTACTTATTATCACTGCTTGCTGATTGTAAGACATGCAGCACATTAACACAGAAGACACAATCTCCAATTTTTTAAAAAAGTTACAATGTACTCCCTTCAAAAGTTCAGTCTGTTCTTTAGAGATATTACCACTGCCCTATCTTAAGTGTAGAGGATATCACTGAAACTGGTCACATTTCAAAAACTGGGATTAATGGTTTAATTTGGCCACTGTGTATTGCAAGATTTCTCTTGTCTATGGGCTTGTCTACAAACAAAAATTATGCCTCTATAACCAAACTGAAAAGGAGTACTTGTGGCACCTTAGAGACTAACCAATTTTATTTGAGCATGAGCTTGAGCTGTAGCTCACGAAAGCTCACGCTCAAATAAAATTGGTTAGTCTCTAAGGTGCCACAAGTCCTCCTTTTCTTTTTGCGGATACAGACTAACACGGCTGCTACTCTGAAACCTCTCTTTAACCAAACTGTTACAGCAGCACAATCCACTAGGTTGTGCTTATACTAGTATATAGCTGATTCTCCTAAGCTTAGGAGAACGAACGATGCCAGTACAAGGCCCTTTTACACCAGTGGAATTGCATCAGAACAAGGGCTTGTGCCATTTAACTATTTCAGTTAAAAACAAACAAACAAAAAAATCCCACACATATAACCCACCCACACCCCTACCAAAAGTAGCTAAATTGTGCAAAACTTCCTTGTGACTCTAGAGACCGTGTGTGATCCCTGTTCTTCAGCAAGAGGGTGTCAACATAAAACCACCTGACAAATATGCTCTGTTGTTACTTCACTCCCGTGGCATTATGCCCATTAGTGTGAAATTCCGCACTGGGCAAAAAGCTAGCCCAGGGCTAATGCAGCACTTTCATCCCCGAAGTAAGCCTTAAGTGAGCCTTAACTGGAGGATCTTGCTGGCCTTCTGCATGGTGATGATTTTCCCCATTTTTTATTCTGTCCCACTCATTCCACTCCCTTTGCCTAAAGGCTTCTCTTCGGGCGCCACCAGGCCACAGTGAGCAGTAACAGGGATGATCAAAACACCTTGTGAATGTTTTCCTTTCCTGCAAAGTGTCTCTTCCCCCTCCCACCTTGGGGAGATGATGCCTGGGAGGAATAGCAGTACCATTCATAGTTCATTGTATGTGGCTATTGCCATCCCAAGACATAACACTGAAGCATAAAACAGTTGAACACAAGTTTTAACATCCATACGATTCATTTTAGCATAAATACACAGCCTTGAAAATTTAATAAAAAAAATAGCAATTATAAAAGCTATTTACCCGGCCCAATAAATCTTGTAATCTGTCACTTTTATGAACACACACCTGATTTCAAGCTATCAGTCACTTTTACACTCTCTTTAGCTGCTAAATACGCACATGAACGCACAGCAGACTGCACAGAATTCAACAGCCATCGTGTTTTCTTAAAATAAACACCTTTTTTTTTTATAGTGAAGAGATTTAGCCAGCTTGGTGAGGGGTTGTTACTGGTTTTTTCTGTAAGGAGACCTTAAAATATGCTAGCAGCCCTCAATATTCGGTCTTTTATTATTTATCGTCTGGAACACTGGACCGGGTGGGCTGGTGCACTGAGGTGCTATGGAGAATTATTTCTTTCAGGTGCATGGCTGGCTGGTTCTTACTATCATGCTCAGGGTCTAAATGATCACCATATGTAGGGGCAGGAAAATATTTCTCTCCAGGTCAGATTGGCAGTGACCTTGAAGATTTTTCACCCCTCCGCTGCAGCATGTGGGTGCGGATCACTTGCCAGGATTATCTGGGTATATTTCACTTAATTATTTCCCTGCCAGTGCTGGGGCCTTGAGTACTGGTGCACCTCCATCCTTTCTAGTCTCTGCTTGTGGCATGTAATAGTCTGGTCTCCTGCAGGCTGTAACACTTAGGTCTGGGTTTAGTGGGTGGGTGCTGGGTGGTGTTTAATGACCTATGATATACAGGGAGTCAGACTAGATGATCCGGGGATCCCTTCTGGCCTTAAATTCTATGATTGTATGATTTGTCTTATGGTAGCACTTAAGAGGCCAGTAACAGAGATTGTGGCCCCCTTGATGTAGAGCCATTCTGCACTGTTAGAGGACTTATTCCTTCACCCTCCCACTTCCCTGGTCCTTCTCGTGTGAACAGAGAGCAACTATACCCAAAGAGAAGGTGCAAACAATTTGACGTTTATTGGGGTGAACTTCCAGCAAGCTTAAATCCAAGTTCCCTTTTCCTTATTTTCGAATCCCAACTTACTTCCTGTTTGTCCTTAATTTATATAGTAATATTCTCAGCTATACCTTAACCAATCATTTTACTGAAATTTACCTAACCAATCCTAACATATTGTAACCTGATTAGGCAACCAATTATATCTCACCACCTTAATTAGGTTACAACCAGCAAAATTAATTATACAGCAGACAGAAACAATCACAGAACCAGACAGAGACCATGCAAATAAACAACAGCAAAGTGGGAACTATAAGGATAAAACAATACAGAAGTGACGATTTCACAACTACATCTATAAAGACAAAAGGGTTTCCCAGCTGTGTCTATTGATAAGTGAGTTCTTACCCAACAGAAAACTATCAAACTAAATTTCCTTTTACATCTTCTAGGCTCTTCCCTTTATCTGCAGGTGGTAGATCGGATCACCTTTCTAACAGCCCCAGATTGCCTTATTTCAATGTGACTAGTTTGGACTGTAAGGATGTGACCGTTCGCTTCCCAGCTTATGGCTGCCTTTGCTGCTTAGCCAAAGGCCTCAGCTTAAGAACAGGGCCTCAGACTGTAACAGTGAGAGAAGGCCCTTACACAGGCAGACAGTGATTTTGATTCTTTTGTACCTCTATAACTAGCTAAATGATAAACATATACCTAAATGCTTAAAGTATAGGCCTTTACAGGTAGGCCTGCATATCTATATCCTAACATACACATGAATAGTAAGAGACAGTCCTTGAATGCCTTATCAGAGAATACCATAACACCCAGGAGTGACACAATCATCTTCGCAATGTCTTAGGCAAATTTCTAGATATAATGATACAATAAATAAAACTCTTCAGTCTGGAGGCCAAGTAAGTCTTGAGAACCAAACTACCCGGTTAAGGGCTCAGTCTCCTGTAAACACCTGCTGTTCTTTTCTGCAGCGTCAATTTTATTTTAGGAGTGCCAAGAGAGGAAATAAAGGTGTTCATATCCCACAGAGAAACATTTTCCCTGCATTAATGAAGCTAAACAGCTCTCATGCTGTTGACTATTACCTCAAGAAAGGAGACCATTTCTGGATGCTATATTGGACTTTACCACCGAGTGTATATTTACTCAACAAGAACACCTAAAAACACCTTAAATAAATAAATAAAAATCCCAGCCTAGAAATACAATAGAGAACATTCAGAGAACAGCTGAATGAAAGAGCTGTCATCAGAGTCTCTGCTGAGCTATTCGACGCACGGCTTCTCATTATGAGCCTCCCGATTCTTCTGAAGGAACCTTGAAAGCTAAGCAGGACACTTACTGTATGTACTTCCACGTACCCAGTCTCTCAAAGGAGCCAGTGGCAAAGAGTTAAAAAGTAACTTATTTACCTTAGGTAAACTCCTTCTGTTTGCTTCTCTTCTGTTCGCTGCTCACTGGCTGCCTTTTCATAAGCTTTTTAGCTATCTCAAAACCAAAAGGGATACATACAGGAAACAGAAGGAGGGGCATATCACCAAGGAAGTATACATGGGAATAGCCCAAATGCGTAGGGACAAAATCAGGAAAGCCCAGGCAAAGAATGAGTTACAGCTGGCAAGAAATGTTAGAGACCACGGGACATTCTTCAAATATGTCAGAGAAAAAAGAAAGATCGAGGACGGTGTGGGTCCGCTGCTCAGTGGAAAAGGTGAGCTGGCAATGGAAGATGATAGGAAGGCAGAGCTGCTCAATGCCTACTTAGCTTCAGCCTTCTCACAAAAAATAAAATGTGACCGCATGACTAATGAAGTTACCATAGACAATAAAAACAACAAGGAGACCGGTGGCACCTTAAAGACTAACAGATTTATTTGAGCATAAGCTTTGTATATGCTCAAATAAATCTGTTAGTCTTTAAGGTGCCACCAGAGTCCTTGTTTTCTTTGTGGATGCAGACTAAGACGGCTACCCCCCGATACATAGACAATAAAGAGGAAGGAATGCAGATCAGGATATGTAAAGAACATTTCAGAGATCTTCTGACCAATTTGAATCCATTCAAATTAGTGGGGCTTGATGCTATTCACCTGAGGGTACCGAAGGAATTAGCTGAAGAAATCTTGGAACCATCGGCAATAATATTTACAATCTCATGGATGACGGGACGGTCCTACAAGACTGGAGAAAACCTAACATAGTGCCCATCTTTAAAAAGCGGGGAAAGGAGGATCTGGGGAACTATAGACCAGTGGTTCTCAAAGCTGGTCCGGCGCTTGTGCAGGGAAAGCCCCTGGCAGGCTGGACCGGTTTGTTTACCTGCTGCGTGCTCAGGTTCGGCCGATCGCAGCTCCCACTGGCCGCGGTTTGCCGCTCCAGGCCAATGGGGGCTGCAGGAAGTGGTGCGGGCCAAAGGACGTCCTGGTCGCCCTTCCCGCAGCCCCCATTGGCCTGGAGCGGCGAACCGCGGACAGTGGGAGCTGCGATCGGCCGAACCTGAGGACGCAGCAGGTAAACAAACCTGTCTGGCCCACCAGGGGCTTTCCCTGAACTAGCGCCGGACCGGCTTTGAGAACCACTGCTATAGGCTATTCAGCCTGACCTCGATACTGGGGAAGCTACTAGAGCAAAATATAAAACATTCAGTTTGCGAATACGTGGAGGATGAAGGGGTGATCACTCCCAGCCAGCATGGATTTACTAAGACCAAATCATGCCAAATCTGCTTGATTTCCTTCTTTGGCAGGGTAACTGGTTTGGGGGTGGATAGAGGGAATGCAGTGGACATATATACCTGGACTTCAGCAAGGCTTTGGACACTGACCCACATGACATTCTGATAAGTAAGCTGAAGAAATTTGGGCTTGACAGAACTACCATTAAGTGGACATATAATTGGTTTAATGATCACAAACAATGAGTAACTATTAATGGCATGATGTCAGATTGGAAGGAGGTCTCAAATGGGGTTCCACAGGTCTGTTCTGGGTCCAGTGTTATTTAACTTCTTATTAATGACCTGGATGTAAGAATGGAGAGTATACTGATCAAGTCTGCAGATGGCACAAAGCTGGAGATGGGGGTTGCCAACATTTTAGAGGATAGAGCTAAAAATCCAGAGGGATCTTCATAAACTGCAGAACTGGGCTTTAGAATACAAAATGAAATTAAACAAAGAAAAAGGTAAGGTGCTACACTTAGGGAAGAAAAACCAAATGCACAAATACAGAATGGAGGATAACCGGCTTGGCAGTTCCACTGCTGAGAAGGATCTGGGAGTTGTGGTGGATCACAAGCTCCACATGAGTCAGCAATGAGATGTTGTTGCAAAAAAAAGCAAGTGCAATTTTCGGTTGCATTAAAAGAGGCATAGCATTCAAGTCACGGGAGATGATAGTACTGCTCAGCTTGGCGCTCATTAGGCCTCAGCTGGAGGACTGTGTCCACTTTTGGTCATCCATGTATAGAAAGAATGTAGAGAAACTGGAAAGAATCCAAAGGCTAGAGACAAAGTTGCTTAAAGGATGGAATACAAGCCATATGAGCAAAGGCTGATGGAACTGGGTATGTTTAGTTTGGAAAAGAGGAGATTAAGGGGGGACATGATAGCAATCTTCAAATACTTGAGAGGCTGCCATAAAAAAGATGGAGAAAAGTTGTTCTCTCTTGCCACAGAAGGCAGGACAAGAGGCCATGGGTTCAAACTACAGCATAGCAGATTTAGATTAAATCTCAGGAAAAGTTTCCTAACTGTAAGAACAGTAGGACAATGGCACAGATGCCTAGGGAGGTTGTGAAAGCTCCTTCACTGGGGGTTTTCAAAGGGAGGCTGGAGAGCCATCTGTCTCGGATGGTTTAGACACAACAAATCCTACATCTTAGCAGGGGGTTAGACTTAATGACACTTGCGATCCCTTCTAACCCTGTGATTCTACCATTATCCGCCCCCTCTTCCCCAGTGTCAGTGAAAAGAAATGAGATCAGCAGCCCTAGAGTCTGGAGTTCTCTGCCTATCGACAGAGCAGGTTCAGTGAAGGGAGTGGCTCCATTGCACCAAGCTGGCAGGGGAGAGGGCCCATAGACAGAGTTTAATTTGCACCCACTTTAAGGTTCCTTTCCTCAGCCTGCCCAGTGTAAAGGACCTTAGTGTAAATGAGATTCAGGTCGTTAAAGTCTCCTGCCAATCACAAAGGGTTAGATCTTCAGCTGGTGTAAATCGGGGTAGCTCCACTGATTTTGATAGGCCTCTACCAATTGACACCAGCTGAGGATCTGGTGCAAAACATGGGGAAACTTTAAAGAATTAGTAATAAGCCACAGACTTGCTCATGCCCAAAGTTGCTGATCTGAAGCCAGCCAGAACTGGCAGCTGCTGAAAGTCATTATCACTGGAAGGCTGTTTGGTGGCGTATGTGAAATGGGGTCTCAGTCGAGCTCCTAGCACACATATCTCAGCTTTGCCAAATGCCTCTGGCACTAATTGGCAATAGAACTGAATGAGCTCTGGATACTGGAGTCCATTTCCAGCCCTGCAGGTGATCTCTTCAGGTCAGCGATGGGAAAGGGCATGTTGGCAGGACAGCAGAGACGCGGTCAGGCTGCCCTCTCCATTCTCACAGTAATATTAAAGAGGAGCGAAATCTATCTCCTGGCGAGATCATCCTACTATATTTAATTAACTGGAAGAAAATTTGGGAGGTCAGCAGTGCTTCTGCAGTATCTTCCCTGAACTTAGTGTTAATAATCTTTTCCGACACATTTCTTCACTGTCAAGTTACCTTCCATACCGACAGTCACAGAGTCCTGAATCCAAATTGATTTAAATAATTCAGTCAAGGACTATGGAATCCAGGCATTTCTTCGTGTAAACCACTGTTCCGTGTGCGTAGGGGTAGGTCTATACAGTCAGCAGTGGCGAGGTTCATGGTGCCCACCTCCCTCCTCTGGGCTTCAGAGCCAGAGATCCAGCCCGAGTCTGAACGACTGCACCGCTGTTTTAGAGCTGCAGAGCAAACCCGAGGCTGTCAGCCCAGGCTCTGAGACTCGCTGCTGTGGGCTGCTACTTGCTGTGTCGCTGTACCCTTACAAATCCCACTCTGGTCCAGTCCACAAAGGATCTGAGTTGTTACAGCCCCTGGCTAGGGAGCCTTGGCCATTAGCTAGTGATTTTAGATCTGGAGATTCCCCAGTTCAGGCCCTGGTGTGCCAGCCAAGAGACACCCACACTTGCAGCCGGAGGCGGCTGACTTACCACGTCATGGGTGCTGGGTCTGCTCAGCTCTGATCCCACACGATAGAAGCTACATCGTCAGCTGGTATACACGGGAAAAGTTCCACTCACTGCATTGGCATTAGAGCACTGGGCTCTGAAAACCTCCACTGACATGTCAGCTGATGCAATGAGTTTGCCATGTGACACCCACCTACCATAGGTGCCGACTCCGTGGGTGGTCCAGGGCTCTAGCACCCACAGGGAAAAAATAGGGGGTGCTCAGCACCCACCAGCCACAGTGGTTCTGGCCCTGGGGCTGGCTGCCAATCAGCTCTTCAGTGCGGGCCCCTGGGTGGGCAGCTGAGCAGCAAGCGGCTGGCGGGAGGCGCTGGGGGGAGGCAAAGAGGAGCAAGCAGCCGCGGCCCGGGGGGGACTTTGAGGGAGGGGGCAGAGTGGAGGTGGGAAGAGGTGGGGCGAGGGCGGGGCCTCAGCGGAAGAGGCGGAGGGGGGCAGCCATCGGGGGGGAAAACAGTCATGGCCCATGCTGCCTACTGAACTCTAAATTTCTCAGCAGTATCACAGAACATCCAGCGCGTTCTGTGTCTCCTAATGTGCACTGATCCCCCATCACTTTAGTCCCCATTTAAAACCCCGAGGGCCGATGCCATAATCCCTGCGCAATCCTCCAGGTGGGGAAAGGTTCGGTGCAGAGAGATGGGGATTGTGTCGAAGGCAAATTCATCCCCTTCACAAAAAGGCCTACAGGCAAACAAAAGGGCTCGTCACAATGATAGGGAAACAGCTCATTGCTGGTATTTTTTTAAACTACCAGCCTTGGAAAGCCTAAGTAGGGAGAAATAAGTCTGATAATTGATCGTTTAGTCAGGGAGGTGAGGGAGAGCAGAGCATTTCGGTGCACACTGAATGAGCAGGAGGCACTTGTCCTGCTTCATTATTTTCTGATAGCACTTAGGCATTGATTTCAATTAAAATTCAGGGAACAGACCTGGACCCCCATCAACTCTTGACTCGGCATTTCAATAAAGCCACTGCGGGGCTCTCCCAGCATATAAAGGAGCCCGAGAGTGATGAATGCAAATGGCTTCCTCCTCAACGCTTTGGTAGGCCCGTCAGGCACAAATCCATCACTCCTGCAACCCCGTCAATTAACCTGCGCAGAGTTCTCAGAAGGCAGCGCCGGTGTCGTGCCGCTCAACAAAGGAGCATTGCTGTTCAGCACTCCGGGCAAGGGGAAATGGCGGGAGATGGCTTGTTTTATGCTCTGGGCAACCAAACTGATTTTACTTCCTCACCTGCGGCTACTGCGACAAGCCTGCGAGTGCTTCCCCCTGCTTCTCTGACCCTGCCCAGTGGCTGCAGCCCGGTCTACATGCAGTGCTACAGAATCAAAATAAAATCCTCCCTGCTGTTTCACAGCTTGGTACATTATTCTTCACCTCCCCTGCTTACAATGCGCCCTTGCGCAGAGCTGCTCATTGCAAATGGCTGCCCTGTTCCACCCCATGGGCTGGGGAGCGTTTCAGTAGAGGGCAAGGCAAGCTGTTAGGATATAGGTTTCAGAGTAGCAGCCGTGTTAGTCTGTATAAAAAGGAGTACTTGTGGCACCTTACAGACTAACAAATTTATTTAAGCATAAGCTTTTGTGAGCTACAGCTCACTTCCACTGAATGCATCCGATGAAGTGAGCTGTAGCTCACGAAAGCTTATGCTCAAATAAATTGGTTAGTCTCTAAGGTGCCACAAGTACTCCTTTTCTTGTTAGGATATAGATATTCAGGCCTGTCTGTAAAGGCCTATACTCTAAGAATTTAGGTGTATTCTTATCACTTGGCTAGTTAGAGGTATAAAAGAAAGAATCAAAATCCCTGTCTGCCAGTGTAAGGGCCTTCTCTTACTGTGACAGTCTGAGGCCCTGTTCTTAGGCTAAGGCCTTTGGCTAAGCAGCAGAGGCAGCCCTAAGCTGGGAAGCGACCGGTCACCTCCTCACATTCCAAACTAGTCACATTGAAATAAGATGCTATTGGGCTGTTAGGAATACAATCCTGTCCTGATAATACCTATCGCCTCCAGAGAAAGGGAAGTGCCTAGAAGATGTAAAAGGAAACTTAGTTTGATAGCATCCTGTCTGGCAAGAACTCACTTATCAATAGCTGGGCTGTGAAATCCTCACTTCTGTATTGTTTTGTCATTATAGTTCCCACTTTGCTATTGTTTGTCTGTATAATCTCTGTCTGGTTCATGATTGTTCCTGTCTGCTGTATAATTAATTTTGCTGGGTGTAAACTAATTAAGGTGATGGGATATAATTGGTTCCATAATCATGTTACAATATGTTAGGATTGGTTAGTTAAATTTCAGGAAAATGATTGGTTAAGGTATAGCTAAGCAGAACTCAAGTTTTACTATATAGTCTGCAGTCAATCAGGGAGTGGGTGTGTGGGTGGGGGGCGATGGGAACAGGGAATGGGGGTGGGGAAATTGGAATCATGTTTGGCTAAGGGCAGGAATGGGAACAGGGACACAGGTGTAAGGCTCTGTGGTGTCAGAGCTGGGAAGGGGGACACTAAGGAAGGAAACTGGAATCATGCTTGCTGGAAGTTCACCCCAATAAACATTGAATTGTTTGCACCTTTGGACTTGGGGTATTGTTGCTCTCTGTTCATGCGAGAAGGACCAGGGAAGTAAGTGGGTGAAGGAATAAGCCCCCTAACATCTTGGTGCCGGTGACTCGCTCGGATGCATGTAAGTCCCCCTCCCCAACAGTCCGCGCAGCTGCTTGGAGGGGGTATCGCGAACTTTCGTGATGGTAGTTGCGGGTTCTGGCAAGCCAGGGTAAAGGATATTTTGGATAAATGGATAAGGAAGAACCAGGGCTCATACCAGGTGCAGGGGTCACCCTGGGATGAGATTAAAAAGGAAATGGAGGAAGTGTTAGGGGACCCAGAGGGATGGGGGGTGGCTGAGGAGCCCACCCTCCTTGGTATATGGGTAGTGGAAGAAGGTCCCTGCCCATGGGGACTGAATGCCCTCCAGGGAAAGGAGGCACTTCAGATGGCTTGTGAGAGATTTGAAGTAAGGGCAGCATTATGGGAAGCTGCCAGTAATCTTTCAAGTTTGGTGCTGCTTCAGCAAGGGCTGCTGAGGGGTTGTAAATTTGTTAGGGGTAGTGAAAGATGATTTGGCACAACAGGGTTTAAAGTCAAAAGCAGAGTTAACAGACGACCTTTAGAGAGTGGAGCTGGGACTTGGTTCTGGGGGAGTGGAGAGAAAGAAGGGGAAGAAAAAAAAAAGTTTCAAAGTGCAACCTGCCTTTCCACACTCTTTTGTTTTTCTGAAGTTTTAATGGAGGGTACTTTGGATACTTATGTGAGATGTCGAGAAGGAAGTTTTTGTTTAATGATAAAACCCAGTTATATAAATGTAACTGTATGTGCAACTCTGTGCAGTCACATTGGATGGAAGCTTGGTAATTAAATTATCCAAGGGGGTGAGGTGGAGTGGCTACTACCACCACTATGCTTCTGTCCCCAGAAGCCTTTACAGCTATTCTGAGGGAAAATGGGCCCTTTTCCCACAGAAATGGTCTATAAGGGACTGCTGCAGGCAGCAGGAGGAGAGAGAATCTGAGCAAAATTATTTGACTATTGGGTAATGTAATCAAAATCACTAAAGGATGTAAGGGGTTTCTATTGGAACTTAACTTGGCTGCCCCGCTTGTGTCTAGTTGTACAAGATGGAAGTGTAATCGGGGTACAGTTGTGTAAAAAAGAGTAATCACAGTGCAAGAAATGTTAGGCAAAAGAAAATTTTGTGTGTGTGCACAGGTAAAAGAAAAGGAAAAGGGGAGGAATGATGGGAACATTGAGCCTTGGGGTGGCTCTAGGGGGATCAGATTGTTGCTTTGGTGGGTGTGCATAAAAACTCTGTGGGCATGGGAGGCAGTTACACCTTGTGTAAAATTAATATGGCTAATATAATGTTATGGAGATTAAACTATACAGAAGGAATGTGCATTTTCCCAGGACATGTGGAGTGTCTATTGGAGAAGGGGTAAAAGAAATGCAAACAAAACATGGTACTTAATTAAAATCCTATTAGGGCTCCAAAAGGGGCCACAATAGGTTGTGCTTTCTTTTTCAGATCTCTGTGTGATTTGGAGCAGGAGATAAAAGTGGAAAGTAATCAGAACTCTGGTGGAAGTAAAATGTTTCCCTTTTAAGACAGTGTCTGAGCTGCTGACAGCTTTGGATCCAGAAGCAAGCTAGTAAGCCTCTGCGTAAATGCAAATTACCTAGCTGATGGGCACAAAGCAGCTACAAATAATGAATACATCTGGTCAGCAAACAAGCTACTAGAAGACTCAGATTATGGCCCTCCAGGAAAGGGGGGTGAAAAAAACAAGTCAAGCCTGAAAATAAGGGGGACAGGTTAACCTTAAGGGGTGTGTGTGTGTATGTGTATGGTGCTAAAACCTGAAGCTGTGTCTCAGCTATTACCTGAGAATAAACTTAATGCTTGGTACAGCAGAGAAACTATTGAAAACATGGTCTGTTGTACAAGAGGGGAAACTGAGGTACACCACCTCATGAATTTCATAAATGACCAGTGAGTGGGGTAATTCACTAGCCTGACTATAGAACAACATAAGGACAGCCTGGAGGTAATTCTTCTGTTTTTCCTGCAATTAGCAAGGAAATTTGTAAAAGAAAGTGGTATTATTATTATTAAGCAATAATCTGTCCCTACCAGGGGAGTGGAAATTGTTTCTTTTGTTTTTCAGACACTCTACAAGCAAGCTGGCTCCAGCGGGAAAAATAACCCAGAATACCATGGATCTGTGTTTTGTGTTTGTCTGTAGTGTTTGTCTTGTTGCTAGCATTGTTGTGTTTTAATGAACAGAAAACCTCATGACATTGGTGGGGGATGGCTTCAAAAGCTGATCTTGCCGGGGGAGATGTGTATGGGAATACAAAATGCTCAGCTATGAGGCCAGCACCTGTGTAATAGCTACCGTGGTACCTGGAAATGGAATGGCAACTAAGGAGGTCCCCACAAGCCCTATGGAAATAATGAGAAGGGGAAGAGCTCACTGGGAATCAATGGAGGTGTGTGTAAAATAGTATAAATCAACAGAAGATGTTTGGATGTGCCCCTCTCCTGTGACTATGGAGGAGCAGGATCAATGGCCTATGCAGCAGGTGGACAATTGGGTGTACTGTGTATAAGGTGTTTTGCTGGGAATATACATATGACTGGGGGCACAATTACACCAGCCCATAACCAAACTACACATATTTACATGCTGCTCTCTGGACCTTGGTGCACAAATGGATCTGTGAATCTTATTGCTGTGAATAATCAAACCAGGGCATACTGCCTGATTCCAAACCAAGTGGTCAAGCTGGTTTGGACAATATCCCATTTCTCTGTGAACATTCAATGGACTTATGTTATGGACAAAAGCAAGCAAAACCTGCAGGGGCAGCTTGTTGCAACTGCCAGCAACTGGACACATCAGATCGTGACCCTGTCGAAGGAGGAGAGGCAGTGTTTTGGGCATCTCGGATTTTGAACCATACTGCAGTGGTCAGGACTCGGTGTTACTGTGGATTTGTATTGTTAACTGTACTTGTGTTAATCAATTTATTTGAGCATGAGCTTTCATGAGCTACAGCTCACTTCATCGCGAAAGCTCATGCTCAAATAAATTGGTTAGTCTCTAAGGTGCCACAAGCACTCCTTTTCTTTTTGCGAATACAGACTAACACGGCTGTTACTCTGAAACCTGTACTTGTGTTATGTTGCATATGGAGATAAACTATAAGTAATGTAGTAAGCCCTCCAAACCCTACAGTGTACTAGACAACCCGGACTCAACCTTCTCGGGCCCACTGTAATGGGAAGTCTGGAACACTAATTGGAATAGGTCTGGTATGCCCGTACGAGAGAAGGTGCAGGGCACTATACTACACAAGGGGCAGTGGGACAAATGGAATATCGACATCTTCCACCTTGATGCCTGGCCCTATCAGGAAATGTGTCGTCATATGTCCTATGCTTTTCCAGGGATACCTGGGCAGGAGGATCCCAAAAGAAAAAGGAAAAAAAAGGGTTGGAGTGTTAGGATATAGATATTCAGGCCTGTCTGTAAAGGCCTGTACCTTAAGAATTTAGGTGTATTCTTATCACTTGGCTAGTTAGAGGTATAAAAGAAAGAATCAAAATCACTGTCTGCCAGTGTAAGGGCCTTCTCTTACTGTGACAGTCTGAGGCCCTGTTCTTAGGCTAAGGCCTTTGGCTAAGCAACAGAGGCAGCCATAAGTTGGGAAGTGAACAGTCACATCCTCACATTCCAGACTAGTCATATTGAAAGAAGGTGCTATTGGGCTGTTAGGAATACAGTCCTGTCCTGATAGTGCCTATCACCTCCAGAGAAAGGGAAGTGCCTAGAAAATGTAAAAGGAAACTTAGTTTGATAGCATCCTGACTGGCAAGAACTCACTTATCAATAGCTGGGATGTGAAATCCTCACTTCTGTATTGTTTTGTCATTATAGTTCCCACTTTGCTATTGTTTGTCTGTATAATCTCTGTCTGGTTCTGTGATTGTTCCTGTCTGCTGTATAATTAATTTTGCTGGGTGTAAACTAATTAAGGTGGTGGGATATAATTGGTTCCATAATCATGTTACAATATGTTAGGATTGGTTAGTTAAATTTCAGGAAAATGATTGGTTAAGGTATAGCTAAGCAGAACTCAAGTTTTACTATATAGTCTGCAGTCAGTCAGGAAGTGGGTGTGGGTATGTGCGGGGGAATGGGAACAGGGAATGGGGGTGGGGAAATAGGAATCATGTTTTGCTAAAGGGGGAAATGGGAACAAGGACACAGGTGTAAGGCTATGTGGTGTCAGAGCTGGGGAGGGGGACACTAAGGAAGGAAACTGGAATCATGCTTGCTGGAAATGCACCCCAATAAACATTGAATTGTTTGCACCTTTGGACTTGGGGTATTGTTGTTCTCTGATCATGCGAGAAGGACCAGGGAAGTAAGTGGGTGAAGGAATAAGCCCCCTAACACAAGCCTTCCACAAATGGGGCCTGATTCTGAAGTCCTCACTAGGGCAAAATCCGCACTGAAGTCAGTACCAGCAGGGGTGGAACAGCTGCATGGCCCAGTGGTTAAAGCCTAAGTTTGGGACCGGGGATAACTGGGTTTAATTCCCTGCTCCACTATAGACTTCTTGTGTGATTTTGGGCAACTTGGGGTGCCTTGATAGTCCCCTCTGTAACGGGGGATAACAGCGCTGCCTGACCTCACGGGATGCTGTGAGGATACACACATCAATGATTGTGAGGTGTTCAGATACCATGGTTACGGGGGCCATAGAAATACCTTGCCTAGGCAGACTGCACTCAATGGGGATTTGCAAGTGCAGGGGCATCAGGATGGAGCTTTTACAAGTTGACAGGCACTTTGCAAATCCAAATGTCTGGTTTTCATGAGTTCTCTGAAAGATCACATTCTTTTTGGGGCTCAGCTCCTGCGCTGGGGGCAAGTGGGGAGGATAAATACCTAGATAGGCAGAGGGATTGGTTGGTTTCTCCTTCTTTGTCTCTTGAGCTTCTATGGGGTTATTATAAATGAATGAGGGCAAATGAAAAGTTGTGAAACAAGTAAAAGAATCCTAGTTCCCAGCAGCCTTCCAGCTAAGAATGGATGCTGGGAGCATTGCGGGTTAGACTTTCAACCTCAGATCCCATTCAGGCACCAAAATACATCTGGGCAGATTATCGTAAGAGTTAGCACATAGGGCACTGTGCAATTTTGGCTGCTGGAGAGTGGGACTTCCATTGTCATCAGAGCTGTCTCACGTACAGTGTGTTTGTAGGGCCAGGCCTTCTCCCATTGCATCAAGCACCCAACTAGATATATTTCTTATGCCATGACTGATATCTAGTGGCACAGTGGTCATCTACCGGAACTGCCCCAGAAAGTGTCTTTAGTAGGACTAATGCTGGCCTATTGATGATCTCTGGCTGCACTATAGATGCAGCTTAGTGAGCTGTAGCTCACGAAAGCTTATGCTCAAATAAATTGGTTAGTCTCTAAGGTGCCACTAGTACTCCTTTTCTTTTTACTATAGATGCAGGGTACTTGCCTCATGGGACACATTACAGAGATGAAAATAACGAGGAGTCCTTGTGGCACCTTAGAGACTAACAAATTTATTTGGGCATAAGCTTTCATGGGCTAAAACCCACTTCACCAGATGCATGGAGTGAAAAATACAGTAAGCAGTATATATATTACAGCACATGAAGAGATGGGAGTTGCCTTACCAAGTGGGGGGTCAGTGCTAATGAGGCCAATTCAATTAAGGTAGAAGTGGCCTATTCTCAACAGCTGATTACTTTTGTAGTGCTAACGAGGCCAATGCAAATCAATGATCTCTAGCAGTATCAAATGGTTTTATGGATAATCTTGAGTATCCATCAAGGTAGACACCCTCACCCCAAATCACTGGTGGCGCTAGATAGTCTAAAGTAGAGGTCATTCAGTAAGTTATACTGGGACATAGTACTCTTCTGGTGAGACCCTACATTTCCCAGCATGCACTGAGTCAGGGCCTAATCCTGCTGTCTTTACTCAGGCAACATTCTCATTGACTTCAGCAAGTGCACTGTCAGAATACAGACTGAGAAGGGCCTGCAGGATTGGGCCTCTGTTGAGTTCGAATCACTCTAGCTGCAGCACTGTGCCAGACAAATCACGGCTTGTGACTCATGTCGCAATAATAAATTCTAAACATTTCTCATGCAGATAGTGTCTGTTGAAAGCTCTTTAATGGGAGAAATGGAAGTCTGAATCTATAGGCACTTTAATAGAGGTCAGAAGTACTGTTCTTTAGCAGTCTACAAGGTGACCCTATTTGTCTGATAGAAGTGGAGATTGAGGAGAAGAAATATATTTTGTCTCCTTTTTTTCCCCTTCTCTCCTTTAGTCTCTAACTTAAGGCTGCATTTCCAAGAGACGAGAGTAATTCTTCTGAATTTTCTACATTATTTCATGGCTGAGAATGAACAGGCCCTCCATTAAGTGGCAATGATATTATTCAAATTGCAGCAGCTCTGTGGCATTTTCTAAGGCATCACTATGCAGGGATGAAATAATGGTGTTTAAGATTTATTGCAAATTGTGCCACTAAATTTATTCTGTATTATAGAGGGTGGCTTGAGACACACCTATATCTGAGGAAAAACCACTGCTATGAACCTCAGCATAGGAAATGAGTTGATACAGCAGTGACAGGCAGATAGATCAATGATAGCTGCAGCACTCAGCCAGACAGACGGACATCACAAAGGAATTTGTTTAGGAATAATAGATTCTGGTATTTGTGCCACATGTTATGGCTGCATTTTACTCTTTCATTCTATAACGTTTTTCAGGGGTAGTTTTGTGACAGAGATCCTAGAAAATAAGGTCTCTGTTCAGGACTGTACTTAAGTATGTGCCTCTCTTTAAGTACACAGTATTACTCTGAGCTAGTAATCTTTTGCTTTACATTGTAATTTGAATTGTTACTGGATCCCCCTTGGAATTGAAGCCACACAGCTCATAAGCTCTTTCCATCACTAATTTTGTTGGACCAAACCCTGAAAGTCCTTGCTATGTTTTAGTTAATTCTTAGTCATAAGAACGGCCATACTGGGTCAGACCAATGGTCCATCTAGCCCAGTATCCTGTCTTCTGGCAGTGGCCAACGCCACATGCTTCAGAGGGAATGAAGAAAACGGGCAATCATTGAGTGAACCATCCCCTGTCATTCACTCCCAGCTTCTGGCAGTCGGAGGCTAAGGACACCCAGAGCATAGGATTCCATCACTGATCACCTTGGCGAATAGCCATTGATAGACCTATCCTCCATGAATGTATCTGATTCTTTTTTAATCCAGTTATAGTTATGGACTTCACAACATCCCCTGGCAAGGAGTTCCACAGGTTGACTGTGCATTGTGTGAAGAAGTACTTCCTTTTGTTTGTTTTAAAAAAAGATGCCTACTTATTTCATTGGGTGACCCCTAGTTCTTGTTTTATGTGAAGGGGTAAATAACACTTCCATATTCACTTTCTTCCCACCACTCGTGATTTTATAGACGTCGGTCATATCCCCCCTCAATCATCTGTTTTTCAAGATGAAAAGTCCCAGTCTTTTTAATCTCTCCTTGTATGGAAACTGTTCCATACCCCTAATCACACTTGTTGCCCTTCTCTGTACGTTTTACAGTTCTAATATATCTTTTCTGAGATGTGGTGACCAGAACTGCATGCAGTATTCAAGGAGTGGGCATTCTATGGATTTATACAGTGGCATGATGATATTTTCTGTTCTATTATCTATCCCTTTCCTAATGGTTCCTAACCTTCTGCTAGCTTTTTTTGACTGCTGCACTACAGTGAGTGGATGTTTTCAGAGAACTATCCACAATGACGCCAAGATCTTTCTTGAATGGTAACATCTAATTTAGATCCCATCATTTTGTATGTGTAGTTGGGATTATGTTTTCCAATGTTCATTACTTTGCATTTGTCAACACTGAATTTCTTCTGTCATTTTGTTGCCCAGTCACCCATTTTAGTGATATCCCTTTGTAATTCTTCTCAGTCAATTTTGCACTTAACTGTGTGGAGTAATTTTGTATCATCTGCAAATTTCGCCACCTCATTGTTTACCTCTTTTCCCAAATCATTTATGAATGTGTTGAACAGCACTGGTCCCTGCACAGATCCTTTGGGGACCTCACTATTTACCTCTCTCCATTCTGAAAACTGACCATTTATTCTTATCTTCTGTTTCCTGTCTTTCAACCAATTATTAATACATAGAGGACCTTCCCTCTTATCCCATGACTGCTTACTTTGCTTTAGAGCCTTTGGTGAAGGACCTTGTCAAAGGCTTTCTGAAAGTCCAAGGACACTATCTCCACTGGATCACCTTGTCCATGTGTTTGTTGACACTCTCAAATAATTCTAATAGATTGGTGAGACATGATTTCCCTTTACAAGAGCCGTGTTGACTCCTCCCCAACAGATCATGTTAATCTATGTGTCTGATCATTCTGTTCTTTACTATAGTTTCAGACAATTTGCCTGGTTCTGAAGTTAGGCTTACCAGCCTGTAATTGCCAGTAGGAGTTTGAACAAATACTGAGTGACCTTGTGCTCAAAGCCCCAGCCTGGTACTTGGGAAATCTGGGTTCAATACTTGGTTCTGCCACAGACCTCCAGTGTGACCGTGGGGGCAAGTCACTTAATCTCTTTGTGCCTCAGTTCCCCATCTGTATAATGGGGATAATAGTATTTTGTTCTCCCACCCTTTGTCTGTCTATTCACACTTTAAACTCTCCATCACTGTACCATGGATGTATGCATAGTGCCTAGTTCAGTAGGGCCCTGATAGAATCAGAAGTGTAGGACTGGAAGGGACTTTGAGAGGTCATAGAATCATAGAATATCAGGGTTGGAAGGGATCTCAGGAGGTCATCTAGTCCAACCCCCTGCTCAAAGCAGGACCAATCCCCAATTTTTGCCCCAGATCCCTAAATGGCCCCCTCAAGGATTGAACTCACAATCTTGGGTTTAGCAGGCCAATGCTCAAACCACTGAGCTATCCCTCCCCCCTGGTCATCTAGTCCAGTCCCCTACACTCAAGGCAGGACTACATTATAACTAAACAATT